>NC_091126.1:97475757-98813257 GCF_040183065.1 Periplaneta americana
AACAGAGGTTTCTAGTGTGATATTTCATTGTTATCTTCAAGAATGCAGTGTTGTTGTGCAGTTAATCAATGTGTAATCATTTGTAGATGTACAAAATTAGCATTAACTCACAACAAAAGGAGAAATATACTTCAATGATTAATTTCTTAACGACATAATATTTTCACTGTGGGCTAAAGCAAGAAGATGCACTATCACCTTTACATTTTAACTTCGCTCTAGAATATGCCATTAGGAAAGTTCAGGATAACAGGCAGGGTTTGGAATTGAACGGGTTACTGCTTCTTGTATATGCAGATGGCATGAATATGTTAGAGACAATCCACAAACTATTAGAGAAAACACGGGAATTGAACCAAGTAAAGCGATAGGTTTGGAAGCAAATCCCGAAAAGACAAAGTATATGATTATATCTCGTAATCAGAATATTATTCGAAATGGAAATACAATATAAAACTTAGAAGTTTATCCTTCGAAGAGGTAAAAAAATTCAAATACCTGGGAGCACCAGTAACAAATATAAATGACATTCGGGAGAAATTAAACGCAGAATAAGTATGGGAAATGCCTCTTATTATTCGGTTGAGAAGATTTTGTCATCTAGTCTGCTGTCAAAAAGTCTGAAAGTTAGAATTTATAAAACAGTTATATTACCGGTTGTTCTATATCGTTGTGAAACTTAGACTCACTTTGAGAGAGGAACAGAGGATAAGGTTGTATGAGAATAAGGTGCTTTGGAAAATATTTGGGGCTAAGAGGAATGAATTTACAGGAGAATGGAGAAAGTTACACAACGGAGAACTTCACGCATTGTATTCTTCACCTGACATAATTAGGAACATTACATTTAGACGTTTGAGATGGGCAGGACATGTAGCACGTATGAGCGAATTCAGAAATGCATATAGAGTGTTAGTTGGAAAGCCGGAGGGGAAGAGATCTTTGGGAAGGCCGAGACGTAGATGGAAGGATAATATTAAAATGGATTTGAGGGAGGTGAGATATGATGATAGAGACTGGATTAATCTTGTACAGGATAGGGACGGATGTGGAGCTTATGTGAGGGCGGCGATGAACCTCCGAGTTCCTTAAAAGCCGTAGGCTAAGTAATGACATGATATTTATAATTGAACATATCAAGGTGGGCAAAAGCGGACGTTGGAAACCATTCCAAACTGGTATAATACTGGTAACAAAAGCAGTTCTTGATTCTCAAGAAAGTTGTCATAATAAAGCGAACTTCAAATATCTTATGCTAGATAGATCCACGCAGGATGCGTTAGAAAATTTATTTACTACTGTCCGTTCCATAAATCCAATCCCGGACGCAAAAGAATTCAAAACTGCATTACGATTTCTCACTTTTTCTCATAAACGGAGCATGGAAATTACGCTGTTTGCGATTCTAAACAATTAGTTGAGTTTCTAGGTTCAGATGTAAGTAAGCCCGAAACAGAAAGGTCTAGTGGAGATGAATGTGAGCAAAAGGACATTGATATAGGCTAAATTGTAATTTAACTGAAAACAGAAATATTAACTTGAGTGAACAACAAGCTCTTTACTACTTGTTGGGATCAGTTTTGTTCAAAAATAAAACAAAATAAGTTATAGGCTTATAGTATTTGTGAAAATTGTTTTTCATCTCTAATAGTAATAACTGATAACAGGGATGAATCTATAAATTTTAGTAGCACATTAGTGACTCAAGTCGTACAAGTATAAGTCACTTGTATACCCTTGTAAATCTGTGATTGATATAATTCTAAATGTAGAAAAATGTGTAACGTTGGTATAAAATGAGTTGACACTAAAGGATTTGAAGTCTTCATTCATTAACACTTCAACTCATAAGTTCCCAACTTGTCATAATATTTTTAAAAAAGTCTTATCACTGTATTTTAGAACTAGAATGTATTTATTGTTGAGAAAATTGTCTGTTATAGCAAATGCATTACAACAATCTGCTAGGTAGCGGAAGTGTTAGTACGAGCAGGGCGTATTCTGCGGACTACCGGGGCTACCGGCGGTAGCCCAAGGAAATTACAAAAGAAAAAGTTTATAATATACCATAATGTAATAATTTTGTATTATTAGCTTTACCACAGTAATTAAAATTAAAGTAATTGTTAGATTTATATGCGCTCTCTGCTCTCGAAAAGAAACAAGTTGTCAAGGCGGCATCACTGGAGAAACCGCTTGCTACGTGAGGTAACCTATGACCGTACCGAGCACGCTGCCCGGTCGCACAACTGCCCATCCCCCCGCTCTCTTCTGTTTCCAACGTGCAGTGTAAGGCCGGTTGAGTTGCCGCTCTCGTGATCGGTTTCTTCGCAGGCGCGAAGCAACAGTACGCTTAGCACGCTAGCTCATGAATGTAATTGTGTTCTTGCAGTGCAGTATTTTAAATTTGTGATTTGTTCGAGTGTCTAAGAGTTATATTAATTGTGAATTACTAAGTTTTTAATTTCCCAATTAAGTGATATTGTGAAAAATATGGCAGAACAAGTTTCTGGAGAGGTTTGTGTTGAAAATGACTGTGTAATAGAAGGTTTATTAAAAGTGCTTTTAACCGTCGTACATACAACGTGGAAGTTGAAATTGTGAAAATGGAAAGACCAACTCCTGAGTTAAATTTGTCCATGGACGTAAAAGAAAAACAGCGTGAGTACACACGCCATTTCACTTCAACATCATATGGTAAGTGGAATTGGTTGTGTGGTAGTTCTAAACTGTCTAAACTATTTTGCTGGCCATGCTTGTTATTTAGCCGCGAAACTAATGTGTGGTTAAAAGAGGGTTTTCTAATATCAACTCCCTTCGAACGGCAGTCCTAAAACACGACAAATCAAAAACTCATATTTGTAGTAGCATGAACTTTGCAAACTTTGGGAAGACAAGAATTGATTTACAGCTAGATAAGCAAAAAGCTCTACATATCAACCAACACAATGCTCCTGTGGAAAAAAAATCGTGAGATTTTACTGCATCTTATTAACGCAGTCTGCTTTCTAGGAAAACAAGAATTGGCTTTTCGGGATCATAATGAGAGTGTGGAATCAGACAGTAGAGGAAATTATATTGAATATTTAAGTTCCTTAAGTGAATTTGACCATTTATTGGCCAATCATCTTGAGAGTTCAACAGTATTTCGTGGTACTTCTCCCGCAATTCATAATGACTTAATATTTGCTATAAGTGGGGTTATGATAAAGAACATAAAATCTGAAATCGAAGGAGCACCTTTTGCGGCCATTGTTGTTGATGAAACAAGTGACTGCTCTAATCAGAGTCAATTGTCCACTGTTTTAAGATACGTCGATAGTACTGCCAATGTTCAAGAACGGTTTATAGGATTCACAAATGTCAGTTCGGGCAAAACTGCTGCTGCTTGGTTTCAGCATGTGGAAGGTGTTATAGCAGAATACAATGTCGGCAATAAGTTAATTGCACAGACATACGATGGTGCTTCAGTTATGGCGGGAAATATTAATGGCTTAAAAACAAAAATTCAAGGAAAGTATCCTCAAGTACTGTTTGTCCATTGTTACAGCCATGTTCTCAATTTAGTTTTGCAACAAACTACTTCATCCATTCCAGAATGCCGCATTTTTTTTTCAAAACACTGTCGGGTTTAGCTGCATTTTTCTCATCATCTCCTAAAAGATCAGAAAAACTCAAGAATTTATGAAAAAGAAACTCCCAAAGTAGCACCAATTAGATGCAATTTTACATCTCGGCTTGTAAATACAGTAAAGTAATACAGAGAACAACTGACTGCTTTCTTTGAAAATATAATTTGTAATGACTCTGAAGAAAACTGGGTTGATGATGTAATTGTGCAGGCTCAAGGATATTTGTATTTTTTCACACAGTTTCAGAATATATTTCTTCTTGAAGTCTATGCTAGAGTGTTCGCACACACAGATGTGCTCTACAATATTCTTCAGACAAAAAGTCTAGACATAGCATACTGCTTGCAAGAGGTATCAAAGTTAAAAAATACTATATTCGAGTTCAGATGTAGTGGGTTTCCGTCCATATGGAGTAATATGGAAAATGAAAATTCTTCAGCCAATACAATGGAACCACCATTAAAGCGAAGAAAAGGAGATGATGAATTGAAATACAGGCAGCTGTACTACAGCATACTAGATCGTATGCACATGGAAATTACTGACAGATTTTCTGATTATTGAAAGCTTCAGTTCACATATGTCCTAGATTCTCAAAAATTATCTGCTTATAGAGAAAACTTCCCGAATGAGGCACTAAACAAATTATTTCAGTCCTATAACAGTCACTTTGATCAAGTACGTTTGAAAAATGAATTAAGTGTAATATATTCAGCAGAGGTCTTTGATTTTTCGAACAAACCTGTCCATGAAATATTATCTGCCATATATGAAAACCAGCTGAACCAAGTTATTCCTGAAGTCCTTAAATTGGCAACATTAATTGTGACAATACCAGCTACGTCAGCATCAGTAGAAAGAACATTTTCTGCGTTGAAGAGAATAAAATCCTACTGTAGATCAACTCATACACAAGAACGTTTATCCGGCTTGGCACTGATGTCCATTGAAAAGTCATTTCTACAGAAACTTCGCAAGCGGCCCAACTGTAATTTCAATGACGAAGTCATCAAAGTATTTTCGTCCCAATCAAGACGTCTGAAATTCATATATAAATAGGTAAGGAATTTTATTATAGGGACTTTAAAATAAATTTTGTGTAATAATAGGGTAAGTGGTAGCCCAGGCCCTTAAACCAGTATACGCCACTGAGTACGAGAACTGCATAGAATATTGCTGATGTTATCCCTATTGAAATGGACATAACATAAATAATAAAGTGTTATCTCTAATCAGTCATTTCACTATGACAATAATGTTTATTAATCCTCGTCTCCTGTATTCAATAAACTACAACAACATGTATGATACCGCCTTTAATGACCTTCCTTCTAGCATTACTGCTTACGCTTCTGTGCCGAGCCATGAGTAAATATGGCTGCCGCCGCCGAGAATGCGGTACTCGCTAATATACACTGCTCTGACCGTAGCATTCCCCGAACGCCAGCTGGCGACGCACGAAGGAAGATGGCATAGGGACGAGTGGGGTTTCTTGCTCGAAATCTAGGTATGCAAGGTGTGCAAGGAACCTTAGAGTCCCTTCAGACGAAACCACTTTTAGAAGCGCTGCCGCTTGTGAATAATGGATTCAGACACAGGCACAGAATAGTGGCGTTGCAGACGGTCTGAGTAGTTGGCTTCGCCGCTGGTGGCGGCCACTAAAAGTGGCGCTTCCCATCCAAAGACGTTATATATCATACCAGACTCACACGGAGCGCTGGTGTTCTGTTCAAAATTGATACCAGTCTGCGCATGTTTACGTCGCCATGTTACTAGTAGAAACTGAGCGATCAACACGATAGTGTCATGCTTGTGCTTTGTTTGTCTTGTGTGTTTTTTTGTGAACACTGTGAAAGTGATGTAAATTTATGTGATAATAGTATGAATTTTATGTTTTGTAAATATTATTATATAGTTGATATGAAATGATGTGCTTTGTAAATAGTGTAAAATGGTGCTTTCCTGTGCGGCGTATAAGAGCAATAACATGTGGCTTAGACGGTCAGGAATCTATTTTGACAAGTACTTACACACTCTTTAAAATAATAAAATTGAATTCTGGAGGCTACATCGAAACTGTAACATATGTATATCTTAGATACCATAGTTGAAAAAGTTTATATTTAGGCAATAATCTGTCTTTACATGTTCCATTTGAAGAAGCCCGAGCTACTTTCTAAGTGACTTGTTCCTATAAAAAGAGATAAATTTGTGTCTTCATATTATGTAAAATTGTGTTCGGCTCATTTTAAAGATACAGATTTTTGGAAAGTAATGGCAATAGATGCTGTTTAATTTTCCAAGCCATTTGCAAAAGGTACGATTTTTATCTCTGTTGTTACAATATCAATATCATTAAACATCAATCAGTAGTTTACGACAATAAAGGATACTTAATTGTTAGCACAGGTGTATCAGACTAGAGAAATCCCACTGAGTGAATTATACATCAGATGTTAAACAAAATTAGTGGAAAGGTAACTTTTTGATTTTATTATGTAGGCTAAATTAATTTATCTGCAAGATAATAAATATTAATTCAAAATCCATATATGGATAAATAAATATACATATAATAAATAAATAATAAATGGCTATAATAGCCACAAATAGAATTAAGAGGTAGGCCTACGTTGTTATCTTTTCATATTGGATTACAGTGCTTAATTAAAATTAGTTTGTTTGGGGAGGGGGTATCTATATTGTCAATTGCACCTCAATTTGGTTTGCAGGTATTCCCAGTATTATCTTTCATTGGGGATATAAATAGTAAATAGTTACCTAACTTATATGAAGGCCTATTATAATATCTTACATTTTAATGTGCCAATCTGTAAGTCATCATCATGCCGCATTTACCAAAAACCATCCTTTCAAGAATCAAGAGGCATGTTGTCATCTTTTCAAATTGGGTCGAAGTGCTTATTTAAAATTACTTTATATTTGTGAGTTGTCTATGTTGTCATTTGCACGGCAATTTTTTTACTGTTTTGTTTTTTGCAGATATTCCTAGTATATCATTTTTGACTGGGGGTTATAAATGTATATAGTTCACCTATAAATAACCCTTTTATATTTGCCGGATGTATCTTCTTAAAAAAGCAAGGAATGTCATCTTATTGATATTACATATTTGCATAAAAATCATATACCATCACTCCGCAAGCAATGACAATATATTTATTTATTTACTTACTTATTTATTTGTTTGTTTGTTTCTTTGTTTTTTATTTATTTATTTGTTTGTTTATTTACTTATTTATTTATTTATTTAAAATAACAGAGTATGTAAAGAAAATCCACTCATAAGAAGTATGTTTTTTATTTTGCATAAGGTGATTAGACTGTGTTTAGTTTTTAGGTCTTCACGTTACCTATTATTTGCAATGTATTAGGTATCGGCACTTTTTATAATTAATAGCATTCCCTTCATTAATTGAAGACTTGCTTATAAAGGCGATGTAATTTGGCTACATTTGCGGATTATATTTTGCCATATTACTTATGTGCTGTGATCTGAACGTACCCGCAATAAAATATTCCATTCTTTAAAACTTAACAACTGGTCTATACTGATTATCACATATTTATTTCACTTAATAATTTGATCATAATAAGAACTTTTGTAATCAAGGTGCATGTATTTGTGTCTTGTGATCTAAAAGTATTGTATGTTAATATAATTTTCGATTCTCTGAAACCTAACAGTATGCTGATTATCGTAAGATTATACTTACATTCTATAATGTGTATTGTGTAGGCCTATTTATGGATGTATAAGCATGTTTTCTATAACTTTCTGCGTACGTTTTTTCTTCCCTTTAATGCTCTGACGCATCAATGAAACTTTGAGGAATGTATTTATTTCGTCCCAGTTCTACGTTAAACGTCCAAAATGGCCATGATCTGTCAATTTTTGATCATCACAGCGTTAAATTGCGTGATTTACGTACTGCTCTCCATCAACATGGCGGCAAGCTCAGCTTTCAATTTGCCCCGGTTTTCTCGTTTTGCGCAGCCGAGACTGTAGGGACTTGTTCCCATCGCGATACATAAGGTTCGTTCCAACAACAGTCAGGAACCGTCCGTAACCATCGTGAGCATGCGCAGTACAGAAAAAGCGTTCCAACACAATCCGAACCAGTCCTGAACCGGAAACATGTACTGCAGTCGGGCGTTCCAACAAGCTTTTGACACGGGTTCGGAACGGTCAGAAATAGTCCGCGGATTGAGGCATGTACGGAAGAGTACGCGAGACGCGCATGCGCATAAGCTCACCAACTTCTCCTGGATACTGAAGAAAAACATGATCGACTGTTCACATCAATGAGGTTAAGATGAAAAGTGACAGTACAAACAAATAATAAAACTAGAGATTTAATTTAAATTTTCGCCAAAAAAGAAAGGGAATGGAAATTATTTGGGTATTGAAATAGTTAATTACAATTTCAACATGCAGATCTGATTAAAAGTATAATAAATAACGTACATACATTAATAAAAAAACTATTTTTAAATGAGAGTCCCCCAGTACACGACATTGAATTAGCGGAATTCTTGCCTTCCATATTTTTTGTCATCTTTTTATAGAAAATGATCGAAATTCTATTTTCTGCAATTAGAATTAGCTGCGAAACGAGCATCCCGTTCATAGCAAAGATCACAGTTATAGCATCTCTGGATTTAGTACATAACGATCCGCGAAAGCGTTCCAACAGCGTCCAGTCCAGTTTCAATCCCATAGCAGATGCTCAACTAGCGCATGCGCATAAGATGATACAGGAACCGTACATTAACTGATCCATGAACCGCTTGTTGGAACGAACCTATAGAATTAAATTGTAGGTTTCAGACGGGGCCATAGCCAGGCCACTACTTTAGTGGCGCGTGAGTGGCGTTGCTAAAGGACGACTGTTGAGCCACCAAATCCTTACACCGGACCGCCGCGACAGTATACAAGCTATTGTGCCACGGTGTTATTTTTTTCTTTCAATTTCATTGGTGATTCCTGCTAGAAGCTCTTGAAATAATTTCTTAAACTTACGGAAAAAAAAAAAAACTTTTTATCATTCTGATGTATATCATCAAACAAAGCATGAAATAGTCCTCGAATTCTTTTCTTCCAAAATGGAAGATGAACCCAGACCCTTCTTTTATTTTTACGTCTATTTTTTTCTCCTCATGAGTAAAATTTCCTAAAGTATATCTCCTTCTATGTCCATATTCACTGGAAGACTGAAAAATTCTCTACAAAAAATTAGTGTATTAAACAGCGCCACTAACGCGCCACTACTGGCACTGCTAAGTGGCCTCCTCTGAAGGGGCCTTAAGTGCATTCAGAAAGTGTGGACTTGGAAATGCACCTAGCGTGCGGATTAACACAATAGATTTTGAAATGTCGCAGTGAGTCTTGAATAAGTATTAACGACACGAACAGAATTTGTTGTGATATGAGATTTTTAAATTAACATATTAGACAATACAAAAATATCACAAAACAAATTACAAGCACATAATGAATGAAAAAATTAATTTTTATAGGAAAAGTAAGGAGTGTAGTGCCGTAAATATTTGACACGGAAAGCCTCTCTGCACTTCTATCGTAGAGACCATATTACTGAGAGAGCTTATCACTCTTATGATGTACTTCGTTCTCTCCCGGATTTGAACTCGCCTGCCTATAATGGCGGTCACTTACGTATCACATCGGTACTGTTGCTGAAATTACAAAAACATCTTGTGAATAGCAGAGCGACAACACTGATAACCTATCGACCACCAAGGACATTTAATATGTTGACGATAACAGCTGTTTGTGTATTGATGAGTATTGCTACATGTGTGGAGATACTGTGTGTGTAGCAACTTTATCAACAACACAAATACATGTATGCAGTACGCATACAAGTTGGATTACAGATATTCTCAAAATAAGTCTACTCCACTTTATGACGTCCATGATCCCCACTCCTTTGTAAACATTATTGTTTGTTGTGATTTAAACATCTGCATTGCCACGTTCCTAATATCCTAGATCATATATGGGTCATTCTCATGAAACTCGTCACTTTTGGAACCCAAAAATGGCAACAACTGAAATTGTGAGGAGATTGATTTTTTGATAGGTATTGGTTAAAGGTGTGAAAGATAAGTCAGGTGTGTTAGTGGTCATGTCTAAATTTTCGTGTGCTACGAGAAATAAAACAAAATCAATTTTCAAATTCCACGGTGTCCACAGCATCTCCACGGTGTCTACAGTTTTAATTCGTGGATTATTCTTATGGCTTGGTAAAGGCAATTTGATTTACACACCGACTTGAAATCAATACTGAAAATGAAATAAGTCACGCATTATGATTCATAATGATATTAATTGATTTTATTAGATATAATGCGATTGAGCCATATTACAAAATGAAATAAGTATTTATGTTCGCTCGCAAACATATTTAATTAATAATGTGAAGTATCACTAACAATAATAAACGCATTAATTTATATGTTTTTAAATAATAATACCACATTGGATTACACTTATTTTTAGTTGGTTATTTAACGACGCTGTAACAACTACTCGGTTATTTAGCGTCGTTGAAATTGGTGATAGCTAGATGTTATTTGGCGGGATGAGGCCGGGGATTCGCCATGGATTACCTGACAGTGGCCTTACGGTTGGCGAAACCTCGAAAAACCCAACCAGGTAATCAGCCCAAACGGAAATCGAACCCACGCTCGAGCGAAACTCCGGATCGGCAGGCAAGCGCCTCTGCCGACCGAGCTACGCCGGTGACTGATTTCACTTATTCCATGAATATATTATTTAAATACAATAAGACATGTTTTACAATTATAGTAATAACAATAACAATAATGATAAATATTTTTAGTCTACACCTGTGAAATAACGGTTAGCACGTCTGGCCGCGAAACCAGGTGGCCCGAGTTCGATTCCCGGTAGGGACAAGTTACCTGGTTGAGGTTTTTCCGGGGTTTTCCCTCAACCCAATATGATCAAATGCAGGGTAACTTTCGGTGTTGGACCCCGGACTCATTTCACTGGCATTATCACCTTCATCTCATTCAGAAGCTAAATAACCTAAGATGTTGATAAAGCGTCGTAAAATAACCTACTAAAATAAAAAAATAAATATTTTACCCTTTAATTCTGATTCTCTTATAAGTATATACACACTTACGCCCTACAAAGGAACAAGAAGCACTTCTGTAGGAGACAAACTAACTCCTTTACACACTAGGAAAATTTTCATGACCCATGCCACAGTGAACACATTCAAATTTACAGATATAACAAGTCAATTCATTGAAAATGAACAAATTTGGATTTTCTTTACGCCACTGATAGTGATGCGCCTTTATTGATCGCGGGGTGCTTGTACTCTAACTCTGGCTATTCTTTTGTCTGTAAGAATTATTCTGACGGACAGCTGTGTGAGAAACTATTCTCTTACAATGCTATAGCATTTTATACTACTTAATTATTGTGCCACATATGATGCTTCTTACTATTTGTTTACTTTTATATCCTACAGAAGAAAATGAAAATTTTAATTGTTGTTCTAGAATCTCTCCAAGGATCAGTTTCTTTTTTATGTAGGAGGAACTGGATGTCCTCTTAGCAAAGTCCGAACTGCAGTGCACGAGGAAGTTTGGTTTGCTTTTTTCTTCTCTGTGATACGAGATGGAGTACAATATAGGCCTATTTCATTGTTTGTACAGGTGAATAATGCTTTTTCAATGTTTCTGTTAAACGTTGAAGTTTAATGTTTTCCTCTATTAGTTTTCGAATAACTTCACTACTTTTTATTAGCAGGAAAGCTTTTTGCATCCTTTCCCAAATTACTATGATTATATTGTTGAATACATTTGTTCTTAATTTTCGTGCAATATTCTCTCATCTATTCTCGTCGATTTTCATTCGCTCTCTTAATTCTCTATTATTCATGGCCGAAACTGTCTTAATTTTTCGTTGCTTCTTTCTCTCAGCTCATATTTTACTCTCCAATGCTATGTAAGCAGCGTGATTTTCAGGATCTGCTTTCACCGTAAAAGCTCTGGTTCTATTTTCCTTGCAAGTTGCACGTTTCAACTTTTGACTTTTTTTGAAACATCAGATTTATTACTTTTATAAATTTTTGTCTTTAAGCTTTCTTTTCTTATCCTTCCCTTAATCTCATATTTTTTTCCGTCCTCTAGTCAGTTTACCACCACTCATCGTGTAATACAAATACATGACACAGTCGCAATATTGTGTCCATATACAACTACGTAGAGACCATATTTTTCCACCTACATTATAAACATCACATCAATAATAATTATCATTGACTGTGAACTAAATATCCCGTCCTAAATAAATGCACGGTGTTTACGGCCACGGTGTCCACTTCCACGGTGTCCATATTTCAGACTTTGCGCTGGTGTGTTCTAATTACTTTTAAGCATATTAATTTCTTCGATCATATTAGATAAGTAGCCTATGAAGTCATTACTTACCCAGGAGGTGGTAATTCCCCCTTGCGTAGTTGAGCTTGCACTTTATCCACGGTGTCCACACTTGCTGTTCGATGCTGCTTTTGACCTTGACACACAAGTCCTGATTTTTGTATGCCTGCGAAAGCACTGGCAATTCATCGTCTTCATCTCCCGAATGTTCTGGGAGTATCACATTGAACTTCTCCTTTAAAGCAGCAAATTCAAAGCGAAGAATCATCCGTTCCGTGGCAAAGCCTAAAACTCGTGGACAAAAACTACATCACTTCTGTAGTGACATTGGGCTCTTTTATAAAACAGTTGTATATGAGATGTTTACTTCCTTTAACGTACTTTTCAATACAATGTGCTTCTTTGTAATCGGATTAATCGTTTAAAGATGATATTCATTGAAATTTATATTTTGTACTGCGGGACATCCACGGTGTCCACATGTTTGGGTATTCCAAGCTATGCATGGCGGTAAGAAAATGTAATGTCGACCTATGTTTATGGTGGATAACTAGGTGTGATAGTCCTATATTATTTACACAGGATATTTTTCCTAGTTACAAATTATTACAGAAATATATAGGCTACAGGAAAAAGAAATGTGATGGGTTTCGTGAGAATGACCCATATATAACAGATTGATCATCCCTATGTTAAAATCGGTAGCACTTTGAAGAGAACAACCGCCAGGATCGCCACCCGTCGGCCGTAAACGAACCCGAGATGGCAGTACAGTCGTTAATGCAATTCAAATGGGAGTTATGACGTGACTCCTTATCTAACAGCTAGATGGCAGCATAGTAAACCTGACAAAAGTTGTTACCGTTAAACCCTAGAAGGTCGATCAATGACCTACGCTAATAGCTAAATAATTTAGCTATAGTGGCAAAACTCCTAAGCAGTATTTAAGAAGTGTTACTCCAACATACCCGTCATAAAACAGAATTCGATTTGTTGACTGGACTTGTCTCGGAAGGAAGACCAGTTTGTTCGCCAGATTCGTCTCTTGGTGCAATGTTTAACTGAGGACAGAATGAATTTTATGTGATGCCTTGCGGAGAACGGAAAACCACTCTAATTTCGTGGGAAGTCATTTGGGAAGACAACCGAATTTCTTGTCATGATAGCAAATAACATTGTCCTTCCCACTTTGGACAATTGAATCGCTCCATGCAGAAAGGGCGTCAGTCACAAATTTTGAAAAAACGAGATATCGATGGAAATCATATCTTTATGGATGGTTCCATCAGCCAGTGCAGAAAGGTATTCAGTCCAATGCTTGGAAAGACAGAAACTGAAGCGTTAGGCTCAGAGTTCTATGCAGAAAGGAATACAAAGTACAGACTGTTTTCCTTAGTTTTCTCAAAACCAGGTCCAATGGACTGAAGCCCTTTCTGCATGGGGCGATTTAATTAGGATTCCTAGAAACAATATAAAACATACTGTATTATGAAGTTAAAAATGTTATGTTTTATTTAACGACGCTCGCAACTGCAGAGGTTATATCAGCGTCGCCAGATGTGCCGGAATTTTGTCCCGCAGGAGTTCTTTTACATGCCAGTAAATCTATTGACATGAGCCTATCGCATTTAAGCACACTTAAATGCCATCGACCTTGCCCGGGATCGAACCCGCAACCTTGGGCATAGAAGGCCAGCGCTATACCAACTCGCCAACCAGGTCGACTATTATGAAGTAATCATTAATTAAAATCGCTGTTGTGGTTAAATATGTTAATTGAAGACCTCCCTCGTATGAGGGTGTAACCAACAAATCTATAATACACGTTTCAGGAGAAAATAAAATAATTTCAGGGGCATATTTCGTTAGCCCTATATTTACTAGTAGAATCATTTGATTAGGCATGGATTCAAGTTTATTCACCTATTGGATACATCCATTTATTGGTATAAATGAATGCTTCAAAGTTACTTTTTCCACCTAAGTCACGTATTTCATTAATTTGATGTTACACCCTTATTCGAGGGAGGTTTTCAATTGCTTTCAGGCATAGTCACTGGTACAATTACAATATCATTAAAATATGACATACAAGAAGTTTAGGAATATGTATGATAAGACTTTCCTGTGTTAAACTTCAACGTACCTCGTTTACATGTTTCGACCTATTTATGGGTCATCCTCAGAACTGGTCGTTGTTGGTCTTGGCGCCCCTTGTTCTCAGGCGCCAAGACCAACAACGACCAGTTCTGAGGATGACCCATAAATAGGTCGAAACATGTAAACGAGGTACGTTGAAGTTTAACACAGGAAAGTCTTCTTATACATTTCCGAAGTGATACAGTGTTAAAAGTTGTGTAATCTAGATGTATATGTACAAGAAGTTTAATTAATATTAAAATATTAATGTCATATCACGCTTGAGTCATTCCACATGAAATCATCAGATTTACCAAAAATTTAAGTGGCGGCCTATTTTTATATTTGATGATATTTGAAGTATTTGTAGTATGATAGCTATGATTATTGAATAAGTCCAGAATTATTGTATTCTGTTTACCGGTTTGAAAAAAAGGCCATCTTAATACTGCAGGCTGCAGATGGATTGCGCTGTGGAGGAATTGTGCATCAGAAACATTACAAATTCATATGTTGGAAAGTACCTCTAATGTATAGGATGAAACTTTCAAGAAATTTAGTCCATATTTAAAGGCCTTGTCAACTTAAAATGAAACGGATACTCAAAATAATATTCAATTTAGAAAATTGTAAGTGTGAAAACCGCATGTTCCTAGGGAGTTTCGTTCTCTCTGTATGCGTCAGTAACTGCTACACCAATTGACATGGTGACGTCATCCCTCCCAAGATTAGCGGAGATTCACCTACTGCTGATTACAACGCAACCCGGGATCACTCGCGTCTATTCTTATCACACGATTACTTCTGTGTTAGATTTTATCTAACAAACTTTATTTTTTTTTTAATTTCGTAGTTTATATTTGCTTTAATAGTGATATCACATACACAAGAAGATTTTGCGTTATTGCATGTATTTTTTAATGATATACAAAATGTACATGCAATAAATCAGGCTTGGGCGTAAATAACTCGATTGAGTCAATGCGGAATACCACTTAACTCTCCACTCCACCTCTCCCGGCAGAGACTGTTATGTTTCGGAACGATAAAATTATATTGTATTGACGGATTATAAGGCATGCATCATAGCTTTCGGCTCTCGTTGGTCGCCTAAAATCAACCACTGATGCACATTGCCTTACTGTATATTCGTTTCTAAAGCGGAGAAGCGAAAAGAACATGGACAGGGATATCTTATTTCCTTTTCCCTTCCCCCTTATGCCAAAATATGCAATGAAACATTTTTAATAATTTTATCACCAGCAAAACTGTTTTAGTATGTAGATCTAAGTGCACGAAACTGAAATCTGTTCGAAAAATTCTTGTAAGAACACTTTTCACTGAAACAAATAATTTCAGAATTTAAATATACTTTTTCATAACTTATTTTACTGTTGTGAGTACATTTGATAATAAAAAGAATTGTTTATATATAAAAAAAATACACAAGAGCGGAAATCTGTGTTTCAAATCGTCCTGTAACGACACTTATTCACTGAAACAAATAATCATTTATAAATTCAAATATTTTCAGTCCTTATTTTATGATCTTGTATTGTTTTACTAGGAAGGAAAATAAAACAAACGAAAATAAAATGCTTGCTACATACCGGGACAGAATAAAACTATGTAAACAACTACTATACTTGGATTTGGTTTGGCTTTACGAGGGCTGGTTCCGGGACAGCTCCGTTCGCTTAGGCACGCTTTGCCACATTGTGCGCCCTGTATATGCGATGACCAACAAGTGGCCTGGGTGGCACTTGGTGAATCCGATGCTGACAGGTGGGCATCCTGTTTCAACTCTGATAGGGCCAGGTCACATTTCACGGACGAGTAACCAAATAAGACACAGGGGCCCGGAGCCCTTCTTATATCAGCATTGGAAAACCATACCACCAAGTCTATTTTTACTACAGCAGATTATAAATGAAATGAGGGTTGGTGGAAAGTATTGCTGGAATGATAGAGGGAAACAGGAGTATCCCGAGATATACCTAACTTGGTGCGCTACTTAAAATAATAATAATAATAATAATAATAATAATAATAATAATAATAATAATGCTGTCAACAGTCTTGTAATTAAATCTGTGGTAAGAAAACCGCAACAATGAAATAGAGGTATGGAAGAAGGCACTGAAGGCACTGTTAGAGCAACGGCTCTACATCTGTAACAGTATTGAAGCAACAACAGAAAAATAAATATTGTTACAGATGAGGAGGCTAGACCTAGCATATGATCTGTGCGAGAGGGGAAAGAATGAGCTGTCAGAAAGAGAGTTTGTTTCGTGATGGTGAATATTATACGAATCTACAGACACAGAAGTTCATCTCAGACTAGAACCTCTCTTCCCACTCCATACCAGTCTTGCCAACTAGAGGGAAATTCCGTCAAAACTAACGGAATTTCAACGTAGCGGACGGGGAAAGAATGGCTTTGACGGGTGACGGATTTTCTGGCGGAAATTACGATTTGGGTCACCTTTTGACCTTTTAAGCTGCTGTCATTTTTAATTGTTTAGTTTTGGGGGATTTTACTTTATCTTTGAACAGCCCTGCCCGTGCCGTACTATGTTATTTTGATTTTAATCAAGATTAATAAGTAAGCTGTGTTAAAATTTGCTTTTTATTTGTATATAGATATAGTGAATGTGTCGTATTATTTCTATTTAATTTTGACGGATTCTGACGGATTTCTAGGTGTTAGACTGACGGGGATAAAAATTAGGTGTTGGCAACACTGCTCCATACCCATTGAGATAAGAGACACATGTAAGGTCACAGGACAGGTCTTGCCTCCTCCAGTATACACTTCAGCTCAGCTATGAGTCAGACTGTGAAAATAAAATAAAAACGAAATTTCCCTTTCCGGTCATTACAAAGTTTCTACACTCGTTGTTAGGTTCAAGATAATATTCACGATCGTCAGTATTACTTTTTTTTTCCTCTTTCGAGGGGGTTTCAAGAATTAATCCAGTAAATATTCTGCAAGAGTAAGCTACCCTAGAGTGTATGTTCCTGTTACTTTAGCACTGCTGAATGTGTCCTTGACTAGTACAACAGCATGAAAGGCTTAAAATGTAATGCACTCATCACTTTCCTTCACATTTATTATCATGACAATTTCACAACAGCAGGAGCAATGTTGATGAGTTACTGAAGGGACGCATTTACCGCAGACACGCCAGTCTTATGTTCCATCATGGTTTGTATGCTCGCCGTTTTCTTTCCTTCTGGGCTCGAATTCATAGCCCTAACATATGCGATGCGATAGTTTAATTTCTTTTTCTCGTAAAACTAATGGCTTTGCTTTTTACAGAGTTTATTTTAATTTATTAGCCATTGCCGAACCGTTTATCCTCTTGAGGTCATTCTGAAGAAGAATTTATATCATCTTCATGACTTCTTATTTCCCTTTACACATTACAATCATACGCGAATAAGCGAACACTGGATGAGATATTAATCGGAAGATCATTTACATAAGCCATCCTTTAATGAATTAATGTTATGTTTTATTTAACGACGCTCGCAACTGCAGAGGTTATATCAGCGTCGCCGGATGTGCCGGAATTTTGTCCCCCAGGAGTTCTTTTACATGCCAGTAAATTTACTGACATGAGCCTGTCGCATTTAAGCACACTTAAATGCCATCGACCTGGCCCGGGATCGAACCCGCAACTTTGGGCATAGAAGGCCAGCGCTATACCAACTCGCCAACCAGGTCGACCTCTTTTAACGAATTTGAAACATTTCCATTGAAATTATTTTCAAAGTTGTTCAGTTACACTCATGTTATGTACAATATTCTGCAAGAAAATAATTTGGTTGTTATATTGTATTGTAGCAAGAAAGTGAGGAATCAGTGGCGATATAAGAGAACATTCATTTCGATCAATATGTGCCGACGCTTTGGCACAGGATAACGGCGCCCAACAAAAGTATAAACGACACTGTTCTCAGAATGATTGTAGACTTTATCAATTTGACAACTAGAATATTTTCAAATAGTTGTCGTAGCTGTGCTATAAACCATACACTTCCTGTGATACATGTCCAAAAAAATTGTGTCATCACGAGTTTATAAACGTCTAGATTTCAAGGCTATCACAAGGAGTCCAACGCTTTTGACATTCCATGCTTCACCTTTAGGGGACAAGCACTCATGTTTGCAGCACAAATAACCAGAGTCAATTTCATTATCATGTGATTATACCACGTCTGCAGCCAACGCCTCGAGGCAATGTGTAAATACTTATGCTTGTAAGTTAAGATGTGTCATTTTTAATTTTGTCATCGCATTTTGATCATCGATTGTACACGTGTGACTCTACTGTGCAATATTTTAAATGTCGAATGATATTTCCTTTCAACACTTATATTTGACGTGGTCTCAGAACGTCAATATCAACATCAAGCTCTCGAGTGAGAGATTTACAATAGCTCCATCTTACTTCACTTCCGACACGTTCTTCCAGTTACGACAGACGATGAGCGACGAAGGTACTGTACATATTGCCTCATCGTGTATAGGGTGACCAGGCATACTCTTTTAGAGATCCAAATGCTCTATACGCTTTTTTTTATCAGAAAATATCTCTCATTACTAGAGATTGGATTTTAAAGGGACAATTTTTCATCAAAAGAGGACAAAAATAAAAGGGAAAGTTATAGCCAAAAAAAAAAAAAAAAAAAAAGAACTTGAATAAGGACTATATTACTCCCCAAAACACACTTCAGCACATTCATGGATATACATGGCACACACAATCTTACATTTATCTCTTCACAACATAAGTTAAATGTTATGTTTTATTTAACGACGCTCGCAAGTGCAGAGGTTATATCAGCGTCGCCGGATGTGCCGGAATTTTGTCCCGCAGGAGTTCTTTTACATGCCAGTAAATCTACTGACATGAGCCTGTCGCATTTAAGCACACTTAAATGCCATCGACCTGGCCCAGGATCGAACCCGCAACCTTGGGCATAGAAGGCCAGCGCTATACCAACTCGCCAACGAGGTCGACTTCCACAACGTAAGGAAAGTGTTATATTTGATATAGTTGTATTTGATCACATTCAACATTTCAATATGAATGCAGAATGTCTTTATAAACAGAAAATGACCGTTCAACATTAACTGAAACAGAGGTGAAAATTTTATTTTTATCCTGAACTCTAAATCAGCACACTTTATTAGTTTTTCAATGTCTGGAATCAGAAGAAGAACGATATTTAATTTCGCTTGCTCAGGAAGTTATAAGCCTATCGGAAAAAATATAGGAAAATTATCTAAATGTTTGCGATATTCTGTTAAAAAAGAAGCAAAATAAGGTATATATATATTTTTTAAAAAAGGTAAAAAAGGGAATATGGACTGGGGGGGGGAAGGGAACTCGAAACCACATAATTTGGCTGGTGGAAGATAGTTTTGAACATCATAATTATTTCATGTTTAATGTTGAAATAAAAAAAGGAATTCCCTTTAAAATCCGGTCTCTACTCATTACACTCCTTTCTTTATTTTTATATTTTGAACGTATTTTGTAATTGAATATATTGTCACTTTTTAAATTTCGAATACATTACACAGATGCACGCGCGCACATGCGCACACAGATATATAAGTATACTGTTTTGTCAAAGGTAGGTCTTTCACTGCAAACCCAGCATTCTCCAATTTTTCCTATTTTCTGCCTTCATCTTAGTCTTCGCCTAATGATACATATATCTTAGAGATGTAAAAATGTGACTCGAGGAGTGATTTTCCCTCATTACTCCTACCGATTTAGATGCGCGCGATGGAATTGAGGGAGAATCACATGGCTCTGACAATAACAACCCCTCTCTTAGCGTCACATCAGTGCGGTGGAGGGGGTAATACGTCACGCACGATTTCTCCTCATTTACATCCTTGATATATCTTAATGTCGTCTATAATCTGATATTTTCTTCTGCCACGAACTCTTCTCCCGTTCACAATTCCTTCCAGTGCATCCTTCAGTATGCAGTTTCTTCTCAGCCAGTGACCCATTCAACTCCCTTTTCTCTTTCTGATCAGTTTCAACAACATTCTTTTTTCACCCACTCTTTCCAGTACGGTTTGATATCTTATTCTGCCTGTCCATTTCACACGCTGCATCCTTCTCCATATCCACATTTCAAATGCTTCTAATCGCTTCTATTCACTTTATCGTAATGTTCATGTTTCTGCTCCATATAACGCCACACTCCATACAAAGCAATTCACTAGTTTCTTCCTTAGTTATTTTTCCAGAATTCCACAGAAGATGCTCCTTTTTCTATTAAAAGCTTCCTTTGCCATTCCTATCTCCCTTTTGACTTCCTGGCAGAAGTTCATGTTACTATTTATAATACACCCAAGTATTTGAAGCTGTCCACTTTCTCTACTGCCTCATTTAGTACTCACGTGTTTACCTTTCTTTATTTTTCTTCCGATAATCATGACCTTCGTCTTGTTGCATTTACCTTCATCCCATTACTGCTCACAGCTGTCATTTAGCTCCACTGACATATAATGTACGGAAACGAAAATAAAATTTGGAATTCCCTTATTGTAGCCTATAATTTTCGCTTACAACACACTGCGCATGTGCAGTAAAGAAGAGTCCCTGTATATAGGCCTATGTTACTTATGGACAGTCGTACAAAATTTTTGCCTACATACATGTGAACTCCCATCAAGACTCGCTCCAAATTTTAATTCCGTATCTGTACTTAAAAGTTAATCATAACTACATGAACCTAGTTTAGATAAACATATTAACAGAAAACTGTACATTTACGTACTTAGAGACACTCTTGAGGCTATTTTTTTACATGTTAAAGGTGCTCGATCATTTATCTGCTTCTCTAGTGACTAGCACCCCAGATCACATATAGGCTGCTCATTCCTATGTTAAAATCGGTAGCATTTTGAAGAGAACAATCGCCAGGATCGCGACTCGTCCGCCGTAAACGAACACGAGATGGCAGTACAGTCGCTAATGCAATTCAAATGGGAGTTATGACGTGACTCCTTATGTAACAACTAGATGGCAACATAGTAAACCTGACAAAAGTTGTTACCGTCAAACCCTATAACGCCGAGCAATCTGGGTATTTATGATCTAGTCTAGTACACATCAACTCTGTAACAAAGTTCGTCTCACACTTTATTTAGCAATTTCTGTCAATTTAAGCGAAGGCGTTAATGGTACGAACCCGGAATTCTGACAGACCAGCCCGTAATGGTGGTAAAAATACTGAATCCTTCACATACTTCCACACAAAGAAGTCATAAGGGGCTAAGTTCGGGAGTATTAGAGGTCAGGTTAGTAGGTGATCACCATTCCTGATACAACCAGCGCATCGGTTCCGCAGCCTGGTGTTTGAGAAGTCACGAACGTTGTTCTAAGTACCGGCTAGTATGTGCGAAGTTCAAATATGAAAGAGGAAACTAAAACATTGCAAACTTCGTCTTATATCATATGAAGAAACTAATCGCAAGATATGTGCTCTAATCGTTAAGCAGTTTAAAATAGTGTCCTGCAAAGTTCGAACATGAGAGAGGCAACCAAGACATCACAATCTTCGTCTTGTTTTATATGAGAAACTAATCGCAAGATCTGTGCTAAAACATGAAGGGGTGGGAGTGGAGGACAGCCAATATTTTTATAACAAAGTGGAACAAATACGACAGGCTTTCTTCTGCAGAGCGAACATCGACGAATGTCGAATTTCGTCACACTCGACTAACTTGAATCGAACATAGTCCCTATAATATTCCATCATACCTATACTCACACAAATATTGTCACTGAGCAACAGTGATTTATATGATTATTATGTGAAGAATGTAATTATAGCTATTTTCTTTCAGTAATTGGTACAGTAACAATTGTCATTTATTGAAAAAAAAACATAATGTGATGTACCTGTATGTACGCATATTTCTGTCGAAGTTTAATCATATTTTTGTGATAAAAATTACCTGTGCTTACATCTAAATAAAACTTCACAAGATTTGTTCTAAAATGTTTACTCAGCTAAAAGCATGAAGGGTTGGGAGAGGCCAGCGAACCTAAAGGGCACACACAGATCATACAAGGGGCAAGACCGAGCGAGCGAGGCAGATCCGCTTCTTCAAAGCAGACTTCGGTTCTTGTCACGCTCGACAAACTTGAAACGAACATAGAGCATGAAATGCACGACACTACTCTGCACCTCTTCATTGGTGATGGTACCCACTCCTAATTCTACGTAAAGCTATGCAGCATAATAAAATCTATGCATCTGTCGATTTTTTCCTCACCCACAATTTTCTCACCATAGTTCTTACATTTTTCCCGTCCAAAGTATCAACTATGCTTGTGATCTTTGTCAACATCGTAGAAAGATCGGCCATCCTCTCTTTCCCGTTTGGGTTAGTTTTGAACTTAATAAATGAAGTCACTTTTCAGTTTCTTAAACATTTGTTACATACATTTAAGTTTAACATGGTTTCGCGGTTATCTTGTTCGCCGATGATCTGAGATTAACGGGTTCAAGCCCGAGCGAGAGCGGTGAATTTTAAAGAGGATAAAATATCAGCAAGCTTCCTTCGGGTAGGAAATAAGCCTGTTGGTCACGTATCGTAAACTTACGGCACGTAAAGATCTCGTCCCTGACAAAGGGCCTCGTGCGAAATATTTCGGCCATTTTTCACCCATGTAAAGCTTTGTCGCTTAATAACACTAGTCAACAAATTTTAACTTTTTGTCTGTCACAGAAATAAAATCAGCTGATTTTTACTAAATCGACCCTGCTGATTACGAAAATCGCAGTGAAAAATCTGTAACACGTAACATTCTTGTGTGACAGAAGGGGAAGTATTTTGATTTAAAAAAACGTTTTCGTGCATTTCAAAATACGTAATTACAACAGTGATAATAAATTCCTAAGATACAAAATTTATATAAAAAATGCACTGACGTTTCACAGAAAAATAATAACGCTGCATAAATAATAATTACAATAAGAAAAAGTAGCATTATATTCATTTTTTCTCTTCAAAATAAGCTTTTACTTTATTAATTTAAAACTGGACCAAATGAACTATAATTTTTTAAGATTTATAAATTAAATTGATTAAAATATCAAATCAAATAACTTAGGAGCCCTACACTGAAGTAAACAACCATATACAGACTTCAAGCTATATTTTTTTTAAATATATTTAGTTATTTAGAGTTATTTTTTCCTCTTGTAGTTTGAGTTACTTTCTCTGAACAAAAACCAACAGTAGTCCCCATCATACTAGAATCCTACCTTCCTTGATGTTGTTCCATCCTGTGTATATCTTGATGGAATCTTTCCCCTTGTTCATCGCTTACAGCTCCTAAGTTCTTTGGGAAAAAGTCGAGATGGGAATGTAGGAAATGTATTTTCAAAGACATTTGACAACGAAGCTTCTGATAACTATGCAGGAGTTCTTGCACAAGCTGTTGGTAATTGTCAACTTTATTATTACCTAAAAGCCCACTAAAACACTTCAAAAGGCATTCCAAGCTTCTAGTTCCTCAACACTTATTTGTTTTTTCGAAGCTCTTATCTTCCAAAAGTTTCCTAATTTGAGGGCCAACAAAAATTCCCTCTTTCACTTTAGCTTCACAGAGTTCCGGAAACATATTCCCTACATATGCAAAACCTTCTCTATTTTTATCCATAGCTTTAACGAAATTCTTCATTAAACCAAGCTTGATATGTAAAGGAGGAAGCAGTACTTTTTCCGGTTTTACTAAAGAGACATATTTGATATTATGTTCTCCTGGGACATAGCTTTCTCTAGGGAGGCCAGTCTTTCACTATATAGTGTTTTTCAGTCGCTCTACTATCCCATAAACAGAGAAAGCAACAGTATTTTGTGAATCCATTCTGAAGTCCGAGCAATAAGGCGAAAATTTTCAAATCTCAGCACAGTTTCCAGCAGTATGTTTTATATTGGACTGCATCTAGTAACACTGACAAATTTGTATAAGTTAAGTTTCCTTCATATCCACTGAATACGCCACTGGAATTGATGGTTTAGTGTTTCCATTGTGCATTAACACTGCTTTTAAACTTATTTTGAAGAATCTATGAATAACCTCCATTCCTTTGGGATGTGTTGAAATCCTAGTTCTTCCATTAAGTCGTCTATATTTACATACGCGCACATAGAATTTTTCATTATAAAATACTTCGAAAACCGTTCATGTCTCTTCCTGTACAATGAAATTCTAGTATCTGGTGCTAGCAAGTTCCATTGTTGCAGTCTAGACCCTAAAATCTCAGCTTGTTGTTTAGTGAGATTAAGATCTCTTATTAAGTCGTTCAGTTAACACTGTTGGATTAAATGGGGTTCTTTATGATGTTCTGGACTATAGGACGGATCAGATCCTGTTGATGGTTGAGCCAAGTCATCTGTTTGTTCTATTGGAAGAACCTATTCCTCCAATTGCGAAGGTGGATTAGGAATAGGGAGTTTTGGTCCATGTGGTACAGGTCTTATTGCAGATTGAACATTAGGATATTCAATTTTAGATCTTGTTTTCTTTGAAAATCCCGTAATCTTAGTTAAAAAGAAATAACAGTCTTCTGCATGGCTTGTCGGTTCACGCCAGATCATTGGAACTGCAAACAGCATACTTCGATTCTTCTCTCCATTCATCCATTTTATCAGTTTTAAGTAACATGTTGTGCAGCACACATGGGGAGCCCATGATTTGTCCTCATCACAAACATTACATTCAAAATAGCAATAATATGCTTGTTTCAACTTATCTGATAAAGGCAGACGCTGCGATTTGGCCGTAAATTCTCCACATACGTAACAAAAGCTGTCCGGCGAAGTTACACACGCACGACGAGATTTTTTCATTCTCAGAAAGCGTAAATGAACGCGAAGATGAACACTTAAAACCAGCGATACAACTTGTCACAAGCTCAAACAATTTACAACTAATCCTAAAATGCAATCTATGTCGCTCTAAAAGCCCACCCTCTCAGTGCTTTCTCTTGGTCTAGCGCCATAAAGCAATAACGTTATATAGGTACTGTTGTCACGCCAGGAGAAGGCGGCTGAAGTACTTAGACGGGGCGGAGGGGAAACAGTCGCGCATGCGCACCGCGCTGTTCACTGCAATATTCCTGTTTCACAAACATCTACTGCACGTGTCTATGAGTCTTTGCGACTTTGTGAAAATAATAGTGGGGTTTTTACTGTAGTGTTTTATTAGTTTCAACAAGACAATTGTTTTCAGTATACCACAAATCTTGTATTGCTTTAGTTATCCTTTGCTTTTCGTGTTAATAGTGTTGATAATAATATAGTTAATAGAATTTATGTTATTGTATACTGTTATTTAGGTTTATAGCAGTTTTTTGTTTATTGTAAATATGTCGACAAAGATGAAACAAGGATTGACAATCTATAGCGAAGAAAGGAATATTATTAGAACTGCAAAATAATTCTGTGATGAAGTAAAAGAACAACAGTGCCTTTGCATTCCTCTTACGAAACCTACAGCAAAGATAGAAAAGTACTCTAATCTGTCCACAAGAACAATACAGCGTATACGGAATGAAATGAAAGACTGCACAGAAGAAAGTGCGTTGTCGACACCTGAGGGAGAAAAAAAATGTAAACGTCCAGACTACCGAAACGCAAATGTAGATGACTTCGACGGGAGATTGACAAAAAAGATATAATTGAGAATTTTTATTTGAAAAAGAAAGAGGGCCACCGGCGTAGCTCAGGAGGTAGCGCGTTTGCCTGCTGATCTGCAGTTGTGCTCGGGAGTGAGTTCGATTCCCGTTTGCGCTGACTACCTGGTTGGGTTTTTTTCCGAGGTTTTCCCAAGCGGAAGGCGAATTCAGGTAATCTATGGCGAATCCTTGGTTTCATTTGGCCAAATACCATCTCGCCATCATCAATTCAATCGACACTGAAGAAGCTAGTAGTTATTACAGTGTCGTTAAATAACAAGTAAAAAAATAGTACCAAGCTGCAACAGACGTCTACCCTTTTACAAGAGAAAATTGATTTGAAATGAAAGACAACATTAAGACGAATACTGAAGAAAAAGGATTTCAGGTGGAAGAAGTGTGCAGCAAAAAAAATTGAGGAAAACACTGTAAATTAGAATACGTGAAGATATCTACAGCAAATAAGAAAGCTTAGGAAAGTGGAAAAACCGATTTTGTATCTGTACGAAATGCGGATAGATAGGCCTAACAATTTAACGTTTCCCAAGTTCTGGCACGATAAACATGTTACGGGAGTTTTGACTACCGTAAATGTGTCCAGAACGCTCATTGTTGTTCATCAGGATGGGGGCGGTGGGGCTAATGGCTTTGTTGAGAGATTCGAATTAATATACACAGCTGGAACATAAACAGACGATTATCATGGACAGATCATACTCCAGAAATTTTGAAAAATGTGATAATGATTGTCATAGCGACAGCGCCGAAGATGCGGAATCTTTTATGTTTGACTCCATTCCATGTAGCCAAGTAAGTGGACTGAAGTTTTCAGGTCAGAGCGTAGCGTAAAGTTCCCCCGTCCCGCCTATCTACTCCCCGCGCCAACTCGTAGCGCGAAGACAGTATATATCGCCTACTACGCGCCTTATTAATGCAGACTCACATATTTCAAAGAACCTATTCCTTAAAATGCACTTCTAGTATATTCTGAGCAACAATAAGTTATAAAGCTTATGAATATACTGTGTAACCGCGTAAATAAAGTCAATAGTTCGATACCCGAGTTCTTTAGTAAATTCATTCTTCTTGTTTTACAATTTCCAATTTTCCTCTTAAATGGTGCGTGATGGGAAATTTTCAAGTTTAGATCCACTATCAGCACACAAAAATTGATCTAAAATGACCATTTTCACCCTTGTGACAAAAACCTTGTTGACTAGTGTAATCTCTGAAGTTGAATTGATCGTAATTGCAAAGTAACAGTAATATCATATGAATGAAGGGGGAGAGCAACGATTATTTTTTTCAATAGTTGAGCAGTTTAGACTTTTTCCATTGCTAATATTGTCAAAATTATAACAACGTTTCAAAATGTGGATCTCTTTTCGTCTTCAGGTGGAAACCTACGAACAGCTAGCCTCTCTGATTAGAGGTGGCCGATATTTCACAAACCGGTATTTTGTCACAGGTATTTGGTTGTCATTTATAAACCTGTGGCTGATGACGCGAAATATCTGTGGCAAAATATCGCTATGAAATCTGCTCAGTACTGTGTGATACCAGCCTTGCTCTGTGACTGATATTTCTATCACTTGTGTTCGAAGAGTATTATTCAGTACTCTCATCTCTTAGGACAGTGAATCTGTGACGTTCTCTCAACTTTCTCCTCCATGTCGTGGGTTTGCGCATGCGCAATGATACAATAACAATAATCGGGCGGTGATATTTGATTATTTTTCGTGATGTTTTGTTCAATATTATCGTTTGCAAAGTAATGACTTGCTGCAAAGTTTTTAACGGCATTGTAATAATATAATCATAAGTCTGACATTTTGTTTTCATAGTTAGTGTATATATATATATATATATATATATATATATATTTTGTTTTCATAGTTAGTGTATATATATATATATATATATATATATATATATATATATACACTAACTATGAAAACAAAATGTCAGACTTATGATTATATTATTATAATGCCGTTAATAACTTTGCAGCAAGTCATTACTTTGCAAACGATAATATTGAACAAAACATCACGAAAAATAATCAAATATATATATATATATATATATATATATATATATATATATATATATTGAGGGAAAGAAGACAGAGGACGGACACTGGAAGTTTTCTTTTCTCAATCGTACTATCAGGGACTGGAATGCTTTACCTGCAGACTTACTAAAGGCTTTACCAATAACCAAAATTGTATTTAAAAATAGGCTTAAGGACTTTACTAATAGGCGGTAGTATATTATACACACTACTTAAAGGGTGTAATTGATATCTTGTTATTTGAAGTGTTCTATCAGTGAGGAAGTGTCTTGTGTCAGTGAAGTGTGTAGTGTCAGTGAAGTCTATAGTGTAAGTGAAATGTGTTGGTGTCAGTGAAGTGGCTGTGCAATGTAGTTGAACAGTGAAATGTTTAGAAGTGTTAGTGAAATCAGGTAGAATCAGTGCAGTGAGTGAGTTGACAGCGAAATAAGTGTAGTGCCGAAAGGTACTTGTGCAGGTATGAACATGTCACACTCGTGGGTCTTAGTTGGAACTTAGGGTTAAGATACAAATTAGATTTACTTTAAATGTTATTTTAAGTGACCATGCTTCATTTAATTTAGAATGCTCCTTGTTATTATTATTTTATTATATTATTATTATTATTACTATTATTATTAATTGTTTTTTTATTAGTTGTGTTTATTATTAATTGTCATTATTGAGTGTAATTAGTTACCACTGCCACCGAGTATACACCCATTTGCAGTGTGAATAAATACATACACATGCATATATATATATCAAATATTTTATATATTTCCCGAGATCTTTACACTTTCATATAACTATGAATTTATATTAACTTATATTATTTTCCACTTAATTTTTACGCAGTAACAATATTTTTTCAGTTATATTTTTAATTACAAACTGAATAGTTAAAGGAGCCTACAACATTATTTGTAATAATTTTACCCGTACTTCTCTCATTTATGTATGATACAGTTTTAATATATTGCTACATACCAATGCATGGTATATTAATTAAAGCAAATTATTTGTAATAAGTTCATTATGTTTAGGAGGTCGCGCAGTGCTTCCTAACATTAGTACTCATGTAGGGTGTTACTCCACCCCATTAATAGTCCTAATTAATATCCTGTACTTGATATTTAGTGATATGTGTGTAGATAGTCTTAAAATCATCAACTTGCAAGTAATTTTCAACTTTTAAATATAATAATATGGGAGTAGTTAGAAAAAATTGACAATTTTATAAATTCCAAAAAGATCTGACATTAGCAGACATTGCTCCATCAAACCGTTCTCATTGTCCCTGCACATTTTTAAAATATGCCTACACGTACACATAAACAGGATAATTAAATGAAGAGCTTTTTTCAAAACTGAACATGTCCACTTGACTAAATTTTTCAGGAGAAGCAAAAAACGTGTACCTTCTGAAACAAAGAAATATTTTGATTTTGTTTTTACATAATAAAAGTATACAGAGAGCATGATATGTTACATGAATTTAAAAGGACTGAGACCAACGGTACTCCCGTAATTGCAAGAAAACCTTTGGACATGTTCAGCTTTGCTATAAAAATATGGATATGTTTAGTTTTGCTAAAAATAAAATTTGAACGTAATATAATTTCTTATTTATTCTTAATAGTAATTCGTATTAATTAATGATTTTACACATTGAACACATTCTATTGACATTCTTTTACAAAATTAAGTAAGAGTTCAGTTACCAGGTTATTCTTTTAAATAACACTGAACAACAAATTTTTACTTTTTGTCTTGCTTTGAAATGAAGATAGATGAATATTACTAATATATGTGTCCTAAATCTGAATTTAAAATCGAAATTGCCCCATGACGTACCATTTTCCGGGGAAAATGAATTGAATTTTTTATGACAAAACTTATTTGTTTTTAATTTTTCACTGCTACTGATAAAATTACAATACACTAGGGATTCAAAATTTCTCATAATACTTGAAAAATGTGTACTGGATACAAAAATGATGTTACATAGTTTAAAACACAACTAAAATAAGAATATTTCATGCATATAATGAGAAAAACCTCGGAATTTGAACTTACATTTAATACAATTTTCTGGAGGACTTCTGTTTACAACTAGACCCGGTACTCTCTTTTGCAAGGAACCAAAAATAGTCTGCAAGCATGCTGATGGTGATCTTTCTTTATATCGTCTTTCCATTTCAGATATTTCTTGATGAATTCTTTTCCCATGCTCGTCGTTTACCGCTCCAAAATTAGGAAGAAAGAAATCCAAATGAGAATGTAAAAAGTGTATTTTGAGAGACATATTACACTTCATTTTGTCATATGCACTTAACATGGTTTCTCGAACTTCGAATCTGAGAGACTTACTGTTGTGCGAGCATGGTTTTGGTTTTTTGTTTTAACTGAACTACTTGAAGATCAGGATTGCCATACTTCTCATTTTTTTCTTCTGTGCTGCCAAATATTTTGATCTTCCCTGCTTTTTTGATCCACTGTTCGTTTCTCCGGCAGAAACATCCATTATAATAGTTTCGATGAGAGAAACACTTCTCAGTGCAGTGAAAGCTGACTGAAATTTGCAGAAACGCGATGCCGAAGACTGCTGAAATAACTACATTTTTGTAGCCCATTGTTGGAAAGTTCAAATGCTCTAAAATGACCTTGATCACTCATTGGGAACAGTTGAAAATAGCAGGAAATTTAGACAACTGTTAGAACTAAGTTGGACATGTTCAATTTTGCTTTCTAAATGTATATTAAGCAATATAGTAATTACTCGAGATGTTCAGTTTTGAGAAAAAATGTCTGGAAGAAATGAAATGGGTGGACATTTTCAGCTTTGATGCAAAAATCAATATTCACATTGCTGTTTCAATGGGATATATTCACTTTCTTCGAAAAATAAATTTAAATTTGAATTTGAATTTGAAATAACACTATCAATGAATCTAATAGAAATTAAAATATAATTAATACTGAAAAAAAATTGAACATCTAGTTAAATGTGAGACAGATCTACCATAATCGATTCAAAACACGATTTCGTAATTTTTGGACATGTTCAGTTTTGAAAAAAAGCTCGTCAAATACATTTTGAAAATAAGGGAAATCAAACTTAAAGTCACGCCTGTGGAGTAACGGTTAGCACGTCTAGCCGCGAAACCAGGTAGCCCGGGTTCGATTCCCGTTCGGGGCAAGTTACCTGGTTGAGGTTTTTCCGGGTTTTTCCCTCAACCCAATATGAGCAAATGCTGGGTAACTTTCGGTGTTGGACCCCGGACTCATTTCACCGGCATTATCACATTCAGACGCTAAATAACCTAAGCTGTTGATAAAGCGTCGTAAAATAACCTACTAAAATAAAAATAAATCATGTTAATTCAATCTGTCACTGAACATTATGCCGTTTCGAACTTTCGAAGCATTTCTCACAAGCCGACGACAGTAGCTATAGTATTAAAACCGAACGAGACAAAACTGGCTATTTCTGTCTAGGCAAAGCTTGACATTCCTGAAAGGAAATGAAGATCACAGCGTTTTAAACGAAACAATTTCCTACATATAGTGTTCAAAATAGAGGTGGGGTTTTTGTATACTCTAAAGAGTTCTTAAGGCTTAGCCTAGCCTACTTAATTACTGTATATGGGTTAATCAGGACAAATTTAATTAGATGCCTTTATTTTTAATTGAGTATACAAAGAAACTTATTTGAATGTGGTAATTTACACATGGGGTACACATTATTATATTAATTGGTATTACTCTGCAGCCACAATTACTTTCAACATAAATATACACTTACCTGTATATTCTAGTGCACTGTTGTATCCCCATCCCTTCCCCTACTCGTTACAAAAATATAACAGTCGAGAGATCTAGCAGGGAAACTGATCATTTCCCTAGTAATTCGCCCTGGATCTCTCTCATGTCACGTTTGTAATAAGTAACAAGTGGGGGAAGGACTACTATGGTGCATTACAGGTAGTGGCGGCTCGTACCTGAAAATAATAGCGTGCTAAAAATATTTTTAGACTCTCCTAATTTTTGAAGATGAAATCCATTCGTCAAAATTTGAATCGACTAAGGGCCTGTACTACGACTCTCGGATAAAGTTCTAGTTTAAACTTATCCGGCAGATGGCATATTTATCAGGAAGTTGGGTTGTAATTGCGTACTACGACTTTTGGTTATGTGCAATCTGGAGGCTAAACTTCCAGATTAGCAATCCGGGAGGCAGAGTAGCAGATAGGCGTTATCCGGAGGTTGGAACTCGGTGTTGAAATCAAGATGGCTGCACGTCGTACAGCTGGTGATTTGAAGGATCAATTTAATTTTGATACTGATTCTGATGATAAGTTCTGGAGCAGATGCTTCGTTATATCAGAACAGCAAAACGAATTACGCTGCGTCCAAATAATTTTGAAGAGTGGGATGACGAGAAATTTTTGAAGACGGTTTCGAATAACGAAACCTACTACATGAAATCAATGATCAACTGAAACAAGACACAGATCGTAAGTACATAGTTAATAATAAGCTACACTATTTCGGTAGGTATTACATCAATATTTTGTATATAATAACACTATAATAATTATTTTGAAGTACAGTAATCTGTAATAGGCGTACAGTAGAAGTGAGGTTAGAATGTTGCTTCATGCAGGTGTTCTGTTGCCCTTACAAGGTATTAAGGTGATTGATATAATAATATAGGGCAACCTACAATAATAACAGTTTCAAAATACTTTTATATAAAAAATAATAACAGTATATAATATATCAATATCCTTTATATGGTAAACTATCATTTCTTCACAATTGCGTTACCACTTTAAGACACAAATGTATTCACATATTTGGCTTCTAGTCAAGTCATATGTACCGTAAACGAAAGAAAAATTGAGTGCCAACACCAATTTCCCAAATAAAGGTGGAAAGTTGCTGTGAAAGTGGAGTGCGGTGGAGAGGTACGGGTAGGCGGGATCGCTGTATCGAGATAGAAGGGGTAGGCGGCAGGGAAGGGCAGCACATTCATTTCATTACTGTGTTTCCTTACTAATTAAAGGGAAAAGACAAGTTTTCGTAAGATCGAGTTAGTGACAGTTAGGTTAGTATGATTTGCATATATTTACAATTGTCTAAAAAAAATGTCAAAACTACATCCAAACCTCTCTCTTCCAGGCTATCCTGTAGGGAGTCCTTGCCTTCTTTTGGTAACGCTATTGTAAAGATTTACCGGTAAAGTTGTAACCAAATCTCATTGTTTATACATTTTTCCAGAAATAATGCCTTACCTTCAATGGACCAACTACTACTGGTATTGAGATTCTATGCCACTGGGAGAACATTGACAACAGTAGGAGATTTTTGTGGGGTCCACAAAGTTACAGCAGGAACTGTTGTCAATCGAGCTAGTGCTGCACTTGCTGCTTGGTTTAATTGAAGTGATGACTTTTAATGCTTCATTGGGAGTAGTTTTATTTGCTCCAGTAATTATGCAAGGCTTGTTTTTTTTTTTTTTTTTTTTTTTTTTTTTTTTTTTTTTTTTTTTTTTTTTTTTTCCCCAAGGGATTCTGTCTCTCTTTTTGATGCTGTTACGAATACTTCTGAATAGTATTTTAATACAGGTTTTATGTATATATTATAGATCTTGATTAAAGTTTTCCTAGAACTGTTTCATTTTGTGTCTGCTAGTTGTTTAGTCAACTCTCCGAAGATAGATTGGAATACCAATAAGGTATCACTCATGAGACAAATGTCAGGAGATAATGTGGTAGGGTGGCAAGTTCCCTTCTCCTTCCTTGCATATATCGCTCACCAGTAGGAGTAGGCCTAACATATTTCACTAATCAGACTTAAGATATGCTTGCTATATATTATTATTTAACAAACTGTAACAGTTTATTGAATTTTAGACGTGACAGTTTTTCTTCATTTCCTGAAAGTTTTGGAATTGGCATTTATGTTTTGCAAGGGAGCTGTTTCATTCACGCTAGGCGTAGTGATTCATGTATGCAAACATATTCATATCGTTACTTTTTAAATATATTTTATTGCTTGGATCCCTCACAGTGATCTCTTAACAGGCTAAGATGATTCAAACACAAAGGTTTGATAAATACATTTTAAAAATTATGACCAGATACTGAGCACGTGTAGGCTATTTAAAACAATAAAAATGCACTGTATCTGCAATTCAAATTTATTTTACATAAGCAAAATATGGTAAAACAATATTTTTCAAGAGGCACATTAATTGAAGCGTCGGCTGGAACAACGTTATAAGTTATATTTGGTAAAATTTACAGGAGCTGCAAAAATGTGTATGCGTACAACTTTGTTCTTTTGAGGGTAGCAAACTTTTGAGTGGACAAATTTCACGTACTACATTGATGGACAGTTGCAAGCCAAGGAGTATAGCAAGGTAACATGACATAAAACATTATTACACGGAAACACACCGAATGAAAATTTTGTAACTTACAACGTTGTTCCAGCTGACGCTTTAATTGTATTCAGGTACTCTGTGAATATGTACTTAAAACAAGAGAGATGCACTATAGCTGCAATTAAATTTAAAATTTATTTATTTATTTTGTGTGAACAAAACACGACATTTTTCAGGAGACACAATAAGCATCATTTATTACATCCACTGTCTTATATATGCTATGGTACATGTCATATTTACAAATTAATAATATACAGGCTAATACATAAGAGTACATAGTAACTGTAATTAAACACAACACAAATACATATGCAAATACACAAAACTTGGAAAACTGTGGCAGAGCCAACTTCAGCTATAAGCCCCATTTGTTAGAGATCTGCATGGGCCATCATTCTTAGGCCCGGCCCATCTCGGTCTGATCTGAACCAGACCCGAACCCAACCAGAAACCTTAGATTAGCTTATAATTATCACCTGACTCGAACCTAATCCTGAAGACTAGCAGCTAAAGCAGAGGCCAGAGACCACAGGGATCAAGAACAGCTGCAAGAGATTATCACTCCATTAGAAGGATGAGCAGAAGTAATCTCCCAGTCATCCAGGTCAAACAAATCTGGTCAACAAAATTAAACATATTTTTTGTTAAAACATAAAGATTATTGTAGCATTTACTTTCTGCCACTAATTGAAAATGGCCTTGTAGATGGACCACCCATTAAAGAGGAGGAAAAAGTAATGTAAAAACTCCAGATGTTACTTTTGATATTCCAAATCCCATCTCCTTCCAAACATGAGGGGACATGACTTAGTTTTATTTCAAATCATTCTTTGTTATAATGTTAGCATCCAACTTTCAACTAATGTATTTTTTAAAGAAATCACTGTACTGAAGTTCATGCATTTCTAACATCTCAAGTATAATTAAGTCAACATTAAACTTACAGTTCACAGATGAAGCAAGATTTTTCAATGTGGCTAATGCATTCCTCAGAGGCTTGCTTTTTCTTTCTTTCTTTTTTTTTTTTTTAAGCATCCTTGGGGTGTAACTCGATCAGCTATTATCCCATTATCAGCTGAAATATTTAAGAGAGGGATATATGCTTATATTCAGACCTTTCTGGGTTTAGCCTACACTACCTACACTGAATAAACCAGTAATTTCACTTAAAACTTACTTTCATTACACTGTGTAGATACCCGTACAGTGGAAGATCTTCATCTGCTGCACCAGCTGACTCTGTAATATTTTAAGAGTGGAATTAATTCTTAAGATATTTAATTCTGGAGAAAGATTATGTTTTATCATAAATGTGTGGACACTTCAAAGTCAGCAGCTGTAACAGTATTGTATTTTCTAACATGCTATTAATCCAAACTCATTTTTAACAACTGCTGAAGCTGCAATAAAAAAAAGAAAGAGAAAAAACCAAGCAAATAGTTCTATTGTAAATAGAGTGTAGTCAGTTTCTGTTTTACCTTATGAAAAGATATTTTTCAGTTTTTCTGTACACAAGAAATCATTCACAAGTTTCAAAGTGAGAATCCTCACGGTAAAATTGAAATACACCTTGACATAATGTGGCCTAATCTGATTACAAACCCATTACAGAGAAATCTCAAAATAAATTCTTCAGTTTAGTGTACTCTCTATTTTTAGGCCTACATTTATAAATTTCAAATTCCCATTCAAATCCCACATAATACAATGATGTTTAGTTTTTATGACATCCATTTCTTGTGACCATTTCATCATTATGTACAATTTATATTTTAACATTTTTTTTTTTAACTTTTGCATCTAATTTATCTACTGCTTGCTGCAGATTTCATATAGTATGTATGTTAGTTTTATTTTCAACATGTTGGCTGAAAATGTGTTTACATGTTACAGCTATTTCAGATTGGAAAAGTAAGCATCATGTGTAGAATGTGAAAGAACGTTTTGTAGTATAAATCAAATTACCTGGAGATATTGTTGGGATGTCCAGTTTCACTTCAAAAACTAAAGAATTGCACTGTGAACCTGAATGGTACTGTAAATAAAAAATAAATAATAGTATTATAATGTAATACCGACATTAAATTAAATTTGTATAACAATTTTCAAGAATCTAATATTTTTTTTTATCTCTGAAGCTCATCATCTCTTCTTCTGACTCTTAATTCCTTACACACTAACCTCATTCGTGTTATTAGCTGCACTGGTATCAGTGGAACTTGGTTTAGTTACTATTTCGGCTGTAACAAAAGTAAGTAAATAAATAAATGAGTGAATAAATAAATAAATAAAAAGAATTCAAACTTGTGTTATACAATTTCCTCTGCTTATTATTTAATAATTGTATGACTTAACATATAAGTGAACTTATGCATTGAATATGAATCAAAATCACTGAGAAATCACTCAATTGATAGGAGAATTAAATCACTTACCTTGGCTAAGTTTGGATTTGGTTTTGCTTCAGTTGGAGGGGCTCCAATTGTTTGTAGCCTGCATTGTCTCTCTGCAGCAGCAATTTTCTTTGTGTTCTTTTCCAAGAATTCAAATTTGCTTCTCAGCTGTTTTCAGGTCCTTGTATTTGTGCTGATGTTACTATATTCTTCCCATGCTTCATTCTATATTACTAAAAAGGAAGTAAAACTAGGTTAATTCCATATGCAACCTACAACATTAGAAAATATACTGTATTTATCTGTTTCCCTTATCTAAGTTTCTATACCTAAATAAGCAAAAGCTTTTAATGGACGATTGTCAGTACAATATCAAACATATGACTATACTGTACATAGAAACTTTGGAAAAAACTTAATATCTGCTGTTTCTGTGTTATTTTACGAGGTGTTGAATGTGCATTACAGTGAGTGATTATAGTCTAACTGGTAGCAGCAACAAATATTGCATTTTAGTGGAAACGTCTCTCCACCTCATGCTGTTCTTTTAAAAAATAATGTTAGGCCCTATCTGTGATCGAATGGTATTATAGGCCTAATACAAAAAAATCCGCCCATTTACTAACAGTAAAATACGTAGGCCTAACATACTGAAATATTGGTAATTTGCTAGGAATAGTGTACCTTGCTGTACTAATGTTGGTTAGAAATCCCAGGCCAAAGACATCATTCATTATTATCTGTATCAGTGAACTTTTCTTTTTAAACGAGTTATTGTACCTTCGACCCATGATTTGAAGCCGTGAAGTATAATATTTCTAAAAAAAAATACCGAAATAGGCACTATTCACTAATAATGTAGGCTATACAACAAACTGAAAGCACACTTAATATTAATTACAATACAAAAATAATTGCCACCTACACTTCTTGTGCAGTTACACATGAATAAAACAATGATTATGGAGAAAAACACACTTTTGCTGGAACCCGCACCCGTCCTCTTTAGGCCTACTAATTAAAACCAAAATACTATCATATGGTAGGAATTATTAGTATTCGAAAAGAAACATAACCTTTAAAATCTTACCTTTTGCTTCCATGTAAAGTTTCTTCATACAGTATGTGTAATTTTCTGTTCTTCACTCTGTTATTTTCTTGGCTGGAGCTTCTGTATTATAATAAATAATAACAATAATGCTTACAATAAAACCTCAAAATAAATAGTACCATATAAACACGGAACATAAACATGAAATACGCGGGGAAAGGTATACCAACGCAATAAATTTCACTACATTTTCAGTAACTTCATTGCCAACGTAATAAAAATGTTACTATATCTTCCGGATAACAATCCTGCAGTTAAAATCCGCTAGTAGTACAGAACAAAATATTTAATTTCCAGATTGCTAAGCTGGAGTATACGAATCTGGAGCTTTAACAGGAGATCGTAGTACAGGCCCTTAGAATTGCCTGTAAACACTTTATGTTTAATGGATTCTCTCACTACACTGTCCATGCTGCTTATCAGATTAGTAAGACCTATGAATACACCGAGATTATCTGACGTTTCCGTCTGATCGTGATCACATAGCGCTAGTTTAAATTTCCCACAAAATTTAATACAATCAATTATTTTCGATAAAATATATCGATTTTTTCGGCTTTCTCATTATGTTTCTGTGCTGATTCTTGATAAGCTCTACAAAGATCAAACGAGTTTATGTTTCTTGCTGTGTGAATGTTATATATATATTCATTCTTTGACACCTGTTGTAGACATGAATCATCGCTACTAAATCGAAGGCAAGGGAAGCAGAAGAGCATTTCGTAATTCGCATCCACATATCCAGTCAATGTTGTCATAAACTATTTTGTTACATTTCCTAGTGTACACATAGTTTTTTTTTACCATCCTTTACTTTCTGCACAATATTGGTGTTGGCCACCCTAGAATTTTAATACTAATTTAATCTTCTATGGCTGCTTGGAGAAAGCGGTTTGAGCAATGAATCGATGGAGTTCATTATGATACAACTACAGTATATTTTTAAACAGTTTATAATCCCAATATTAATACCTGTCTCTGGATTAACATACACATTAAACTTATATTATATATTTGAATTACACTAGGCATAAAATATAGACAGACAACAGCAGAATATGCATTTAAAATGACCACAGTACAAAAGATAATGAATCCCATAAACCTGCACACACTGTTTTGAAAGTGGAATATAATCCCTATTTTAACGGACTCCCGCGAAAAGGCATGCCAACATAGACCCGTAACACGTTGATAATAAACTCAAAACTATCTGCTGAGATTATATAAAAATAACCCTGTTTACACAAACGTTCAAAAATGTATTTCAATATGATTATATTTATGAAAAACACAAAAAGCAAAATAAACTACATATATAAAACGTATTTTCTTTATTTCAAAGTTATATCTTTAGCGGTGTCTACGCAGCACTGTTCCGTCGACTGCTACGAACCAAAGAATATAGAAGGGAAGAGAGAAGGTTTCACCAAAACAAAGTGAAGAAGAGCACGGACGGTACGGACTGCACAATAGTGAGCACGGTGTTGTGTGTAAAAGCATGACAAAATATCAAAGAGGGGCGAGGTGAAGTGCTGTTCTGCGCATGAGCAGACACTGCTAGCCGGGCTGAATTGGGAATTAGCACGTAGAGGAAGGATGGATTTCATTGAGTCTATAGCACCAAATTATCGAAAATAGTGAACTATTATAAGTAGAGTTTGTAATATGTGCGTTTTTTTTAACAATATCATTTCGACGATAATTTTATGGCGTGCTACAGCACGTTAGCACGTAGGGAGCAGCCGCCAGAGTGAGTTACAGGTCTCAAACCACTTACTGTTGAAAGTATTTGTGGTTGCAAGCTAAGACCACGTGTTTATCACTATATACATCTCACAAAAGCCAGTGAAGGAAAAGAAAACTTTTCCTTTAATTGGTGTAGTTTTTCTGGATAGTTACCGAATCAGTTGATAATTTTTAAATGTAGTTGGTTATGGAGAAATCAAAGACGTTATACTAGTATACTAGACTCACACAGAGCGCTGGTGTGCTGTCCAAAATTGAAGCCAGTCTGCGCATGTTTACGCCGCCATGCTACTGGTAGAAATAGAGCGGTAAACACGATTGTCATACTTGTCCTTTGTTTTGTCTCGGGTGTTTTTAGTGAACAGTGTGAAAATAATGGCAATAGAATTTTGAAAGATGATATATTATCGCCGCGGACTCATGCTTAACATGTCGGCATCATACAATAACGTGCGGTGTGCTTTTAAAACATAATTTTGCCGCCCGATTGTTGCTCTGTAGGTTTCACTCTAAGCGTCACGTTGTCACGTCTACTTCCTCGATAAGAGTAAGCACTAGTTTGTTATGTTGGCTTTCTTAACTCTTAATAATAACTCTTTAATAATAATTTTTAATCACATACCTTAATATTCGTCCTCAGCACAAGACATTGCAACCTCGGTTTTAGTCCACGTGGATTAGACAAGTAAGTGTCATTTAATAATGGAAGAAATTGAAAACAATAATGCAGTTAAATTTCAAAGACCTGCCGAATGTTAGTGCATGAGGCCGCTCAGACCTGCCGAATGTTAACCATGTGAGCGTGGCGATAATACCATCCCTGTTTAATTTTCCAAGCCATTTGCAAAAGGTACGATATAATATTATCTCTGTTGTTACAATATTAATATAATTAAAATCAATCAGTAGTTTACGACAATAAAGAATACTTATCAGACTGTAGAGAAATCACACTGAGTGAATTATTTAGACTTACACATCAATGTTAAAACATTAGTGGAAAGATAAATTTTTGTTTTTATTACGTAAATAAATTTATCTGCAAGATTATAAACTTTCATTCAAGATCCATATATGGATAAATAAATATACAGATAATAAATAAATAAATAAATAAATAGCTATAATAACTAAGCCTTCTTTGCGAACTTATGATTCAGAATTCACCTATAAATAACTCTTTTACATTTTGCCGGACATATATTTTATTAACAAAAGCAAGGAATGGCATCTTATTGATATTACATATGTGCATAAAAATTATGTACCATCACTCCGCAAGCAATGATAATATATCTATTTCATTTATTTAAAATAAAAATACAATATGTAAAAAATCCACACATAAAAATGTGATTTTTTTATCTTGCATAAAGTGATTGTTTAGTTTTTAGGTCTTCAAATTACCTATTGTTTGCAATGTATTAGGTACAGATACTTTTTATAATTGATAGCATTCCCTTTATTAATTGAAGAATTTTTTGTATAATTTATTGATCGATCAGCGCATTTAGCGCTATACAGATCAATTGAAGAATGAATTCAATGTAATTTGGCTACCTTCGCACATTATATTTTCCCAGATTACCTATGTCCTGTGATCTAGAAGTATCGGTAATATAATTTTCGATTCTCTAAAACTTAACAACAAGTCTATACTGATTATCACATATTTATTTCACTTGAGAATTTGATTATAATGAGAACTTGTGTAATCAAGGTGCATATATTTATGTCTTGTGATTTAAGAGTAATGTATGTTAATATAATTTTATATTCTCTGAAACCTAACAATTTGCTGATAATCATAAAATTATACAAGCTATAATGTGTATTGTGTAGGCCTATTTATGGATGTATGAGCATGTTTTCTATAAATTGCTGCGTACGTATTTTCTTTTCTTTAATGTTCTAACGCATATCAATGAAACTTTAAATATGTTTATTTCGTCCTAATTTTACGTTAAATGACGAAAATGGCCATAATCTGTCAATTTTAGATCATCACAGCGTTAATTTGCGTGATTTACGTATTGCTATTATGCGTCTGCTCTCCAACAATATGGCGGCAAGCGCAGCGTTCAATTTGCCCCGGTTTCCTCGTTTCGCGCAGCCGAGACTGTAGGGGCTTGGGAGAAATTGAGGTTATGTAATTATTTTGCATGTTTTAAAATTGACCTTTTTACAGTAGGCTATAGAATGTGGTGGGCAAATTATTTGGCTATACTAGCGTTGAGGTAGTTTCCTTCGTACTGCGCTTATTCACCTTGCATATACGAATCTGTGACAGATCAGGTTTGGTTAGTTTAAGCTTTTACACTATTATGCCTAGACATATACGATCAACGGCTAAACTAGCGTTGAGGTAGTTCTCTTTGTACTCCGCGTATCTACATTTTGCATATACGAATCTGTGACAGGTTAGGTTTGATTAGTTTAGGCTTTGTTATGCCTTGCATGTACGATCAACTGCATCTCCACAAAAAATCCGTTACAAGTTCAACGATTTTCTTTTCAGAAATCACCGGAAATATCTCAGCGCTAGTTTGACCTGATCAACTGCATCTCCACAAAAAAAGAACATATTCAAAAACCTCTAATGACTATTGTAATACTGTAAACTCTATGTAAACTGTAAGAATTGTTTATGTATTTTCGCGATATGACTTCCTAAGCTAAAACGACATAAAATAAATAAATTAAAAAAACCTCTACAAAAATTCATGTACGTAGTACAAAATCTGTAGAAAGAGTTGAATTTTTAGCAATGCAAAATTTACAGTGAATTAAAGTTCAGAAAATTCACTTCAAAGTTTTGGATGATAATAATGAACCAGGTCTCTGTCTTTTTTTTATTTTCTAAGCATTTTGAAACATATAGACCTAGCATATTATATACAGAACTTACCCTTATATACACTACCACACTGTGCACACCTAAAGTACACTAGTAAATAAAGGTGACTAAAAAAACTATGTAAACTTATGAAAACACTATAATAGATAAATATTATTTACAAATCACTATGGACTGTAGACACTATTATAACACTGACAATAAAACTGTTGGAAACTTGCAAATATTTCTTATATCACAAACAAAAACCAAGCATGGAAAACACGTTGTTATGGCTACTAGCAACAAGCGGGATTTTCCTTTAGACAAGAGTTATGCTCTTCTTTGTAACTGAATGTTTTTTAAAGGAAAGCAGCTTTTGAAGTAGGCCTAACACCTGTTGGATTCTATGAAGAAATATTTCGGGAAGTCGAGAAGCTACACTGGCTCAATAGGAAATCTAATATAATAAATAATGTATGAAATAGAGCGTAATTTCCTAAATGGTCGCAGAATTCAGAGTGGAGGACATGGACGGAACATTTAAATTAAGTCAGAGCCCGCAGCCTTTTAAAAATGTGACCCTAAATAGCTGATAGACCGGTCGTATGGTCATGAAAATTGGGAGTGGGCATCTTTAGACCAAAAATGAATTTTTAAAGGTAAAAACAAAAAACGATTTTTTGACCAAAAATTACAAAACCTCACGTCATTGTATCCTTGGGGACATTATACTGAAATTACTAACTTCCATATTTTAAAGCTAAATTCACAAAATGTTTATCACTAGTATATCTGGTTGATAATAACACATGTACAAAATTTCGTCTCTCTCTATGATAAGTGGTTTGCATTTTATTAATAACTTAATAGACTAATATTGTATTGCTTTATACAAAAAGTCCCTTGCGTCACAATTTACATTATTTTTAATTGATATTCACTTATATGATTCTTTATATACATTGGAACAAACATTAATATTGGAATTTTCTGTACAGCGAATGGGTAAATTACTAGGAAATTTTATGGCTATTAATTTTTTATTTTTTATAATAAAAAATTCTAGTAATTTACTGATTAATTTTACAGCAAACCCTATAGTAAGCTTTGATTCCATGTATGTAAGGATCCATATAAGTGAAAATCACTTAAGAATAATGTCAATTGTAGTGCAAGCACCTTTTTATATAGTATTTTAATAAAATAATTAATAAAATGCAAACCACGTATCATAGGCGGATGCAATTTTGTACACTTGTCACTATTAAGCAGATATATCAGTGATAAAAGTTTGATGAATCTAGCTTCGTAAGTATGGTAGTTATGGATTTCACTGTTGTGAACTCTTAATACTAATGAACTTCGAGAAATTTCAGTACAGTATAGTGTCCCCTTATATGCGGAAGCCGGAGAGTTCGCACGAGGAGTGTAGTTGCAAATGTTTAGATTTATTGTTATTTTTTTGCAACATTGTTGTTTTAATTTGTTACTTGTAATTTATGAAGTTCTTGTTGCTGTAATACCTACAACTGTGACGTTTATGAAGGAGTGTATTGAACACTTAAATGTATATTTATGCTATTATAATTATTAAATTAATTTTTTTTTACATTAGTATATTGACTGACAATAATGTTCTAAAATGTAAGAAGATCCTTTAGACGTTTTTACCCTTCAAATTAAAAATATCTGAGTTTTACTTTAAATATTCCTATCCCTAGCGTGTTGAAAAGGACTAACAATGGCGGCCGACTCGGTGATTGCGCTACTCTGGATATCCACGGACTCTGGATTAAACTACCTACTACTGCCATATAGTGGTGGAAGAGAATAAATAATAAGTGTAAACGAATTAAACTACTACTGCTATCTATTGGTGCAGGGAAACGATTTAACTATTACTGCCTTCTAGTGGTGTTACTTCGTGTATTTTTCTTTAATTTTCTTGATATCCTGTTCGACTATAGGTAGTCATATGTCCAGAAGAATGATACTGAGTTGGCTAATAGCGTTATCCGAAAAACTCACATGTGCGGCTTCCTTGTATTTCCTCTGAACCAGAGAACGCTCGGTTTGTAAGATGGAGGTGTTTTCCCAATTTATTCTGTGCCCAGATTCAAAGCTATGTTGGGCTATTCTGGATATGCCTATGAGGCATTGTTCGAAGTTATATTTATGTTCTTTGGTTCTTGTGGACCCCTTCTGCTAGTCTCTCCTACGTACACACGACCTCATTCACAAGGAATGTTGTAAATGCAGTCTCTGGTGTCCGCGGGATCCGACTTGGGTTTGTTGTTGGACCGGAGATGGCGGAGTGTGTTTTCTGATTTGAAGACCGCTCTAATATTATATTTCTTAGAAATTTTCTTGAACTTTTACTTCAAGATGAAGTACAGTCTCTCACCAACACCTTTGTATCCAATGGTTACCCCTACAAATTCATTAATATGACAATCAACAATAACCGAAGAAAACAAGGACATTATTTCTTCTTCCCTTGAACCTCCGAACCCCTGAGTAGGCCTACCATTGTAATACCATAATATGTCAAGGGCACTTCCGAAAAATTGAAGAAAATTTTTAAGAACTATAATATTACAAGACACAGTGTAGTTTTTTTTTTTTTTTTCATTTATATTAATGTATTATATTGTCCCTTTCTGTCTGCATAGTTTTATCACTTCTAACCTGTATATAAATTACTTGTTAAGTGTTAATTTAGGAAAATTTAATAGTACTCTATATGCATATGTTGATGACACCGTTGCATTTTTTTAGCAGTTCAATCTGGGCTAGTGTATATGAAAAATTCAATAATGGTATAAATGTTATTAAAATGCCTGGAGAGTAGCATTTCACTAAATGTTTCCAAAACCACTGCGATTTCATTTGCCTTAGCTGCAAGTTATAAACTAGTCATATATTAAATGTAATAATAATTAATAACGCTGATTGTTCAATTTATTAATGATCATTGTAAATGTCCTACAAGTCCACCGCTGTGAAGTAACGGTTAGCACGTGTGACCGTGAAACGAGCGGGCCCGGGTTCAAGTTCTGGTTGGGACAAGTTAGGTGGTTGGGTTTTCTCCGGAGTTTTCCCTCAACCTACTGAAGTAGAATTTCTGGGTAACTTTCGACATTGGACCTCGGACTCATTTCGCCGTCATTAATTCACATATCATCATCATCCATACCATAGCCCGGGTTAAGTTCACGGTGCGTGCTGTACTTGTACAAGATCGCGGCCGTTCGGCTACCCAATCATTCACAGAATAGGAGTGGTAAGCACAATAAGCCTGAGGCTGAAGTGTAAGCCTTCAGGTCCCTCTTTCGTACAAAATAAAAAAATGTCCTACATTGAAGGAATCTATTTAAGTGAATTACTTATTATTGATCAACATGTGAGGTGAGATGTACAAGTTTCTTATATACAGAGTGTCCCATTTATCTTGTGCATATATAACTTTTTTGTTAGGATATGTGTTGGAATTTTTGTTTTTGAGCTTCATGTTAGAACGAGGGGCTAACATGAGTGTGGAGATGTGTTGCATTTAACTGCATTATGGTAAAAGATACGTGACGTCATCAATTTTTCAAATAGCACTACATACTTTGATCATGTTACATTGATTACACACATTAAGACGAGTTCAAAAATATATCACGTCACCTTCCTAATCAATAACAACAACAAAACGAAACAAAACGTACTTCCAATGTGCTAATGTTATGCTTTGAGAGTCACATAAGATGTTCCAAATGGTGACCATTCACATTAATGCATATTCGAAGACGTTCGCCGAAAGACCGTATGACTGCCCGGGATGTTGCTGGCTGAGTGGACACACGAGCCTGTCGAATGAGTTGCTGCATGTCGTCTGGTGTTGTCAGAATGTTCTGGTACACACTGTCCTTTACAGTTCCCCACAGAAAGAAGTCGAGTGGCGACAGTCCGGAGAAAGTGCAGGCCACTGTACGTGGATTGTGGCGTCGACAGTTGTAGTTTGTTTACATATTAAGACAGCAAACACACAACACACGACGTGTACGGACGTCAGTCGTTTTTCGTTTTGTGTAAGTTAATGCACAAGATGAATGAGACACCACAACAAACGGCACATTCTGATGGCATTCATTTTGCATTTTGTTGTTGTTATTGATTGGGAAGGTGACATTGTGATACATTTTTGAACTCGTCTTAATGTGTGTAATCAATGTAACATGATTAAATTGTGTAGTGCTATTTGAAAAATTGATGACGTCACGTGTGTCTTGTACCATAATGTAGTGACAGTCAGCAAATCTCTATACGCATGTTAGCCCCTCGTTCTAACATGACTCTCAAAAGAATTCCAATACCTATCCAAACAAAAAAGTTATAATAGGTGTACAAGTTAAATGGGACATCTTGTATGTGGCGGACTTCGTAAAATAATTATTTATAAGTTTCTTATTTTTCGCTCTTACATCCATACTAATATCCTGCGATAGATTTGGTTCAGTTTGTCATCCAATGTTGTATAATCGGTTGAGGAGGAACAAAATTTACACTTTCTCTAGCAATATTGCTTCCAACACGGATAAATAAAATAAGTTTAAGGAAGTAAACTGATTATACAACAATTTTGATTTATTCTGATTTTCATGTTTTTAAGTTTGAACAAATATATACATATGGTACATTAAAATTTTATGATAGAAATAGTCAAAAATAGTGAATAGATGTGAAATAACCCTGCAGATTTTCATAGCGAATAATTCATGTTGTATGTAACAAAAAAAAAGTGTAATACCGTATTGATGCAAAGTCCGTAGATTTCTCAGAAAAAATGTTTTTTTTTTTCCCCAAATGTTTAACATCCTCTTATTCGGTAACTATTGCGAGTAAGATCGTGATTTTTGTTCATATCGATATAAAATCGTGTAAATTTAATTTAAAAACGACTAATTTCAAGCCATTGAACGATGCGAACAGATTGCAACGTTGTAGTCAGAAGGGAAGAGGTTCACCTAGGGAGACAGACCTGAGTTCGATGACCTCTTACATCTGTATTACGAGTGTGTTAGCGGCGATGTTGCCACACTGCTGAAACATTCAAATTAATTTTCTAATTAACCGTGCATTTAATCGCAAAACGTAATACAGGTTTCCTATTCATTTAAGTGTACCCTTTGTCCGTTTCAATCTGCAGGGTTATTTCATTTCCACTCTTTATAAAGAATTGCATGTTTATTCTATCAGAAGAAACTTGACATGTCCTTTAGCTGAACGAAAACTTTGCAGAACCATTAAACTAAATCACAGGGAGGGTTATATTACTCGATATTGATAATAAATTCAGACTTAGATAATTTTAATTTCGATGAATTTTAGAATGATATTTAGAAAATTGTTTAATATTCATGTTCCCTTTTCTCTTGTTTATTTTTTATCATGAGTTATATTTATTCAGTCAAACGTATACTCTGTTCATGATTTTATTTTCTGATTTTTATATTATCAATTCTTGTTTTGTTATTATTTTATTACATTTTGTAACTTTATTGACTTTTTATATTATATTTTAATATGAAATTATTATTTATAGGAACTGTCCGCAAACACGAGGTTGCTCAAACGTTTGTGCGCGAAGTTTATTCTGTGTGCTAAGTTTGTATTGTAGTATTGTATTGTATTGCATTTATTAACATCTATGGTATTCATACATTGCTTCACAGCTAGAATATGGAACAAGTCAAAAAACTTAATACTATTATAAAGTCTTAATTTATAGTCACAATCTAGATAAAATATATACAGACGATGTTTAGAATATAGTCTACCAGTACAACACAAAGTTTTAGCATCAATTTCATGAAGCGTTATTGAATGTCATGAATTCACCTACAGAATAGAAGGCGTGAGAAATTAGGTACTTTTTTAATTTGGCCCTAAATAATCTTATGTTTTGAGTTTCATTCTTTATATCGATAGGGAAGCTATTCAAATTTTTTACTGCCATATTTGCCTTCTTTTTGATAGCACGATACACTTGCCGATGGAGTATGAAAGTCATTTTTTGACGTGAATTTATGCTATGAACTGTTGAATTAGTTACAAAGTTTTCACGATTACATACGAGAAAGATTATTAACCCTTCTCCGGGCAACCAGGGTCCGTTGGGCCCTGGCACTACTATTTTTGTGAATAAAATTAAAACTATAATTTCTACCTACTTGAAATTTCATGACTTTGTTAATTTCTGTGTTTTTTATAGTTAGGGAGAAGGAAAATATTGTAGTATCTTGAACGAATGTTCTAGAACACTTTTACTTCTTTAAAGTGTTAACCGGGCATGCAGGGTCTATTGTGCCATAGTATATTTTATTGATTTTTCTCACTTCGTAACGAGGTTTCACTCTTTGAAACCATTCAGTGATAATCTGACGGCAATGGAATGTTGGCAAAATCATTTCTGATGCTCAACATCAATTACATTTAAAAAAAAATGGACCAATTATGCATTATAATAAATATAAATAAGTCATTGTGAAGTTATGCTCGCCATAATACGGTGTAGTTTATAATAGAAAGAGTGACAATCTCTCACCTTTACTTTATTTTTATATGGGAGTAATTATTATGGAAGAGCCGAAGAAAGTCAAAGAAACAAAAGTACGGTCTTTAGATGTTACAGTATATTTGAATGCATCTTAGTTATGCTGTTATACTGAAGAGTTGTAATTAGGTCAAATATTCTGACAGATTCAGCGTAAGTACTTGTGTGAAGAATCCATTCAGGCTTTGTTTATATAACCTGACCTAAGAAAAGACGATTCTAGCTACGATCCAGACGATAACGCCGATAATAGCAAATCTGATCATCAGAGTGAAGCATCAGAAGTTAGTAATCATCATTTAGAGCCACCATATGACCCTGAAACCCATTACGATGAGGATCCATCTATCAATGAGAAAAGTAGTTATCACCAATGTGATCCACAAGAGGTTAGTTTCGACCGTCTATAACTAGGATATGGGGGAAGCATTTGTTCAAACTGCTAATTTCTTTGGTAAAGATGGCACCACGTGGTACTCTCAGCCTTTTCCGACAGGCCGAGCTAGGGCTCACAATATTATCAAAGGGTCAAAAAATAAAGTCACTCTTTCACCTAGGAAATCTATTGATGCCTTCAATCTTTATACTGATTCAGTTATAAGTGACATAGATAATCAAAAGGCTGAGCGGCTGTATTTAGAAAGAAATGTTGCACACCCTTGGAAGTGTTGTAACGACACTGAATTGCGGCCATTTTTCGGTCTACTAGTAACTGCAGGACACATCAAAGCAAATTACACTAATTATGAAATTCCAAGGAGCAGCTTGCATGGTGTTTCATTATTTAGAGCGACCATGGGTCATAAGAGATTCAAATCTTTGCTAGCGTTCACTTGCTTTGATGGGAAAACAACAAGATCCATTTGCCGTGAGAAGGATAAGTTTGCCTTGGTTATAGATGTCTGGGAAAATGTTAATTCGAATTTTAAAAAAATATTAGGCCTATAATACTTGTACTGATATAACGGTTGATGAGCAAATTATTCCATTCCGTGGTAGATGTCCTTTCAAGGAATACATGCCGTCAAAACCTAACAAATATGGCATGAAGGTATGATGGGCTTGTGACTCCAAAACATTCTATCCCCTAAATGGTCTGCCATACACCGGGAAAGAAAACTGTGTAAGGGTACACTCTGGAGTAGTTCGAAGGATTGTTGAAACACTGTCTTATCAAAGAACAAACAGAAATGTAACTTGCGATAACTACTTTACTGACAAAGAACTCGCTGAGAATCTCCTCAGTAATGGTCTCACCTTAGTTGGAACAGTACACAAAATTATGTAAATTCATCTCTCCTGAGTTTCAGCCAAATAAAAGACGGCCAGAGTGTTCAGCCATCTTCGGATTTACAAAATATGTAACATTGGTTTCAATGTACCAGAACCAAATAAGACAATTGTTCTTTCTGTAATGCACCACACACAAACCATTTCGGAAGAAGAAAAGAAACCACAAATTATTCTTCACTGTAATAGCACAAAAGGAGATACTAACACACTCGATCATTAGTGAATGCATACGGGTGCAAAAGACGTACAAATCGCTGGCCATTTGCATTTTTATGAATCTTTTAGATGTATGTGGAATTACTGCATTTCTTGTGTGGATGAGCCTTCATCCTTCGTGGAATCTTGGAAAACAGAACAATAGGAGGTTGTTCCTCGTAGCTGTTGCTGAAAGTCTCATCCAACCTCAAATTCAAAGAAGACCTAGAGTAGGACTTCAGAAAAAACTGTAATGACCATTGTTCCTTCCATGCCAAGAGCTAGTACGCCTCTACATCAACTGCGCCCCAACCACAGGAGAGCACTATGTGTCATATGTATCAGTATGAAAAAAGTCGCAAACAAAAACAAAGCTGTGACAATTGTGGCCAATCTGTGTGTAATGAGAACAGTGAAGTGACACGTGTGTGTAAAAACTGTAAGAATGATGATGAGTGATGACGTGTGAGAGTGATGACGTGTGAGTGTGTGAGAGTAATGACGTGTGGGAGTGTGTGTGCTAGAAATGAGAAAATCTAAAATTTGTGTAAATGTGTGTGAGTTTTACGATGAAAGTAAAAAAAAAAATCGTAGATCATACACTAAACATGTTTCTTTTACCGCATGAAAAACCTACTAAAGTTATATCATTTATGTATATTATTATGGATACATTGGTCACTATAATATCATTATTAAAGATTAATTTTGTGTACAAGAAAATGATTTTCCTCTGTCAATGTATTAAAATGGCATGTGGGTCCGATGGACCCTCCTTGCCCATCAACGTTACAAATGTAGGTTCCCCGGAGAAGGGTTAATGAAAAAATATACTGACAAGTCATGGGCATTATTTGTAGTTTTTTAAAATAGTCCTACACGATTCAATAGATTTGGCACCTACTATTATTCTAATTACTATTTTTTGTAATAGGAATATACTGTTATTATCTGTGGAATTTCCCCAGAATATAATTCCAAAACTCTTTACCGCGTGGAAGTATGCAAAGTATATTGTTTTAAGGTATTGATATCTACTATCTTTTGCATAGATCTAAATAGCAAAACATGCTGAATTTAGTTTGGGGATAATTTCTTTAATATGATTTTTCCAATTTAACACAATATCGATTTTTAAGCCAAGAAATGTGGTTGTTGTGGTTTCTAATAGGAATCTATTGTTAATTATTGCGCTTGAAATTTGCGAGGTTGAATTTGGACAGGATTTAAATTGAATTATGTTAGTTTTGTTACAATTTAATACTAATTTATTGACTGAGAACCAGTCACATATTTTGAAGATAATTTCCTCTGTTGAAGATTGGAATGTGTTGGAGTTATTGGCTGTAATTACTATACTTGTGTCATCTGCAAATAATATGGGATGATTTACATCTTTTATTAGGGGGCAAGATCATTTGTGAACACTAGAAAAAGTAGGAGACCTAATATTGATCCTTAATATGTAGCAACAAACAGAATACAAATACAATATACTGTATGTGTGTGGTCAAAATACGACTGGGTGGCCAGAGAAACGTGCATGGCCAGGATCCAGATGGGTAAACACAGAATTGTGTGGTAACAGTGTGTGGTGAAGATTTCTTTGGGAGGCCCTTATAAAGAACGGAATTTTTGTGCAATAGGACGAGAGAAGGAAGAAAATACATAATTATAAAATAAAACCTGCTGTATATAGTGTAAGTACTGTTGCGAAATAGTATTTATGCTTTTAGGTTTCCTGTTTCTAATATGATACAATGAAGTTTTTCACGATTTGTTCAATGCAAACCCAATCTTTCTGTGAATAATTATAGAGTTTATTCCAATCTCAATATGTTTTCTGGTTGTTCGTTCGATAGAATATAGCTAACTAGATTTCTTGGCCAAGATACAACTGAATTAAGGTTGATGCGGTGTCAGTTGTTAATGCTATGCTCCCCACAGTCGTCGTGCCGGGTTGATATAGACTGATATGTCTTCATTGTTCCTTAATTTGGGTCGCGATTGTAAGCCTGTTTGACCAATAGACACATTTCCGTACTTGCAAGCAATGTTATAAGTTCCCGAAGTCCAGAAAGCAAGGTCGGCGTTCACAAGACGCATGAAATTGGATATCTTATGTGGTGGTAAACTGTCGGATTTTATGTAGTCGTTTTGCTAAGAAGTCCACTGATACGATTTGTGGTCATGGGAAAATATGGAAGAAAGGCCACAGATGTAGGTTTTCAATATTTATGGTATTTTCAGGGGTGAATTGAAGGCTCGGTTAATGTCCCTGTTAGAATCATTATATAAAAAAGTCTTACTGAGGTATTCGAAATCTTATGAGGAAATACTTTCATGGTCGCATATATTGTAGATCTGGGTCTGTGGAGTGAATTTGAAAGGATTGAATATTTATACTAAGAATGGTGACGTAAAAAAGCATTGAGATCTAAGTTTATATGTATGTGTCTGTTTCAGATAGACTTCTAGACCTAACGTACCGTCCGAGCGTATGTAAATGCCAATGTGAAGAAAAGGTACGTATGTATCGAATTTGATTATTTTTCATACTGCACTGAATATCACTGTGCACACTGTTGTTAGAGAGTATTTGGAAATACAGGAAAGCGTCTCGTTTAGGCACAGTGAAAACGTAAACAAAGTGGAGATAACATGTGGGATAGGAAGAGCCGTGCGATAAACACGAGGGATGCACAAGGTTTTTGTTACAACATTTATGGCGAAGCATTAATTGAAATTATATTTTCCAAAAACACACAAGACAAAAGAAAACAAATTGCATAACTTTATCATACACACATTTTAACAAACAAGCAACCGTAATGTTGAAATAATTCAATATAACAAATCAAATTTTGCTACTTATATGATGTTGCTCTGAAGCAGCATTTTTTACGTTCATAAATTTCATTCTCTGTATGACTAACATAATATCATCATCTTCTGTGGCCGAATTAACAAAACTACAGTATATTGGTCTGAAGTGACAACATTATTTCCTAAACATAATAATTATCTCTTCACAAAGTTCAATTTATTCAGGTACAGTACAGAAGACGGTGATATTATGTTAGTTATACAGAGAATGAAATTCATGACCGTAAAAATGCTGCTTGAAACAACATCATATAGACTAAGTAGCAAAATTGGATTTGTTATATTGAATTATTTCAACATTACAATTTCTTGTTTGTTAAAATGTGTGTATGATAATGTTATGCCATTTGTGTTCTTTTATTTGGTGTGTTTTTGGAAAATATAATGTCAATTAATGTTAATTAATATAATTACAGTAATTGTAACTAAAACCTTGTGCATCCCTCGTGTTTACGTTTTCACTGTGCCTGAACGAGACGCTCTACTGTACTCCATGAATAGGGTAGCAATAACTGGATAGAAGGAAGCCTATAGCTACAACATCGGTCTGTTCAAAATACTCTGCATTGAAGAGGGAATATGACGTGGATGGTACTGTACAGACCCAGAATAACTGGAACTTGGAAAGTTAAAAAGGCCCAAATTTTGTTTCTGGGTCTGTACATGTGAAAGGGCCGTGATAACTTCAGTGAACGATTTGTCTAGGGGTGCTATTGTATCTCAGACTGAATAATGCTACCATATCACAATTAACCATTATATTACATTTCAGTACTTTGAAAGTTTCAGAAATATGAACGTGATCGGGGGAGTTTCCGACGAGAAGCTTGAGTAGGACCGATAATTACGTAATTAGCTGATATGTAGGAGAGTTAATGATGTTTGTAACTGATCTGAGGGGGAAAATTACACTTCTTATTTTGGCAAACAATTCCGAGACTTGATACCCGGCCGCGGAACAATTTTTCCTTCGAAATTATTGAAATCAACTTGATTTGCATATTACACGTCACTGTTCGTTAACAGAAAACCACAATTTAAGTTACACAGAGTTAATGTGTACTCAATGTTGGTTGCTTGACGGTCGTCAGCCTATTTTGTAGATATAGAGGAAAAAATTGGATCAGTTTCTGGTAGAGTTCCCGGGTAGCTCAGTTGGTAGAGCGTTGGTACGTTTAACCAAAGGTCCCGGCCACGGAACAATTTTTCCTTCGAAATTATTCAAATCAACTTTACAGGGAGTTATACCTGAAAGCTTGATTTGCAATTCCGAGACTTATTTTAGGGTTTTATAACACGCTGCTTTTTATGGTGATGCATCATGATGGGTTGTTAGTCCTTCGCCCAAATATGGGAAATGCTATTAGTTTTCGGTTGAGAAGTTTTTGTCATCCAGTCTGCTCCCAAAAAATCTGAAATTTAGAATTTACAAAACTGTTATATTATCGGTTGTTCTGTATGGCTGTGAAACTTGAACTCTCACTTTGAGATAGGAATAGAGGTTAAGGATGTTTAAGAATAAGGTGCTTAGAAAGATACTGGGGCTAAGATGGATGAAGTTACACGAAGATGGAGAACTGCACGCATTGTATTCTTCACCTGACAATTAGGAACATTAAATCCAGACGTTTGAGATGGGCAGGGAATGTAGCACCTATGGGCGAGTTCAGAAATGTGTATAGAGTGTTTGTTGAGAGACCGGAAAGAAAAAGGCCTTTGCGAAGGCCGAGACGTAGATGTGAGGATAATATTAAAATGGAAGTGAGGTAGGTGGGATATGATTGTAGAGACTGGATTAATCTTGGTCAGGATAGGGACCGATGGCGGACTTATGTGTGGGCGGCAATGAAACTCCGGGCTCCTTAAAAGTAAGTATTTTGGTAAACAGAGCCTGAATGTATAGAATCAAGAAAAATAAGCTGTTTAGCAACAACTGAGGCATTGCCTACTACAGAGTGGTTGAAAAGTCCCACTACACTTGTTTATATTTCCTGCAAAACAGATTTGTGCATGAAAAAATGTCTGTGATACTTACTCGAATGACATCTGGCGGATCTGAGGGAAATCATAACACACGCAAATTCCCAGCCATTTGAAGAGTGCAAGTTGGCGAGGCGAATACGAGGAGAGACTTGTGGTTCCCGTGTAAGTCCACGAGAAGCCACATGTCGGAAAAATTATGAGTAACGTGGATTTCAGGCTGGTTTTGGCCAAAGGCGTTATATTTATATATCTAAACACACAATTGGCGCTGTTGTCGTGTACAAATTTGAAACCTCTCACACAGGTTCGCCCGACGCCATGTTTGGGGAGCACGAATGATTGTTTCTATAAAGCATTCGGAGTTTAGAAAATACCATTGGGTATATAGGCGTTTTCTTAGCGGACATCCCCCTTCACTGTAATATAACTAAACTTATTTACGTATTTTCTAACGTATAATATAAAATAACAGAAGTAAATCTAAATACTGTAACTAAGCATTACTCTGAATATAAATGTCTTGGGGTTTTGCTCATAAATAAAATTATTATTTGTTTATTTCTATTTCCTATGACCAAATACATGGAATATTTTTACTTGTGTTGTTTTATATACGTTAGAAAATACGTAAATAATTTATTTAAATTATATTACAAAGAAAGGGATGTCCGCTAAAGAAATGTCTATATACCCAATGGTATTTTTCAAACACCTAACGCACTGTAATAATAATCCTCAGTGTTCTGAGAATCAGAGGCGATATGACTCTTTAGAACTTTCAACTGCAGACATTGATTGCAATTCCCCCTCATTCTTACATCATTCTCAATGACACAATATTGTGAAAATGTGATTGTATTCATTGCTGGCTTAGTTGTTAAATCATTAAGAAAATATGGTGCAATAAATCTAAAGACTCAATTTATGGTATGTAGCCTACCAGCAGTAAACAAAATCTCTCATTTTTTAACGAAAGAATAATGGGAGTCTTGTCATACCATCATCTGAGATTATAGAAATATGCCGCTTAAGTGAAAGAGCGATTATACAGATGTAGGCAGTTCAATGGCATATTACCACTCACTCTTACATCGTATGAAAACAGTGTGATCTAACAGTAGAACACTTGTACAATCTTTTTGCACTTATAGGAACATATTTTAGAAAATGGTTCCCAGAGTTCTCCCGAGAATCATATTTTAAACTTGTTAAAATGACCATAGAAGTACATAAAGAGCTACTGGCGTAGCACAGTGGGCTAAGGTCTGCCGATCCGGAATCGCGCTCGGTCGCTGTATGCGGGTTCGATTCCCGATTGGGCTGATTTCCTGGTTGGGTTTTTTCCGATATCCCCATCCGTAAGGTGAATGTCAGGTAATCTATGGCAAATCCTTGGCCTCGTCTCGCCAAATACCATCTCGCAAGACAACATTAAACGGAGTCAATAATAATAATAATAATAAATAATTAATAATAATGAATCAATAGGCAAGATGTTTTGCATACTAGGCTTGACTTATGTAATGTAACGTGACATGCATTAATTAGTCATATAATTTATATGACTAATTCATGCATGTGACTTTTATTTCATACTACAGCTGTGATAAGAAGGTATTGCGTGGTAGGCCTACTTATATTTCAAACTAAAACATTAGGTTACGTGTCTCTATTTTACAGGTGTATATTATGAGGTATGGAAGAGGATAAATAATAAATGTTCGTTTCTCGTCCACATCAAAGCAAACATGTGTTTACAATATAGGCCTAATGTAATGTCTTACACAGGTAATGTTTTTTTAATAATAGTATACTAATAATTTTCTTTTCATCTGAACTATTACTACAATATGTATTTGTATTTCTGTTCGCTGTATATGTTGTCAAATATCTATAAAACATCTTTGGTTACAGTATCAAAATGTTACAGTTTTCTTTCGTTTTTTGTCAAACTAACGGTAACTAAGCTTGATTATGTCCATAACGTGGTCGTTTTAATGTTAATAGGATTTGTTTTCACTTATCCATTCAGATTGATTTATAAGAGACACCAAACATATATGAAACATTCGCACTGCATAGTGCAGACGTCTGCTAGCCGGTGCTTCTCCCAAAGCATGGCGGCGGACGCAAGCTTCAATTTGTCCCTACTCTAAACTTCTGCGCAGCCTCGGCTGTAGGGGCTTGGTTTTGGCAAAGCGCCACCGAGCAGAAATAAGTTGTTGAAATGGGGAAGAAAAGCTTTCAGCACGGGATGTGTTAAAGATGCGAAGGGAAGGAGTCTCTCCACTCGGCGACAAACTCTCCTGCTGTTTCCGAGTCGATCGCCGTCAGGCCTCCCGACACCGACACGAAATATTCGCAACGGTGGCGAATGTTCGCTTCGCAAAGTTGCCACTGTCTCAGTGTTCATTGCGGTATATGAGTATGCCCACACCGACGCGAATGTATCGCCGGACGTCTGCGAATCTGCAGCGTTGAAATTTAGATTCGCCGCCTGCGCAGTTTTTTTCGCTGCCGCCGCGAATTTTATGATGGTGTTCTGTGAGAAATTGTAAGAAAACTTCCAGTATCATACAATTTATTCTAGAGAATTGCAAGTAGGCCTAAGTACGGAAAAAGGGCAATATGAGATGCAATCCAATTGGAATTTAATGAAAGTGGTAAGTTATTCACATCTCTAACATATCTTAAGAGAAAAATTCTAGCCTACATACGGCCTGTCTGTAAGGAATAATTTCATATTCGCATCTTTGTTGCCTTTTATCAGTCCTTCAGAATATAATAGCATTGCTTTGTATAGAAATATATTTCTAGAGAACCTACCTATATGAACTTTGCGTCATTTAACATCTTACTAAGGTTTAATAGTTCAAACTTAATAATTTTCTTAGTTTAGAAAAGGTTTCATTCTTAAAAGCAAACATATAAGCCTATATTTAATAGAAATTTTTTGTCGAAACTAATCTCATTCATATTTTATTCCTATGAAATACTCTAGGAAATTTTGTATTAGTTAGTACAGAAGAGTTGTTTCAATAAACATAAATAGGCCTATTAATTATTTTCATTAAACCTTACGGATTCGCGCTATATCTCCTAACATTAGTACTCGCGTTTGGTGTCACTACAGCTCAATCAATAATAATCAATGTTTTGGACTTAAGATAATATTTTTATTTTATTATGCGATATTCGTCTACATACTGTTAAAATAACCGACTTGCAATTAATTTTTAAATATTGAATACAATATTATAGGATTGTTGTTTAGTTAATTTTCCGAAGAAAAGTCTGAACCTCACAAATGATACAAAGAAGGCACCACTTATGAGGCAACTAGGCAGGAGATAATGGAGTAGGGTGGCCAGTTCCTTTCCCCCTTCATTTCATACATCGCCGAAAAAATAAGCAAAAATCTACACCTAGCAGATACTGCTTCACACTTACACTTACACATAAACAGGATAATTTTATTAATTATACGCGAATATCACTACTTGTGGGACAAACCCCTCCCAGATTTTAGACTTGGCATCATCTCTTGTCTTCCTTCTCTTGAAGGACGCATTATAACGGAATCAAAGAAAAGTTAGAAAAGACGACACGAAGTAGAGTCTCTTCTGTTTTCGAGATTTTGTTACGCACTTAACACACGTGTATTGTATACTATTTTTGCACGATCATATATTTAGGACTGCAAATACTGTATGAATTTTATGATACTTTCTGCGTTGAGAACGCATTTTAGTGAATGTAGCCATTATACATTCAAGGGAGTATTAGTTTGCTAAAAAGTTTAATAAAAGTCAGTATGGTTTTCTTTTTGTATCCAATGATGAAAAAAAAAACATGAAAAATATGTTATTGAGGGGGTTTAGACGTATTATATTACATTATAATAGAAACGCGGACAATTAAAGTATAATAATTGTTTCCAAATGTGAATGTATTGATTTCACGGCACTAAAATGATTTATATCGTGTTTGGAGTTTGTTGAACGTACTCTCATCAATTCCTAGAAAATCGCCAAATGACTGAGAATCTTTCAATGTCATCTCTCTGAGTAGGAATAAAAAATATATATTACCAATAAAGGATCTTTTATTTCATTTCATTATTTTCAATTATTTATATGTCCTGGGATGGTAATTCATGTTATGAGGGATTCTCTGAATATTCGTTTCATAGGTAATTTATCTTTTCAGATATATTTAACTTCTTGTTTCTGATGCACTTTTTTATGTTTCTACGTGGACTTCACTTTCTGACCCACACTTATTTCTTTTTTCTACTGGGTGTTCATTTCAAAGTGTGCCATGACGTCACTGTTGTGAGTCAGCGATTTGAAGCGAGTTTCATCTTTTATGTCAGAGAAGTTGCCTATTAATCAAGGCGTTCAATCTGAACTTGGGAACGTGTACGGTATAACTTGAACGTCGTAGCAATAGATGGCGGTCTGTACTGTATGTGTGCTACCATAACCTCTTTCGAACTGTGTTTTGCGCGGCCAAGTCGTACGCAGGGTATTTGTTATCATCGGTTGCGTACGGCAACATTCCACAATACAAATCAAATGCTCCGTGTCCATGTTGACCGTCGAAGTTAATGTCAACAAATACGTAAGAAATCGTCTTAACCCTCTCCCCATATCCCGACAGTAAGAAAAAACCCACCTCAGTACATGTTTCGAAACAGTTCACATTCCTGCCACTACCGGCGTTACCGTACATATCAGTAAGTACTCTTCAGAATGAACGCCGTACTTGCTATGCAACTTCTCTGACACATAGGTAATACACCTCTGCGGAAGTGTAGGAAGATTGAATTCTCTAGGCTCATCGACTAGCCATATGACGGCATACAGCGAGCCATGACACACTTTGAACTGAACACCCAGTATGTGTTCTCTCCTCCAGAGCTTTAAGTTTTTTGGCAACGTTTGCAACCGCAAGCACAACATCTAAGGCTAAATACTAGGTATCATCGTTCGCCATTTTTTTCTTTTAATAATTTAATTAAATGTATTCTAATATTTCATTTATTTTAATATTGTAACTACATTTATTTTAATAAAGTGATTACATTTATTTTAATTGCATTATTTATATTTTAATTACATTTATTTTAATATTTATTATTACATCTCAAAACACACGAGTAATTAAAACAATTTAAGCGATGGAAGTATTTTGTAAGCGGATTTGAAATCACAGAAAGATTTCTATATTAGCAGTCTAGAGGTTGTCTTGAGTTCTTCGCCAAGTAAGAAATACTCCTTTCTTTAACTCGCCGTAACTTGAAAACGAGTAAAGATTTTGAATAGCGGCAGCTTTTAAAAGTAATTTCCATTCTTTCTCAACATCCCATTCGCTTTGACCCCTCATCTAACGTGAAAAATAAAAAAATGTTTACCGCTGACCACTTCTGAAGGTGTAAATGTCTATTTTGAACAGATCACTTCCAAATTAGTATCTTTCCCCCGTCCCCCGCGTTTTAAAAACAATTTTGATTTGAAAATTTGTTCCATGCTTTCCTCAGACATTGACCTGCCAATCATAAAAATAACAGTGCCATTGATTGACTATCATAGGAGCTACGACATGATATTCCTCTGCATACACTAAATTTGGTCTCCGTCAGCGCTGCGAATATTTCGCTTCGGTGTGGGGTAGCGTGCGAATTTCGTAGCCGCTGTATACCCGAAATAATTGCCACCGCCACGGCTGCGAATATTTCGCGTTGGTGTGGGGAGGCCTGAAATCTACAAGAAAACGTGCCGCCGAGTTGCAAGTACCGCAATCAACAATGCACGACCGCACGAAGAAAGACTTAGAAATATAATTTTTTCGCCCTATGAATGTCAACGAATTACGGACAGCGATTTGGTCAGGCGCATGACATACAATTGCATGATGTTACTCATGCTTTTTCCCGTATAAGACCGCTCGTGGACCCATAAGATTCCGCGTTCGACCGGCCGAATTCTACAACAGCGGCATCTCCAAACTAGTTGTGCAATGGGACAAATACTTCAACCGCGCTGGTGAATATGTGGAAAAATAATCAAAGGTACCTAGAATACTATCTGTATTTTGATTTCCATGTATGTTCTTTATGTGGCTGAAAAAAAGTATAGGCAGAGTTTTCGATTCGCCCTCGTAAAAAAACTGCACTACACGTAATATACACCGGCACCAGAATGTATTGGCACACTCAGTGTTTACCCTATAATATCTGTATAAAGGGCAAGTTTAAGAAAATAAAATGTTTATTCCTTAAAATAATGTAAAACTAAAAATATTTCACAGAAATCTCTATAGCAATAACACAAAATAATAATTTACAAAATAAAATCATTTTTCTGATTTCAAAAAAGTATTGGCACATTATACTAATGCATATAATAGGTCTCTGTAATGTACTTTCAGCCTTTAGCACGGATGACAGCTTCCAGACGTCTCTGCTTTGAATGAACCAAATTTCTCGTCGTTTCAGGGGAAATTTCATATCACACATCCAAGAACCCTCTTAAACTCTTCCTTATTATATAAGCGGCGCTTGACCCTTTTCCTTCCAAGATATTTTCACAAATACTCAGTAGAAATCAAATCTGGGCTCTGTTATGGAGTAAGAAGTGTTCTGGAGGCATTATATATTAGCCACTCTCTTATTTTTATAGTTGTGTGTTTGAAGTCGTTGTCTTGTTGGAAACGTAAGATACCATCCAGGCCGAGCTTCTGCACACTGTTGGACAAAATACACCAATGATTTTGTACTGATCCATTTTTCCATCAATAAAGACCAAATTTCCAACTCCCGAGGAGGTCATGCACCTCCAAACCATAACGTGTCCATCTCCATGTTTTACTATTGGAACTATGTGTTGCTGTAATTCTATGTTAGATTTTCGTCACACTTTCTTCCGTCCTTCAGAACCAAACGAGTTAAGCTTCCACTCGTCTGAGAATATGACAATGTTCCAGAATTTCAATGGCTTTCTACAATATTCCTTGGCAAACTCAAGGGGTTTCTTCCTGTTTACCTAGGAATTTTTTTTTTTTTTTTGGTAGACCTGCCACGAATACCAGCACTATGAAAGACGTTCCGTACTGTCTTGTTACGTGTTGTTGCGATGTCAGCCGCTAAATAGGCAGCACTTTTTGTAGTTTCTTTTGGACTAAACGTATGATGGCTCTTTTCTCTCGACATGTGAGTTTTCATGGGCGGCTAGATCTTTGTTTGTTTCGTGTGAATTCTTGTTCTCTGTGTTTATGTATTACAGATCTTACAGTAGAGAAGCTTATTGAATTCTATTGAGTATTTGTGGGAATATTTTGGAAGGGAAAGGATCAAGCGCCGCCCATCTAATAAGGAAGAGTTTAAGAGGGTTCTTGGATGTGTGATCTGAAATTTCCCCTGAAACGTCGAGAAATTTGATTGATTCAATGCCGAGAAGTCTGGAAGCTGTCATCTGTGCTAATGGCTTGCAGACAGGATACTGAAAATACATTACAGAGACCTATTATATGCATTAGAATAATGTGCCAATACTTTTTTTGAAATCAGAAAATAGATTTTCTTTTGTAAATAATTATTGTGTTATTGAATAATTTCAAGGAAAAATTGTTCCGGAGCCGGTTATCGATCCCGGGACCCTTGTTCCGGAAAAATTGTGACGGTGTCGTGTATGGTTCCTGGGATAGCTCAGTCGGTAGAGCGTTCGCGCGCTAAGCGAAGGGTCCCGGGATCGATACCCGGCTTCGGAACAATTTTTCCTTGAAATTATTCAAACCTGCTTTACAGGGAGCTACTACCTGAAAGCCAGATTTGTATATTGTGTTATTGTTGTGATTTCTGTGAAAGATTTTTAGTTTTACATTATATTAAGGAATAAATATTTTATTTTCTTAAAGTTGCCCTTTATACAGACCTTATAGGGAGAAAATTTGAATATGCCAATACTTTTTGGTGGCAGTGTACTTAACTCGGTAGGCCTAACTACCGCTCTGGTCACTTAAGATGACTCTTCAGTACTGTTATTGAAACGAGACTGTACCTCCTGACGTCATGTATCCTAATTCGCGTCGTAGTTACGCTGATATCTTGTCACGAAGGAATTGACCCATCTCTGTCATTATCAATGTACAACTAGTGTTCAGGATGACTATTTCATTGCCTCTATCAGCTGTTATACCTTTGTTTTTTCTGAGGGATCGAAGGACTTGCTTTTCTGTCCTGGTGATATCTGATGTAATACTCTAGGTATTTTAGCGTGCGTTAGAATCCTTACAGTTTCCTGGCGGAGATAAATAGGTCAGACGTAAGTTATGATTCTGTTCCCCGCATATCTCGTAATGGGAAGCCAAGTTTCTGTCTCTTTTTTATTACATACAGTATTTCCTTAGGTGTGTAACTGTAAATGTAGGATTTCTTAGATGATGTGTCTGTTACAGCATTACAATATTTGTCGCCTAATATAGTCCTAAAGAATTTTGAATTTGTCTATTCTTTGTATCCAGTAGAGGGCGCGCGATAGCGTCGCAATTTAGGCGGTAGGTCACTGTTCGATTCTCGATAGAGTCATGGATTTTCTATATTTATCTATTTCTTCCAGCCGCATATAGCCTTGGGGTTTAATCACCGTCAGCCTCTAAGAGAACCTTAACCTCCCGCTACCCTCTAGTTGAGCGATGTTAAAAACAAGCTCATTTTATGATCTAGAATTACTCGCGGGCGCCAGGCGCTAGGACACGGCCAGGAGATTGACAAGGTGAATCGTGTAGAAACCTGCTGGTTGCAGAGAAATAGGAAATCAGTGATGTACAAATTAGAGTCCTGCAAAACCGGTTGAAAACCGAACAAACTAACATAGCGCTACTGAACGCCTGGCTTTATAGGCAGTATGCGAAGTACATCTGCTTGCGTACTGCCTCAGTATTTGGTTTAACGTGTATTCGAGTTGATTCGATCTCTCTGTGGGTGGACGGCTCTGGCGTATAAAATGAAGATCACAGTGAACCATCCAGATATTATAGCTGCGGATCATCAAGAGGAACAAACAGCATGCAGCGTGAAACTGCAGACGTTGTAAAGCGTAAATTGCAGAAAAAAACTTTCGGTATCCACAAATTACCAAGGTTGTAATTTTTGCTTACACTAGAAAACTGAATTATAATATTACAATAATGACACACTTAAAAACAGTAAACTCGATCAATAGTAAAACTAAAACAAAAATACCTTTATATCTTCTGAAACCTACTACAACCAATGCTTTTAGTATGTTTACTATGACCAGAGAATTAAACGTAATATAGGTTTTCCATTCATTTAAGTGAACCTTATCGCCCCGTACAATCTGCAGGGTTATTTCACTTCTACCCTTTTTATGAATAGCTACTGTTTTGGAGGAATGCATTTAGAGTTAATAATTATTTAATTTTATGTTTTGTGATTAATTGTAATTCTATTTTGGATTTATTTACTTATTATATATCACATTATACATTATGCTCATTTCATTTTCTACATACTAAATTGATTGAAAGATCACCAAACAACTCTAGCCTCTCTAGCAACACTTGTGAAACGAATATTGGCCATTCCATGAATAAGTGTTTCCACCGAGCGTAACTTTAGACTAGTAAAAGAGATTTATTAATACATAAACACAAGAAGTCAACTCTGATCATGTAGTCTATGATAATAGTCCCTAATAATAATTGTGAACATCAAATAGTTGATATTAATACGTGTGTAATAAACTAGTTCTTTGAATGACACTTGTTTTCTCTGAAATAGATCTTTTCTATACAGAATGATTTGTTTCTCAACCTTGCTACTCTTTTGTTATTCGTAGTTTAGAAATGTGTAAATTATACTTATTTTGTACAGAACAACAACCATTGGGAGCCAAAGTAATCGTATTGTTGAAAATAACATTACTGTTTATCTTTTTAAATTGATTTCTTAATAAATAATATTGCAACTGCTTAGAATAATTAAAAAGCACTCAACTATTGTTTTAGAGGTAGGCCTATACATTTTTTTTAGTTTAAAGTACAAACGTCATAATGGACTTATGTACTTATTTCCTATTTTGTTTTATAATGAATTGTAATTATATTTTTGAATATGTTTACATTATGATATTTCACATTATACATTACGTCTATTTCCTTCGATGTCACTGTGTCCATTGTTCATTTATTTGTTACTAGTCAAATTACTGCAAGTTCGAAATACAAAAATAAATGTATTAAAGTGTCAAATTATTTGTATTCCTATTTGAAGCAAACATATTTTTGTAATTAAACAAAATAAATATCCTTCAATATTATTACTCTGTTTGTATACTGAAAAAATGTTAAAGGGTTATTGTATGATGAAATGTACCTGGTGTTATTTGGAGATCGTATTTTCTTCCTCCTTACCATTTCTTTCTGTGTGAGATTTGTGTTCTAAATAATTCGCGATCTTACATGAACTTATGTAATATCGATCATTGGGTTATACAAATCGAACAAGATTCAGTCAATATGTGACGAGAAAGAGTTACGACGTAATCAAATGATGAAGTTATGACGTATACTGTTTAACACTGGTATAGAAAAACGCCAGCTTGGTAAGAAAAATATACATGGCTCGTGGACGTCTTGTTCTGTGAAAAACTATAACATTGTTTAACATATCTATAAGCAACTTTCATTAGTAAAACTCTAAAAGTTGAAAATATAAACGATACTTATAAAGTTACTGCAAGTTCAGAATAATAAAAAAATATATGTGTTATAGTGTCGAATGAACTGTAAGAATACTTACAAACACTTTTTTTTTTCAATAAGACAACGTAAATTTCCTTGTTACTCCGGTTGTCTACTCGAAAAACTTTAGTTTCATGTCAATGCGCCTGATGTTCTGTCTACTCTGCAATACATCAGGCGTAATCGCTCGACAACCGAGTTATTCGGCCCGATGTTCATCGTAGCCGGTTGAGCTCAGACCGGTCGAATCTAAACCGGTTGTGTGCGCAGTTTTGCAGGTCTCTAGTACAAATAGTAGGCGAGCGTCATGTAGACGAAATGTGATATGAACAACAGCATTTCTAAATATATGTAGATATTCATGGTTCTTTTCTACATTGATTTTGTGAAAATATATAAGAATAGTTGAATATAACACGATTGAAATTAGTAACATACATAAACAACTTTCTCTCAAAAAGTATAGTGCCACATTATAACATAACAGGCACTTTAAAGTAACATTGTTCAAAATTCAGTTATATATTTGTACTACCTAAAATCTAAATCATGTTTTTTCACCGATTTCGAAATATAGTAATAATTCTTCTGTAAGCATGAGGTTTTAATTTGTACCAGGAACAAAAGCTACAAGCTGTGAGGTGTCAGACACGTCTGTGCTTTCATGAAGAAATAATAAGAAAGAAAATAATAGATTCTTTACATAAGTATTTACTTTTTTCTTCAGTATCTCCTGACAATTTTTGTATCCTCTTGGCTGCGATGTTTCTGGGTAAAATTATATTTCTTTGTACTTTATGTCATAGGGACACAGCGTCTAGAATACAACTCATAATAAAAGATCCATCAGACAAAGAATGACAAGTCTTTGCAATTTTGAGAGACATATCATACCTAACTAATGTCATACAGATTTCATCAGATATTGCAGTCTGCAAAATAAAGAAAGTGCATAATGAACTGTTATGAGATGACTGACATTTAAAGATCAGAAATGAAAATACAATTCCTAATTAATTGCATATACTTACATGAAAAGTGAATTCTTTGTTAATTTACAGTTTGTGATCACCTTCAATATTTTCATAATTTTCTTCGTTATATTTTTCGCATTGTCTTACCATGTTACATTTTTTGGTGATTTTTTTTTTGCATATTATACACTGTGTCCCACCACTTATTTTTTAAGTCAAAAATAAGTCTCCATCTAGGTTAAATTTACTGCTTGTTCTCTTGCATGTAACCTACGTACGTGTTGCACACCCCTGGCCTATGACGTCTACTAACTCCTATTAGTAGACTAGCCCATTCGTTTAATATATCGTAGTTGTTCCTGCAATAGCTCCTACGTGCAAAATATAAAATTTTTCAGTAGGAAGAAAAAAAATATTTATTCATTCTATGGCAGTGGTACATAGGAGATTGTAAATTCTTACATTTTCGAAAGAAAGAAATATAATTACAAATAGAAGATTTAATTATTTGCTGTATCACTATTTAAGTTATTTAATAGAGCAAACATATGATAATCGATAAATATGTCACATAGGAGTTATTGCAGGAACAACGACGATATTCTTGTCTAATTTCCCGAAGAGAGCTGCGGGCACAATGAGCTATAAAGCGCGCGCTTCCACCTATGAGCATCAATTGACTTGGCTGCTCTAGTCGTCTAGTCCAGTCTGGCCTATAATGATGTTAACTTTCGATAATGATGAGAAAAGTAAAACCAGAACTACAAAGCCTTGTGTTCTTAGAAGTTGCTTTTAAATTTGTTTAATAAGCTTTTGTAACTAGGAATTTAATGGCGGATTGCATTTGAAACTCCTGGTGGAAATTCCACTCTTTCCAATGAGTATACAACTTCATTTTTCTCTTTGTAGGCCTACCTGTTTGGAATAGGCCATGCATTAGTTAAAAACTAGTGTCACAAATTTGACACATAGTCTACTTTTTCGTCATATATTTCACGAGTTCTTTGTCATGTTCTTGTTTTATTGATATTGTCACATTTGGGTGCATGATTTAGTTTGTTGAACTATTGTTCAAAGACATACATAAAAGAAACAATTTAATAATGACCCAAATAAAAGGTTGAAATTTGGTTTTCTGAATTATGTACACCCTTTGACACGGAAATTTGTCACTGTTCAGAGACTAAGTCCCACATGGGAATAGCTTGGGAATCATCGCGTTCGTTGTGTTTACACGCGTGTGTTATACATAGAGAGATTTGAACCCCGGTCTTTTGTAACGAGAAGAAAGAGCTCTATCGCTAAGCATAAAGGCTTCGTAGAGAATAGTCGTTTCATGAAATAGAGATACGTCGCTGCTACGTCTTGATTTCATCCTCGAATCTTGAATATCAATATTTCCCCGTGTAAATCTCGCGTTGATCCGAACGACACAGACAAATTCAAGCTATAGGAGAGCGACAATTTTCAGTATCATAGGGAATGAAATAGGCTTTTAGTTCTTGTTAGGAGGGAGGGAACATACCACGCATTACGATCTGAGTTCTACTGTACACTCCCCTATATGGGATGAGTTGCATGTCTACCGATCCTCTACGCGCACCGACCTAACCACTTGAACCCCCTTAACGTCCGTCCCTACAGCCAACTACTGCTTCGGCAACCCCCCTCCCCCAAGGCTCCCTTTACGGTCCGAGGCGGAAGCCCTCCTCCGAGGTCTACCCCGGGTTCCGCTGCAGAAGCTCTCCATCATCACATGAATACAATCCACGGAGGCCGGTCGAGAGAGCCAGCAGCTTCGGAGGACCACCTTTAGAGCGATCTGAAAACCAGAAGAAGTAACGGGATAACGAATGAAAGGATGATAGGAGAGGAAAGGAAGTGGCGAAGATGAGTGGGGTTCCAATCGCCTGATAAAGCTATCTGATATCCATCATAGGAGTGAGGGGAAAACCTAAAAAAATCCTCACCCAGGCAACTCGTCCCGACCGGGAATCGAACCCGGGCCCGCTGGGTTCGGAGTTAGTCTCGCTAACCCCTCAGCCACAACGGTGGACATGCAATAGGCTCTCTCTATGATCTAGAAATTAAAACAGATCCCTACATTTATAAATAATTGTGCGGTTTAAGCAGATACCTGTAATTCATTTTGCGCAATGAGAAATATAATTTTGGGTGTTGCACTGTGTCCTGGAATTTGACACTTCCAACGTTTCGGAACTGCTTACAGATTCCATCATCAGGGTGAATAGGTATACCGATTCGGTTGTATACTGTGTTGACCTCGTTACGTCTGAGCCACACAAAATTTTCTACAAATTTACATAAAACCTACATGCATATTTTAATCATTCCTACAATTTTCTTTTTGTTTACAAAAATCGACACTTAAAGAAAGGTGGTATGCTGTAGATGTTAAAATGCACTGTGTGCGCATACTGTATTACAATTGACCGAATATAATACTATATTTTCATTAATATTGAATGGACACCATTTGAAAAAGGGATATTTCAAGTTTCATATTGCCATCTGAGTTTCATTTCTTATTTAGCGGGAAACGTGTACATCATTTTTTAGGAGTATGGCGTCCCCACCAATAGATCGTAGCTGGTGTGCGCTAGATTATGCGCGACGTAAAGAGTCGTCCAGACTTGCAACAGAACACCGTAGCGCAACCGCGCTGCGATCCTATCTGGACAGCGAACGATACTTCGCAACATCGGCGCGTAGCGTGAGCCCGCAATCTGAGCGTTACGGACCTAGAGGCGCTGAGTTGCACCACTTGTCGTTTATTCCAAGGAAAAATCAAAGGATCCAGGGGCCCGTTTCACAATCCTTACAAATTACAAATAAACAATTTACAAATAACAAGTAAAAGATTACAAATGCTTGTAAATTGTGTTTCACAATGCTATTTTATTAGTTTGTAAAGTCTGACGAACTTTACAAAATCAGCTAAAGAAATTTACAAATACGCATTATTGGTTACACAATATCGCCAACGAAAGTTTACAAAAATCACTAAGGAACAGAGCTAAAGTCGCTGTATTTTTACTACTATCGATACATATGTTTATATTTTGTACTAAAATAGATTATTCTAAGCTTGCTGATTCATATTTCACCAACAGAAAATATAAAATATTGTTTTAAAAAACTAAAAGTATTTAGATTTTTATATATTGGCGACAATGGAGTTTCATGTGATGTGATTGGTCGAGTATACCAATACGTCTATTACTTAAATGACCAAAGTTAGCACAAAATTCAGTCAAATAAGTAAATAACAGATTTGGTCTACGTAAAAATATGCAATTGATAAAAAAATAATTACGATATCTAAACACAAAATCAGGTTAATTTTTTGTGTTGATCCATCAGTATTTATTAATGTTTCATTCCTAACCTCACAAACATTAGTGAATCCATCAGCAGCATAAAAATTCTGTGCTATAGTAAATAACATTTTGGTGATCAAAAACCTGCCCCGAATTTAACTCTTTTAACAACATCAACTACCATGTGCGCACTTTTGCACACTGATATCTTAGAAATTCCGTGCTTATCTGCTAACCCACGGAACTGACTGCATCCAATGCAAAACAATACAGTTCTCGCTTTGAGGTTAGGGCATCACTTTTCTCTTTGGGATGTTGGATATATGATGTCCCATATCTTGTAAGAGAGATTCCAGAGAAACGGGACTCGAAACGACTTCAAAATACCGCGTAAGTAGTGTCGCTATTGCATTATTGAATTATTTATTTTTGGTGCAGGGAACTTCTTTATTAAGTGCGAGTATTTATTAAATACAGTCTTCGTATATAAATACTTACGCGGTATTCTGAAGTATAGCGCGGGACTCATTCGAAACCTTTCATTAAATTTATGCAGTGATACGAACGTGCTGTTATTTCTTGGCCGGAGAATTTTACGTATACATCATCGTTTGATTAGGCCTAAATTCAATATTTTCGTCTGAGTCACTAGAACTCCTTAATAACATCAAAACTGCTTTAGTTTAATTCTTAGTATTATCCAGTTACTCAAAAATTAATTTAATAAGTATTTCTTTATTGTATTTATTCATAATTTGTTGCAATATCAAACTTTACACATCTCAGAGGTATTGTAGAAAATGTGCTAATTTTACAAGTAAAATTTACATGTTTGTAAAATTACTCTTCATTGTGAAACAGAATACTTGTAAAGTGAGCAAAATTTAATTTGTAAAGATTTGACTTCCTTTGTAAAGTTCAACATTAAAAACAAAGATTGTGAAACAGAAGTTTACAATTTACAAGCAAAGTTTACAATTTACAAAGATTGTAAACATTGTCAAACAGGCCCCAGAGCGATGAAGTTGCAGTAAGTGTGGACGTGCATGGAAGCTGGACGTGTAACACCTATTCGTGCCGCATGTGTGGCTACAGTGCTAGTGCACTGGCCTTCCATGAAGACGGTCCGGGTTCGGTCTGCGTGGAATGTATGATGGTAAAATAGACGTTGCATAAGGTTTTTCTCGGGGTACTCTGTTTCCCTCTTTCATTCCAACACTTCACTTCTCCTTCATTTTATCTCTCGGAACAACTGGATAAGGCGGACCGCACAGCAGCGCCGACTATGCTCGCCACTAGTGACCTGGCCGTGCCGAAATACAGTAGAACCCCTATTATCCGCGGTAATGAAGGGGTTTGACTGAACGGTTAATCGAAAAATCGGATAATCCGTACCATAAAATATTTTCGTAAATTAAGTGAATAACACTGGTTATTTTCTCCGTGGTCTTGTGTTTAATACGCTAGGTAGTGAATCAGAAGTTCATTAATTTAAGTTCGGTTGTCAAGACGTGTTTTTAAGAGGTAAAAGAAACTCCTTTTAATGGCTGTCAGCGGAAAGATAGGAATAGTAAAGGTCTCATGTTGTAGATTTACATACTGTATACCCTTTATCCTTGATTTTTATTAAATCGCTCATAGCTGTAACATCAGTCTCGTATCGTGATGCGAGATGACTCACAATTTCTCTTTCCCCAACCACTTAATTATTTGGATTTTATTCGACACTTAGCACAGCACGTTTTTTTTTAAACTCATGGAAAACATTTTATATAGAAGTAATAGAGCACAGCAACTCGAACAGTAGACCAAAACTGTGTAGGCCTGAGTGTAAATGTTTGTAATAACACTCTAGAAAAAAATACGTATACTAATATAGCGTACAACAGTATCAACTTCATACGTTTCTGTAGCGAAAAAAATGAGCGAGAGAAAGATAATCGGATAATCCGCTAATCGCTTAATAGGGTGGCGGATAAACGGGGTTCTACTGTAAGACAATCGAGATTTCGCTAGTAAATTCGCGACTATATTCTTTAAGCATTATTTCAAATGCAAGGTTTACGTAGTATAACGGCGGTCTTTTGAATGTACTAGAAGAAAATACAGATTTAATAAGATATTATATCAGGTTATTACAGAGAAATGAAGGAGAAATATGATGTGCTTTAGGAAATATCACTGAAATCATGAAATCAAATTTCGTGGCAATCGTCGTCAAGCGCTCGCTAGGCTACGTAATTATTACCGCATTGGCGTTGTATTTTTGGTTCACAGAAAATAGCTCGTCTTTACGAAAGAAACGTTCAGCTCCCATAAAATTAATTATTGCTTTCATAACATTGCTTATCAGTTTTACGAAAAAAATTATCATCAGAACCATTGGCGACTAGAAATATCACTAGCGTCCACCGATGTGGAGTAACGGTTAGCTTGCCTGACCGTGAAACGAGCGGGCACGGGTTCAAATTCTGGTTGAGGTTTTTTTCGGGAGTTTACGTCAACCCATTAAGAGCAATTGCTTGGTAACTTTCGGCACTGGACCCTGGACTCATTTCGCTGTCATTATCACCTTCATAGCATTCAGACGCTAGATAACCATAGATGTTGATCGTCTGGCCGCGAAACAAGGTGGCCCGGGTTCGAATCCCGGTCGGGACAAATTACCTGATTGAGGTTTAGTCCGGGTTTTCCCTCAACCAATACGAGCAAATGCTGTTTAACTTTCGGTGCTGGACCCCGGACTCATTTCACCGGCATTATCACCTTCATTTCATTCAGACGCTAAATAACCTAGATGTTGTTAAAACGTCGTAAAATCACCCACTACAAAAAATAAATCACTAGCCAAGCGAAAAAGCACATTCGACCATATTGAAACAAAAGAAATTCGAGCGGGGTTTTAGTTTGTACGCAGTATATATGTATTTATTTACACTGCAAATGGGCAAGCACCCGATGGCAGTGGTATACACAATATAAGCAATACGCAATAAAATTACAATACACAGTACAATTATGCAATACAATAAAATGTCTCCTCTCACATTATTTATCCCCTCATCTAATCCACTCCAACCTTGTCGCATTCCTCGGCCTTATGTCGCTTAGCTATCCCCTCATCTAATCCATGAAACCTTTTAACTCGCAATATGTACGCAAATAAGTTGCATTGCAAAATGATTCAACCCCTATACTTATGGCAAGTACGGGTTTCCGATGTTAATCTAGGTTCTAAGGGCTTGAGGCTCCAGGTTCTATTCGGGCTCCTCAGGAGATGATGGAACCTTACCTGCAGGGCCAAGGAAGGATAGCCCACCTGTCAGCGTAGGATTAACGTCAATCAATTAGTCAATCAATCAATCAACCATCAATCAACCAATGAATCAACACCCATTCGTCTGTCTGTGTGGACAGTGAACATGGAATGGACCGAGCAAAACACGTTGCACTTTATGAAATTATACGGAGGTAAAGAAATTTTGTGAAATGTCATACACAAGGAATTTTAACAGAAGTTTAAGGAACGAAGCTTGGGAGCAGCTGGTGACCTTCATGTTACGACCGAGCGTTGCGGACCGAGACGCGCAGCGATCCACTGCTTGTCGGTTTTTCTGCGTAACAATCAAAGGATCCAGAGCTCTACAGTTGATGTGTTAACGCTGACACAAATACGTTGGTCTGCGCATGCTGACGTCACACTGGGATGTTAATGATTGCAATTTGAATTTTATTGTTTCCGAATTATTATTAAATTCAGCAAACCATGCTGCACCAGTACCATGTTGATGCTTTATACTTATTTATGTTTATTTTATGTTCAACTTCATTATTATTATTATTATTATTATTATTATTATTATTATTATTATTATTATTAGCATCATCATTATCATCATTTATATTCATACGACTATTTTATTGACTCTGATTATTTCCTGTTATATTGTAGTATTCAATGAGATTGTTTCCGAATTATTATTAAATTCAGCAAACCATGCTGTACCAGTACCATGTTCATGCTTTATACTTATTTATGTTTATTTTGTGTTCAACTTCATTATTATTATTATTATTATTATTATTATTATTATTATTATTATTATTATTATCATTATTATTATTATTATCATCATTATTATCATCATTTATATTCATACGACTATTTTATTGACTCTGATTATTTCCTGATATATTGTAGTATTCAATGAGATCCAAAATTGTAACATCTATGTTAATTCACATTCGGAAACCAAAATCACTGTCCATATACAAAATATTACTGTCAATAATACGAATAATCAGCAAGTATGAAGTTATTGGCATGTAAAAATATCTCAATAATATATTATTATACTAGCAAGTATAAATAATAATTATTATTTGTATACATACTGCTGATGTCTACACTTCGCTCAAACACCCGCCATAATGAGTTACTTATTAAAAATTAAATACACGCAAACACTAAAAAGTAATTAACACTTCTTAGGAACACAAAATTGAAGTTACTCTCAATTTCTCAATTGTTAATTGAACATAATTCAATACACCGATACGAAATGAGTTTAAATCACGCCAATTACGGTGGTCAACTCCCTAGATTTTAACTTATTAAACAATAAAGTACTACAATAATTAGGCATATCATATTTCTTCTGTCTATGACTTTCTATTCTTACAGTTCTGCATTACGTGTATTAAAATCATGACAATTTACTCGTAATATTTTATTATATTCAGTTTCGTCATGCGTAAACAGCATTAAACATTTATAAATAGAAGTATAGGCTATACAAAGAAATACCAAGATTCTGTATTCCTAAAAAAGAAAAAAAATACAAGGTTTTGTACTTTAAATAACATAATCGTTCTAATAACTCGTTTCTGAGCAATAAAGACTCTGCTAATATTTACAGCATTTCTCCTTAAATGGTACCATGATTAAAATGAGAATAATATATAGATAACAAAGAATGTACATTCAACGTAGACCTAAGCTGTAAAAATAGCAAAATTTACGGTATTTAGCTTTTTTTTAAATAAAATCAATATAGGCCTACTATTGTAAAGTGTTGTCGACAAAAAATTAAAGAAACCTAATATTATCCACAGATGTAATATAACAATTATTAAAATTCATAGATGGATGGACGGACAGGCAGACAGACAGACATATTTATTCGTTCCTTAATATCTTACAGTTGCTTTAGAGTATAGAATAAAGAACATGTCAAATTCTTTCGTTTAAAATATAAAAATGCAAATATGAAATATATACAGAATTAATACCTTAATGACAACAACATATTATACAATAGAATATATTTACCATTTCATAGTATTAAAATATTTACACTACCAATATGTGAAATGTCAAGAATTCATCTACAGAATAGAAAGTGTGAGATATTAAGTACGGTAATTTTTAGTTCTACTTTAAATAATGCAGGAATTTGATTATGACTCAATGTCTTGAAGACTACTAAAAATGTTTATTGTCATGCAAGGTACTCCCTTTAATAGCATGATAAGTTTGATGATGGCGTTTGAAAATCATTCTTTCTGCAGGTATTTATACATGTATGGCTAAATTAGTTGGAAAATTTCTTTATTACATTAGAGGAAATTTATTGAAGAGTTTAATGTACTGATTTGTTAAAGTCAGAATCTCTAATTAAAAAAAAAAAATTGGTCTACACGATTCTATAGCCTTTGCTGCAACTATTATTCTAATTTCTCCTTTTTTAATAATATATTTTTACTATCCCCAAAATATTATTTCCTAGAACATATTGAAATAAATATAGGCAAATATATTTCTTTAAGATACTCCTATTTACGAGTTGTTGTAACGACCTAATTGCGAAGCATGCTGAGCTACGTTTAGGGGTTATTTCATTAATATGATGGTTGCAGATTGATGTAGATCTATTATTAATATGCAAACCAATACATTTGGTTGTTGATGTTTCTAGTAGAGGTATATTGTTGATAGTTGTCTCTCATGTTTCAGAGATTAAATTTGATGAGGATTTAAATTGAATTATGTTGGTTTTATTAATGTTTAAAGCTGGTTTATCGGTTGTAAACCAATCATAAATTTTAAGGAAAAGTGTTTCTGTTTTATATTTGAATGTGGCAAAGTTGCTGTCTGTAATTGAAGGGTACAAGGGAAAAACGAACAATGTCACAATGCTATTAAGGGTGATGTCATTATATAATTCACTGTATTACGACAAACTTTATTGTTATTTTTACCAAAAGTGGTAAAGGAGAATTAAAACCACGGATACACTCATCATTTCCTTCATTTCAAGTAGAAACATCAATAAATTTTGCAGCAATATACTGAAATAGATCATTATCTCACCCTTAATGGAAATGTGACATTGTTCGTTTTTCCCGTGTACCCTTCAATTATGATACTTGTGTCATCTGTAAATAGTATAGGATAATCTGTTCCTTTTATTAAGGGACCAAGATCATTTATAAAAATTAGAAAAAGATGTCCTAATAGAGATCTTTGCGTAACCCCTGTATGAACATTTCCCCACGTTGAAGTAGGTTTAAAGGTGTCACTGAATGCGTTTATTTCAACTTTTGTTTTCTGAAATGAGATACGATTCAAACCATTGTTATGCTATGCCTTTAATAACATAGTATTCTAATTTTTAAAGTAGAATTTTATGATTAATACAATCGAAAGCTTTGGAGAGCTCACAAAATATCCCTCCTACTTGTAATTTCCTATTAATTGCTTCCAGAATTTTATCAGTTAAATTAAACGAAGCTTGCTCACTTAATGTATTCTTTCTGAATCCACATTATTGTTCTGAAATGAGAATGTTGCAGCAATTAAGATGTTGATATACTCTTTTATAAACATAGTGAACAATAAGTATGGAATATTGCTAATAACTTCTTAAATTTTACAAAAAAGTTTTATACAAAAAGCTGTTGGAGATAAACCATACAATATGATACCAGTGTTCGAAAAAAGTTAGATATTCAGACATAAAGGGTGTGACAGTAAAGTTATTTTTTTTAATGATACTCTATATTAAAATTTACATATTCCGATTCTCCATTACATGTTATGTTTGAATGCATACAAATTTTACCCACAGAGTTAGTTCTGTGGTAGCAAGTTCTACATCCAGACTAGCCGGTCCGGGTTCGATTCCCGGTGGGGTCAGAAATTTTCATGTAAATAGTGATAGTGATTCGTCCGTCGGGTGGGGACGTTAAGCCTGGCGGCCATCTTGGTGCTACTCGGCAGAGTAGGCTACGTGCCGGCACCGGGTTTCCCCTTCTTCCTTCCTCACCATCATCATCCTCACCCATTCCCTACACTACACTTACACATACACTCACCCTAGTAGCCTACACGACATAATTCTTCATAGATACGCTTCATGCATAACGTGGCCCGACGAAGTGGTGTGCAATTTGAAAGTGGGCCACAGTCCTGCCATCTATGTGCAGTATGCGGAACCCGAATCACGCAAGTGAAGTGAGTAAGCATTAGATACACAAATAATATTAAAATGGATTTGAGGGAGGTGGGATATGATGGTAGAGACTGGATTAATCTTGCTCAGGATAGGGACCAGTGGTGGGCTTATGTGAGAGCGGCAATGAACCTCCGGGTTCCTTAAAAGCCACTAAGTAAGTAAATAATGTTCCTAGTTGTTTTGATTTTATTAGTCAAGTTTAGAATAAATTGTTAAAGTAAAGTTATTTGGCTTTTAAGATTACTTTGTGTTTCATTTAACTGATAAAATTCTGGAAGCAATTAATAAAAAATTACAAGTAGGAGGGGTATTCTGTGATCTCTCCAAAGCCTTCGTTTGTATTAATCATAAAATTGTACTACAGAAATTAGACCTATTAATTTGCGGTCATTACTATTTCTACTTTAAATATATTGAGCTCTATTTGTTTTGCTTGAGATTCTTATGTCTTGTGTAATCCAATTATTTTTAGATGTTTGAGAATTTTTGTGCTTTACAAGAAAACTTAGTTCAAAGATATTTAAGAATGTATTATGAAACGCATTGAATTTACTATTCATATCTTCAATTTAGCTTCAAAGTCCTTTAAAGATTCTTCATTTATGATTCTTAACCTAATTTTAGTCTTGTGTTGATTCAGCAATTTTATTGCATATTATGGTACGGTTGCCAGAAATCGCATCGTAACTGCCACTCTTTCTTGAAGTGAATGTGGTATCCTTCTTTGCAACATTAGGCGCCAGCAAATATTTAAAGTCTGTAGGTGACATTCTGGTAAAATTTTTATAACGTCCACCAACTGTTTTGAACTTCAAGTCAGCCAGAAAACTTGAATCACCACATTTATTTCTACTTGTATATGATATGTAACTATGTTTGGCACCATTGCCTCTGTTTCCGTTTCTTTTTGCACGCAAAATGCAAATAAACATAGGCTGCTGCAACTACGTCCAGATTGAAAGTAGGAGTACCTGAACTGGCGGACGCTGGTAGGTTAGGGCCCAGTTTTACCAAACTTCGTTACAGAATGTTAACTAACGTGTTGTTAAAAATTAAACATCCTGTTAGTGTAATAGTATTTCACCAATCATTTGAGGTGGTTTGGTTAGATAACATGATGTTAAGAGTAATGTAACAGGAATCAAAGAAGCAGTGATTGTATGAAAGTTTACTGAATGTGCCTCTAGTTGGTGTAGTCATTTGTTTCAGCGGGGAATTTTATTTTTTACATTATGGAAGTATTAGAGACTAACATAATTACAACGGAAATCGAGAAAAAGAAAGTGTAAGGAGCAGTAATTTTTCCTCATATGTGAAATATGATTATTTTAGTATATCTAGCAATTATATGAATGTAATTGAACTCAAACGTAGTGATGGAACTTTCATTAGGAAAAAGGAACAAAGATGGGTCTCTTTAACCCAATATTTTCAATCGCTATTTGGATGTGAAAACGCAAACTATGAAACAAATCAATGTTATGAAAATATTGAAAGAAATGCTAAGACGGGTCATGCACAAGATACAGTGGAACATTTGAAAACTGCAGGTGGTACTTTCACTCTCAAAGTTGATATTTGTACGAAGATTCTTTCAATTATCCAGGATCAAATAGAACCAATAGAAAATGATAATAATAGTGATGCTGAATAAGGGTTAACATTATTTTTATATATTATATATCTAACATATCTTCACAGGTTATTAGTCATAATTACATGTGAACTCTTAAATCAGTGAAATAAAGAAATATCGTTTTGAAAATCTGCAATTCTATCTGAGTATTAATACGAAATAAAAATAATGTTAGTATTTATGAACATATCTATTCTGAATAATTAAAAATGCTGAAGTAGTGATTGCAGCTAATTGTTTTCACTGCAAATATATCTCGATTTTCCGAGGCTAGTCTGGGTTTCGTAAGGGTAGATCTTGCGCTGACAACATATTCATCATGAAACAAATTATCGAGAAGAGGAGAGAATGGAATCAGATCACCTACATTGTATTCATAGATTATGTCAAAGCTTTTGATCGATTGCTGAGGAGTAAGCTTTGGGAAATTATGGACAGAAGGGGAATACCTAAGCACCTCATAAAAATATTACAGAACCTCTATAAAGGGACCCAAATAAGCATTAAGATAAACTCTGGAGACATTAAATCCGAATATATCAACATGGGTGTCCGACAGGGCTGTTGTATGTCACCTATATTGTTTAGTTTGTATATTGACGACGCCATTAGAGCATGGAAACTTTGGGAAATTATGGACAGAAGGGGAATACCTAAGCACCTCATAAAAATATTACAGAACCTCTATAAAGGGACCCAAATAAGCATTAAGATAAACTCTGGAGACATTAAATCCGAATATATCAACATGGGTGTCCGACAGGGCTGTTGTATGTCACCTATATTGTTTAGTTTGTATATTGACGACGCCATTAGAGCATGGAAACTTTGGGAAATTATGGACAGAAGGGGAATACCTAAGCACCTCATAAAAATATTACAGAACCTCTATAAAGGGACCCAAATAAGCATTAAGATAAACTCTGGAGACATTAAATCCGAATATATCAACATGGGTGTCCGACAGGGCTGTTGTATGTCACCTATATTGTTTAGTTTGTATATTGACACGCCATTAGAGCATGGAAGAGAAAATTATTACAGTTGGGTTTTGACAATGACATAAACAGTGATAACTTTGTCCTTACACTTATGTTTGCCGATGATCAATTAATTGTCTCAAATTCTGAAAATACACTCCAACGAGCTCTGTTTGAATTGCAGAAGATAATAGAGGTGTATAACTTTGAAATTTCAACTGATAAAACAGAATCTATGGCATTCCAAGGTCCAACGCAAATCCACTGTAAGTTTGTTATTAATAATAAATTGATTAAACAAGTAAACCAGTTCAAATTCCTTGGTTACACAATATTGTCTTTTGAAGAAGCGGATGTCAAACAAAAAACGGAAATATTCAACCGAATGTGCGGTACAATAACTAGAACTTTAAAAAACAAGGCAAGGAAGGAAACAATGTTGAAGTTTTATAAGACAATGGCAGTACCAACGGGTTTATATGGAGCAGAATCGTGGGTCCCCACCAATAGAGATAAAAGTAGAATTCAAGCTTCAGAAATGCGGTTCCTTCGCTCAGTGATGGGTGTAACAAGGAGGGACAAAATACGAAACGAAGAAATTAGGCAATCACTGAATATCTACAACTTAAACAACAAAATTGTGGAATATAGACAGAACTGGAGATCCCATGTGGAACGAATGAGTGATGAAAGACTGCCTAAATTAATCTTCGGGTATCAACCTAAGGGCTTCCGTAATATTGGTAGACCAAGAAAACGATGGCAAGACCAAGAATAAGCAATATGTATGAAGTTCGCAACAGGTAGAGAGGCCTAAAGCGTGATGATGATGATGATGATGATGATGATGATGATGATGATGATGATATATCTCGATATAATAATGCGGCGTGTAACATATGTTCTCTGGCAGCCATGATTCACGCTGTAACAGGACGTTAAGGATTTAACTGAGGGAGTATGCTATGTTAATTTAACAGTGGGTTTAACATGATAATAGCAGTAACAACAGTTGATGAAACATCACTTCCGTTAAGTTTGCTGTTAAACTGCCTTAACGCAATGTTAAATATTTAACAAGGGTTGCTGCAACCGGGCCGTCGTGTTACGGACTTCGGCGCGGGTTTAAAAAGTTCATCCCGCAACGTAATAGTGCAACCACCGTGCGTAGCATTGCCCAGGCGCGGGTCGAGGTTGCGCTACGGGTTTCGGCGCGCATATCTGTACGAGGCTTAAGAGTGCTGTCTCAGTTCGCCGCGTATTCCTACAGCAATCTGGACGTCCTGGTCCTCCCGCGTCGTCAATCCGCAGGTCGTACGAAAAGTTTCGCGACAGAGAATGCATCTGTTATCAAGGAAGAAAGACGCGCGGGAAGGCCAAGTGTTACTGAAGAGACAGTCGATATAGTGCGTGTGAAAGTTTCATGCGGAGACCTTGGAAATCGGTGCGGAGAGGCAGTTGAAAACAAAAACAACTTCTGCACATGGCCATCCCGTTCACTTGATCTCTCAGTGTGTGATTTATTCTTGTGGGATTTCGTCAAAGACAATGACTACGTCTCTCCATTTCCAACGACGTTGTCGGAATTGAGAAGACACAATGACACCGGTCACCGGATTTCATAGTATGTGTTCCCAGCTCTCTATGTTGTCTTAAAACATTACTTTTCATTGGAAAATTATCTTATATTCAAATCTAATTTACTGTATATGAGGAGCATAGTATCAAAGGTAGATAAATCCATTTTTTTGAGATTTCAAGATATTGATTGTTTCTCATTAAATTTTGTATGCTGAATGTGATTCTGGAACTGTTTAGGTTAATAAACGGACAGAACAGAGCGAAAATGGCACTTAATTGTGCGCTTTAGAATCAAAATGTAGACAACTCCACTGACTTGGTTTCAAATTAGGACATTTCGTTCAGTAGCCAATGAGAAGCCCACATTCGTACCACCTCCATGTGGGTTTTCGTCAAGGACAACGTTCACGTTCCTTCACTTCCAATGATATTACCGGAATTGAAGGTGCATTAACACCGCCATCAGAAACGTCACACAAGACATGTTTGGCGAAAATGGAATAACCTGAACATCTGCCGGACACACGTGGGACACATATGGAATATGTTTAAGGTCGAACGACACATGGTAATATCATTTTTTTTCTCTTGAATATAAATTCAAATATTCATTCACAATTTTCTGCCCAAAGACAGGTCTTTCACTGCAAATCCAGCATTCTCCAATCTTTCCTATTTTTGCCTTCTACTTAGTATCCGCATACGAATCATATATCTTAATTTTGATTGAATCTTTACCGCTGAAAGGCTCACCATGCCATGTTTGCAGTTTATCTTGGAAAAGATAAATGCGGTAGCTTCCCGTTGCCTTTCGCATACCACTCTTTCTTTCGCATCTTAAAATATCTCAAGGAACTCGGTGTGGAGGTGAGTAGAATGGATTTGACTGATTGAAGACCTCCCTCGAGTAAGGGTGTAATATACGTTTCAGGAGAAAAGAAAATCATTTCGGGAGCATATTCCGTTAGGGCTTATACTTACTAGCAGAACCATTTGATTAATCAAGGATACAAGTATATTCGGCTATTGAATGCATTCATTTATCGAAATTCACCACAAGTTTTAAATATAAATTCTGTCAAGGTTTTTGGCCTGGTCAGGGAGCGGGTAATTCCAATTAGTCTTTGTCTTCTGTTCAAATCTACTGTTACACAATCGAGTAATACAATTAATTCTGGACATGCTGTGTACTGTAGGTAAAGGTATGAGATTCCTTCCTCTGTATTCTAAATTTTCAAAACTTCCTTTACTAGTTCAACAATGGATAAGAAATGGCTTGAAAGGGGATTGCAAGCTCCGATAATTAGCCCGCTCGACCTATTCTCTGCTGTATCTGCCAAACTATATTGTAGCCTTCGGAATTAAAAACTTGAAAGTGAATTTGCAACGAATTTAATAATAATACGCATAAAATAATTTCTATTAGCCAAACTCTTCTTGTTGACCCACCAGTGGTCTAGGGATTGAAGGGTTGCGTGGTCAAACCTTACAGGTGTAGATGGATATTTAGGACGCTAAAATGCGGAGTGAAAGTTCTCAGGATGAGACTTTAAGCCGTGTGTCCCGTCACGTTAAAAACATCTAAGCTTACATCAGAACCTCTAGAGTAAAAATTTTTCTTTCTCGCGTTCTAGTAACATCTTACTTGCATACTAGATGGCTTTAGAAGCGATGATCTTACCACTAACTTTCCGTCTGCTTCCTCTCGTCAAATACAGTAAGGTTAACTAAATTCCTTGTAGGTATTGAAATCTCCTCTAAGGGAGATAAAAGACGATCGAGAAAACGAGACCGCAAAGCCGAAAACCCGCACGACAATGTTGTAGCCTATTACGTCGCGTTCCTGAAGTAAAGACTGGTTATGAGTCTTCCGAGACTCGATATTGATCATCTCCCGTAGTCCCGAAGTCAGCAGTTATTTATACCTGGCTGAACTTTTATCTACTTTGGCAACTGTTATATATATATATATATATATAAACAATCAAGTAGCCTATTTGAAACCTCTACTTTTCAATGTATAATAATCCGTTCCCCAGTCTTTATTTAATTACCCTTATTAAAAGGCTAGGAATTTTCTTTTCATATGTTTAAGATCAAGTGTGCAATCTCAAATAAAAAGATATTAATGTCATGTTTTATGTTTCTTAGAAATGCAAACTTATTTGAAAATTGTTTTTTTTTATGTAACCATAGGTAATATATAAGAGAACCAGAACATTTTGATAACTAAGATACTGTTCTGTTTTGTCTTTTTGTCTCATTAAACATTTATATAATTTATTTCAATGATGTATGTTAATCAAAGTTACGAAATCTTTCCACGCCGACAAAATGCTATTTCGAGAATGACGAGCGAGACTCGAAGCGCAACGAGAATGACGAGCCGAGACTCGAAAAACAAATGCAGCGAATACAGTGAGAGAGAGAGCTGCAGTTAGTTTTGTTCATCTCTAGTACCTATGTTTATGTATGTATGCATGTATGCACTGGATCATCCAATTAGCGTGTGGCCTGAGCTGAGGCAGGGATTGTGCCGGCCGATAACCTATCGCTTCCTGCCGTCCGGCTAATACACGAGTCCATGGTTCAGCGGTTACTTGTTATGCTAGGGTAGCTGCCGAATAAATTTTATCGCATTTTAAAAGTTATGTAGTCGTCAATATCACGCAAGGAGATGCTGGAACTGCGTGCCTCAATTTCCACAAATTTTTGGCATCTGCTTAGAAGTTTTCTTGGGTGAATTTTCCAGGCGTTGTCTAATGCCAGCAAGAGTTTCTTCTATGAGCACTGTACGTCGCGTTCTTCACTGCTTATCTTGGACACTTTCCATTTCCCGACATTTATTAGGCCTAAATAATTTATGAATCGTATTACGACTTGCAACTCGAGCATCTGGAAATTTCTCTTGAAATAATCTCCTTACAGTACGAGGCGATTCTGTATAGTCATATGAATCGTAAATAAACAACCGATGTGGAATGCAATAATTAGGCCTATGATTTGCCATTTATTTGTAGCAGACTGTACACGTGTAGTTGCTTGCACTGTTCAAACAACACTAACTGTGTTGCATGAGAGTCAGGTCAAATCCAGTTAACCCACTGCTCTGAGTTAACCCAGCCCGCCCACTTCCCCGTCCGACCGTAGGCGTTGCCTTATCGGCTGAGGCAGTTCCCGCCGCAGCTCTGGTCAGAAGACAATTGAATGACTCAGTGAAAGGAAGACCCACTCGCTAGAAGACAGAGATAGATTTATAAAAGAAGTTAAGGCAAATCCCAATAAAAAGAAAATCTGAAATTACGAGAGTTTTATATTAATCATGTACTGTATAATAAAAAAATTGTAATTAAGATATTTTAAAGTCTGAATTTTTTATTGAAGAAAATAATTCATAGTAAATATAAGTAGCGCATTTATATAAACATTAAAATTGTAGTCACTTTCTTTTAATTACGGCATATTTGGACAAGTTAAAATAATCCTTACGTGTTCCCAGCTGTCTGTGTTGTCTTAAAACATTACTTTTCATTGGAAAATTATCTTATATTCAAATCTAACTTACTGTATATGAGGAGCATAGTATCAAAGTTAGATAAATCCATTTTTTGAGATTTCAAGATATTGATTGTTTCTCATTAAATTTTGTATGCTGAATGTGATTCTGGAACTGTTTAGGTTATAAAACGGACAGAACAGAGCGAAAATGGCACTTAATTGTGCGCTTTAGAATCAAAATGTAGACAACTCCACTGACTTGGTTTCAAATTAGGACATTTCGTTCAGTAGCCAATGAGAAGCCCACATTCGTACCACCTTTTCTCATCACGCATCACGAATCGAACGTGGCTGATTATTTATATAATCGGTTTGCCGATGAATAAGTAGGCTAGTGTTTTACGTAAATTTGCTTTAAAACCGAGTTAGAAGAGACTTAGATTCAAAAGTAGACAATTTCACTTTAAATATGGCTTCATTTGGTTTCAAAAATAGACAACTCCATAACTTAGTTTCAGAGACAGACAACTCCACACTTTAAACTTAGATATCGACTTGAATATTAATTTTAATCACATTTTGAGACTGAAAAATTATTTCTATGACCTATGAGAATGTTAAAAAAATGTACGTACAGTATATCGGTGACATTGGTTTCCAAGGATCTAGTTTTTTGCCTCTCTTTTGATACCAAGCTCCTCATGTGTAATTCTGAGTTTGCGTAATTTAAATCACTCTCTTCAGTTACATACAGCTCAAGTTTTACTGTAGTAATATTAAGAGAATCTGGAGAACAAAAGTAAGAGCCCTATTCTCCGATCTTATCTATCACAATACCATTCCAGTCAACGCTGGGGATCGAACTTGCAAGTCACGAAATAACAAGACCACATTGTATTTCTGAGCTACCGAAAGTACACGTTACATAGCAGTTCTTAAAAGGAATGTAACGCCAAATGTGCTTTCATTTTCGTCAAGAAATAGTGTATTATTTTACAAGATAGCTGCCGGTATGTATATTACTCTGCATTATTCAGTATGTTGCAAGGTGACAAGCGATAAGGTTTTATGGCGGAAATGAGAATCTTTCGAATAGCAAAACATAAATTATGTGCAGCATATTGAAAAAAAGGTGTTACCCAAGCCAAGGTGACCGCTATGCACCATGAATATCTGCGGTCGATGTTCCCACCTGCGTCCTGAAGGGGACCTCAAGGACAAGTAATGATAAAGAGGTGAAAATATTTTTCATGAGTTCGCAGCTGCTTTCATTTGAAAACCTATTCACACCGCAAACACATTTACACAAGCAGGCGCGTCAACGATAGGGGTTGTGTTGTCCGCACGCACTTTGCAACGTGAGGAATATTCAGAATGAGTCATAACTGCCATATATCACCGGACCCTTAGAAATTGTATAGGCATTATCATTAATAAAGTTATAAATGGAGCTATTTAATTTAAAGGACATAAGTCACTAATTTGCAACATAAAAAATTAAGAAAATTCATAAAAAGTAAATCATTAATACATTACAAATTCTTCTCAAAATATCACGTACATTGTTAAGAAACAGAAAAAATACAACAATTATTCCTTTAAACGTCTTAATATAGTTTGTTTTCCTAAAATTTATGTCAATTGAATGATACCCTTAAAAATAGAGAGATTCGAAACCTTTGAATATAAAATGGTGGCATTGAGCTAGTTATGACACAATGAGGCTGGTATTACATCATCAGAGTTATTTGACAATGAATATGATTAAATATTTTATCAAAGATCTGTGGTAAAATGTAGGACTTTGAGTATATTACACTATATAAAATATTTTATCAACAGTAATCTCACTAGAGGTTTTGATTTATCTAGAGAAAATCAAAACTCGAGTGGGATTTAATTGACTATTACACGATTAGAAGAAAGTATAAAAAGATTAGAAGTAACGAAGTACTCCAATACAATAAAATATTAATTGACTTACGAAAATACAACTGTCTTCAAATGTATTATTGTACCATCTCAACATTACAAATATTACGCTAGATGCATGCTAGATGGCAGTAGTGAGTTATGATTACTAGCAATGCCTTCTCGTCGAGAAGTTATCGATCTATATCACGATGGCACTGTTACTAGTCAAGAAGGCTTTGTTGATTCAATTTCATTTTTATTAAAACAGTTGCATTCCACTTCAATTATCCGAATCGCAGTAATCAACGTCACTTGACAGATGATTTTCAATAAATCTTAATATTAAACAATCTCTGATGCGTGACTATCCATAATATCATATAGCAGAAGCTATAACATAACCTAAATAATATACACAAGTGTCAGATAAGTTTTAATTAACGACGATGACATAAAAAATAAACCTGAATAATTTTAAAAGGAATAATTATTCAATGTACAATTTTCAAATTTGAATGTGGTTGGTGGTTCAATTGATGTTATATTGGAAGTGTGCGTAATAGAAGTGGAACTCGTTGATGTAGGCCTACATGGTGTATTCAAATTATTCAGGATTTCCGAATGGTGCTCTTCATTTATTTGTAAATAGGATTTCAGAAGATGCATAGGTATGATCAGTGATTTTTATTAATTCTTGTTCTTGAATGCCAATGCGAGTCATATTTGAAACTGCTGTGCATGGACTGGAGTGGTTTGTAATTTTCTATTTTTTTTTTTTTTTTTTTTTTTTTGACGTCCAGACCAGCGCAGTGTGAAATGTTGGAAAACAAAGCAACAAATGCTAGGGACGCGATAAAATTAAATAAATGCTAGGGACGCGATAAAATTGTGCGATAAGCAGCCATGATTGGTTGAAAGACGTCCTTTCGTACCGTTTTATTGGTCGAAAGTAGTGTGACGTAGTAAAAGTGTAATAGTCAAAACTAATCTAAAATTAAGGAACAAATATCATCAACTTTCAGTTATAGTTAAGTGAAATATTTTTTTATCATAGATATGCAAAAATGAATAATGAACAGTACTATGCATGTTTAGTTACAATTAGTTCAAAATATTACATTATGCATATTGCTAAAAAGAGAAACAGAAAAGGAAACTTCTTTGAGTTATCCTATCAATATCAAAGGGGGTGGGTTAGGTACTTTGTGCCCACCTTCTCCAAAATTTATATTTTAAATATGTAATTTATATATTAAATATATGAAAATATTATTTCTTGTCAGATATGAATCCTTCTATTGTATTGTTTTTTAAATCGTTTTCACTGATAGTTTTACTAAAATACGAAAATATGTCAAAATTGACAAAAAATATTCCCCCTTCTTGAAGTAACTGTTCGAAAATATGCAATGACAATTCAATTTTTCTCTTTTTTATTATAGCACATACTGTTTGCTGATAACAATTTTTCTCTTTAAATTGTTCAAAATTAAACATTTTTGTAATAAAATTGTGGTTGTTCAGTATGTGAAGATGGGTGTGAAGAAAGTGATGCGTAACATTTTCCAAACTGTTATGTTGAAGTAATTATTCGAAAATTTACAATGATATTTCAATGTTTTTCTTTTATTATAGTACATAGCTCTAGTATATGCTGATAACAAATATAAAAAATTGTTCAAAGTTAAACTTTTTGTAGTCGTCACAAGGTACCCCCAGTTGGTACTGCATGTTATTTAAAATACCTTGATATTGCTAGGATTAAATCATGGATTACAAGATGTGACAAAAGAAGTACCCATCAAAACTCACTAAAAAAGAGGCACACTGCGAGTATTGTTAATTATTTGAAGATGAAGGAAGATAATTTTCAGTCTATCCAGACATGTGCATCACTCCTGTACACTGACGTTCAGAGGTATCCGACTTACGATTTTATGATCGTGTAAGCAAACTTTGCAACCACGGGATAAGTTAGAACCAAAGATATGAAAAATTGACAAACTTTGAAAGAGTTCCGCTAGTTCTCAATAGGTGGCATCATTATTGGGAACAGTTAAAAAGTGTCACGGAAAATGATCATGTAGATTAAGGATAAATTATTCTTCTAATAGACAATATCAGCGGTTTCCAGGCAAACTCAGTGTTGTTTTACAATCAGTAGAGTGGGATGAAAAATGGAATAAAATTCTATAACACGGGTATATTTATCTACGATTGGTAACAGTGACTATTATCTTCGCCATCTATTCATAGAAGTAATAACTAAAGAATCCACACTTACACCAACAATTATCGATCACTATCGATTAGTAGGGTGAGATATATTTGAACGTCAGTGTATAACAGTAGTCTCTGCTATTTTTATGTACACTTTTCGTCTTTATTTTTTTCCTTTTGTGTGTTTGTTTGTTTGTTTTTTGTAATTCGTGTTTTGTGCTTTATAGAATTTCATTTGCTTCATATCCTCATTATCTGCATTTTGGTCGTAGTAATAGTCCAACAATTTTTATATTTCGCCATATTGGTTTTAAGGTAGGCAGATCTTTTATAAAAGATAACAAGATTCACTTACATTTTATAAAAAATTTTATCAAAGAAATTTTTGTAAAAGAAATTCCACTACACTGTCATATATTTTATAAAAGATCTTTATCAAATAATACCAGCCTACGCGTGAAAGGAACAGTTGGTACCAGTGACTGATGAGCAGACTGCGGATCGAGTAGTTTCTTGTGGTACATCTATTACGTCACGTAGATACAGGGTAGAATTGCAAGCAGGTACGCATGGTCATTAAATAATAATGTAATATATTATAAATATGCCCTTGTAACAACATATTACGTAGTTTATCTTAGTTTAAACAAATTTTATTGGATGTTCGTAAAATATTTGCATTTCTTAACCTCAGAATATGTTTTCGTTCACTGCAACGGAATAGAGTTTCATAAATGAATTATTTGTATATATTGTGTAAAATGTAAATATTGCTAATTCACTTATTGATTTTTGTTATTATTTTGTCCCTGTAACGTCATGTGAAGTAGGAAGAGAATTTTCTTAGCTTAAAGAAATTTTTACTGGCAGTTATAGTAAAATATATTAATTTCATAATCTTAGAATATATGTTTTTGTTCACCGTAACGGAGTTGATTTCGTTAAATGAATTAATTTAATATATTATATATAGAATTCACAGTTAATGTGTATCATATTTACTATTATGCTCTATAACATATATTGTATGTACTAGTTCAGTATTATTATCGGTCTAATTATTTTTTCTGTCATATGTAGCACTAATATTTTGTACAGAGCTAGTTTCGCAGTGTTATTCCGTTTATATGGTTAAGGAATATTAAATCCAGACGTTTGAGATGGGCAGGGTATGTAGCACGTATGGGAGAATCCAGAAATGCATTTATAATGTTAGTTGGAAGGCCGGAAGGAATAAGACCTTTGGGGAGGCCGAGACGTAGATGGGAGGATAATATTAAAATGGATTTGAGGGAGGTGGGATATGATGGTAGGGACTGGATTAATCTTGCTCAGGATAGGGACCGATGGCAGGCTTATGTGAGGGCGGCAATGAACCTCCGGGTTCCTTAAAAGCCATAAGTAAGTATTATTATTATTATTATTATTATTATTATTATTATTATTATTATTATTATTATTATTATTGGGTTATTTTACGACGCTGTATCAACATCTAGGTTATTTAGCGTCTGAATGAAATGAAGGTGATAATGCCGGTGAAATGAGTCCGGGGTCCAGCACCGAAAGTTACTCAGCATTTGCTCGTATTGGGTTGAGGGAAAACCCCGGAAAAAACCTCAACCAGGTAACTTGTCCCGACCGGGATTGGAACCCGGGCCACCTGGTTTCGCGGCCAGACGCGCTGACCGTTACTCCACAGATGTGGACTAGTAGTAGTAGTAGTAGTAGTAGTAGTAGTAGTAGTAGTAGTAGTAGTAGTAATAGTAATAGTAGTAGTAGTAGTGGTAGTGGTTGTAGTCGTAGTAGTGGTAGTAGTCGTAGTAGTAGTGGTGGTGGTGGTGGTGGTGGTGGTTGTGGTAGTCGTGGTGGTAGTAGTCGTAGTAGTAGTAGTAGTGGTAGTGGTAGTGGTGGTGGTGGTGGTAGTCGTAGTAGTAGTAGTAGTAGTAGTAGTAGTAGTAGTAATTTGTATGTCCAACAAATTAGTGAACTTTTGCATTTACTGCAGTAACTTATACGGAGTTCAGGGTATGATTTTCAACTTACTGAAAACTATTTTCAGGCTACGTTTGCACTGTCAAGTTCATAACTTCATAGCAATTTGTTTCTACTCGTACCGTACTTAGCTTGTCTCGCTTTTGAAATTTAACGTAACATTGCTCATAAATTAACGCTGGACGTTTATTTAAGACAAAATTTAGTAATTCAACTTAATAAATATAAAAAATATAACTATTTTGACGAAAGGATATGGCGGAACCGTCTATATAAATGGAAGTGGTTGGACCGCAGCAGCGGCCATCTTTTTTCTGTATTAAGGTCTGAGTATTGGAGACGGTCTTGGGTATACCACAGTCTAGTATATACAGTCACGAAGCTTGGGATGATTTTTTGCATTTCTCGCGATAGTTGCTAGCCGCTTGGAGCGTTGTGTGTACTAGGAACAATAGACTGTCACTGCCATCGTGATCTAATACAGGTCGTAAGGCAGACCATGTGACTCGCTTAACCCTCCTACTACCAGGTTTATTTTTTTACACTGAGTACCGCTGGGGTCATATAGACCCCAAGTAATTTATACGAGATATATAGGTAGTAATGCAATTGTTTTAATGAACTGGCGTAAAAACATACATGTTTACCTTGAAAACAGAACAGCTATGTATATAATTTACATTTTACACTTTGCCATCCTTCCGCCCTCATCTTATACGTCCTTACATTTGAAACAAAACAACTCGGACTTGTTTACAGACGAAAGATGGACATTTTATGGACTTTTCTGGAGGCTTTCTGTCCACAGAACGTTCACATAAGTGGCATCGTCCACGTTTTGCCCCACTTTGCACTTGTCCTGAAAGAGGAGGAGGAGGAACTTTGGTGCGCCTACTTCTGTTCTTCTGTACTAAAGATGTTCTCAGCTCAAGAATAAATTCTCTTCTTCTGTAGTTGGTTTTTTTCTTCCAGTCAGGATTTAACTCCAGCCAAATTATGAACGCATTGAGCGCACTAATATCCAAAATATTATAAAAATAACCATGGGCCACCTCCTTGTCACACGTTTTGTAGTGTATGTCCTGACTAACTTGTCCACTGTGTCTTCACCTGACTTTGTTGCGTTATAGTCTAGTACCATAATAGGTTTTTATTTTTCATCTTCAGCTATTTCCTCTTTGAAATGCAGAGTGCTCAGCAGAGTCACTACCTTACCCTTTTTTGGTCAATAGGAAACTATCGTAGCGGATTCCTGGAATCTGAACAGACTTGAAGCTGCTTTCCTTCCCTTTGCTATGACAAATTCTGCGGGTAGTTCACGGCGATTCTTTCTTATTGTTGCTAACAGAGTCATCTGTTTTCTTTCTAATTCCTTTGCCAGGTCCAAACTTGTGAAGAAATTATCTGTTGTGGTGTTTCTACCACTCAGGAATAAATTTTGAGTTAAGTCCAATACTACTCTTTTTCCCTGATTCGATGCTCTAGGCTCGTCTTCGCCCCTTCCTGTGTACACTTGCAGGTTTGTGACATAGTAATTAGTGCTGTCACAAGCAGCCCATAATTTGATGCCATATTTTCCGGATTTTGAGGAGATATACTGCCAAAAAGGACACCTGCCCCTGAAAGTTACCAGTTCTTCATCAACTGTAATATGGTCGGCCATTTTCTGTGTTCCATAAATTCACTATACCCTCATTGTACACTCCTGCGAATATAAGCAGGCCAAGAAAGGACTCAAATTCTTCTCTATCAAGATCTATCCATTTGTTACCGTAAGTAATGTTACCTTCTTTGTTGGTCCACTTCAAAATATTCTGCAAAATGCTGGGCTTCATAAATAATTCAAAAGCTGACTCCACAGTGTTTACATTCCTCAGACTATGCCGCGTTGGACCTGGAGCCGTCTTCATTATGTTTCGTGCTGGCTGCCTCTCTTGATGCAAACTAACAGGACTTTTATTCCATACTTCGTTTCCATTTCTGGACCTCAAAACAACAGTATTACTATTCCAGATATTTACTTAGTGGTTACCTATTATTATAAAAAGTAAAGTAAATCCGTGACGCTACAGCCCATGAAGGGCCAAGACCGACTAGCCGGCTGCTGGCCTCACGTTCACATGTCGAAGCAGAGGTGGACGATCATCCAACCAGAATGGAGGTATCGTGTGGTTAGCACGATGATCCCTCCAGCCGTTAGAGCTGGTTTGCGAAACCGGATTTTCGCTAACTATCGTAGCTCTCCAAGTGCATCAAGAGGCTGGGTGGACACTGGTCCCATACACTGGACGAAATTTCATCATGAGAAAATTTCTTTCCCCATGAGGATTGGAACCAGCGCGCATTCCATAACGCGTGTCCTAGGCAGAATGCCTTAGACCACGACGCTACGGCGCGGAACATCTATTATTATTGCTGCTGATTTTTGTTGTAATAAATAATTGGCAGGTGAAATATACTTACTTGAAAACATTCAAATTTGAGATGTTACAAACTTCAGGAACAGTAGTTTCTAAATCTCCATCATCATCAGAATTTTCAGCCGATTGACAGTCTTCTGTTATAATAGCATCAATCTCTCCATCGTCATCAGATTTTTCTTCATTATATTCATGTTCCTCATTATATTCCTCTTCCTCATTATCTTCTTCATTCACAATTACGCCTATTTCTGAACTAGTCAAATATCTTGCACTCATCATGTTGTTCTACATCACACTGAGGCAAGACACTAATGAAAATTTAGGCAACAAACCTTAACAATGGGTAAGAAATAATATTTCATTGTTGCACGTGTTCTGTATAACAGATGTTCAAGTGACGGTCAGCATTTCTACTTTCATAATGTTACATTCAAAGAAAAAAGTCAATTTTTAATGGGGTCATATAGACCCCAATGGTACTCAGTGAAGAAACAATGAATATTTTTTAATGTGTTCAAAATATAAAAATGAATGAAACATCATTGGATACAGTTGACTCAAAGAGATAAAGTCATAAATTTTGAAAATTATAGTTTTAAAAATGGCGGAAATTTTTCTTTCAAAAGAGCTACTGGGGTCATATTGACCCCATTGGTACTAGGAGGGTTAACCCGATCACGAAGGGCGGCGTTTCAACCATATAAATTAATTGGAATGCATAAAAAGTAACATATATTTCTCTAAAATGTAGTGTAATTTCATTAATAAATTTTTAAAACAATGATTAGGAGACACTTCAGACATAATTACTTGCGAGTTAAGATGTAATATTATTTTTGGTGTGAAAATTACGTTGTTCGTATGTGTAATACCTGCCTTTATTTCGATTAAATATTGCGAAATTCTTGTACATTCATTTATGCACGATTTCAGTAGCACTACACGAATATTTAGATATGTTGAAAGTATAGGTTATGTTTACTGTACCAGTTGTCCCTTTCTGTCTAATTTTAGTGGTCTACAATGCCCTACCACTACATGTATGTTATGTCATATGGAAATTATAGGTTATGTTCACTATATTTAACTTGTATTCCTATATTCGCAATTATACATTATAATTATACATAATGTCATGTATGATACCCGTCACATTCTATTCGTCTGTATTTTAATACTACAATTGAGTATTGAATTACTGTATTTATCTACTACCTAAGAGACGAAGTAACACAATCGTACGTACACTAATTTCACAGGAGTCATATGGTAAATTTTTTGTCTACAATTAAGGAAGGTAGATGTGCTAAATTAAAATCACAATATAAATTCATTTTTATTGCACTTCAAAATAGCTTCCATTCTAAACTTAAAATGTTGTTGCGAACAGATTATGTTAACACATAAATTTCTCTTCACTTTAAAATAACACAGTTTTGTAATTATTTCTGCAACATATTATGCAACAAGAAGTAAACGGAACTTACGGACACATTACACTAAATAAAACTTAGCAATGATACGCAATAAAGTTATAATATTTCACTGAGCTACATACATTGAAATAGAAAACTCGAACATATATTACGGCCTGGTCTAGATCGAAAAGGTATTGACTGTGCCGTGTTTGTGAAAAGTTGTGTAAACTGTGAAATGTTCGTTATCGGTTGTAATAACTGTAAATGGCTAAAATACAATAATTTGAATAATAATATGGGACAAGGAGACGTTTTTGGTACTATAAATATTGTAAGAAAAAGAGATCAGAGTTATCCTTCTTCCGAAAGATCCAGGAAGGCGATTTTATAAAATATAATATATGCTTTATGAAAATAATATATACATCTTATGTATTTCATATTTCAATAGTGGAAGGAAGGTGTTAATTTTTTCAAAAGAATACGATATCGAAAGTACAATACATTTTATCGTCTGCTGGGGAAAGGGTCTGTGATGAGGCGATAGTAGCGATCCTGGTGGTTAGCAACTATCTATGGATGCATATTTCAACTGTCTATGTTTGCATATTTAGTAAGTATTGAGCTTCGTGACTGTATATAGTAGACTGTGGGTATACTCACCCACCTTTACGCTTGCTAGACATCTCTGATCGCTGTGTTTTTATGTTTCGAATATAACTCAGCCTTGTTGCCACATGATTATTTCTGCTTACACGACTTACACAGTCTAAGCCAGAGATGTCAACTTCAAATTCCACCGCAAACCACGTCGTGCATATTAAGGAGAATCGCGGTGAAAATCTTAATACAACGCGACGGTAGGTTCAAACCAGGCTGAGTGGATAGAGATGACGTTCTGATAATGTGCGACCTGTGTACAGCTTCGCAAAAAAGAGTAGGAGCCACTTTTCTATACAGAAACATTATGTAATGCTAAACATATTGTAAATTAATACTTTCATTTCAATATTGGTGTTAAATGTTGATCAGTATGGACCGAGCCAAACGTGGTGGTATGAATTTAAATTTTTATTCTCTGGATACGTCAATTATTGCAATTTGTATGGTATCGATATTTCGTGTCTCAGTGTCAGACTACAAGAGAGAGTCCGAATATCAATCCAAGTACAGCAGTTTTCCAGGTGATGTTGCTTGTCCTAATAATACTACGTATACATACTAAAATAATAAATATGGGAAATGCCTGTTATTATTCGTTTGAGAAGCTTTTGTCATCTAGTCTGCTGTCAAAATATCTGAAAGTTAGAATTTATAAAACAGTTATATTACCGGTTGTTCTGTATGGCTGTGAAACTTGGACTCTCACTTTGAGAGAGAAACAGAGATTAAGGGTGTTTGAGAATAGGGTTCGTAGAAAAATATTTGGGGCTAAGAGGGATGAAGTTACAGGAGAATGGAGAAAGTTACACAATGCAGAGCTGCACGCATTGTATTCTTCACCTGACATAATTAGGAACATTAAATCCAGACGTTTGAGATGGGCAGGGCATGTAGCACGTATGGGCGAATCCAGAAATGCATATAGAGTGTTCGTTGGGAGGCCGGAGGGAAAAATACCTTTTGGGAGGCCGAGACGTAGATAGGAAGATAATATTAAAATGGATTTGACGGAGGTGGGATATGATGATAGAGACTAGATTAATCTTGCTCAGGATAGGGACTAATGGCGGGCTTATGTGAGGGCGGCAATGAATTCCGGGTTCCTTAAAAGCCAGTAAGTAACTAAGTATGTAAGTGCATACTAAAATATATCCTTTTGAAATCGATGTGCGGCTCTATTTATTTTTATATTTGGTAGTACTTACGTATATGAGCAATTCTTTTGTAAACCTTACAAAACCAAGACTAAGATCAGGATTATCAGATGATAATATGCGGGCTATGTTATATCTTGCTTCAGGCAGAAAACAACATTTCCTCCGATATAAGAAGGCTGGTGTGGCCAAAAAGCAAAAAATGCACTTAATAATCATTTATTTTATTTTATCTGTCACAGTTAAGGTCTTAAGACCATCTCTTCCACGCAAACAGATCTACAACTAATACAAATGCATAAGTACATAATAATAATAATAATAATAATAATAATAATAATAATAATAATAATAATAATAATAATAATAATAATAATAATAATAATAATAATAATAATGTGAAATAATATCATTGAAACTTATCTAAGTTACCAGTTAAGCTGAATACACTAGAAATGTAAAGATAATTACTTAGGACTGTAATTTCTAAAGTAAAAATACAATTAAGCGAGAAGTCAGGAATATAATTTTGTTTCTAGAAGTGTGATGTTCATATACTACATTATTATGTAATAGTTACATAACAATCAATTAGATAGGCCTCATTATCTAAAACTGCTTAAGTTAAAGAGAATATGTTTATTATTTCTTGTAGGCCTATTATTTCATTTTACCATGTGCAAAATATCCTATGATTTATTTTTCTTTTGTATCAGTTTAAAAGAGAAAACAGCGTTTATGTAGACCCTACTAATTGCACTATTAGATAACTATACAGAGTGTTTCCGGGCTAGTGTTACAAACTTCAGGGATGATGGGGAAGGACACATATATCAATTTGAGATAAGGAACCCTGGTCCGGAAATGACGGAGTCGAAATTTACAAGCAAAAATAGTTGTGTGGAAATGAAATAATTTCATTCCTCTGTAAACCTTATTTATGTATATTTATCTGTACATCTTACACATACTGTATTCATCTGACGTTGTTTACGTTGTCTACTTACAGTATTTCATTTAGTGCGCTGTCTGAGAGGTAATGACAGGAAACTACACTAAATCAATGCAGATGGTGTAATGTGTAACGTACATAGTCGGTCCTGATATGCACGTCTGTAGACAATAGTGTGTGTATAAGTTGCAGTGTCCAGTCGATCAGTCCTAGTGAAATGGAGGAGTACACGAGAGCGGAATATGGAGACCCGATTTTGGAATACGGATGAGCTAATGGGAACAGTAGACAAGCTCACAGATTGTATCGGGGCAAGTACCCACTTAGGAGACATCCGGCCCATACCATCTTTCCACGACTGTTCCAAAGGTTAAGGGAAGGAGGGCACGTGTTGCAAAATTACAATTCTATTTCCACACAACTATTTTTGCTTATAACTTTCGACTCAGTCATTTCCGGACCAGGGTTTCTTATCTCAAATTGATACATTTTCCCTTCCCCATCATCCCTGGAAGTTTGTAACACCAGCCCGGAAACACCCTGTATAATAATTAATTAGATCCTAGTTATTATCTGAAACTCTATAAGGAGAGTTTATGTTTATTATTAAATTGTAGTTCTTTATAATTAATTGCATTTATTAGAGAGGAACGTGCTGCAAAACATGATTTGATTTCTTGTCGTCTTGCATGAATGTAAAACATTATCTATTGCTTAAAGCAGTTTAATTCACCTCGCAGCGGTAGGCCAATAGAGTTCATTTTGTTCACCTCTTCGTGTTCACCGCTGCTGCTTGCAGAATAGATTCATTGCAACCAGTCAGTGCTTGATAGCACGTAGAGTCGTGTACGTGCTTTTGAACTTGACATTCCTGTTGTAGGACTTTAGAATATTTCTGTAAAAGAATCATGCAGATATTTAATTAATTCTAGATTTTATTATGTAAATGTTTTACTGTTGTAAAAAATGCAAATTTGGTATTACTATTACAGGTAATTATTAGGTATATTAATATTCTGAATAGTGTTTCATAAAGTATAATGCATGTATATTAAGCTTGAAAAGTTTTGGTGTTAGGCTATTAATTGGTCCAACAGAATAATATCTGAAGTCAGTTTAGTTTATTTTATCAAAACATACAAAGCCTTAGAAACAAGTCACCAGAGTTATTAACATTCTTAGAAATAGAACAAATAAACCCATATATAATATGCGTCACTGAACATCATATGAAACAACAGGAATTATCGGCACTTTCACTGGAAGGATACAAACTAGGAGATAGCTATTGTAGACAGAATCTACAGAATGGAGGTGTGTGCATATTTGTTCGAAACGATATAAATTTTAAAAATATCAGCCTTTCAAAATTTAGCAGAGAAAAAGATTTAGAGCTGTGTGCGGTAGAATTAAAATCTGGTAATCTTATAGTTATAGGTATATACAGGTCGCCCTCTGGAGATTTCAAACATCTTCTTCATCTACTAGAAAATACATTACAACACATACATGAAAAAAAACAAGAATACATATTTTGCGGGGACTTAAATAATGACTATCTCACTGAGAACACTAAAAAGGAAGAATTTAACACATTATTAGCAACCTTCAATTTAATACATACAGTCAATTTTCCAACTAGAATACAAAAAGGATCGATTCCTGCAATTGATAATATAATTATAAGGGGAGATAGATTAGATAGTTACCGCACAGTTCCCATTATAAATGGTCTTTCAGACCACGATGCTCAACTAATAAGAAGAAATGATAGCATTCCTGCATAAAAACACCCGAATAAATTTAGGTTAAGGGTCATAAATGAAGAATCTTTAAGGGACTTCGAAACTAAACTAAAAAATGAAACATGGGAATCAGTATATGAAAATGATGATATGAATAGTAAATTCAATGTGTTTCATAATACATTCTTAAATATCTTTGAATCCAGTTTTCCTGTAAAGTACAAAAATTCTCAAAAATCTAAAAACAATTGGATTACACAAGGCATAAAAATCTCTTGTAAAACTAAGAGGTCTCTCTATATTCAAAGTAGAAATAGTAATGACCCCAAATTAATAGTTCACTTTAAAAAAGTACTCTAAAATATTACACAAAGTAATCTTAAAAGCCAAAGAACTTTACTATAACGGAATTATTCTGAACTCGAATAATAAAATCAAAACAACTTGGAACATGATAAAAAAAGAAAGTGGAAAGTGTAGAAGTAAAGAACAAGGTTACACTCTTGTAACAGATAATAGAAAAACATCAGATGCAACAGAAGTTGCGAACATATTCAACAATCATTTTCTCTTAATAACTGATAACCTAAACATCCCACAGAATAATAATAATAATAATAATAATAATAATAATAATAATAATAATAATAATAATAATAATAATAATAATCATAATAATAATGCCATCGATTGTTTGAAAATATCTATTCCTGTAACTTTCCCAAATATTCAAATTTTTGCAACAAATTCACGAGAAATAATTACAATTCTAAAGCAATTAAAGTCTAGAAATTCCTCGGGATATGATGAAATTACTAGTAAAATATTAAAAGCCAGTTCACAAATAATAGCCAAGCCCCTGTCTTATTTATGTAACTTTTCAATGTTTAATGGTGTGTTTCCAGAGCGACTGAAATATTCAGTTGTTATTCCTTTATTCAAGAAAGGGGACAGAACCTCGCCCGAAAACTACAGGCCCATATCCCTTCTACCAGTCTTCTCAAAGGTCGTCGAAAAAGTTATATATAAAAGAGTATATCATCATCTTGATAGATACAACATTCTCATTCCGGAACAATTTGGATTCAGAAAGAATAAATCAACTGAGCAAGCAACGTTTAATTTAACTGATAAAATTCTGGAAGCTATTAATAAAAAATTACAAGTAGGAGGGATATTCTGTGATCTCTCCAAAGCTTTTGATTGTATTAACCATAAAATTCTACTACAAAAATTAGAATACTATGGTATTAAAGGCATAGCATATCAGTGGTTTGAGTCATATCTCCTGAAGAGAAAACAAAAAGTAGAAATCAACGCATTTAATAACTCCTTTAAATCTACTTCAACATGGGGAAATGTTCATACAGGGGTCCCACAGGGATCTATATTAGGGCCTCTTCTTTTTTTAATTTTTATAAATGACCTTGGCCCCATAATAAAAGGAATAGGTTATCCTATACTATTTGCAGATGACACAAGTATCATAATTACAGACAATAACTTTGTCACATTCAAATATAAAACAGAAACAATTCTCCTTAAAATTTATGACTGGTTTACAACCAATAAACTAGCATTAAACATTAATAAAACTAACATAATTCAATTTAAAGCCACTTCAAATTTAATCTCTGAAACATTGGACACAACTATCAACAATATACCTCTACTAGAAACATCAACAACCAAATTTCTTGGTTTGCATATTAATAATACAATAAATTGGAAAAATCATATCAAAGAAATAACCCCCAAACTTAGCTCAGCATGCTTCGCAATTAGGTCGTTACAACAATTTCTAAACAGCAGTAATCTTAAAGACAATATATTTTGCCTATTTTCATTCCATTATGTCCTACGGAATAATATTTTGGGGAAATTCTGTAGATAGTAAAAATATATTCTTATTACAAAAAAGAGCCATTAGAATAATAGTTGGAGCAAAGGCTAGAGAATCATGTAGATTATTTTAAAAAAAATTAGAGATTCTAACCTTAACAAATCAATACATATGCTCTACAATAAATTTCCTCTTATGTAATAAAGAAAATTTTCCAACTAACTCAGCCATACATAGTATAAATACCCGCAGAAGGAATGATTCTCATACGCCATCATCAAATTTATCATGCTTTCAAAGGGGAGTGCGTTACATGGCGATAAAATTGTTCAATAGTCTCCCTGAAGACATTAAGAATCATAGCCAAAACCCTGCATTATTTAAGACAAAACTAAAAAATTACTTAATATCTCACACTTTCTATTCTGTAGATGAATTCTTGACATTTCACAGTACTGTGTAAATATTATAATAATATTAAATGGTAAACATATCACATTGTATAAAATATTATTGTTATTAAGGTATTAATTCTGTACATATTTCATATTTGCATTTTATATGTATTGCATTTTATTGTTAAACGTAAGAATTGGACATGTTTTTTATTCTATGCTGTAAAGCAAATGTAAGAATATTATGGAACAAATAAATCTATCTATCTATCTATCTATCTATCTATCTATCTATCTATCTATCTATCTATCTATCTATCTATCTATCTATCTATCTATCTATCTATCTATCTATCTATCTATCTATCTATCTATCTATCTGTCTGTCTGTCTGTCTGTCTGTCTGTCTGTCTGTCTGTCTGTCTGTCTGTCTGTCTGTCCGTCCGTCCGTCCGTCCGTCCGTCCGTCTGTCTGTCCGTCCGTCCGTCCGTTCGTCTATCTATCTATCTATCTATCTATCTATCTATCTATCTATCTATCTATCTATCTATCTATCTATCTATCTGTCTATCTGTCTGTCTGTCTGTCTGTCTGTCTGTCTGTCTGTCTGTCTGTCTGTCCGTCCGTCCGTCCGTCCGTCCGTCCGTCCGTCCGTCCGTCTGTCCGTCTGTCTGTCTGTCTGTCTGTATGTCTGTCTGTCTGTCTGTCTGTCTGTCTGTCTGTCTGTCTGTCTGTCTGTCTGTCTGTCTGTCTGTCTGTCTGTCCGTCTGTCCGTCTGTCCGTCTGTCCGTCCGTCCGTCCGTCCGTCCATCCGTCCATCCGTCCATCCATCCAATGACAATTAATATTTGAGGAGAAAAATTCGCTCAACTTGGAGTCAGGCCACAAAAGGGAAATAACACTGTAGGAGGAGATTTCGATCCGGTGTTGTGAATTGAATTCGGCGCAGCTCAGTGGTCAGAGAGCTTGGTACGTAGAACCAAGGACCCGGTTTCGATCCCCGGCGTCGGAGCGAATTTTTCTGCTCAAATATTAAGGAAAAGTTTTGTTCATTTAGATTTTATAATAGCTAGCTGAGATATAAAAGCAAATGAATTTCAGTAGTTTTTGCAGGTCAATGGTGTACCTCCTCCCTTAAAACAATGTAGGCTTATAAATTGTGGCACACATTAATTAAGTGTGCTAACGTATGATTCACGTTTTAATTTTTCTCTTGTGGACTTACAAGAAGCTAAAAGGAGAAAGTGACTCACTTGTTCAGAAATCGGATTTTCTATTACGATTCATCCTAATTTCCCAGAAGTGAAATAAGTGTCGTTTCAGGAACATATCAAATTTAGGCGAAAAAAGTAGGCCTACAATTATTTTTTGGGTTTACAAGGGACAATAAAAGGAACGAAATATACCTTAGGAATTTAGGCATATCTCATATTATTTGTACAAATAGCAAAAATCATATGCTATAGCTCAACATCGTATAGGATAATTTGGGAGGAAGCTATTAACGTGGCCTATGAGCGTTCGTTTAATGACCTTTAGTTGGGGTACAACAATGACCAATGCCGCGTCTGTGGATCAGCGCTAGCGCACTTGTCTTTCTTTCGGGGTTCGATCACCAGCCTGTCACGATGAAATTTGTGGTGGGCAAAGTAGACGTCGGAGAGGTTTTTTTTGTTAATCCCGTTCCCCCCCATTCTGTCAACACACCCCACCTCCCTATGGTTTCATCTATGATCTGCAATTGTTAGAAATAGGCCGGGTAAAGTCTTACAAGGAGAGGACACGTTCTGTATATCATCGAATTAAATAAGATTGTGTGAGATGAAAGTACAAGAAGTACTGTTTAAAGTCATACCTGGTATGGGTGGCCAATGACCTCTCGTTTTGGAAATATTGGCCATTGTTTGTGACATACTTCCGTTAGGTGCCTAATAGGGAAGCATTAGACTATGTAACAGCGTAGCTCAGATGGTTGGATGTTGAGTTGTCATCCAGGCAACCCCAGTTCGAATCCTAATGTCTTCTCATTTTTTTAAACTTGATATTATATTATTATTATTATTATTATTATTATTATTGTTATTATTATTATTATTATTATTATTATTATTATTATTATTATTATTATTATTATTATTATTATTATTATTATTATTATTAGAACCAAAAGGACAATTTGGCCCAAGAATGCAACGTCAAGTAGATGAACTCGCTTCTAAATTCGGAAATATATATGTGTAACACGTTCTTCATCAGGAAAGCTGACATCTCAACTCCATAAGCAATATCTGGAGAAAGTAATAAAGACATATGTGAAAGAACAGCCATTTCTTCTAATTCTGGACTCGTGGGAAGGGCAAGTAAATCCTTCTTTATATGATGAAATATTTACAAATGAAGAAAATGAAGTAACGTGCAAACTTAAAGTGATTCACCCAAATTTACTGGATTATTCCAGTCCTGTGATGTTTATTATTTTAGATAGGTGAAGATTTTTATCAAATATTTGCAAAATAGCTCTTTCCTTTTACAAACTGGACGACAATTTGCTTCAAGGGAGGATGCCCTCAAAATTCACTCCTTAATTCACTTTCAGTTGTTAGCTCCTATATTCAAAGCCATGCTGAAATATGCGTGGTATGCATCAAAATTAATGAACGAACGAGAAGTGTTTGTGAATGTGAAAAATGTCTGTTTCGCAGCAGAAGTGCGGAAAAATGTGTGTGACTGTGGACAACCTTCTTTCATTTGTTGTGCATGGTGCAGGAAATATGTATGTTTTGTGTGTTTTTATGACATTTATCATAATGAATCATGTACAATATGAAGTGGAATAGAAACAGAACAGACACCAGTGACCTGCCTACGTGAGCAATATTTCCTTGTTTATCCTTTACAATACAATGTTAGTTAATTAGTAATTTGTTTAAAACATGATGAAGCGTTCAATACATTGAGAAATATGATATATGTAAATTGATTACCGTGAGCACACTAATATTCATTATTAAAAGAAAAAAATATAGGACCAGCTAATATTCGAACTCAGGTTGCCTAGATAACAACTCAGCACCCAACCATATGAGCTACGCTTTCACATAGGCTAATGCTTCCCTATTAGGCACCTAACGGAAGTCTGTTACAAACAATAGCCAATATTTCCAAAACGAGGGGTCATTGGCCAGCCATACCAGGTATGACTTTAAACAGTACTTCTTGTACTTTCATCTCACATAATCTTATTTCATTCGGTGATAGCTATACAGAGCGTGTCCTCTCCTTGTTAGGGGTGGTACGGGATTCCGATAATGATACACACTCTTTGAGGATTTAGTAGTCTAGTCCCTTTTAGGAAGAGGAAGAATACTCACCATGTCTCTCTAACCTCATTTATGGTGAAGACGGTGTGGTCAACACTCCTTCCAACGACCACGAGTTAGCAGTGGCGGCACTCTCTTCCTCTTCAAATTCTGACTCCTCTCCGCCAGAAAGTTCCTCGTCCGTGTCCGTGTCGTCCAAATTGATTACGAACAGATCATTAAGTTCGTCTACTAGTCCGTCTCCCCAATAAAATTGTTCTACTTTTTCTACGTGTTCACAGGCCTTTCTCCAATTTTCTTCCGTCACTTTTGCAAGAACGCTCTCAAACAATTTCACATCTCCATTTTTGAACGAAATATTATGCTTCGCAACGTCATTTTTAACCCGCCCCCATATTAATTCGATCGCTGTTAAGTCACAATGGTATGGTGGCTGTCTCACTACAGTATGGGAGTGCATTGTCGCAATTTGGTCGATTTCATATGTTTTGAAATTGTCTTTTTTAGTTTTTATAAATTCATACAATACAGGTTTCGTGGATAGTAAATCAAATTCAATGTTATTGTTACGGAGCCAAGACTGCATTTCAGATTTCGGTGTTGATGAAATTGGTGCCTTATTGAGTTCCGTTGAATGATAGGGGGTATTGTCCATAACAATGATACTATTGAGAGGAAAGTTTGGTAATAATTGATTAATGAACCAGTTCTTAAATACAGTGCTGTCCATCTCCTCGTGGTAGTCCTTAGTTGACTTAGATTTGAAAGTTAGAAGCGCGTTGGGAATGAAACCTGTTGCATCCGGCGTGTAAAATAATAAACCGCTGACCTTTTCCTATTGGGGTTTGAAGTGAGAAGTCAATTTCGTGATAATCATTTTTTCAAACTTTGCTTCTCGTATAGTTCACATTAACCCAAGTTTCGTCTAGATAAATAACGGTGCGTCCAGTGGCGCGTAATTCCTCCATTTTTTCTTAAGAATTTAAATATTTTAAAAATAATATCTGACCTTTCCATTAAAAATTTTCTGTCTTGAGTATTTTTAACATACCTAAATTTAATTTTCTTAAGAATTTCTCTCAAACTCCATATGCTCCCAGTGAATAAGTTTTCCGTAATTAATGCGTAATTTATATCTTTGAAACTAGGCAAAAAATTAGTCCGATATAATGAATAAATTACTCGTCTTATAGAGGCGGCAGAAAGTGAGTCAATTGCAGTTTTCTGAGGGGTCCTGTTCGGACGTTTCTTTCCTGGAGTTCGAAGAATGTGCTAGCTAAAGAGGCGTTGGTAACTCAGTGTGCAGAGCACTCGAGGTTCGCTCGTGTTCTCATCTTCATTCCACCAACGCCACCAACACTCTTCGTAATTCTCATTTTATTATCTCTGTTTCGTAAAATACGGAATCTCCTATGTTTGTGCAACGTCAGAGCCGCCGTCCGCCACAGTAGATGTTCTTCACGGTTTGTCCAAAAATTGGTAGATGGCAGTGGTGTTCAGTTCTAGACGACTCATAATCCCGTATTCCGTTTTCTAAGTTAAAATCAGTGGTTTTTTAGTAGGTTATTTTACTACGGTTTATCAACAGCTCAAGTTATTAAGCGTCTGAATGAGATGATGGTGATAATGCCAGTGAAATGGGTCCGGGATCCAGCAGCGAAAGTTACCCAGCATTTGCTCATATTGGATTGTGGGAAATCCCACAAAAAAACCTCAACCAGGTAACTTGCCCCGACCGGGAATCGAATCCGGGCCACCTCGTTTCCCGGCCAGACGCGCTAACCGTTACTCCACAGGTGTGGGCTGAAATCAGTGTTAAGTAAAACTGAAACAAAATAGAAGGTGGCTAATGACGTACCTTTAATTCGACTTAAGCTTAATAGAAGAATAGGAAGTTGAAGTGGACTTATACCTGCAGGGAATAACCGATTTTAAAAGTTTGATGAATTTCGAGAATATATGGATTACTTATATGAAGATCTTGACGATATTATTTCCAAAATATATGTGAGAAACTGTGATTGTCCGTTGAATGTACTAACAAATTCTAGGTTTATAAATACATACAGCTATTATAAGAGGGTGTTAACAATCTGTTAATGCCACTGACAATGACGAAAAATTTGGATTGTGTAACCGAGGAATACAACATGCCCCTCCTACCAGATTATTAACTGTTCTGAGATTTTATGCAAGTGGAAGTGTTAAAAAAAAAGCGCAGTATTATAAGAGTCGGTTAGAGTCATCACTAAAGCTAGGAAGTTGGTACCAAAACTGTTAAGTTGTGTGAGCTTGGACTAAATCTCTACCGAGCGAACAGTAACAGAGCGTCTCTCGGTGTCAGTGAAGCAGAACGACTAACATGTACAGCCGGGTGGTAACCAAACATGTGCTCCAATCATTCACAGCCCTAGAACAAGAAAATAACATAAACAGCAATAATTTGTAATTATAAAGTTCCCAGTTTCGTGTGTAAAATTGTAGTGTACTTTGTAAATTTGTAGTGTTTTTTGTACTGCAGTTTTACTCCTGGTGAGTGTTAGAGAAGGCCGTATGGCCTTAACTCTGGCAGGTTAAATAAATCATTATTATTATTATTATTATTATTATTATTATTATTAATATAAATCCCAATCGAAATTAATTTACCCGTACATATAAAAATAACATACAAAGTATACAATTATGATTCATTGTACTCATTATAACAAATAACAATGAACATTTTCATTTTATCAAAAGAAATTCTCCTTTTAGGTTCGAAAAAAGGAAATATTTTACTCTGTCCAGGAGTAAAAGTTATTTAGCTTTAAATTATGGATCATATTAGTTTTCACAATGAACTTCGCATCATGAGTGTTCTGAGAGTGCTCCGTTTGGAACATGTGAGTTTAGAAAGTGACCAGTTGAGATCATGTGGGCTTTGACAATAACAAATTAAAATATTACACAAGAACATTGCCACGAGCATATTTTTAAATTCAATGTAAAATACAGATATCCAGTTATTAAATTCTTTAGTTGAGTATATTTTACAAAATAACAAAGTGCAATATAAATTCAGGGATACAGTCAGAGAAAAGGATGTCACAAATCTTGGAATACAGAAATTAAGTATTCTGAGATCAGTCTAAGAATTTCTGGTGGAAATTTAAAACTCCAGTGGGGTAAGTTATTGCCAGAGATATTGCAATTATAACACATTCTAGAGACGAAAAAAACTAAATTTTCTTAGAAAAGCGGATTTTCCCTTCTTTAAGTCGACCCCTCAATTTACAACCTACAAAAGAAATACTGATTATAAATGTTATCAAAACTCGAATTTTTTCTGGCTACGTTGCTTTATATCACAAGATTAATATCTGCTTCCATCAATTCGCATATATGTTCAGTATTGGCCAATGAATTATTCACGGCACCCCATGAATGACATACACGTAGAATTTGAGTTCTTAAAATTCTCTCCAATTTTCTCCATAGTGAGCACACAAAAGTTTTTCAACATCCCGAATTTTCTCTAAAGACATGGCATTATTTGCTTCGATACTTCCTGGGTAGATAACATTTGCGTTGGCTCCAGTCTTAAATAAAGATCTAAACACTCCAAGATCTTTTCTGAACGCGAGTTCACCACACACAACAATTCCATCTCTTACTCAGCGCTTCATATAAATGCGCTTACATCTGGAAATTTGAAAATGGTATGAACCAGGATTTCGTAATGCTTTTTTTACACGATCCTTAAAGTCAACAACACTGAATTCTTTTCCTACTAATTTCAATGTTTCATTGCTTCAAATTATTTCATGTATTGTTTCAGGTTGTACTATAACTTCTATCTTTTATTTTTGCTTTCTATGTTTCCAAATACCCTAACCGGAGGAATATAGCTGTGACCACTGGAAAAAAAAAAACATTCCCATTGCCTTTACATGTGATGGGGCTTTTTGTGAAAGCCAAAAAAATGTACATAGTAACAAAAGTTGAATTTTTATTTTGTGCAGCACATCCATCAGATATCAGTCACACTTTCTTGTAAGGAGGCATATCAAGGGTATTCAACCTATCAAAGACGCAAGAAGTTATTGTGTTAGAGTCTCTTAAATTAATTTTCTGTGCAACAATATGAAGTGACATCACTAGGACCCAAGCAGAATCAGAAAATAATACTAACCTTGCTAATTTGACCTGGTTTCTTTTCGTTATTTCTGGAGATGTTATAGTTTCCGTGGTCGTCCTCTCTCTCCAACCGGTGATACATTCTCTTCTATAATATTACGTTTACAAAATGCTCAATTACAACCGCTGAATTCACTGATATTTATAAAAATAACACAGCATATGCAAGATACTCATCCACACAACAACACAACAAGAAGTGGGGAAGCGGGAGGGAACTACTGATCGTTGATTGGTCGGGAAGTGCTATACAACAGACCTCACAAGGTCCAGTGGACCATGAGACTTTTGACAGGAAGCGGGAGGTTTGTCTCCCGTTTGCACAACGCACAAGCATTATGTAAGGCAGGGCTGGGCACATTACGTGATTCTGAGAAATGAGCGCTGTGTGCTTTAAAGAGCGAAGCTTGCGAGCTCTGTGACGTATGCATACTGTACGTCATTCAGTGTCGGTGCAGTGGTGGCTCCGCAGTATGATGGCGAACTTTGAAGAAGGAGCTTCCGCTCATACACTAAAGCGGCCCGCTACCCCCAGTGCTTTTAATGTATCATGGGAGGAGGAGTTCTTTTTGGTAGAGAGCAGTGGGTTAGCAAAGTGTTTAATTCGTCATAAAACATTCCAACTGATTAAGAAGTTCAATATCCAACGACATTATTCTTTACAACATGCTACTGAATATAACAAATATGTTGGTAATGAACGCAATAAATTAAAACAACAATTTAAAGTAAATGTTTCTCAGGTATATTAGAGTATCTGTTTGATATTGCATTATAAGTTATTATACATTTAGTAATATATAATTTTAAATTATACAAGTATTATGTTATATCATAGTATAATATACTGGGTGTTCAGTTCAAAATGTGTCTTGGCTCGCTGTATGCCGTCATGTGGCTAGCTAATGAGCCTAGAGAATTCAATCTTCCTACACTTCCGCAGCTCAGGTGTATAATCTAAGAGGCAGAGAAGTTGGCTAGCAAGTACGGCGTTCATTCTGAAGAGTACGTGCCGATACGTACGGTAACGCCGGTAGTGGCAGGAATGTGAACTGTTTGGAAATACGTACTGTCGGGATATGGGGAGAGGGTTAAGACGATTACTTATGTATTTGTTGACATTAACTTCGACGGTCAACATGGACACGGAGCATTTGATTTGTGTTGTGGAATGTTACCGTACGCAACCGATGATAACAAATATCCTGCGTACGACTTGCCGGCGCAAAACACAGTTCGAAAGAGGTTATGGTAGCACACAGACCGTACAGACCGCCATCTGTTGCTACGACGTTCAAGTTATACCGTACACGTTCTCAAGTTCAGATTGAGGAACGCCTTAAATAATAGGCAACTTCTCTAACATATAAGCTGAAACTCGCTTCAAATCGGTGACCCAACAACAGTGACGTCATGACACACTTTGAAATGAACACCCAGTATTACAGTTTATGATATATCATATCATATCATATCATATCATATCATATCATATCATATCTCATGTCATATTATATTATATTATATTATATTATATTATATTATATTATATTATATTATATTATATTATATTATATTATTTGTATGAATTCTATGCGAACTTTCCCCAGGAGTTTGGATCCACTTACACATGCGAGCAGTTTTTTTATCTTGAAAATGTGTAAAACCCGCCTGAGAAGCTGTATGTCAGACGGAAACCTTGATTATATTTTCAGATTGAACATGGCTCATTCATTTGTTCCGACATTGAATGGCTTGTGCAAATGAAACGACCTCATATGTCTCGGAAAACAACCACGTAGTTATTTTGGTTATTGAGCTTCAAATGGTTTTGTTCAATAGAATTAATTAATGTATGTATGTATGTATGTATGTATGTATGTATGTATGTATGTATGTATGTATGTATGTATGTATTTATTTATTTACTTATTTAAGATTGACAGAAGTACGATTTTGTTACAATAGTTTATTCATGTAAAAGAAAAGTGTAAAAGAGTGTTTATTATTAATTTCCTTCTTTTGTTTCTTATTGCAATCCTTTGTTACACCTGTTTATATTATTAATACACTATCAGTATGTCTGATTGTAATCCTTTATTACGTATGTTTATATTATTAATAGCCTACCATTATTTAATGGTTAAAGCACTGTGAATATGGGATAAGTAAATAATCCTAAGGATTTTTGTGTGTGCATAGAGCGAAGTTCATTCCATTAAATTAATAAGAGAGTTATAAAGTCTGTACTGTACAATGGATTGATGTAATATCCTTATAAACTATTATGTACTGACAGACTGAATGACTAGAACAACCGTGGCTCGTTATATTAATACAGGGAAGGTAGCTGTAATGTGAGTCCGCCACTGTGTGAGCGTTCTGCTCTGGCTTGCCTTGCGGAGCGAGAGCAGCTCTGGTCGGCTATATGGAGCCGCTCTCATGCCCGGCCCTGATGTAAGGAATATGACAAATTTACCCCTGAATCGTGTTCTACGCAGATAACCGGATGGAAATATAACGTTATCTCAATGTTTCATTTTTGGAGCATGTGAGTTACGACTCTAATCGACTCATAAGTAGACTATAATAATTGAAACAGAATGCGTGAAGAACAGCCAGAGTGAATCAGATCTTATAAGCTGCACAATATTATACTTTTATATATTCCTTTTTCTCTCTGATAAATCATTGCGCGCTATAACTTAGGGAATTAGTTTGAAAAAAAATAATAATATTGTTGGTATAATGGATACCTGCAATATCGATCGGGCCGTGTAACATGATGTAGTTCCGAATTTTGCCATCACTGTAACATTCACATGCAATTTAAATATTCCCTCAATCGCATAAATTGAGTTGAAGGTTTTCTGATGTGTTTGTAGTTCAAACTGTGCTGTTCTTAGCTGCCTGCGCTGCAGTTGCAGAGGGGATTATAATGTGTTTAAAGTTACGTAGAAGTTTGAAGACCACTCAGACGGCAGCCAAGTTAGTGTAAGAGGACAAGTGTTTAATGTCTACAGTATATCCAACACTTCTCTCATACGGTAGTATTAAAGATTAACCAGTGCTACAACAGAAAACATTACTCAAAGGATCTAAGGCATGGATGGATATTTACAGTGTGTACCTCGTTTTTAGTTCTTTTTAGCATTCTGGTTATTGTATTAATTGTGTTTTATGTTTTGTGAACAATTTTAGATAAGGACGCAAATAGCCATAGTTGCTGACGCGCCCTTCTTAAACCCCACTAACTAACTAACTAACTAACTAACTAACTGGATATTTACTGGTTCGTGAACCGGAGATGCTTCGAAACTTACCTGCAACGCCGCCGAGAAATGGGGTAGTGATTTACAGTATCAGTCGTTTTGTACCGTACTAAGCAAAACAATTGAAGGGGCCAGTAGCAAACGAGTATAAGTAAGCTTTAGCTACTTTTGACAAAATGTAATTGAAATTGTTTAAGCTTTCGTAAATTCCGTGAAGTTTTAATTTTCATTTTAAGAACCGTATTATTTTGCACCAGTGGCGGTGCGTCAATAAGAGCACAAGAGCACGTGAACACATTGTTTCCATTAATGCACGACTAGTTTTATTATTTAATACCGTATTGACGTAGTGGGGATGTATAATATCATAATCGAGTATTTTAAACTTCCCGCATTTTGCATAAACTTCTTATGTAAACTTGACAACATCCGTTCACGTACAAGCCGTGCTCTTTTCAAGAAGGTTACAGGAATTTCACGCATGCGCGGGAGAAAATTGTCTTTCGCTGGCCACTTATGACTCGTCAAGAGCACAAAGCGTTAAGTGAACAGTGAATCTATCCTACAGATGTCAGGTGCATCGATGCCTAATAGTCTGTACTTAGCCTGTAGGTGTCAGCATCTCACTGTTGGAACGTTTACTTTATGTGGATGTGTGTACAGTGCTGCTACGAGAGTGTAGTTTGTGAATTACTATACTTCAATGTCAGCATAATAGCATAGTTTGGCTTTCAAACACGTGCTGGCTGAATGTGGTGTGGTATGAATTTTAGTATCTGTATGGTGGTGTGTAATATTTAAGAATAATATTTACTGGCATGTGTTTATAGTAATCAATCTATGCGAATGGGATTACAGTACTGGTATAGGCTATAGTATATCAGTGTGTTGTGAATCAAAATATATTACTGAACACACGCTTTTGTAAATAACGGCATTGTGGTATATATTAATTTTTAACAAACGTAAACAATGAACTCTGTTCAAGTAATTTTTAGCAGTAAAGAACTGGGTAAACTGGCTTACTAGGAAAAATTGGAAATAAAGAGAATAGGTTTCCATTATTATTATTATTATTATTATTATTATTATTATTATTATTATTATTATTATATGTTGTTTTCAATTTATATACGGGTTTTTTCGATAGTAAAACATTGGAATCATGACATTTCATATTAGGCTAAACGTACGATTTTAAATTCTCTTCGATTTTGAAACACAAAATTGTGAACACATATAATATTTTATCACGAGCCGCCACTGTTTTGCACTGATATTAATTCGAGCTGAAATTTGAGAACTAAATCACTTTTAAAGTTTTTTTTCTCCCGGTCTGGAAGCCTGAAATGTCTGACAGTACTACGCCTGGACTGTTTAATTCTATTAAAAATTATGTAGGTAGTCTCAATATTTTTCCAGCTACTTTCACCATAGAAGTTTCATTGGCCATGCGTGCTTTACGGGAGCCTGAACGATGTGAAAAGGTAAAATGTAACGCTCGTAATGTTTCTGTGACCTTCCTGATGGATCACGTATTGACTTTGCGAATAGCTTTTGTGGACTCCCATTAATATTTCTGAGCAGTGATTGTTTCATTGTCTTTGAAAGCGTCATGAGAATAATTCAACTCCAATTGATGGGGTCAGGTGCAAAGGGGTACAAGTGACATTACTAAAAATAAATTAAGTGCAGCGTAAGCTAAAGCATAAGGGATTTTAGTGGCAAAGGGATAACCAGATCACACATTAAAATTAAAATTAAAACTTCACGGAATTTAAGAAAGCTTAAGGCGATGCGCTACTGAAAATAGTCGAATTTTGACAAATTTTATCTTTTTTTTTTCATTTTCGCGCTAAAAAAATGTACGGTTTCATAAAAATGTTATCATAATATCTCGATTATATGTATACTTTTATGTTATTGGTAGAAGTTGTGTTAATGTAAGAGTTACGTGTAACCAAATCTTTAAATTTAATTATCTAAAAAAATTTCTATGTTTTCAACGACAAGTATTCACATTTATTTCATAGTGGCTAAAGCTAGAGTGATGAAACTTGGCATACTTATTCATTAACATCTCTGTTGTGAAATGGAGCGTTTGACTATATTGAGCATAATTTTATTGTTAGAAGCAATATTATTTTTATTAATGTTTGGTCATTGAAGAAATTATATATTTCTTTATAAATGAACAAATTAGAGTAGGACGTTAATAATGCTCCATTGCACAAAATGCAGTGTTACCTTAAGAAAAAATTAGATTTTTATAAAAATATCATTTCTTTTATAAATAGGATTTTCGCTAAGAAATTAAAAAAAGTGTTTATGAGAAATGATTGAAATTTACAATGTGTGATTATGACATTGAAATGCATATTCAGCAAACATGTTAACTCTCTACCTAAAAAATTGTGGATTTTAGAAATTTCAGTAGCGCAACACCTTAAAACATTTTCAACGACATATTGTCAGAACTAACTAATTTGCTCTTATACTCCTTTGCTTCTGACTCCAATTGTTTTGATTTGTACAGTATAGAACGAGTGCTACGGAGAGACCGGCACTGTAAATCACAGCCCTTTCTCTAGGTGTTGGAGGGAAGTTTCGAAGCAGTTCCGTTTTACGAACCACTAAATGCTCATCCGTGCTAGGAGAACTGCATGACAGACACTATGTCCGGTTCATTTTGACGAGTATGGCGAAGTTCGATATTTGCCGATGTTCGCTTTGCAGGAGGAGGCCTGTCATGTGTGTGCACCAATGTTATAAGCAAAGCTCGGAAGTTGGGGACTTGTGTCTTTGAACGTGGCTAAGCGACCGGACTTCAATGTCAACAAACTCCCGCTTCCAGCACGGAGGTACTGTCAGGTCTGCTATAAAAGTGGTTCCTGGCTGGAACAACATAATGATAACATTATGATAGGTTGAAACATCTAATTTTATAGCATATATATAAATAAACATGCAAAATACATCAAATTTACAGTTCTGCTCTGTACATTTCATTACAGTGTATGACTACATGCATTCGAAGATTTTCGAACCCATAAATTCTTCGTCTGTTAGTTAAACATGATTTGAAACAAAGGAAACTTATTTCCACGTCACATGAAGTGACGGGAGCAAACTTTAATTTTTTTATTTTATTTATTTTAACTAGCTACCTAGTGAGTACAAATTGCATTTATAAAATAAAAATGTTTCTAGCCACTACCGTAAGAGTCAGGCTCGTGTACGGTGTGGTCTTAGTGAATAATATAACATAAAATTTACAAGGACAGTTTACTAAATACAGTAATTAACTTAATTCAAACCAATAAGTACAACACAAGAGCAAGAATAAAGAAGAAAGGGAAAACGAGAGAAAAATACACATTTAATATAAATTGACAATCCGACAGAAGCCAGTGATATTCAATAAAAACATGAATATAGTCGATAGAAATAAAAGGTAAAAAAGTACATTTGTTACTATTATATATCATGGATAATTTTACAAAATTCTTTTTTAAAAGTTTCAATTTTAAAAAATTTCAAATTTGGAAAATGGTTTGAAATTTTATTATAAAGTCTTGGGCCTAAATAAAATACTGAATATTTCACTGTCACTGTTTCCTGTTCGATTTTCAGCAGATCTCGTATCTGAGAAAGATAAGTATATCCTAAATTTTTCTCGCAAATAGTTTTCAATTAGTGTATCACTACTAGGGAAGGTCCCTCTACGACTTGATCCATGGCTATGGACAAATTCTCCATCAATTTAAAGGACTGCAATGTCTTTCAATGAATGCCCGTTTCCAGCTCTAGTTTATGTGTGGTACAACTTACAAGATATAAACTCTGCATTAGAAGAAAACAATGTATCTCCTCAGAATTCCTCCACGAAATTCTGTACCTAAAATTTAAGAAATGCATTTTCAAACTTCCATAACACCCATTCGAATAACACGTATTTTCTAATTCCTCAAACAGACCGTTTACCTGTAATTCTCTTAATGTCATTGGCTTCGACGTGACACAGTTTATTCGTTCGTCTTCTTGCCATTCGATGTGACCACTTTCTTAGTACAAACGACTGTCCCTGAGCACTTGCAGCGTGAGCTTTGTGTACGTTATGCCTGTAACCTTACTCAAGCACACGACACACAAGTCCCCAAGATCCGAGCTTTGGTTATAAGAATATTTGCTGTCCCCCTCCCCCAAACCTTCGTGCTTTAAACTAGCGTTGTGCATTACAAGCACCATGTTTTGTTCAAGATTGTCGAGTATGACGAACTTCGATATTAGCCTATGTTTGCTCTGCAGAAGTAGGCCTGTCGTGTTTGTTCCAGCTTGTTATAAAAATAAACGCTATTCTCAAATCCCACCCTTTAATGTTTTAACCGCTTATGGATTTTAGCACAAGTCTTGCATTTAGTTTGTCGTATGAAATAAGACCAAGTTTGTAGTGTCTTGATTGTCGCTCTCATGTTCGAACATTGCAGGACACTACATTAAACAGCTTAAGGATCTGAGTACATATCTTGCGATTAGTTTTCATATGGAATAAGACGTAGTTTGAATTGTCCTAATTTCCTCTCTCATGTTTGAACATTGCACAGTACTAGTCGGTACTATTAACATATTAAATTTGTTTTTTAAATACATTGTACTTTGTTTGACTTATTTATATGTATTTTACCTACAAAATAAGCTTACTTGAGCGTAACTGTGCAAGATAAGTGCCTAACATCTTTATGCAGCTAAAGCATAAAGGCGCATGGAGAAGAGGAACTAAGAAGAAAGGCGCAGAACATATGAGGGGCTTAGAACAAAAGGCAGGTAAGTGACGGAAACCTAGTTTTGAGAAAATTACAGTTAAAGTTCTACGTGCAATGGAATAACATACACTAGTTTGCTCAAATGATGCCCATATAGCAGCACTGCACAGAGTGATCACTTACCTGATTTTATCTCAAAGAAACATCCTTTTGGGCCATCACAACACGCACTTACCTCATTTTTTTTAATAATGTCAGTTACCTGCTTTTTGTTCTAAGCCCCTCATATGTAAAGCCTCGTTCACATTTTTCAAGTAACTTGAATTCAAGTCACGTGATTTCAAGTATCTGAATTCAAGTCGGCGTTCAGACATATTCAAGTTATTTTGTTTTCAAGTAGGATAAAATGGTGTCCATGGATGTTGTTCAATTAGGAATTTCTGTAGTAGCAGGCCTCCGTGCCAGGGAAATGATAAATATATTGAAGAAATGGAAAACGCGGTGTTCAGTATGGGTTAGGAATTAGATTAGTAAGAGAAATACACGACCACTGACTATTACAAATAGAATAAGTGAAATCTTCAAGCAGATATAATAATTCTTATCGGAAATGTAATAAAATATAAGCGAGTCTGATTTACCATAATTGAAAATGATTATCTTGAAGCTGTTACAGTTCCCCACAAAAATCTATCAGCCACATTGAACCGGGCCAGTTTCGGCGATAAATGTCATCCCTTCAAGCAACACTCTTCTCTTCTTAATCCCTCTTATCTTCCTCACTTCTTTTCTATCTACGGTATAATGTTTTTTTTATTATTTTTCATAGACCATCTCATCTTCTGTGTCCACGTAAAATCTCTGCTGTTCAGTTCTTCAATGAACTCTTCCTTTCTTTGCAGCTTCCTTTGCATTTCTATTACGAAACTTTGGAGTTTCTATAATCCGAAGGCCTTCGTGAATTTTATACAACTTCAGAAACTCAAATATTTGGTCATTATTTCACTTATTTCTGTTTCCTATTATTTTTACGTTCCCAGTAGAACTGAGAAACAATCAGCTGTTAATTTAACGCTCTTAAAACAGCTGTTAATTTAAATTCCCGCTCTTTTCTCCTTGAATTCAAGTTATCAAGTGACGGTAACACTTTTCAAGTGTCCTTTCAAGTCAAGTAAAAAGTAGAAAGGGATCCAACTTCACTTGAAACTTGTATTCAAGCCGTTAGTTGATTTCAAGTCAACTTGAAACATAGTTCACACATTTCAAGTTCGTCTTTTCAAGTGACTTGAATTCAAGTTACTTGAAAAGTGTGAACGAGGCTTAAGGAAGGGGAAAGATTTAACAAACGCAAAGGTAGCTTCAGTTCTACAGAGACTCGGGAAACGTGAGCCGAACATAAGGCTTCTAACCGTTTTCAGCTGACTCGGTTATTTCAGTTTACATGCTTCTTTTGCAAGTAATGTTGGATGCTTAAGGAGTAGGGCGAAGTTTGCAGTATCTTGATATCCCCTCTCATATTCAAACATTGTACGACTGTAGTAGAGACAGCTTTATTTTTGTCCTTAGAGGGTGCTGAAAAAGTCGCTATATTCCCATTGAAGCAATACAAAAGATAAAATAAATTGTCACAGAGAAACAGTTAAAATTTGTCAAATTTAACGGCGAAGTTGCTAAATTGTCAACTCTGCACCAGTGTAGCATTGACAACCCAGCTCGTTTTATCGTAACAACAGGTCTCTCGCGTTATAATTATGATATTGAGTTGATACGATTTTCGACATGGCGTTGCATTATCGCAACAAGAATAATATTTTCGACATGTTGTTGCATTATCGCAACAAGAATACATTTTCGGAAAAATTGGCCCAATCACACTCTAAGATTTTCTGATGATTCGTAGAAGCTAGTCCAGGATGCGGGGGGCAAAGACTAATTGAGATTTCCCGGTCTCTGATCGGGTCAAACATCCTGATAGAATTAATATTTAACCCTTGCCGTGACTTTCGGTGAAGTCCGGAGGGCCCAATTAGTCAGATCCACTCTCCTCATCTCAACGCTTGGGCCCACTGGAAATTAATAAGATGCGAAAGAGATAGCGGTGTGCGGAATGCAACGGGATGTTACCGCATTTAGGCCTATCCTTCCCAAAAAAAACTGCAAAGATGAACAATGGAAGCTTTTAATAGAAGAAGAGGGATCTTCTGCAGACCTCTGGAAAAAGAACTAAGGAAGAGACTAGTGAAGTGCTTTGTGTGGAGTGTGGCATTGTATGGGGAAGTAACATGGACATTACGACGTAATGAAGAGAAACGAATTGAAGCATTTGAAATGTGGATGTGGAGAAGAACGGTGCGTGTGAAGTGGACAGATAGAATAAGAAATGAAATTGTGCTTGAAAAAGTGAGTGAAGAAAAATGATGCTGAGATGATTAGAAAGAGAAAAAGGAATTGGTTGGGTCCCTGGTTGAAAAGAATAATAGACGACATTAGGATATGTGGATCAAATGCGGAGACTAAGAGGAAGGCACAAAATAGGAAAGATCGGAGATTGCTGGGTTTGCAATGAAAGATCTGCCCATGGACAGAACACTTATGTATGTATGTTCAGAATGCTTGGAATATCGTGTGTAAGAACAGTCGCTATTTGCAAAGACTAGTCGATTCCATGCCCACTCGACTGCAAGATGATCGAGATAATAGGAAGATAGACTAAATATTGAATTGTGGCTTTTTGTTTTGTTTTTGAACGATTAATTGTTTGAATGTTTTAAGGCCGACGCCAGTAAATTTGTTTTGTTTATGCCACGAAAGATATTTTTACTGAGAATAAAATCGTTTTTCTTTCCATTTGCAGCCACAATATCAAAATGATAAAGTCATGGCATAATACATTAATGAACCTGATGTTAATTACTGAAATAATCGTAAAAGAGAAAGGAGCCATTATATATAGTGTGTCTCTCTCAAAAACAGAACAAAAAATAACATAAAAAGCACGAGGTTGTAGTCGAACGCAGGATCTCTCGAATAAGAGGCCTTAACGCTACCATTACGCTATCGAATAACACACAGAATAGTTCAATTATAACTGTAGATATCAGGCAACGTGGTCCAACAACATGTAACATCGCCTGTCTCCGAATAGTAGCGAAGATACCCGAAGGGATCTTTGTTTCAGGAGAGCGGCCACTTTTTCTTTTGACAACTGTACATTGAAATAATACACAAACAGTAAGAGTATTGTTGTTTGATGTGGAACTTAATTGAAGTTATCATATTTATTATATCTCAGAAGATATACAGAAAATTATACCGTGTATTCATTTCAAAACTTCCCAACTTGAATCATTGTAGATGTGGACATGATTTTTAGGAAAAACTCGTGGATTTAGTTTTCGAAGAAGTTCGATCTACTGCTGATTGAATTTTGTGTTCCAATCCTTCACACCCATCCACTCCACGTTTGAATTTCAAATTGCACCCCTATCTTCAGACACATTACTTGAAACTGGATGACAAAATCTATCCGTCTACAAAATAATAATAATTCGGCCCATCCTTTTCTGAGATAGAGCCAGAAATGTATAATTTAATGAATGAAAGTTTAGACCGTATTATGAAGATAGTAGATAAGAAATGATGGGTACCAGTGGTGGTAGGCTGGTGGTAGGCTGGTGGTAGGGCGTGGCAAGTGACGTCAGAAGTAGGCGTGGCAAGTGACGTCAAAAGCGGGCGTGGCAAGTGACGTCAGAATTGGGCGTGGCTAAAGTATGACGTCACGTGTGGCTTAAGTCACGAAGGGGCGTAACTTAAAGTATGACGTCATAAATGGGTGTCTAAATCTGCAAGGTTAAAGTGTGACGTCATAAATTTGTAATTGGAAATGGGGGAGGGGGTAATAGTTTGAAATACATACGTTCATAGTGGCGTGACGTCATAAAGAAGGTTAAAGTCTGACGTTATAAATTTGTAATTGAAGTTGGAAATGGGAGTGGGGGGTAATAATCTGAAATACATACGTTCATAGTGGCGTAACTTAAAGTGTGACGTAATAAATTTGTAATTGAAGTTGGAAATGGGGGAGGGGGGTAAAAATTTGAAATACACATCATCATAGTGGCGTAACTTAAAGTGTGACGTCATTCACAAGTGCAGGTATGTAATTGAAGTTGGGGCGTAACGTAATAATTTGAATTAATATGTTCATACAAGTTTGTATAGTTGGGGGGGTGAAATACACATGTTCATACATGTTTGAAATTTCACCTGCACAATTATGATGTGATTACACGTGCAAATATTATGCAAGCTCACATCCGGTGATTGTCCGGCGATGAAATTGCTGAGTGATAAAAAAATATTACACAAATATTGCATGATGCAAATAATATGCAAGCTGTTAATTCACATTCGGCGATTGTTCTCGCTGCGTCTTATGTTACACAAATATTGTATTGATTACAACTGCATAATCGCTATCTGCTATGTGTGCAAATATTATGCAAGGTTGCTAATTTTACTTCCGGCGATGAAATTGCTGAGTAATAATAAAAAAAAATATTATACAAATATTGCATGATGCAGATAATATGCAAGCTGTTAATTCACATCCGGCGATTGTTCTCGCAGCGTCTTATGTTACACAAATATTGTATCGATTACAAGTGCATGAGCGCTATCTGCTATGTGTGCATTATTAAATTGAATATTAATTGCTACTTTGTGCTGTATTTTACAGAATGTTTACTTTAACCATCAATTCCATTTTTGACCTTCACTACTTCTGCTCTGAACGGCTCAAATAATATTGTATGATAGATCCAATATATTGCACCTTTTCAATAATTACTTAAGTTGGTGCTCTCTATTCGTACGTGATATTTGATTAAAAAACAATCGCAGAACATGGCATTATTATTATTATTATTATTATTATTATTATTATTATTATTATTATTATTATTATTATTAGGGTTCCAATTTAATACATTTCGAAGTAACATTTATTGGATTGATTAATAATTTAATACATTTTGAAGTAACATTTATTGTATTTATTTTAAGCCATACATTATTACCGAAAGTATGATTTAGAGCAGTTCGTAATACATTAATTGTAGCAGATAAATATGTGTTACGAGATTGAAATATACAAGTTCATATATGTTTGTAATTATAGTTGGAGTGGGGGATTTGAAATATACAAGTTCATACATGTTTGTATGATGAATGATATAAGAGCTGAAGATATGAAAGCATAATTGAGTTTCATGGATAGCACAATTATGGGAAACGATGTGGCGCTAGCCATCGATAATCCACTAATATTGAAAGAAGAATGATATAAAGTACCATTTGAGGTAACGTACGCATATTTTCCAGATGTGAGAGATGAGTGGTTAAATGAACCATGTGAAATAACATGCAAATACAATGTAATAAATTCTGAGAAAGTACACACTGAGGTGGAAAGAAAAATTTATGGTGCTAATCAGTTACATACGGATTGGTCATTGGTGTTGCCTTGTGGTAATACGGAAATGAGTTTTACAAATGCACCTTCAACACATGAGGACACATATCACCGCAATATCTGTTTGGGTAACGGTGAACATCGCATTGAATGCACAGATACCAAAGAGTCCAGCTTACATGTGTGGCGGGTACTGTGTGATCCCAGCTGTCTTACTTACAAAGAGGTGAGTACAGTTTATGTTCCTTTTATTAATTATAATATTATTATATATTTAATGATAATATTTGTTATTTTGTTTTTGTGCAGAAACCAGAGATTATTGCCATTGGATGTCAAAGCATCTAAAATGAGATTTTATCGGAAGAGATGTGATGAAGCTTGTCCCAACTACAAACCAGTAAGTGTTTTTCCCCCACATGAAGTAAGTCTATATTTGTGTTTCAAAATGGCTATATTTGTGATTGTTTTTGTTTAACAGAAGTCAGAAAGTGTGAAAATTGTTGAGGAGGAGGTGAAAAAAGGAAAAAGGAGGAAAAACAGATTGTGGCGGGAGACATGCATTGAAACATGACCCAACTATAAAGCGGTGAGTGTATGTTTTGTGTTCTGATATTGAATGGTGATTATGTAGAGCATATACATGACTAACTTACATTATTGGTTTCAGAAGACAACTAAAAGAGGAGAAAAGAGGAAACATAGCGCATTGAAGGAGGAGGTGATGGATATTGAAGCCATTGTTCAACAATTGAGTGTATAGAAAATAGAAAATAAATGTGACATTTTCATAGTATACAGAAAAGTGATTGTGATCAAGTGAGATGCAAGGACAAAAGATAATAATAATTGGTTGTTAAGACAATACATGTATGTAGCGTGCATAATATGAGAATAGTAGTAATAAAAATGAATTTAATGAGTTATTATTTCGAATGAACCTGAATTCCTTGTCATTGGGGATGGGAGAGTAACCTCACCCTAAGTCCTTGTCATTGTGGATTCTGTCGAAAATCGTATTCTTGCTGCGATAATGCAACAACATGTCGAAAATCGTATTCTTGTTGCGATAATGCAACAACATGTCGAAAATCGTATTCTTGTTGCGATAATGCAACGCCATGTCGAAAATCGTATTCTTGTCGCGATAATGCAACGCCATGTCGAAAATCGTATTCTTGTTGCGATAATGCAACATGTCGAAAATTGTATTCTTGTTGCGATAATGCAACAACATGTCGAAAATCGTATTCTCGTTGCGATAATGCAACAACATGTCGGAAATCGTATTCTTGTTGCGATATTGCAACAACATGTCGAAGTTGCTACATATATGTCGCAAGATTACGATTTTCGACAAGTTGTAGCATATATGTCGCAAGATTACGATTCGACATATCAGTTGGATTGATGAGGGCGATGTATGGAAATAAAAACAAATTTATACACAAGCACTGTGGGTTTATTATGATTAAATCAAAACTATATAAATTGCATTATTATTATTATTATTATTATTATTATTATTATTATTATTATTATTATTATTTACATACACATTTAAATCAAAACTATATAAATTACAACATTATTATTATTTACACACACACACACATTTTACTCTTGCACACGCCTTCTTTTACATGGGGGTTCATAAAATCCATGCGGCGCTGTATTAATCCCATCTTGTAATACAACTCTCTTATCATCAAAAGAATTTAAAGTCACTTTATTTACACACATTGTAAACACATTGTGAAAATATGATCTAATAAGCATTGTTTTTTGTGTAAGTAGTGATAACAGACCCACGGCATGTTGCATAATCTTCAAACGTAAGTTCATTCCTAATTACGCCTTTCTTAACCCCCTTGAGTTTCTTAATTTCAAAATCTGAACACTTTAAAGCATACACTTTAGCCTTCAAACCAACAAACTCATCAATATGTGAATTTGGAATTTCATCCTTGAACTTCCCAAGCACACCTTTATTATGTGTTGAAAATAAAATATGATTTGCTGAATACACACTAGCATCCAAATGATCCCCTACATTTTGCAGATCATGGTACAAATTATCTGTTTCAATGAGATATATAAAACTGTCTGTATCCATATAACACAAGTTTAATTTATCGCCAAACTGTTTTTTCATAATGCTATAGTGAAAATTGTACATGTGCACTTTTGAAAGTTCTAAAATACACATACCCACATACAACGCCTTATCAAACAAAATTTGAGTCCGCGCTAAATGAATACCCACCAGGTTTTCAGCATAAATTACTCTGTCAAGAAAGTATGGTTTCGAAATGAGTTTTTTCAGTTTCTCATCGTTTGAAACTAATCTGAAATGCGGTCTTTTTCGAACATTTTCCATCGTCTTTCCAAATACCGCGTTATTCATAAGCTTGAAAAAGTCTTTTTCAAAGTCATTTTTTGCATTTTTACGCATTACAGTATTCAAATCAATGTATTGTTTTAACCAATATGATTGCTTGAATTTTATAACACGGTATATTTTGACAATTTGCAAGCCATTATCCACTGCCTGTTGCAAAAGTTTGTAGTGTGCCACATAGTGTTGCTTGGAATGCAATGTTGTCAACAATTTTTTATGCTTTCCACCTGGTGGTTTCGCAAACTCAGCACAAAATGGTAAATCTCTGTGTTTTTCAAACAGATGATTTGGATACTCTAGATCAACCTCTAAAATATAACCTATTTCACTATCATCATTTATTGCTTGAAGGTCAAAATGATGTATTTCCTCATCTGATAGCCATTCAAATCCTCCATATGGTAATTTTTGTGACATGGCGAATCCATACAAATTATTCGCATCCACATAGTAAATTACAGAAGGAGATTTAGAATTATCAAAATTTCGCTTTTAGGATCATTCGCAACTGCGTGACGAGTCACACATTGACATATTCCACCACGAATCACTTGCTCAAAAAGTAATAGCGTTGTCATGTACGTAATCAGTTGCAATTCAACACCTGTTAATTTCAACATTGCCGAATATGCAAGTCCTGTACTGTATAGTAATACATACAATCTAAATCGTATGTTTTCATACACATTTTGCGAAAATTTTCAAACACATCTGTTAAGATGAGGGTGTCGGATTTTAAGTATAAATCTGAATATTCTCCCAGCGTCTGAATATTAAATGCCTCCCACACACATTTTGCATGATTATAGTCCTCCTGGGTAATATGCTCATTATTTAATTTACTGAAAAACTTCTCCTTGGGTGGTAGGCAGTTGTCCTCCAATCTATCTGATGTTGTCAAATAACCATAGGGAAAGACACCCTTGCGAGAAACAAGATCAAATTTATCTTTGAACATTTTTTTCGTTTCCGAAAACTTATCATTTGGTAGATTGTCTGCATAAACCGAAAATAATCAAGAAATCGCATTTGCATATAACGTTTTTTTCTGTACGTGCTAGGGACATTTTTAACAAAACTGATGTACTTTTCCTGTGTAATTGGTAGAACTTGAATGGGGTTGTCATCATAGCCCATTTCCCTCACAATAAAATGTCCTTCGTATGATGACAAATTATGTAATACAATAGGAATAAAGTGCTGATGCTGATACCTCAAATTACAGTCATTGTGAGCAGCACCGCGAAATTTCCACGTCAAATGATCATGATCTCGAACTTTATAATTATCAACTGTAAAATTACCCTTTTTGCAAATGTGACATATATTTGCATTCGAGTATACAACATTTTCTTCAGTGGTTAATGGAATCATTTCTTTAATATCCTGAAATAATAATTGCTCAATTTTTTTCGTTTCCATTACCATGTCTTGCACAAAATGCTTTGCTGCATCACATCCTCTGTACAATTTCATGTCTGTGTATGTATCCTGACTATCTTTAAGAACATAACAATAACTAAACGGTGTATGTTTCGGATATTGCACTGTGTAACTAGAGTCTGGATTCCCATGACAATTCTCAATGGGCTCTAGCAGACACTGAAAATCTGCATAAATCACAAATCTCACCTTTTGTGAAAATTCTGGATGATCAAAAGATAGATATTCCTTATTTGGAAATACTTATCTAACAGCGCTAAATTGTGAACATACGCTCTCATGATCCTTTAATCGTTATGTACAGCTGTCAAAAAAAAAAGTGGCCGCACTCGTGAACAGCGAATATTTTCAAAGTCCACTTCGGGTCGCGGCGATGTTACACGATGCATGTGCTTGTACAGCTGTCAAAAAAAAGTGGCTGTACTCGTGAACAGCGAATATTTTCAAAGTCCACTTCGGGTCGCGGCGATGTTACACGATGCATGTGCTTGTACAGCTGTCAAAAAAAAAGTGGCCGCACTCGTGAACAGCGAATATTTTCAAAATCCACTTCGGGTCGCGGCGATGTTACACGATGCATGTGCTTGTACAAGCAGTTCCCGAACTATGAAACTGTTCCATGTCTGCGCTTCGTGGGCCAGCGGTAGAGTGCTTGTTTAATGATTCAAAGGTTGTGGGTTCGGGCCTTCTTCAAGTTTTCATTTTATTTTTTAATCGTTCTTTAGCGATGTAAATGCTATTCAAATTATCATTTTTATCCAGTTATCGTTCTTTATGGATATCACGTTATTTATATTTTGTTATCGTTCTTTAGAGATATGAATAAAATTCAAGTCATCATTTGTATTCTGTTATCGTTTTATAACGATATGAATAATTATTATTGTATCTCCAATGGGGGTTAGTCCTATTTTACATATGTATGTTAGGGCTACAGTTTCATACACAAAAAAGATGAGCATAAAGAGAAATATAAAAGAAAATTAAATTAGCTTACGCGATGTAAACAAAACATAAACAATCCGTAAATTAGGCATTGCGATTGCAAAATAAATATCAGGTATCAATTTGAAACATACAAAAACATTAACAACAACATACGTAACACTTCTATAACACAAATACGCAGCTTTCCGTACCATACATCATAAATTAATACACAATAGTCACACAAACACAATCAAACTATAATTACGACATTGCGACGACATCAAGCATGACATAACTGACTCACATACATAATAAATCAAGCATCCGTTACAACACATACACTTCAACATGGTAACCACACTTTTAAAAGTTACAAATTTGGCTCCAAGAAGAATAAATAGGACACTGTTACTAATTCCTATTCTTCTACAATTTCTTAATTACATCTGTAATAAATCTGTGAAATTCCGATATGAATAATATTCACGTTTTTTATATTGTTATCGTTCTTTAGCGATATAAATAATATTCAAGTTATCATTTATATTCTGTTTCCCTTCATTAGCATTATTAAATAATATTCACTTTATTTATATTGTTATTGTTCTTTCGCAATGTGAATAATCTGTATTTTATGTATGTAATTATTATAACACAAATAAACATCCTTCTTTGTAAAATAGGTTATTTTATTTAGATAATTAAATAAGTATTATGTAATATCTTATATTAATTAAACAAACCGATATTTATCATTTATATTTTGTTATCGTTCTTTAGTGATACTGTATAAATAATATTCAAGTTATTTATATTGTAATCGTTCTTTAGCGATATAAATAACATAAATGGAATATTAGGTTTGGAAAAATCCAGTTGCATAATACTGGTATTAGTTTTTCTTTTTGTATTATTACATTATACTATCTTGAACCACAATAAAATGAAAAGGAGTAACGAGGAATTGAACCTGAGACGTTGACATCTAAATTTCGACGTTCGTCCGCTGAGCTACGAGGGCAAAAGTGTGGAAACATTTTCGAAAAATTTGGCCAATCACACTCTAAGATTTTCTGATGATTCGTAGAAGCTAGTCCAGGATGCGGGGGGCAAAGGCTAACTGAGATATCCCGGTCTCTGATCGGGTCAAACATCCTGATAGAATTAATATTTAACCCTTCCCGTGACTTTCGGTGAAGTCCGGAGGGCCCAATTAGTCAAATCCACTCTCCTCATCTCCACGCTTGGGTCCCCTGGAATTTAATAAGATGCGAAAGATATAGTGGTGTGCGGAAAGCAACGGGATGTTACCGCATTTAGGCCTATCCTTCCCAAGAAAAACTGCAAACATGAACAAAGGAAGCTTTTAATAGAATAAGAAGGATCTTCTGCAGACCTCTGGAAAAAGAACTAAGGAAGAGACTAGTGAAGTGCTTTGTGTGGAGTGTGGCATTGTATGGGGGAGGAACATGGACATTACGACGAAATGAAGAGAAACGAATTGAAGCATTTGAAATGTGGATGTGGTGAAGAACGGTGCGTGTGAAGTGGACAGACAGAATAAGAAATGAAATTGTGTTTGAAAAAGTGAGAGAAGAAAGAATGATGCTGAAACTGATTAGAAAGAGAAAAAGGAATTGGTTGCGTCTCTGGTTGAAAAGAACAATAGACGACACTAGGATATGTGGATCATATGCGGAGACTAAGAGGAAGGCAGAAAATAGGAAAGATTGGAGATTGCTGGGTTTGCAATGAAAGACCTGCCCATGGACAGAACACTTATGTATGTATGTATGTTCAGAATGCCTGGAATATCGTGTCTAAGAACAGTCGCTATTGGCAAAGACTAGTCGATTCCATGCCCACTCGACTGCAAGATGATCGAGATAAGAGGAAGATAGACTAAATATTGAATTATGGCTTTTTGTTTTGTTTTTTGAACGCTTAATTGTTTGAATGTTTTAAGGCCGACGCCAGTAAATTTGTTTTGTTTATGCCACGAAAGATATTTTTATTGAGAATAAAATCTTTTTTCTTTCCATTTGCAGCCACAATATCATAATGATAAAGTCATGGCATAATATATTAATGAACCTGATGTTAATTACTAAAATAATCGTAAAAGAGAAGAAGCCATTATGTATAGTTTGTCTCTCTCAAAAACAGAACAAAAAAAACATAAAAAGCACGTGGTTGTAGTCGAACGCAGGACCTCATGAATAAGAGGCCTGAACGCTACCATTATGCTGTCGATAACACACAGAATGCTTCAATTATAACTGTAGATATCCGGCAACTTGGTCCAACAACATGTAACATAGCCTGTCTCCGAATTGTAGCGAAGATACCCGAAGGGAACTTTGTTTGAGGAGAGCGGCCACTTTTTCTTTTGACAGCTGTACAAGCAGTTCCGGAACTATGAAAATGTTTCATATCTGCTCCTCGCAGACCAGCGGTAGAGTGCTTGTTTAATGATTCAAAGGTTCTGTGTTCGGGCCTTCTTCAATTTGTCATTTTATTTTTTAATCGTTCTTTAGCGATGTAAATGGTATTCAAATTATAATTTATATCCAGTTATCGTTCTTTATGGATATCACGTTATTTATATTTTGTTATCGTTCTTTAGAGATATGAATAAAATTCAAGTCATCATTTGTATTCTGTTATCGTTTTATAACGATATGAATAATAATTATTACTATTGTAGCTACAGTATCTCCAATGGGGGTTAGCCCTATTTTACATATGTATGTTAGGGCTATAGTTTTATACACAAAAAAGATACGCATAAAGAGAAATGTAAAAGAAAATTAAATTAGCTTACGCGATGTAAACAAAACATAAACAATCCGTAAATTAGGCATTGCGATTGCAAAATAAATATCAGGTATCAATTTGAAACATACAAAAACATTAACAACATACGTAACACTTCTATAACACAAATACGCAGCTTTCCGTACCATACATCATAAATTAATACACAATAGTCACACAAACACAATCAGACTATAATTACGACATTGCGACGATATCAAGCATGACATAACTGACTCACATACATAACAAATCAAGCATCCGTTGCAACACATACACTTCAACATAGTAACCACACTTTTAAAAGTTACAAATTTGGCTCCAAGAAGAATAAATAGGACACTGTTACTAACTACTATTTTTCTACAATTTCTTAAATACATCTGTAATAAATCTGTGAAATTCCGATATGAATAATATACACATTTTTTATATTGATATCGTTCTGTAGCGATATAAATAATATTCAAGTTATAATTTATATTGTTTTCCTTCATTAGCATTATAAAATAATATTCAAGTTATTTATATTGTTATTGTTCTTTCGCAATATCAATAATCTGTATTTTATGTAGGTAATTATTATAACACAAATAAACATCTTTCTTTGTAAAATAGGTTATTTTATTTAGATAATTAAATACGTATTATATAATATCTTATATTAATTAATCAAACCGATATTTATCATTTACATTCTGTTATCGTTCTTTAGTGATACTGTATAAATAATATTCAAGTTATTTATATTGTAATCGTTCTTTAGCGATATTAATAACATAAATGGAATATTAGGTTTGGAAAAATCCAATTGCATAATACTGCTATTAGTTTTTCTTTTTGTATTATTACATTATACTATCTTGAACCACAATAAAATGAAAAGGAGTAACGAGGAATTGAACCTGAGACGTTGACATCTAAATTCCGACGTTCGTCCGCTGAGCTACGAGGGCAAAAATTTTCGGAAAAATTGCCCCAATCACACTCTAAGATTTTCTGATGATTCGTAGAAGCTAGTCCAGGATGCGGTAGGCAAAGTCTAATTGAGATTTCCCGATCTCTGATAGGGTCAAACATCCTGATAGAATTAATATTTAACCCTTGCCGTGACTTTCGGTGAAGTCCGGAGGGCCCAATTAGTCAAATCCACTCTCCTCATCTCCACGCTTGGGTCCCCTGGAATTTAATAAGATGCGAAAGAGATAGTGGTGTGCGGAAAGCAACGGGATGTTACCGCATTTAGGCCTATCCTTCCCAAGAAAAACTGCAAACATGAACAAAGGAAGCTTTAAATAGAAGAAGGATCTTCTGCGGACCTCTGGAAAAAGAACTAAGGAAGAGACTAGTGAAGTGCTTTGTGTGGAGTGTGGCATTTTGTGGGGAAGGAACATGGACATTACGACGAAATGAAGAGAAACGAATTGAAGCATTTGAAATGTGGATGTGGAGAAGAACGGTGCGTGTGAAGTGGACAGATAGAATAAGAAATAAAATTGTGTTTGAAAAAGTGAGTGAAGAAAGAATGATGCTGAAACTGATTAGAAAGAGAAAAAGGAATTTGTTGGGTCTCTGGCTGAAAAGAATAATAGACATCAGGATATGTGGATCATATGCGGAGACTAAGAGGAAGGCAGAAAAAAGGAAAGATTGAAGATTGCTGGGTTTGCAATGAAAGACCTGCCCATGGACAGAACACTTATGTATGTATGTTCAGAGTGCCTGGAATATCGTGTCTAAAAACAGTCGCTATTTGCAAAGACTAGTCAATTCCATGCCCACTCGACTGCAAGATGATCGAGATAAGAGGAAGATAGACTAAATATTGAATTGTGGCTTTTGTTTTGTTTTTTGAACACTTAATTGTTTGACTGTTTTAAGGCCGACGCCAGTAAATTTGTTTTGTTTATGCCACGAAAGATATTTTTATTGAGAATAAAATCTTTTTTCTTTCCATTTGCAGCCACAATATCATAATGATAAAGTCGTGGCATAATATATTAATGAACCTGATGTTAATTACTAAAATAATCGTAAAAGAGAAGAAGCCATTATGTATAGTTTGTCTCTCTCAAAAACAGAACAAAAAAGAACATAAAAAGCACGTGGTTGTAGTCGAACGCAGGACCTCATGAATAAGAGGCCTGAACGCTACCATTATGCTGTCGATAACACACAGAATACTTCAATTATAACTGTAGATATCAGGCAACGTGGTCCAACAACATGTAACATCGCCTGTCTCCGAATTGTAGCGAAGATACCGGAAGGGAACTTTGTTTGAGGAGAGCGGCCACTTTTTATTTTGACAGCTCTACATGACCTAGACGCATTATGCCGAAAATATGCAAAACACCGTTTACAGAAGCAATTTGACATCCAACAGCAGCTGTCAGTTGAGGCTTTACTATTGCGCTAAAATTTGTTATGCAACAGTAGTGTGACGTATTTTCATTACTAACGTATAACAAATCCCTATGATCTGCTAATTCCTTTTCACACATTCTAAGACGAAACACATCATCATTCTCGTGAAGGCCAAAGACATTAATAGAAATTTCATTGCGTTTTTTTTCAAATTTTGCAATATCCTTAATTCCCACGGGAAAGTCAATACACCAATCATATTTACATTCCAAATCTGGTCTGTTCACATAGCTGGACATAACGTTCTTGTCTCTGTCGAAAAATTTCGATAGTATACAATACTTGAAACAATAGATATCACTGTTGGCGAGGTTTACTAGAGATTTTGAATTATTGTACCTACGAGGACGTTCTATATATGCACTGCCGCCCATCAATGGTGTATATTTATTTACTCGAAATTCTAATTTGTGCAATTGGCATAAAACAATCGCGATCCCTTCATACTTCACTCTTCAGACTCTTTGAGATTCTTTTCTTTTTGTTTGTTGACAAACTCACTAACATCAGAATATTGATAAAGCACATCATTCTTATTTTTAAAATTGTGAAATATTGTTTCGTTGTGAACATTTGCAAACATACATTCAACAAATATGTTAAATTTTAATGCAAGCTGCTCCTTTAAATTTGTCTTTAAAATGTCTTCCATTTCATCTGCGACACATTCTAGAATATCTTTCAATTCACGTTCATGATTTGTCAACTTTAGAGCAATATAAGTCTTCAAATGATTTTTAATGCTCTTTCTGATAACGTAAACACTGATTCAGAACATACTTGGCTTGATCCAGACACTAAGGCTGCTGTGGTAGTAGATGGTGCAATCATCCCGGCATCTGCTCCAGAGGTAGATGGTGCAGCCATCTCGACATCCAGTCCAGAGGTAGATGGCGTAACCATCTCTGATGTTGACGCATCCAAAGCAGTTGTTGGGATCCATGCACTGCTCATCACAGGTGTAGCGTTTCCATCCACGTACATTTTCTCATAAGTCCCTTTGATATCTGTAACCTGATACAATAATCAATCATTAATATTTTCATAATATGTCAAACAAACTCAGTACATGCTTATATTCACATCCTACTCACCATACTGTGATTTTTTACATGTTCAACCATACATCTTTCCACTTTGCCAGTTGTTCCACATAATTTACATTTGAATCTAATTGTGTTGTAAGTTTCTTTTTTGTGTCTTCCTAAACTCTTTTTGGATGAATAGTCTTTTGCACAAATATCACGTTTGTAACCTATTGCATTGTGCTTGTCCTTGACATGAGCTCTCAATTTCCATTTATGTGAAAATGTTTTATCGCAAAAGTCACATTTATTCTCCATTTTGTTTTCTTTATTCAGTTAATTGCTGAACAATATCACGTGCTCCTTCAATGCGTTGTTTCCTTCTTCTGCTCTTTTAGTTCTCTCTGCTGAAAATAATATGAGTTAGTCTTACATATGTTCTCATCATTCAATATCAGATCACAAGACATACACTAACATACATATAGCTGAGGCATGTTTCAATGCATTTCTTCCGCTACAATATATGTTTCCTCTTTTTAACTTTCTTCGTCTCCTCAACAACAATTATTTTAACAATTCCTGGCACCTGTTAAATAAATCAATTGCAAATAATATCACCATTTTGCATCACAAATACAGACATACATGATATGAAAAGAAAAATACACTCACCGGTTTGTGGTTGGGACAAGAATCATCACATGTCTCCCAGTGGACTATCATCGGTTAGTGTCACAACGTTTCCCACGACTATGGATCCATGACTCTCAATTATGCTTTCATAATCTCAGATTTTATACCAATACAACATTTGTGTAATATAAGACGCTGCAGGTGGTCATATGCTACATAATCAAAAACACGTATTTTTATCATCACTCAGCAATTTCATCGCCGGATGTGATTTAACAAGCATGCATATTATCTGCATCATACAATATTTGTGTAATATAACACACTTCCTTCAGGTGGTCATAATGCTACGTAATCAAAAACATGTTTTTTATCATTACTCAGCAATTGCATCGCCGGATGTATAATCAGCAACCTTGGATAATATTTGCAAACATAGTAGAAAGCGATTACGCATATGTAATCAATACAATATTTGTGTAACATAAGACGCTGAAAGAACAATCGCCGGATGTCATTTACCAAGCTTGCATATTATTTGCATCATACAATATTTATGTAATATAACACATTGCAGGTGGTCATTAAGCTATATAATCAAAAACATGTTTTCTTTTATCATTACTCAGCAATTTCATCGCCGGATGTCAATCAGCAAGCTTGCATAATATTTGCAAACATAGCAGATAGCGATTATGCATATGTGATAACATTACACAACATATACATCTATATTGAGCAGGTGTGATTTTTATCTGCTACAATTACTGTATTACGAACTTCTCTAAATCATACTTTCGGTAATAATGTATGGCTTAAAATAAATCCAATAAATGTTACTTCAAAATGTATTAAATTGGAATAATAATAATAATAATAATAATAATAATAATAATAATCTATGTGTTCAATATACAAGTGTGCTAATTAATTTTTTAATCAATTACTCAGCAATTGGCTTAAAGCACAACTATTTATGCCCCCCCATTCCAATTTCAATTAACACTTGCGAATTTCCAACACCCAACCCCCCATTTTCCATTCCCCATTTCTATTTTTTAATTAAATTACCATTACATTAGAATGTTAATAATAATAAGAAAAAGAATGTAGGCCTATGTCTTAATTTACAAGTGTGATAGATTAATTCTTTTATCAATTACTCAGCAATTGTGCGTCTTCAGACACTCGGCGGGTGTACAATCAACAAACTTGCATAATATTTGCACACATAGCAGATAGCGATTATGCATATGTATTCAATACAATATTTTTGTAACATAAGACGCTGCAAGAACAATCACCGGATGTGAATCAGCAACCTTGCATAATATTTTCACACATAGCAGATAGCGATTATGCAGTTGTAATCAATACAATATTTGTGTAACATAAGACGCTGCGAGAACAATCGCCAGATGTGAATTAACAGCTTGTATATTATTTGCATCATGCAATATTTGTGTAATATTTTTTTTTATCATCAATCAGCAATTTCATCGCCGGACAATCACCGGATGTGAGCTTGCATAATATTTGCACGTGTAATCACATCATAATTGTGCAGGTGGAATTTCAAACATGTATGAACTTGTGTATTTCACCCCCCCCCCCAACTATACAAACTTGTATGAACATATGTAATTCAAATTATTACATTACGCCCCAACTTGAATTACATACCTGCACTTGTGAATGACGTCACACTTTAAGTTACGCCACTATGATTATGTGTATTTCAAATTTTTACACCCCCCTCACCCATTTCCAACTTCAATTACAAATTTATGACGTCACACTTTAAGTTACGCCACTATGAACGTATGTATTTCAAATCATTACCCCCCCCACTCCCATTTCCAACTTCAGTTACAAATTTATAACGTCAGACTTTAACCTTCTTTATGACGTCACGCCACTATGAACGTATGTATTTCAAATTATTACCCCCTCCCCATTTCCAATTACAAATTTATGACGTCACAATTTAACCTTGCACATTTAGACACCCGTTTATGACGTCACACTTTAAGTTACGCCCCTCCGTGACTTAAGCCACACGTGACGTCATACTTTATCCACGCCCACTTCTGATGTCACTTGCCACGCCCACTTCTGACGTCACTTGCCACGCCCTACCACCAGCCTACCACCACTGGTACCCATCATTTCTTATCTACAGAAGATATTGTGCTATTATGCTATTACTGAGTGCACTAGAAAACAAATCTTCTGTTCGTTTGTTATGACTGGAGTTCCTTTTGTGGAATTTTATTGTTCGGTGGAACTTTTTCTTCTTATTTTTTTAAGATTACACTAGGTAACAAATACTGTTTATGTTTATTTCTTAGGGCCGTATTCATAGACATTCTTAGCGCGGGCTTCCGGTGGATGATCAGCGACCTAAAGTTTTTCGTATTCATAAACCAGTATTAGCGATATGATATGAATCCTGTACAAGTAACCAGTCGATAGCCGGGGATAGTTTAGCACGCTCGTAGCGCGGGCTAGCGAAATGTCTATGAATAGCACCCTTAGTGTTTATTGCATAAAATGAACGTGCTGAACACGAATTTACCATTAGTTTTTTTTTTTCCAAATGTCGATATTTTTATACAGACTATACTATGAAATATTAATTTATTTTAAATTAACAGCTTTTTCTGGCAATCTTATTGTTAGTAGTTCAGAGCGATTAGCTGTGTATGGTAGTCAAGTACAGTTCAAATTTTTTATTTTATTTTTTTTATTATTATCCAATTTAATAAACCCTATTTCACCCTGAGGTATATTAGGGTACAGTTCAAATTTCATTTGTATAAAGGGAGAACTAAAATTATTAATACATTAAGTTAATATAAGTAGAGACATAGTGTGTCATAACACAATATAGACTGAATTTTAGTCTGAATAAGTACAAAAATAACGTACAGAATTGAATTTTCTGTAGTAATTGCACGAGTGTTTTTTTTTTTCATCTTATTGATAATTTCACGAGCCCTGAAGCCAAAAGTGCAATTTAATAAGATTATTCAACGAATAAAATTAAATAACTTGAAAAACCGAATTACTTACGTAAATGAGAAAAATTATTATACATTTTATTAGGTTATTTTACGACGCTGTACCAACATCTCGGGTTATTTAGCGTCTGAATGAAATGAAGGTGATAATGACGGTGAAATGAGTCCGGGGTCCAGCACCGAAAGTTACCCAGCATTTGCTCGTATTGGGTTGAGGGAAAATCCCGGAAAACTTCAACCAGGTAACTTTCCCCGACAGGGATTCGAACAAGGGCCACCTGGTTTCGCGGCCAGACGCGCTAACCGTTACTCCACAGGTGTGAACAAATTATTATAAATAATGTCATTTTCTGTGATTGACGCAGAAGTGAACTGACATATTATAAAAAAAACAGCAATAAGACATTATTATTACGTTTCCTTGTAATGAAGTTAAAAAAACAAACTGCTATCTATCACGGCATACTAAATACTATTACCATCTACTCAAAGCGGAAATACGAAACAACAATACTTAACTTCAAGCTGAAATGTTACATTAACACAATAAAAACACGAAAATTTTTACGGACGTTTATTTATTGCTTGAAGTACAGTTATTGAAAATAGAATTTTCAAAGTTAAATTTTGTTGACATTTCTTAATTATGACAAAATGACAATAGAAACAGAATCAAAACAACAGTTCACGGTCTGCTGAAAACTACCCAACAACCCTACCCACGCGATATGACCTAAGATGTTAAAGCGTCTCTAAATAGCACTACGTAACACAATTCGACAAAGTTCTTTTTTATGTTATTTTAGTGTACAGGCATATTACTTCATTTTGTGATGCTGATTTTTCCTACAGAATTGCATTTTCCTCAATATCAATATTTTAATTGTAATAATGAATTCTTCAGTTTTAGTTGTAAATCATTTCTTGCCGCAATTGAATGACTTTATATTTCGGAAAACAATTTAAAAAACCATATGTACGACACAGGGCTGTGCAGTTCAAATTGCACCTTCAGCTTCCTGCCAATAGTAGAGTGCATATTGTCCACTTCTTGAACTGCACTGTGACCTGACTCTTGAAACTTCTGTACGAAACTAGCGCCTGGCATATCTTTCATTAACCATAGCAAAACAGTACTCATTACTGAATTTCTGTTTTGAGCCACACATAATAGTTTATTTAAGGACGCTCGCAACTGCCGAGGTTATATCAGCGTCGCCGGTGTGCCAGAATTTTGTCCCGCAGGACTTCTATTACATGCCAATAAATCTAGTGACATGAGCCTGTCGCATTTAAGCACTTTTAAATGCCATCGACCTGAGCCGGTATCGAACCCGCAACCTTGGGCACAGAAGGCCAGCGCGTTACCAACTGCGCCACTCACGGCGACGCCACACTTGAATCAGACCACAAAATTATTTTTTTGATATCTGGAAATTCTGAAATGTAATTCTTTAATAGAACACAAAGAGCACTAGCAATTTCATTTAATCCCCTACTTGCTAATTCTTTATACCAAATATCACAATATGACTTTTTAGTCTTTATTGCCTTAGCAGTCAGGTTATAAACAGCCAAATTCCTTGAATAATAGAACACTGATATATCAGATTCTGGACATTGCATAACACTTTGCAAATCAAAGGAAATAACTTCCGTGATTTTATCGACGTTTTCGGTGTCCAATTGTTTCTCTTCTCTGACTGCAACCTTCTCAGTTCCATGAATGTTGTGTCGTTGCTTTTCACATTCATAATAATAAAATTAATGTTTACTCATCTAGATTTGTCTTCATCGCATGTAATATTACTTCGATCAGACATATAAACATAATCTGGATCGTCAATATCTTCCTCAATCTGGGGCGGCTCTACAATAAGAACTGCAGAGCTGCAGAACCGCCATTTAAATGGACCTGTAAAATTAAAAATGTAAAACGTGCTTTTATGTAATATAGTTCATTGTTTCATTTATTTTTCCAATTCATTCTCCTTCGATTCGAGATTTTATTGTCTGTAGGAGCCTCGAACTGCTGGAAAATTTTAGCTGTAGTGTACTTTTCGGATCTGTGATCAGCAGTTCCTGGAGCTCAACGCAGGGTAGTCGGCAGCAGAAAACTGGTTTTCTTCACCGCCCCATAAGACTGCATTGGAGCTGCAACCGAAGCAGATCTGTTCGAATCAACGAGTTAGAAAGAGAAGACTATAGAGTGGCCATGTTGTCCTGTACAGCGCTCTTTGCGGTGCCACCGCGAAACACGGCAGATCTGAGCTAAGCGCCCACCTTTGTAAAAATTCGTCTGCTTACAATGTTGTATAACGGAGGTGAGAAGTACAAAAAAACGAAGAAAAAACATGCCTGTTGTGTGTGCTGCATATAACTGCAATGTCAAAAGGAAAAAGACAACTGATATATCATATTTCATGTAAATTTTATGAAGTTAAGTCCATAGTTTTGTTAATTAGCAGCATTTTTTTTCATGCATAAATGTGTAACAACGCCCGGCATAAACAAAATAAATGGTTCACTGGTAATGTACTTAAACTAAATACGGATAAAACCAATACAAATCCGTTTCGGACCCAGTCAAAAACAAATAGCAATACAATATTAAAACTGTATTTCGACACCGGCATCCTTTATTTCTGCTCCTTCTGTCCCTACTGCTTATACAAGAAGACGATGAGCTGTAGCTTATAAGAAGTAGGCCTATTTCGAAGACAAACGATTAATCAAATAAATGGTTCACTAGTAATAAAGTTAAACTAAATACGGATAAAACCTCTACAATTCCGTTTCAAACCTAGTAATAGCAATCAAATATTAAAATTGTATTTCGACACTCGCATCCAAAATAACGCAAAACTCTGGGGTAGGTCGTATTGTTGTTAGTATTTTGACTGGAAGGACATGAAAGAACATAATTGAGCACCCACGTGCAATAATGAGGTAAGTATGAATATATTTCGTAACTACTTACCCCATTTTTGTACGTGGGTGCTCAATTATACACTAATAATTATCTGTGGTGCCACAGTCCTTGAAAGACTCAGACAGACTAGCCGGCTGTTGGCCTCACGTTACATTTCGATAATAATTATACTTTACTGTAACAAAAAAACTGAAAGCGTGTTTTGTCATGTTTCACCCACGTTACAAGCTTGGAGGTAAAGGTTGTTTACTACAGATAGGGCCTACTTTCATTCTATATCTTATGGTATAGTAAATAGTTTTGCAACGTGTAGAGACTGGGAAAACAATTTAATAAAATCATCCGAATCATACTCGTTCATTTTATAGGCAATCTTGCAGGTCGCATTTAAAAGAACCTAGGAATATTAACATTGTCTTCAGCATATTTGCTAGGACTTCTTGTCATACTACATGACAATTTTGTTTAGGTTATTCTTTTAAGCATTCCTTCTAGGAATAGCTCAAGTGTTTTAAATTTAGCGTACATAAGTTTAGATTAAGTTCCTAGCACGTATTTGATGAAATACTAGGTTTTTCACTTCAGTTTAACTGATTTATGCAAACGAAATTAAGACAGCTGACGATTCTAATGTCAGTTATCAGCACGCCCACTTTGTTTTGGGCGCATAAGTTCATTACCGACGGTCGTTCAATTTTCTTCAAACATGGCGGCGCAATGACCACTCTATATCTTTCTCTTTCTAACTCGTTGGTTCGAATATACAAAAGAACCGCCAACACCCTCATCTCTTTATGACCTGCGTTAGAACCGGTTAGAACATAGGCTTCTAGACTACTGTATATCATTACAGTTCCAGTGTATTGTAGAACTGTGGATTGTGTGATGTGATTAGTCAGTGTGTCTGAGGAAATGCTTTATATTAAAAATGAATGAAATGAAAACCTAATCGACCAACCCTTTTCGAAATTAAAAGAGAAATTGCACGTGAACTTAAGAAATTAGGACGTCCTACACCAAATTTAAATTTGGAAATTTCTGGAAAAAGTCGAGGAAATCATGTAGCCTACTAGTCATTTTAATACCGAAATGTGTAATGGAAACGATTGGTTTTTTGCTGCGCTCATGAAAACGCTTTCTCCCCCACCCGTGTCTTGTGTTTGGAGGAGAAAATACATGGACAAAGTCCGGAGTGAAGGATTTAGTTAATTTGACTTAGAAAAATTATAAGAGCATGAAAATTCTAAAACTCATTTCAAGTCAAACAGATTTGTCACTGTTAACGATATTAAAATATTCTAACACAGCTTGATTCTGCGTATTGGATTAACATTCAGAAACAAGAAGGAAATGTTTCTAAAAAGAGATATGGTCTATCTAAAATAATTAACTGTGTGAAATTCTGTGCCGCATTTGAATTAGCGATGCGAGGACTTGCTGAATCAGGAGATTCAACAAACCGCGGTATATTTCGGGGTTTGACTGATTTTACTCCACATTTAGATTAAACTTCTAAAGATCATTTATAGGGCTCGTCACAATAGAAAGGAACTACGAAAACAATTCAAAATTAATTGCTGGATAGCAATAAAATTATTGGAAATTTCTCTTCATGACGCTGAAAGTTTGATGCAAACTATCTTAATGGAATATAGGCTTAACGGAAATTCAGTCATAATTAAACAACATGAATTAATCGTGCTGGTTTATGGCGGGGCTAACGTAATGAGTGGGAAACACGGAGAATTTTTTATTGTGTCCCACAGCTCATTTCTTGCCAAGGAATTAAATTTAATAATGCAACAAACATGTTCATAAACTGGTCAAGTTACGATACTGTATTGCAAATCTGTAGGAACTCCCAGCTCTCTGTTTTATAATCCCGTCTGCCGATACGGATATAGGCTAGAAAAGTTGACGTAAAGAAATTCGGTAGGAGTTATAAGCGTTCGAACGATAGAAAGTTCCTGATGGTTGTTCATTCAGGTATCAACATGTGGGGCACATCTCCACTACGTAACTAGTTGTACCAGGTGGGAGAGGTGAGCGCACGTAGTGAGTAGGGCGCGCGGATCGTTGGAGTACAATTTCGGGTGCACAGTCAACTTCGAGAAGGGGCTGTAATTACACGCGTTATCCGATTTAGATGCAATAAACAGCATGCGTTTGCTAAATACACTATTTTTCATGCAGAACTGCCAACCTTTATAACCATGGGCCGCTACTGACCTCAATATCACTTTTTTCTTGAATAAACAAACTTCTTATATTGATGAAGTTATATCCTAACAACGAATAACAACTAGTGACGTGATTACAAACGGGCGTCTCATTGGTTCACGCAATTGTTCCAGTCCGCGCGGAGATAGAACAAATTGGTACTAACAGATTCTAATCGAGTGGACATGGAAGAAATGAATTCTTACGATATTGACCTGTAGAGTGCAGATAGAACAAATTGGGTACGAAGGAATATGTAGACTGGTGTATAGAACAAATTGACTCCAAAATCTAAAAAGAAGGGCAATTTGGACATAGAACAAAATGGTTCTCAGCCAGCGATTTATTGAAAAGAGTAGCGCAGCGAGGCGTCCTAGCTGTACCGGTAACAGAAGATGATACGACAGGGGGTCGCTGGATATTGACCATCAGCGTAGTCTAGGCGTTATCGAGCGGGACTCGTGTCCCGAGACAACGAGCAGCAGTGGGTTCGAAACCCATTTGGGTTGATTATGTGGTTTGGTTTCTTTTCGAGGCTTGCCTAAGTATAAGTGCAATGTTAGGTATTCTCATGGTCAATCCACGGACTAATTCCATCGATACTAGATAACCTCGCATTTGAAACAGAATCGTTGGATAAGAGATTTACAAGAAATATAATATGATATTAAATAGTGTCGGTTGAAGCAGAACTTTTCATTGAACAATGCTTCATACTGTCTACACTAAATTCTGAATTCCTGTATAGATTTGAGAAATAAAATTAAATAAAATAGTAATATTTTCCTAGGTTTTGTTCCGACGATCCTACATTACCTATACATATTCAATGCCTGAGCTATAAACATATGAATGAGATGGCATAATCCACATTTCTTAATTTTGCATTTTACGGAAGTTCAGATATGAGTTTAGCCTACTAATAATCACAAGCTTTTTGTAATAGCTGTACCGTTTTTCTGTCTGTTTCAACTGGAAGACCTTCAGATCTACGTGACTATTGCATCTCTTTAAATAAAGATAATGTATTTTATAGCACTGTAATTTAAAAAGTAGTTTTCAGCGCTTAAGACTTAGGTAACTATTTTCTTCCCTGAACCTTATATAGCTATTGCAGCTCCTAGAATATAAATGTATCTCATTGCACCCGCAATTTACCAAGTATTGTAGATACTTCCTGTTCAGTCTTCGAAATGTCAGAACAGCGACATTGTAGACTGTGTCGTTGGCAACACTGTTAGCAGTTCACTATCTCGAACATGAAGCAGGTCGCGTAACGGCACTCTCCGTTCAACTGTACTGCGCCAATCTCAGTTCTCAATCGAACTGCATTGAAACTGTTCATATTACATAAAGTCATAAACTGTCCCGCACGACATAAGTCGTATTGCGGGTATGTGTAAGAGAATATTTTTCATTAGTGCGTACACCTGCGTTCATTTTCCCAGTTGACATATTTTCTGATACGAGTATAAAATACGACTTGAGCTTTAATTTCATGTCTTTTTGTTTGGTGAACAGCACAGGTCCTCTTACACCCTACATTTGTTTAAAGGCATACGTACTATAAGATATTGTAAATTTTAAAAAAGTTCTTACCTTGGAGCCTCGTCTATTTGCAGTCTACATAAATGACATATCTGAAACTCTAAAACACAGTAAATACATGCTGTATGCTGATGATGCCGTTATACATATATGCACATACGCGACCTGAAACTCTAAATGACACAATAGACAATTGAACAGTGACTTGAACTCAATATCAGCATGGTCTACAAAATTCGACTTAACTTTAAATCCAAATAAGTCGCAGGTAATTCTAATTCTAATCGGGCAACAACGACTCTTACGCCCTTCAAAATCCGCTATTATAACTTCTATAAAATTGAATGAAACCATAATCCCATTCAGTCCCTCTGTTAAATATCTAGGTGTGTACATGGACGAGAGCCTCAAGTGTAATGTTCAAGTCACACACACATGCAAGACCGTCTTCTTCATCCTTCATTCATTAAATCGCCTGAAAAATTTTCTACCCTTTCAATTAAAAATAATTCTCATACAAACATTGGTGCTGCATACGTTTCATTTGCAACATCCGAAAATACGACCACATTACACCTTCCCTTGAAACGCTTCAATGGTTAAGATTACAGGACCGAAGATATAGCCATTCACTAATTTTCCTATATCGCATCATCAGTACTTCTTCGCCTAACTATCTCTCGGCGTGTTTTAATTTCTTGTCTTATCACAGCCTGGGTACTCGTTCTAAAAATGACCATTTATTGTCTATGCCTTGCCATAAAACAGCTCACTATTCTTCCTCTTTCACAGTATCAGCAATTCGTTTCTGGAACTCCCTACCCAGCTCCCTTAGGAACTGTCGAACGATATTTCAATTTAAAAGTAAATTGTTTAAACACGTGACCAGTATTCATGTTTAATTCTCCTTTGTGTGTATGTGTATATATGTAATTTTCCTCAATGTTGTATAGTTATAATTTACTTCGAATTTGTTATTCTTGTCATCTGTAATAATGGTTCACTTACCGCTTGCATATTCATTGAGCCTTATATTATTTTTTAATTATTATTTAGTATGTTTGCATTAATTCATTCAACTTGTGTTTGTATGACTGTATAATTTTTTTATTTATGTTCTTTAAATATTAGTAAAATTGTACCAGCTTCTTTTGCTTCTGGCTAAGTGGAAGAGAAGACCTGATGGCCTTAACTTCGCCAGAATAAATAATAATAATAATAATAATAATAATAATAATAATAATAATAATAATAATAATAATAATAATAATAATAATAATAATAATTATTATTATTATTATTATTATTATTACTACTACTACCTTGAGGCTGTTACCAGATTTTTTCACTATTTCCGGTGACAGATATAGGCATACAGTAGCCTATATAGTTTGCCGTTCACTTACATTGTTTTTACACAATTTAAAGCATTAAAATATTTTTACTCATCTATTTACAAGCTAAACTACGTTTTTTTTTTGGAAAAGTCATTTTTTTAAGCAGATCCCAATTTTTCTGCAAATTCCTGACAGGTGATCTTGAAGTTGGTTAAGATAGCAAACAAGGCACTAATAATTTCTAAATTCATTCCCAAATATTTGGTATGTTCACATCATGTTCAGTGAAGATTCTCTCTCCTCTGACATATTACTTCCAGGACACAGAGATAGTTCAGTGAACTTCTGAAGTTGTGCAAAGGGAATCGTATTAGAAAAGAAAAGTTAGAAAATCCATTCCATTTTGAGAAATGAATAGCATTTTCTCTGAAGTCACATATTTCTTCGAGCAAAACATTTCATCAAATAAATTATCTTCATCCAGGTCAAATCCATCTGTATTTTAAGTAAAATAATAGAGTCTCTCTTCAAATTTGTCCCTTTCTAGAGCAGGTGTCAACAATAGAGTAGCGTGCAAATTAATCCGAACACGACATATTTTTACATTTTCTGTCATTGTTGGCCTCACAGCTGCTCTTACCGCTTTAATTGACATCTATAGTACGTGTAATTCCATTGTTGAAGGTCTGTCGTTATTATTTTTTTATAATATGTGACATTTTGCCTGTCGTTTTGTACTTATAAGCATTTCAGTTGTTTTGAAGACTTAATACTGCAATCCTGTGTACATTCTGTCGTCTTCACAAATGGATACAACTCCACGAAAACGGTCTAAAATTATAACATTAGCAGAGCATTCTTTTATGACACAGAGGCAAATTGCTGCAGAATGTCACATCGGTTTGGCTACTTTTAATTCGATCATAAAACGATACAGGGAGACTGGATCCATCACACCCCAGATAAAAGGAAACTGTGGCCGGAAAGGGAAGACTTCACCTGCAGATGATCGTTTAATTGTCAGGAAAAGTAAATTAAATCCTAGCCTAACTGCTGTCGACTTAACCAGCGAGTTAATGGCTACCACTGGGGCGAATATTCACGTCACAACAGTGCGGCGTAGGCTTTAGGAAGCTGGACGAAGGGCTCGTAAGCCTATTAAGAAGCAACTGCTAACCCCTGTTATGTGCAAAAAACGCTTAATGTGGGCAAAATTACATCAACACTGGACAGTGAATGACTGGAAGAATGTACTTTTTTCCGATGAGTCTCATTTCGAGGTCCACGGCCACCGTGTTTCTTACGTACGGAAAGGATCCGAAAAAGTAACAGCAGCTCATCTCCAACAAGCACCCAAATACCCCCCTAAAGTAATGTTTTGGGGGTTGTTTTACACATGAAGGGCCTGGAGCATTAATACCTATCAAGGGAATGATGAATTCTGACAAATATATTCACTTATTGGAAACCAGAATCGTACCCCAGCTGCAAAAATCATTTCCGGATGGCAGAGGTGTGTTCCAACAAGACCTGGCACCATGCCATACGTCTCGAAAAACTACAGAATTCTTCAACAAGAAGAATATTCAGGTACTCCCCTGGCCAGGCAACTCACCCGACATCAACCCCATTGAGAACTTGTGGTCAATTTGCAAAAGAAGAATGCAAAAAATGGATTGTTCTACAAAGGAGAAGATGATTTCTGCTCTCATTGGTGTATGGTCTCGCGATGAAGAAATGAAGAATATTTGTGGGAAATTAGCGGAATCCATGCCAAATCGTCTCAGAGCTGTTATTATGAACAAGGGAGACCACATAGATTACTGAGGTATGTCTTAGATCCCTTTTTTTATCCCGTTTGAGTGTTTTTGCATAAGTAATTACGTTGTTCGGATTAATTTGCACGCTACTGTATAAGTACATTTTATGGATACCTTATTTTGTAAATGAACAGGCTAACACAGGCACTGAGATATTCAACGGTATTTTCATAAAATTCACAACAGACACTAAGAATTCTGTTGTGAAATAAGAACCAGTTCTTCCAAAAATGCCCAAAAGTTACTTAATTGATGGTGTCATAAAATGTCTTCTTTCCTGGAGTTCAATTTTTTATTAACTTCTATATCAACGGAAGACTTGACTGCGGTTACGTCCTGACCTTCAGTTTAAATTATGTCATCACGAAAAAGTTGCAACATTTATCAGAGCAGTGTGCAAGGATCATTAAACCACATTAATAATTAACAATGAAAGTCGGAGGATATCTGGGGAAAAATATTAAATCCGGTGGAATTCCGGGGACGAATTTTGTCTGGGGACAAAAAGCAAAATTCGTTGACTGTTTCCGGGAAACGGGAACGTGTGGTAACCTTACTTTAGACGTCATGAATCCGCATGCGAGCACCACGATCTGACCGCCATTTGGGCTCCGAGAAAACTCAGTTCTCAATTTGACATGAGGCTTGGCGGATCCTTGTCGTTCTGGTAGTTTGCTAACAAGAAGTATGTAGACACATCCAGGGATTGAACGCAAGACCTCCTAGTTTATATTCGGTTGCTCTACCAATTGAACGTTCGACATCCCAGCTAACTTTATCTGAACGTTATTTTGCGCTAGGTTAGGATGTCTTGAACTTCAGGTGTATGCCATGTTATTAAAAACAAAGAAATTATGTACAGCTTAGGACAGAAAACTTGCCGATCGGATAAATTCTGTCTTCTGGTTGGAATACTTCACACTAGCAACCTGCTTCTTACCTTACCGGTATATACAGGGTGGAAGTGAAACAATCCTGCAGGTTGAAAGGGACGATAGGGTACACTTAAATGAATAAGTAAAGAAATCCGTGGCGCTACAGCCTATGAAGGGTCAAGACCGATCAGTCAGCTGCTGGCCTCACGTCCAAATACCGAAGCAGAGGTGGACGATCATCCAACCAGGATGTCACTTAAATGAATAGGAAACCAATATTACGTTTTGTGATTAAATGCATGGTTATTTAGAAAGAATTGGAAGTGTCATCAGTCTGGCAACATCGCCGCTAACACATTGCTGTTTTTTCTCGTAATACGGATGTAAGAGGTCAACGAACTCATGTCTGTCTGCCTTAGTGAACTACCTTCCATCTCCCTTTCTGGCTGCAATGTTGCAAGCTGGTCGCTTCGGTCTGTGGCTTCAAATTAGTGGTCTTACACTTTTCGCTATTCGCTGTGAAAATATGCGGGGTTATTTCACTTCCACCCTGTGTATAACGGTAAGATAAGAAGCAGGTTACTAGTGTCAATCATGTTTGTCTAGCCGAAGTAGTCCGATTAGAAGATAGAAATTAGGACAGAATGTCGTGTTTCTGTAAGTTGGTACGTTAATCGAATACTATTATTAATTATTGTTATTATGGTTATTATTTTTCAGAAATAAATGACTATAATCAACCTATCACAAAAGATAATTGAATCTCAAAAATATGAAATAAATATATTAATAACACGTGGATAGTCATCTTTAGGAAGAGAACACCTATTCACATGCACTGCACTGAACAAGAAGCACAACAACATAAAAACTTATCTCTACTTTATTGGGAAGCAAGAAGCAAAATGGGTTAAATGATCCAAAATTGCGGCCATTAGAGAACAACAACAAAGTGGGTAGTCATTACGATTGAAACCATTACCAATACTACCTTGAAAGCTTTCAATTTCTAAGTCTAGCGTCTTCTTTATCAGCTACCGCAACGTCTGTGGCAGCTGCGTCATTCAGTGATACAATAACTTAAAAAAAATAAGAACAGCATCAAAAACTATTGTATGTATTTATGGTAATAATCATTTCTTTTGTACATACATCAATCATAGTCTTGTTTTATTTCTTTTAAATTTATTGCTATGTAGTTTGGGAGTATGAAGGACAAGAAAAAAATGTTATTTTGTAAGTACGCTAGCAAAAAAGATTGAACACTACTGCTCTAAGAAGTTACACCTATTTTCACAAAAACGATCGCATGTAAACCCCGCTGGAAACGAAAGTGATTCGAAAGTGGAGATTGACGACTTTTACAAGTACAAGATAGCGCTAGTTCTTCTGTCCTAAACTGTACATCGAGAAAAAAAACGATTTCAGCAAACATTCTTCCCGATCAGGATGATGATGATGATGATGATGATGATGATGATGATGATGATGATAATTAGAGCCCGGATGTTTGGCAAAATGCCTTTTGTACTAGGTCGAAGTATATCATTATTTGCACAGATATAAATGTGATTTGGAGTAAATCAGAGTGATAGGGTCAATTTTTATTTTGCCTATTTTAGGTGTTTCTTACTAATAAATGCCTTTATTTGTCATTGTAAAGAAATATTTCTTGTTTATTTGCAATTTTCTAATTAATTATAATGTAATGTGTATGAAATTTAAATATTTGAAATAATGACTAATTTTACTAACAATAGTAAATGAAAGTAATTCATTTCGGTGCTTAATCTGCTAATAATCGTGCTGTAATACTATTGCTGTAATATGAATAGTGATAGACAATCCACAGTTACAAATGTAATATTGTCATGTCTTCACGATACCAACAATCAGCTTTATAGTTTTAAATAATAAAAGTTGTCACGTAGCATTTCAAATTGGTTGCTTTCATATTTTCAAATCTTACTGTTACAATTTTGTGCTACACGTGTTTATTAATATAGGAGAAAGAAATTTGAATGAGGAACAGTCAGTTATTGTCGGGCGACAGAAGGTATAAGACCTGTTAGCTAGAATACCTAAATTCAATAAACCATTGAAAAGTAAACTTCATGCTTACGGTAGTGTTTTCAACCGATGGGACAGTTTCGTTATATAAGATTTGTGGAAAGGCAGTTAATCACGAAAAAAAGTATTTCATAAGTCAACATGTGTCACCTACGAAGTAGTAGTAGTAGTAGTAGTAGTAGGTTAGGTTATTTTATGACGCTTTATCAACATCTTAGGTTATTTAGCGTCTGAATGAGATGAAGGTGATAATGCCGGTGAAATGAGTCCGGGGTCCAGCAACTAAAGTTACCCAGCATTTGCTCATATTTGGGTTGAGGGAAAATCCCGAAAAAACCTCAATCAGGTAACTTGCCCCGACCGAGAATCGAACCCGGGCCACCTGGTTTCGCGGCCAGACGTGCTAACCGTTACTCCACATGTGTGGACACCTACGAAGTAAATATGTGAGTTATGTTGATATAATTTAAATTTATTGCTAATATATTATGCCTTTTTAAAGTTTATAATACATTTTTCAAAGATTATTGTGCCTTTTTTATGTTTTTATTGCCTTTTTTTGCCTACCCATCTTAACTGTTATAAATGCCTATACTTCCGGGCTCTAGTAATAATAATACGTGCTTGGCTGTGTTTTCGAGAGCTGGTTTCGGGACCGATACTTGTAATTATCAAAGCTCGGAAACTGGGGACTTGTGTCTTTGAAAGTGGCTAAGCGACCGGACTTCAATGTCAACAAACTCCCGCTTCCAGCACAGAGGTACTGTCAGGTCTGCTATAAAAGTGGTTCTTGGCTGGAACAACATAATGATAATATTATGATAGGTTGAAACACGTAATTTTATAGCACATATATAAATAAACATGCTAAATACATCAAATTTACAGTTCTGCTCTGTACATTTCATTACAGTGTATGACTACATGCATTCGAAGATTTTCGAACCCATAAATTCGTCTGTTAGTTAAACATGATTTGAAACGAAGGAAACTTATTTCCACGTCACATGAAGTGACGGGAGCAAACTTAATTTTTTTTTATTTTATTTATTTTAACTAGCTACCTAGTGAGTACAAATTGCATTTATAAAATAAAAATGTTTCTAGCCACTACCGTAAGAGCCAGGCTCGTGTACGGTGTGGTCTTAGTGAATAATATTACATAAAATTTACAAGGACAGTTTACTAAATATAGTAAGTAACTTAATTCAAACCAATAAATACAACACAAGAGCAAGAATAAAGAAGAAAGAGAAAACGAGAGAAAAATACACATTTAATATAAATTGACAATCCGACAGAAGCCAGTGATATTCAATAAAAACATGAATATAGTCGATAGAAATAAAAGGTAAAAAAAAGTACATTTGTTACTATTATATATCATGGATAATTTTACAAATTTCTTTTTTAAAAGTTTTTTTTTTAATTTCAAATTTGGAAAATGGTTTGAAATTGTATTATAAAGTCTTGGGCCTAAATAAAATACTGAATATTTTCACTGTCACTGTTTCCTGTTCGATTTTCAGCAGATCTCGTATCTGAGAAAGATAAGTATATCCTAAATTTTTCTTGCAAATAGTTTTCAATTAGTGTATCACTACTAGGGAAGGTCCCTCTACGACTTGATCCATGGCTATGGACAAATTTTCCATCAATTTAAATGACTGCAATGTCTTTCAATGAATGCCCGTTTCCAGCTCTAGTTTATGTGTGGCACAACTTACAAAATATAAACTCTGCATTAGAAGAAAATAATGTCTCTCCTCAGAATTCCTCCACGAAATTCTGTACCTAAAATTTAAGAAATGTATTTTCAAACTTCCATAACACCCATTCGAATAACACGTATTTTCTCATTCCTCAGACAGATCATTTACCTGTAATTCTCTTAATGTCATTGGCTTCGACATGACACAGTTTCTTCGTTCGTCTTCTTGCCATCCGATGTGACCACTTTCTTAGTACATACGACTGTCCCTGAGCTCTTGCAGCTTGAGCTTTGTGTACGCTGTACCTGTAACCTTACTCAAGCGCACGACACACAAGTCCCCAAGTTCCGAGCTTTGGTAATTATGCTTGCACTGGCCCAGTGCACCCCTGCATGCTGTTATTGTTCTTCATTTCGATCCTTACACGCGGTCATCGTGTCTTAGCCCTGACAGATTTAGGTCCAATTCCTAGACGAGTACCCGATAAGCCCAAGGGTCGAGAGATCTAAAGTCTTAAATCATGTATCGACGTTGGAGACCCGTATTACCTCTAGAAATTCACCCCAACCTATGTTTCACACAATATTGCAGATGATAGATGAAGTGAGGGAGAGATGGAGTGTGTTGGTGAAATGTTAGAGGGAAACAATATCCCGGGAAGAGCTTTCTGCAACGTTTGCTTTGTCCATTATAAATTTCACTACGATAGTGCCGGGTATCGAAACCGGGCAGCCTGATGGGAATGTAGCGCGCTGGTATTGCGCCACAGACTCGGCTGACTAATAGAGTCTTCTTGTTCTTCTTCTTCGTCCTCTTTCTTGGCCTTGGGTTAAATTTGCAGATTCCATGTAGCCAGCTACTTCTGTAATATAAAACTATATTCTGTAGAATACCTGAATAAGTAGGCTAGTACCGAAGTACCGCACTCCCAGGTGACTAACTACTTTAAAAAACGTAAATGAATATTGGATGATAAGAGATGATAATGAACACGTCTGCACTTCACAAAGAAAGACCGATGAATCTAATAGTCACTCTGTGTAATTTGCCGGTTGTTATGCGACACATCATGGATGATCTTTGGCGCTGGCTGTAATGTTTATGTACGTACCTTATATACATAAAACATGAAGGGACTTCACGTAAAGTCAGGCTATCAAAGCAACTGAAGCACTTCTCTTCACGGTTTACAGGAAAAGGGAGATCTGTTTGTAGTTATGCTTAATTGTAATCACTAAATATAAATTATAAGTTGCAATGGAATGGAATTTAAGTGAGCGGGGCACGGATGGCCCAGCACTGCGACCTGTAGAGATCTATTGCGCTAACCCTCGATATGGAATGAGTTGCGTGCCATAGATCGCCTACGCGCACCAACCCAACCACATGACTCTCTAACAACCGGTCCCTACAGTCAACAGAAATCCATATACCATTCCTGCTTCGGCAACTTCCCCCAAGGCCCCCCTGTCGGTCCGAGGCGAAACCAGAAACGGGATGATGGGGGAGGAAAGGAAGTGGCGAAGATGAGTGGGGTTCCAATCGCCTGATAAAATTACCTGATATTTATCCATAGGAATGAGGGGGGGGAACCCCTATAAAACCTCACCCAGGCAACTCGTCCTGACCGGGAATCGAACCCGGGACCGCTGGGTTCGGAGTTAGACTCGCTAACCCCTCAGCCACAACGGTGGACTAAATTGTAAGTTACTCTGTGAAATAATACCTGAGTGGCCTATTTTATATAATCGTGACAAAATTGAAATAATGAAAATCACATTTCGTATTCGTGTTTTTTTCTCAGATACTAATTTCTGTTTCAGAAACTGTTTCTGATTCACCAGTTTCAGTTTGTCAATGCACACTAGCGGTTTCAGTCTCAGAACATTCTTCCTCTGGACATTCACCGTCACGTATTTATATTTTTTTTTTATTTATTTAATACTTTACACTTGAGCTATGCCTATTAGGCATTGCAGCCCGAAAGAGCAGAAGCTCGTGCTCGGGCGCAGTTCAGATCAGTTATACAAAATATATCACAAAATTAAGAGAGTTCATTGAGCACAATAACATTAATAAATGGTAAAATAATACAGCATGTAATAATAGGGTCTATATACAAATAGAAAATACAAAAGTACATAGATATTAGAGTATCAATTTTTAACTCAATTAGCTTAAACAATTAAATAATTAATCTGATTGAAATGATATTGCTTGCTGTATACCCTGTATTAGTGATAGTCGAAAAATATCGTAGTTTTTGTTTTAGCCCAGTTAATTATAACAGTTAGAGAAAATAACGGAGACAGTGTAACTGCTACGCATTGTCAATGATGGCTTCAAGGTTTTCAAAGGTTTAACAGTGCCCTTCGACAGTTATGTTTAGGGGGTCTGTCGCTCGTGCTCATTTTTTGTATGAAATATACTTTAATGATGAAAGTCAGAACGGTATAAGGGACATACGTTCTAGCCTGAGAAATAATGTGTTTAAAACATCAGTGTATATATAAAGTCGTGGTTTGTATAGAATGAAAACCGATGCAACCTTGTATGTCCAAAAAAAAATTATGTTTTACAGGAAAGGAAGAAAGATTTTAAGGCGATGCGCTACTGAAATTTCTATCCACAATTTTTTAGTTAGAGAGTTGAAATTTTTATTGAATATGCATATGAATATCATAATCACACATTGCAAATTTCAGTATTTTCTCATAAACACTAAAAAAAATGAACTTATTTTTTTTTAATTTCTTGGTGAAAATCCTATTTCTAAAAGAATTATTTTTTTATAGAAATCTAATTTTTCTTAAATATAACACTGCATATTTTGCAAAGGAGCATTTTAACGTCCTACTCTAATTTGTTCATTTATAAGAAAGTATAATTTTTTCAATGATCAAACATTATTAAAAAATATATACTGCTTTACGTGTAATTCTCTAGCAATAAAACTATGCTGAATACAGTCAATCAAATACTCCATTTCACAACAGATATATTAATGAATAAATATGCCAAGTTTCATCAATCTAGCTTTAACGTCCTACTCTAATTTGTTCATTTATAAAAAAGTATAATTTTTTCAATGATCAAACATTATTAAAAAAATATATACTGCTTTACGTGTAATTCTCTAGCAATAAAACTATGCTGAATACAGCCAATCAAATGCTCCATTTTACAACAGTTATATTAATGAATAAATATGCCAAGTTTCATCAATCTAGCTTTAACCATTGAGAAATAAAATGAGTACTTGTGGTTGAAAACGTAGAAAATATATTCTTCGAGATAGTGAAATTTGAAGTTTTGGTTATGCATAACTAGTACATTAGGCTAACGGACTTCTACCAATTATAATAAAGGTATATTTATAATTAAGATACTGAGATGAACTTTTCATGAAAACGTACATTTTATCGCGAACATAAAAATACGATAAAAATGAACAAATTTCTTACGGTACATAACAGGACATTTCTTAAAATCTCTTCCTGTAAAGTTTGTGTCCATACCTTGACTTAAGATGTTTTTGTAGAAGATTTGGGAAAATTTCTTTGATGGGAATTGTTAATTATTTGACATACGAGGTTGCTGTTCAATACCATCGAAATGGCATAATCTATTCCATTAATGCCGTCACGTTTTGAAATTGTGTTTACAGTTAGTACTTCACACCTCTCTAGTAAATATGCATACAACAGACACATAGAAAATCATTTCTGTTAATAATGGCGTGTCGCTACATCTCTGAAATATTGGCATACATCGTAAACGAGTTCCAATTTGCAACGAATGATAACGGCGTAGCTACTACTATAGCATGATCACCACAAAAACAGACGAGTCAAGCCGCATGTGCACAGTAGAGGTGGGAGTAGAATACGCAGTTTCGTTGTCAGCAGGACTAAGGAACGAGACGACATTAATGGAATCCAGTGTACAATAGGCAGGATGTTTACTATAAAAATTAACTTCCAGGAATTAAGGTAGCATATTTAAAAAAATTCTCCTTGATAGTGTGTAAACTTGCATTTTATCCACTGTTCAGTGCCTTAAGTGAGACTTTAAGACATTAGTGCTTAAAATAGTAAGCAATCACTTTAGGCACTGCTATTTTACGCACTGCCAAAGAAAATGCAATATTAATTGCACAAATTACATTCAGTACCAATTAATGCATTACCTTTTCATGACGTAGACCTAAATATTACATGTAACACAAATTCGTCGTTGTTCCTGCAATAACTCCTATGTGCAAAATATAACATTTTTCAGTAGGAAGAAAAAACACATTTATTCATCCTATGGCAGCCGTACATAGGAGACTGTGAGTTCTTACATTTTCGAAACAAAGAAATATAATTACATATAGGAGATTTTATTATTTGCTATGTCACTATTCAAGTTATTTAAAAGAGCAAAAATCTGAAAATCGATAAATATGTCTCATAGGATTTATTGCAGGAACAACGACGAAATAACAAATTGAACATTCATATTTACGTTTTAGCCCGTATTATTCTGAGGTTACATAAAGTATGTAGTAGTCATTGCTTGCGTTGTTTCAAGGAACTTAAGTAACTTCACTTTTCATCAGTCTAACGGGCTATGTTTCCATGGTTACTTATTTATTTATGGTTATTACTTTAGATATGTAATTCAAAAACCTGTCCAGAATGCTGTGTTAAAATCAATAAACTTACTAACAAAAATTTCTCGAAATAACTAGGCCCATTCACAAGGAAAACGTTAAAATTAACGTGAGAACTTAAACGTTACAATAACGGTAAGAAGCTGAGTCATCATTCACAATGGAAATTTGACGCTACTGTAAGACCATGAAATATAGCCTATCCGTAAACAGATGATTGCAATCACAGAGAAGAATCAGATGAAAGTGCAGTCGAATATTTTATGTTGCAAATGTGAGATATTTATTTGTTCCACATAGTAGGACATAAGGCTGACCACTACAAATTAGTATTTAGTAGAGATGAACAACGTTCGAGGAAGCGAGACTAACAGACCCGGAAAGGCGAAAACCCTCACGACGTCGCGTCCTTGACGTAAAGACTGGTTGTGAGTGATCCGATACTCGAGATTGATCACTCCCGAAGTTCCGAAGTGAAGCAGGCTTGAATCGCCACAGTTGTTTATACCTGACTGAATTTTTATCTACTTTGGTAACTGTTATATGCATGTATAAACAATCAACTAGCCTATTTGAAACATCATCTCTACCTTTCAATGTATAACACTGGCCAACAAAAAAAAAAAAATTTTGAATGTTTCCTGCACTTCATCAGTCAATTCTTACTAATTTTAGGTTGAGAAAAACGAATATGACAATGAAAAATTTTTCTTAGCTCTAGTTTCTGTGATACACAATAGGTGGAAGTATTTCAGTTTAATGGATTAAGAGAAAACGATACATTTTAATTACATATGCCGACAACACTGAAAGTGCATTTAAATTTTTTAAAATGGCAGTTACATTCTAAGAGTTCTAAATTTATGGAAGAATACCTGGCAGATGGTCGGGTCTGAAGAGAATCATGTGTGGCTCATGAGATCGTCGTCTTTTAGCTTGCCTCTTGTGAGTTCCGGAGTATCCCTACGCAAAGACCAACAGTAATCCGCAAGCATTGTTTCATTCCAAAGGTCCTGATATCTTTGTTCCATAACAGAAATATCCTGATGGAATCTTTCTCCGTATTCATTACTGAAAGCTTCACAACTAGGAGGGAAAAAGTCTAGGTGGGAGTGGAGAAAATGGATTTTAAGGGACGTGTTGCATCCGAGTTGATGGTATTTTTGCAGGAGCACTGTCACCAACAGAGTGTAGTCATCTCTTTTGTTGCCTAAAAATCCATTAATAACTCCCTTGAAGGCTTCCCAAGCTTCTTTTTCTTTCCCATCCAAAACTTGGTCAAATGCAGGATCCTTTACAAGTTCTCGAATTTGTGGCCCGACAAAAATACCTTCCTTGACTTTGGCATCACTTAATTTCGGAAATTTCTCTCTTACATACTTAAAGGCCTGTCCTTCTTGGTTCATACCTGTGACAAATTTTTTTTATCACACCCAGCTTAAATGCAGGGGTGGAAGAAGAACATCTTTTGGGTCCACGAGAGTCTCGGCAACGACATTTTTCTCGCTAGGATTAAGATTTCTTGCAGGCCAGCCTACTTGAATATAATGTGATTTTCTATCCCTGCTGCCCCACATACCTAAAAAGCAGCAATATTTTGTGTACCCCAGTTGCATTCCTAAGAGTACGCCAATGACTTTTAGATCACCACAGATTTTCCACTTGTGTTCATGATATTTGATTGAGTCAAAGAGGGCTGTCATATTTGCATAAGTCTCCTTCATGTGAACTCCATGACCAACAGAACTAGAAGGAAGTCGGTTGCCATTATGAAGTAATACAGCTTTCAGACTAAGCTTGGAGGAGTCTATGAATAGCTTCCATTCAGTTGGATCATGGTTCAAATTCAAACATTTCATCAAGCCATTAATGTCGCAGCAAACAAGATTGTTTTTCTTCTAAAAAAAAAGGGAAGCAGATCCCTGTGACGTTGTCTGTACTGTGAGACCCTGACGTCAAGTTCGAGAAGATTCCATTGCTGTAGTCTAGACCCTAGAATTTCTGCCTTCTCCTTTGACAGGTCAAGGTCTCTAAGGGTACGAACACGTTGGCGCCTAGCTTTAAAGCTAGCAGGCTCCGCTAGCAGTGTTTATGAAAGACAAGGAAGCTTGGTGTGCACAAATTGGAGCTTGTTTGCAGGTCGCTTTAATCTGTCAGCTGACTCACAGCTGATTAGGTCATCTCCTTGGAATCTCTGTGTAGACTTGATATCGCAAGGGATTCAAGTAGTGAGGACGAATTTGATTTATTAGACAGTGCAGAATCAAAGTGATTATTATTACAAGAAATCTTTTCTCGAGAGTGTTCCCTTCATCCTATAAATAATAAAGGGTTGCGTTTGGTGAATATTATCTTTTTAAATATCTGCGGAACTTTCCAGAAAAATGCATTAGCTACCCGAGAGTGGGAATCGAAACTTTCGATTATCTTCTCTATTTAACTAAAGATTTCATACAGAAGGCTTGGAAAAATTGCCAGGGAATCCTATTTTGCAGGAAGAACGGCTTATACTCACACTGAGGTAAACTGTACAATTCTTACAAAATAGTGCCTAGTGAACATTCTCAATAATTTGATTGATATTAGTTGTTATTTATTTGTTTATTTTTTTATTTTTCGTGGTATTAAGGCACATGCAGAAGAAAGCGATTAAACTCTTGAAATGAGGTCGAAGGCTGCAAATCAGGCCTATTGGTGAACGACGATGTTCATCCGAATTCGTTAGTAGTTTGTAATTAAAAAATTAATTAAATTCTACCTCCAGTTTTGAATTTATACGAAAAGTTAATGTCGTGGCAGGTCTTTCGAACACACGAGCAATATGTTTTTCTACACCCAATGTGTGCAGTGTTTTAAAACTTTACAACCACTGACACAGGATTCCCGCCACGAGTGAAGCAAGCGGTATGCACAAGGCGGAGCTTGACAGGCCGCTGGCTGACAGTCGGAGTAACCAAGAATGATATTTCCCGCTCCGTTTAACTTATCACGTCGTAGCATCTATGATATTCAAACAATCGCGCTGCAATTTTTTGTATTGATAGGTCAATACCCAAGGGAAGCATAGAAAACAATTCGAAGTCAAAATATTGTTTTTAAAAGTGAAAAAAAAAAAAAAAAAAAAATACTGACTCTGAAGTGATCTGCTCACAGAAAAAAATTTTCGGTAAGCGGTAAACTTTTTTGTTTTTCACGTTAGATGGGGGGTCAAAGCGAGAAAAATGTTGAGTAAGAATGGAAATTCGTTTTAAAAGTTACCGCTCCTCAAAATCTTTACTGGTTACCGAGTTACGGCCAATTAACATCAAAACTAAATCACATGCGCGTAGTTTAAAATAAAATACAAATTTGTGTAAATTAAAAAGCACGAATTACACAAATAATTGATAAAAGTCGTCTCTACTAATTACACAAGTCATCATTGACATCTGGTCCACAGATCACCTCTCCAATGCCTCCAATGCCTCTCTGCTCCACGAACACGTTGACGATGGTAGACTAGCTGGTAGAGTAGCTAGTAGCGATAGTGGGGGAAATGAATCGCTAGAATCATATGACACCGCACACGTTGACTCATGGATGGTCGCTTTACTGCTAATGTGAGGATCACGTAAGTTCAGTTCCCAAACAGCAAATATTTCCGCCTTGTCAGTGTTGCCAACTGTTACCAGATATCACCACATGTAGTAAAATCACGATCCTATGTACTGAATGACTTCTTTACCCACCATACTTTACCTTAATGTTGGAAGGTTATTCTAAATAGTTTCAATAATAATGAGAATAATAATAATGAGAAATGTATTGCTATGTTCTATTCTTTTATTCCTTTGCATTATTATTAGTATTAGCATTAATAGGTTACTAGACGTAAATATACAACAAAGTATAGTATATAATATTCAAGAATCAAATCTGTTCCAAGACCAATTAAATTATTGTCACTTCACTTCAAAGATTCCAGCGTACATATACTGTACTTCCTAAAGGTAGATAAATTAATAACCAATTGACTTTTGGTTGGAATTCGAATGAACTTCTGATTATCTTTTGAAATTAGTAAGGAAATGGATAATACAACTAGGCTAAAACTGAAATAATAATAAATCAACTTACAAAAATAATTTTGGCCCTTAAAAGCCATAAGCAATTTCACTTCTAGATACATTTTTAAAGATTTCATTTGTTTGTAAATTGCTTAATAATGTTACACTTACCATGATACATAACTGTGAAGTCTCTTTTTGGCTCTTGTGTCCTAAATTTAAATAAGAAAAAACAAATGATTCAAGAAATGTGAGCTGGTGAAAATTAAATACTCAGTTAATAAAATAATTACTACCAAAGAGTATTTTATTAATTCTATACAAAAGATGGATTACACAGAACAGATGGCCAGAAATCATAGATTTATACACAACATACAGCATGAAACGATCATCAAAAAATGCTTTTTGTACACAATAACAACTTTCAAACGAAGTGAAATAGCCAAAAAGTTCAATAAATATTATGCTAATAAGTAATAACTATAATTAATAATTATCTACAAGCTGTAAAAGGGAATAAAATAGTATATTGTTGAAATTAGGGGGTTATGGTTTATTACGTGTATTTATAATTTTAATTACTTTTCCTACATTTAATTATATTTTAATTTCTATTAGATTAGATGGTGGTGTGGTTGTTAGTTTTATCTGTGTACGTCAGACTATTAAGGAAGAACTGAATATTACTATTAATTTAATAACATAACACCCAAAACATCTCCAAGTCCAGACAATACACATGCTGATTTTCTTAAACATGTTGGCAAACAAGCAAACTCACTACTTTTATCTTGTAATCTCATCTAAAATACAACATCTGTCTGGAGAAAATCTATCATAACATCAATTTTGAAAAGCAATTATTCAACTAATATCTTTTCTAGTTATCGACAGATACCACTTACTAGTATGATAGCCAAAATTATGGAAGAGATGATTTCATAGATTGAATTGGTTCCTGGAATCTAGTAACTAACTTTCATCTTATTGAGTTGACTTTAGAGAATTGCATTCAACAAATGGACAGATTTTAAATTTTAGTCAAGATATTAAAGATATTTTAAACAGAAAACAAAACATCTTAACAATTTTAATTTATTTTCGAGGAGCATATGGCTCTGTAGATATAAATCACTTAAGAAATTGCAAACTTAGGGTGTCCATGATAAAGTGTTACACTGGGTCAGTGACTTGATTATTTGATTCATTGACACAAATATGTAAATAGAGACAGATTCATCTGGGCTTCCCACATTGTTGTTTTCAGGAATACATTTTCCAATATTAATGTCGATGGTCTAACTAAAGAAATAGATCTTATGATAATCTCATCATTTGCAAATAATATGGTTGTCTAGAACAAAAAATCACAGTCCACAAATATTAATAAACTGAGCCAAAATCCCAACAGACTTTTTGACTCTACTTGGAGAACTCAAACTTGCTCAATTAAGGGAAACTTTACTAATAAAACACAATCCCAAGTTATTTCAAAATGAATAGTATATAAGTTAACTTTAACAGATGATGTTAAGAAATGTGATACTTCTCCAGACATTTTAAAAATCATTAGAAACGATAAATGATCTGGTCAGTGAGTGACTACATACAGTATTTTTTATAGATGGATCCTGTTTACCAAGCCATAGATGTAGTGGTGTTGTAGTACAATACCAGTATATTCCCTTTTACAGGGAATTATACTCAAACACTTGTTTGCCCCATTTTAACCGTGACAACGCTTTTTAGTTTTTTTTAACATTCTGGTTATTGTATTGTGTTTGTGTTTAGTGAAAGATTTTAGATAAGGGCGCAAATAGCCATAGTAGCTGACGTGCCCTTTTTAAACGCCACTAACTAACTAACTTCAAACACTGACTAATTTTGATAGTGAAAATTTAGATACACTTTTAAGCTTACAAAATCTCCAGTATCGACTTCATAAATCTGAGAAGGCTGTCATACTATCAGATTCAAAATCAGATATTCTTGCTGCAGTATTGGACGTAACAGCATGAAATCTCAATATTTCACAGTGTTTTAATATTTTAAGCAAAATGGTCGAATTACATCGACGACTGGTACTTCAGTGGATCCATGAACTTTATGGAGTGGGAGGTAATGAGGTAGCTGAAAGGTAGCAAAATTACTGTAAGGTTATCTATATACCTGCATCTTACCACACTGTTAAAAGAATAACAAGATCAGAACATGACAATGTGGTAACAAAAATCGGAATGATTCTAAAGCAAATGAAAAAATTGCAATAGGCCATCCGGCATCCGCTCCACGATGGAGGAAAATCCTCAGAAGAAACCAACTAATCAGACCAAATGGGGGATCCAAACTACCCTCGAGTGCAGCTCTGAATTTGCAGGCCAACAAGTCTACCGACTAAGCTACATTGGTGGCTCCACTAAAAATATGAAGTACATGGCACTCAGATTATTAAATTGACAAACCTAAACAATTATTCATCAGTTAAGCTATAAAATATAATACATAGCAAGCAAGTTAATTCAATTTAAAAGTATAAACAATTCAATCAGTTGAAATATACAGAAATTGATAATAAATATCATGCAAATTACTTCACGTTACAAGCATAAACAATTCATCACTTGTGGTATACAGCCTACTATTTAATTTACAGCACATACAATTCATCAGTTAAGCTATAGGCCTACAGTCTACTATTCAATTTACAGCATATATAATTCATCAATTAAGCGAAACAAAAATATAGTACAATACATAGTAAAAATAATACACCTAATTTAATAACTGAACTTCTATGAAAATCTACAGTGGCAGTACTCATATTATCACAGGCCATGATTGTCTCAAATATTTACAAAGAACTGATATTTCAGAATCTCCCCATGCCATTTCTGAAATCTCAATGAAGATATGGATCATTGTCTTGACTGTTTAACTTTACACAGCTTTCAATCATCCGGTTAAATATTGGAGTGCAAGATAACAAATGACATCAACTGCTGAACACTTGGTATCAATCAACCAACAACTTCATTACATTAAAGGGGGAAAAAAACTGAAAGAATTAATTGTATATAGACACAACACATAAGACAAGGCCGCTTCAGAACAGTAATTGGCAAGGCTCTGTTGTTTTAGGATTCTTATGTAGATTCAATTTCACCTGAAAGAAAAAAGTAGCATCTATAAGTATGCCTAATTATGAGAAATAAGAGAAACGGTTGCAATAGTAGTAGTAGTAGTAGTAGTAGTAGTAGTAGTAGTAGTAGTAGTAGTAATGATAATGATAATGATAATAATAATAATAATAATAATAATAATAATAATAATAATAATAATAATAATAATAATGACTGTAAAGTATGGAAATTAATATTGCAATGTAATATCAAAAGGTGATTTCACACCATCAACTCTTATCATTTAGTACAACAAATCTATTATATTCAGTTGCAATCACCAGTAGCTGTTCTTTCCTCCATTTTGTTGTTGGCTGATTTTTCACAAGTCTGCTATGATATGCAGCACTATCCATGACAATAACGCATTGCCCTAATGTTCTCAGGTCAACAACTGTGTTTGCACCCACTTCTCAACTACAGGGCTATTCATAGCACTATGGTAGTCCTGACTTTTCTTTCAATTGCATGAAAAAATTAAATCAGCACCTGCAATAAAAATTATACCTGGGCATATAATTACGTCACATGAATTCACAGCATTTAAATAAAGAAAATAAAACATAACATGACATGAGATCCTCTTTGGTGAAAGGCTTTCCCACGTTTTTATTTAGTCACCAATTTTAATATTTTTGTACCCTGATTAAAAAAATTACTCTTGCCAAATTTATGTAAAATATAAATCAATATAACTTACCAAGTATAAATCCACCTTTCGTTCCGGCATCTAATCTTCACCCTCATTTGTTGGTCTACGAATAACACCATTCATGTCACTGAAAACTTCACCTGGTTTATTTCATGAATAAGTGGGTGATCCTACTTAAAAAAAAAAGAGAGAGAAAAGCAATTCACATTGACACTCTAAGAGACACAAAAATTTTAAAGACAGGAAAACCGTTCAAGAATTTTATAACTAACCTCTAGTTATAATGTATGTATTTATTTACACTGCAAGTGGGCAAGCACCCAGTGGCAGTGGTATATACAATATTAACAATACACAGTTAAAATGATAAGCTATACACAATAAAATTTACAATACATAATACAATTTACAACACATATACAATTTTATACACAATACAATAAGAATACACAATACAATTTAACACAATAATAATAAAACATAAAATAAAACACCTAATTTTACAACACAACCTACATAATTATGTATAGGTCCTACATAAATCTCAATAGTCTTTCACTTTACTCTCATTTCATTCCCTGTAGTGGCACTATGACGCATTTCACTGACACTTTAGCACACATTTCACTGACACTCTGTAACACATTTCACTGACACTATAGAACACATTTCATTGACGCTATAAATTATCACTGATCGGAACTGTTCACTGCACTGTAAAACCATAACTTCACTGACTCACCTCGCTTCACTGATACAACAGTTCAAATAAGTCAAATAATTGCATTCTTATGCTTACTTATAAACAGAACTACATTTAAACTAAACATTTCTAGTCTAAGGCCCTCTTACACGCTATTTTTAAATAATTTACAATTCAAACCAAGGAAGTAAACTCGTCAGGCTAGATAAATACATGTCACCTTAAAAAATTAAATGTTGAATGTCACCTTAATTTTAATTTTCACTTTATACACAACTCTTTAAATTATTCTTGAATCTCCTTAAGGAAGGACAGCCCTCAAAGACCGCTGCACGTAGGTCATTCCAATCATTTATAGTTCTATTTAAAAATGAGAATTTACCTACTTCCGTTTTCTGTTTCCTACATTTGATTTTAAAATCATGATCGTTCCTACCATAGTACGTTGGCTTTTCTAACCGAGCCGTTATGTCTACCCATGCTTTCTGACCTAGATGTGCTCTATACAATGATATTATTCCAGTTTTCCTACGTCTGTTTTCCAAAGTTTCCCATTTAAGTTCTTTTATCGTATCGTTTCCATCTTCTCTTTTACCTTTAACAAATTTAGCTGCCCTATACTGTATTCTTTCTAAGGAATTTATCTGATATATTCTATAGGGATCCCAACACGTAGTTCCGTATTCCATTAACGGTCGCACTAATGTTAGATATGCTATTTCCCTCGATTTGGGGCTAGCCTTTCTCAAGATTCTCATAATAAAGTGAAGTGCCCTCCATGCTTTGCCTGTAACATTATCAACATGCTCTCCCCAAGAAAGTTTGGAGTTTAAATACACTCCTAGGTATTTACAACATTTTTCTTGCGGAATTACAACACCACTGAATTCGTAATTAAGACTAGTCTCCTCTCGGGTTTTACAAAATGTTATAGATTTACTTTTAGAACCATTTATTTTCATCCTATGCTTTAACGCCCAGTTGTAAATGTTATTCAAGTCTCTTTGAATAGACTCTACATCTGAATTATTTCTAATCTTTCTATAGATAATGCAGTCGTCTGCAAATAGCCTCACATTTGATGTAATATTCTGGCATAGGTCATTTACGTATATTATAAAGAGTAATGGACCCAGAACGCTGCCCTGTGGCACCCCTGAACTTATATTTCCAATTTCCGATATTTCATGACCTACTCTAACTCTCTGGGTTCTACCTTTTAAGAATTCTTGGATCCATAGCACCACTCTTTTATCTATTCCTAGCCTACTTAACTTATCTATTAATATGTCATGTGGCACCAAATCAAATGCTTTCGAAAAGTCAATCACAACTGCATCGATTCTTCCGCCTCTATCTACCTCTTCAGCTAGATCCTGAACCAGCGACGTAATTTGACTATCACATGAGAAGCCTTCCCTAAACCATGCTGGCGGTTGTAAAACCAGTCTTTCGCATTTAGAACATGACGAATATAATCCGATATCAAATGCTCCATGACTTTACATACGACAGATGTAAGGCTAATCGGTCTGTAGTTTCCGACATCTAATTTATTTCCACCTTTATGTATGGGTACCACTATAGCTGATTTCCAGTCACATGGAATAGCTGCATTGTTTATGGAAACATGAAATATACGCATTAAGTATGGAATTATGGCCTCGGAACCTAATTTAAGAATCTCTGTTGCAATACTATCTGGTCCTCGAGACTTCCGATTTTTTAATTTCGTTATTCTCTCTCTAACCCCTTTGGAAGTTATTTTGAAAGTCGAATTTGGTTCACATTCACGGTCTGTGACACAACCACTCCTATCAGCGGGATTATTATTATTATTATTATTATTATTATTATTATTATTATTATTATTATTATTATTATTATTATTATTATTATTGAAAACCGAAATGAAATAGGAATTTAATAAGTCGGCCTTTTCTTTGTCATCAGTTATACTTTCTCCGTTCTGATTTCGTAAAAGCACTACTCCTTCATTTTTCCCTTTTCTCCTGCGTACATAATTATAAAACTGTCTCCAATTGTTACTTTCATCTTCTTTTAAAATAGTTTTTAGACAATTTTCCTGAGCTAACCTTTTTTCACACTCAAGTTTCTTAATTAATTCGATATATTTTTCCCAATGCTCATGGCTCCGTTTACGTTTGCTAAATGCGCGCCTTGTCTTTTTCTTTAAGTAGCGAATATAATTAGTGTAATATTCTGGGTCCGGATTTTTCTTAATTATTGTAGAAGGTACACATTTTACTAATGCCTCGAAAATTATACACTTAAATTTATGCCACACATTTTCCATATTTCCTTCAGTCCTTAGAAAGTCATCATGCTTTTGTCGTAGAAACGTTTGTAATTCATGGACATCGGTTTTGTTAAAATTCCAGACAGACAGTAGACTTGACCTCGGATTTACTGTGTTTTCCCAGAAGATTTCTAATAAGACGCTATTGTGATCACTTATTTTATTAAGACTTTCAGAGTTGACAAAGAGAGAGACAGGTCTTAGTAGGTAAACATCTAAGAGGGCATTGTCACGCGTCGGACCATTTACTACCTGCTTGAAATCTTTACGCCAGATCAATTCATTAACAAGGGTCTGTGCATCTGAATTGGTACCTGAAATCCCGTTCCAGTTAATTTTCGGGAGGTGTAGATCCCCAGCAATTACTACGTTTCGGTCTTCTGATACTGTATTAAGGTATTTATTTAGTTTGTGCAAAGTTAAATTGTTTAATTCACTGGGTGGTCTGTAACATGCTATTACATCTAAGGTTTCCCGCCCATTTCTTATCTGAACATTCAATATTTCAACTTCCTCATGTATCCACAGAAGATTGGTACTTATTTCTATCTTAGTACGAACGAAAACTCCCCCTCCCTTTTCACTTCTATCCTTTCTGAAGACTCTATAATCCGACCTAAAAATTTCCGAGTCATTTATGTCTTCCCTAAGCCATGATTCCGTCCCAATTATTACATCTGGATTATAAACATCGACCAAGTTCCAAAACGGAATAAGTTTATTTCTAATACTTCGGCAATTAACCTGCAGTAGTCTTAGTAGGCCTGTCCTTACTTGAACATTCTGAATCCCCGTGGCACCTCGCCGTCACTGCAGGTCTACGCTGCCCGCGGATAGGTCTTCGACCGCACCGCCCGCTGGTAGTCCCTCGACCCCTCCACCCGCTGTTAGACTCACACCCCCGCTGACCGCCGGTAGTCCCACGCCCCCGCCGTCGGCTGATGGTCCTTCGGTGCCGCTGCCAGCTGATGGATCCTCGATCCCGCCGCGCCATGTTGTAGTAACTACCCGCGCGAAGAGGGATCCCATGTCTGCAGCTCCCCTCCGATTTAGGTGGATTCCGTCTCTTCCGAAGCATCTGTCGTCTATCCAGGAATTTGGATCGACGAAACGCGCACCAAGACACTCCGCTACCCACTCGAAAGCTTTATTCACACGACCCACTTTTCTCCAGTTCACATCCCTCCGTCTGACGATTCCACTGATGACAATCCCAGCTGCCGGATATTTCTTCTTCGTTTCCATCACCAAGTCATATACATCTGCCATGATATAATCAACACCTCTTCGCAAATCGTTTGTTCCTACGTGAAGGACGATATTTTTCGGGTCCCCTCGTTCCTGATTTTCGATCACGCTTTTCATTTCTTTCACTCTAATCCCAGGGTAACACTCTGTCGCCAGCTCCGATTGTAGATTCCCTACGTGTCGAATGATGGAGTCTCCGATGATAACACTTGCCGCACCATGCTTCTTCTTCTCCTCCCTCTCTTCGCCATTTTCCTTTTCCCGTCGCAACAACTTATTTTCGTCCTCCAGAAACTTGATTCGTTGCTCCGCCGTCTCTAGATTCTCCCGTAGCTTCTTCACCTCGTTCCGAAGACCGATGAGCTCCCTGCTGCCTGCCTCGTTCCCGCAGTCCTTGCACAGCCACGTTTCTTCTACTATCTGTTCCCTCTTGATCTTCTGACAAGTCAGATGGAACCACTTCTCGCACTGGTTGCACAGCACGCCTACTCGTAGGTTCTTTCTACAGCTGCCACACTTGACACTGATCACTCCGTTGTCGCTTGCAGGTCCTGGATTCAGTTCGATACCACCAATAATTAGTAGTATCGCGATCACTATGTGAAAGAAGAGACACTCAGCCAGACCTGCCAAAGCTGTCCCTTTCACGCTCCGCTGCATCCTTGACCTGGCCGCCCAGCCGCCTATCCTTGCCCGGTACAGCTCCAACTCACAGCCCATTGCTCAAACCTTTTCTCCGCTGCGAAAAATACGTACTTCCTCTCCACCGGCCTGAGTAAAGCCGCCGGCCTGAGTAATATGAAACTATTAATTGCAAAACATGTTGTTCCCACCTGAATTCATTACTAGTAGCCTATATTAATTGCAATTTCATATTCCACATAAGTGTTAACCTATTTGTTAGTAAAAAATTCAATCACTCAATGTCTCACAATACATTGAAATTTACCATTCATAAAAATCCAAGTCTCATCCAAGAATAGTATGGGTTTGGGGTTCTCACTCTCCACATTTCTTATATATTCTCTTAAAAACGAATAACATCACTTTCTCATACGTGTGTATAAGGATCCCCTTTGCTCCATAGAAATTTAATCTCTTTCAAAATTTTTTTCACCGATGATAAGGATACTCTAAATAAATATGTTTCATAATCATCATTCATATGTTCCAGAACTTTTGCTGCTGTTAGTACTTCCCCTGTAACAGTAAAGGAAAATTATGCCACATTTTTATACATATGACTAATATCAGAATTACATTGCATAAATCAACACAATAATTCCTGTAACTTCCCTACCTTTATGTAACTTGTCATAAATAAATCTCGCAATTGCATCTTTCGTAAAATCATCAGCATCAGTCACTGGATGTTTACGTAGTCTATGTATTCCTGGTGTCACAAGTGGGGTCCCCTTCTATGAATTTATCACTTTCGTGGCTGTAGTAAAGCCAAGCTGTAATAACAAACAATAACATAACACTTCTAAAAATTGTTATATCATAAAATTCATGCATGATACCAAGATTTACAGCTATATGAATAGAAAATGATCAACATGTTAGGTTGGGTCTACGATAGGTTTAAGTAGGCTAATATTTAGGTAATTCTCCAGAAAAGCTACATCAAAGAAGGCATAATTTTATTTTGTTTAATTGATTTCTGTGATATTTACATAGTGATGAACACGTGGTTTTAGTGCACAGCCACAAATACTTTCAGCACAAAAATCCTTTGACACTTACCTGTATATTCTAATGCATTGTTGTAGTCCCTCCCTCAAACTTGTTACTAATTACCAATATAACATGCGAGAGGTCCAGGACGAAGAGAAATGGTTAGTTTCCCAGTAGTGCGTCCTCGTCCTCTCGAGTGTTATATCTTAACAAGTACATTGGGTGGGGTAGCTTTTCTGAAGAAACACCATATTTAATATTACTTAGACCAGTCATGAATAAATTATTCAGCCAGAGTCAACGTTCCTATGCTTTATAGAGTATGTTATATAGTTATTATATAAAACTGAATTATTTTTAAGCACCATAACAGGCCAACATTAATGTAATATTTGCTACAATATCAAGTTAATAATTACAATATGACTTGTATTTTCTTCGGCCGATGTGGCATGTAAATTGTGATCTGAACGGTTAATTTAATACCAAAAGAGAAAACTGGAAATTTACTTTCGTGCTGTTTGATTATTTGTTCGTCTAATTTGTAAATGTATTTAAGCTATCACCTACTGCAGTATTATAGTATCTTAAATGTATTTAGTTTGGCAATATGAAAATCACTGGCTTGATTAAACATCTAGGCCTAACCAAAAAATTTGTTTTGTTTGACCACAATCATGAAATTATTAGTGCAAACTCCTAAAATTGAATACCACTTTGAAATGTATGCTTAAGAATACTTACTCCTAATAATTTTGCTATTCTGGTTGCAATTGCTGTCTCCGTTAGCATAATTCCTTCTTCATTATCTTCTTTCTTCAACTCATTATACACGTGAACTACAGATTTCTGAAGCGTACTCTGAATGCCACACATTTTCTTCCTTGGAGGAGTCACTGCAACACTATTTCATTTTTTTGACATAGTAGTAAAAATCTAAACACGAAAGAAATTCATTAAAATTTGAAATAATATTTCTATCCATTACCCACGTGCATTATCACGCCCAAGTATATTATATTTATTCGTACTTATCTGACTATTCTTGAATTATAACCACAAAGCAACACATAAAATAACTATTATGTATTAATATTAATACTAATATTAATTAATTATTAATAAGTTCGAATTTCACTATCTTCCAGTAACCTGCTGAGAAATCTAGTACAATTTTAATTTCATGGAACTCCAGTACCGGCAAATATTGTCGATATTTGCCTCAGCTGCCAACATACCAGTTACAAAATCACTACCATTTATAGTATTTGTCAGTATCGAAATTCGAAACGAAGTTGGCAAAAGAAAATTCAATCTTCAAACTAGAAAATCACCATAATCCACTAGCATTTGTAGTAATGGGGGAAAAATGGTTAGGTTTCACCCTTAGGGTATCAAGTTACCTGGTCTTCCCTATAGCTTTCCAGCACGCTGTAAGCTCCAAGAATGGTTTCAGTCATTCTTTCAAGCTTGCAGCGCAAGTCTCGGCGTGGAGCAGAGAGGCATTGGAGAGGTGATCTGTGGACCAGATGTCAATGATGACTTGTATAATTAGTAGAGACGACTTTTATCAATTATTTGTGTAATTCGTGCTTTTTAATTTACACAAATTTGTATTCTATTTTAAACTACACGCGTGTGATTTAGTTTTGACGTTAATTGGCCGTAACTCGGTAACCAGTAAAGATTTTGAGGAGCGGTAACTTTTAAAACGAATTTCCATTCTTACTCAACATTTTTCTCGCTTTGACCCCCCCCCCATCTAACGTGCAAAACAAAAAAAGTTTACCGCTTACCGAAAATTTTTTTCTGTGAGCAGATCACTTCAGAGTCAGTATTTTCTTTTTTTTTTTTCACTTTTAAAAACAATATTTTGACTTCGAATTGTTTTCTATGCTTCCCTTGGGTATTGACCTATCAATACAAAAAATTGCAGCGCGATTGTTTGAATATCATAGGTGCTACGACGTGATAAGTTAAACGGAGCGGGAAATATCATGCTTGGCTACTCCGACTATCAGCCAGCGGCCTGTCAAGCTCCGCCTTGAGCATACCGCTTGCTTCACTCGTGGCGGGAATCCTGTGTCAGTGGTTGTAAAGTTTTAAAACACTGCACACATTGGATGTAGAAAAACGTATTGCTCGTGTGTTCGAAAGACCTGCCACGACATTAACTTTTCGTATAGATTCAAAACTGGAGGTAGAATTTAATTAATTTTTTAATTACAAACTACTAATGAATTCGGATGAATGGACATCGTCGTTCACCAATAGGCCTGATTTGCAGTCTTCGACCTCATTTCAAGAGTTTAATCGCTTTCTTCTGCATGTGCCTTAATACCACGAAAAATAAAAAAAATAAACAAATAAATAATAACTAATATTAATCAAATTATTGAGAATGTTCACTAGGCACTATTTTGTAAGAATTGTACAGTTTACCTCAGTGTGAGTATAAGCCGTTCTTCCTGCAAAATAGGATTCCCTGGCAATTTTTCCAAGCCTTCTGTATGAAATCTTTAGTTAAATAGAGAAGATAATCGAAAGTTTCGATTCCCACTCTCGGGTAGCTAATGCATTTTTCTGGAAAGTTCCGCAGATATTTAAAAAGATAATATTCACCAAACGCAACCCTTTATTATTTATAGGATGAAGGGAACACTCTCGAGAAAAGATTTCTTGTAATAATAATCACTTTGATTCTGCACTGTCTAATAAATCAAATTCGTCCTCACTACTTGAATCCCTTGCGATATCAAGTCTACACAGAGATTCCAAGGAGATGACCTAATCGGCTGTGAGTCAGCTGACAGATTAAAGCGACCTGCAAACAAGTTCCAATTTGTGCACACCAAGCTTCCTTGTCTTTCATAAACACTGCTAGCGGAGCCTGCTAGCTTTAAAGCTAGGCGGCAACGTGTTCTTACCCTTATGAGATCACTCAATTCCACTTGACTCAGTCTGTGCGGTTTATTATCTTTTTCCTCAAAATCAGGGTCTTGGGATGTGGAAGGCTTGTTGGATTCTTCTTCTTGTTCCACACTGTCTTCATTTTCTACTTTAAACACACAATTTTCGTGCCATTTTTACAAATTTTACACTTTAAAAACACTTCCAAACCAGAAATTCTGCATTAATTACAGCAGAAACAATATGAAATTCACAGTCACAGCAACAATATCTATGTTTGTAACTTACAAACAGCTGAAGAACATTTGGTTTTGTTATTTGACAGGTGTGCCAACTTCCAAAACAAAATTTCCCACAAATTTCCCGCAAACTGAAAATGTTGTCTCTAAAAAAGGAAATGTCACTTTATCTCCAAAGCAAGAGCAAATCTGTCGTTTTTATGGTGATTTTTTAATTCAGCAGGTGGAAATACATAAGAATTAGCTATTTTTGAGCCCGAAGCATTTTCATTGTTGGGCAGTGTAATCAGTTCTAAAGTACGATGAAAGAGTAATGGAACGGAGAGAAATTCTCTCCGGCGCCGGGATTTGAACCCGGGTTTTCAGCTCTACGTGCTGACGCTTTATCCACTAAGCCACACGGGATTCCACCCCGGCGTCGGAAGAATCGTCTCAGTTTTAAGTTCCAACTCTTGGGTTCCCTCTAGTGGCCGCCCTCTGCACTACGTCATAGATATCTATGAACCTAGGACCGAAGTCCACACATGTGCTGAGGTGCACTCGATATGAGTGACTAGTTGGCCGTTATCCGACGGAATAAGCGCCGTCTTAAATCACGAAGTGATTTACGCATATCATATATATTTTTGTAATGTACCGAAGTACATATGATATTTCCATGCAGATATTCTGCGTCATCACACGATGAAAGAGTAATGGAACGGAGAAAAATTCTCTCCGGCGCCGGAATTTGAACCCGGGTTTTCAGCTCTACGTGCTGACGCTTTATCCACTAAGCCACACCGGATTCCACCCCGGCGTCGGAAGAATCGTCTCAGTTTTAAGTTCCAACTCTTGGGTTCCCTCTAGTGGCCGCCCTCTGCACTACGTCATAGATATCTATGAACCTAGGACCGAAGTCCACACATGTGCTGAGGTGCACTTGATATGAGTGACGGGTTCAAATCCCGGCGCCGGAGAGAATTTTTCTCCGTTCCATTACTCTTTCATCGTATGATGACGCCGAATATCTGTATGGAAATATAATATGTACTTCGGTACATTACAATAATATATACAGTTCTAAAGTCTTTATTTACTAGGCCCTTATTAAAAGGCTGGGAATTTTCTTTTCATATGTTTAAGATCAAATATGCAATCTCAAGTAAAAAGATATTATTATGCTTTATATTTCTTAGAAATGCAAATTTATTTGAGAATTGTTTTTTTTTTTTTCATATAACCATAGGTAATATCATATAATAGAACCAGAACATTTTGATAACTAAGATACTGTTCTGCTTTTGTCTTTTTGTCTCATTTAAACATTTATAATGTTATTTATTTCAATTATGTATGTTATTCAAAGTTACAAAATCTTTCCACGCCGATCAAATCCTATTTCGAGAATGATGAGCGAGACTCGAAAGACAAATGCAACGAACACAGCGAGCGAGAGCGGCAGTTAGTTTTGTTCATCTCTAGTATTTAGCCTAGATATACTTAATATTATAGGTTAGCTATAATGTTGTGAATGTGATAAAATAAATTAACCAAATACATACGCTTCCATTTCATGTTCATGGCGATTGTCTTCCATATACGTATTTACTTTCTTTCAGCGTACTTACTATCTTTATCTGAATGACATGGTTTGTCATATAGACAGTGATATGAATGGAAGAGAATCAATCTTTCGTCAAACGATTCCATTTTAATTTGTTTCTTCCAACGTTCTCCGACAGCGCTCATTTTATGCGTATTCAGATAGTGTCTTTGTTTCATTATGGTCGCTGACGTCGCCGCAAACGAAAAGCTTGTGGTTTGCAAGTTTCTGTGTTCACATTGTCGTTCACTTCTAATGTTAACGTTTACGAAAATCATTACATTAAATATACTAACCGCAAGCGCTTTGGCGCTTATCATTTTCGTTTAGACGGCCATGAAATCGTGATCATGAATAAAACAAGGTGTGCTTTCATGGATATTTAACTTTGAATTTAGACGGCCATGAAATCGTGATCTTATAACTAGGGACCGTATTTTATATCCGTACGGATATAAGGTTAGCTTTTCAGAGACTAGGCCTATATTAACGTGACGTCATGTATGGCGCGTGCCACAGCATCTTCTTTGTGCTGAAGTTGACATTCTATTCATGATTCCAAACTAGACCAGATAGACTGTCTACAATGCATTATAGTAACAAAAACTGATACTACGATGATGTATCCTGCAATTTAAATTATTTATTCATTTATGTAAATAAGTTTTCCTTAGCAGAGTTAAGATTATATGCCCTTCTCTTCCACTCAAACAGTAAAAACGTGCACAGCAAATATAAATAACAGCAACACAGAAAGTAATGGGACAATAATAATAATAATAATAATAATAATAATAATAATAATAATAATAATAATAATAATAATAACTTACGGCTTTCAAGGAAATTGGAGATTCATTGCCGTCCTCACATAAGCCCGTGATCGGTCCCTATACTGAGCAAGATTAATCCACTCGCTCCAATTATATTCCACCTCCCTCAAATCCATTTTAATAATACCCTCCATTTACGTCTCTGCCTCCCCAAAGGTTTTTTCCCTCCGATCTCCCAACTAACACTCTATGTGCATTTCTGGATTCGCTCATACGTGCTACATGCTCTGCCCATCTCAAACGTCTGGATTTAGTGTTCCTAATTATGTCAGCTGAAGAATAGAATGCGTGCAGTTCTGCGTTACGTAACTTTCTCCATTCTCCTGTAACTTCATCCTCTTACCACCAAATATTTTCGTAAGCGCCTTATTCTCAAGCACTCTTAACTTCTGTTCCTCTATCAAAGTGAGAGTCCAAGTTTCGCAATAATAATAATAATAATAATAATAATAATAATAATAATAACAGCAAGATGTAGATGTGTTTAGTTACATGTAATTCGAAGAGTTAAACAATCACAATTTAGTGTTAAATAGGACAATTTGTATCAAGGAAATATTTCATAATGAAGGACAATTGATATGTGAAAAATAAAAATCATATTCAACAAAAGTTATATTTGAAAAAAGATCATATTCTAGAGACGAAAAATTCTCTTTTTGACAATCAGGTTTTTAAAGCCCCTGATACTCTATTGTACACACTTTACAAATTAAGTAGGATATAGTATTATGAAATAAAATACCTTTCATTACAGTACACAACACTGTACATAATAGTGTAAATAATGTTTGATCAATGTAGACCTACATTCTTTATTATAACATAAATAGTAAAAATAGTGTGTTCTAGTGTACATACCGGTACTGTAGTTTAAATAATAATTATAAATGGTAAATATTAGTGTATGCCTAATTGTTAAAGTGATCTATGTTTTGTTCTGCCCAACTTGACAAAACAAGTTCCGCATGAGCATCAGAAGTACTACATGCACGCACTCATCCATTACTATAAAAACTCCAGTGATACTTAACCTTGTAACCTCCTGTAACAAAGTACGGTCTCTAGTTATAACCCCTCTAACTTGCATTTTTTTAAATATAAATTTGTGATATCGTAGACAAACATTGCATGATACACATTAGTAAAGTTATCTTCTTGGCACGAGAGTAAAGTTTGTGAAACGAGGCGTTCACAAACTTTGCACTCGTGCCAAAAAGAGAACCTTTACGAACTTGTCTCATAAAAAAGTATTATTTACTTCACATATACTTTATGACTTCAAAACATCTATGTAAAAGTCACTTGTATCACTATGTCTTAAAAATGACTTAAATTACTTCAACATCACTCAGCTCTTTGTCGCCCTTGGATAGTAGGCCTACTATTGTTCGTCTGCAGCTTGAAATGCATGCATTTCGTCGTTCCACGTTTATCGCAAGGATGACCCACGTCGACGACCCCTATCACGAGATAGAACTTAGTCGACTGGTGCTCTTTTGTTTTCTCCATCGGTATTGGATTTTTCTAGAACTCGTGATGCACCAGGGAAATGAACTGCACTAGGGACATGAAGTCGAACTGATGCATGTCGCAGTAGTGTAGGAGGCGTATGGTTACTTTGTAAGTTCTATATGGAATTGAAGGGTTCAGAGCCATAGTGGGCCAAGCGCAATTTATTAGAAACGGAGAAAACAAGAGATAAATTGATTACAATAATTTATCGAAACCTATAGCAAGTAAGATAAAGTATGCACATTAAAATTAAATGATATGTCAATCTTCATTAAACTGTGGTATTTAGTTAACCGTAACCCTCGTTTTCTCCGTTTTTAATAAATGCTTGGCCCGCTATGGCTCTGTACCCTTCAATTCAAAGGTTCACTTCACGAAACTCCATGACTTAATTCAATCTTATTGAAGAAAATCTTCTTTGTTGTTTTTTCTTGCACTGCATCCATCTCATTTTCAGTGGGTTTATCTTTTCCTTTTCTTTTTAGTGCTTACCACTCTACTTTCCCATTGATGAGAAATTATTCGTAGAATTTCGCTGATATGAAACGCAGTCCGCACTCCGCAGACGTCTTTTTTCAACTAGTTGCATCAATCCTGTGGCATGAACATCAACTAAATTTTATTTTTATTTCTCTCAGCGTGAGAAATATCAGCATCATTTTCCAGACAGTTGTGGCCAGGCACAGGGAACTTATCATAGACCAACCCTGTGCATAAGAGGGGAAGTGAAAGGGACTGAGAAACAACTGTCCATGTCCTCTTCGCTTACGGCGCCTTATCCCTTAGAAGCTGGAAGATTTATACCACTATTGCACGCAAATGTCTGATTCTTAACCAGGGGTTTGTATACCTGCATAATCGGGTAAATTCATGTTGGGTTCGTTAGCCGAGCGGTTTAAGACGCACAAGATATGTCCGGTCAGCATATCGCGCCTAAGATCGCATGTTCCCGTCCCTGCCACAGTAGTCAATTAATTGAGCCTGTGGTAAAGGATGGGGAGGGCCCATGTAAAACAACCGGTGTAATGGTACGCATGGAAGCTCAGGGGTTTCAGTTGACTACAGTTGAAATGATTTTGTTCCTTTTTTTAAGAAGAAAAAATATTTACAACATTTTTTTTTTATTGTTTTAAGCAAGTGCAATGCCCTTAATGTTATACAGGGACGTCATTTTATTTTTACTAACACTTTTAATATTAACCTGTCTATACCTTTAGAGAACCGGAAACACCGCTTGCTCCCCCCTCCAAGACTGGATGATACTGGCGTAAAACACAAATCACTCTACTAGGTATAGGAAGGAAGAAAAGTAGTTCATCCATTTACGTAAACTAGGAAATATCGCGATTTTGAGTTTGATAATTTTCATTAGGTTTTTCTTTAATCAAAGTACAGTACTGTATTAAGAATAAGTGTTTTTACTCACGAAGTGAGTTATCCATGCGAACGTATTCATTAAGCAGTGTATATTATACTGTCTACAGCACATTAGCGTACAATATAGAGAAAGAAGTTAAATTGAAAAATAATCATAATATGAATATTTAAACACAATTTTGAAAATGGTGACCGTTCATTTCGATACAGGCTTCAGTTCTTTTGTGCATATTATCGCACTATAGACTATTGCATCTAATCCCAATTGCCAGTTTCGTCCTTCGTACTAGTAACTCATGTTGAAATAATTCTGTACCTACTCTACGTACTGTAAATTCAATCTTCACTTCTGCCCGACCAGAAAATATAAAATTACTCGGACATGCTATCTACTGTCCGTCCAAGTGGTTATGCCGCAAGATTGTAGAAAGGGAGGAAATCACGTGACAGTTAATTACTTAACGAGGCCCTTTTATTTAAGTTAAATTAAACAGCTGTATAATATTACGTAAACTTCCAATTCCTAAGAGAAATTAATGTTTTCAGAAAAGAGCAAAGACAGCCCAGCTATTACAGAGGGGCGAGCAGAAGCAGGTGGGGGAAATCGAAATGCTACGTAGGCAAACGGACAGTACCTGTGCGAAAATATGATTCAATATTGAAAGCTCTTTCGTCACTGGAAAACGCGAACATATTTCTGGAACGTACTATAGGCACCGTGCAAGCTCCTCTGGTGGCGACTGTTGTTACTAACTGCGGGACAGCAGCGATAGAGTTGTGCTTGAAGCGTATGAATATACTTAACAACTCAGGTTAAATGATTAGAAATATGGATGATCCTAAAAAGCGGAATGTTCTTGAGTGTAGTAATGCTTATAGGAACACACCAACCGATATTGTTTTTATTCGTTCCCAAAACAGAAAACTGAAGCGCAACGATGCTAATTGTGGATCCATGCAGTACGCAGACGAAAGTAAATAAGGCTACACTGCTTGTAATCATAGTATTATTATATACTAGGCCTAATATAAAAATAGAATGCGTATAGTATTATGTTTATAAATAACCATTAAGCTATCAACGACAGGAATTTATAATTTAAATTTCAAATAGTACATAATTACTGAGTTCTTTATATATATATTATGTATAATATTACCAACAATAAATAATAATATACTTATTTTTAAATTTAAAGTAGTCATATCGATATTTAATTCTTGATTTCAACTGCTGATGGTTTACCTTGGAAACCAACACCCGCAGCAAGAATTTGCGGTATTCATTTTATTGGGAACGAGATCAGAACATCCCCAAAACTAGCATACCGTTCCCAGTATGTTTTATAAAAGATTACAAGAAAAAGACTGCCTCATCTCAACTAGCTCCGTTAAGGTACGAAAGAGACGCATAAAAAAGAAGAAAAGATGAAAATTTAAGTTTTATGGAAGGCGTATGTTCAACAAGAGTTATTTCGAAAAATGAAGTAGCCATACAGGCAGAAGTAAATAAAACCATTCTTAGTGATTTTGTATTTTCTTTCACAATTGAATTGTGTGAATTGTCTACTCAAGTGTCTATTCCAGTACATGCCGAACTGAAGTCACATAAGAAATGTTATGACAAGCGTTCAGGAACGGATGATATGTTTAATGAAATGCAAGGTTTCCGAAATTATTCTACAATAAAACATGAGACAGAACTACCAGACTTAATGAGAGTGACTTTTGTGGTTTCGAATATATGTTAAAATTGCTGCCAATTGAAACATAATCATACCCGTAGAATCATAAGAAATATTTCTAATTCTATCATTTAACCCAAAAATAGCTACCATAGATAGTCGAAACGTAGACCATACATATTATTTTTGCCATTTTTATTAGAGAATTTCACATCGAAAGCTTTCGAAAAATTCTGTCCAAAAGTAAGCTTAGTAAAGAAAATCGTCTACTCATATTTTCCAGTTAAAATGAAAACTGGATTGTCGTATTCTGCTATGAGGGTGATGTTCTGAGTTAATCGTACAATTATAATTATAATGTATTTTTACCGCCACTTTAATGTTGTTGGAATCCACAATGGTTACTGTAATTTTGGGTTTTGGCCTAGCAGAGAAGGTATTCAGGAAACAATGCCTCCAATATTGAAAAATGTGGAGTGACAATTAATTGTTCAGAAGTGGAACAGTCACCCAATGTGGATCAGATGGTGGCCTTCAAATCTAAATGCTACTGAGGCAGATTTAGTGACACATTCATAACAACTGATTGCGGATTATTGACTTTATTAGAAGGTGGTGATGAAGTCAGGTTTTCCCGGAATAATAACAAACCTCTCCGATAAAGGGATCATTGTTGTTACTCCACCGTATCTGCATCATGGTAAATTAACAGCTGAAGAAGTCGAAACTACTTACAGCGTTGCCAGTGTTCGAATTCGTGTTGAAAGGTGCATTCAGCGAATTAAAATATACAGTATAACATTTTACACAAACTATCAATTGAACTGCTTCCGCATATTGATCTTGTTGTTCATTCAACTGTCCAAAGAGAAGTCTGAACCTCACAAGTGATACCAACAAGGCACCACTTATGAGGCACTTATGAGAAAATCATGGGGTAGAGTGGCCAGTTCCTTTTCCCTTCCATTGCATATATCGCCGATTAGTTACAAATTACACTAGTCAGATTTCATATGCATACAAACAATATTGTTCTTCCTCTGACACATATCGTCAAGTGAGATGTACAGCCTGATAACAGATGTACGTATCAGTCAGAACCTCAATCAGAGGTATAGGTCGCGCCAGGGATTTTGGCAGATGGATTTTCTTAATGTGTACTGGAGAGCGAGTTCTCACCGCTGCAAGATAGGCTGTTATCTCTGTCGCAGTGGAATGGGTAGGACATAAGAGTAAACATGCACGCCCGAGTATTTGTGCACTCTGGACAGTCACCTCCAAAAACTAAACAAATATTACAGTAGTCTATATGTGTCTTTGGCATTCCCAAGAAACTTGTTCGATTAATTAAAATGTGTCTCAATGAAACTTACAGCAGAGTCCGTATAGGCCAGTTTCTATCTTATGCTTTCCCAATTCACTGTGGGCTAAAGCAAGGAGATGCACTATCACCTTTACTTTTTAACTTCGCTCTAGAATATGCCATTAGGAATGTTCAGGATAACAGAGAGGGTTTGGAATTGAACGGGTTACATTAGCTTTTTGTCTATGCGGATGACGTGAATATGTTAGGAAAAACTCCACAAACGATTAGGGAAAACACGGAAATTTTACTTGAAGCAAATAAAGCGATAGGTTTGGTAGTAAATCCCGAAAAGACAAAGTATATGATTATGTCTCGTGACCAGAATATTGTACGAAATGGAAATATAATCTGTTATATATATGGAAATATATATGTAGATGGAAATATGTTAATCCTTAGTCAATAGATAAGACTGAGTTTTACGAAATACGAACATTAGGGGATGGAAAATGGGAGGCAGTAATGATCAAAATAATTATACCGATTTATTTTGTTTAACCAGCAGATGTGCAGCCTTTAAATTTAAAACAAAGATTCACTCATAAAATTGGGTTAGACTATTCATCTCATCTCTCAGAATTGTTTCTAAAATGTATAAGGAAAGTAAAAAAATTCAATTCCATGTAGGCTACTCCCTTGAAATAACTTCATTTTTTTTAACTTCCGAGCAGAGAGGAGAGAGAAAGAAGTCCACGATTTTAAAAATTCACTAAACTATATTTAACTAGAGACGTAAAATTTAAAATAATGGTTACTCTCTACAATGTTGGTTAAACATTCTTAGATTTTTTAAATACCATATCCTAAGGTACTGATGAAAAGGCAGAAGGGAGTGAGAAATCTCATGTCATCCGATCTCGATGAAAGTCGATATCTGGGGATCTTTGCGATCACAGAATACGAATAAGGTATTATTTAGTCCGACTTTGTCCCTAAAGTGGTGGAGTGGGACAAAAATGGGTGAAAAATTAAATTAGATATCTTAGGGGTTTTCGAGACGAAAATTACGAATAATACAATTTGTGCGAATTCAATATGGCAGTTTCAGTACTATGAATTATATTTAAAAAAATTAAACATCGGATATCGCACAGGTAACACATGTACAGTATTTAAGGGGGTATGTAACACCTTTTGATAGTAGGCCTATTCATTTAGTAAAATCCAAAGTGTAATTTCTACATATTCTGAATGAATGTTGTGCTGGAATTTAATATAGTCATCAGCCAATACCTCTAGATTAATAAACTTTTTAGAATCCATAAAATACAGTATTTATTGTGAATGGTAATTATATTTTTCAATTGGTGCAATGTGTGCAGGGAAAATTGGTTTCTCCGATATTTTGTACGATTTCGAATATTTTAAAATGCTTTCTTCTCTGTTCTATTCACAATGTGCGTGTGAAGAAATTATTGCCCTTGTAATATCCATTACAATCCTATTTATTATACTCTTATATAAATCTAACTTCCGCAGCATGCAATTTTACCCAATTAACCAAATTATATTTTGATTATTAAGAAGAATCGTATTGTCGTATTGAATTGTCGCACCACCAGTAGACGATCCCTAGATTATTACTGGACAAATCTTGTATATTGATCTGGTAAGGGTAGGATTTTCCTTTTAATTAAGAATTAAGTTAATTTAGAAAATGTAGGAGACGTATTGTAAAATCATTGCGAACGGAAGTCATTTACATTTATTAAAGGTATTCTTTGAGTAGGACTGTACCGTGGTGTGTTTCATAATAAGGATAATTGATACGAGCTGCTGTTATGAAAATATGAACGACTCAGAATGTTATCGCATCTCATTCTCGCAGCTTATACAAACAATATTGGCTCGCCTACTGGAAATGTCATCGAGGTCATCTGCCAAAATCGGTGCCTCCGACTATAGTATGTTGATGATATTGTTCATTATGTGTTGTGTTTTAGAGAATTTGCAGTCGCCCATTATTCAGGAAGTGTAATTAAAACTACTTTTATAATTGAATCACATTAAAATACGTAATTTATAGAGACATTATACACACAAATATTATACACGTCATGACATCAAATATAAGTATATCAGTGTTTTCGTAATATGACTGTTCACCCTCATTCACTGGCCTGAAATCCGATTTAAATGCCAAACGACTTTACTGATATTTCAGGAACTTTGTAGTTACATTTTTACACTCCTCTAGCAGTACTGAACTTTCCACTGAGTCTATAAAATAATTAAAGACTGGAGATTGCTGGGTTTGCAGTGAAAGACCTGCCCTTGGGCAGAACACTATGAATCAATGAACCCATTCTTACTAATATTACAACTTTTTATCGGCAGAAAGCCGCATCTAATTTCTATATCACACATGACTAGTGAATGACTGCGAGCCTGTAGTTAATTAGGAATTGAGACACTGCACGGCGCCACCAGTACGATTTTGAGACCCATGCACGGTGCCTATACTCAGTAACTCAGTACTGCTTACTATCTGCGGTCTTGGTTCTGTGTGGAGTTGGAACTTCCTTAGTGGAAGGGGTGGGAGTGAAGTACAGTTTCCCTGGAAAAGGATGAGACGATTGAATATTCCTAAGTCTCAGATGTAAGACACTGCGCATGATCGGAGACCAGAGCACTGATACACAAGATAACGAATATTGAGTTACTTAAATTCAGGCTATTTGGTTTGTTACTAGCATCGTTCCGAAATTCACTTCAAAAACTGCAAAAAATATGATAATATTACGTAAATAAAAGATATATATATATATATATATATATATATATATATATATATATATATATATCGTGTAGTTAAATCGACAATGGACCTTCATGACTAGATCGACACTCCGCACAGAAAGGAAAGCTTTTATGTCGTTTCAATAGCTCAGACGGTAAGACTTCTGCGCATTGTGTAGAAGAGTGCGAGTTCGATTCGTAGTCCACACAACGATTTTTTTTGTCTAAATAACGTTGAAATAGCTAAGTAACGTTGAAATAGAGTTTTACAAAGTCCTGAGATTAAGTGTTAATGATTACAAGTTATAATATTATAAACGTTAATCTAATGAATGCATTTATACACACACATATACAATGTAAATGCATATATATTAAAAACTAACAATTAAAATGAAATTTAAAAATATATATAATAATAGACAAACTTTTACAAAGGTTTAGAGTCCTTAGGCTATGTCATTTGTTGAGTAATTATTAGAATATTTTATTAATAGCTTTTCCATATGTGTAAGAAATGCACTCGCACAAAACAATTTTTGTTAAAAGTATGTCTTTGGATTATTTCATTCTCACACCTTCAGTTAATTTTAATTATTTTATCTACGTGTTTGCAATAGTGTTTAATTTAATGTGCATTCAATTTGATTCTTGTTATGATTGAATGAAAAAGCACTGTTGCAGTTATTGACTAATTACATATATTAATACTAATTATTAAATGCATCTATTAAGTAACCAATTGCAGTATCTTTTGCAAAATCTTTAATGTTTAAATTGTCAATAATATTTCTGTACTATATACTATACTACGTTAAAAGAATTTGCAATATATTTGCGATCCTCTACTTTATAATCATTGGTTTTAATGAAAAAATATTTTCTTTCTTAGGATACCTACAAGTTTAAATTTAATAATACTCCGAATAGGTTTAATTGCATTATCTGAATTTTGTACTTTTCTATTCAAATATATTTTATTTCCCTCTTTCATAATTTTTGATAAATTACACTGTACTTCTTGCAGTATTTAAGAACATGAGGATCATTACATTGCAACTCGTTACATATAGATTCTTCCTTTTAATACATGAGATTTTGAAGTCCCTGCGTTATCTACATATTTTTACCTTTGAATTTTTTCACAACGTTGAGTGGAGAACATCTACTGAAGTGATTATGAAATTAAGTGAAAAATTCAATACATTTACTCTTAATATCAGTAGTACCAGTTTCATATATGTTTTTTCAAGATTCATTTTGTAGACATAAATGTAAATAATCACTAGATACAGCATTTACGATCCTTTCTTAGTTTTTAAATTAATATTTTGAAATTCGCTAATATGGTTTCGAGGGATATCAGCCGAGTTAAGATTATGGAATGTTCCAAGCTTTCAACTGCTATCTCTGCAGCCATCTTCAGGGATGGCTGCAGAGATAGCAGTTGAAAGCTTGGAACATTCCATAATCTTAACTCGGCTGATATCCCTCGAAACCATATTAGCGAACCAACGCCGAGAAAGCCTCAAATCATACATATTTTGAAATTGTTCAGTGACATTGGAAACACTTAGGATTTGTTTATCATGTTCAGACAAGCCATTGATTATAGGTTCTGTCGAATAGGAATTCAGTCTATTTCTGTGTACAAAACATTTATCAATGGCTGTGCTACTTCAGCTTAGATTTAATTTGATTAGTTTCGCAACAATTGGACTTCCTGTTATATCCTGTTATTTAGATATTTAATTTAGGGTTGATTTATTAACTCTTACTATGCAAGATGCCTCTTATTTCAATAATTCTATATCACGTTAAATAGTCATTGTCTACACTAAAGCATTATCGTCATCCCTCATTTCTCATCTTAATGGCGAACCGACGTGACATGAGACAGCGAGTTATAGCTCTAGTTGAGGCTGGATATGGGGCTAGATCTGCTGGCCGTTTGGTCGGTGTTCCTGGAAGTACAGCCGCGAGGTGGGTTCATCGTTACCAAAATTTAGGGGAGGTCGAAAATCGCCCTATTCTTGGGTGTCCGCGGATGTCTTCATTGGAAGAGGATGTTCTCTTATTCGAGACAGTTCGACAGGACCCCTTTCTGACTGCTAACGAAATAAGAGCAGCATCTAACTTTCCCAGCTCTTCACAGACTGTGATCAGCAGGTTGAGGAACCGCGGTATTAGGAGCTGGAGGGCTGCGCAAATGGAAATATTGAGGGAAGCACAAGCTGTCGACCGTCTTGCCTTCGCTACCAATCGAGTGGATTTCGATTGGAGAAATGTAATTTTCTCCGACGAAACAACCATCTCGAGTGATTACGAAGGTCCTGTCCGTGTCTATCGTGAGGATGGTCTCCGACATGACCAGCGCTCTGTGCATCGACGTGAAAGATCGGGGCGCTTTAGCATATCGTGTTGGGGGTGGATGTCTTACGATAGACCTGGCATTATAGAACGCATCGATGGCCGGTTTAATGCGGGAACTTACGAGCACATTCTGGAAAATATACGAGTATTCCTTCCCTCCGCCCGAGAACGTTTTCCCGAAGGAACATTACTGTTCCAGCAGGAGAACCATCCCATGCACTATGCTGCAAGCATTCAAAGATGGTTTCGAAGAAGACCCGAGATCGAAATCATTAATTGGCCTCCGAAGTCACCTGATTTGAATGTCATCGAAAATTTATAGGCGGAATTGAAAAAGAGAAGGATAGCCACCTATAACCACCGACGCCCTCGAAATCTAGACGAATTGTGGGATCACGTTGACACCTGGAAGATCTCTCCGGGGATCAGAACTTACTGTACCATCTCGTGACATCCATGCCGGATCGACTTAGAGCTGTAATAGAAGCTGATGACATGTGGACAAGATTTTAAGTTAACAGGTCTCTTTTTGTTTCTTATGATTTTTGTTTGAGGAAGAATACTTTTAACTTCCAAGTAAAATTTATTTTTTGACGAGGTTCAGCCCACTTGCAAGACCCAGAAATTCGGCATAAATTATTCCATATTTTTCGACAAATTAGACAGTCGAAAAACTCTGAACAAATTAATTACACCTCAATAAAAAAAAGTTTCACCCGGGATCGAACACGAGACGTTTCGCTTATGCAGTGGAACCGAGAAGCTACTATATGAGCTACCGAGACAAGATAGTGACAGCAGCAGTCCAGAATGTAGATCCCTTAGCAGGCATTTGCCATTCGGTACAGTGAAGCAATGATATTTTGTGACTCGAGCTATGTTGTGAAATCCTGGCCTTAAATGACATTCTTCTTCGTGATCCTTATTCTGGTCCTTGTCTTTGTTGTGGTCCTTGTAACAATTCTTGTACTATTTGTCATGGTGTGTAACGTTAGTCGATATCTAGTGAACCGCGCTGTAGAACTTTAACTTCCGACGACCAAGAATCGTCTCATTCTTTTCAAGGGTAACTGTACATTCAAAATCTCAGGTACAATAAAAATTGAAGTAAAAGTAATATGATGTCCCTGTATAAAACTAAAGAATATCAACGTGTTTTATATATAACATACAATTTATAACATATTACATCACCTCATGACCATAATACTAGCTGGCCACTATAATAGACGCACGGCTTCTAAGAGTTAAAAACAAACGCAGAGTAAGATTCTGTGCATCAGTGCTGAATTTTATGGAACCAGCAAGAGCCGAAAGTTCATAAAAGCTATGATGCCCACCTGATACAATCCGTCACTGACGTTCCTCTCTGCTCGTACCGCACGAAAACATTACTGTCTCAGGTGGGGAAGGTGGAGTGGGAAGCTAAGGGGTATTCTGTAGTGACTCAATCGAGTTAATAGCGCCCAGGTCTGTCATAAAATGTAGTACATTCGCTTTCGTAAGCGACATCGCATCTCGTCAGACTCGAGCAGCAGTATCTACACTCAAGCGAAACAAACCCCCGACTTTCACTCCTTCTCAGTCCACAACTGTGGAGTAACGGTTACAGCGTCTAGCCGCGAAACCAGGTGGCCCGGGTTCGATTTACGATCATGGCAAGTTACCTAGTTGAGGTTTTTCCGAGGTTTTCCCTCAACCCAATATTAGCAAATGCTGGATAACTTTCGGTGTTGGACCCCGGGCTCATTTCACCGGCATTATCACCTTTATCTCATTCAGACGCTAGATAACCTAAAGGCTGGTTCACAATAAACCGGAAACGAGAATCGGAACGAAAACGGAAACGGTAAAATTGTTAAAATGTGTACATTCACAATTAACGAAAAGCTTGCCGGAGCCCGGGATCGGGAACGGAGAGTTGGCCAAGTTTCAACTTTGGCGTTCACGTTTCCGATCACAGCCCACTAGATTCATTCTATTGCCATCTAAAAGCTATTTTGTCGTCGTATATTTTGTAGCAAGAAGACCGTGACATAACCTATGCATTATTTTGTTCTGTGCTGTGCATCATGGACCAAGTTTTATTTGATGAGATTCTAATATTGAGTGTTGAGGAAAATCCTTATGTTTACGATAAGCGGTGCGCCTCGTGTAAAGATGAGAAAATGAAGGAGAATACGTGGCTTTCAATAGCTGCATCTTTGAACACCGATCGTAAGCGAATCATATTTTATTACGGTATTGGTTGTTTTACATACTACATATTCATGCTTTAATTCAATAACTACAGTTGTGTTCATTTTTGTTCTATTACAAATGTTTCTTCTCTAATTATTTTACGTTATGGTAGACTTAAAATAGGTTGTGATAATAAAGATGCATAGGCATATTTATAGTACCGTACCTAATGAAATGTTTCAGTTGAAATTTCGAAGTTGGTTAACCTGTGTTTATGTTGGCTGCCTTGTACTCATGAGAGAACGCCATTGGTCAGTTATACACAAATAACATCAGAATGCGTAATATCGACTTTACATATCGTTATTGACATGCATATCGATATGCATAGTCGTCTACGTTCTCGGTTTATTGTGAATAAAAAATTTTCGTATTCACGTTCTCTGCTTCTCATTTTCACTCTGGTTCTCGTTCCCGGTTTATTGTGAACCAGCCTTTAGATGTTGATAAAGCGTCGTAAAATAACCTACTAAAAATTCCTTCCCAGCTTGTAGCTACGTGTTCAGTAACTGGAAAGGAGTGGTGGTTGGGGTTGTGTTTCGCTTGAGTGTAGATACTGCTGCTCAAGTCTGCTGAGGTGCGATGTCGTTTACGAAAGCGAATGGACTATACCTTTCTATGGATGTGTGGGCACCAATACCGAACCAAAATCAGGTAATTATTTGACTCCTAATTTAACTGCCGCTACTATCACTGAGCGCAATCAGATGCTTGGTTTCAATAGGCAATGATTTGACATATATCAATGTTGGGGTTGTATCCATTTTCTTGTGCTGCACAATACAAACAAGCTGCATTCCGAACAATGGTATACAGGCTACTCAACATACCAATGAACCAACATGATTACAAAGAAGAGCTAAACACAATCAAATGCATAGCACAACAAAGCGGATACAACCTCAACATAATAGACAACATAATACGAAAGACAAAACATAAGAATACAACACAAACACAAGAACACAAAAGGTGCATCACACTAACATACGAAAACAAAAACACACATAAGATTGTAACCTCATTCAAGAAATTATATTACAACATCGCATACAGAACAAATAATACTCTACAAAAACATCTCAACACACATACAACACAAACAAACAAATACAACCACACAGGCTTATACAAGCTTAAAAGAAACACCTGCAACAACTTCTACATAGGACAGACAGGCAGATCATTTCAAACACGTTACAAAGAACACATCACAGCCATAACAAAATTACGAAACACTTCCACATATGCAGAACACATCACAAATGCTAACCACACATACAGAGACATCAACACAGACATAGAAATTCTTCACATCCAATCAAAGAGCCATAAACTAAACACACTAGAACAATACCAAATATACAAGCACACAAAAACACATCCAAATAAAATTCTCAACACAACTCAATTTCAGAACACACACATTATTTGACTCCACACTACACTACACAAACACACCCCCACAGGAAACAAAACAAAAGAGGCGCCAAGACCAGCAACAACCAGTTCTGATGATGACCGATAGCAGGCCGAAACATGTTAACAAGATAACATAAAATGTAACACGTGAAAGACATATAATACGTTTTCCAGAAAAACATTATTTAATTTATTAATTGAGGTGTTGGTGCTGAGCTTCATGATAGGCTACACAAATCCATGTTAAACGTCGAGTTAATATGTTCATAATTTTCAGATTTTCATGGTACTGGTTCTTTTGGATTACGTTCAACACACTTTTTGTGCCTTTTAGTATTGCATTGTTTTCCAGTGCATTGTTTTTGTCACTTTTACGTTTATTTTACACAATTTATGTGTAATGTTGTTGAAAATATTAGTTAAAATATCCTCTTTTTCGAAATCTTCATGTTGAGTAACATAATAATTATGGTATCCATAGTTAACGTCATGAAAGCAATGTTGGCTACGTTGCTCTGAGTGAAATCCCTGATCACATATGTATAATAAATCAAATTGGCCATTCCCATGTTATGAAGTGGCTACGTATAAAAGAGAAAAACTACCATGACCTCCAATGTCGAAAATGATTTTTGGTAACGACCGCTAGATCGAAGTACTGCTGCAAGCTATTACTCCATGAAATTTGTTTATTTTTCCATTCTTTACAGGACTTGGTACCGAGATAATAGTCTCATGACCTTTCGCCTATGTGTAGTAAATAGTGTAACCATAGCTCTTCTTAAGGTTTTCCTTACTTCCGTAAAACTAGAAGAAAGGAGGTACTTAAATACAGCAATTGTAGATGAACTTAATTAGTTTGAAAAATTAAATATTTTTTTGGAAAAGTCGTCAGTATGAAATATACTGCTATAGTAGATCGTACGGTCTCCTCAGTCAGGCTCTGGATCCTTTTCATGTGTGGTGGAAGAACACTGTCACGTATAAGACCATTCATAAGTCCATTTTTACTTGAGCAAGTACTAATGTAGGTCGGTCTAGCCAATTTTTGGACTACTTGCATCACTCATAGAGGGTTCAGGTCCTCATGTGTATGGACATTACTAACAGATTAGTCGCTACTGTAGGAGAAAGTCGGGGAATATGGGCAATGTTAATTAAATACCGTAACCATATTTCCTGAACTCTGTGTCGTGCATAATATTTTCTCTTTGCTGTTGGTAAACCTGAAACATCATGGCGTATAGTGTGAGGATTGCTGGTTGTGAACTTATTTGTCTAAGTTTGTGAACGTCGTAACATACAGCAACAGAAAGAAGTTAAGAAGATACATGTAAATTGTGAATATGTGCAAAAGGCTGTTTTATCAAATTATGGATTATTTTGTTAATGAACTATGGCTATACTTGTTTTTCGAAAGATGGGCCATGACAGGAGCGTTGCGATCGGAAAAACAACTGAATGTCACATAGCGTGGTAGGCCTGTTGCTATGGTAACAACAGTTGAGTTGCCAAACTTAGTTTCCACGTGGTGAGTGCTTCATAGCTCTCTCGGCGACATTTATTGTGCATACAATGTTAGCATTGGTACGTTTCGTCTCCGATTCTCTGTCAATTTTTGTATTGTTTTCTTACCTTCGCGTCAATTGTCAATGAATGTTTTAACGTCAGTCATCTCAACGACAACTGCTAGCTTCCATCAGCTGGCAGCGTGGTAGTCCATATTGACAACATGGCACTGTAGTTCCAAGCTCGGCCGCTTAACTGTCATGTCCCATCTTTAAAAAAAAACAAGTAGGGCCTATAGATGAATTATAATTTGAGTGATACCTGTGATTGGCATGCTACGTAGATCCATATACAATATGTGTGCTCGAGGCGGGAACCTCGCTGCAGTTGGTTACTGAGCAGTGTCACCAACTCTGGATATAATACACTGTGGGAAATATGGGCAGCCCAATTATGGGTAGCATTACAAATATGATTTTTTTTTTTTTTTTTAGTTTTTCTTTCACAAAATGTGACAGGAATGATTTAGTTCAATTTCAATTAGTGCTTCACTTTTTTTATTATTATCGTGGTTTTAAATTACACATAACCACATGCGTTATTTAGTTCCTATAATACGCAATTTTTTTTATAGATGAAGCATGAATCGTTGTCACGAGTTCGTCAGCAATCCGGAAAATATGGCCCGAGCTGTACAAGCCGTGAAAAACGGGGATTGTAACCAGTCGCGGGCATCAGAGACTTACGATATACCTCGGCAAACTTTGCAGCGGTATCTAAAACACGAAGTGATCTGAATGGTTTCTGCAGCAGCCATAATGCGCTGTATATATACTAATATTCCTTCACCGTCAGCTGAGGTGTTGTGAACTGCATCTTCATAGAACTCCAAAGGAAAAAAAAATCGAGCGGTGTCAAGTCAGGTGAACATATAGCCCATCCCGTTGGTCTACCACGTTCGATTCACCTCTCGTCAAATGTTGCATTCAGGTGATCCCTGACTTCAAGAGAAAAATTTGCAGGCACGTTTATCATGCTTCTACACTACTGTACAGTCGGCGACATTGAGTAGCATGTAAAGGAAAGCAACATCACTCAAAAGAATAGAAGGGAAATGCAAATAATTGAGAATCCTATATATATTCTGCTTGTGGTGGTGATTACTATCAAGACAAACGAGAGAAATAGATGCAGTGTGGAGGAGATGTCCTTCATGGTATCACGAAGAGTGTGCTGATTTTGATGGAGTTACTTTCTTGCGCAATGACTGCAACCACTAAAGTGTACTAGAAAGTTCAATGTTTCAATCATAAATTAAGCTCATATTAAGGTTTCAATCAATATGTAACCGATTGTAAGTTACTAATGTACATTGTGAACCTTTTCTTCACAGAAAAAGTTCTAGAAGCATTGCTCATATTACCTTGAAAATTAAGGTAATATGGACATTTGCAAGCTTTGAGTAAAGGCTGCATTAATTCCTTATGACATATATTACAATTAAAATGGTTATGGCACTAGTTAGGAGATACATTAATTGTTTTCTAGTAAAATTTGGTGCAAGTAGACATTTGTATTTTTTAAGAAATTCACGAAAATCCCCTAAGGTGCTCATATTTCCTGATTTTCCCATATACAGAGTGAACCGTAAGTAATGTCAATAATTCTGGTGGGTGATTTCTTGAGTAGAGAGCAACAAAAATGTCAAGTACCATTTTTCTATATTTTGAATAATTTTCCAAAAAAAACGTGCATTTTAGAATACAAGAATTATTAGAACTTGCAACGCTGCGCCCTACAATCAGCTGGCAGTTGTGTTGCTCTGAACAAACCCCTCCACCTGGGTTGTTGAAGGCCAAGTGCCATCATGCTATGTACACTTAGCGGCAAAAAGAATGGGCCGACTCTTGGTCGATAGCAATGTTAAGTTGTATCGCGCTGTTCACTCGTGTGAACGTAACCCACTGCAAGGCATTGCTGTGGTGTCTTCATTGAAACTCGTCCGTCTATAATGTAGTAATATTTACGAGCAGTGCGTGCCCCAGTGGTAAGAAGTCTGACGTATGTACCAGAGGTTGTGAGTTCGCCACCCGGTACGGCAAAATTATTATTATTTTTTTTTTTAACTTTTACTTAATTTATTAGTTTAAATGTGAAATGTCATTTGTTAACAAACTTCGTTATGCCTGCCTTGTAAAAATATTATTGTCCATCACCTGTGGGCCATTAATAGGTGAGACCTGGCCTGTATAAACAAAAATACTTGTTTCACATCCTAAAAAACCATATCAAACAAAAATAAATAATTAAATTAACAAAAACAAACAATTGTTTAATATATTAACAAAACAAGGCCTGTGGTGGGGACTAGTATCTCGTCCAGAAACCACCTGCGTCAACAACAGCCCTCATTCTGCGCGGCATGGAGTTCACAAGATTATGGAACAGGTCTACATTCTTGGCCATATCCTCCCACGCATCTAGAACTCTGTCCCACAATTCCTCTGGTGTCCGAACGGGGGTTGTTCTGCCCAATTAAAGCGTAGGATCCTTTTGACTGCAGCCCACAAATTTTGAATCGGATTCATATCTGGTGAATTTGGAGGCCAATCGACTGGGTAGACATCACGCCTCCTCGTAAACCATCTTTGAATCCGGTTGGCGGTGTGTATCGGATGATTATCCTGCTGGAAAAAAAGTGTTCCTTCTGGATATCGTTTTCGGACGGAAGGGATCATTACATTTGCCAAAATGTGTTGGTAGACTTCTGCCGTAAACCGCCCGTGGATGCGTTCCAGAAGTTCTGCCCCATCGTATGACATCCACCCCAACACGTAACCTTCATGCAACCCGACTTGTTAATAATTCGTCTCACGAAGCGTTCATCGTATCGGTGGCGATTCATACAATAAACTAGGGCAGTACTATCGTTGCTATTAGAGACAATTACCTCGTCGGAGAAAATGACATTTCTCCAGTCGAAGTCCTGTCGGAGAGTAGCATACGCAGAATAACCTATGTGAACCAGGGCAATGAGTTATTGTTTCTGTGCCATCTTCAAGCGTATTGACAAGACAGAACGTTGTATTAACAGATAGCAGTATTGCTTGAAAGAGAGAGGGAGGTTTATTATTTATTAGAGTTTGGGCATATTCTAAGAGATATCGCCACATAATTATAGCTTTGCGAGACACATATGATGGCAAATTTGTAATTAAAAAAAGAAAAGTGGGGAGATTCGAACCTTGAGTTACTACTATTAACTTGTTCAATAGAGCAACGCCGTAACGACTTACGCTACTGTGACTGTTAGTAGCAGTTCGGCATAATACATGGTTTTCCTGTTCATATTCTCTCCGGTTGATTTTGTATTTATTAATTTTATTATTATTTCAATCTTCAAGGGCCCTGATGTATCTAGAATCAACCCGCCATTCGATTCTGTTACATATTTTAGACTCTTAAACAAAATACAGCAAATTTAAATGGTTTAATTATGTGTTACCTAGTGAACTACGGCTTTGATGAGACGAGCATGCGCAATGTTATGTCTCTGGAACTTAGAAATTGTCAGCCGGCCCATTCTTTTTGCCGCTAAGTGTACATTGCATTTAAATTCGTAAGAAAAAATACAGATAATATACCGTTTAATTTTTGTGTTTAAACTGTGTTAGATAATGGAGAATGAATACTGCTTGTTTCAAGTTGTACAATATCCTGGACAATTTAAAATAAACTCTACAATCTAATTTTAATTAAATGTTGAGAGAACACAGGCAATAAGACATGCTTCTTTCAAACTAATTGGATAAGATTAAGAAATATTTCTACACTCCCATTTCAATTGAATATTCTAGAGATCGTGAACAATAATGATGCATATTTCACGTTATAAAAACAAAATTGTAAAACATTTAAAACTCTAGAAAAGAGTAAAAATACGATATGCTTATTTCACGTTGAAGTAGCGAACAAAATTAAAATAGTAATATTATTAAACAAGTGTGTAATGTTTATTACATGAGTAAATATTATGAAACGAACGTAGTGAGTTTCATAATTTTACGAATGTAATAATATTATAACATTATAAATAAGTTTCATACGCTATTTTTTTGTACGACAATATTATAAAAGAATATTTATAAAGAAATAACATCAGTTTTGTAATGACGTGTAGTTTGATATCATGGTCTATAAAAAAAAGAGGTTGTTATGACAAATTTGATATATTAAATATTATTGCACTGGCAAATCGTTTCATAATGTTAACTATATGATACATGTTATGCCTTCTTAATAGAATTCATGACGTTTAAGTTGCCATGGTAATATTTTACGGCACTAGTACGATAATGTGGCATATTAAGCACGATTTTTACTAACGATAAAGACTGTTTATAATACTGAAGTACAAACAATTATTTTATTTTCAAACTCAACTTAATTTTAATTACATATTCGGTGAACACAGCCAATAAGGAAAGCTTATTTTACATTATACATATTTAATTAATGATTTAAAAAATCTCCTTTTGTCGTATTACGAGCATTTTCTTCAGCCAGTTAGAAATAGTTACCTCCCACTTTAATTTTTAAAGTAGTAATCGGTAAACTTACTGTACATACAAGAAATCAAATTTCTCTAGCCATATTTAAAAGCAATAAGTGAGCCGTTCAGAGCAGAAGTGGTGTAAGTCAAAAATGGGTAATGAGGATTAAAGTAAACATTCTGTAAACTACAGCGCAAAGTAGCAATTAATATTCAATTTATTTAAAGTATTAGTAGTCAGTGGGTAGCAAGAAGGCATATCAATTGCTACTTTACTCTGTATTTTACAGAATTTTTACTTTAAAACTCATTACCCAATTTTGACTTACACCACTTTCGCTCTGAACGGCTCAAGTGTTAGTTTCCAGTCCTTGCATACGAGAGCTGCATCTGTCCAGGCAACTTTACAGCGTTGTCACAGCGCAAAAGGGTTTAAAATTCCTTTGCGGAACGAAAACTTCCATTGATTTGGATCAAATTTCTGCATATTTAAATGACAAAAATAAAATTCTTTCAATCGTTTATTATAATAAACTCTCCTCTCTTAAACTGACTGAGCATATTGGGAATTAATTCAATAGCTTTCCCAAAATACTCTATGAAATATTTCATATAAAATAATTTCCTTCTCGAAAAGGAAGCACAAACGAACAAAATTGCATTAAAATTGTTTATTTTAAATAACTCAAAGAATAACCCCTTGAAATTATTGACATTACTGTATAATATGAGCCACTTTTCACATTGGTTTTAGAGGCAAATCCTCAGGCTGGAATTGCATACAACAGATTTGGTCGTATAATAATTTTGTATAGAGTAACTTTTTGCTGAAGACTAATGAAAGGTGATTTTAACCAATATAGTTGAACCATAACTGCAGTTGTTTTGTCAGTGATATAGTTATTATGTAGCCTCCATCTTAGCTTCCGATTAGAAATGATGCCGAAGCATTTCGCAGTTTATGAAGGTGGAATGTCGTTATCCAAGAACTGAATACGTTGCGTGGGTTTGCTTTGTCTGAAGAAGGTTACAACACTAGATTTTTCTGAGTATATAGCAATCCGCCAATTTTTTAACAATTTTTCTTTCGCAGTAACATAAGTACCTCTGAAGTGTATAGATTACACAATATGAATTCCTGTTTCTAATGTACTCCATGCAATAAGTTATTTTGCAGTCGTTATATGGCAACATAGTGAAATTGATGAAAGTTGTCTTGAAAGTCCATTAAGTTTATCAATTTGTTATATGTGATTACGAGTGGAACAATGCGATCTAGCGTCACTAAGTGGTACTCTTAAACGTAATTTTTAAATTTAACATGCAATTTAATTTTTTTTTAATATTTTTTTTTCCAATTTAAGATGTAAATATGTTTTATTCGTTTCATAAATAAGTAGGCAGACGACTCCAATGTCTAAAAGAAAGTAAGTAGGCGTCAACTACACTCGCCTACCCACGAGTACACCACTGCGTGTCACTGAAAATTAGCAGGATAGAGATTCTCTGTAGCAAGTGTGGGGAACTGCTTCTGTAGAAAAGTATTCTTCTGGCTAATGTTAAAACTCCGCATCCAGCATAATCATAACTTGTATGACAGCTTCTGCAGCTTTCTAAAGCACCGTTTATACGCTCGTGCGAACTGGTTTGTGCACATGCGGAGAAAAATTCAGTTTCTATATCAAACAGACATTTAACGACGCTGTATCAACTGCTAGTTATTTACCGTCGGCGGAATTGGTGACAAAGATAATAATTAGCGAGTTGAGTGCCATGATTCGCCATGGAATTACCAGAAATTCTCCTTACAGTTAGGAAAGTGTCGGAAAAAACCTAACCAGCTAATCATCCCAAACGGGATTCGAACCCACGTGTGATAACAGTCTCTGAACGAAAGCCAACTTGCTACATTCTGAGCTACGCCGGTGGCTCATTCAGTTTTTGCACAATTTCGTTAGCTTTCTGCCACGATCTGAAAGCCAACCGAATTTTTTTACAGAGCATTACGACTTTGTAGGAACAACACCTGATCTTAGACACTGCGTACGCATAACCACTGAAATCAAGCCTAATAGACAGACCGGCTTATGTGTTGAAGAACTATAGAGCCATCTCTGGATAATTGCTCACTCGTACGGAATATATATTTCTCCGTAATAAAGTTTCTGTGCAATAATTATTTATGTAAACTTCTTTTGTAGAAATTGCATGATGGCGTAAGCGGTAGGCCTACTTGTCAGAGATACAGAGAGCATCCACGGCAACTTCATCCTGTTCGTGTCCGGTCTAGGGAACTACTTAAGTACAATTGTGGCCTTGTAGTATAGCGGTCCGGTAGTTTCGGTAGAATACGAAAATCTGATATTCTACGGCAGAAATGGTCGTATAGTTGTGGACCAAGCGCCATTTACTAAAACCGTAGAAAACAAGGGTTAAAATGAAGTTATTACCATAATTCAATGGAAACATATAGCAAGTAATATGAAGTATACACATTCAAACTAAATGATATGTCAATCTTCATTAAACTATGGTATTCACTTAACTTTAACCCTTGCTTTCTCCGTTTTTAATAAATGGCGCTTAGCCCACTATGGCTCTGAACCCTTCAATTGGTAGTCAGGAAAGAAGCTTGAATGCATGTATAGAAATCGAAGTATTTTTAATTAAGGGTTCATAATCATATAACAACCAACGAAAACTGTTTGTAGGGTATCAAAATAGGGCTGTAAGATGTTTATGAGTGTTATAATTGGTGTGGGCCTATGTGTAAAGTATCAAGTAGGTATTTCGCTAGAATTTCCACACATGTGGAAAGAATTTGTACTACTTCTCTTAAAGAATCACAGACATTTTTCTTTCAATAATTAGTGTTCCTTATTATAAATATATTTTTCTGGAAACTACGATGTTTCTGAAACTCGTAAAGATCCAGAAGTTACCTGAGTGATTGTATATTAAGTGTTTCTATAGGGAAAACATATTAACAGTTATTTAACAATGCTTTGATCTTCACACTACACCGGGAAATATGTTCCTACACAGTGGAGCCCTCTCTGTATAGATAATTAAGACTCGAATTTTATTACGCCATACGGAAGGCAGTTTGATATGAGGTGATAGAAATAAAGTTACGCAGATTTTAACAGCTGACTTTCTATTACCTGTTCAATTTTATTAACCTAATATTCATTTTATAAGCTACAATTCGGATAGGTTACCTGAGAGCGCGAGAAATACAGGAGGTGGGTGTAGCCCAGAGGCGTATACTGGTTAAAGGGTTTGGGCTACCGCTGACCCTATTATTACACAAAATATATCTAACAATTACTTTAATTTTAATTACAATGGTAAAACTAATAATACAAAATTATTACATTATGTTATATTATAAACTTTTTCTTTTGTAATTTCCTTGGGCTACCGCCGGTAGCCCCGGTAGCCCGCAAAATACGCCCCTGGTGTAGCTATGTTTTAAAAAAATCGCTAGCCGACCAATGTCAGCTGTACCTTACTTCGAATGTTACTCCGTGCTAAAGAAAAGCATTTTCCATAGCTCGACAAACGCATTACATATTTTTCGCTGTAATTAAATATGTAGGCCAACGTACTTACTGACGGAATGTTGAAACCAGGCTTTTTCGCAGGGTGTAGACCAATTTTGGATCAAAAGAATGCATGAATATTTCGGGATTACAAAAGAAGCTCTTAAATTTTTTTATAATAGTTGCAACCTCATATTTAGCGCTGTGCAAAATAAGCTTCTCGTCTATGAATGCTATCGAAATAAAGACTAGAACTCTCACTCAACTTAAAAGGATACCACTATGTGTTTATCGAATACAGAGTCCAGATTTGAGACCTATTTTCTGAGAAACAAGCACATTTGTCGTATTAATAAAATAATTGTTTACTTTAGTGTATAGCTACTGAAACTTTTTATGTTAAATATTTTTATACTTCTGATCACACAGTAAGTGTATGTTAATAAGGCGTTTTTGTTTTATTTTGTAAATCATCTCGCGACATTCTCAGCTTTTTGGATGACCCCCAAGGGGACGCGACCCTCAGTTTGGGAACCACTGCTTTATAAAAAGTATGAAATCGTTCGTCACAGTTCGGCAACTTGCCACAAGATGGAATCGCAATGCTTCTCCAATCGAGTGACGTGCCTACTTGCTCGGTGATGTCAAGGACATGGCTTGCTTGTCACTGCTTGGCTTTTCCAGGATCGGATCCGGGACGGATCCGTGCACAGGATATTTTTAAGCCATTATCAGCATGTTTCCTTACTTCATGCAATAATACCACAGTCTAGTATATACAGTCACGAAGCTCAATACGTATTAAATATGCATCCATAGATAGTTGCTAACCACTAGGATCGCTAATATTGTCTCATTACAGACAATGCGAAATAGTACCGGCACAGTCTATTGTTCCTAGCACCCTCACAACTCAAGCTTCGTGACTGTATATACTAGACTGTGGTAATACTACATGATTATTTGTTGCTTAACATTCAAAGTTCGTCGAAATTGATGGAATTGATGAAGATTACAAAGAATTTGAAATATATTTTGTTACAGTATCAGATCCTCATTACACGCTGGCCACATATCACCAGTTGCTATAATTTGTTCTAATAATATTAACTTTTGTTCTTGCAATTGTTTACACTGAAATATTATAGAAGTACGCTTAGACTTGCTTTGGTCCATTGTGCGCCCCTATATTATATGCGATGATTGTCGAAGTACGTCAGGTGGCCTGGGTGTGAATTCGACGCTGATAGGTGAGCCATCCTGCTTTAGTCCTGACAGAAAGAGTTCCAATCATTAGACGAGTATAGGGTTACCATGAGAAGAAATTCTATAGGAGGACATGAAATCTAAAATAAGAGGACATTGCTGAAAAAGGAGGACTTTTTAAAAATTGGTTTGAACAGAATTAAAGATAAAAACAAAACGGCTCACCTTAGTCAGTTTTCTCATTAATTGCTGGATCAGTATTACATCTGTACCCTACTTATCGGTGGAGCCCACTTTGTGCAAAAGAGCCTGAAAAGTCAAACTTCTATCTTGTAACAAATAGCTATGGAACTGTTCACAGGACATGTCCTTGAAATTATATTTCACCGTGATGATATCTCTGATTGTCTCCGTTAGCATGCAATTTCGTTCTTTTGTCCATTCAACAGATATTAGAGAAAATACTCTCAGCACTTCCATTGTGACTTAGAATAAATGAATAGAATTGACATATTTATAAGAGTTCTGAGAAAGTTTCAGTGCTCGCAGAACTATTGGAATTGAAGAATTTGCATCAATGTTTATCTAAACTTAAATCTTTGTCCAAATTAACTTAATTAGCATATCTTTGTGCATTGCAGAATAAGATTGATAAAATAGCTTAGAATCATGAATAATGACGTTTTTAGAGTGTAAGAATTCAATGCATGTAAATAGATCATTATAGTTTATGTTTTTTATGTGCTCCAACTTCAACCACTGAAAGCAGTTAAATTATTTAATAGGTTTTCACAATTTGTTTAGATATTCTGTGAATAATATCGCACATTATTCAATATTCATATTAATTCTAGTTGAAATGCGAAATGTATGTATTTATTTACACTACAAGTGGGCAAGCACCCGGTGGCAGTGGTATACACAATATAAACAATACACAATAAAATTACAATACACAATACAATTATACAATACACAATACAATAAGAATACACCTTACAATTTAACACAATAATTACAATTAATAATAAAACATAAAATAACCTAATTTTACTATACAACCTACATATGTATAGGCCCTACATAAGTTTCAATAGTTTTTCACTTTACTCTCATCTCACTCACGGTAGTGGCACTATGACGCATTTCACTGACACTTTAGGACACATTTCACTGACACACTATAACACATTTCACTGACACTCTGTAACACATTTCACTGACACTATAGAACAGATTTCACTGACGCTATAAATTATCACTGATCGGAACTATTCACTGCACTGTAAAACCATAACTTCACTGACTCACCTCGCTTCACTGATACAACAGTTCAAATAAGACAGATAATTACACCCTTATGCATACTTATAAACAGAACTACATTTAAGCTAAACATTTCTAGTCTAAGGCCCTCTTACACGCTACTTTTAAATAATTTACAATTCAAACCAAGGGAGTAACTCGTCAGGCTAAATAAATACATGTCACCTTAAAAAAACTAAATGTAAAATGTCACCTTAATTTTAATTTGCAATTTATACACAACTTTTTAAGTTATTCTTGAATCTCCTTAAGGAAGGACAGCCCTCAAAGACTGCTGCAGGTAGGTCATTCCAATCATTTATAGTTCTATTTAAAAATGAGAATTTACCTACATGTGTTTTCTGTTTCCTACATTTGATTTTAAAATCATGATCATTCCTACCATAGTACGTTGGCTTTTCTAACCGAGCCGTTATGTCTACCCATGCATTCTGACCTAGATGTGCTTGCTCTATACAGTGATGTTATTCTAGTTTTCCTACGTCTGTTTTCCAAAGTTTCCCATTTACGTTCTTTTATCGTATCGTTTCCATCTTCTCTGTTACCTTTAACAAATTTCACTGCCCTATACTGGATTCTTTCTAACGAATTTACCTGATATATTCTATAGGGATCCCAACATGTAGTTCCGTATTCCATTAACGGTCGCACTAACGTTAGATATGCTATTTCCCTCGATTTGGGGCTAGCCTTTCTCAAGATTCTCATAATAAAGTGAAGTGCTTTACCCGTAACATTGTCAACATGCTCTCCCCAAGAGAGTTTGGAGTTTAAATACATTCCTAGGTATTTACAACATTGTTCTTGCGGAATTACAACACCACTTAATTCGTAATTAAGACTAGTCTCCTCTCGGATTTTACAAAATGTTATAGATTTACTTTTAGAACCATTTATTTTCATCCTATGCATTAACGCCCAGTTATAAATTTTATTCAAGTCTGTTTGAATAGCATCTACATCTGAATTATTTCTAATCTTTCTATAGATAATGCAGTCGTCTGTAAATAGGCTCACATTTGATGTAATATTCTGGCATAAGTCATTTACGTATATTTTAAAGAGTAATGGCCCCAGAACGCTGCCCTGTGGCACCCCTGAACTTACATTTCCAATTTCCGATATTTCATGACCTACTCCATCTCTCTGGGTTCTACCTTTTAAGAATTCTTGGAACCATAGCACCACTCTTTTATCTATTCCTAGCCTACTTAACTCATCTATTAATATGTCATGTGGCACCAAATCAAATGCTTTCGAAAAATCAATCACAACTGCATCGATTCTTCCGCCTCTATCTACCTCGTCAGCTAGATCCTGCACCAGCGACATAATTTGACTATCACATGAGAAGCCTTCCCTAAAACCATGCTGGCGGTTGTAAAACCAGTCTTTCGCATTTAGAACACGACGAATATAATCCGATATCAAATGCTCCATGACTTTACATACGACAGATGTAAGGCTAATCGGTCTGTAGTTCCCGACATCTAATTTATTTCCACCTTTATGTATGGGTACCACTATAGCTGATTTCCAGTCACATGGAATAGCTGCACTGTTTATGGAAACTTGAAATATACGCATTAAGTATGGAATTATGGCCTCGGAACTTAATTTAAGAATCTCTGTAGCAATACTATCTGGTCCTCGAGACTTCCAATTTTTTAATTTCGTTATTTTCTCTCTAACCACTTTGGAAGTTATTTTGAAAGTCGAATTTGGTTCACATTCACGCTCTGTGACACAACCACTCCTATCAGCGGAATTATTATTTTTTATTATTGAAAACCGAAATGAAATAAGAATTTAATAAGTCGGCCTTTTCTTTGTCGTCAGTTATACTTTCTCCGTTTTGATTTCGTAAAAACACTACTCCTTCATTTTTTCCTTTTCTCCTGCGTACATAATTATAAAACTGTCTCCAATTGTTACTTTCATCTTCTTTTAAAATGGTTTTTAGAAAATTTTTCCTGAGCTATCCTTTTTTCACACTCAAGTTTCTTAATTAATTCGACATATTTATCCCAATGCTCATGGCTTCGCTTACTTTTACTAAATGGGCGCCTTGTCTTTTTCTTTAAGTAGCGAATATAATTAGTGTAATTATCTGGGTCCGGATTTTTCTTAATTATTTTAGAAGGTACACATTTTACTAATGCCTCGAAAATTATACTCTTTAATTTATGCCACACATTTTCCATATTTCCTTCAGTCCTTAGAAAGTTATCATTCTTTTGTCGTAGAAACGTTTGTAATTCATGGACATCGGTTTTGTTGAAGTTCCAGACAGACACTGGACTTGACTTCGGATTTACTGTCTTTTCGCAGAAGATTTCTAATACTAAAGACGCTATTGTGTTCACTTATTTTATGAAGACTTTCAGAGTTGACAGAGAGAGAGAGAGACAGATTTTAGTAGGTAAACATCTAAGAGGGCATTGTCACGCGTCGGGCCATTTACTACCTGCGTGAAATCTTTACGCCAAAACAACTCATTAACGAGGGTCTGTACATCTGAATTTGTACCTGAAATCCCGTTCCAGTTAATTTTCGGGAGGTTTAGATCCCCAGAAATTTCTACGTTTCGGTCTTCTGATACTGTATTAAGATATACATTTAGTTTGTGCAAAGTTAAATTGTTTAATTCACTGGGTGGTCTGTAACATGCTATTACATCTAAGGTTTCCCGTCCATTTCTTATCTGAACATTCAAAATTTCAACTTCCTCATGTATCCACAGAAGATTGCTACTTATTTCTATCTTAGTACAAACGAAAGTCCACACCTGTGGAGTAACGGTCAGCGCGTCTGGCCACGAAACCAGGTGGCCCGGGTTCGAATCCCGGTCGGGTCAAGTTACCTAGTTGAGGTTTTTCCGGGGTTTTCCCTCAACCAAATACGAGAAAATGCTGGGTAACTTTCGGTGCTGGACCCCGGACACATTTCACCTTCATTTCATTCAGACGCTAAATAACCTAGAGGTTGATACAGCGTCGTAAAATAACCCAATAAAATAACAAATAAACAAACGAAAACTCCCCCTCCCTTCTCACTTCTATCCTTTCTGAAGACTCTATAATCCGACTTAAAAATTTCAGTGTCATTTATGTTTTCTCTATGCCATGATTCCGTCCCAATTATTACATCTGGATTATAAACATTGACCAAGTTCCAAAACGGAATAAGTTTATTTCTAATACTTCGGCAATTAACCTGCAATAGTCTTAATAGGCCTGTCCTTACTTGAACATTCTGAATCTCCGTGGCACCTCGTCGTCACTGCTGGTCCCGCCGCCCGCTGATGGGTCTTCGACCGCACCGTCCGCTGGTAGTCCCCCTCGACCCTTCCGACCGCTGGTAGACTCTCGCCCCCACCGACCGCTGGTAGTCCCTCGCCCCCGCCGTCCGCTGATGGTTCTTCGGTCCCACTGCCCGCTGATGGATCCTCGATTCCGCCGCCCCATGCAGTAGATAGTACCCGCGCGAAGAGGGATCCCATGTCTGCAGCTCCCCTCCGATTTAGGTGGATTCCATCTCTTCCGAAGCATCTGTCATCTATCCAGGAATTTGAATCGACGAAACGTGCACCAAGACACTCCGCTACCCACTCGAAAGCTTTATTCACACGACCCACTTTCCTCCAGTTCACGTCCCTCCGTCTGACGATTCCACTGATGACGATCCCAGCTGCCGGATATTTCTTCTTCATTTCCATCACCAAATCATATACATCTGCCATGATGTAATCAACACCTCTTCGCAAATCGTTTGCTCCTACGTGAAGCACGATGCCAGATATTTCAATTTTTAATGCCTACCGGACAGGATAAATGATTAAAAAAGAGGATTTGTCCTCTTTTTTCCGGACGGATGGTAACCCTAGACGAGTAGCCTAATAAGCCCTACAACGCGGAGTCCCAAGCCCTTCCTATGTCAGCATTGGAAGCCTGTACTGCCCCCAAGACTTAACCCAGAAGATAGATAACATGTGTATGAGGCGGCGGTGGTGGTACGATCATCCACTCCTCCTCTTTATCTTTCTTATATTGGCTGCTTTCGCCAGGTGGACGGCACATTGGAAGGATTGGATGTGCGCAGTGGAAGACTTTTAGAAATGAATAGTGTGAATTTGTAAAACAATTAACAATAATAAGTAACAATGTACATACATGGAAAATGAAATCACAATAAATATGAAATAGGTGAGTGAAAATAGGACAAACTAATCTGAAATGATATCCCCAGGATATGTAAATCATGTAAGTATCACAAGGCTGAGGCCAACACACTTATAAGTGATTAAACCATCAAATGTGGCCGTCTCTCGACAATCAGTGACTAACCTATTAACCATATGTTCATGAACCACTCTCTAAATATATATATATATTAACTATCTGAGTATGAATCTGAACACAACACCCAGCCAGCACTTTAACTTAATACATGATCCATTCGACCATAGATACCACTCAGTCTGACTAACCAAACTATAAATACACGTACACTCAATAAGAGAGAAACTCTACCCAGCATAAGGCATTGTATGACTGATCACTATAAATTACCCATTGCACATATTACTCACATGAACTGTGCAAATTGCACTAACACAAATCTCTGCACTTTACAAAATGAACACCCAACGGAGAGAGAGAGAGAGAGAGAGAGAGATGGAGACAGATACACGTAATAAGTAACAGACGATAATTCCAATCTCAAGGATCGTTTAAATAGCAACAAAACTCGACGCATATGATAACAAAATAGCGGCGAAGGAAACCAATAATCAAATGGAGCAGGGAAAACATTGTAACAATATGTGAGACCGTAACCGCTGCTCTATCACTCTAACCGTCTAGGAACATGAACTCACGTTTCAAATCAAATCTCATTACATAATTCCCAATACAATTTACCTCAAACACACACACACACACACACACACACACACACATATATATACATATATATATATATATATATATATATATATATATATCTCACAAATATGTTACTCGATGCAAATGCTAAAACTTGCCCCCAAGACGTATCACTAGCAAGCGATGTTTCAAACTACGATCCACTAAAATCCCAAACACACACGACGCAATTTAACTACTCCACTGATCTATCTCCAACACGTACAAAAGCCGAGTCACGTTATCTATATCTGCCACGTACCAAAATCCTAAGTCTTGTTAAATGTTTCTGCCGCGTACGAGAGCTTGAATCTGAGCCAACTGTTTCCGTGTATCTCCCGCGTACGAGAGCCTAAGTCTTGTTAAGTGTATCTGCCGCGTATCGGAACCCGAGTGTCGTTCCGTGTATCTCCCTTAAAACAGGTAAACTCTCTCCCCCTCTATCCTCGCGAGACTTAATGAACCGGCCAATAGGGTTATTTGGAAAGAACAAATGAAAGGATTGATAGCGCTATCTATACTGTGACGTCTGAGAGCGCTCTGACGGATGAAGTGACGTACTAGGTGAACGGCCGTGGTAGTGGGCACGGCTCACATGAGAGGAAGGCAGACAGTGTTGGTGGAATGATGGAAACGGAAATACTCTGAGAAAAACCCAATGCAACGGCCACGACACTGCCGGGCAGTCTGTATGAGAGGCTAGCGCTTGAGGCAGAGACGCGGCTTAAGGAAATGTCTGTTTTGTTGTGTATTGTTTGTCGTGAACTGTCATTTTCACTGGAACAGAGACTGTGCATTGAGAAGTAGTTTGAAAAGCGCTCATATGCACATGATTTGTACAGGATGTGGAAAAAATACGTACAAAAAATTTAAGAGTAAGAAGTTGGCACAAAACTTAAGTGTTCTAAGAATAGCAACAAGTGGTCTTAGACGTTTAGCTGCGGCGCTGCGGGTGTCAGATCATAGTCACAATTTTGGAATGTGTTTGTGGAAGTCAAGTGGAAAGTAAACTCTCTTACATTAGGAAATAACATGTTAATGGCTAGTTATGAAACTGCATTTAATACAGGAACATAACATGTTTTAGGCCGGTACAGTAATTACAGTACAGTTACCTTAAATCACTTCTTTTATCAAATTATGTAAGTTTAATACACAACATGCCTGAACAAATGTTCAGAATGAGCCCCATTAATATTTAGGCAAGCGACATAACGGCGCAACAAGGATTGACGCACTTTCTGAAAGATTTCGGGAGTGGTCTGGATCAATTCTGCTTCCCCTATTATGCCCTGTATTAAGATTTTCTCATCTTCGATAGATGTACTGTAAACCGTGTCCTTCATAGTTCCCCAAATAATAAAGTTGCACGTTGTCAAGTTAGGGGAACGTGGAAGCCATACTATTGGGCCACCACGTGTGATCACCCTTTCGCCAAATGTTACAGTTACGAGATTTCTGACTGCACGAGCAAAATGTGGAGATGCGCTGCGCGCCGTCATGTTGAAACCAAAGGTTTTGTCTAGCTGCAAGTGACATTCCTGCAGTAACTAAAAAACAAAACGTTCCGTAAAAACACAAGATATATGGATGAAGAGGCGAGAATTGGCATGTTAGTTGTGCGAGAAGGGAAATAATGAGCTATCAGAAAGAGAGTTTGTTTAATGATTGGTAATATTATACGAATCTACCTACACTGAAGTTCATCTCAGACTAAAGCCTACCTTCCTCCTTCATACCCACGCACATGATAAGGTCACAGGACAGGTCTTGCCTCCTCTACTGTACACGTGTGCATCCAATCTTGAACGTGACATGTAGGGGCCGAAGAGGAAGTTGTCCACATGTTTAAGCGGATTGCTCATGCACGAAACCCTGTACGTACACCGATTGACTGTGGATGTATGATTTGGGGTGAAGTGGCCTTTGTTTATGTTAGGTTATTAGATCACTTAAAATGGCATAGTGTTTATATATTCTAAGTACTTTCAGTTAAAATGATAACGTGAAATAAGTGGGATTAAATATTTTTAATGTTGTGATAACAATTTAGTAAACGAACATATAAATATTTTTTTTTCGTTGTAATTAATTTCATTATTGTAGTATAGACCTATTTCTACCCTTTCCTATAGCAATATTAGAAATTTAGAAAAGTTAACAGTATTGCAATATTTTTAAACCTCTTCTATGAAAGAAGGGCGTAATTTAAAAAAAAATGAATGCTTCGTTCTCGTACAATATTTAAACATTAACAATGGGACTCATTGTAATCACAAGAGAACGTATTACCCTACAATAATATGAATAGTGTCACATTCCAGCAAGAGATGCAGGGTACAGATAGTTTTTGTTGATTATCTCAAAACTATGTTTTCTGAGTTTCGCCTTTCTTCCAGCTAACCCCTCAATTAGTATTATAAAAAACCACGTCATTTGAGTTTTTGCTTAGGGGCAAAGTAAAACTGGCCTGGAAAATCTGTAATATTTACATGTATTATGGGTCTGTAACAATGAATATTCTTTGAAGGATATTAATTAATATCTAATAACCCATTGTTGCATCGAAATCACGGTTTTCTGCATTGTCAGGGTCATTTCCGCTTCAGTCTTATACATATAAATTCATACATTTCATATATTTTTTCCGCGGGCCAGTTTTATTTTGCTCACCCTGTATATACTAGGCAGATCTTATCGCGTGGCGTACTCCCCACTATTTCCTCACAAATTAACTATTTTCCTTTCTGTAAATTTTGGTAAACTTTACCGTTGACGTAAACTATATAATATAAAAGATTTAACCCATACAAGCTGCAATGGATAAATTTTTATAGTTAAATATTTATTTTTTTTAAGTAACGGTACCGGCATTTTGTACTACTTTAGGTCACGAATAAGGGTAAATTTATTCCAGTTTGCAGTACATTTCCCGTTTCCACACCGTGGTTATTTAGTAAGTCTATGTTCCACACATAGTTCTACTTGGAATGAGCGAGTTGGCTCATGCATATTGCATGGAACTCAAATTCGGGAGGTCCGTGGTTCGATTCCCGGACCGACCAATTTCACTGTGGTTTTTCCGTGATTTTACACAGTTACGTAGGCAAATACCGGGTTGGAATTTTCATTGCCACGGTCCATTTTCCCTTCCCCTCCAGTGTAGAAAAAGAATTTATATTTTCATATCATTCATCTTCCTCATCTCATTCAATATACATACTCAGATCAAGACACACGATTCATCCGCTTACGGGAGGGGGCGTTCTCCTCGCAACCGTCCCTGGGTTCCCAGATTTCCGCAATATCTCTGCCAGTATTCATTTCTTAAGAGCACTTCCAAGGGCGCTTCGACACCTCTTCTGAACGTGAATTAAAAACTTCACATTTAAACTACCAAGTGCCTGCCCATTCTTTTTGAACCCAATTGTACAGTAGTGGCAAAAAAACCGAACCGATCCTTGTAGCTGATTTCAGAGCCTTGTTCACTCCAGAGCACGATAGACTGGTAACTAAGACTTTCGTGGTTCGAATCCTGTCTGGGAAGGAAACTTTTTTTGTTCCTTATTCAAATTTATTCCCAATACTTTTCGATTGCTGGTAAAATTCATGTTCTGGGAATAATAAATAATTAAATAGTAAAATATCGCTGCAATCGAAAAGTATTTGGAATAAATTTGGATAAGGAACAGAAAAAAAGTTCTCTTCTCAGGCAGGATTAGAAACCACGAAAGTCTTAGTTACCAGTCTATCGTGCTCTGGAGATAATAGGCTCTGAAATCAGCTACAAGGGTTGGTCCGTTTTTTTTTTTGCCACTACTGTACATACTTGCAAATAGTTCGAAAATACTGTTTACTATGAATTGAAAGTGCACTGTGATGGCCTGAGTTCGTTTCGTAGGGAGAGACGGAAGAGTACTGTATCTCTGATCACGAAGATTATCTTTGTTACGGAGTACAAATTAGAGACCTTCAAAAACCGAAAAGTGATCGTTACAACGGTAACAGACTGAGTTTTTTCTTCTATTACTTGAACTACTATTACCTTGAATGCACTGGTGATATCATTTACTGCTCTTCCTGATTGTACCTCAGTTCAGAGAGCGCAGTAAACTTGTCTGATTGTTTACAAAATAGCTGTCAAATTATGTGTTCAGTTTTTTCCCTATAAAAGAATGAACTTAAGTCTGTCCTAGGACAGGCAATCACATTCTGTAAATGAAACCTTAATAAAGGTATTGCTTATTTTTTCTGTCGCTATCTCTTGCAGCTGGAGATACAATTTTATTCAAATTCTATTTTCTGTGTTTCGGTTGTGATGCCTTGACTGTCCGAAATCTTGTATGCGAACGATACTATGTTGTATGCCTTTTGTAATAAATGTAAGAAGTTTAAATTTTTTACATTTTCTTAATCCGTTTTCTCTCTTTAATTATTTAATACTCGTGAAAAATTGACATATTTAACGTAAAAATGTAATAATATGTCAAAGTTGCAACTAATGTCTGCATGCTTCTATCGCATAGGATGGCAAATAAGTCATTACCATGTATTAATCTTGTTAAGTGTAACAAGAAAAGGTTCTAAGAGCACATAGAACCATGTCAACTTATGATTTTGCGTTATCGTGAGCAGACAAGGTTCCAACTGCATTTTTAAGTTTTTAGTTTACGATATAATCGAAATGATATTGATGATTTGACATCATACGTTTGTGTCTATGTAGTCTCTCAGGTAATTCAGAAAATTTGTATGGTTTTCGTTAAAACTGGAAAAAATTATGGTGGTTTGGATATTCAAACTTAGTTTTCTCCGTATAATAGAATTGGCAGATAGAACTTTGTCATTCTAAGGTCGCGAATAGCGAAAATGGCAATATTTAATCGTGATAGAGCGAAATATATTATTTCGGCGAAAAAAGCGAAATTTGTTAAGAAATAGCATTTCATTATATTTTTCTAAACATTTAATGCACCGTTTAAACACCTTTAACTTGTGAACGTAAGATCCACTCTTCTTACAAGCTGAGAGCTAGAGTTGTTAAACACACTCTACAGAAAACCCGTTCATCACACTTGGCAGAGGGAAAAAGGTACTGTTTGTCTGGAAGGTTGCTTTTCTTTGCTGGTGTTGCAGTAGGGCCAAGGTTGTTTATATTTTAGGAACTTTATCCTATGTTCAGTTGTAAAAATGGGCCGAACGTCTACATTTCATTCCAGGCTTAAAGAATTTGGTAACGATTAATATTTAATGTGTAAATTTTGTAATGTGCGAGTAGATTGGAAGAAGCGAGACACAGTGTCTAAACATTGTTTAAAAAATAAAGAGCATGTGCGCCTTAAAGAACAAAGTGTAGTTCCTAAAAGACAAGCATCAATGAAACGTTTCTTACCATCGTATTGACGCCTATTACGTAATGTAGCGTTATTTTTTAGTTTTCCAATTTATGCGAGTTTATTGCAATAATCTTACAACTAACTGGCAATAAAGCGCGAAATATAATATTTTTATCACGACTTTTTTTTTCGAAATTAATGTGAAATTCTTTCATCACTAATTATTGATTCCTCACATATTCGATGTCCCTTCCAAACCACAACCCATTGAAAAGCTTCATGCGTTAAGAATGGTCAAAGTGGATGAAAGTGACACATTTTCACGACCTAACACCAATAGGGCGAATGAATGAACCAATATTTGGGCATGTCTGTGTATTGGAGAAAATATCTTGGGAATCGGTGAAAAGAAAGTCTTATTGAAAGCATTAAAGAAATAAAGTACCAGCAGTGACCCTCATTTTGTTGAAGTTTATGCACATTTCGAAGACAAAGAAATTGAAGGTGAACATTGGGACATGACCATTATGAGTAATAATGTAAGTGAAAAATTGAGGACCTGTAATGGTTTTAGTAATTTCATTGTACAATCTGTCAATATATTTGTGTTAGGCCTAATTAAAGTTCCATCATGAAGTGAAAGTGCGTCTTATGGTTTGAAAAATATTGTATATCCTATTCTAACTCACTATAAAGCACTCAGATTTATATATCATTCACCGATTACCCCATCTTTATTTTGCTTTAAATTGAAATGACTGCAATATCAAAACAGGTACTTTCCGTTGTGATACCGAAGAAAAACAAATATAAATTAGCTTCTGGGATTAAGTTTCCAGGGCTCGAAGTGATATTTTTAATTGTTTCATTTTACGACGCTTTATCAACCGCAATGGTTATCTAGCGTCTGTGTGAAATGAAGCTGATAATGCCAGCGAAATGAGTCCTGAGTCCAGCGCCGAAAGTTACCCAGCATTTTGTCTGAATGCGCTGAGGGAAAACCATAGTATAATTCTCAACGAGGTAACTTGTCCCATCCAGGTTTGAACCCGGTCCATCTCGTTTTACAGTCTAACATGCTAACCGTTATTCCACAGCGGTGGTATCGAAGTGATTATTAAGTAAAACGTTATTTACAAATTAGTAAAGGTAAAGTCATCCCCTATTACAGACTTACGACCCGCAGGTAACGGGAGGTCAGTGCTCCCACCGACAGAGACAGTTGGCATCAGTAACATTAGGAACATGGATGAATATATGAGGGGCTCACAACCAGAGTGGACCAAGTCCACCAGTGATCAGTTTGTGGATTAATACAATCTCAGATGAAGAAATCTTACATTTATTCATTGCTATAACAAACAAAGTCCATAACTCATTTGTTACTCCACAGAGGGCAGCATTTCCTATGGAAGGTGAAGGTTTCTAAGCGTGAGCCAGAAACTTTTAGACTCAATATCTCAGAACTATTCCAGGTGGACTTGATGCACTCTGGTTGTGAACCCCTCATATAATAGGATGCGAAACTTACTGAGTTCCCCGTAACACATACTAGAGACTCTAATGTAGAAACTGACCTTGCTGCCATCTGTTGGACGGAGGAGAACTTATTACATCTAGCAGCGCACCAAGTAGCGAAAAAAAAACTAATTACTCCATGCATTTAGCAGCGCACGTGGTGACGAAAATGTTAAACTATGCAGAAAATATTCCTCCCCTCCCACCCTCATCGATATTCTCAACTAGCCCAATTTAAAATAAAACATTTACATTTTTATTTGTCACAGCATGTTCCACTGAAAATTCTTACCGGAGCCAACAGCAAGATAAAAGAGACAATCTATTATAAATACCCAATTAAAATATAACCAAACAGAGACAGAAATAAAGCGAAAGGTTAGATAATCGGGATTGTATTCTTTGCGTATGTAGTACAGCGCATTAGAAAAGTCTGCAAAAACTACTTAGATAGTTCAATTTATTATATTACTATTACTTTACAATATATTCAACAACACTATTTTTACAACGTACATAAACATCTCTGTTTAACATACGCCGCTTACACACACTTATTATCACTTTATGTCCACTCATTAGCAAGTTTCTGGCTGTCATCTTGTCTTCTCGAGCATCGTTTGTTCGTCTCGAACGAACGGGTAAATAGAGAACTCTGGGTAATCTACCCTACACGTAGTTGCCACCCACGACGTCGGGCGCTGATTATCTTTTTGAACCCCCTTCCGTCAGATGGTGCTGACCGCAGTTTCGCATCCTATTATAATTCATCCATGGTGGGAATGTCAGTCCTTTATCCCCAAGAAAATAAATAACCCTGGTGCTCATTTCTGTTAAGGCTCGTCTCCACTATTAATCATTTAACAACATGTTAAATGTTAAATTGTTTACTGTTAACATGCCAGCATGTTGATTGAACATGTTAATGCTGATTTCATTTAACACTTTATCCACACTGTTAAAAATGTTAAACTTGACTTACGTAGTCCACCATAAACAGTCTATGAGATTTTAATGTAGATAGTGCCTGATTTTCAAACCTTGGACAATGGACTCAGATGATGATTTGGCTTTTGTAATTGCTTGTTACAAGGCCTTGAAAAGGAAGAAAATGAGAATGTGGATGCGGCAATATCTTAGTAAAAGACACAATGCAGAAGACATTCTAAAAGTTGAAGATCGATTGGATTCAAAAACTTTCTGAGATTGTCAGAACATGATTTTAATATAGTGCTGCAAAAATACTTCCTGTTACATCAAAGAAACACAATTAAGAGCAGCCATTTCATCTCAGTTAAAATAATTACAGCGCGATTGACTATCATAGGACTACGATATGATAGATGTTAAAGGAGCGGGTAATATCGTATAATTATTCTTTTCGAAGTTTTACGAACGTTAACATACGTCACGAAATACGGCCATTAGTGACGTTAACATAGCATTAACGTTTAGCGTACGACGAGGGTGCGAAAACCCTATTGTATTTCCGAGAACAGTTAATAATAATTCCAGTTCTCTGAAACAGTCGGCCTTCTTTGCAGACACATCCCACAAACAAGGCCTTTCCATCTGTGCATTAATAAATTTTATTCTAACGTATTTTCTTTCGTCCACTCCATTACTTCGAACAACTTACAGCCAACACCAAGGATCAAGGATAATATAAAACTGATCAAGATACGCGCCACAAAATCAGAAGTTAGTTGTTGCTATGGACCATTTCGACGTGTATACGCTGTCCACGCTGCTCCCGGACTTCCTACTTTTTAATTTTTTGCATTTCCCGGCTGTACTGCGAACGCAGTGATGAGATTTTTTTTCTACGTGTTCTCGAGAAGAGTTAAATAACAGTACTAATTCTCTAAAACAGTCGGCCTTCTTTGTTTTGTCTCTGTATTTTTCACAGAGACATCCCACAAAAAAAAAAGGCTTTCCATTAGTGCAGGCCTGCAGAATTTTAGCTCCCAGAGCAGTGGTAGCTCCCAAGAGCGACTGCTATACTCTCCTTTCTTACCCCACCCACCTTTTCTGCCAGTGCGGTCATGACGTCCTAGTTATGCTTGGCTGCATTAACATTCATTCGAGGCGACAGGTATACAGTACGCCAGCGGTGGCGAAAATGTAATCTTGCGCCGAGCCACTGTGTAACCTGCAACGTGCATAGCATCTATGGAGGGAGGCGGACACCCGAAAAGGGAAGTGAAGCAACTGTCTGACTTATTAACGGATTTTCATTTTCCTTACGTCAAGCACTTAAATATAATTTTATACAGTACAAGGCTACAAACTAATGTTTAGTACGGGTAAAGAAGGAAGAAATGAATAATAAATGAACAATATCACAACCTAAAATTAACTGTCTTCAGAATGTCTCTGCGACAAATTTTCAAAATCAGGAATTATGTCACTTACTGCCAGTCGTAGTTGATCACGAAGGTATTTGTCTGTCAGTCGTGATCTAAATTTGGTTTTTACTATTTTAATTGTTGAAAATAATTTTTCACAAACGTAAGTTGTAGTGAACATGGCTTCAACAGAGCAAGCGAAAGAACGAAGCTTCGGATATTTATTTTTTGGCAAAGATTTGTAAGTTCAACATTTGTCAAGTCCTTACATCTAGCTTTCATTTGACATCACATAGTAAATCATTGAGTTCAAATTGAAGAGCTAACCGCATTATTCGTACATCTGCTGAAAAAGGGTCGACGTACAGAGATGATGATGATGATGATGATGATGATGATGATGATGATGATAACGATAACAACAACAGTTAACCTTTTAATGTTTCACGAGTAAAATGTAGTATAATGCCGTTTTATGTTATACAACCGTTTTGCTCTTAATACTTGTGAACAAATCATACATTTAATATTCTCATTATATTGACAGCAAAAAAATGCGTCCTCCCATCCTACTTGAAACTTTCGTACATGGTTTCGAGAGAGACGTATGCCACTCGCAGGTAGAGACAAATACAAATGGAACGGAGTTTGACTCCAGTGACTCAGTGACTCAGAGGGTAGGGCTATCACTGCGAGGCAAAATGTCTCGCGAGTCACGTTCTCGTCACAGCTGCAATACGCTATCAAGAATTACAAATGAACAGATAATAAAATCCTTAGGAACATACCTTTAGAAAGTAAGAGAAAAATGAATGAGGGAAATAAATAAATTAAAAGACATGTAAAATAAATTTTAAAATGTATGTGTGCATATAATATAAGAAGGGCTACTTATGTATATATGGTCCTGTTACTAGTAAAGCGGATAAAAAAATCCACTTTTTGTGTAAAATAAGTTAAGTACAGTCCCCGACATATCTTTCCGTGCTCTGTATTCTACTAAAATGAAATAAGTCCGAAATGTTGCTTGCAGCAACAAACCAATTACTTTATTTGAAGAATTTATTATTAATTTTTCGTGCATTAATGAAATTTTATTTCCTGTTTTTACAAAACTTGTATCACTGCTCTTAACTGGTTTTACTAGCAATAGGACGATAAATAAATTGTACGTTGATAAGTGAGTGATAGCTATATGACCGGATGACAATGCTGTCATTCAACATTGTAACGCACTCCAGCCAAATAAATAAATACATAAGTAAAGAAGAAAGTAAGTAAGTAAATAAGTAAATAAGTAAGTAAATAAATAAGTAAATAAGTAGGTCTAAATAAGTAAATAAGAAAATAAGTAAATAAGTAAACAAACAAACAAATAATACGCGTACTGCAGTTTAAAGAGAACTGGAACATGGCAAAATCTAAACCCGTGAAGGAATACTACTTCCACAGGAAATGGGAATATGATTATTTTGTTGTTGAAGACGAAAGAATTGCTTGTTTACTGCGTCCCATCCAATTTATTTCCACTCGTCATTTCAATATTAAACCACATTTCAACAAAATCCATATTAAGAAATATGGGATGCACAAACTTTCGGGTAAGTTCATTATTACGAACTGTATATTGATTATTTATTTATATAGGCCTACTGTAAAATTAAGGACGTCACTTGTGTTAATTTTGAATTTAAATTAATAGTGACTTTCAAGGTTCATTACTTATATGCTATAAAGTTATGTTTGCGTAGGTGATGATAGGAGAAAAGTTTTCGAAAATATAAAACAGGTTAGGTGCAAAGAAATCTCAAAGAAACTACCGACAGGAAATCTAGCATAATTGTAAACCTTGAAACGAGATAAGGCATTATAAAAACAATGAATTTATTATAATCCTTTTTGAAAATTACATGCCGCCACTGATGGACCTTTGACGATAAGAGAAGGTTACGCGGAAGTCGATCATTTCCAATAGAAGTGGAGTGAGGGTGACGTCATATTTCCCCTACTTACGAGTTCTGCAGGCCTGGATTAGTGCATTAAGCAATTCTAATGTATTATCTTTTGTCCACTCCATTACTTGATTTACTTCGGACAACTAGCCAACAGCAAGGATCGTGGAATGATCAAGCCGTAGGTGCTCCTATTTACGCGCCACGGAAATCGAAGTTAGTTGTTGCCTTGGAAACTGTACGAAATTTGCGGAACTGTACTAACGCCGCACGAGCAAATGAATTGACTTGACATTTTTTCCGTTGCTGCTGGAAAACACACCAACATGTTAAAAGTGTTAACTTCAACATACTCAGTCAACATGTCAAGGCAATTGAGACTTGAAATATCCATATGCATGTCAAATTTAACATGTTGTTCTTAAATGTTTAATAGTGGAGACGAGCCTTAAGGGGCTGAGTAAACCCCAGGATCATACTGCGGCCGAATGGATTGGATCAATGAAGAAAATCCATGACCACATTAAAGGTACGGTCACACGTCGCTACGTTTGCTGCGCAACTTTTGTACTGCAGCTGCAAAAGTTGCATGTCGTGTTCACACGTAAGCCAAAAGCAGCGCGCTGCACGCTACTTTTCGTGCTGCGCAACCCGAGCGCTGCAAAAGTTGCAACTGGAGGTTGCGAGTCTGTTCACACACAAGGCGCTACTTTTGCAGCCGCAGTCTTGCTGCAGGTTTTCAGATCCGTGTTGACTTCTCAATATACATTTTGTGGTTATGTTCGCATTGTTATGAAACTCATGTGATAGCTTAATTATCTATTATTTGCTTTTCTGTCCTAACTAGTGTTCAGAAATTGGCATTATTTTTACTATAAAGCTTTTCAAAACGCCTATATACTTAAATGATAACCAACAGCATATACACGTAATCAATGTTGGCAACCCTCCTGCTTGAAACTACGCTACGGAAAATTAAAAAAAAAAAATGAATTATTTCGTCAGCAAATATACTCAGACTGTGTTGTACATTTAGTAACTGTTACAAATAATTTATTTTCATCACATCTAACATTAAAATATATCCAAACAATAAAAGTATCATTGACACACTTGGGTGGCAACACTGGTCGCAACCGCAGCAAAAGTTTCAACAAAACCTATATAAAAAATGCTGCGGCTGCAACCCTGAGAACCCCGTTCACACGTCGCAACTTCTAAGCTGCGCGCAGCATGAAAAAGTAGCGGACAGCAGGTTCGGCAGCCGCTACTTTTCGGGTTGCACCATTGTTCACACGTCGCAGTACGAAAGTTGCGCAGTTTTTTGTACTGCATCGCTGCAAAAGTAGCGACGTATGACCGTACCTTAAGAATCGAGCCCTAAATCGGTACGTCGCCTACCGGCTTGCAGCTTACGCCTTAACGACGACGCTTTCACGCGCCCTTATGACATATTGTGCGGAGTACGAGTGTATTACTGAATAAGCTTGCCTTTCCCGGAAGGCGCACCTCTGTCAACACTGCCTCCCGCAGCTTATTTCGCAGCGCATCCTCTGCGGTTCAGCTGCGTTGGTTATCAGTTTACTTGCGAAGCGAGTTTCTTGAACAAATAAGGGAAACGGAAACGGACTGAGCGCGATTTACTTGTAATCCTCGTGCAGAGAGCGCAGTACGAGAACTGTGCGGATGTGATAGGAGCCTTGCTATGATGCCAACATCTTTTCCGTCTCTGTTATGTACAATGCAATATACAGCCGGTTTCGCAAGAAATTAGTTGCACTCCTAGAACGAAGTTACGCTTGCGATACTGGAACAGCATCTTACTTCTTCATTCGAACTGCAGCGGATTCACTGAATATTTCATTAGGGAAGTCAACTTGTGGTCTAATTTAGAAAAAAAAAGTTATTTATAGAAGCTGTGTCAAGTGCACGGTTATCTAGCGCCGATGGTATTAGTGACGGCCAGTTGAATTACTGTATCTGTAGACCTATCTGACAATCGACTTACGGTCTGGAAAAAAAAATCTCTGAAAGAATTCAAGCAGGTTATCAGACTAAACGGGATTATAAATGACACCCGAGCAAAGCTTCCAAGTATGAAAATAAAGAGACACACTATTTCATGCAATATTAACTAACGTAACAATGTTTATAAAAAGTTAATTTTAGAAGATGTCAACTTTTACATTTTGCTTGAATTCACAACATAATGCTAAAATGCTGAAAAGCTATGACATCGAGAAGTGATTATAATAATATAGGTTCCAATTCTGCATTGAGCATGTATGACTGTGTTAGACCGTCGGTAATTTGAAGTATTAAATGAAGAACGACTTCGTTTTAACCCTAGACCATGCATTAACGTCCGTAAGGGAAGGATAAGTACTGAAATGACAAAGAAAAATCACTTTTAAATTTTCCGCTTTTTTCTGAATCGGGATATAATGTTTATGACAGTTGACATTTACGCTCTTTAACCCAGATAAGACTGAATTATTTTTTGTTTAAAGAATATGATTTTTGTATGAATTATTTAATTGTAATTGATATAACATAACAAAGCTGTTTTTAAATTTTTTATGTTGATAGTTTCCGAGATTTTCAGCGTCCTATATATAGGACGTCAGTCATATCCCTATGCAAAAACATTATATGACATAAGTCGTTTTAGCACTAGTTTATATAAATTGTTTAGCTTAACACTACATCAAATTAACACAAAATTATAATATCACTCACACACAATAAAATTATTGTATTTTTCGAGAATGTTTATGGTGTGTGATACGTGATAAAACATTTTACATGTACACCAACATCACACTTCTTACATATTATTGTTGTCTTTGTGTGACACTGTCTACATCGAGTTTGTTTTTCTTGAGATACCACAAAATGATTACTTCCACCAAACCTTGAATCTTTTTGCTCAGTGTTAGATGAGATAGTCTACCGCAGTGGTCGTCAGCATTCGCTGAAATGGGTAAAGGGGAAGTGTAGCAGGATTAGGTAGAGAGCATACCTGCCAGCAGCCACAAATGCACCTGCGGGTAAGAGACGATAGCCCGAGAGTGCAGTGAGTTGACGACCGCTGGTCTACCGCTTGACTGTACATGTCGAGCAGTGGATTCGAGAACAGATAAGACGTTTGCGAAATGCAAAATGATCCAGTTTTTCGTTGGAGTTTATCTTGTAAAGCTGCCATGCATTTTGTTCTGCTACATCAATGCAGACTAAAGTACCATTTCTTGCTTCTAATAGATGTTTTGTACAAATTGATGTTTTGGTCCACCCATATTTTCGTTGTACTAATATATGATATTGGGCTATTTCACTGATATTTTCTTCTTCAAATTTCTAGAGTATCTTGAAACTGTGTGCATGGAAATTGAAAAATATAGTATTTCCCTGCTGTATGTCAACTTCTTCCCAATTGAAATTTATTATTCTTTCTCTTCATCTGTATGTCGGTTGCTGAATCACTAGTATTTCTACTGCCATTCTCACCATCGCCTTTACTATGTTCATCATCACCATTATGACTTTCGTCATCATAATCATCCATTCCCTCTCCTTGTGTGTTGAGGGTTACTTCCGTCTCAGCTCGCAACTGACTACAAGGCATATTGTCAATTATAGGGTTATTTTCATCACCAGAATCCTCATCAGTTACGTTACCACACGCATTTTCGGTGATAAACTGGTGATGGAAATGTTATTGCACTTAGGTATAGCAACTTGGTCGTCCTGAATCATTTGTAAGGCTTCATTTAGTGAAAACCGTCTATAATAACATGAGTACCATCAGTCTCACGAAATGTCCCCTCTTATGACTGACGTACTACATGTAGTACGCCTAACTTTACCATGATATGGCATAACACTAAATAAAAAATTGAATCTAATTATGAATTATTATATACGAAGTACATCATACGAGTATGCCCTATCAATATCAAAAGCATTATACCTATAGCATATGATATATACCGACTTCGAGAACAACATGTTCTGCTCCACAGCCATGACTCGCACAAATATGTTAACAACAATGACTATGACAGACTGAACATAATAAAAAAAATTGGAGGCAATTTATAATACATAAGGATTATGGTATCATGATTGCCGACTATGAAAATATTACACAACAATGTTAAAAAAATAAAACGTCCGGTGTCCTATATATAGGACGTCAGTCTTATCTGGGTTAAATAGCATGTTTTGAAGCACCCGTAATAAAATTGATATTTAACGCTGTTTTTCTCAAAACGACGTTTTGTAATATCTAGTGTTCCTATTTTTTTTTCTCCCAGAAGACACAAATCCAATTTGATTCAAATGTTGTTTAGATGCTCATTATACTGTACTGCACCAAGTAACAAGCAATTATATTGTCGCGTCTTAAGACTCATTCGTACTACACGTTAAATATTCTGAAAATGTTCTTTATTGGAAATTTTGAACATTACAAATAATTTTTATATACACTGGTATTGAAGATATGAGATTCTCTGCTCCACAGATTATAAAATACAGTATAGCTCCCAGCATGTGTGGAAAAATATTCACACTTCTGCCTAAGATAGTTTTTGAGGAAACTTACATTAAAAACAAATGTTTTGAGTTACCGAAAAAAAAATCATAATTTCAAAGAACTCATCAATATAGCTCAACAAGTCATCCAATCACAATAAATTCATGTGGCATATATACAAGGTACCCATATGTATATTTTTGGAAAATTTGGTCATTATTGGTTGAGCAGTTTCCAAAATAAGAAAGTTAAGTAGTAACGTATCAATTTTAGTCACTTCAGTTTTCAATCTCCTCTTAAAAGTGCTAACATCGATTTTCGCATTTTTTGCACTAGATATACGTTTTCTTAGTTATTAACAATGCTGTATCAACTATTACGGGGTATTTGGCATCGAGGGAATTGATGATGGCGAGATGGAATTTTGGCGACAAGAAGCCGAGGATTCGCCAAGTGATTATGTGACATTCACCTTGCAGTTGGGAAAAATCTCGGAAAAAACCAACCAGCTACTTAGGCTAAACGGAAATCCAACTCTCACCCGAGCTCAGCTACGGATCAATAGATAAACGCGCTACCACATGAGCTACGCCGGTGGCCTTTTAACATATTCCATGTACGTACACTCTGCTCTCGGTTTCAAACACTGATTTCCTCTATAATGATTTCCATTGTGTCTACGTATTTTATACAGTTTTGTCATTGTTATAGAGAATCCCTGTTACAACTATCTTTCAGTAAATTTGTGACTTCACTTACAAGCAAACATTCTGATGGAGACAGATAATTTTTTTTTTCCACCTAATGTCAAGAGAAGTGCTTATACAAATTGGTCACTCGACCGCATTTACGAGACCGTCCAGAAAGCGATTTTCCCTGGAGCCGTTTACAGAAAAAAGCACAATTGCATGGAAAGATTTATCGAAACAGATACAGCAATTTTTGCGCTATTTGTCAACATATCCCCCACTGGAATTGAAACATTTGTCTTACCATGGGGTCAATTTTTGTATCCTTGTCTCGTAGAAGCCTAGGTTCGGAATCGGCGTTTGACAGCCATCTGCACCTCTCTGTTGATCCCATGATATGACAGATGTCTCATTTCCGATGGGGAATATGTTGAAAAATAGCTCAACAATTGCTGTGCCTGTTCCAATAAATTTTTCCAATGAAATTTTGTTTTCTTTTTGTTAACGGCCACTGGCGAACTTATTTTTTTACGGCCCTCGTAATTGCGGTCGAGTGGCCAAAATTTGTGTAAGCACTTCTTTTGACATTATTAACATTATGGAATAAAAAGATTTAACTTTTTTTATCTGCCCCATCAGAATTTTCGCTTGTTAGTGGAAGTGTTTTGATGTTCTGTGATGCCACTTTGCGTTTGATTTGTGACCATATCATGACTAGCGGGTTCAAGACACATGTGTAGGCCTACAAATACAATCTAAATATTAAATCCCCATAAAGGAGCGGTCATTTCGTCTATAGCATATGTATATATATACACTCGGACACAAAAGTCTACATACACCCTAAAAATAACACTTAAATTCAAAATCAATAAAGAAAATATTATGTATTCACTTTGTGTGACATAAAGAGACATTTTAGGAAATGAAAAACAACATATATACTGCATTATTAATAACATTTCCATATAATAACATCTTAAGCACACAAAAGAAAAACCGATCAGGTACAAAAGTCAACATACATTTTGATTATTTTCACTTTCAGGCACCATTTAATATTTTGTATTTCCACCTTTTGCTTCTATCACAGCTTCCAAACGTCGAGGCATAGATTCCACCAATTTTTTTGTGTCCGCTGATGTAAATTTATTCCACTCTTTCACTAAGGCAGCTTTCAAATCCCTCTTGCTTTTGCTTTTGTATTTTTTTATCCTCTGCTTTAGTTCTCCCCAAAGATGTTCAATTGGGTTGATGTCTAGTGACTGGGGAGGCGAATGCAACTGTTTTGGTACATTGTAAAGTAGCCATTCTTTTACGGCAATGGCCGTATGCTAGGGGTCATTGTCTTGCTGAAACACCCAGTCTGTTCCTAGTCCCAGTTTCTCAACAGATTGTTTGAAATTCTCCTTTAATATGGTGAGATACTTCCATTTATCCATAATGTCCTCAATAAATACTAAATTCCCAACCCAGCTCCAGACATGCAACCCCATACAAGAATATTTCCACCACCATGCTTCACTGATGGTACAAGATTTTGCTTTTTCAAACTTTCATTCCTTTTTCGCCACACCTTTTGCTTTCCATCACATTGAAATGTGTTGAATTTACTCTCATCCGTGAAAAGCACTGTATTCCAGTATGTGGAATCTTTACTTCGATGCAGAGTTGCAAATTCTAGGCGCTTCTGTTCATATACAATGCTTATGAATGGTGCTTTCCTTGCTATTCTACTTTGAAACTCATGCTTTTTCAAAAGTCTTCGTACTGTGATGGGATGAACAATATTTCCACTAGTATTTGCGACATCTACTGCCAACTCCGTAGCTGTAATTTTGGGATCTGAATTCACTTTTCTAATGATGTGCCGTTGCTCCCTGTTAGATCATTTTGTTGGTCTTCCACATCTGGCTTTGTTTTCTACACTTCCTCGATCATTGTAGTTCCTTATTACGGTTTGGACACTTGCATGGCTCCTTCTAACAATTTCCCCAATTTTACGCAGTGAAAAACCCCCTTTTTATTGAGCTCAATTATATTTTGTCTTACCTCCACTGATATTTCAGTTCTTTTTGGATCCATGATACGCGATCAAATTATGTATTGTAATACACATCTACTGTTTTAACAAACTGCACCAATTTCACTGTGTTCACTGCAACGTCTCTCCTACAACTGACGAAAGAATCGCAGTGTATGTTCACTTCTGTACTTCAGTAAACACAAACAGTTGCATCTAACACGCTTGTAGCGCAAGATACTGGTCTGAATACCTTGGTTTTTGTTGTTATGGAAGTGGACGCAGACATAGAGCTCCACGTTAACATCTGTGCATTCAGGGTTGTACAAAATATGCTAAAAAATGGGGGTGTATGTAGACTTTAGTGTCCGACTGTATATATATATATATATATATATATATATATATATTCCCGAAAATTACTGTATTATTGTCGCATGAATTGATAGTCTCGTGCCTCTTTTCATGTTTCTTTCATTGCAAGACCTGGTACCGAGATAATATACGTAATATGGCTCTTCTTAAGGCTTTCTTTACTTCCGTAAAACCAGAAGAAAGGAAGTACTTAAATGGTCTGCAGTACTGTGTACATAATTTGAATAAAACATTATAAATTATGTTTTATTTAACGACGCTCGCAACTGCCGGCATTACTGGCGTTTGATGTAGAATAACTTTTCTCGGGTTCTCAGCCTACTGCACAGTGGGACGGATTGCGATTCTAGCCGGAACAAAATCTAATAGTGATAAATTCCTTTCGAATCGTTGAAAATAGCAAGATGAAGGTAAATTATTATGACATTTGATGAAATATTTGTATGAGAATTATTTTTTTTAGTATAGAACACCTATTTGTTAAAAAAATCATACAATAATAGAAATTGCATACAACTAATGCGAATAAAAAATTAAAGTAAACAGAAATTATTTCACACACTACTATGAAGAGAAACGTAATATATGTAGTAAATTTTATGACTCATGTTTAGAAATCTGAAGCGTCTGTTGTATCTCCAGAAGTGTCGGAACCGCTAGCGCTAGTGTCGTCCTCATCTTCGGGTTGCAGTTTAGCAGTGCTGTTGTTGGCACTCGCAGCTGGTGCTTGTAGCAGTTTATTTTCCCTTAACTTATAGTTTTGATTTTCTTGGACTTTGATGTCGATTGATCTGGGATATGATGGGATCAGAAGCTACTAACAACATGTGTAGGACATCTTCTAAGTTTCTCTAACGAGAACACTTCCTAGCGTGATCTAACCTGTACTTTCGTAAATCTTTGTTTCTTGTCTCTTGAGCATCTTCAGATTGGAAGTATGGCAGTTTCTGCAATTTTTCCTCCATGTATCAGTATTTTATGCAAGCTAGATGGCATGTAGTACCATGGATATAATTTTACATATAAATGAGCTGTATCATTGGTGTACTTCTCAAAAGCCTCAATACTTACTGAATATCCACAAGAAATGGTGCATAAAATTACAGAAAATCTGTGAACGAGGTCTTACTAATGCCCGTAATATTGGCTGTAATTTGTGGGTTTTCAAAAAACCGACGTGCTGTATTCCCATCATTTTATGTCCAGGGCCACCAGATTTCGGCTTGTCAATAAGAAGCCCTAATTGAGAGCGAAATCTAGAAATAATATCCTCTTTCCTGCCTACAAAAATATCTTCGTTATTGCCTCTGACCTGTCAGGAACAATTTTTTTAAGAAAATAATCCTTTTTACGGTGGCACTGCATCCAACGTCTGTTAAAATTACTTCGAATATTTTTCAAAATATTACAAATGCACTTCTCAGTATTAGAATCACATGTTTCAATACATAATTCTTTCAAAACATATCTATATAGTTCATCTAAGTCGCTACTTTTATTGGCAAGTATTAGAAATAGATCACGGCGCGAAATCACCGGTAGCGGCTCCAAGTCTGAAAAAAATTAACCACATGCAGAGCGGTCAGTAGGAGCAAATGAAACTAGGTTAGTCTTAAAGTGCACACATAAACCTACATTCTGACATAAAAATATATGTGACTCTGTGTGACTCTGCTGTTACAAGTCAAGTTTACTTTGATAAATAGTTTTAAAAATTCGCATTTCCCGCCCTTAAGTTAATATGCCGTTTTTAAAAATTCAAAGTTATTATGAACATAAAATTTATATAATAATTATCTACCAACCTTGTTCTTCATTTTCCATTTCAGAATCACAAAATGTTTCACTCCCAGATCAAAGAAAACAAGCTTGCTTCTTACACTATTTCAGCGTGACTGAGCAATAAAACTGGTTACGGAGGGGAATCCTCGTCAACATCATTGTGTGACGTCCGTATGGTTAGTGTCAAAGCTTCTCTCTCATAGATGAGCATTCTGTGATTCATTAGCAACAACTTGAGATAGGACACGCATAAAAATGAGAACATGTGAAAATTGATTTTGTTCAGGCTAGAATCGCAATTCGTCCCACTGTGTACTGCCGAGATTATATCAACGTCGCCATGTGCCAGAATTTTGTCCCGCAGGAGTTGTTTTACATGCTACTAAATCTAGGAACTTGAACCTGTCGCAGTTAAGCACACTTAAATTATATCGATCTGGGCCGGATCGAACCCGCTAACTCGGGCACAGAAGACTAGCGCTATACCGACTGTGCCACCCAGGGCGACTAATTTGAATATAATCGGAAAACAATATAATATGGAAATCAATACAAACAAAAGTGAAGGCCTTTTGTGGAAAATACCCTGTACCGAGCAAAATAGTTTTGGAGAATGAAATTTTGGAAAGAGTAAATGAGTTCACATATGTGGGTTATAATTTGTCATTTGACGAAGAAGTAGATATAGCAAATACGTACTTCTTCTTTTTTCTCTTAGTTTAACCTCTCCCTTCTAGGTGCATTTACACGACCCACGCCACCCGGGCCTTACAGGGGAGCGACCTGTCGGGAGAGGAATTAATCTATGGATTACATACATATTTTTTTGACCACACGAGGACATGGAGGGCCTCCCCGGACGAGGGATTAGCTCAGTGCCAGGGCCACCTCCGATACAACACAAACATTTAAGACATTACACATCATTCACTCACACATATGAAAGGATTAACGGAAGGATCGCCGTCCATGGCCGGACTTTCAAGAGGTACAATCCCGGCATTTGCCTGGAAATAACTGAGGAAACCAAGAAACACCTCAGTTAGGATTGCCGGCCCCTGGGATCGAAGCCCGGACCTCCCGAATGCGAGGCCAGCCCTCTACCACGCCGCTAGCCCGCTCGGTTATATAGCAAAGACAATCACAAAATTTACAAAAAAAAAACCATGAAATAGTTAACAGTATCATGAAACTATCATTAGTACAAAAGAACACAATAATACAGCTCTATAAAACCCTTGCAAGACCAGGGATAAGCTATTGTAGCGAAGCATGGACAATAAGAAGGGATGAAAGCAGGGTAACAGCTAATGAGATGCGATTTATGCGATATACAGCAGGATATACAAGATGGGACCATAAACGAAATGAGGAAGTAATGGAAGAAGTGGGACTAAAGCCAATTCTCCACTATATATAAAATTACCAGGCCAACTGGATGGACCATGTACAACGGATATCATCGTAGAGAATTCCAAGAGTTACGCTTCGTTATCTCCGTTAAGGAAAGAGATCACTGGGACGTCCCAAAAAACGCTAGAGGGACAGTTCTGCCTTGAGACCGTAACGGGCCACATGGCCTAATACTTGGAGGAATGATGGATGGTAATGATGATGATGATGATTATGATGATGATGTAATTGGTGGTATAGGTTTCATTCACGCCCGTTCACGCCTTGAGAAATATTTTATTTTTTTAGGCAGTGTCTAGGACCACGCTCTTGGAGATGTTTGAACTTTTGAAAGATTCGGGAAGAGCACAGTCCTCAGCATGACAGATACAACGAACGTTCTATACTAAATACCAGAAAAGTTCCCTGGTCTCTTCCAGGCCTAGATCATCAAGATTAAGGTTAAATCTTGCCTTTTTAATTATTTGCCAAGTTTGGAAAGGAATTGGTTTAAAATTAACAGAACAGTAACAAACTAATTAAAAATTACTTACATTAACTTCAACAGTGCATTATACTTCAAATTCAGTCCACTGATGTCACAAAATTTCGACCCAGTACAAGTAGAGGTCGACCCTGCAAATTCTTCAAGAATCTTCGAAGAGGAGCAGGCAGAGAAAAGCAGGAAAACTCTTGGAGGAACATATTGCGAAGGAGCTATGCCAATCGAAATGCTTTAAAATAGAAAGGGAGAAGTAATGCTACTTAAAAAAAATATAACACACCAATCAAAACCCGCACCAAAAATAAAGGAAGTTCATGTATGGTCCAAAATTTCAAAATTAGCTTTTATGATTGGAGACAAATTAACCAAGCATCAGGATCTGTCAATTGGGAAGGAAAATATATATATATATATATATATATATATATATATATATGGCCGGTGCAGATATGATAAAATTCATCCTTGTTGCAACAGGTAAAATATATGAAGATTCATGGGAATCTACATAGAAAGAAAACTAGGCTATATGAGGAATTCAGAAAATCAGATTCTACAAATGAATATTTACTTCACAATCTCTCTGTGTCATTTAATCTTTCATTGTAAGTGTCTAAAAGGAAAATAAAGAAACTGTATCTTGAAGTTCAAGCTGAACGAGGAGACGAAAACGAAGAGGATATCATGGACTAGGGCTATTAGTCTTGGGGAGGGCAAAGGAAGTGTTATACAGCTATGTCTCGTAAGCAATAAATTCCATATTAATTTATTTCACATTTTCGCGATACCAATTTTTATACTTTATACAACAGAGTAGCGATCTTTACTGAAAATGTTATACAGTAATATCTGCTCCCAATACATGTGCAAGAACTGGACACTGGACACTGAATGAAGACGCCCTTCTAATGAGAAAATAAACCAGAGTTACCTCTTATCCTTCCTGGATCAAAGAAAAAAGTGCCGGTACTCGAAATTGGAATTATTATTATTATTATTATTATTATTATTATTATTATTATTATTATTATTATTATTATTATTATTACTACTATTATAACATAACTAATGCTATCCCCACATACAATAACATAAATACAGACATGGAAATCATACACATACAACCCAAAAACCAAAAACTCAACACACTAGAACAATATGAAATATACAGACACACTAAAACACACCCTGATCAAATTCTCAACACACAGATCAATTTCAGAACACACACTATTTGACACCACATTTCAACACTTTTCAACAATCGAACGCACTCACACAATAGGCAGCGAAGTTCGAGATGACGCCGAGATCTAGTAGGCTCTGAGGATGGTGTGAAGAAGCACCGAAACAGCTGTAAGCCGCACATGCTTACACAATTAACACGAGTAAGATCACCATTTAATCAATTATTCATTAATTTTGCTGCATGCCTGTGCAGACGTGGAAATCGATCAGATGAGATATAATGATAGATTGTAGTCAAGAAATGTTCGAAAAGCAATGGTTTGGTTTAATACCGAGTAATGGGACGAAACAGCTGTTACAATCCGAACGTGATGTGAAGCATGGAGCGGAAAATGATGAATCAGGAGTCGGAGCAAGAAGGCGACACACGCAGAAAGAAGACATCGAACCAAGAAGAAAAAAAAACGGAACGCCAAGAAAAATTCTACCAAGCTAGCAGACAGGGAGAAGCACACTTCAAAGAAGAGTGGCATAATGGCTACAGCGGTAAAGAAGGATGCGAATGATGAGAGAAAGAAAGTTTTTAAGTTGTGTAATGATGAATGAGTCTAGTGAAGAAGGGGGAGCTACTGATGACTATGAATCAAGTGAGGGGATAATAGAGTAAAGAAGAAGGAAAGAGAATGAGAGGAGTACAGGGTTGGGAATAATAGGAGAATCATCTAAGGGGAATATGGAGAGTATAAGGAAAGGAGTCTTTGCGAGTGCAAGTCCGAGTGTAAGTTACGAAAGGGACTGCGACGAAGAGAAGAAAGAAGTCGAGAATACAACAGACAACGAGAGCGCAGATGGTCAAAGTCCAGCAACCGTGGGTGATATTGATAGGGTACTAAAGATGTGCGAAAAACTAGAGGAAACTTGTAAAATAGTTAAGCGAGTTATGTGATAGTTAAAGAAACAAGGAAGTGCAAACTAAGACGTGTGAAGTGTAATAAGCGAACTAGTGAAGAAATCTGACTTAGTTTGAGGCATTAGATGCGGTCAAAAATGTGAGGATTAGATCAACCAGTGTAACTGAAGGGGAACTGGGAATAATATTGTAGTTTTTTAGTAACAACAACAATGTAATTTATTCGCCACAATAATTCCTTTCTACAATCCACCTTAAACGCTCTCGTCAACAATTGGATCTTCACTCAACACAGTATTCGTTATAGCACTCCACCGACGACAATGACAACTTACTTGGACTATTACGCACAACAATGAACTGTTAATCTTAACTAATATTTACACAGTACTATTTACAAATCAGAACTACCAGTTCTCAGTTCACAGTTCTTCTATCTCAGTCACTCGAGTTCACAGTATCTCGAACCACAGACCTTCAGAGACAGTTCACTGTACTCGAACTCGGGTCCCTCCAACTGCGGTCCACTGCACTCGAACTCAGGTCCCTCCAACTGCGGTCCACTGCACTCGAACTCAGGCCTTCGGATGCTGACGTAGATGCGGACGCACACTCGAGTCGAACTCCGGCACACAAGTCTGGCTTGCTTGCTCTGGCTTACTCACTGACTGAATAACTGAAAACTCTGCTCGAGTTCGCTGGCGCTTCTTCTTTTATAGCAAAATCATAGTTGCGAGAAATTTCTACAGGTGTGTAGAGAATTATCTCGATATCTCCACTTCGACGGACTTCTGGAATAGTCGGGAAGGTCGTTCCACATTCACTGCGTTAAGTAGCAGCTGCGCGCGCAGCCTCCCCTCGCGTGTAGGCCCCTTTCCCCTTTCCCCGTGAAGCCCGCGCGATATGCTCTCTCGCGGGACGCTGGTCGTGAGTTCGAATCTCACGTCGCTGTCACAATATAGAGGAACGAGTAATGAAGTGTTAATGAGAAGATGAATAGAGTAAATTAGGGAGAAGAAAAGCAATATGGTAGTGAGACTAATAAAAGTAGGAGATAGTATGTAAATAATAGGTAGGTTTTGATGTAATTGTGAGGGAAAATATGGGAAGTGAGGAGATAGAAAGTGAGTGCAAGTAGTGAGAGTGAACCGTAAAAGTTATCCAATAAAGTGAAAAAATGATAAGTGAATCGAATAAGAAATAGCAAGGAGGTATCACAAACATTAGAACATTGCAACAATAATTGAGACAAATAATATAATACGATAAAGTAGATGAGATAGTAGAAAAATTAGTGAATACTAGTCAGAGATAAATTTGTTTTAACGATAAACATAAAAGTAGGGATAACAGTAATGAAAGATGACAATGATAGTAGTAGAGATGGATGAGTAGGTGTAGACGAGAATGTTTCTGTATAAGAGCAAGGTAAACAGTATTGCATAGCATTCGGGAATGAGATCGAGGGAAGATGAAGAAGATTGAGAGTTGAAAATACTGTACATCAGAAAGGATGGAGGAAGAAATAGACAGAAGCAGGCTTTAACTTTAGGTAATTGGAAGATTTGGGGAGATATAGATGATAGGAGAAATATAAAAGGTATATGACTGAATGTAAACAAGGTAGTGGTGGACCGTATGCAGAAATGTGAGGGAAACCACTACCTGAAAGCCGTATGATGACAATAAATATGAATATGAGTGATAGATTGTACTTATGTCTTCAGTTATTTTGAATTTCACCTCAAGAAAGCTGTCACATTTGAGATCTATTAATTCCACTTGAAGTGTGGAGGGAACTGTGGATATATCAACGAAAAATGGGATAATGAATATTTGAAAATTCAACTGGAGGGATTCTATTTTACAGAATCGTTCCTCAAATGCCTTATCTAAGTTAGTCAAAGACTTCAAAAATGCACCATATTGTGAATCCGTAACATTAGACACAAATTTGCTTAGATTTGAAAAGTGAGGCAAATTTCGTTCTTGAATTTGTTGTGTCCACAAATTAAGTTTCATTAGAAATGCTTTAATTTTGTTGAACAAATCAATAATCAGGAGATCTTTACCTTGCAAGGAAATATTTAGGTCATTTAAATTATTTGTCGCATTTGTCAGGAAAGCCAAGAAGGGTCGATCAGCTGGGGAAAAGTTCGAACTAGCGCACTGTTACGTCATCACAGCATAATGCACCTCGCCTGCCTTAGCTCCACATATGCTATGCACTGGGTGCAGGTTTCCCTCTGTGAGCATGACTGATCTAAAAGAACATTTTATCGCGCGAGAAGTAAAAATAAAAGTTTTCTAAAATATCAGCTGAATAAGTTCCTTATTTAACGGATAAAGCAATTTTAGTTAACATCTCAACTCTCTAGTGTACTAGTAGCCTTATAATAAAGAGATTCTGGTTTCGATTTTGGATGTTTGTGTTAATTGTTTATCCCTTCCCACTGATTATTGTGTATCCTTTGTATTGTACAAGATTTTACTTCAGATATTTAAGAAAAAAACCTCCTAAATAAAATAAAAATCAAATTAATTGTATTAAAATAATAATAATAATAATAATAATAATAATGATAATAATAATAATAATAATATTAATAATAATAATAATAGACCTGTGATTGATGTTTGACTGACACGTAGCCTACAGTATATCTATTACCAGGCAGTAACATTTCACTTGACGATATGTGTCAGAGGAAGAACAATTGTTTGTATATACATATGAAGTCTGATAGTGTAATATGTTACTAGTCAGCGATGTATGCAATCGATGGGAAAAAGAACAGGGCACCCTATCCCCATTATCTCCTGGCTTAGTTGTCTCGTGTATGATGCCTTATTAGTCTCACTTGTAAGGTTCAGACCTGTCTTCGGACAGTTGACTAAACAACAACAACAACAATACTGCTTACATACTTACGTACTTACTTACTTACTTACTTACTTACTTACTTACTTACTTACTTACTTACTTACTTACTTACTGGCTTTTAAGGAACCCGAAGGTTCATTGCCGCCCTCACATAAGCCCGCCATAGGTCCCTATCCTGAGCAAGATCAATCCAGTCTCTATCATCATATCCCAACTCCCTCAAATCCATTTTAATATTATCTTCCCATCTACGTCTCGGCCTCCCCAAAGGTCTTTTTCCCTCCGGCCTCCCAATTAACACTCTATATGCATTTATGGATTCGCCCATACGTGCTACATGTCCTGCCCATCTCAAACCTCTGGATTTAATGTTCCTAATTATGTCAGGTGAAGAATACAATGCGTGCAGTTCTGTGTTGTGTAACTTTCTCCATTCTCCTGTAACTTCATCCCTTTTAGCCCCAAATATTTTCCTAAGCACCTTATTCTCAAACACCCTTAACCTATGTTCCTCTCAAAGTGAGAGTCCAAGTTTCACAACCATAAAAACAACCGGTAATATAACTGTTTTATAAATTCTAACTTTAAGATTTTTTTGACAGCAGAATGGATGATAAAAACTTCTCAACCGAATAATAACAGACATTTCCCATATTTATTCTGTGTTTAATTTCCTCCCGAGTATTATTTATACGTGTTACTGTTGCTCCCAGGTATTTGAATTTTTCCACCTCTTCAAAGGATAAATTTCCTATTTTTATATTTCCATTTCGTACAATATTCTCATCACGAGAAATAATCATATACTTTGTCTTTTCCAAACCTATCTCTTTACTTGCTTCAAGTAAAATTCCCGTGTTTTCCCTAATCGTTTGTGGATTTTCTCGTAACATATTCACGTCATCCGCATAGACAAGCAGCTGATGTAACCCGTTCAATTTCAAACCCTCGCTGTTATCCTGGACTTTCCTAATGGCGTATTCTATAGCAAAGTTAAAAAGTAAAGGTGCTAGTGTATCTACTTGCTTTAGCCCGCAGTGAATTGGAAACGCATCTGACAGAAACTGACCTATACGGACTCTGCTGTACGTTTCACTGAGACACATTTTAATTAATCGAACTAGTTTCTTGGGAATACCAAATTCAATAAGAATATCATATAAAACTTCTCTCTTAACCGAGTCATATGCCTTTTTGAAATCTATGAATAATTGATGCACTGTATCCTTATACTCCCATTTTTTCTCCATTATCTGTCGAATACAAAATATCTGATCAATAGTTGATCTATTACGCCTAAAACCACACTGATGATCCCCAATAATTTCATCTACATATGGAGTTAATTTTCTCAAAAGAATATTGGACAAAATTTTGTACGTCAACAAAAGTGATATTCCTCGAAAGTTACTACAGTTAGTCTTGTCCCCCTTCTTAGAGATAGGTACGATTATGGACTCCTTCCATTGCTCTGGTACAATTTCCTGTTAATAATAATAATAATAATAATAATAATAATAATAATAATAACAATATAAAATTTTACATAAGCCGTCTTCGAGGTTTTTCGAAATCCATTTATTTTTTTCTGCCAATAAAGTGCCACCAGAATTACAGATTAAGTTACTGAAGCTTCAGTGTAACTCGGAGCTCATTGAGGAATATTATCGCATGCATACCTTTAGAACGAAGACTAATACTATGACAACATATATTTGTGAACAGTTTTTTCTCATATTAAGTTTACACAATTATCTCACCCTTCTAGGTTGTCACAAATATTTAGTGTCAACACTCCGGCTGAGTGTGTCCAGTTTGAAACCAAGAATTTCTCTTCTTGCTAAAAGCAACATAAACACTACTGGAAACAGTAGTTAATAAGTATTGATTAAGATCATTTTTGTATTCCTCCGGTTGAGAATGTTAAATTTGATGCTAATTTTTTTTATTTTTATAGCAAAATGGGTAAACTGTGTGACTTCGTGTTCATTTTTCTCTTTTAATGTTTCAGTAATATACTTCTTTTCGTTGAAGGACTGTATTTATTGATTTGTTAAACACAAATACGTAGATTTAACATAACTATTCAATTTCATACAAAACAAATTCCACACTTTAACTAATATTTACTTTCATGTATTTAAACCGAAGGATAATAGTTATTTACGATATGAGTATCGTAACGTTTCATATTACAATACGAGTTTGATAACCAGTTGAGTATTGTAATATGTTCACTTTTAAAACACACACATATACTCACAGTATATATCACTTATTAGACTTCCAACTTCTTTACCGTGTTGATATTTAGAATTTACCTTGCTTGACTAGTTCCGAAATCTTGTGCTTCATTGTTCAAAGCCTAGTGGAGATCCCGCGCTATGAATCTACGACGAGTATATCGTACAACGTTTTACCTATTTTGATAAAAAATGTATTCTTTTAATAAAAGTAATCGTATTATTTTTATTAGTCTTGAACATGTCTTTCGTGGAGAGGTAATTTTATTATTATTAGTTTCTTTCTGCGAGAGGCGATTAGTTTATGTTTGTTTTATTAGTTTTGAACACGATAGCTTTTGTTTATAACAAAAGAACAACAGTACTAGGAAAAATAAACAGACATTGTTAAATTGAGTTCAAAAGAGGATTCAGATATTGAAAATGCTGCGAATTCTGCAATTGATGTCTAGTACCATCGAAATACCACGAAAGATGTGAAAGTTTATATTAAAATCAATTCCATTTAATTTAATGTGTGGTTCACATTACGCAACCAGTTATGTAATAGCAGTATCATTACCTAACTGATTGCGCAATGAATCTGTTGACAACAACTTTTATTAGTGATGTAAAATCCATATTACTTAATCTAAGTGGATAAAATATATTACGGTTCGCCATTTGCTTTCCTTCAGCGGACAGAGGGGAAAGGTAAGTCTTTGTACATCTCTCCTCCCTTTCTGGTTGGCACGTAGAGCGCCCATACCTGGTCTAAGACAGTGGTCGTCAGCACTCGCTGAAATGTGTAGAATGCATGGAGGGTAAGGAAATATGCTCCGTCGTGCACAAGAAATAGGGACACAGCATATCCACCAGCAGCCACCAAAGCACGCTAGGGCAATGTCTTGTCCGCGGGTAAAAGACGCTAGCCCGAGGGTGCAGTGTTCTGATCGCTGGTCTAAGGCATCATGCCTAGGACCCGCGTTAACGGAATGAGCGCTGGTTCCCATCTTCTTCGGGAAGGAATTTTCATATTTAATTTCGGTCAGTGTATGGAAGCAGTGCGCACCCAGCATCGTGATGGATTTGGCGAACTACGATAGGTAGCTAAATCTGGTTTCGTGTTAACATACGATACCTCCGTTCTAGTTGGATGATCGTTCACCTCTGCGGAGGCATGTGAATGTGAGGCCAGCAGCCGGCTGGTTGCCCTTGGCCCTTCATTGAATTGTGTTGAGTTGTCTGATAATCAAAGGGACGCCGGCCATTCTCTTATGGGCCAAGAATAGTCCGTGATATATGAACATTCAACACTCATGTTCCTCCATATTTATTGTGACACTTATTGTTTCTCCTTTTATCTGGAGTCAATGTCATACAGTGGAACTCCACAAATAGACACAGTAATGGTCCGTGTGCTAGCGAGGTACGAACTCTGTCTTTCTACGGAGTACTGCGGACATTGGTAAACATAAGGGCTGTACAATGTTTTTATGGAGTGCGTACCGAAACATAAATAATTAACGTACATAATTTTAAATAATATATTGTAGTATATGCAAAAAATATATATAACAAAACAAATCCGTGATTAAGTATAACATATACGTGATATATCTGAAACATAAAACAAACTTCTGGAGGAAAAACTCTCTAAATGTATCTACATACAGGACTTTCTTTTCAAAACTTCCCACTCTAAATAATTAGTTAATTAAATTGAATTCAATTTAAACGAAATAACACGTAAATTTATATATTGAGGGGGAAGTCTTAAACAAGACTTAATTGCATTTTAGATTTCACCTCCAACCCCCAGCCACTCCCACTTTGAAATTTCAAATGGCACCCCTATATTTTTATACTTAAATATGAAAGAGCATTCAATTGTTTATACACCTCATTCATTTCTTTTCGCATCTTTTCTATCGTCGCCTGGCAACCTGGATTGTTGTTATTGTTGGTTAGAGCTGAAGAAAATAAAGCTACAAAAACTTATTGAGCATTTCTTGTAATAGTTGTGTTTGTGTATTAAATTATTTTAAAATGAGAGAACACAAATCATCCCTATTGATTAAATTTAGGAAATTACACAAAATAAGCTGTGTTTTCATCCTAAAATCAACTGATAATAAAAAATCTTCTTATAATCACTACAGAATGCCTCGTATTTAGATGAATTTTGTTTTATCCCATGCACTGTTCTGACCGAAATGTCAAATTATTGAGCGATGGCTCTAATTGATTCACCTTTTTTAAAGCGTTTCAATATTTGTAACTTCTGCTTCAACATAAGTACACATTTTTTGTTCCCTGCCATGCTGCCAACGTGTACGAATATCTGCACACTACTGCACTGGTTCAACTGGTTAGCCCTGTGCAGCACGGGGCAGGGTGCGTTGACTTAAATTGTATCATGAAGTGTACGAGAACGAGCGTCTATTTGTGGAGTTCTACTGTACAATTGTTTCTGGCAAGAGTTATTGTGGCACTTTCTCTCGTTCAAATAAACACAATGATGACCTTGACCTCGAAAAGGATTAATCGTTTCTAGATACCTTAGTACTGTTCTCCAACCAGGAGATCAACCGTGAAAGAAATGTGCTTACTATTGCGTCATCTATTGAAACGAAGTAGATAGGCGATATTACCGTTATAACGTCAGTTTAAAAACCATGCGCTCTCCTCCATATGTTATTTCCTGTATGGAGAGATTAAAAGACCAGGAGATTAACCGTGATCTAATTTTCTAAGTAGGGTAGTATCAATATGTGTGGTCAATGTTATGGTTTGTGCTGTGAGAGCTAGCCAATAGAGATAAGAGTACCCACGTGTGTGACCTTATGACATCAACATTCATTCACAGCATTATCCCGCTTCGTCTCAGTCCCCGAAGACTTTCTCTTGGTTGGAGTACAGTAATAGTCTATTCACATCCTGATCTCTTAGTCCGTCTAGCTCAATGACGCTATGACTACACTTCGGACTTGAGCTTCCAGTCGGAGAGATACAAGTTAAGAATGATAACTGAGCATTGAGCTGAGGTAGGGGGGAAAAGGTTAAGACTTTTTTACTTTTTCCACCTATCAGATATTCCATTGCGTTGCCTGTCGAAGTCTGGTTGGAGGTTTGGAATGAAATTGAATTACGGGAGGGAAGCACTATGGTCCAGTACGGCGACCTGTTATCGCGCTAACCCTCAAGCTAGGCACATTCCCAAATCCACACCGACTGATACACTATACCAGCGGTGACAAAAACTCGAACGGTAGGGATTACACGCGAGAGACAGTCTATGAAGTAAAGAGACGGGGAGAGGTACTCGGCATGAAAGCTACAACCAGTGGTGGTTCGTGCACTAACATTGAGTTCTTCAACAACCCGATAATAAAAATCACAAGCTTTCCTGTATCAGTAATGTCACTACTGTTATCAAGAACCAATAAAATATATACACGCCGTCCCACTTATCTTGTGCACCTATTATAATTTTTTGCTTGGTTAGGTACTGAAATTTTTGTTTTTGAGCGTTATGTTAGAACGAGGGGCTAACATGAGTGTGGAGATTTGGTGCATCTAACTACATTATGGTACAAGATACACGTGAAGACATCAAATTTTTGAAATAGCACTACATAATTTAATCATATTTAATTGATTACACACATTAAGACGAGTTCAAAAATATATCACAATGTCACCTTCCTAATCAATAACAACAACAAAACGAAACAAAACGTACTTCCAATGTACTAATGTTATGTTTTGAGAGTCACATAAGATGTTCCAAATGATGACTATTCACATTAATGCACATTCGAAGGCGTTCCCCGAAAGACCGTATGACTGCCCTGCACGTTGCTGGCTGAATGGACACACAAGCCTGTCGAATGCGTTGCTGCATGTCGCCTGGTGTTGTCAGAATGTTCTGGTACACACTGTCCTTTACAGTTCCCCACAGGAAGAAGTCGAGTGGCGACAGGTCCGGAGAACATGCAGGCCACCGTACGTGGATTGTGGCGTCGACAGTTGTTGTGGTTTGTTTACATGTTAAGACAGCAAACACACAACACACGACGTGTACGGACGTTAGTCGTCTTTCGTTTTGTGTAAGTTAATGTACAAGATGAATGGGGCACCGCAACAAACGGCACATTCTGGTTATTCATTCTGCATTTTGTTCTTGTTATTGATTGGGATCAGTTACGTTCCAACCCTTGTGGTGGACGGACGTCTCATCTCTCAGTCTTGTTGAGCTGCTGTGTTCCGACTAGTGTGCTCGCGGTTTGTTTGTTTCTTGGTTCGTTTGAATAACTATTGACTAGTAATGGCAAGTAAAATCTGCAGGAAGAAACTATTAAAGCAATGTTTAATAAAGATCAACAACGTCCTACTGCATATGAAATACACCAATGGTTAGAAGAAAATATCAACGTTCGAGAAGATGAATTAGACACATTACAACTAGTGAGTAACCAGAATGCAGTGTACATAAAGTTTAATAATCAACATATCTACGAGAAATATCTTCAACTACACACCGGAACTTCAACAATCCAGTTAATGAATGGTGCAACAACAACTGTAAACATAACAGCAGGCGAGTTTGATACTTCTACAGTTAGAATTTTAAACGTGCCACCAGAAGTGCCAAATGACAGAATTATGCATGTTTTGCAAACTTACGGGAAAGTGCAAGAAATAATAAATGAAAAGTGGTCTAATAAATATCTATTTCAGGTGGATACTGGTATTAGACTAGTGAATATGCAACTTAACAAGCAAATTTCATCTACACTATATATTGCTGGCTATGAGGCTTACGTTGTCTATCCCGGTCAGGAACAAATTTGTTTCCTTTGTGGCAGTGCATCTCATATTCGCAGTTATTGTCCTGGTAAAGGTTCGCGTCAAATTGGGAATAATAATAACAGACCCCTTCTGATGAGTGATCTTCTAAAACCGATACGAGACTTGCCTGATGATAATCATTCTTCGACCGTTCTTCCGATCTCAGAGGAGGCCAGCACCAGTGCTAGCTTGCGTACGACTGAGCCGAATACTAGAGAAGATTGGGCAAGGTGGTCAAGATCTCACAACCGAAGATGGAATTTCTACTGAAACTACTACCAGATCGACCATGTTATTAGGGCATGATCACATACGAGACGATATAGAGATCAATCTTGTTGAAATGGAAAATTCTGATACTATAATGGGTCATGAGGGAGAAAGTGACACAAGTAATGGACAAATTTCTAAAACATATATTGAAGCTAAAGAGCCTGGGAAGAAACGCCGTAAGAAAAATCCTGAACTTGATCAAGTCAAAAATGATGATCAATCTACGTACATAGAAAAAACAAAAATATATGGAAACTCATCACAACTGGATTCTCATATAAAGGATGATGAAAATCAAGCTAAATTAACAAAGGTGAGCAGTAACCAGTCTAATGCAACAACTTGTATACAGGAGTTTCGGACGCAACGAGTGGAAGGTGATAACTGGAGTGACGAGATAGAAATGGAAGGGAAGACATTGGAAAGTGAAGTAGACATGATCGATTCACGACCTGAGACGCATGGTTCAAAAAAACTAACGAAAGTGATTACGAAACAACATGTACACCCCTACAAGTCTGACGAAAGTAAGTCAGGTACTTTGCACATACAGAAAGCAGACCAATATCACTCTTTATGGCTTCTCCTTTAATTTATAGTGTTATTATGGCACTGAACTTGACTGTTGCAACGGTAAATTTTAATAGCAGTTCATCACCTACAAAAATGAAGATGTTACAGTCTTTTCTAAATGAAAATGACATAGACATTGTCTTTTTACAATAAGTCGGATGTGGAATATATGTACACAAAATGCCCTATGTCTTATGTGAAGAAGCGTTTAAAAGAACGTGTAATTAATCAATGGAATGATTACTGGGTTCGCAGCACAAAGGGAGCTTTAACTTGGGAATTATACTTCCCTACCATATACGATAGACTAAATTCTAAGTTAATACAACCAAACTTTGTTCTTACTCAGTTCTTATCTGGACATGGCAAGTTTGGTAGCTATTTCGAAAGATTCAAGATAGAAACAGAAGGTGGAAATGTTTGTGCATGTGATGATTCCCTGCAAACAGTCCAACATTTGTTATTTGAGTGTCACAAATTTTAACTACAACATCTTGAACTAGTTTTTCGATTAGACAGGTGCGACACCAAGTACTCCCCACCAATACAAGTGTTCCGAAATAAATGCTGTTATCAAGATTTTATGAGATATGTAAATTACGTTCACAAAAGTTGTAATCTGAACACATGATAAAATTTGTATATATCTACTGAAATATTATTTTTTTCTATAGTTTTTTTTGTCTTCGCGCCACTTGTTTTGTTTCCTGTGAGGGTGTGTTCCTGTGGTATAGTGTAGAGTCAAAGAGTGTATGTGTTTTGAAGTTGAGTTGTGTGTTGAGAATTTCGTTGGGGTGTGTTTTTGTGTGTCTGTATATTTCATATTGTTCTACTGTGTTAGTTTCTGGCGTTTTTGGTCGGATGTGTAGTATTTCCATGTCTGTGTTCATGTCTCTGTGGGTGTGGTTAGCATTTGGTGTGTGTTCTGCATATGTGGAGGTGTTTTGTAATTTTGTTATGGCTGTGATGTGTTCTTTGTAACCTGTTTGAAACGATCTGCCTGTTTGTACTATGTAGAAGTTGTTGCAGGTGTTACAGTTGAGTTTGTATACGCCTGTGTGGTTGTATTTGTTTGTTTGTGTTGTTTGTGTGTTGAGATGTTTTTGTAGAGTGTTATTTGTTCTGTATGGGATGTTGTAATTTAATTTCTTGAATGTAGGTTGCAATTTTGTGTGTGTTTTTTGTTTTCGTATGTTAGTGTGATGTACTTTTGTGTTCTTGTGTTTGTGATGTATATAATTTAAAAATTGCTTGTGACAACAATGTTTAACGGAAAACTGTGTAACGTATTCAGAGATTTCAACCCACAGAAATTTAAACTCCATTCTAGTGAACATTAGGGTTAGATATTTGCTTAGGTTATAATATAGCATACATTTCATGAAACTTATTAATAGAAATATAAGATTGTATTTTAGTATTTAATTTCAACTCATTGCATTTTATTCATTCATGTGTATAAATTATAAAACTTTGTACAGATTTGTTGAATATATAGATTTGTTAAATTGTATTGCTTTCATAATTGACACGTAAGACTAATTCAATAGGAGACTTCATTAATCTATATCATATTATTATTATTATTATTATTATTATTATTATTATTATTATTATTATTATTATTATTAGCCTACTATTTTGTATTTATAACCCTAACATACCTATCTCAGGTAAAATAGGGTTCTCTGTAAAATTGGAGTATAATATACAACAATCTTGGGATGTGTGGACTCTTCAAAAAATCCGATACTCTAATACAGCTGAATGGTGGGAAAAACTTGTAAAACCCAGAATCAAATATCTTTTCAAACAATATTCGTATAATAAACATCAAGCAGAAGAAAATAAATTAAACTTTTACTTCCGATGTTTATCGGACATAGAGAAGCTTTATGTGCCTACAGCGAAAGTCGATCCGACATGAGTCGTATCAAAGCTAAAATTACAAGTATATACCGGAGGAGACTTGAAGGAATCAAAATACGCAGTCGTGTGGCCCTAAATGTGTCAGATGAAAAAACGAGTCTGTATCATCAATTGGCTGATCACAAACGTCGTTCTAAAAGTATGATCCTGAAAATTTATAATGACTATGGACAAGAATATACTACACAACCTTCAATTAGTCGTGTGTTTTATGAACATTATAGTCGTTTGTTCAATAACGAAACAGTTCGACATACTAATCTAGACAATTTTTTGGACCTGCACCTTGTCGAGTTTCGGATATGGAGAACGAAATTTTGGAGCTACGTATCAGTAAGGAAGAAGTTTATGTAGCTCTTTTGCAAGGGAAAAAATCTAAGACACCTGGCAGTGACGGAATCCCACATGAATTTTACTTCAAATTTTGGGACATAATAGGCACCGATATCACAGAAGTTCTCAATGTTATTATTACTAGACAGCGACTTTGTACATCTCAACAACGTGGGATAGTGGTCCTAATTAAAAAGAAAAACGGACATGATCATGTGAATGATTATAGACCAATCAGTCTCCTCAATTATGACTATAAACTGATAGCTAAGGTACTGACCAACAGGATACGACCACTTCTTAGCCATCTCTTACATTCAGCACAACACTGTGGAATAATAGGACGTGATATATTTAATGTCTTATGTTCTTTAAGAGATGTCATCGCTCATGCCAATCACTCCCGAACCAAATACCTTATAGCCTCCTTGGATTTTCATAGGGCATTTGACAATATTAGCCATGAATACCTGTTTCACTGCTTGTCTTGGTATGGTTTTAGTGTGAAGTTTATATATTATATACAGACCTTGTATACTCATATTGTATCAGTCATTCAAATCAATGGTTTTCATACACCAGAGATTCCTGTTTCTAAATCAGTTCGTCAGGGCTGTCCAGCATCCATGACATTATTTATCTTAGCTCTACATCCTCTGTTACTGAAGTTAAATGGAAATATCACTGGTGTATCCTTTAATAATTATCATCTGTCTGTGGCGGCGTATGCTGATGATGTGAACGTCGTCATTGCAAATGGCGAGGATATTCAGCACATGAAGGAATCTTGACAGCTATATTCTGCGATGTCTGGACTAACGCTAAACTATCACAAATCACATATATTACCTCTTGGTCCCTGGGATGTTCAACCTCAATTCTTAAACATTCTAGGTATTCTATTCTCACCATCCATTATTGAAATGCAACAACAAAATTGGAAAATTGTCTCCCAGATAATTAAAATTACCGCTCAACAGCTTTATTACCGTGATCTCACTTTACATCAGAGAAGTTGGATAGTGCACACCTTTCTACTATCGAAATGTTGGTATCTTGCCCAGGTGCTTCCAATAACAATTACCTCTGCAAGGCAAATAACGAGTGCAATTTGTTGGTTTTTATGGAAAGGAACCACCTTTCGTGTGCCCCTGTCAACTCTGTGTCTCCAACCCAATGAAGTGGGGATAGGATTACTAAATATTCGTCTGAAGTGTATGGCTTTGTTTTTAAGTCGTGGACGGAAAATACAGCATACTCTATCGTGTTTTTCCGCTTTCTGGCTACAGTTTTGGACGACAGCAGGTGATTTGCGAAATCCTCCTGGTTTACGTGTTGTGCCACGATATCTCAAGTACCTTTGGGTTTATATACAAGAATGGAGTTATCTAGATCCCGCTCAGTTCCTAGTAGACAAAGGTCTATCAAAGGCAATGTACAGTTACCCTTAAAAGGAATGAGACGACTCTTGGTCGTCGGAAGTTAAAGTTCAACAGCGCGGTTTACTCGATATCGACGTAACGATACGTAACATGACAAATATAGTAAGAATTGTTACGAGGACCAAAACAAGGACAAGGACCAGAATAAGAATCACGAAGAAGACAGCCATTTAAGGCCACGATTTCACAACATAGCTCGGGTCACAAACTATCATTGCTTCTCTGTACCGAATGGCAAATGCCTGCTATGGGATCTACATTCTAGACTGCTGTTGTCATTGTCTTGTCTTGGTAGCTCATATAGTAGCGTGTCGGTTCCACTGCTCAACCGAAACGTCTCGTGTTCGATCCCAGGTAAAACTTTTTTTTTATTGAGGTGTAATTAATTTGTTCAGAGTTCATAGACTGTCTAATTTGTCGAGAAATATGAATAATTTGTGCCCAATTTCTGGGTCTTACAAGTGGGCTGAACCTCGTCAAAAAAAATAAATAAATCTTACTTGGAAGTTGAGAGTATTCTTCCTCAAACAAAAATCATAAGAAACAAAAAGAGACCTGTCAACTTAAAATCTTGTCCACATGCCATCAGCTTCTATTACAGCTCTAAGTCGGTCCGGCATGGATGTCACGAGATTGTGGAATTAATTCTAATCCCCGGCGAGATCTTCCCAGGTTTCAACAACTTGATCCCACAATTCGTCTCGATTTCGAGGGCGTCGGTGGGCATAGGTGGCTATCCTTCTCTTTTTCAATTCCGCCCATAAATTTTCGATGACATACAAATCAGGTGACTTCGGAGGCAAATTAATGATTTCGATCACGGATCTTCTTTGAAACCATCTTTGAATGCTTGAGCCATAGTGCACGGGATGGTTATCCTGTTCGAACAGCAATGTTCCTTCGGGAAAACGTTCTAGGGGCGGAAGGAAGGAATATATTTTCCAGAATATGCTCGTAAGTTCCCGCATTAAACCGGCCATCGATGCGTTCTATAACGCCAGGTCCATCGTAAGACATCCACCTCAACACGATATCACAGCCTACTATATACAGTCACGAAGCTTGAGTTTTGAGGGTGCTAGGAACAATAGACTGTGACTGTACTATTTTGCATTGCCTGTAATGAGGCGATATTAGCGATCTTAGTGGTGAGCAACTATCTAATGTTTGCATATTTACTACGTATTGAGCTTCGCGACTGTATATACTAGACTGTGACGATATGCTAAAGCGCCCCGATCTTTCACGTCGGTGCACATAGCGCTGATCAAGTCGGAGACCATCCTCACGATAGACACAGACAGGACTTTCGTAATCACTCGAGATGGCTATTTCGTCGGAGAAAATTACATTTCTCCAATCGAAATCCACTCGATTGGTAGCGAAGGCAAGACGGTCGACAGTTTGTGCTTCCCCCAATATTTCCATTTGCGCAGCCCTCCAGCTCCTAATACCGCGGTCCCTCAACCTGCTGATCACAGTCTGTGAAGAACCGGGAAAGTTAGATGCTGCTCTTATTTCGTTAGCAGTCCGAAAGGGGTCCTGTCGAACTGCCTCGAATAAGAGAGCATCCTCTTCCAATGAAGAAACCCGGGGACGCCCAGGAATAGGGCGATTTTCGACCTCCCCTGAATTTTGGTAACGATGAACCCACCTCTCGGCTGTACTTCCAGGAACACCGACCAAACGGCCAGCAGATCTAGCCCCATATCCAGCCTCAACTAGAGCTATAACTCGCTGTCTCATGTCACGGCGGTTCGCCATTAAGATGAGAAATGAGAGATGATGATAATACTTTAGTGCAGACAATGACTATTTAACGTGATATAGAATTATTGAAATAAGGGTCATCTTGCACAGTAAGAGTTAATTAATCAACTCTAACTTAAATATTTCAATAACAGGATATAACAGGAAGTCCAATTGTTGCGAAGCTAATCAAATTAAATCTAATTACATTAAGTAAACAAACCCAAAGTTATGACACCACATTGCTACAGCTAAATTGTAGGCTATTAACATAAGCATTGAACAGGTCCGTGCATATGCGATGGACGACAAAACCAAACATCGAAAAGTTCGAATCTTGCCGAGGAATGTAACTTCTTGCTTTTTATAATGTAAATCAGTCTTATAGCTACAATCATTCATATTTCTTAATATTTATTAATATTTATAGCCAACATTGAATTTGTAAATAAAAGACTAGAAATCTCATATGGAATTTGTGATCTGTAGTGACATAAACATAGATTATCTCTCGGAACTTTTCAGTAAAAGTAAATTAAATTCACTCCTTGAAACTGGAAACCTTAGTCGTAGACTCATTTTCCCACCATTGATAAAAGTTTTATACCATGAATTAGACTGAATTCCTATTCGACAGCACCTATAATCAATGGCTTGTATGAACATGATAAACAAATCCTGTTTCCAGTGTTACTGAACAATTTCAAAATATTAATTTAAAAACTAAAAAAGGGTCGTAAATGCTGTATCTAGTGATTATTTACATTTATGTCTACAAAATGAATCTTGGAAAAACGAATATGTTACTGGTACTACTGATATTAAGAGTAAATGTATTGTATTTTTCACTTCATTTCAGAATCACTTCAGTGGATGTTCTAGACTCAATGTGGTGAAAAAGTTCAAAAGTAAATACATGTAGATAATGCAGGGACTTAAAAATCTCGTGTATTAAAAAGAATAATCTATATGCAATGAGCTGCAATGTAACTATCCTCATATTCTTAAATACTACAAGAAGTACAGTGTAATTTATCAAAATTTATGAAAGAGGGAAATAGAACACATTTGAATAGAAAAGCACAAAATCCAGATAATGCAATTAAAGCTATTCGGAATATTATTAAAGTTAAACTTGTAGATATCCTAAGAAAGAAAATATTTTTTCATTAAAATTAGTGATTATAAAGTAGAGGATCCCAAACCTATTGCAAATTCTTTTAACGTCTTATAGTATATAGTACAGAAATATTATTGACAACTTAAACATTCAAGATTTTGCAAAAGATACTGCAATTACTTACTTAACACATGCATTTAATAGTTAGTATTAATATATGTAATTAATCAATAACTTCAACAGTGCTTATTCATTCAATCATAACATGAATGAAGTTGAATGCACATTAAATTAAACACTATTGAAAACACGTAGATAAAATAGTTAAAATCAACTGAAGGGGTGAGAATGAAATAATCCAAAGCCACACTTTTAACAAAAATTGTTTTGTGCGAGTGCATTTATTACACATATGGGAAAGCTACTAATAAAATATTGTAATAATTACTTAACAAATAACATAGCCTAAGGACTCTAAACCTTTGTAAACGTTTGTCTGTGTGGGTTAGGAATATTTTTTTAATTACATTTTAATTGTTAGTTTTTAATATATATATATATATATATATGCATTTACATTGTATGTGTGTGTGTGTGTGTGTGTATAAATGCATTCATTAGATTAACGTTTATAAAATTATAACTTGTAATTTTGTAATATCTGTGATCATTAACACTTAACCTAAGGACTTTGTAAAACTCTATTTCAACGTTATTTGGAAAAAAAAATCGTTGATATAGATTAAGAATCGAACTTGCTCTCTTCTACACAACACGCAGAGATCTTAGCGTCTGAGCTATTACAACGACACGAAAGGTTTGCTTTCTGTGCGGAGTGTCGATCTAGTCATGAAGGTCCATTGTCGATTTAACTACACGATTCACGTATATATTTGTCTTTTATTTACGTAATATTATCATATTTTTTGCAGTTTTTGAAGTGAATTCCGGAACGATGCTAGTAACAAACCAAATAGCTTGAATCTAAGTAACTCAATATTCGTTATCTTGTGTATCAGTGCTCTGGTCTCTGATCATGCGCAGTGTTTTACATCTGAGACTTAGGAATATTCAATTGTTTCATTCCTTTTCAGGGAAACTGTACAAAACATTACAATACGAAACAGTTCAGTAAATAGCAAACTACGATCATTTACCTCACATTAATGAAGACGTGGATACATTTTTCCCACTTCTATGAAAAAATAATGCATGCCTTACAATGATCTGGATATGCTCATGAACTTGTTAAATAACTGACATATGTAAATAGAACATCGACACAAACCACCTACGCAAGAAGTAGAATTGCACGCTCCTTTCCAATGACGTTATAGTTATTCTAGTAACAACTGTTTCTGTTGCTCCTTTACGTATTCAGAGAATACCAATTTCACTCAACTTTGGAAGAATATCAGTTCTCGGGTACTACCGGTGACAGTGCGCTCTGTGTGGTATACAGTAATTCATGACATAATTGCAACAAAAGAACGTTTATTTAAAATAAACAGAGCAGACAACAATATGTGTCAGTATTGTCAACAAATAGACTCCTTGCATCATCGTTTTAATTATGTACAAGGATTCTTTCCATACGAGAACAATTTGCAAAGTATGTGAAGGACAATAATATGTTTGGCAAGGACACTCTTCATCCTACAACATTTCAATTACCAGTCTTCAATCTCAAGCCACAGCAAAGACAAAATGCTGCACAGTGGTTGACAGGTCATACCGTAACTTTTCTTATTCAGAACCAAGAGAATACCTTTAAAACATATTATGTAGCTTATATTAATCAGGCTAGAAGGAACAGAACTGTCCATCGAAAATGGGACCTTTTGTTTGGGAATTATCTTTGTCACTTAGATTAATTTATTATAATTTGATAGTACAAAAGCTTTAAAATAGGAAAATGTAAACATATTTAAATACAAGTTTTTCCTTTAACTTTTCTTAATAAAATAAAAGTTCCTTCTGAGTATAGAAAAAAATGCACAGTAGAGTGGCAATTTTCAGAAACCATTTGTTGGAATTACTTCCATATAAAACAAAAAAAAAATTGGGAAGGTGACATTGTGATACATTTTGGAACTCTCCTTAATGTGTGTAATCAATGTAACATGATTAAAGTACGTAGTGCTATTTGAAAACTTGATTACATCACGTGTAACTTGTACTATACTGTAGATACATGCACCAAATCTCTACACTCATGTTAGCCCCTCGTTCTAACATAACTCTCAAAAACAAAAATTCCAATACGTACACAAACGCACTTAAAATATGTGTACAAGTTAAATGGAACACCCTGCATATATATATATATATATATATATATATATATATATATATATATATATATATATATATGCTTTTTTATATTTCTCATGAACACAATCAGAAATCTCCTGGATAATTAGTCGAGAAAGCACAGTTTTTCGAAATTTATTAACAACTTCCATTGGGCAAATATTTTTCAGCTACCTTGATAATTACGCTTTAAAAAAAACTCTCCGATGGAAGGCTTAAGAGAACGAGCTATTTCGTTCGCCACTAGACAGCTGGCTTCCTTACATTTTATGTATGTCATCTTTCTCTTCATGATGATGATTTATAGCTGATTTCAGTTCTTCGAGTTTAATAGCTCGTTTCATTACTACACTAGCACGTAATATTCAATCAGTTTCTCCATTATATTATTATTATTATTATTATTATTATTATTATTATTATTATTATTATTATTATTATTATTATTATTATTATTTTATTATTAAATAAATAACTAGTAAATAACTGATAGGCCTAATAATCATCAAAAGATTTAAAAAAATAAAATGGATATAAAGCGTAGTCTAGTAATTATTTTATTCTTCAAGGGAAGATGTAGGCGTATATATTCAGGCACATGTATAAGAATTATGGTAACACTTGCTAATAAAGATGATGGTAATAATAATAATAATAATAATAATAATAATAATAATAATAATACCCCTTATGCCTGTGTATTCAGCGTAATGCCCTGTAATGTCGCTTGTATATGCTGCTGCTGCTGCTGCTGCTAGCATTTAAGGCAGCGCACAGTGTTTCCAAGAGGCTCAAAAGCTGGCCAAAAATGATTTTTTCACTTTTAATTTTATGATGTTTGCAATATACCCCAACTATCTCCAAGGTCTGGCGGTCATAAAACAGCCACCCTCGTAGCAGGTCTAATTCTACGCAGTTGTATTCGAACCTTTGAAAGTAGTGCATGAAGTGTCGTTTTTGCTGTGTTGTGATTGTGTGTTTTTCAATTAGAATTTCAATTATATCTTTTGTACTTCTGTGGTTGATTATCAGGTAAATGTTATTATGGATTGTTAGAGTTATGTTTCTGAATTAAGAATACGTTATTATTATTATAATGATTAAGTATATTATGCTTCGCTGAGGAATCATAATCATATTATGTAAAATTTTATTTTGTGATTCCTTAAGTTCGGTCTTTATGCAGACCAGCAAAAATTGCCTCACGTTGCCCCGTGTTATTTCCTTGACCAACGTGTAGCCTGACATGTTTACTTGATGATCTTGAAAGGTAAAATTGCCCATATTTGCCCCTTTTGATAAAATTTAGATAAATATATGTATTGGCGTACTTCAAATTAATCGTCTAAAATACGAATATTCTCAGTATCAGTTAATTTCTTCTCTACAGCAAAACTATGTTCAATTTGGCTATCAAATAGTTATAAAAGTAAAAAGTAACAAATTTTTAGTAATTTATTTTGGTTTCAGAATGGAGTACCGTTGCAAAAGGAAAGAATTGTTTGATACTTTACAGAAGGAAAAAAGTGGTCGTAAGAAACAGAAAGACGTAGTATTGCAGTTTCTTATTACAAAAATCGGTCTAGAAGTCTCCCATGATCAAATTAAATTGTTAGAAAGACATGGTTCTCGTTTTTGCATTAATTTGTTTCGCAGAATCGATCAATCTAACAGGATGAGTGTTTGATTTAAAAAAAAACGAGCAGTTTAGATAAAGAGTCTGTATGTGATTTAAATGCTATAAAACCTACTCTACAGAAAAGAGGAGGACCGCAGGCAAAGTTTGGAGAGAGCAGTAGTAGGTCTAAGCGTAGAAAAACTCAAAATGTAAGAAAATCTGCAGAGATTGCGAAAAATTTAACATTCGCTGCAAAAATAAAGTAAGTGCAGAAATAACCGGCATTGACAGGAATCTCATCTACAGATGTGGAATTATACTTAAAACCATATCCTGTGGATCTGAAATAAACACAAATGAATTTGAAAAATATGCAACTGAGACTGCCAGATTATTTGTCTCACTATGCTCTTGGTATCCCATGCCTGTCACTGTACATAAAATACACATTCATGGTTCGACTATTATTTCCGAGGCATTACTTCCAATTGAATGCTGAATTTGCAAAACGACTTATGTCCCTAGAAGTAGTTTTGAGAAAATTAAAGAAAACTGTTTTTGGCTTCGCTGAACCATATATTGTTACAATATAATTTTTTATATGTAAGAGATATGTAAGAGAAAATTTTTTAGTATAAAAATTCATACTTTTGTACTCTTCTTCAGGTTGTAAAAAATTTAATTATCTTCAGGACTTAAGTTGTTCTGCAAATTAACTTCAATTCTGCATCATAATTATTAGGTTATTGACACATAAACATGTTTAACTAAATGTATTTAGCCTATACCAAAATCATAAAATAACCTTATTGCAATTGTTGAACAACATTATTTTGAACAATTTTTTAATCACAAGAGCACAGACCTCTGATGGAGAAAAGTATGATGTTGAAGGAATGTTTCTGAGCACTTATTGCCATTAAGAATTTGATTAGTAGGCTGTTCTTATTTTGTCCCGGACAACTGTTGCAGAACAACCACAGTTCTTTAATATACTGGATGTGACATAGTTATCGAAGTAGTGTGCAGGAGAAAATTACATACCTAATTAAGACGTTTCTTGGCCTGTCCCTCATGGTAGACACAAAAGGACATTTCACTAGTTTTCATGCTGTGCACAGAGAAAACTGAGACGGTGAGCTGGCGATAGTAGTACATATCCTGAACTGGTGTTAGGCAAGCTACATTTTTCATGTAGTCAAATGTGACAGCAAGAAAATCCTCTCTCTCTAGATACTTAACTTGGCTCCATTTTGCAATACTTTTCACTTCAGCTACAAGTTCAGCACGATTACTGAACATATTGCTTTTCATTTTCATGCTCTGTTTTTCAAACGTAGTAAATTTTCTCAACTGAAGAATTACCAATGACAACAGACAAAAAACATTTTGTCAGCTGATTGTATAATTAAAATTACATATTATGTAAGTTTCTTCAGTACTTGACAGGCAAAACAACTTAAGACCAGGACTAAATTCGTTTTACCCCTTAACCAAACATTCTGCTGCTAAGGAAAACTATACAAAAGTCGTGGATTAAAGTCATTCTGTTACTAAACGATGACCCTTGCACATAGTAACATAATCATGCTCTCAACTCAAAACTCCCAAAATGTGGACCTAAGTCGTTTTGCAAATTTATCATTCAATTGGACAAATCTCGGAAGAAGCACAAGAAGCAAGGTATAAACACCTTAAGCAATTTCGTGAACTGTATGCCAGAAAGATTTCAAGAGAGGCCACTAATCGGGATATATTCAATCGACTCCTTGCCATCTCTGATCCTTTTATAACATCCTTCCGCCAAGAGAACCGAACAAAATACAAGAAAAGGACACTACATGTGGAAGTCATAAATCTATTGAGTTCTGAAACAAACAAGGGACGGCTCAGGCCTACTGCAAGCGCAGTCACAACTTTCGGAGGGGAGGACAGTACCAATACTAGTAACAGTGATCAATGAACATTCGTTACCCTACTAAAGTGCTAAAGTGTTTCTGATTCTGTATTGTGTACGTGCTCACTTAGAATTTATTATTTATTAAGTGCCTCCGTAATAAATATAATAAACAGTGTAGTTACTTTAACGTGTAACAACATTAAAAAGTTAATATTAAACAGTCATGAACATAATCGTAAAATGTTTCTAATAACTTAATGCACAGATTAATTCAATCAATACTTATATATATATATATATATATATATATATAATACTTTATATAAAGTATTAAATTAAGCGTCTTTATCATGGACGAAAAAAAACTGGGTCTACCACTTCACTGTTAAAGTATACCCAGCAGAACGCGAGCCATCAGTTGAGAAACATTGCCCTAAGATAAGCCAGTAGAGCTGATATATTGTTAATTTGATATTATCTTTCAGTTGGTACCAAAAATTGGTAAAAAAAAAGTGTTGAAGTGGCTTTTAGTATTTTTGGCCAGGTTTTATGCCTCTAGGAAACACTGTGCAGCGTCGGCAAATTTGTACTCACGATGACATCACTGGACGCAAGCCGCAATACATAATATGTAACATCAGTCGAGGAGTATAGAGCTCTCCGTTCGGAGAACGGCGAACTCTCAACACAAGCATCTGACGTAGATTACACAATACTGATTTATGGATTTATAAATGGATTTATATATATTTTTTACCTTTATGCTTACTCTGTTACAACAACCCAGGAAAATACGCCACAAATTGCCAATCTTAATAAAACTCGTAAATTTTCGTCTGCTAGCCACGATCTTTGTTCACATATTACAAGTTTTCGTTCACAAAACAAGTGTTCCGAAATGTATTGAATATAGAGTCAAACATAGCAGCTATGTAGGGAAAAGGCAGGCGAACTATGATAGGACTACACATATTTTCTATGGTGAACATTTTAAAATACATCTAAGCCAGTCTGGTGTGTTATACAATGGCAACGTTTTATGTCCTCACTTATTTCCAACTCTCTTAATAACACGTTACTCCACATAGTAGACTTTTTTGAAGTTGTATTTCGAGTGCCGTATGTTACTACAAATACAAGTTGCTTTATGTTCAGATTCATTTCTTCATGATTGGAATAAATCTTCTCCTGTTGTATTTCATTTAAGTGCAATGACATCGAGCAAATATTCCTATACAGAAAGATCTTTCGTAACCCGTGGGTGAACATTACCAATTCTACTGTATCAATATCTGTGTTTCCATCTGAAGCGAGACCACTGACCACTGTTTATGCATCTTTGATCTTATCTCTCGTTCAACTAGTGTTTCATTATCCCTCAGCCTGCTTTGTATTGTTCCTGTGGATAGTTTATACTGTTAAAAACATCGGATTATTCGGGACAAATATTGTTAGCAACTTTATTCAGACATGTTTTAATGAACTGTCCTTCATTATAGCATTTCAATGATTCTACGATATCCGAAGCAATAACATAACTTGCAAGGAGTTCCCTTTAACTCATAGCTTGTTTCATCACAATTTAGTACCAGAATTGTTATTTGAATTTAGTTTTTTTATGTTTTAATTGTTTCTTCCCGTCCAGCCCTAACAAATGATAATTATGTTTATAATCATTTTCTGCTGTATACATTTCCGTTTACTATTACATCATACAGGGACATCACTTTATTCTTACTAACATTTCTAATATTAACCTGGCTATACCTTTGGATAAACGGTTGAGAACAGGAAACACCGTTTGCTACCCCCTTCCACGACTGGAGTTCGACGATACTGGCGTAAAATACAAATCACTTTACTAGGTATAGGAAGGAAGAAAAGTAGTTCATCCATTTACGTAAACTGGGAAATATCGCTATTTTGAGTTTGATATTTTTCATTAGGTTTTTGTGTAAAAAAATACAGTACTGTATTAAAAATAAGTGTTTTTACCGACGAACCGAATAATTATTCGACGCATTCATTATGCAGTGTCTATTATACTGTCTACAGCACAGTAGTGTACAATATAGAGAATGAAGTTAAATTGAAAAATAATCATAATATGGATATTTAAACACATTTTTGAAATCGGTGGCGTTCATTTCGATACAGGCTTCAATTCTTGTATGCATATTATCGCACTATAGATTACTATACCAAATTCCAAATACCAGTTTCGCTCTTCGTACTAGTAACTCATGTTGAAATAATTATGTATCTACTCTATAAAAGATGCTGTAAGTTCAATCTTCACTTCTGCCCGATCCGAAAAGATAAAATTACTCAGACATGCTATCTACTGTCCATCCAAGTGGTTTTGTCACAGGGTCGTATAAAGGGGGGAAATCGCGTGCCAGTTAATTACTTAACGAGGCCCTTTTATTTAAGTTATTTTAAACAGTTTTATAATATTACATAGACGTCCAATTCTTAACAGAAAATGTTTTCAGAAAAGAGCGAAGACAGCCCAGCCACTAGCCTTTGCATAGGGGCGAGCAGAAGCGGATGGGGGAAACCGGGATTCGACGTAGGCAAACGGACGACAGTACCTGTGCGAAAATATGATTTAATATTGAAAGCTCTTTCGTCACTGGAAAACGCGAACATATTTCTGGAACGCACCCTACTAACTCAGTAGTTTACTATAACCGTAAGGCGACTCTGACTCTATACACGGCCTTGGTTCTGTGTGAAGGATGGTTGGAAGCTCACTAGTAGAGGGAGTGAGAGTGAAATACATTCAAAAACTCAGGTACAATAAAAATTGAAATAAAAATAAAATGATGTCCCTGCATATGTTCATACTTACCTATGATTTCATGATAATTTTATGACGTGTAATGTCGCTAGATGTTTGACTTGTAAGTGCCTATTAGAATTTTAGAACACAAGAGGCGTCTACATTGTCACCATATGCACAAAAAATACTGCTCCTCGCATTCTTTCTTAAACACAAATTTCCGACCAGACGTTGAAGGTTAAGAAAAAGAAGCAATCTGAATCTAAGCAGGTAACCCGCCACTGATAGATGACTGTGTACTGGAGTTGTAGGGGAGTTGGACGGAGGGGAGGGGGCGTAGAAAAACAGTTTATTGCACTGCCCCTGCAACGTCACTTTTGCTAGTGATCACGATGACATTTTTGCCGATCCCTGGCTTAAGGAAATGAAGAATAGGAAAGCAACAGGAGTACATGGAATCCCTGTTGAATTAGTGAAATACTTGGGAGAAGACAAGACGGAAATTCTATCATTATGCAACGAAATATATGAGAAAGTCGAATGGCCTGAACATTTTACGGAGACAAATGACCAAGGAAGCTTTTAATAGAAAAAGAAGCATTTTCTACGGACCTCTGAAAAAAAGAACTAAGGAAGAGTTTAGTGAAGTGCTTTGTATGGAGTGGCATTACTATTATACCATTGTATTAACATGTAATTGTTATCTGACGATGCCATGAATCCTTGTATTCTGACGGCTAATAAATACAATACAATACATTGTATGTGGCAGAAACGTGGACATTACGACGAAGTGAAGAGAAGCGAATACAAGCATTTGAAATGTGGATATGGAGAAGAATGGAACGTGTGAAGTGGACAGACAGAATAAGAAATGAAGCTGTGTTGAAAAGAGTGAGTGAAGAAAGAATGATGCTGAAACTGATCAGGAAGAGGAAAAGGAATTAGTTGGGTCACTGCTGAGGAGAAACTGCCTACTGAACGATGCACTGGAAGGAATGGTGAACGGGAGAAGAGTTCGGGGTAGAAGATATCAGATGATAGACGACATTAAGATATATGAATCATATGAGGAAACAAAGAGGAAGGCAGAAAACAGGAAAGATTGGATAAAGCTGGGTTTGCAGTGAAAGACCTGCCCTTGGGCAGAACACTAAATGAAATGAATGAAATATTTTAATTATCTTATGATTTGGTGATACTTCACTTTAATTCGTTTGATTCTCAGTTTACTCTTTTATTATCGAATTAACCTCTAAAACTTTGATTCTTAATTCTTCAATATATTAAAATCTTACTGGGAACAGTAGTCGAGTTATTTTCATTTTAAGTATAATATTACTTTCCTTTCTTGGAAATAAATGATTGAGCTACTATATGCTCAATTTCCCCCACCCCTAAAACGTGTTTTTAAGGGGATTATATTCAGGCTTATATTAAATAGAACATACTGTTATCTAGAAGTTGTTTCTTTAATATTAACCTTCTCTTTTAAGGCAAGTTTTCCCTCAACCCACGACGAGCAAATGCTGCGTAACTTTCGGCACTGGACCTGGGAATCATTTCGCTAGCATTACCACCTTCATCTCATTCAAACGCTAGATAACCATAGCGGTTGATAAAGCGTCTTTAAATAACTCAATTAAAAAGAAGACAAGTTTATTTTTGTGATATATTTTATAATTACTATATTTATGTCGCTTCTTTTCCTTATACTGTTATTCATGTACACTTAGCGGCAAAAAGAATGGGCCGGCCGACAATTTCTAAGTTCCAGAGTCATAACATTGCGCATGCTCGTCTCGTCAACGCCGTAGTTCACTAGGTAACACAGAATTAAACCATTTAAATTTGCTGCATTTTGTTTAAGAGTCTAAAATATGTAATAAAATCGAATGGCGAGTTGATTCCAGATATATTAGGGCCCTTGAAGAGTGAAATAATAATAAAATTGATAAATACAAAATCAACCGGAGCGAATATGAACAGGAAAATCACTTATTATGCCGAACTGATATTAACAGTCACAGTAGCATAACGCGTTACGGCATTGGTCTATTGAACAAGTTGATAGTAGTAGCTCAAGGTTCGAATCTCTCCACTCTTCTTTTTTTAATTACAAATTTGCCATCGTATGTGACTCGCAAAGCTATAGTTATGTGGCGATATCTCTTAGAATATGCCCAAACTCTAATAAATAATAAACCTCCCTCTCTCTTTCAAGCAATACTGCTATCTGTTAATACAACGTTCTGTCTCTTCACTACGCTTGAAGATGGCACAGAAACAATAACTCATTGCCCTGGTTCGCATAGGTTATTCTGCGTATGCTACTCTCCGACAGGACTTCGATTGGAGAAATGTCATTTTCTCCGACGACATAATTGTATCCAATAGCAACGATAGTACTGCTCTAGTTTATTGTATGAATGGCCACCGATACGATGAACGCTTCGTGAGACGAATTATTAACAAGTCTGGCTGCGTGAGGGTCGCGTATTGGGGGTGGATGTTATGCGAGGGGCAGGACTTCTGGAACGCATCCACGGGCGGTTTACGGCAGAAGTCTACGAACACATTTTGGCAAATGTAATGATCCCTTCCGCCCGAAAACGATATCCAGAAGGAACACTTTTCTTCCAGCAGGATAATCATCCGATACAAACCGCCAACCAGATTCAAAGATGGTTTACGAGGAGGCGTGATATCTACCCAGTCGACTGGCCTCCAAATTCACCAGATATGAATCCGATTCAAAATTTGTGGGCTGCAGTCAAAAGGATCCTACGCTTCATTGGGCAGAACAGCCACACGTTCGGACACTTGAGGAATTGTGGGACAGAGTTCTAGATGCGTGGGAGGATATGGCCAAGAATTTAGACCTGTTCCATAATCTTGTGGACTCCATTCCGCGCAGAATGAGGGCAGTTGTTGCCGCAGGTGGTTTGTGGACGAGATACTAGTCCCCACTACAGGCCTTGTTTTCTTAATATATTAAAAAATTCTTTGTTTTTGTTAATATAATTATTTATTTGTGTTTGATATGCGTCCGGTTTTTAGGATGTGAAACACATATTTTTGTTTATACATGCCAGGTTTCACCTATTAATAGCCCACAGGTGATGGGCAATAATATTTTTACAAGGCGGGCATAACGAAGTTTGTTAACAAATTCCATTTCAGATTTAAACTAATAAATTAAGTAAAAGATAAAATAAAAAAATAATAATTTTACCGTACCGGGTGGCGAACTCACAACCGCTGGTATGGATGTCAGACTTCTTACCACTGGGGCACACACTGCTCGTAAAGTTTACTACATTATAGACGACTGTCAATGAAGAGACACCACAACAATGACTTTCAGTGGGTTACGTTTACACGAGTGAACCGCGCGATAGAACTTTGCATTTCTATCGACCAAGAGTCGGCCCATTCTTTTTGCCGCTAAGTGTACATTTACAAATGCATTTTCTCATATTCTGGTAATAAATTATTGTTATATTGTTACTACTACTACTACTACTACTACTACTACTACTACTACTACTACTACTACTACTACTACTACTTCTACTACTACTATTATTATTATTATTATTATTATTATTATTATTATTATTATTACAATGTACGTTTGTAAATTAGTATTGCTCTATATAACTTTATGGACCTAAGGAAAATGTAATTTTTGTGCACCTGATAAACGATAATACATTGTATTCTATTCAATATATATAAGCCTACGTTTGTGTGTATATACATATATATTCTTTATCAGAGTGCTTTTCGTGGCTCATATCGTCATCCTTATCGTGGTCCTTGTCTTTGTTTAGTCCTTGTCGTGGTCCTTGTTACCTTTGACGCATTCCTTATCGTGATTCTTTCGTGGACCTTTATGGTTCTTTCCTGGTTCTTATCATAGTCCTTTCGTGGTCCTTGGCGTGATCGTTATCGTGGTATTTGTCATTTTCCATGTCGTGGTCCTTATCGTGATCGTTGTCGTGGTGCTTATCATGGTCCATGTCGTGATCCTTATCGTGGTCCTTGTCTTTATCGCAGCCGTTAGGGCGGTCCTTGTTTTCTCCATGGTCCTTATCATAATGTTTGTTGTCATTGTAATGTTCTTTATCGTTCCACTTTTCCTCGTAATGGTCTTAAAGTTCTATTTCTTGTTTTTGTCATTGTCCTTATCTTGTTAAATTTCGAAGTCCTTATCGTGGTCCATGTCATGGTTTCTACCGTGATTCTTGTTTTGTTTGTCGTTGCCCATGTCGCTATTCTTATCGTGATCTCTGTTGTGATAATTGTAGTCCATATCTATGATCCTTACCGTTGCCCATGTCGGAATCCTTATCGTGAACCTTGTTCACGGTGCTTGTCGCTGTTCACGCTGTGATCCTTATCCTGATCCTTGTCGTGGTCCTTATCGTGGTCCATGTTGTGATTCTTATTGTCGTCCTTGTCGTGAACCTTATCGGGGTCCTTGATGTGATCCTTATTGTGGACCATATTGAGGTCCTTATTGTTATTTTTATTTTGAAGGTTGTCGTGTTTCATGTCGTGATCCTTACCGTGGTCTCTGTCGTCCTTATTGTGCTTCTTGTCGCGGTTCATGTTGTGATACTTATCGTTATCCTTACCGTGGTTCATGTCGTGATCCTTATTGTGGTCCTTGTAGTTCATATCTTTATCCTTTTCGTGGTCCTTATGAAGGTCGTTGATATCTGTCGTGGTCCTTATCGTTGTCCTTGTTTTTCTAATAGTCCTTTTCGTGGTCCTGGTACTCGTAGTAATTCTTAATGTGGTCCATGTTATGGTATTTATCGTTTGTCTTGTCGTAGTATATTATCATTGTCATTATCTTTGTCCTCATTGTGGTCCTTATTCTCTTTCTAATAGTCATTTTCGTGGTTCTGATCCTTGTAATCCTTATCGTGGTCCAATGCGTGGTATTTAACATAATCTTTGGTGTATATGTTTGTGGTGTTTCTTGTAATATATTATCGTGGACCTGATCTTTGTCCTTGTCGTGGTCCTTACAATGTTCCTTGCTGTCTTTTCTGTGGGTCTACATCTGTCATTTCAAAATAAATATTGTTCTCCCTCTTTGACGAATTACTTTCGTGTATATTTCAAATTTTAATGAAAGGTAAACGATCAAGGACGTAAAAAGAGACCTTCACCAGAAACAGATATACAAGTGATAATATTTTGCACTGGTGTATACTTTGGAGTAGGTGAAAATATGCCTACGCGTGCACGACCAGATGTCTTCCTGGCTACGTCGATACCGCGTGAATCGCTCTGTAGAACTTTAGCTTTCGACGACCAAGAGTCGTCTCATTCCTTTTTTTTTTGGGAACTGTACATAATTTTATTCTCTTATTATTCCACTTTAAGGGTAGGTTATATTGTGCTTTGTAAAAGTGACTAATATAAGGCACTCCATCTTGGCTATCAATTTTATTAGTTATTAACGACATTGCAGTAACCCCAACCAATTAATTAATCAGTCCGAGCCCAGCCTGGGTCACGAGTCCAACCTGATGACCCTGAGCTACGCAGATGGCCTGACTGCATAAAATATGGACGAGATCACATTCATGAATTCAGTTTGGAACTAAGCATAACCAAATAGATTGACTGGCTATCTATTATATGATAAAGTTACTCGGCATGTATAATTCATTTTATATCGTGGAGTGCAGTTTCAAAGAAATGACTACGCCGACAAACCTTCTATTACCCCCTACTGATTGGCTGTCATAAATAAATGTCCTCCTTACTATGACAGAAATCTTGTCTTTACCTGTTAGTAACTTATCACAACCCTCGTTCAGAAAAAAATTGACAGGTTCCCTTCATGTTCACGTGGAGGGAGAGTTGCCACTTCTTTTCCGAATTCCAAGAATTCAGTCAGCACGAGAATATGGGCATGGGAATGGCGATGGGATGGAATGATCAGAGGTGTTTGTTTAAGAAGTCGTAAATCTGTTCAGTGGGTCTTCAAAAGAGCCACCGAAATGTACACGATGGTAGTAATTAATATACTATGCCAGGAATGCAAAACTGTGCTACAGTTGAAGCACACGTCATAAGCCGGAACACGTAACTCATCCCTTCCCTGCAAGCCTCGCGTCATTATACGCTAGGGGAGAAGAGAAGAGAGAAGTGTGTGTTTTCCAAACGGCACAGAAACGTCATTGAAGGCTCCGGCCTTGTGGATGAAGGAATGAACTCTTTCCCCATGCTTCCACCTCTTTCTTTCCCAGTTCTGCAACCCTGTACTATACAATCTTGTCCTTTAATGTCGTCACTTTTTGATGTTTGTTGTTTCTTCCCCACACACTGCCTAAGCTAGTAAGTTGTGTACAACAGACACGGAGAAAACCATTCGTAGAAGCAGTGGCGTGCCGCTAAATCTCTGAAATGTTGGCATACATCGCACACCAATTCTAATTGTGTAGCTAATACTCTAGCATGAACACCACTGAAAACCGGATTACAAAATACAGACGAGTAAACCTGCACGTGCAGAGTAGTGGTGGGCGTAGAAGACGCAGTTTTACTTGTCAGTAAGACTAAAAAACGCGACGGTATTAATGGAGTCCAGTGTACCTGCGTAGCCTGACAATTACAGTACAGGTGTTTCTACAGTATGTATACCGGTCCCACTCCAGCCTCTACCTCACAAAATCTGTTGTCAGGCGGCGAATGATCACAGGGACGACACTTTGTCCCAGCGTGGAAGGATTTTAGGTTGGTTGCTGCTTGCCTATATTGACGTCACGGAGGCCATGGGTACGAAGGTACTGCACTGTGACAGGAAAGGGCAACCTGTGTGTGCTGCACCGGAGAACGAACGTACGTTTGATTTTTTTAGGATTCGAACCTATGCTGCTCTCTGCCGCTACCTGCTTGTTTTTCATTGTTGTGGCTTACCTACAGTTCCTACAGCACTACTGGTGCTGTTGTCTCTTAATGGCAAGTTGGTTGTGATCGTGACTCTGTGTGCAGTAGTGTAAACATAATGCAATATAGTCAGACAAGAACTATAAACTTGAATGCAGTTACAACTGCGTTTGGAAGTGAGTATTTTAGTGTGGAGGGCGACAACATACCCTGTAAACTGTGCAACACAGAACTGAAGGTAAACATTCGTAAAGATTTACAAAAGCATTGTAAACGAAAAAGCATAGTGAAAGTTTGCCGTTATTTCTCTCACCTGCACGGTTTACAAACTTTGAGTTTTATAATGATTTGTGCGAGTTGATGGTATCGGCGAATAGTCCAATACACAAGCTCAGTAGTCCACATTTTCAACGGTTTATGGAAAAATGCATGTCTAAAAAACTGTCTAGTATAACATCAATGCGTACAACCTATTTATCGTCTGCATACGAAAAAACTCTGAACCCATTCGAACAGCTATAGGTAGTAACAAAATATTTGTATCTATAGATGATACATTGGATGCTGTGGGACGATAAGTAGCTCACGTTGTTGTAGGAGTGATGTCCTCCAATGAACCAGAAAATTTTTGTTGACATCGAAAATACTAGAAAAAGTAAACAGTGCAACTATTGTTAATCTTTATGAGATGCACCTGTGTATAAGATCGTGCGATGTTGAGCGAATTTTCTTGCACTACAAGCATATTTTTGGTGAAAACAGAAGGAATTTCACTTTTTCACACTTAAAATGCACATTGTTATATATTGTAACGGGCTACAGTTTGTATCAGAATAATGTACGTAACGCGATTGCAAATACTTGTGTAATTTGACTAACTCGTCGTTGTTGTATATGGTGTTGTAAGTATATGTAAGTAATATTGTAAACATGTAACTAATCAAGGCATATGCTACGCGCATACATATTATATGGCAGTGGTAACCTGTAGAAACGTTGCATTTTTGTTCCGCCGATCTATACCAGCAAACAGTCGCATGCTGTCGCTGGACTGCTCCTATCAACTAGTAAACACAGGTACTCTATACACAAGTACCAGTGAACCTCGTGGCGAACTGGGACAAAGTGTCGTCCAATCATAGCCGGCGTACGGACAGGTCTGTTCACGCTTCCCTACACAGACCCGTCCTACTCCACCCTCAACCCTTTAGCTTCCTCAGGATGTGCTCTCCACACTACCGTCATATAAGCCTAAGGGACATGAAACATGAATACGTGGGACCTGTCTGCGTAGGAGCACTCACAGTCGATGTTGTTCTCTATTGTCTTACAGAAATAGCTAAAGGACGAATTTCAATTCCATGTCACTTTTTCGGCATCTGTTTCGATTACTTTAGTTTCGGTTTTTATTTTAAAATTATTTTGTAATAATAATTGCAACTGGATTTAATTTCTTTCACAAAATCAACTCATGTCTTTGAAGTGGCAAGTCTGTCATTACTAGGGAATGTATTTCTAGTCCCATACCCATTTTGTTTGCTACGTCCTAGACGTGTGTTATTAAGATATCTCTGAGTTTCATGTGCACAGGATCTCCCTATTAAAATTCTATAGGACCTAAAATGTCTAAATGAACAATAAACTCCTATACATGCCTAAAAATTATGTTTGGGCCTGAAAAGAGCCTTTTTAGTATTTTTCGTATATTTAAAATAAAAATAACGGTACTAAAAATACAAAAAATGACCAAGAAACTACAAAAATGATATTAAAAAACTTCTACAAACATTGGTTTGGTAAGCTCGTGCCGTATTGGTCTTAGAAGGAGAGGGAACAAGATTTTACCTACATAATTTCTTGGAACCGAAGTTCGTTTGGAAAATTGCATCCTAGCATAAAAGTGTTATTTGGTGGTTCAGGTTAGTAGTCGAGCTTACAAATTTCGTCGTTGTTCCTGCAGTAACTCGTATGTACAAAATATAATTTTTTTTGTCAGTAGGAAGAAAAAACACATTTATTCATCCTATGGCAGCCGTACATAGGAGACTGTGAATTCTTACTTTTTCGAAACAAAGAAATATAGTTACATATAGGAGATTTTGTTATTAGCTGTATCACTATTTAAGTTATTTAATAGAGCAAAAATCTGAAAATAAATATGTCACATAGGAGTTATTGCAGGAACAACGACGATTTGTTTTGGCGTCAATGCACCCCTGTTGTGCGAAGTGAAATTGACCAGTCAGCATTCAGTCTCTTTCACTGATGGCATTTGAATCTTCAGTTCAGTGCCACTCGTTGTCAGCACCACTTCTTTCTGTATAAAATCCACCTAAAATGGAACATTTAGGGTCTACTACAATTATTAATGTTGTTAATTTTATAAAAATTTCTAAAAGTCCTAAACTGAATTTTATAAATTGCCATATATATATATATATATATATATATATATATATATATATATATCAGCACCTAGAAATCCGTTTCTTTGTAATTCTCATTACGTAGAAATAAAATTTGCAGTTAGCATTTGCGTTCAGATACGGACAAATAATAATTTCAATTACCAGAATCTTGTGAGTTAATTGATAGAATGTCTGGTCATTCCTTTCCCAAAACTTGCTTCGGATCGAATAATTGAAATCTGACAAAGAACAGTGAATTTATTGTCATGGTTATTAAAACAACAGTGGCAGAGATGAATAGACACTAATTCCTTATGAACACGTTTCGTAGGGAAAAATATATGAAGTTTTCATACACATTACAAATAGTGTAACAATGTTCTAGAATTCTAGATAGTCAGTCTGGAATGTTCAAGCTATAGAAAGAAAAATGTATCGTCGTGTGTGACAAAGATATATTACGTAAAGTTATGAAGTTTTCCTACACATTAGAAATAGTATAACAATGTTCTAGATGGTGCAGTCTGGAATCTTCAAGCTTCGGAAAGAAAACTGTATCGGCGTCTGGTGACAAAAATATGTAACGTACAGTTGGGAGTTACAGAATTTGCGAGAGGAAGGAATGCGATAAGAAAAGTATTAAGCGCAGCGAATGCTCTAATAACAGTTAATCAAAACATACATGCTATTAAGGCTATGGGTCTGTGAAATTTCAACTTCTACATTTTTACACAATTAATCTGAAACGTTTACCACATATTTCTTACAATGTGGACATGCAGTACACAAATTTTCACTTTGGTATTTCAATTACTTTATTTATAATATAATTTTGTTCTCTTTTTAATACTGAATTATAATTGTCTCAACTTTCAAAGTTTAAATAATTCTTTTTCAATTTATACTTAATTTATTCCTGATAGGTGTATGTAAAATATGACACACGGTTTTTATATTTTCCAATTACTTTTTGAGAATGAAAATATTTACCATTTTAGTTGTTAATTTTTTATTTTTTAGAACTTATCTCATTCTCAACACATAGTGATTTGAATACTTCCAATATCAGAAGAAAACACATGTGTCAGTTTACTTCAGATGCTTTTGTGAACTTCTGTGGAAAATTTCACTGAGATTGGAGAAAAACTGCATTCATTAGAGCATTTTGAATGTTACAAAATGTTGAAAATTGGAAAATCTAGAAAACGAGTATCAAAGTACATGTATATGATATATACTACCGTCGGCCTCGGTAGCGTAGTTGGTATAGCGCTGGCCTTCTATGCTCGAGGTTGGGGGTTCGATCCCGGCCCAGGTCGATGACATTTAAATGTGTTTAAAGCGACAGGCTGATGTCAGTAGATTTACTGGCATGTAAAAGAACTCCTGCGGTTAAAATTGCGGCACACCGGCGACGCTTGATATAACCTCGGCAGTTGCGAGCGTCGTTAAATAAAACATAACATTTAACATTTATATACTATCGATACTCTTCCTTCCTATACAAGTATACAAAACACATTTTTGTCTTACATAACAGCGAAATATGGACTGAATGAAAAGTGAAATTAGTTAGAATGAAGAACATAGTCTGTCAGAATGACAGCTGAATGTCAGTTTAAAGGGCTGCAGCTCTACGCACGCGCTGGTGTCTTTAAATTCGTTGTGAGGAGCTTTAAAATGTCATAGAGCGAAAATATGCACAGATTTTGAAAACTGAAACATAATATAATCCTATACAACCCCAACATAATAGACAACATAATACGTAAGACAAAACAAGACCACAAAAAAACAGAATACAACACAAACACAAGAACACAAAAAATACATCACACTAACATACGAAAACAAAAACACACATAAAATTGCAACATCATTCAAGAAATTAAATTACAACATCGCATACAGAACAAATGACACTCTACAAAAACATCTCAGTACACAAACAACACAAACAAATACAACCACACAGGCGTATACAAACTCAAATGTAACACCTGCAGCAACTTCTACATAGGACAGACAGGCAGATCATTTCAAACACGTTATAAAGAACACATCACAGCCATAAAAATTACAAAACACCTCCACATATGCAGAACACGTCACAAATGCCAACCACACCTACAGAGACATCAACACAGATATGGAAATACTGCACAGCCAACCAAAAAGCCAGAAACTCAACACACTAGAACAATATGACACATACAGACACACGAAAACACACCCCAACGATATTCTCAACACACAACTCAATTTCAAAACACATACACTCTTTGACTCTACACTACGAATGCACCCTCACAGGAAACAAGAGGCGCCAAGACCAACAACGACCAGTTCTGAAGATGACCCAAAATAGGTCGAAACATGTTAACAAGGTACGTTAAAATTTAACACAAGAAAGTTCTTATCATACATATTCCGAAATAATATAATCTTTTTGAGTTAAAAACAAAATGTTCGTTTTTAATTTTTTTTTTCGTTATTTCCACCTACCCATAGCCTTAACCGTTCAGAAAAATATTTATCGCATCCAGATGGTTATTAACAAGTTCTCGCCGCAGCAATAAGTTTAGTGTAGTGACCACGAGAGATTTAACCGAGTTTTTATCTCTTCCGGCAGTGTGGCTGAGCTACACTTCATCTCATGCTCGTAGAAAAATAGGACCGATTATTCGCCTTGCGTTAACAGCACGCCAAACTCCAACCTTCCTATCATGAAGAGGAATTTCTTATACACGACGTGGATTTTCAGAACATCAATAGCGAGTATTTTGATTGTTTATATGACCAGTCAGTTGGAACCACGCCTCGTCTGAAAGAACACAAAGTGTGGATCGATTAAACCTTCAGTCACTGATGAAAAAACCACAAACTTTGTCTACTCTTCATGGTTCATAAATTGAGCATTTTAATTATTGTGAGGTTAAATATCGTATACAGGCTGGAAGTGAAATAGCCTTGCAGAATTTCAGAGCGAATAGCTCATGTTGTATGTAACAAAAAACTATAATATCATATTGGTGGAAAATTAAGAGTAAATAAAATGTTTTTTCTTAAATGTTTAACACTCTCTTATTCGGTAACTATTGCGAGTATTATCGTGATTTTTGTCCATATCGATAGCAAAACTAATAACTAGGGAACGGAATTTGGAGTAGTAAAAGCTAGTATTGGCATCTACACAGCCATTTGTTTACAACCCTTTATACCAAGTCCTCCCCTCCATGACATACTCACAGATCTCTGCACGTCAACAACAGGTGAACGGGACAGTTGTCGCATAAGAACGTCAACATGCAGGTTTGCAGTTCAGAGTAGTGAAGTGCAGGTGCAATGCCGAAAGTGAAACCAACCAACAATACAAAATTGAAAGACTATATTTGTAAAACCTCCAGATCGAGTATCAAAATTCAGGAAACAATTCCCGATGACGCGGCTGCGATTCAAATACGCCAGGAACTGCTAAATGATAGAACAATCTAAAAAGAAGTCATGGATATTAAGTCAATTTTTTTATATTTACCGAATGCCATTATTTGGTTAGAAAAGTTAGGAGTAGAACTAGTTGAGCAAATAAATATTATGAGGACTATTGTAAATAAACTGAGTGCAGTAGAATGTGAAGTAGGAAAACGTGTTGGTGAAAAAATGAACATAGTTTGATTAAAATGATAGGTATAGTATTCTTAGTCGGATTTCAGATGTACTAACAAAGACGTGTCCCAATGACGTCATTCAACATGGGAATTTAATTGACGTATCTTGTTTCAAGTTCTCTCCAATTGTCTCTGCAGATGTAGAGCGGAGTTTTTCCATGTTAAAAAATTTCCTTCCTTGCAACAGAGCAAAGTTGTATTTTGAAAATTTGGAAATTATATTTACAATTTATTATAACAAGGCACAGCAGGAATAATTGTTTCATCAACAAAACACAGCATTAATTGAAAATGCCATTTCGTTTGGTTCTACATTTTGATCAACATTTAATGATACTGTAATAGGCTATGTTGTAAATATTGTATATATTGTAAATACTGTAGTATACGTTGTGTATATATTATCATATTTCATAATATTGTAAATAAAGGCTTTAATTTAACCGCTCCTGACAGAAAAACATACATATTCAGAGGCGAGTTCCATACAGAAGACAACTGTCTATCAGCCATCAACATTTCCACTGACACGCGAGGACGCAGAGATTGATATTTAATTATGTATATTTGTAATGTTACTTATTGATGTCTTATGCGTTGCCAAGAAAAACACTTGTCGTTGAAAATGAAATGCAGATTATGTATGTAGGCCACTATATGTCATTAAACTATAACAATTGTTTATTCTGAAATACGTTTACAGCACGTTGCGTGTAAGTTTGTATGAAGTGGACTGTACTCGTGCATGCTCTGTGACGCAGCTCACTTGACAGTCACTGAGCTACGAATATCTATACTACGTTTCACCATTCTTTATAATACTCCAAATCCCTTTCCCTGCTAATAACTAATAGTTTATCCCTATGGCGTATTTCAATATTGTGGACGGTTTTCTTGTAAATGTAATTTTAAAAACCTCTAAATTCAAGCAGTTGCACGCTGCGAGTTGGTTGCAACAGCGCCAGCGAGACACACCGAGTTACGAAGTTCGTTGACCTCTTACATCTGCAGAAAGAGAAGCGTGTGTTCGCGGCGAAGTTGTCGGACTGCTGAAACTTCAAACTTAACTTCCTAATTAACCGTGCAATTTAATCGCAAAACGTAATATAGGTTTTCTATTCATTTCAGTGTACCCTATCGTCCCTTTCAATCTGTAAGGTTATTTCACTTCCATCCTGTATACCGGTAGAAGAAATGAAATCAGAAACATTACAGTGGCCGAACTCAATTGTATCAATGAGAATGTGTTTTCCCTATACAACTGTTTAGCCGAGGGAGGACGACATTTACAGTTGTTTCTATAAGTTTTAAGTAGCGAGGTTAACGTACTAGTGCGGCCGCCTGCTACATGCCCAGCCACCGAGAAGCAAAAGACCACGACAGCTGTCGGTACATATAATGAAGCCCTTTCGCTCTGTTATACAGTCATGTTTAGTGACGGACTGTACCTTCACTAAATTTTATTTTGAATGTAACGAGAGTATCAGTTTAAAGAACTATGGAACCTCGCATTGACGCATTGGTAGAAAACAGACGTTGTCAGTTTGCCCAGCGGCGAGAATAGTCGAATTCACCTTTATCCTCACCATGTTCATAAACTGGTATTCTACAAAAACAGATACCGTAGCACTACAGACTTACTGCTACGGTTATAAGTTTATCACACTGCGAAAAATATTACTGATTTGTTTTTTATATGTAGTCATATTTTTGTATTAAAGGCAACACTCTTCTACTGCACTCCGTTTGCGAAAGCATTTTTTAAATACTAATAATTAGGGCAAGGCATTTAATGACCTATAAATTGGTAAAAAATTCAAAATAAAAAATGCATTTATGACCTAAAAATACAAAAAATGACCTAAAAAACAAAAAAATGACCAATAAAAAGTAAAGCATTGCCAATGAAAATACTTTTAATTACGTTAAGTACTCAACTTGATTACTGAACTACATAAAATTTAAAAAAATACTTGTTACAGTACCTTGTATTGCAGAAAATTCATTTCAAGTGCACTTTTACAACAATTTTGAATTGCAGTTAACAATCAAAACTTAGCGGAGATTTTCAAACAAAAATGATTATCTATTGTCTGCTAGTACCGACTTATAAATGGAAAAGATTCTCTCTACTTCAACGGAAACAATTGGAGCAAACTGAAAGCAAGCAATATCTCCTGGATTTAACTCACCGTCAGGAAGAGAAAAATTTTCACCAGACAAAGCTCTGCCAATTGAACACAATGTTGTGTACCCTCTGTTCTTGCTTAGACAGTTTTTCATTTTCATTGACACTGCATCACCCACTTTAACACATGCACGGCTCAAATCATTCACCACTTTATCCACTATTTGTAGCTGTTCCACTAATGGCACTTGGGATTTTTCCAGTGCAGTTATGACATCAGAAAGGAATCCAAAATTAGTATTTATGTAAGAAAGTTTACCAGCAATTTCTTTATCAGCTAACAGTTCTTGCGCCTTTTTTATTGACACTGACTCACCGTTATCAAAAGAATCAACCACTTTCTTCACAGCATCGAGATTCTTGCAATAATAACAGCAAGCTTGGAGCCATGTTCCCCATCTAGTCAAAACAGGTGAAAATGGCAATTGGATTTCTGGAGCTTCTGTTTTGAATGCTGAAATTCGAGAGGGGGCTTTCAAGAATACTTTCTTCACGCATCCAATTAATTTATCCACTTCAGGAAAATTTGCACGTACTTCTTCCGCGACCCGGTGTAATGCATGCGCTAAACACGTCACATGTACAATTTTGGGTACAGTGCACTTAAAGAAGCAGCTGCTTTCATCATATAGGGTGCTGCATCTGTTATAAAAAGCAATACATTGGAATTTCGAATCCCATCAGGCCAAAGTATTCTCAATGCATGGTCAAATACTAAGCTGATCGTTGAGTAGTTGACTTTGTCCAGCTGCTCACAATGTAGTAGAAATTGTTCTCCAGGGCTGTGTGCTTCTAAAACTCCAATAATAACATTAGCTACATAACGGCCCATAGAGTCTGTTGTCTCGTTAATGGATACGAATACATTTCTTTCTCCAATCATTTCTCTTTTTTTTTTTTTCAAAGTTTTGTCATAGCACCGAGCTATGTATGTTCTTCTCAATGTTCTGGGATCTGGAATTAATTTTCCGGTCTCCTCTTCTAAGAAAGTTAGCATCTTAGGATGATTCAGTTTGTGAAGTGAAATATCAGCCCATAGAAAAGCTTCACATAGTTTCTCACAAAATGGCGAAAACGTTGAACACGTATCCCCCAGAAGCATTTGCTGTAAGTTTACACTGGATTTATTTTCAAGTCTCTGCAGGCCACATTTATGTTTCTCCCGTGACATATGTTGTTCTATCGTAAACTTTTTTCAGCAGCCACTCTACATCGCAGATCTTGCAGAATAAAATACGACCGTCCGTTGAAAAAATATTTTGTCCATATTTTGAAACAAATGCCTTTAATTTAACACTAGCACTTTCCTTTACTTTAGGCATTTTGCTCTTGACCTGTTCACACAGACGACTAGAAACAACTGACCACCTCAATTAACAGCATAACAATGCCAGTTTACCTGGAGAAAGGAATCTCTGTGGGAGTGTGGGTAAATTCCTAGAAGTGGACAAGTTCATTATGCCTTGAAAAATAGGGGTACAAGCTAGCATACGCTCTAAGAATTTGAATAAAATTCCTAGAAGTGGACAAGTTCATGATGCACATAACTTGAAAAATAGGGGTAGAAGCTAGCAAACATCTACTTAATTCCAAGAAATTGTATCGACAAGGAAAATACTGAATTATAATAAAAATCTCAAATCAAATACAAATAATGTCACAGCCTTCCTGAAAAGTGTAAAAAAAATGCTCAAAATGACCTAAAAATTGCTAAAAAAATGACATATCCGTAAAAAAGTTAAGAAAATGCAAAAAAAAAATGCCCTAACGAATTGCTTTTATTTAACCCGGTTTTTAATGTCATACATTTCCATATATGCTAGCAATGTTTAAACCTTCATAAGAAAAAGATTCAAAATCATTAATTGCCTTGCCCTACTAATAATTGACCCCGCTTGGATATCAACTTGATCCATAGTCTTATTTGCTATACTGTTGTCATTACTATCTTCACTCAAATTAACAATGTTCAATTTTAAGGTTTATTGTGATTTGCAATTGATTTATTTTTTGCGCAACGATTAAGTTACGAAAATTGAAAGAAAGCTAATATGTAAACTCATTGTTAGTATTTATCTTTCACAAGGTGTCCACTACAAACTACAAATCGTTCACATGGTTGTCATGGCCTGCAACCTTCTCCTAGAATAAGATATTGCAATCTCAATAGCTAAAGTCTTATATTATAGAGGCAATGAAAAATGGAGAATGGTAGCCTTTAAAAAGGAAGAAGACAGGTTAAGCGACCACTCGGGAAACTGTTAGGGCGAACACTGTTTGGAGAAGAATGACCAAGCCACGTCTTTGATAGATTGAGATTTAATTTGTGCGTACAATTTCAATTTCTTTGAGTGTTTTAGAGACGAGCGTAAGAGTTTCCACTATGCACGTATAAAAAAGAAACCTGTCTCCAGAGAACTGTATGTGTGCAAGGGCCTCCTGAGTCTTTTGAGATTTTCTGATGCTAAGTAATGATAAATGTGTACGATCTTCATCCCAGCTGACGCGGACTTGCAGTCTATTAGATAAACGAACTCTGTCAGTGACGTCAGTTCGTAATGTTGTTAAGTACTAAGTGCCGACCTGGATGGCTCAAGCGGTAGGGGCACGGCATGTCTCTATCGCTTGGTCCGAAAGGTTGTAGGTTCGAGTCCCGCCTTGGGCTTGGGTGTTGTGCACGTACTAGATTAAGGAAAAAGCGGAAAAAACAGAAAATAGAAAAGAAAAAAAAAACAGTTACTTTTCGCAGCGAGTAGGCGTACTCTTGTGAACTTAAGAAGTGCAAAAAGCCTTTTAAAACTCACGTTAACATATTCATTTAGAAGAAATTAATTAATGTATAATAAAATTATAGAGCTTATCAAGTTATTGCACTATATTCGATCGTTTATTTTCTGTGTTGAACTAGCACTTGTGTCCTTTGAGAAATAAAAAATTGGTTTTGAGAAATTGCAAGAGAATTCGGATTGAAAATGGTAGAATAATTGAAGCGTCGGCTGGAACAACGTTGTAAGTTACAACATTTTCATTTGGCGTGTTTCCGTATAATAATGTTGTATGTCATGTTACCTTGCTATACTCTTTGGCTTGCAGCTGTCCATCAGTGCAGTACGTGAAATTTGTCCAATCAAAAGTTTGCTTCCCTATAAGAACAACGTTGTACGTGCACACATTGTTGCAGCTCCTGTAAATTTTACTAAATGTAACTTATAACGTTGTTCCAGCCGACGCTTCAATTATTACGAATTCTTGACATTTCATTAATTTCATGTATATTTAATTACAAATTTTTCTGTAGATCATCATCATCATCATCATCATCATCGACTGTATTCTGTCCCAGGGTGTACGGAATTAATGTTGGAATGGAATTTACGAGAGGAAGGCACTATGGCCCAGTACTGCGACCTGTTACGATCTATTGCGGTAACTCTCAAGCTAGGCGCATTCCCAAACCCACACCGACTGACTACACTAAGGTTCGCTGCATACCCAGGTTTCGATCAGGCAAACTCCCTTGTCCCTAGGCCAGCCCTCTCCGTGCGTCGCCAGCTGGCGATCGGGCAATGCTATGGAATGATGACGAATTGAAGAAATGGTGACGGAATAATGTAGATGTCTAATATGGGAAATAACTGGAGAACCCCGAGAAAAACTGTAAACTGCAGCCTTGTCTGTCACAAATGTCACTATGGATTTGTCAATTATATTATATTAGGAATGACTTGAAGCCAAAACTTCTGAAAACCCAAGGCGTTATTGCACATCCCGAATATCTATACATAGAAATACAAGCAAGCCTACAGAAATGTCTTGTAGCTATTATTTATAAATATCCTAAGGCAGGACATTTATCTGACCTAGAAAATCCATTAAACCATATTTTACCGAAATATGAACACGTTCTGGTTTTTGGTGATTTAAACACCAATCTTCTGGTCCCTAAAACAAACGGGACTAAACAACTGTGTAACATGTTGGAAGCGTTTAATTTAAAAATTCTTCCCCTTAATCCAACCCATCACACAGCCACTAGTGAAACCCTAATTGATCTAATTATTACAAACAATCCTGACAGGATTTTAACAACAGGGAAGTTGCCTGTTCCTGGAATATCTGCACATGACTTAATATTCGCAGAGCATTCTCTTCAGTGCCCGAAAGCTGCAGCGAAATTCATTACTTACAGAGATCTAAAACACGTCGACAGCGATCAATTGATTTTCGATGCCATGGAACTGCCATGATATACAATATTTAACTTAATCACTGTCGATGAAAAATTGGCCGCTTTTAATAACATGGTGACACAATTGTTTGATAAACATACACCATTAAGGAAAAGACGTGTTACTCATCGTCCTGCTCCATGGATGACCGATAGCAAGCTAACATCATGGCGTCACGTGACGCCGCCTACAGGAAGTACAGATACATAAATCTGAGGAAAACTTTTACAACTACAGTGCTTTCGTAGCTCGGCCGGACCGTTCCGTAGCACAGGTCGTCAAATTGACGAGAAATTTTATAGACACTTCTGCCATTCATGCAAGTCGTGTAAAAACTAACAAGCATGCAACCAAGTCTGTATCAGACCGATTTCTGAACTGTAATAAATTCTTATTGTTGTGTTATATAATGCCGCGGAACGGTCCGGCCGAGCTTCGAACGCACTGGTGCGGACCGTTCCGTAGAATACACTGCTTGACATGTAGCCTATTGTATGTCATTCTAATATAGAACTAATAACCAGATATTTTTAGAAGTGGGTACAATACAAAGCTCTCATAAGACTTTCTATGGGCTGTGGACTGGTGACCTGATCTAAGGTTCTAGCCTTATTCCGGTCCGGCCGAGCTACGAACGCACTGTATAAAAAATTAGGCAAAGTATTAGAAATGCTAAACGCCGTCATGCTCTCAGTCTTGTCGACCCCTCCATTTCCGGTGTCTTTGGAAGCATTTACGTGACATGGGAATAGAAAGTAAAATTACAGAAACTGAAATCCCAAACATATCACTTGATCAACTTAATCAGTACTTTACTTCACCACCTACTTCACAATCTGTTAAATAACAAAAACGTAACACTATGGATACTCTCTTAGCCATTCCTCTTCCTACTCGCGAAAAATTGTTCTTCTCTAATATTACAGACACTGAAGTTAGGCAGGCTCTTAAAAACAACAGATCTACAGCCCAAGGCTCTGACAACATAAGCATTGTTTTTATTAATAAGGTAATCGATGTCGTGCTTCCTGTGGTAACACATACTTTTAAGTTTTCTATAATTACTTCTACCTACCCGAATCTTTGGAAAACGGCTTTAAAGCGTCCACTACCTAAAGTAAACTCACCTACATCTCCTAAAGACTATAGACCAATCTGCATTCTTCCCTTTCTATCAAAAGCTCTTGAAAGCATTATTCATAAGCAATTAACCAATTATCTGATTGAATTTAATATCATCGACTCGTTCCAATCTCGAGTCAGAAGCGGGCATAGCACTTCCACTGCTTTATTGAATTTAACTGAAGATATACGAGAAGCTTTGGATAAACGACTAGCAACAGTATTAATTTTATTTGATTATAGTAAAGCCTTTGACTCTGTTGTCATGGATCTAAACATCGAGCGTTAATTTTTTTCTGACAGCGTTATCGCCTGGCCGCCAGCAACGTGTTGTCTTTAATAATCGGTTCTCCTCCTGGCGAACAGTAGAATCAGGATTTCCTCAGGGCTCGATATTGGGTCCACTGCTTTTCTGTCCCTATATTAACGATATTGCTAAGTCATTTAAACATTATAGATATCATATCTATGCAGATGACGTTCAATTATACATTTCTGCAGCCCCGATAGACTAAGTGACTGTATTAATAGACTCAATAAAGATCTCGAATCTATTTCATCTTGGTCTCAACAATTCGGACTTAACTTAAATTCAAATAAATCACAGGCTGTCTTATTTTCGAATAGAAGATTAATACCCGATATTAATAAGCTGAACCGTCTTCCTGTGACTCTGAATAAAACGATCATACTATTCAGTTCAACTGTAAAAAACCTGGGAGTTCATTTTGAATCTAATGTCACCTGGGACATGCATATCAAACATACATGCAAGAAAGTATTTTCCATCCTTCACCCATTAAAAAAATTGTACCATTATGCAACTAAATTAAAGCAGTTGCTTGTACAGACTCTTATTATGCCTCATTTCGATTATTGTGACGCTTTATTCAGTGATCTCAGCGTGGATTGATCCCATAAACTGCAACGTGTTCATAATGCGTGTGTTCGTTTCATTTGTAATGTACGATTCTACGATCACATTTCACCTTCCTTCGATAAATTAAAGTGACTGAAGTTATACGGGAGGAGGAAGTTACATTTTGTATGACTTGAGGCTTTCCCGGCGTTTGATGTAGAATAACTCTTCTCGGGTTCTCAGCCAGGCGAGTTGCAAGGGACGAAGAAGATGGCAGAGCTAGCCGTCGAAAGCTTGGAAACTAATCTCCAACTCACCTGGCTCAGAACCCGAGAAGAGTTATTCTACAAGTTACATTTTCTTTCTCTCTTATACCGAATTTTGCACACCTCTGTCCCATTTACTTATTTGTTCGATTCCACAATCTTTCTCGCTATCATAACTTGAATACTCGATCACAACACGATAACAGGCTAGAAATTCCATTTCACACATCATCTCTTATTTCTCATCTTTCACTGTTGCTACTCCTCGTCACTGGAATTCTCTGCTGCCTGAAGTCAAGAGCTGCCGAACTTTGATTTCTTTTAAATATAAATTAGAAGAATATCTTATGATGAGTTGTCAGACCTAATGCGTTGCAAATACTTAATGCAATGTATTCCACTGTGCTTATTTTTATTTTTTGTGTCTTACGTTTTTGTGTCGTCGTCTTTATAACGTTATTATGTAAATAGTATTTTCTTCCAATTTAATGCTCATATATATATATATATATATATATATATATATATATATATATATATATCATAAAACAGGTATCTTAATGCTCATATGTTTGCCGCAGCGTTCATTTTTGTGTATTCTTTATTCAAATGTCTGTTTATGACTTTACTATGTAAATCATATTCATTTGTCACCTAATACCAATATGTATTCCACTATATATACTCATATACATTATTATTATTATTAATTGATTAACTAGTGGACTTAATAGTGTTAATTATGTATAAGTATAATTATTTTAAGTATAATTAACACTAGTAAGTCCACTAGTTAATCAATTAATTATATTCAAGTGTTAAAAGTAGTGTACGCAAGATTCAAAATGTATTATTATTATTATTATTATTATTATTATTATTAGTCTATTATTATTATTATTATTATTATTATTATTATTATTATTATTATTATTGTGTATATTTTATTCAATTGTCGGTTTCTAGTTTAAGTATGTGAATCTTACTTGCTTGTAATTTAATACCAATATATATTCCAGTGTGTTTATTTTTATTTTATTAGGTAAATCTTTATTTAACTGCCTCTTTTGAAATCATTACGTAAATCGTATCAGTATGTAATTACTTAAATCCGATTCAGTTGTATGTTCAACTATGTAAGCAAGTTTTAATCCTGGTTGAATGTAAGAGAAGGCTGTACGGCCTTAACTCTGCCAGGTTAAATAAAGCCATTATTATTATTATTATTATTATTATTATTATTATTATTATGAATACGTCGTGTACAGTTCGAGCCGCTTATAAAACGCATACCAGCATTACAGTAGAGCATCGATTATCCGAATACTGATCAACTGAAACATCGGTTAACCGAAAGCGTTCCGGTCGGCAAATTCAAATTTCCGCGCGCCATGTAGAAGTCTCGCTAGCGATATTTGCGAGATTTAGCGGCAAAAAAAAAAACGAGTCTCAGCTCTGAAGCAAAAAAAAATGGGCTTCTTTTCCTAAACTGTAGGCTTACTTTAATGACCATTTTGAACTTGTCAAACTAGGCTAGTCAGTTCTCTGTGTTATTTGTAAGAAATGTTAAATGTTATGTTTTATTTAACGACGCTCGCAACTGCAGAGGTTATATCAGCGTCGCCGGATGTGCCGGAATTTTGTCCCGCAGGAGTTCTTTTACATGCCAGTAAATCTACTAACATGACCTGGCCCGGGATCGAACCCGCAACCTTGGGCATAGAAGGCCAGCGCTATACCAACTCGCCAACCAGGTCGATTATTTGTAAGATGTGTGATACAAAATATATACTGTATATACAGTTTTATGTTTAATATCAGTGTTTCTTTGTTTCGTACGCTCCTATGAAACCGGTACAATTTGTTTTCGTAAATAGTGGGTTATCCGAAAAATCAATTATCCGAACGCCCCCGTCCCAGTTGTTTCGGATAATCGATGCTCTACTGTACTTGGTTTAATATTATGTGATTGCAAACATAGTTATGACTACCATTGCATGAAAATAAAAATGAAAACTTTCATAGTGAAGCCCGCCAGAAGATATTTGGAACACTATAGGCCAAATTATATGAAATTAGAAGTAGAAAAATGTAATTAAACTGCAATGCCTGAATACAGAACGCAACTAAGAAAAGTTCAACATAGTGTATGAAGCTACTGGGTTACTCTTGAGAACTATTCAAAAGATTATTCAATAGGAAAAGAATCATGAAAAGGATTATCATTCTGTACTCCTGGGAAGTCTCACAAAGTACTTAAACATATAATATCCGAACTTGATAGTTCGACAACTGTTAGGCGAACAATCCATAATTTCTGTATACAATAAAGCACTGTTCCCACAAGCCTGGATAGCTAATGCGCAAAATAACCGAAAATTATAGTCAAAAATTTTGTTTCGATACCCCAAAAACAACATTTACAATTCCTCAAATTTCATGTGATAAGGTAATACCTAATTTATTCTATCCCTTCTGTACTGGTGAAGATGGCGCTGATGAATGTGTGCTCGATGGCGCTGAACAGGGGCGGGGGTTCGATGTCTCCATAACCACAGTTGAAAGGAAGTGTTGCTGTTGGAAGGAAGTGCTGGCTGTGATAGGAAGTGAATTTAAAGTGAAATATCATTTATAAGAACGGTCACAAATCGTGGCGTGGAATGCATTGATAAGGGCAATTTCAAATATAGGAAACAGCGTAAAATGAGCACGGGAAATATTTCGTGGAGATGCACGGGAAAGAAATGTACCGCAATTTTACAGACTAGTGCAGAAGTTAAGGAAATAGTTTAATAGTGTATAAGAGACTTTCATGATCATGAAAATAAAAGCGCTAGGGCTATTGAATCACATATTTTGCGAGCAAATTGTAAAATATAAGCGTCTGAAGAAATTACTTTACAACCCAGTAAAATAATACGAACAGAATTATCGAGGTCAGATACTTTTAATATTCAGAGAATGGAGACGGTCAAACTTCGATTAGCATTGTGCAGAGACCGGAGGAAACAGATGCCCACTCACACTCGCAATGTAAATGAGGCATTAGAACAGTTAAACAGTTTAAATATTTTAACAAATCGATGCGTAAGGTTCTGTTTTGTAGACATCGCAGTAATGGAAAATGGACATTATTTGTTGATAATAATAATAATAATAATAATAACAATAATAATAATAGTAATAATAGTCGACCTGCTTGGCGAGTTGGTATAGCGCTGGCCTTCTATGCCCAAGGTAGCGGGTTCGATCCCGGGCCGGGTCATACATAAAATTAACTGCTAAATCTTTCTTTCTTGCTCTGCTTAACCGCCCTCTTTTATCCGACTCACACACCGCTGCAAGTAGAGGAAGGAGATTCGTTTGATCGTACCACAGTCTAATATATACAGTCACGAAGCTCAGTACTTACTAAATATGCAAACATAGTTGCTCACCACCAGGATCGCTACTATCGCCTCCTCACAGACCCTTTCCAAAGCAGACGATACAATGTATTGTACTTTCGATATCGTATTTTTGAAAAAAATAACACCTTCCCTCCACTATTGAAATGTGAAATACATAAGGTTTATATATTAATTTCATAAAGTATATATTATATTTTATAAACTCACCTTCCTGGATCTTTCGGAAGAAGGATAACTCTGACCTCTTTTTCTTACAACATTTATAGTACCACAAACGTCTCCTTGTCCCATATTTAGCACATCTACCTTCCTTAATTGTAGACAGAAAATTTACCATACCACTCCTATGAAATTAGTGTACGTACGATTGTGTTACTTCGTCTCTTAGGTAGTAGATAAATACAATAATTCAGTACTCAATTATAGTATTAAAATATAGACAAATAGAATTTGACGGGTGTCATACATGACATTGTTTAATTATAATGTATAATTGAATCGGTCATTGCAGAAAGGGGATAAGTCATGAAAAACGCGAAAATGAGTTAAGAGTGTCATTGCTTTCTCCAGGCCTAGACACACATTTCCATACAGAAATGGGACAAATTTGCTCATTCTCAACGCCAAGCAGAGTACCATAAGCAGCGCAGTCATTGCAGAAAGGGGACAAGTCAGCGACTTACCTTCTTTCTGCACTGACTGACGACGTGACGTGACCGAGTGCCGCGGTTCTAATAAGTTACGGCCCATCAGCTGATAAGGAAAATGACAGATAAGCTAGAAGTAGTAAGTGACCCAGGGGAAGAAAACTGTGTTATTAGTGGTAAACGTAAACGCAATGAAATTAACTACCGCAGAAATGTAAGTAAGAAAAATAAACTGAAGGGATTGGAACGTCCATTCCATTGGGAACTCTGTAGCAGCCCGTACGACAGGAGAACAATGTGGGCAAGAAACTACTCTTTGTTTGTTTAGACGCAACTTTGGGTCATCAATTTTCAACATTCACAATTTCAAAGACCATACGGCGCACTTCTATTCCTATCATGAAGGTATAGGCCACAAATCTTCAAATGAAGTGTGTTCCTTCTGAACTATATTGAAAATAATGTCCCTTCTTCAGTCAAGGAATTGTATCTTTTCTCTGATAACTGTGGAGGGCAAAATAAAAATCATACCTTAATTCGATTGTTGCTTGCACTGACCCAAATGGGGAGATTTAACAAAATCGTTCATTATTTTCCACAACGAGGCCATTCATTTCTTCCCTGTGACCGCAACTTTGGTGTAGTGAAGCGCAAACTAAGGAAGACAGACAGGGTATATGTGCCAGACCAATACAATACCTTGATCCACCAGGCAAACACAAACAACAGATTTTCTGTATAATCAGTTACTACTGATGATATTTTGAATTTTAAATACTGGTGGCCAGAGTATTACAAGAAAACCACCTGCTCATTAGACACACTGAGGAAAAAAGGGAAAGATAATATGTTTTCTTCAGCACAATTCAGTGAATTTGTTTACTCTAAAGATGATCCAGGATGTGTGACTGTCAGTTTGTTCATTGGTAGTGAAATGAGGAAACACAGATTCTGTATGAAAAAACCAGGTTCTGGACGTATAGTAATGGCTACACAAAAGCATACAATGGGAAAATTCCCATTAATACGAAAAAAAGCTTGGAGACGTATCGAAAGTGAGGCAATACATTCCATTGGAACACACTTTCTTTTACGAAGAGATCCTGAACTGGCCACATTGTGACAAGGAATCTACAAATGACGTGGCTTCCAACCTCTAACAATACACTCTATAATAATTGAAACAAATTATATTGTGTAGTACTTTAGTGTATTTTTATTGTGCTCTCCTATATGCAGTTTTTAAGTATTAGTTTGAAAGTAGAGTTTTGATTTAAAACTGTGATATAAAATCACATATTGGTACATTTCTGTAGTAGGAATAATGATTAAAATTAAAAAAATAATTATGTAAATGGTAACAGTAATGTAGTAATTACACACAAAACATCGTTATCATTGTAATTATTAATATTTAGTTTGATTTCAAATATTACATTAGCCTAAACTTGTAAATTATATATTTTTTGTTCTATATTTAACAATTCCTTGCAGAAAGGGGATAAGTCATGGTTCGATTAAACAACTTTAAACAAAAGTGTTTGAGATGTCAGATGTCTAACATGATGTATTATACTTCACTATTCATAAACAAAGTAAGAAAAAATATTTATAATGATTACTCCAGTATTGGAAGAATAAAACAGTTTTTATTGATTATCTCAAAAGTAAGATTTTATGACTTATCCCCTTTCTGCAATGACCGATTCAATTGCGAATATAGGAATATAAGTTAAATATAGTAAACATAACCTATAACTTTCCTATGAATGGCAAGGCATCGAAGATCACTAAAATTAGACAGAAAGGGACAACTGGTACAGTAAACATAACCCATAATTTCAACATATCTAAATATTCGTGCGGTGCAACTGAAAATTATTGAATCGTGCATAAATGAATGTACAAGAATTTCGCAATATTTAATCGAAATAAAGGCAAGTATTACACATACGAACAACCTAATTTTAAAACAAAAAATAATATTACACCTTAACTCGCAAGGAATTATGTCTGAAGTGTCCCCTAATAATTGTTTTAAATTTTATTACTGTAATTACACTACATTTTAGACAAATATATGTTACTCTTTATGCATTCCAATTAATTTATATGGTTGAAACGCCGCCCTTCGTGATCGAGTTAAGCGAGTCACATGGTCTGCCTTACGGCTTGTATTAGATCACGATGGCAGTGACACAGTATATTGTTCCTAGTACTCACAGCGCTCCGAGCGGCTAGCAACTATCGCGAGAAATTCAACTCGTTGGCAAAAAATTATCCCAAGCTTCGTGACTGTATATAGTAGACTGTGATCGTACTATAGTCTTTTTACAAATGCGGGTCTCCGTGTTCATGCGATCGGCATGTTGCAGGATGATACCCGAGATGAAATGGGACAGACACAAGATTACAAAAAAAAAAAAAAGAAAACACCCAGTTCGGTAGACAAAAAATAATTTGTTTCCATTAACCATGCCGGGAACCGAACCTCGGACCGCTCGCTTAGGAAGTGGACGAGCTCTCCAAATAACTTATACAGGGTGATTTACAAGGATTTACCGTCCCTTACGGAGCATATTTCCGAAGACATTTTGAGCAAAAAATATCATATAAACATTTGTCCTAATCTCAATATTTTCAGAATTACATTAATTTGAATTTGTTTGTGAAATAGCATTATTATTGTGTTTTATGGATAAAATAATACTGTATTACAGATAAAGAATCAAGTATTCAGGAGTATCATTTCTTTAATTAGCCAGTATTTTGAAGCTAAAATGTGTTATAAAGTCCATAATTGCTTCATAAAGACTTTTTTCTCGATTTTTAACTACAAAATTACATTTTCTTACGCATTTATCACAACAATTATTACAAATCACGCCACTCTTGTAAATTCTTTAAGACTGTACATTAGGATGATTAATTAAACTGTAAAGAATCAAGTTCCTAAAGTCGTACGATTTGCAACAATTTTTTTGATAAGTGCATAAGAATGATGTAATTTTAGTTAAAAATTGAAAAATAACATCTGTACAAAGCAATTAACAACAAATGTTTAGCTTCAGAGCACTAGCCAATTAAAGAAATGACATTCCTGAATAGTTCATTCCCTATTTGTAATATTTTTTCCCCTTAAACCTAAGAAAAAAGATATTTTACTATCAATTTCAAATTAATGTAACTTTGAAATTATTGAGATTAGGAGAAAAGTTTATAAGAAATTTTTTGCTCAAAATGTCTTCGGAAATAAGCTCCGTATGTGACGGTAAATCCTCGTAAATCATCCTGTATAATAAATACGATTATTGAATTATAAATAAAATTAAGACGCAACAGAGTTCAGATATCATTTGACTGTACTATTTTCTTCATATGGCTCAAGTTTTAGCGATTAACCGGGGAACAACTCGTATTTATTGTGGATCCATATTGATCAGACGCGGAGTTGACCTGGTTGGCGATTTGGTATAGCGGTGGCCTTCTATACCCAAGGTTGCGGGTTCGATCCGGGCCAGGTCGATGGCATTTAAGTGTGCTTGAATGCGACAGGCTCAAGTCAGTAGGTTTACTGGCATGTAAAAGAACTCCCGCGGGACAAAATTCCGGCACATACGGCGACGCTGATATAACCTCTGCAGTTGCGAGCGTCGTTAAATAAACCATAACCTTTGATCAGACGCACTCAAATGGTTCCATCTGTAATTATGAGTAGGCCTAGAAGGTGAATGCTCCTTCTTTTTGTTTATATAAGGGGCAAAGTTGGTTGGGACGGATTTTAGTAGAGCTGCACAGCATAGACTACGGCGTTACATTGTCAAATAAAAAAATAATAATTTTTCAGCTTCGTAATATAAGAACTTAGCCGCATATTTAGAAGTCCCAGAACATAGTAAAGCAGATCACCCGTATACATTTTTTTACACTAAGACAGATGAAATGATTTTTCAAGAATTTTTTTTCTGTTTTTTAAAACAATCTGTGATAATTTACTCGTAATATCGATTTTTCAAATGTGGGAAAAGGAATACGCTTGGAATTAAATGATGTACAGGTTATTAACATACCTTCATTGCAGTAATCAAGACTCGTTATATTTGCCTATTTTCCCCCACTTTCTGCAGTCTAAGGTGAATATGATGACATCATCGAGGATCAGTATAGACCTATTGATTTTTAATTAATTTTTTGTTCCCTCTGAAAAATTATGCTCTGTACTGTCGTATAGGAGGTTTCATAAAATCAACGACATGTACACAAAGTAAACTTCAAGTATTATGTGAAAAGTGTGGAATGATTTAAGACTAATAATCTTTATAAATATCATCATATTTGAAACAACCTTAACGATTGAGGAAATGTTTATATTTTACACTCTGCTTTGCGTAATAACAACAAAATTTCTGAACTGCTTAGTGGTTAAATCAGCACTTCAGGGAAACTAATTTTTTACGGCCCTTGTAATTGTGCTCGAGTAGTCAAAATTTGTATAAGCACTTGTTTTGACATTATTATCATGGTGGAAAAAAATTACATTTTTATCTGTCCCCATGAGAATGTTTGCTTGTAAGTGGTCACGTAATCTGGTGTGTTAGGTGAGGCTCTCCTTTAGCTAAATATTTGTATAAGTTGGCCATTCTGCTTTGTCAATTTCTACAGAGAAGTCAGATTGTTCATGGTTTACAAAGAGGTGCAGTCCTCTTCTTACTTCATATCCTATTTTCGCACTATTACTACATAATTTTTATGTAGTGAATTTTAGTGGTTTTCTAGTTGTCAGGTCCAGTTTTCTTTTGTCAACTTTGATTCGAAATTCGGTACTGACATATAGAACTGGCAGTTGTTTTCTGTTACGTTGACATGGATTGCATAGGCCTATGAAGAAGCTGCCACAGTCATGAAACTAAAGTTATAGCGAGTGTTATCTGAAAGTTATGACAAATGACAACCTATTAGAATAATAAGAGCTAACATAACTTAAGTCCACCGCAGTGGAGTAACTGTGAAGTAACGGATAACACGTCTGACCGTTAATAAGCGGGCTCGGGGTGAAATCCTGGTTGGGAAAAGTTACATGGTGGGGTTCTTCTGTGGGTTTTGCTCAACCATTTGAAGCAGAATTGCTGGTTACTTTCGGCGTTGGACCTCGAACTCATTTCGCCTCATTAAATCACATATCATCATCATCATCATAATCATCATCATCATCCATACCATAGTCGGGGTTAAGTTCACGGTGCGAAGTGATGTACTTGTACAAGAGCGGGGCCGTTCGACTACCCTATCATTCACAGAATAGGAATGGTAAGCACAATAAGGCAGAGGCTGTAATGCAAGCCTTCGGGTCCCTCCTCCGTGCAAGAGAAAAAAGCATAACTTAAAGCAGTCATGTCAAAAGATGCCCATAGGTGCAAGCGCACGCTTTAGAGCTCAAGAGAGCCTGAGCGCTTTACAATGAAAAGGAAAGAGACAGACGAAAGAGGTAGTATATGCTGCTTGGTCGAGCTATATTCAGGGATGGCCAGTACTGATTCAATGGATAAAGGGAAGAGAACTTATTAAATCTGTATTCATGTTAATTTTTAGATTTCTCTGAGAAGTGTAAGTGCATTATAAGAATGTAAGTTTTAATTTTAATGCTCATTTGTCACAAGTTTGCTCTTTTGTTCAAAAGGAAGATTTTCTCAACTTTTCTTTTTACAGAAAAGTGAAATTTTCAGATATGTTTATTTAGTACCCTTACAGGTACTGAAACAATGGTTTCGTAAATCTGATATATCGTAAATACATATTATTGAAGAGAGGGTATTAAAATTTTTGAAAAATTCGCATGGAAAATGTTTGTAAGGAAATTAATTAACAAAGCAACTACTGTTACATCATAAATAAAAGGTACAGGTGCCCAACTTAATATTCGGTCAGGTTTTAAATTGAATATTTCAAAATTTTAATGAACTATTTGAAGTGAAATAAATACATTAATGCGTATAAAACAAAAATATTTGTATTTCATACAAAGTAAACAGTACCGTATAATACATTTTTCCAAATTGAATCTGACATTACATAAATCAAACTATTTATTCTTTTATCACTGTAAACAAAAATATCACAGTCAACTTAATATTAGGTCAAAAGTTAGAAAATCAAAAATATACCTCTTCATAACAACAGCAACAGAAAATTAATAATTGTTTGTGTACCCGTTCTGCTGGACAATATGCTGCAACCGTCTGGGCATACTGGCTACGATCCTGCTTGTATATGCTCCATCAATAGGACTCCATTCCTCTTCCAGTCGTCTCTTTAACTCTTCTTTTGAAGAAACTGGAACTTTTCTCAGTCTTCTGTTCAGTTCATTCCATATAAGTATTTTCTATGGGGTTGCAGTCGGGAGACTGGGGAGGTGTATCGATAACTTTCGGACAGTTATACAGTACCCAATTGCGCACATTATGTTGTCGTTGTCTTGGTAAAATTTGAATGTATTACGTATTCCCAACTTTTCAGCACTCTTGTGTAAATTTGCTTTCAGGATTTGGAGACACTGTTCCTTGTTCATGTTATCGTCAATGAAGACGAGCTCCCCTACTCCAGCAGCTGACATGCAGCCCCAAACCATAACCTTTCCACCACTATGCTTCACAGTTGTTTGCAAGTTGTCGATTTTCATGTCTTCTTTTACCTTACGCCACACATCACCCGACCAGCCTGACCAAAAACGTTAAATGGACTTTCGTCTACGAAAATGACGTCATTCCACCATGCTTCATCCTTGTCAATATTGTTGTTTGCAAACTTAAGTATTTTCTTTGTGTTAACTTCAGATACCAGAGGTATTTTCCTAGCCACTCTTCCAAGGTAACCACTCTTCCCTAACATTTTTCTAATTGTTTCATGGTGCACAGTCTATGAAGGTTCTTTTGCTAGGTCTTTTGCTAGTTGGAGAGCACTTATTCGAGGGTTCTTATTAACTTTCCTGATGATCGAATGTAAATCTCAGTCTGTTAACTTCCTTGGTTGCACTCTCTGAGGCACATATTCAATCCTGTCTTCATTCTCATATCTTCTGATTATGTCCCCGACTGTACTCCTTCTCATGTTCAACATTTCAGCGATCTCTCTACGTGTACGTCCCTTCGCATGGTGAAAAATAACAAGCTGTCGTTTTTCAAAACTAGTATTCTTGCCTTTGCGCTCCATTATTACAATGAGCTTGCAAAATCGGACTACAGGTCAGCAAGTGTTAACAGCAAGAAGATAACTGAAGCATACCAGTCCCACCCTTCACCGTGCAGTGCTTGCAGACGACATAGTACACACAGTGAAAAGGGACCTTATCACACTGACCGAATATTAAAGTGTACACAATTTTTTGCTTTTTATATTCAAAAGTACAAATTATATGGTATGTATTAATTCTGAATCAATAAGTGTTTGCTCAATATTCTTCTATCGTGTGCTTCAATTTAATAATTATACTTTTTTAAGTTTTTTGCACTTACTGACTCAAGTTAGAAAATAATGAAATTTCAACCCTGGTCGAATATTAAGGTGAGTACCTGTATGTGCCCATTTACTGTAAAAACGTCAGCTCTATAGCTGCAGCAGATTTCGAGAAAATAATTTAATATTCTGATGATAGGAATTCGCGCACCATTATCACCTTAAAAGCATAATGCAATAAGAGTTTTGTTATGTAATATTAGTTACAGTTAAAACATATACCTAGGTAACTTTGCTTTGTACAATAATATTGTTTTGATTAGTTTATTGATTACTTTATAAGGCTAAAGGTAAGATCAAATTCAAATCCAACTTATCATGTTCATACTCAATCTCTTTCTTTGGGATATCACTTCCTTTATGAATGATGTGTTTCATTCACTTAGTACAGTATAGTTATACTACTATGGAATTTATGTGAATATTCTTTCTCAACTCTTATGTTATTAACGTTTAAAACACAACTGCAATATTAAGAAATTGGTGTTAGTACTTTTGTTTTACAAATAATATAGATAATATCAAACAGAAAGAAGCCATATAAAAACAACGACATAAAATTTCACGTTCCGTTTGAAGTTTGCACACCACTGTTTTCTTAATCCAACAGAGTGCTTATTCATATACATCAGTCATGTCAATTGATGCCATAGACGTAAGCGCGCGCTTTAGAGCTCAGGAGAGCCTGAGCGCTTTGCAGCGGAAAGGAAAGAGACAGAAGAAGGAGATAGTATGCCGCTTGGTCGAGCTATATACAGGGATGGACAGCACTGATTCAATAGATAAAGGAAAGAGAACTTATTAAAACTGTATCCGTGTTAATTTGTAGATTTGTCTGAGAAGTTATAAGTGCATTATAAGAATGCAAGTTTTAATTTTAATGCTCATTTTTCACAAGTTTGTTTGTTTGTTTTTTTTTTTTTTTTGTTCAAAAGGAATATTTTATCAACTTTTATTATAGAAAAATGAAATTTCCAGATATAGGTCTATTTATTTAGCAGCCTTACAGGTACTGAAACAATGTTTTTGTAAATCTAATATACCGTAAATACGTATTACTGAAGATAGCATATTACAAATTTTGAAAATATTCGCATGGAAAATGTTTGTAAGGAAATGAATTAACAAAGCAACTGCTGTTACATCATAAGCAAAAGATAATATGTGCCCATGTATTGAAAAATGTCAGTTCTATAGCTTTTAGGTTTCGAGAAAATAATTTAATATTCTGATGATAGGAAGTTGCTCACCAATATCACCTTAAAAGCATAATGGGATAAGATTTTTGTTATCGAATATTAGTTACACTTAAAACATATAGAGTACCTAGATAACTTTGCTTTGTACTATAATATTGTTTTGATTAGTTCATTGATTACTTTTATAATGCTAAAGATAACATCAATATCAATTGCAACTTATCATGTCATACTCAATCTCTTTCTTTTTTTTTAATACCATTTTCTTTATGAATGGTGTGTTTCATTCACTTAGTATAGTAAAGTTGTACTACTATGGAATTTATGTGAATATTCCTCCTTAACTCTTTATTATTTTATGAATGTCTAAAATACAACTGCAACATTAAGAAATTGGTGTTAATACTTTTGTTTTACAGACAATATAGATAATATCAAACAGAAAGAAGACATACAAAAATAACGACATAAAATTTTACGTTTCGTTTTAAGTTTGTGCACTACTGTTTTCTTAATCCAACAAACTGTTTATTCCCCCTTCCATACCTAGCGCTTGATGCCCGCGCAAGACAAGGTCAGAAAAATGCTTGCTTTCACATCATTGACTTAAAGGAATGAAGGGACATAAAGCAGCAATAACTTACACTTTTTCATATGATTGATTTCTGCATTTCTTTTTTTTATTATTATTATGGCAGGTTCACTGGAAAATGTATTATTTCTCATAAATTATTGAACTGCTTAAAAAACACCTTACAAGGTAAAGGTAAAATATGGTAAATAAATAAATAAGCAAGATATTCTTTATTATTATTATTATTATTATTATTATTATTATTATTATTATTATTATTATTATTATTATTATTATTATTAGTATAGTACATAGCTTTGTGATATTACCTACTTTGGTGATATCTGGTAATATTTGTCAGTATTGAAAAGACAGCAATATTAGCTTCTCATGTTAAGTCCACTATAGTTAAGGGTTTTCCAGATTTAACTAAGCAGAAATATAGAGCCCAACAAATTAGGCGATATTTTATATCTGATATTACTGTATAATTATGCTGATCATGAAATCTTAAGTTGTTACGAAACGTTGTGTAGGCCTATTAAGTCCAACCACACGGCGTAAATACCAAAACTTTTCTTCTAAACGCAATCATCCTGAAAGTCAAAGCCTTATATGATCGAGATAAATGCAGAATATAGATACACTTTATGCCTATGTTAATATTTTTATACCGCTCTTTTTGTCACAGGATTGCGATGAAAAAGCGTTTTTGAAAACTTTAATTGTCCCTTACATATTTTTGTGTGCTAAAACAGAAAATGCCACTTAAAATTCCACATCACATAGGCCAGGTATGCTCAAAATTGTAAAAGCTCCGATTACACGGATGATGCTGCACTCCATAACACACACAATGTAGGGACTGGGCTCCGCAACTACACTGCATCACCGCCAGTGGCATAGTTCTTACACTCTCACAAATACGGATAATAAACTGAATTTGAAAAAGGAAAGAGTATACACTGCAATATTGAGTTATTACACTATTTATTATATTTAATACAGTTATGATATAATAATATCATAGATAATATCATTTTCATATTCCACCATATAGTCTACTTTGCGGTCTATTCAACATCTGCATTCTTTTCTGCAAGTAATCGGGAATCTATTTCCAACTAATTTACTGCAATGCGCTAAAGATGCTCATCTGTTAATCGGGACCTATGTTTGGATTTAGTAACCTTCATTCTCGAAAATAATTGTTCGCACACATATGTCGAGGCGAAGGTAGCTAACATAGTGGCAGCGAATAAGCTCATCTTGTAATATTTAGTTTTGTTCATTTTTTAATTAATTCTATGCTTGTCAAGTCATATTCTCTGCATTTAGTTCTGAATTCTACGTTACTTAGTAAATCAATTAACTCGTCCTGGAACTGCACTCTCACGGATTGTACTAAATTTATGAAAAGATTAACAAAAATACTAATATCACTCTCCATACTTCTAAAATCACTAAATCTATGTTCTGTGAATTCACATTTGAACTGTTGCAGTGCAGAGACATAATTAACTATATTTTGTTCAGGAACCATACATCTATTTACAAGTTCACCATCTGTGAAGGGTTTTAGTGCCTTAGCTAATTCCCAACATACTACATAGGTTAACTTGCTCCAAAACACAGACTCTGAATTGTTCGACTCTCTTCAATGTCTGGCCTTTCATGAAGCGCTTTCAATTCTTGAAGCTGTAGTGCACGTTGCATCCCTGAAAAATTATTTCATCAAATTATCTATTTCTGCTGGAATAAAATCACCACAATAACAATAATAATAGTAATAATAATAGGTCTAATAATAATAATAATAATAATAATAATAATAATAATAATAATAATAATAATAATAATGTTGATACATGAAAATAGGCTATAGCTACTCGTATTACAGAAAACAACTTCTCTGTCACTTCGGCATATTCTGGGTAGCAGAGCCTATAATGTAGTTTTACTGTATGTTGCTCAGTAGTATTCCTGACAGTACCTTACAATATAGTAATCACTTTCCGTTTTCACCGAACGTATAACAAAAATAGTCTTCCTCCCACACTGTACGGAAGGATCGTTTGCTTACAGAAGGCTTTGACTGTGTCATTGTCCAGCACTGTTCGTGCGTTTACTAAGTACTTGAACTGCCTTCTGCAGCCATCCGTCGAGCTTCGAACGGGGAACAGCTCGCTCTACATTCGAAGGTTGTGATTACAGAACGTAATCGGGAGTCAGAGAATGAGCATACCTGACATAGGTTATATTTTTTTCACAGATTTGAAATTAATGTTTGATTAGGCCTAATGTTTTTATAGTATTAATGTACAAAATAGGGATCTGACAATTTACAGCATTCATACAACAGTGCCCTTAGTGTCGATTATTTGTAACTTGTTAGTGGCCATTGCAAATGAAGTCTAGAAGGCTATGTCATGCTGTAACCTCGAAACACCCTCTAACTTTACATTACAGTGAGTTGTGAAACATGACTAGCTGTAGTTGTGTGAACTTCCCAGATACATTTTGTTGTGACTAGGAAGAGTTTGTGATTGATATACTTCACAGAAACACTAAATTCAATAGCGCTACATTCAATTAGCTAAAACTTACAACCAAAATTTTGGGAAAATGATTTTTAATTGGGTATTTTACGACGGTTTATCAACTGCGATGGTTATCTGGCGACTGAGTGACATGAAGTTGAAAATGCCGGCGAGATGGGTCCAGAATCCAGCGCCCAAATTTACCCAGCATTAATTTGCTCTTATTGTGTTGAGGGAAAACTCCTGAAAAAAGAACTCACCCACGTAACTTACACTACCGATCAAAAGTTTTCGATCACCTGTCAGAACTATGGATTTGTGTTTAAAACAGGGATTTCGTTTTGAATATTCTAGACTATCATATAATGCTAGAGAGAGAAAATATTTATTTTCTTGGTCTATTTAGTTTTTCCGATGTGTTTGTACGTTGAAATAAAGTATATAGTTGTTTTCATAGCTGATCGAAAACTTTTGACCGGTAGTGTATACTAACCAGGATTTGAAGCCCGTCCCGCTCGTTTCACGGTCAGGCATTCTAATCATTACTCCACAGCGGTGGACGGAAAAGTGATGCGTGATAAGCAAAGACTGTTCTCAGCTTTGGATTCAGCACCCCAAAGAACAGCGAGTTTAGTATACAGTATATAAATTTTTCAGTCTTTATAAATGAAACATAATTTCACGGGCCTGTGTATTTTGCGCATTGGTCGTCAAGCCTGTACGACAGGAGGAGCTTCAACACAGGGAAGAAAGAAAACAACTTAACATTTTGTGCATGTACGATTTTTAATTTGACGTGTTCCAGATACGTATTTTTGGTAACTTTTGGATTTCATTGTTTATATTTATATTCATTGCAAGTTAAAGAAAAGAACTTAACATTTTGTGCGTGTACGATTTTTAATTTGACGTGTTCCAGATACGTATTTTTGGTAACTTTTGGATTTCATTATTTATATTTATATTCATTGCTAGTTAAAGAAAACAACTTAACATTTTGTGCGTGTACGATTTTTAATTTGACGTGTTCCAGATACGTATTTTTGGTAACTTTTGGATTTGATTATTTATGTTTATATTCATTGCTAGTTGTAAAAAATATAAGTTTTTTCCGAACGTTCCTTCCTGCACTTAAAATTTACTCTCAAAGCATGTTGTGACTTGCCTCTTCGTGTTTCTCAAATTAGCCATAGTTCGTCATGAATGGTGCCTGTTGTTTTCATCATGCAACTGCTACTTACTACTCGCTGAATGTTTACTATGAGCACTGAACAACAACTCCATTGTGGTTGCGTTAAGACGAGTTATTTATATAACACTGACTATGAATTCGTTATGTTTCCATGAAGTTGTGCCGAATTAGATGCTTGGATTACTGGGAATTCCGAGAGAACCCAAGACACTCCCTAGGGGTCAATTTTAGGTCTTATGGGTCCTAGCACGCACCCGGGATCTGATACCTGACCTTGCGTTTTCATGAAGAAAATAACGTCGTTGCATTCCATTTACGTAACTACTCCTACCAAGATTGTAAAGACAGTGTATGACTGCGTGGGTGGTATGAAGATGACGTGTCTGCCCCCCCTCTCCCCCTGCGAACCCTCCCTCCGGCGGTTATCCGCTCTCTTTCCTGGTTGAATAGGCTGACGAACACAGACTTGTCTTCTGGAGGGAAAACCTGTCTATTCTCGATGCGGACTTATTGACTCAGCGTTGCTGTAAATGTGACGTAAAAGAAACTGATAACAATAGACACCGACTGACTATCGTTCGAGGGACTCGTGTTAGTTTAATCATCGCTGGGAAAGGGGTGTCCCCCTCTTTCGAGAGGGGTCGAGTAGGAGGCAAAGTTAGTAGGAGTGGAGATCTCTCAAGTTCTGTCATCTCACGTCGTGGCCGGCAACACAGCGACACCATTCCTGGAAAAAATCTGTTTTAAGGTACGTAACTACCTGTATTTACTATGTAGCGACTACGTCGAGTCCTTCGCTGTACCAGACCTTGCCGATGTCTTCCTTTCTTTCCGTTAAATCGTAGTAGACCAGGCTGTACAGTATGTAAGGGAACGATTTCGTTTCTACGTTATCAGTTCTCTGGCGAAAATAAATACATTTCTATACTTACGATACGTGTCGTATTTTTAGATTTAAATTGCTACCGATTCACGGACGACTTTATAAAGTAAAAATTCCAATTGAATGCCCTGCCAGTATTTTTGAACGCATAATGTGTAGTCCCATCTGATTACCAAGCTATTAATTATTTTTAGCAGACTAGCAATTTTATTATTATTATTATGATTATTATATTATTATTATTATTATTATTATTATTATTATTATTATTATTATTATTATTATTATTATGGAATAGATGTAATAATTCACGATAATATGTACTTATACCGTTTTTTCAAAAAAAATTTGTCCATGATAAGATACTAAATTTTACTCCATTTATATTGCATTTGAAAGTGTCGAGGGGGGGAAAGAAGGGAATGTCCCAAAATATCATTATCAGGAAAAACAAGTTTTAATACTTGAACATTTCTGGTTTTAAACAGCGTGCCAAATTTTTAACGTTACATTACACGGACATTTCCACTTTTAATGCTTTGTGATTAGACAGTTCTGTAGTTCCAGTTGTCACGATAGAATGCGCTACATAGCCTACCATATCATCACTAAAAAACAGAAATTCTTAGCTTTTCCTCCAACACCATTTGTGGTCTTCTTTTACGAAAACACAATTCTTTCATTCAGTAACTCGCTATAGGAAAACCGTTATTATTATTATTATTATTATTATTATTATTATTATTATTATTATTATTATTATTATTAATATTATTATTATTATATTTTCTCTTTTAATTTTTCACTATATGCGGTTTTGAGAAAGGGTCGGAAAGTTGTAAAATACAGATCTCTGAAATTTTCATGATAGTGTGGGTTCATCCGAAATGCATACACCCGTGAATTGTAGGCCCTAACTGCACTGTATATTGGAAAAACATTCATTTAAATACATTTTGACACGGGCCTTAACGGGTATGTTCCTCATTTTTTCTTAGAATTGAAGGCGCGTTTATTGTCCTTTTACAATTGTAGTCTAATAAATGGAAAGAAATCTTCAGAGACCTCGAACGAAGCTATGGTGTTCCTCCTTCATGAAAACGAAACGAAAAGAATTACTTACTAAGTATTTTAGAGGGACCAGTCCCCTAATTTTTGGTTACAAAATATACTCTATAGTCTTAATACAACTTTGCCTCTCTTAAAGCGACATGTTGACTGAAGGAAAGAGTCTGTTTCGAAAGGAATGATCTTGTGTAGACTATTGTCATTGTCAAATTACTTACGAAAAACATTTTTAACATTGATATACATTTAGCTTGAATTCGTCTTGAAAATATAGTTGACAGAATAAATAATCAGATTAATTCAAATGTTAGGTAATGAATGGTGCTATATTGTACATACATTTTATCTTTCCACTCTCACATGTGGGCAGCTGCACTGTGCAATCTCTCTTCCACTTTACTTCTATAGGCGTGCAAAGATAAAATAAATGCACTGAAGGTATAGTGCGTATACTAACTGACTCCGCAGGAGAAGTGGCAAGCAGAACGCGAGGACTCGAGGAGTTGTGTTGGTATCTTGCAGGTAGAGTCAATGATTTGGCCGCATTGAATGGTGGAGATAGCGAGAGAGGAGATATAATATTCCTACGTCCAAACCAGGCGTTTCACAGTACCAACTTTACATCGCTGCCGGGTCGAATACTGCAGCTTGCTTCACTGCGGAGTCAGTATACGCACTGTACTTCAGCAACTAAGAATGCTAATAGTTAATATCTATAAATAATATTGCGTTGAAAAATGAAATGGAGGTGGATTAGAAATCAATTAATGTAGGAGTGGGACAAGAATGTTTTTATTTTTTGTATCATGATATTAGCAATTACTTAAATTAACAAGAGAATGGAAAGGAGATACTATGGGAGCATTTGCACTAATAGAATTATCACGCTAGTTTCGGATTATAAAACAATACACCATGCACACTCGGAAGATCGCTTACAACATTCTACATACCAGTTCCATTTTTCGTAAATAAATGTAATAATAAGCATTTTCACATACAAGAATGTATTGCAAATTTTGATATTGGTTTCGTTTGGCTTTTAGCCAGTTTTATATGCCATGATTGCCCTAGTCCGAAAAGTGGCCTGGTTCGCATTCGTGAATCCGATGCTGACGGGTGGGCCATCCTGTGTCAGCTCTGACAGAGTAAAGTCCCATCCTCAGATTATTAGCCTGATAAGCTCCAGAGCCCGAGGCCCCAAGCATTTCCTATGTCAGTATCGGAAATCCATACTGTCTCAAGATTTCACCCCAGCCTATTTAGCTGTTGCAGATGATAGATGAAATAAGGAGAAGTTGGAGAGTGTTTGTGGAATGATAGGAAACGGCAGTATCCCGAGAAAAACATTTTGTAACATCTGCTTTGTCCACAAATTCCATCTCGACTTAGAAAAGCTCGAATTCAAGCCGTCTGGATGGAAGACCAGCTCTATCACTTCAGCTATAGACGCAGAAAATTGTAACTTAACTGTGAGGATTAACCAAGTGCTCAGTTGTCTATAAGAATCAAAGCCTGGAACAAAACCTCTGCTTTCGTATAGCAGTTAAGTCTGGCTCAAGCAGATATTTGCGACAGAGGAAGTGTCATTTCTAAGGAATGCCGGGCAATTGAAAGTATACACAGAGTGATTCAAAACCTCTGCGACAAACTCTGAGGGATGATAGAGGTAACAATGAGGGACCCTTTTTGTGAAATAACCTATGTCTTTTGACGCGTCGTTTCGAAGTTACCGTTGAAAATATTTTTCCGCGGGCGTATGTTAATGTATGCGAATGTGTGCACCTCTGTTTGTTTGCTTGTTGAGATGTTTGTAAGAGACGAGAAGGGTTGTTGTTACGTTTACTGTTCAATACGTCTTCCTTTCAGTTCAGTGTAATCATCAATTGAGAATGGATGTCTACGCGGTTTTCCACCAATGCGCCGGGGGGCGAAGAGACCCATCGTCTCGAAGGCGCTGATAAAGTCGAGCAAATATTGTGTGGTGAGGGTGATTTCTGTTTTGAAACTGTTGTTGGTACATGCGGAGAGGTCTTCTTCCGTTTCCGCGAGCCTCCCCATAACGCACTACCATGTCGGCTAACTCGGGAAAAGTGTAGATATTCATTCTCAGTTGATGATTAGACTGAACTGAAAGGAAAAGGTATTGAACATTAAACGTAAACAAACAAAAACAACCCTTCTCGTCTCTTACAAACATCTCAACAAACAAACAGTGGTGCACACATTCGCATACATTAACATACGCCCGCGCAAAAACGTTTTCAACGGTAACTTCGAAACGACGAGTGAAAAGACATAGGTTGTTTAACAAAAAGGGTTCCTTATTGTTAGATTTAACACTCCTCAGAGTTTGTCGCAAAGGTTTTGAATCACTCTGTAGAACGAGGTATGGATATAATCACAAACAAACTAATAATGTTTTGCATATACAGAGTGGAAAGTAATTAAACCGACAAACTCCGAGAGTTTGTATGGGACACCAAAACAAACGGTTTTCTCTAATGTCATATTTTCCTCAGAGGCTGTATTAAACCGGCAGAAAGCGCATGCGTTCTTCAGTTCAAGCCGACTCTACAAATTGACATTTTGTTGTACGTCTTGAACCAGTGCAGTGCTTTATTAAACCTGTCTGGTGGTGCGGATATTTGCTGCAGCAGGGGAAATAAATAATAATCTTGAAATCACTCATCGCGTTAAACAATCCATGTCCCGCCGATGTAACAGATCAGTGGAGGTATTTTTGAGCAGCTTTTGTATTGATTTTGGTGTGTAAATGTTTTTGAACATCTTTTACAGTGATCTTTATGTGTAAATGTTTTATAAGAGACTCAAGCAATGAAGCATGGCAATGGTTTATGTTACATTAAGATCTGGTGTCCTCGCGAAATAGTGCCACACAGCACAATATGACATTAAAGGAAAGTGTTTGTATTGGTGTCCCATACAACCTCCTGGAGTTTGTCGTTTTATTTACTTTTCACTCTGTATAAATGCGAATTTATTGGAAATAATATATCCTTCATGTGCATACAGCATGTCTTATCTCGGCAGTAACAAAATTACCTATCAACGAATAGGGGATTTATGGAAAGACCCTCCAAAACTCCAGCAGGAGCAGTTAATACGCTAACTGACCTCTACCGCGGTTCACAATAATCGTGGAATGGCAGCAAACACAACCTCCGGAACATAGGTAGCTCTTCAAAACACTCTGAAATTATGTGATGAAATTCCGAAACGTTTCTCTACATAAAATTTTTATGTACCTACTAAGAATTGATTAATTTTAAGTAAATTTCTTACTTCATTCTTAGAAAAAAAATCACTCTCGAATAAAACAGTAACACGTCTCAACAAGAAGAACACAAATATTCAACAAGATTTGTATTAATTTGCATTTGAAATTGTAAAAGTGTTGACTCTGCAGATAATGATTAATTATTCAATTTAACTAACAAGGATGAAAATGTCACTGGAGATGAAGGAAAATAAATATCAATCCGAAGTGTTCTCAAATGGAACTGTACAAAACTTATAGAAGCAATTGCTTCAGAATACTATTTTCTATAAAAATTGTCTTCATGTGCAGATTTTGGGGTTTTAAATATCTTTTGAAATGTGAATATAGAGAAGCATGGAGCGTGTGAAGTGGGCAGACAGAATAAGAAACGGAGCTGTGTTGGAAAGAATGGATGAAGAAAGAATGATGCTGAAACTGATCAGAAAGAGGAAAAGAAATTAAGTGGGTCACTGGTTGAGGAACATTTGCATTCTGAGGGGTGCACTGGAAGAAATGGTGAGCGGGAGAAGAGTTCGGAGCAAAGAAAATATCAGATGATAGACGACATTAAGATATATGGATCATATGAGGAGACAAAGAGGAAGGCAGAAAATAGGAATGACTGGAGAATGCTGGACTGGCAGTCAAAGATCTGCCCTTGGGCAGAACACTATGAATGAATTAAATATATTTTTTATATAAATCTGTTTGCGACAATTTAAGTTAGGCATTACATAGTGGTGAGACAATAGGGATATCCTGAACTAGCACCAACAGATAGCGCGCGTGTACTTTGAGGGATGCGCTTTGCGTGTGCATTTGTTTTCTGGTATATAAACATTGAGGATTTATGTAGTGTATTAGTACATTAAATACTCTTAGAAACAACTCAAAATGCCAAATTTTTGTTGTGTTCCTTTATGTAAAAACCAGGAAAAGCCTTTTGTCTTCAATCAGGTCCCAAAATATTCTGAATATATGCTTTAAACCTTAAAAAATTTAACTAATTAAATTGTGCCTCGAAAGTGCTAGCTATTAAACAAAAATAACTATTTCAAGTAAGGAATTTCTGGCTACAGTTTCATTTTGGAAGAGGGAAAAGAAAAATTAATAAAACCATAGCAGCCTCGGCAGCAAGCTATGCTAGCTTTAATTATATTCAGTACTTCTAGGAGTCTCCGAAGTTTACGCCTGCAGTAAACTCTGGATTAACTGGGATCTTTATTATCCAGGACGATCCATAGTGAAATCCATTTCGTGAATAATGTTTTTAATGTGCTGTAGACTAATTATTAAAGCCATGTTTTTACTTCAAATTTTCAAAATCATCCTACATACTTAACCTACAAAACGCGGAAATAATCGTGATACTACTGCGATCATATTATATGAGCCGTTCAGAGCAGAAGTGGTGTAAGTCAATTATGACTTACACCACTTTTGCTCTGAACGGCTCATATAAACTAGGCTAATGATTCGGTCGTTATTATACAAATTTAAATGACATGCATATATATTTTGCCTGTAAATGTGTATACGAAGAACAGAGAGATTAAGAGAGAGAGGAAAAAAGAGAAAGTAGGAATTGTATTTGGTATATTATTTATTTGAGCCGTTCAGAGCAAAAGTGGTGTAAGTCAAAATTGACTTACACCACTTCTGCTCTGAACGGTTCATATCATCTTATCAAACGTTGCATTTGATCTTTCTGCAACTAGAGGAAAAAAATACGAGGAAATGAATCTCGATAGTCTCTTTCCTATAAAAAAACACATTGGTGGCTGCATATCCTGTTTTTGGCGTACGGTACTTACAATACTAATGATTAAAGAGGCAATATTCACCTTCGACAAAGTTCCTGTTTTTTTTTTTTCGTGCACTTCGTTCTCAAAGTTCTCGTTTAGGTTCATGAATACTCAATTTACTCGTATCTATATTCTGCATACTGCAGATTTCTCCATCCGTCTCTTAAGGGGAATCGCTCAGTATTATACAAGTTTACGCTATTATTCATTGTAAATTAAATTAAATTAAATTATGGGGTAAGAAAATACTGAATTATATTAAATTATACTAGGTCATACAAAATAATTATAAATATAATTTTCACACGCACAGAAAACCAACAAGCGGGAGAACGTAATCAACTGTAGCATATGACATAATATAACCCTGTGCCGCATGGAACGCTCCTGCCACGTAACGGTAAAACTTAGCATAAGATATCCCTATTGCTGAGCTGAGGGTAGGGCTGGGGACGGAGCGGTTTTTTTTTTTCGACCGGCCAGAGGCCGTTTTCCAAAGTTATCTATTTTTGTTTTCTGTTTGTTTACCTTTTTTTTTACTAATACAATCACAACACCCATGCCCGAGGCGGGACTCGAACCCACAACTCTTCGGACCAAGCGATAGGGACATGCCGTGCCCCTACCGCTTGAGCCATCCGGGCCGGCTAAGTTCGGTTTGCAGCAGGTACTGTGACGTCATTACGCGGTTAATTCGAGTACAGTACAGAGTACAAATTTGTGGCGGGAGATAGAGTGAGTCAATTTTAGAACGTACTTTGAAAGTGAAAACAAGTGTGTTTTAAAAGCATTGTAGTAAAGCGGTTTCGCTTTGACAATTGACGAGAAAAAAAGAGCTCTTCATTGCAAAATGAAGGATGCAAATTTTATTTGCGTGATTGCAGGTATTTGCAGAGTTATTTTATATGAAAGGCCTATTTAACCTTCAGTGTTGTTATTTATGACAGACGAAATAAAATCGATAAAATAATATTTATAATACTAACGGCTAATAAATTAAGATGTGAGGTAAACGTTAAACACTGCAGCTAAGTAAAAAAGAAGATAGGAAGAAACGGGCTCCATAAAGCGCTGCCTAAAGGACTTACAAATAACACACAGAATTATTTACTATTATGGAAATTGGATAAAATAATCAATAAAACGTGGAACCTTGAACTAAAGAATATACTGCTTATTTATTTTGTAACATGACTAGCCTTCCATACGACCATGTTATCTTTGGTGATGAGTAATATTATTGATACATTAAAGTAATTAGGTAACATAATTCGTGGAAATAAATACAAATAAAATGATGACTGGTGCGGTACAGTAACATAAATCCAATAAAAACAAATAGAAAAATATAATGCACGTCCTTTTTAAACGTAATTCAATATTAATCAAACACTCTAATATAATAATAATAATAATAATAATAACAAATATAATAATAGTCATGGCTTTTAAGGAACCCGGAGGTTCATTGCCGCCCTCACATAAGCCTACCATCGGTCCCTAACATGAGTAAGATTAATCCCATCTCTACAATCATATCTCACCTCCTTCAAATCCATTTTAATATTATCCTCCCATCTACGTCTCGGCCTCCCTAAAAGTCTTATTCCCTCCGACCTCCCAACTAATACTCTATATGCATTTCTGGATTCGCCCTTACGTGCTACATGCCTTGCCCATTTCAAACGTCTGGATTTAATGTTCCTAATTATGTCGGGCGAAGAAAAAAATGCATGCAGTTCTACGTTATGTAACTTTGTCCATTCTCCTGTAACTTCATCCCTCTTAGCCCCAAATATTTTGCTAAGCACCTTATTCTCAAACACCCTTAATCTCTGTTTCTCTCTCAAAGTGAGAGTCCAAATTTCATAACCATACAGAAGAACCGGTAGTATAATTTTATTGTTTTATAAATTCCAACCTTCAGCTTTTTTGAGAACAGACTGGATGATAAAAGCTTTTCAACAGACTAATAACACGCATTTCCCATATTTATTCTGCGCTTAATTTCCTCCCGAGTGTCATTTTATATTTGTTACTGTTGCTCCAAGATATTTGCATTTTTCCACGTCTTCAAAGGATAAATTTCCAATTTTTATATTTCCATTTCTTACAGTATTCTGGTCACGAGACATAATCATATACTTTGTCTTTTCGGGATTTACTCACAAACCTACCGATATCTCTTTACTTGCTTCAAGTAAAATTCTCCTGTTTTTCTCTAATAGTTTGTGAATTTTCTCCTAACATAGTCACATCATCCGCATAAACAAGGAGCCAATGCAAACCGTTCAATTACAAACCTTCTCTGTTATCCTGGACTTTAATAATAATAATAATAATAATAATAATAATAATAATAATAATAATAATAATAATAATAATTTTATTATTATCATTATTATTATATTATTATATTATTGTTATATTATTATTATTATTATTATTATTATTATTATCATTACTATAAATACAAAAATATGTAGGCATACAGATTGTCAGTGTTCATTAGGCCCATATATGTCATATATACATGGTCATATATATCACATGTCGGAAATAATTTGTCCTGCAGCAGAAAATATTTAAATACAATAAATAGTGCCTACATCGTTTCTGCTAGAACTAAATGAAACACGTGAACTATATTTGAACGTTTGAACTGACCGGTAACGGCTATGGTTAACCGAGTAACTTCGGTGCTCCGCTGCCAAGTACATAAACCGATAGAACCGAGTAACTCAACAGTTCTACTCGCTCCGTCCCCAGCTCTAGCTGAGGGTACCGATTTTGTTTCTAACTTGTGTAATTATTTTTTATTGCTTTCCATAATCTGCGTTTTCAATCAGCACAGAACTCGGTATTAATAGGAAAATCTTGGCACTACGACATGCAAAACATTAAGTTACAGGATAGTTTTGAGAATGTATTGTTTGAGAATAAGGTTCTTAGGAAAATATTTGGGGCTAAGAGGGATGAAGTTACAGGAGAATGGAGAAAGTTACACAACGCAGAGCAGCACGCATTGCATTCTTCACCTGACATAATTAGGAACATTAAATGCAGACGTTTGAGATGGGCAGGGCATGTAGCACGTATGGGCGAATCGAGAAATGCATATAGAGTGTTAGTTGGGAGGCCGGAGGGAAAAAGGCCTTTAGGGAGGCCGAGACGTAGATGGGAAGATATTAAAATGGATTTGAGGGAGGTGGAATATGATGATAGAGACTGGATTAATCTTGCACAGGATAGGGACCGATGGCGGGCTTATGTGAGGGCGGCAATGAACTCCGGGTTCCTTAAAAGCCAGTAAGTTAGTATTGTAATTCATCCGTAATTTTTCTTATTTCGCAACACTAATTTCCAAAGTACAAAAAGTTATTTACATTATGAACATGCACATATTGATAACAAACAAAATATTCATAAATACACATAGTGCATGGCTAACTGCTACTCATCAGTTTTGCAAATGGATATAGGACTGCTATACAAAAAAAATATTGTTACAAAGCAATTGTGCTTTGAAATAGGACTACACCTACAAAGTTGTAGATAGGAATAGGAATGTGGTGAAATTGAACAATATTTCTTTCTGGTAGCCCAGAAATATAGCTGCTTCTGTGCTTACGAGTTTTTTGGCAAATTAAATCTATTAAGCTGTATTTTAAAGACATTATTTTGAATTTTCCCGTTTTTCTTCTTAATATATTCTTATTTTGCATTATAGATGTAATTTTTGGTCATTTTCGTAAGTACTGTACATCTGGATCTCATATGCATATTTAACAATTCCTTAAAGTATTGTCTTTTTGTTCACATCTTTAACCCTAGAACACTATCCATGAATAAATTTTACTCACTTCGCACGATTTCACTTTACTCGAGAGCCCTGATTACTTTGAATGTCCATTGTAATATTCTTCTTTCTGAATTTCATGTTCAAATTTACAGAGATAATGTGCTTCAGCAATACAGTAAATACTGCATAAATTGATGTTTGAATCTTAATTCACACTATATATCATTCTCAAATTTCTTATCCATATAAAATAAACATGAAAGTAATCATAAAATACTCCCTTAAGATTTTAGTGGTGATTGAAAAATGTATGAGTAAATTTTACTCATGATTTAGTATGCACGGGTGCAGAATATCATTAGTATTCTAGGGTTAAGAATACTTTACAAGTGTAGGCAGGCTTTGCCAAATAGCGCAGTGAATTTGTTGCCCTTGCTCTTCATTCATAGTCGGAGATACGAGGGGTCGCAGGGAGGACAATTCCCCTCAGGTTAGAGTGATACAGGCTTCTATCTCTAAGTATATGCATTCATTATGCGAATTATCGTTTTGAAGTAATTGTAAGAAGGAATTGTGACAAGCTTCGAACATTTTCTAGAGAGAGTTCATTCAGTTCACAGAATGAGTCAGCATGACTTCGTGAGATACCCGTCCCGTTTTTTAAAGTATACGACAAAGTAGAAATGATCATATTAGTAAGACTGAAGAAGCTTCCAATACTACGGATAATAGTATGTTTGGCTTCTTATTTTTTCACGACGCTTTATCAACTGCTATGGTGAAATTAAGGCTATAATGCCAGCGAAATGAGTCCAGGGTCGAGCTTCGAAAGTTACTCAACATATTTCGTTATGCCCACATCTGTGGAGTGATGGTTAGCGCGTCTGACCGCGAAACCAGTTGGCCCGGGTTCGATTCGCGGTCAGGACAAGTTATCTGGTTGAGGTTTTTCCGGGGTTTTCCCTCAACCCAATATGAGCAAATTCTGGGTAACTTTCGGCGCTGGACGGCGGACTTATTTCACCGGCATTATCACCTTCATCTCATTCAGACGCTAAATAACCTGGGATTTGAGAAAGCGTCGTAAAATAACCCATTAAAAAAACCATTTCGTTATTAATGGGTTGAGGGGAAAAAATTCAACTAGGTAACTTGTCCCAGCCAGGATTTAAACCCGGCCCGCTCGTTTCATGGTCAGACAAGCTAACCGTTGCACCATAACGGTGAACAAGTGTTCGATGCATCTACCATTTTTGCGGATGATGACATTCAACTTACAACTATCCTATAGTAGCCATACAAGTAACAATAAATCGCGAAGTGGACAAATATTATGCATCCTACAGAATCAGTGACGGTACAGCTCTTTAGTTCACACAAAGATCTTAGGATCGCCTTAACAATAATCAACAATATTAATTAAGTCGGTATAATTGACATTTTTCTGTACTTATACAGGTTTCAGAGGGCATAATGAATGCTTATTTTTTCATTGTGTATGTATTAGTGTCGTGTAATATTCGAACACGAGAGGAGATATCAAGATATTACATTTCACACTACCTACCAAGCGCTCTAACCACTGAGCTACGTCGAAGTTCAATCTGTAGCATCGGATCGAATCCCTCTCCTCTACAGTTTTTCCCTTTGTGGCCTGACTCCATGTTCGACATATACTGAGGGAGGATCACGTAAGAGTAATTCCTAAAAGACTAATTTGGCCGTCTCTTCAGTGTTGCCTACTAATACTAGATATCACCAAAAGCGAATAAAATCACACAATTCTATGTACTATAATAATAATAATAATAATAATAATAATAATAATAATAATAATAATAATGTATTAACAATAACGATGTCTTGCTTATTTACCACATCTCATCTTTATGTTGGGGAGGTGTTTTCTAAAAGATACAATAGTTTGTGAAGGAGTAGCCTATATTTTTCTTCTGGACCTCTCGCACATTATGTTAGTAGTTAGTAGATTAGTGTATGATCTAATATTTTGTCTGACAACATGAAATTCAATGCCTTGATTAAACAGTTTACGATTCACGAGAGCTAACCTAAAAATGTATTTTATTTGATCACGTGAAATGATTAGTATGAATTCCGAAAACGAATGCCACTTTGAAATGTGTGCTTTAGAATATTTACTCCATTATTGTAATAAAAGTCTAAACACTAAAGAACTTAATTAAAATGTGAAATTGTATTTCTGTTGATTACCCAAGGACATGTATCACATGAAATATGTTATATTTATTTACACTTAGCCTGCCTGACTCTAATCTTGAAATTGTAACCACAACACAAAGCAGCACATACAATAACTATTAGGCCTATGTATTAATATTAATACTGATATTAATTAATTATTAGTATGTTCAAATTTAACTATCTTCTAGTAATGGGCTCAGAAATGTAGAACAATTTCAATTTTCAGAATTTAAACTAACGACAACTTGTGTCACTGCTGCCAACATAACAGTTATAAAATCACTACCAGTTGTATTTCTCAGTACCGAAATTCGAAACGAAGTTGGCAAAAGAAAATTCAACCTGCTAACTCTAAAATCACCATAATCCACTAGCTTATGTGTTAATGGAGGAAAAATGGTTATATTATTAAGTAAGCTGACCCGGACTATGTATATTGACATATTAATTCGACTGCCATTATACAAGGAGCGCACTCAATTGAGTGACTTGGTGGCCGGGATTCCACAGTAATATGCACTGTTTGGCGTAGAATCTACCAAGTCAATTGAGTGCGCTCCTTGTATAATGGTAGTTGACTTAATATATGTCAACATACATATCGAACTTGGATTCAGGCCACAAAGGGAAAAACACTGGAGGAGAGGGATTCGATCCAGTGCTATAGATTGAACTTCGACGTAGCTCAGTGGTTAGAGCGCTTAGTACGTAGAACCAAGGACCCGGGTTCGATTCCCGGTGACGGAGTTAATTTTTCTCCTCTAATAACCATTGTTAAAATGACCCAACTCGTTAAAAACCAGTAAGAGGCCTTATGTTCGGTTCATGTTTGTCGAGCCTCTATAGAACCAGTTCGCTTTGCGTTTGTTCAATCTTTCCCCGTCCATATGGTTGGTGTGCTTTTCTACTTCTTGCGCCTTTATGCTTTAGCTGCATGAAGACACCAGTCGCATATTTTGCGAAGTTACGCATTTTTCATTCAGTTTCATTCATTTATTGTACTCCATAGATCAGGGTTGCAGAACTGGGGAAGAGAGAGTTGGAAGCATGGGGAAATAATTCCTTCCCCCATCCACAAGGCCGGATCCTTCAATGATGTTTCTGTGACGTTTGGCAAGCACACTGTTCTCTCCTCTCATCTCCCCCTACCGTACAATGACGCGAGGGTTGAAGGAAAGGGATGAGTTACGTGTTCCGGCTTGTGACGTGTACTTCAATTGTAACACAGTTTTGCATCCCTGCCCTAGATCTTACATTAGTTTGAATCTTTAAGATGTGAAACAAGTCAAGATTTTACAGGATTACAATTTTTTGGCGAGATGATGACGTAATTTACGGGTAATTTTTTTTTAACGACGCTTGCAACTGCCAAGGTTATATCAGCGTCGCCGGTTTGCCGGAATTTTGTCCCGTAGGAGTTCTTTTACATGTCAGTAAATCTACAGACATTAGCCTGTCGCATTTACGCACACTGACCTGGCCCGGGATCTAACCTGCAACCTCGGGCATAGAAGGCCAGCGCTATTAGATTTTAGATTAGATTTATTTATTTAACCTGGTAGAGATAAGGCCGTCAGGCCTTCTCTGCCCCTCTACCAGGGGATTACAACTATAACATGAACAATAAGATTACAATTAATATTAAATTTACAATTACAATTACAATAAAAATTAAAGTACGACAAGAATACCTGATTAATGAAAGCTAGACATTTTATCATAGAAGTTAAGAACAAAGAATATTTTTGTATTTACTAAATTACAAATTAAACCTACAATAACAAAATTCTATAGTGATGACATTACCGGATATTGAGATATTTTGTGGTAGATTAAAAGAACTATTTACAAGAAACAATGTCTGAACGAGTCTCAATTACTGACCAAGTGCCTAGTAAGTTTGCGTTTGAATTGAATTTTATTTCGACAGGATTATTTCGCTATATCAACTGCGCCAACCAGGCCGACTACACGGTGTAAAAAAAATTCTGTTACAGGTAAATTTTTATTTGTTTATGTATTTTCTTTACACACTCGTACAGTAATTTGAAACATCACTATATTTAAAGTGTACTTAAGTTGATTGTACCTAATAATCAGTGTGTTTTCCATTTCGCTCAAGACATTGTTTCACACGCCTCGCAAAACTCTCGATGAATTTGAAAGTGTCCTCCTGATTTACGGAATTCCCATTCTTCCTGCACACTTATCACCAACTCAAAACGGTTTCTCGGTCTGGGTGCTCGAAACACGCTGTCCACAGGATTCAAGCCTAGATCATATATACCCAGATTGCTCGGCCTTATAGTGTTTGACGGTAACAATTTTGTCAGGCTTACTATGCTACCATCTAGTTGTTACATAAGCAGTCGTCGACCTGGTTGGCGAGTTGGTATAGCGCTGGCCTTCTATGCCCAAGGTTGCGGGTTCGATCCCGGGCCAGGTCGATGGCATTTAAGTGTGCTTAAATGCGACAGGCTCATGTCAGTAGATTTACTGGCATGTAAAATAACTCCTGCGAGACAAAATTCCGGCACATCCGGCGACGCTGATATAACCTCAGCAGTTGCGAGCGTCGTTAAATAAAACATAACATTTAACACTTAACATAAGGAGTCACGTCATAACTCCCATTTGAATTGCATTAGCGACTGTGCTGCCATCCCATTCGTTTACGGCGAAGGGGTGGCGATCCTGGCGGTTGTTCTTTTCAAAGTGCTACCGATTTTAACATAGGGATGATCACTCTGTTATATATGTGGTCTGGGATTCAAGTCAGGTGAATTTCTAGGCCAGTTAGCCCACACACCGCTGCACTTTTTCTTGATGTCGTTTAGTGAGAATTTTGAAGTTTGAAGCTCTTTGGCCCCATTCCTGCTGTCTGCAACAATGTCTACGGATCGTCATTGCGAAATGGTTTTGTTCTGCGATTCGTAATTTTCGGAAAATTTAAGTATCTTAGCCACTGTTCGTGTGTCTATACCAATTTTGTTCTTAACCCACTCTCGAATTTTCCTTTTTGTTTGCGATGTCACCTTACTTGTTCATCCTGCCCTCTTTGCATCCGAAACTAGTCCATCCTCTTCCATATTTTCATTATGGTTGTTGAAGACAGTTTCAACATTTGAGCAACTTCACGCACTGATTTCCAATTCTGAACAAAGCTTGAATTTTTTTATCGTGTATGTTCTCGTTTCTTTGGAGACATGGCAACCTAAACCATTAAACATACAATTAAATTCGATTATGCAGTAAGCAATGCACAATGTTCTGAGTGTTAAAAGTCAGTTTTAAGCACAATTTTTGTGCGTGTCCATAACGAACACTTCTGTAACAAAAGTTTGTTACCTACCAGAAAATTTTGTTACACATTTCTCATCAATAAGGCTGAATAACAGGCCCTTGAAAATTACTTTTGTAAGTTGAGTAAAAGAATTCACTCATTTTTGTGGGTAGAGGAGCTACTTACCAATTTCAATACCCCAGCGTACAACAATGGCTTTAACTCGTAACAGACTGTGTTGTTTCTGATAAGAAAAAATGAGCTCGAATGGTAAATGACAGCTTATTGTTTTCCAGAAGCAGTATTTCCTGCTAAAATTCAAAGACACTACGCAAGAAAAATAGAAAAAAGTGCAGCATTTTAATGCGCTACTGTAACAAACTTTTGTTACACCGTGTAAACGCATTTGTTCATAGTACCGACTACAGTCGTGCAATGTTCGAACAAAAAGAACAAGAGAAAAGCAAGACATTACAAACTTTGTCTTATGAAAAAATAATCGCAAGATGTGTGCTTAAATTCTTAAGCGATTTAAAACATGGAGGGATGGGATGGGATAGGACTGCAAATATTTTCATGACATAGTCGAACAATTGGCAAACCTCCTCCTGCAGAGCGAACATCGGCGAATAACACTCGACAAAATGAACCGAACATATTGTCATGCACGACAATACTGGACAGTACGAAAATGAAATAATTTATTTTTTTATTAACAAGTTTGATATTAGGCCTACAAGCTACAATAATATGTAATATCACAATGAATATTTGAATTATAAACAGGATGGATATTATAGGTTATAATGATGTGTAGTGTGAAAATGGAACGATTATTTTATGAAATTTACAGTATTTTGTATTATGCTGTTCATATTACTCTACTTCCATATGTACCCAGTCACGCATCTATTGCTGCCGATCAGTGCTATGTGAAGAATGTAATTATACTTTCTGCCTGTAGTTCGTATAGCACCGTCATGTATTAAAAATTTTGTGATTTACTTATATGTATATTCCTGTTAATACTATTAAAATCATAATTTTGTAATGGAATTATCTGCACTTTCAACTGTATAAAACCTCACAAGATGTGTTTTAAATCCTTACGTAGCTAAATCATGAAGGGAGGGGAGGGAAGGTCACGACCTTGATGGGGCGAGTTCGAACGAACATGAGATATCAGCTTCCGCAAAGCGAGCTTCGGTTCTACAGACACTCTGCAAACTTGAACCTAACATAGAGCCTGTAATACACGACACTAATGTGTCTCGATATATAAGAGTAGCATGCCTGACTGTGAAACGAATGGGCCCGGGTTCAGATCTCATTTGGGCGAAGTTACTTAATTTAGGTTTTCCGAGGTTTTCCCTCAAATAATTGAAGCAGAATTGCTGGATAACTTTCGGTGTTGAACCTTAGACTCATTTCGCCATTACTTATTAAAATGCCATTGTCATCATTACCATAGCCCAGGTTAAGTTCACTGTGCAGCGTACTGTATTCTTACAAGAGCGCGACCGTTCGGCAAAAATTATCATTCGCAGAACAGAAGTGGAAAGCACAATAAGCCTGAGACTGCGATGGAAGCCTTCGGGGCACTCCTTTGTCAAGAAAAATGAAGTGTGTGTCTATTTATGCGTGTGGGCGCATTCGTGTGCTCGTGATAAGAATATGACGTATTTGAATCGGTATTTGTTAAAAGAACGTTAGCCATTAAATCCACACTTGTAGGAAACTTAAAAGAAAAAAATGTTGTTTAACAAAATTAAAGTATTTTAGTTCTCTTTAGATTCATTATGAACACATAAATCACGTAATTTTAACACCAAACGATATGTTGAACTATAAATATTGCGAAATAACGACAAACGTGAACATCACAAAAATTGTGACTGGCTTTTTTTTAACGAATACCGACTCATGTATATATTAGCTTATTTTATCGTCCTATTGTGCCTCCCAATGAAATCGTTCTATCTCCGCCTATGTCTTGATATCAGACGAACTTCGGCTTGTCACGGAGACGGGCGCTTTAAGGAGTCCAATACCACTCATTTCATTCATAATCACTTCAGCGTAAAGGCGGACTCCTAAGAATTCCTAATACATGCATTTAAATTCTTTGGACGTACGTTTCACTGTGATAACTCTTATCTATCCAAACCACTTCGCATTTTCTAACGAAATGACCTTCACAAAAAAGAAAGCGCTTTAGAATTTGTTTTATATTTAATTTCTCTGTTTTTTACGTCATAATTTATTTGCAGTATTATAAAATATATAAATATTTTCACATAATTCGCAGTGAACTTGTAACTTGTTTTTCTGGAGACTTACGAAGTAACTACATTCAGCGATTTAACATCTAGCGGTGTTGTTTAGTTGCGCCCTTACTTACTTACAAATAGCTTTAAGGAACACGCTGATTCATTGCCGCCCCCACATAAGGCCGCCATCGGTCCCTATCTTGTGGAAATATTAATCCAGTCTCTATCATCATATCCCACCACCCTCAAATCCAGTTTAATATTATCTTCCCATCTACGTCTCGGCCTCTCCAAAGGTCTTTTTCCATCCGGTCTCCCAACTAACATTCTATATGCATTTCTGAATTCGCCCATACGTACTTCATGCCCTGCCCATCTCAAACGTCTGCATTTAATGTTCCTAATTATGTCAGGTGAAGAATACAATGCGTGCAGTTCTGCGTTGTGTAACTTTCTCCATTCTCCTGTAACTTCATCCGTCTTAGCCCAAAATTTTTTCCTAAGAACCTTATTCTCAAACACCCTTAATCTCTGTTCCTCTCTCAAAGTGAGAGTCTAAGTTTTACAACCATACAGAACAACCGGTAATATAGTTGTTTTATAAATTCTAACTTTCAGATATTTGACAGTAGGATAGATGACAAAAGCTTCTCAACCGAATAATAACAGGCGTTTCCCATATTTATTCTGCGTTTAATTTCCTCCTGAGTGTCATTTATATTTGTTACTGTTGCTCCAAGATATTTGAATTTTTCCACCTCTTCGAAGGATAAATCTCCAATTTTTATATTTCCATTTCGTACAATATTCTGGCCACGAGACATAATCATATACTTTGTATTTTCGTGATTCACTTCCAAACCTAGCGCTTTACTTGCTTCAAGTAAAATTTCCGTTTTTTCCCTAATAGTTTGTGGATTTTCTCCAAACATATTCACGTCATTCGCATAGACAAGAAGCTGATGTAACCCGTTCAATTCCAAACCCTGTCTGTTATCCAGAATTTTCCTAATGGCATACTCTAGAGCGAAGTTAAAAGGTAAAGGTGATAGTGCATCTCCTTGCTTCAGCCCGCAGTGAATTGGAAAAGCATCAGATTGAAACTGGCCAATGCGGACTCTGCTGTAAGTTTCACTGAGACACATTTTAATTAATCGATCAAATTTCTTGGGAATACCAAATTGAATAAGATTATTATAGAAAACTTCTCTCTTAACCGAGTCATATGCCTTTTCGAAATCTATGAATAACTGATGTACTTTACCCTCATGCTCCTATTTTTCTCCAATAGCTGTCGAATACTAAATATCTGATCAGTAGTCGATCTGTTACGTCTAAAACCGCACTGATGATACCCAATAATTTCATGTACGTACGGAGTTAATTTTCTTAAAAGAATATTAGACAAAAGTTTGTACCACGTCAACAAAAGTGATATTCCTCGAAAGTTACCACAGTTAGTCTTGTCCCCCTTCTTAAAAATAGGTACAATTGTGGACTCCTTCCATTGTTCTGATACAATTTCCTTTTTCCGAATAACAAGTACAAGTTTATAAATGTCGCTAGATAATGCGCTTCCACTCTCTTGTATTAATTCTGCTGGAATTTGATCGATACCTGGAGACTTGCACTTTTTCAGATTTTCTATCGCAATTTAGACTTCAGAAACTGTGAGTTTGGGTACAAATGGCTAAGCAGTTTGTATTTCAATTTCTTCCATCCATTTCTATTTGTTGTTGCGGCCTAGCCTTCAAATCACTTATTAGTTGCGGCCCGTCTATTTGAGATAGATGTACGAGTTGCAGTCCATGTCAGCCAAGTACCGTGAACCAGGAGACATTGCGGAGAGGTTGGCTGAGTAGTCTCCCAAAAACTTATGATTCCTGTCATGTTGTCTTAAAATTGTCCAATGTGCTAGCAGAAACTTGAAGCTTAATCCTTTTTCAACAAAATCCTAACGCCTTAGTTATTTCTGATGAAGCTTCGTCTTTTATTCCCTAATGGGTGCCTCCTTTTCACTTACGTTTTCTGCCTTCCTTAAACCCTTAGGGCCTGTACTACGACTCTCGGATAAAGTTCTAGTTTAAACTTATCCGGCAGATGGCATATTTATCCGGAAGTTGGGTTGTAATTGCGTACTACGACTTTTGGTTATGTGCAATCTGGAGGCTAAACTTCCAGATTTAGCAATCCGGAAGGCAGAGTGGCAGATAGGCGTTATCCGCAGGTTGGAACTCTGTGTTGAAATCAAGATGGCTGCACGTCGTACAGCTGGTGATTTGAAGGATCAATTTAATTTTGATACTGATTCTGATGATGAAGTTCTGGTGCAGATGCTCCGTTATACAGAACAGCAAAACGAATTAGGCTGCGTCCAAATAATTTTGAAGAGTGGAATGACGAGAAATTTTGAGACGGTTTCGAATAACGAAACCTACTACATGAAATCAATGATCAACTGAAGCGAGACACAGATCGTAAGTACACAGTTAATAATAATCTACACTATTTCGGTAAGTATTACATCAATATTTTGTATATAATAGCAGTATAATAATTATTTTGAAGTACAGTAAACTGTAATACAGTAGAAGTGAGGTTGCTTCATGCAGGTGTTCTGTTGCCCTTACAAGGTATTAAGGTGATTGATATAATAATATAGGGCAACCTACAATAATAACAGTTTCAAAATACTTTTATATAAAAAATAATAACAATAACAGTATATAATATATCAAAATAGTCCACACCTGTGGAGTAACGGCCAGAGCGTCTGGCCGCGAAACCAGGTGGCCCGGGTTCGATTCCCGGTCGGGGCAAGTTACCTGGTTGAGGTTTTTTCCGGGGTTTTCTCTCAACCCAAGATGAGCAAATGCTGGGTAACTTTCGGTGCTGGACCCCGGACTCATTTCACCAGCATTATCACCTTCATCTCATTCAGACGCTAAATAACCTAAGCTGTTGATAAAGCGTCGTAAAATAACCTACTAAAATAAATAAATATATCAAAATCCTTTATGTGGTAAACTATCATTTCTTCACAATTGCGTTACCATTTTAAAATACAAATGTATTCACATATTTGGCTTCTAGTCAAGTCATATGTACTGTAAACGAAAGAAAAATTGAGTGTCGACACCCAAATAAAGGTGGAAAGTTGCTGTGAAAGTGGAATCCGGTGGAGAGGTACGGGTAGGCGGGATCGCTCTGTCGAGATAGAACGGGTAGGCGGCAGGGAAGGGCAGCACATTCATTTCATTACTGTGTTTCCTTACTAATTAAAGGGAAAAGACAAGTTTTCGTAAGATCGAGTTAGTGACAGGTTAGGTTAGTATCATTTGCATTTATTTACAATTGTCTAAAAAAAAAAAAGTCAATACTACATCCAAACCTCTCTCTTCCAGGCTATTCTGTAGGGAGTCCTTGCCTTCTTTTGGTAACGCTATTGTAAAGATTTACCGGTAAAGGTGTAACCAAATCTCATTGTTTGTACATTTTTCCAGAAATAATGCCTTACCTCCAATGGACCAACTACTATGGTAACTTATTTAGATTCTATGTCACTGGGAGAACATTGACAACAGTAGGAGATTTTTGTGGGGTCCACGAAGTTACAGCAGGAACTGTTGTCAATCGAGCTAGTGCTGCACTTGCTGCTTGGTTTAATTGAAGTGATGACTTTTAATGCTTCATTGGGAGTAGTTTTATTTGCACCAGTATTTAAGTGCAAGGCTTGTTGTTTTTTTTTTTTCAAGGGATTCTGTCTCTCTTTTTGATGCTGTTAAGAATACTTCTGAATAGTATTTTAATACAGGTTTTATGTACATATTATAGGTCTTGATTAAAGTTTTCCTAGAACTGTTTCATTTTGTGTCTGCTAGTTGTTTAGTCAACTCTCCGAAGATAGATTCGAATACCAATAAGGCATCACTCATGAGGCAACTGTCAGGAGATAATGTAGTAGGGTGGCAAGTTCCCTTCTCCTTCCTTGCATATATCGCTCACCAGTAGGAGTAGGCCTAACATGTTTCACTAATCAGACTTAAGATATGCTTGCTATATATTATTATTTAACAAACTGTAACAGTTTATTGAATTTCAGACGTGACAGTTTTTCTTCATTTCCTGAAAGTTTTGGAATTGGCATTTATGTTTTGCAAGGGAGCTCTTTCATTCACGCTAGGCCTAGTGATTCATGTATGCAAACATATTCATATCGTTACTTTTTAAATATATTTTATTGCTTGGATCCCTCAGAGTGATCCGTAACAGGCTAAGATGATTCAAACACAAAGGTTTGATAAATAAATTTTAAAAATTATGACCAGGTACTCTGTATGTGTAGGCTATTTAAAACAATAAAAATGCACTGTATCTGCGATTCAAATTTATTTTACATAAGCAAAATATGGTATAACAACATTTTTCAAGAGGCACATTAATTGAAGCGTCGGCTGGAACAACGTTATAAGTTACATTTGATAAAATTTACAGGAGCTGCAAAAATGTGTATGCGTACAACATTGTTCTTATGAGGGTAGCAAACTTTTGAGTGGACAAATTTCACGTACTGCATTGATGGACAGTTGCAAGCCAAGGAGTATAGCAAGGTAACATGACATACATTATTACATGGAAACACGCCGAATGAACATTTTGTAACTTACAACGTTGTTCCAGCCGAGGCTTCAATTGTATTCAGGTACTCTGAATGTGTACTTAAAACGATAGAGATGCGGTATAGCTGCAATTAAATTTAAAATTTATTTATTTTGTGTAAACAAAATATAGTAACACAACATTTTTCAGGAAACACAATAAGCATAATCGTTTATTACATCCACTGTCTCATTATATATGCTATGGTACATGTCATATTTACAAATTAATAATATACAGGCTAATACATAAGAGTACATAGTAACTGTAATTAAACACAACACAAATACATATGCAAATACACAAAACTTGGAACATAATTTTATTATAGGCCTAGAAAACTGTGGCAGAGCCAACTTCAGCTATAAGCCCCATTTGTTAGAGATCTGCACGGGCCATAATTCTTAGGCCCGGCCCATCTCGGCCTGATCTGAACCAGACCCGAACTCAACCAGAAACCTTAGAATAGCTTATAATTATCACCTGACTCGAACCTAATCCTGAAGACTAGCAGATAAAGCAGAGGCCAGAGACCACAGGGATCAAGAACAGCTGCAAGAGATTATCACTCCATTAGAAGGATGAGAAGAAGTAATCTCCCAGTCATCCAGGTCAAACAAATCTGGTCAACAAAATTAAACATATTTTTTGTTAAAACATAAAGAATGGATGATTATTCATAAAGAATGGGTGATTATTGTAGCATTTACTTTCTGCCACTAATTGAAGATGTCCTTGTAGATGGACCACCCATTAAAGAGGAGGAAAAAGTAATGTAAAAACTGCAAATGTTACTTTTGATATTCCAAACCCCATCTCTTTCCAAACATGAGGACATGACTTACTTTTATTTCAAATCATTCTTTGTTATAATGTTAGCATCCAACTTTCAACTAATGTATTTTTTAAAGAAATCACTGTAATAGTACTGAAGTTCATGCATTTCTAACATCTCAAGTATAATTAAGTCAACATTAAACTTACAGTTCACAGATGAGAAAGATTTTTCAATGTGGCTAATGCTTGCTTTTTCTTTCTTTTTTTTTTAAGCATCCTTGGGGTGTAACTCGATCAGCTATTATCCCATTATCAGTTGAAATATTTAAGAGAGGGATACATGCTTATATTCAGACCTTTCTGGGTTTAGCCTACACTACCTACACTGAATAAACCAGTAATTTCACTTAAAACTTACTTTCATTACACTGTGTAGACACCCGTACAGTGGAAGACCTTCATCTGCTGCACCAGCTGACTCTGTAAGAGTGGAATTAATTCTTAAGATATTTAATTCTGGAGAAAGATGATGTTTTATCATAAATGTATGGACACTTCAAAGTCAGCAGCTGTAACAGTATTTTCTAATGTGCTATTAATCCAAACTCATTTTTAACAATAAGAAAGTGAAGCTGCAATAAAGAGAGAGAAAAAACCAAGCCAATAGTTCTATTGTAAATAGAGTGTAGTCAGTTTCTGTTTTATCTTATGAAAAGATATTTTTCAGTTTTTCTGTACACAAGAAATCATTCACAAGTTTCAAAGTGAGAATTCCCACAGTAAAATTGAAATAAAACTTAACGTAATGTGGCCTAATCTGATTACAAACCCATTACAGAGAAATCTCAAAATAAATTCTTCAGTTTAGTGTACTTTCTATTTTTAGGCCTACATTTATCAATTTCAAATTCCCACTCAAATCCCACATAATATTGTAATACAATGATGTTTAGTTTTTATGACATCCATTTCTTGTGACCATTTCATCATTATGTACAATTTATATTTTATTTTTTATTTTTTTTTATTATTTTTTTTTTTGCATCTAATTTATCTACTGCTTGCTGCAGATTTCATATAGTATGTGTGTTAGTTTTATTTTCAACATGTTGGCTGAAAATGTGTTTGCATGTTATAGCTATTTCAGATTGGAAAAGTAAGCATCATATGTAGAATGTGAAAGAATGTTTTGTAGTATAAATCAAATTACCTGGAGATATTGTTGGGATGTCCTGTTTCACTTCAAAAACTAAAGAATTGCACTGTGAACCTGAATGGTACTGTAAATAAAAAAAAAAATAATAGTATTATAATGTAATACCGATATTAAATTAAATTTGTATAACAATTTTGAAGAATCTAATATTTTTTTTATCTCTAAAGCTCATCATCTCTTCTTCTGACTCATAATTCCTTACACACTAACCTCATTCGTGTTATTAGCTGCACTGGTATCAGTGGAACTTGGTTTAGTTACTACTTCGGCTGTAACAAAAGTAAGTAAATCAATAAATGAGTGAATGAATAAATAAATAAATAAATAAATAATAAAGAATTCAAACTAGTGTTATACAATTTCCTCTGCTTATTTAATAATTGTATAAGTTAACATATAAGTGAACTTATGCATTGAATATGAATCAAAATCACTGAGAAGTCACTCAATTGATAGGAGAATTAAATCACTTACCTTGGCTAAATTTGGATTTGGTTTTGCTTCAGTTGGAGGGGCTCCAATTGTTTGTAGCCTGCATTGTCTCTCTGCAGCAGCAATTTTCTTTGTGTTCTTTTCCAAGAATTCAAATTTGCTTCTCAGCTATTTTCAGTCCTTGTATTTGTGCTGATGTTACTATATTCTTCCCATGCTTCATTCTATATTACTAAAAAGGAAGTAAAACTAGGTTAATTCCATATGCAACCTACTACATTAGAAAATATACTGTATTTCTCTTTTTCCCTTATCTAAGTTTCTATATCTAAATAAGGAAAACCTTTTAATGTACATGACTATACTGTACATAGAAACTCTGGAAAAAACTTAATATCTGCTGTTTCTGTGTTATTTTACGAGGTGTTGAATGTGCATTACAGTTAGTGATTATAGTGGAACGGGTAGCAGCAACAGATATTGCATTTTAGTGGAAACGTCTCTCCACCTCATGTTGTTCTTTTAAAAAATAATGTTATCTGTGATCGAATAGTATTATAGGCCTAATACAAAATATCCGCCCATTTATTAACAGTAAAATACGTAGGCCTAACATACTGAAATATTGGTAATTTGCTAGGAACAGTGTACCTTGCTGTACTAATGTTGGTTAGAAATCCCAGGTCAAAGACATCATTCATTATTATCAGTATCGGTGAACTTTTCTTTTTTTTTTTTTAACGAGTTATTGTGCCTTCGACCCATGATTTGAAGCCATGAAGTACACTATTTCTAAAAAATTACCGAAATAGACCCTATTCACTAATAATGTAGGCTATACAACAAACTGAAAGCACACTTAATTTTAATTACAATAAAGAAATAATTGCCACCTACACTTCTTGTGCAGTTACACATTAATAAAACAATGATTATGGAGAAAAACGCACTTTTGCTGGAACCCGCACCCGTCCTGTTTAGGCCTACTAATTAAAACCAAAATACTATCATATGGTAGGAATTATTACTATTCGAAAAGAAACCTAACCTTTACATTCTTACCTTTTGCTTCCATGTAAAGTTTCTTCATACAATATGTGTAATTTTCTGTTCTTCACTCTGTTATTTTCTTGGCTGGAGTTTCAGTATTATAATAAATAATAACAATAATGCTTACAATAACACCTCAAAATAAATAGTACCATATAAACACGGAACATAAATATGAAATACGCGGGGAAATGTATGCCAACGCAATAAATTTCACTACATTTTCAGTAACTTCATTGCCAACGTAATAAAAATGTTACTATATCTTCCGTATAACAATCCTGCAGTTAAAATCCGCTGGTAGTACAGAACAAAATATTTAACTTCCAGATTGCTAAACTGGAGTATACGAATCTGGAGCTTTAACAGGCGATCGTAGTACAGGCCCTTATTTGTCGTACAATATGTCTCGGTTTGAACGTGAATTAATATGTCAGCGAGGTTTTAGATATTGTGATGACCACCGTAGAACGAACTGTTCAATTTCGTATGGAAGCTTTCGCTACTAATAGTGGTTCATTTGCAGGAGCAGATATTTGATCCCACATACTGGGAAGTAAGATCAATATTATTGCAACGTAACATAGTGCAATAATATTGACTTTCCTCCTAGATAGCTCAGGTCGAAATTAATAATATCGCACAATAATTTAATTTGCTTCGAAATGTTGGACGATCATGGCGCAGGTGTCCTCGAAGAATTGAACTACTTTGTTAGAGCTACCCTTGTAGGGTATCTCTCCTACGCCTCATTTTTCTTCTGTCTATTTCTGTCTATTTTTATAGTCTGGATCAGCTTACTTAATACCCTAAGGGCGAAACCTAACCATTTTCCCCCCATTACTACGTAAGCTAGTGAATTATGGTGATTTTCTAGTTTGCAGGTTGGATTTTGTTTTGCCACTTCGTTTAGAATTTCGGTACTGAGAAATACTACAGCTGGTAGTGATTTTGTAACTGTTATGTTTGCAGCAATAATTTAAGCTATCGGAAGTTTAAATTCTGAAAATTCAAATTATTCTAGATTTCTTATCCGATTGCTAGAAGGTAGTGAAATTTGAACATACTAATAATTAATTAACATCAGTATTAATATTAATACATAATAGTTATTATATGTGTAGTTTGTGTTGTGGTTACAATTCAAGATTATAGTCAGGTGGGCTAAGAGTAAATAAATGTAACATATTTCGTGTGATACAGGCCCTTGAGTAATCGATAGAAATACCATTTCATATTTTAATTAATGTTTTTCGTGTTTAGACTTTTATTATAGTAATGGAGTAAATTTTCTTAAGCATACATTTCAACGTGGCATTCGTTTTCGGAATTCGTACTAATCATTTCACGTGATCAAACAAAGTACATTTTTAGGTTAGGTCTCGTGAATCGTGAACTGTTTAACCCTGCGTTACTCATGTTATAAATATTCTCACCATTTCTCAGGTGGGGTTTCACAAACCCCATTTTAAGTAACTAATATATTTTTCCGCAAGTTTCAGAAATCAGATAAATGCAGTTAAATATACTATTCTTAGTTCACTTAAACAATTTCTTAAGTGAACTCTTCTGGATGTGATTGAAAGGTATACAGATGCACAGAGTACACACTAGCTCCATCTCTTAGATTTTCGTTGAAGTATACGCACCGGGGTTACCACACCCCACCTGAGTAATGCAGGGTTAATCGAAGCAATGAGTTTCATGTTGTAAGACAAAATACATTTTAATATTAGATCATGCAGTAATCTACTAACTACTAACATAATGTGCGAGAGGTGCAGAAGGAAAATATACTCTATCACACATTATTGAACCATTTAGAAAACACCTCCCCAACATAAAGATGTGGTAAATAACCAAGACATCCTTGTTGTTAATATTATATTGTTATTATTATTATTATTATTATTATTATTATTATTATTATTATTATTATTATTATTATTATAGTACATGACATTGTGATTTTACCCTCTTTTGGTGATATCTAGTATTAGTTGGCAACACTAAAGAGACTGCCAAATTAGCCTTTTAAGAACTACTCTTACGTGATCCTCACTATATATTCATTCCACTTGATAGTCCACTAAAGTGGTAAAGTTTTGTAAAGCTGTATAGTTGTTTGCATTCATTACTTGCAGAGCCAATCAGTGTAAGTCAAAGTTGCAGTATCATTTATTGCTGTATTTCTAGTTCAGATCATACAGTAAAGTATTGTTATTTTACAGAGTAGGCCTATTTGGATCAGTGTAGTGAGAGGTCGAGGTTAGCATTATGGCCTTATCTTCACTCCTAGAAGCGTGTCGCATATCAAATAACTTGTAATAAAACATTCAGCCGGTGCTGAAAGGAAAATCCGGTCGTTTTTGCGGTACAGCCAAGATGAAGAAATTAACTATTTCAGTGCTAGGAACAGAGTGTTGAAATCATCTCGGTAAGGACTGATGACAATACTGCCTCTGTCTTTGTTTACGTCGTTTGTAGCGACGACGGACAAACCAAACACATGCAACTTCTATCTACCTTGTTCGTTGGTACGCTGAGGCGTCAATCGCTCGTCGTTTGTACGGGCATAAAGTATTTTTTTAACTCACAGTCATCGCGCTTCCCCTTCACACCTCACCAGACAATAACTTTTGAGTATCCGTAGGAATGTCAGTCCAACATTCTGACCGCCTTTGTCCTCAAGGTAATAACTATTTAAATTTTATCGGACATCCGTCTGAAATCCATATTTTCAAATTTCCTGATTATTTACTTATTAAAAAAAAAGAATGGACTTATAAATGCGAATTTCATTAAAGTATCTATAATTGTGAGCTAATACACACAATAACATATAAATAACTTATAGAAGGTGTTAAACACTATTTTAAGAGGTGGTAATAGGCTATTCATCAAAACAAGACACAAAGTCTAATAAATGTATGTCCTAAAATGAATGAACAAGTACCGTAGTTTCCCCTAACTATGGTCCACATTTTTCAAATTTTTCTTTGTATATTCAGTACTATTCATCCAGATTAAGTGAAATTTTGGCTTCGGACTCTTGTAAGTTATGAAAAGAAGAAAACATTGCTTCCCAGAAAAAGAAAACCTTTTTATTATCACTTGCGCTATTATTTTCAACGCCAAACAATAGATATAGAGTAGAACTTGGTTATAGCGACCTCGTTTCGTGCGACACCTCGCCTATAACGTCAAATATTCTGTGGTCCCAACTAATTCCCCATAAGACATATGCTTCTCTACCTTGCTTATTACGACAAATGTATATGAATCTACCTAGCATATAACGTCATTTTCAACCTCAGTTTGGAATACAATTTTCTAAGAACCAAAGTATTTTAAGAAATATTTTTCTGAAATCTGGCAAATCCTTTACTGTTCCCTTCTATCATAGACCAGGCAGATTCCCCATCCCATTGTAACCTTCCCGAATTCATGCGGTATTAATGGTACCTGCATGCGGTTAGTTTCGACAGGAAGTTTTCACTAAGTGCACGCATTTTAACGCAGTATGGCCACTAAAAGAAGTGAGTGACACTTCAGAAGCCATTAGAATTGTGAACATTTCTATGAAGCTAGAGGAGGGAGTATGAAGCTAGGAGGAGCAGTGAAATTGCAACTGAAATAATGGACATAGAATTTAATTTAGAAAGAGTATATTGGGCAAGTAGGAGACAACAGAGTAAAATGACTGATTACTTCACTCCTCTGTAAATAAGTTTGGTGAGTAATGAACAAACTGTTTTAATACAGAATACTGTATTTATAATTGTACATGTATTTTATTGTGTTCATGGTATGTTTAAAAGTGAATACATAATCTAAAATAAGTCTAATTATGTTTATTATTTTTCATTTTCCACCTCACTAGACTGATAATATGAATCTCGGTTACTACGACACTCGTTTATAACAACATAATTTTCAAGGTCCCTTGGATGTCGTTATAACCAAGTTCTACTGTAATTAAAAGGTGTAAAAACTTACAATAGTATCAATTTTCTCCCAAATGTTCAACTGATTTTGTGGCCACCAAGATGTTGCTAATAGCGGGTATTGCCTCCCCGTGACTGTATGACTGTTACCATTCGCCGATTCAACCCTTCGATCAGATTCTGGATGTCAGTCTGGTCGATTCTATTCCATTCTTTACTTAGAACATTTCGGAGCTGCTGTAAGTTGCTGTGAGGAGTTAAAAACGACTTCTAACTCGCTTCCCTAGCATTTCTCACACATTTTCAATAGGGTTTATATCAGGACTTCTCTCTGGCCATGCCATCATATTCATTCCAACGTCGTGAAGGAACTCATCCACGATTCTTGTAGTATGAGGGCGAGCATTGTCATGCATTAACAGGAACGTTTCACCAATAAGTGGGCCATATGGTACCACATGTTAAATTAGACCTTATTCGATTTATCTTGGAGCAGTCAAAGCACCTCCATTAATGAAAAAAAATTCTGTGTAAGCTTCATACGAAATGCCACCTCATACCGTTACTGATCCACCTTGGAAACTGACACGTGAACTGAAGGTACATGAAGAAAAACGTTCTCCTTTTCTTCTCCACACTCTTTCACGTCCATCTGTAAACTAAATCTCGATTCATCCGTGAAGAGCACTTGTCGCCACTCCCCCAGGTTCCAATTAGCATGATTGTGAGCAAAACGTAATCGTTCAACAGATGTTGCTGGAGCAATTCTGGGCCTTTAGCTGGTCTTATGGAATTCAGCCCACATTCATCCAGACGTCTTCTTACAGTTCTCTCACTCACGTTAACTTGTCTTATTTTCTGGAAGGCTCTGGTCTCAATAGCTGTGGAATGGCGATCTCTTAATGTATTTAGGACAATAAAATGGTCGTCACGAGCCGAAGTTACTCGTTTTCTCCCTGAACCGGGTCTCCTGGAATAACCTCCTGTCTCTCTAAAGCGATGGTACACTCGTTGTACGGTCGATCGAGGAATCCCAAGAACTGCAGCCACATAACGGTGACTATTCCCATAGTCTATCAATGCAACCACTTTTGCTGAATCGGTAGGACTTAGTGACATTTTGTATACAATGAAGTACTCCAATACTGCCTCAAAAGATCTTACCATTCTGTAGACTTCTCCAGCTTAGCTTGAAATGAGTCCGAGAAGTTGAGACACAATATTGTAAGAAGAACGAATCTTCTTTTCAGATCATTGTTGGCTATTACGTATTCAGTATTACATTGTTACGTATCACAAAATAAATGAATAACTAAATGAACCTCAGCACACCTACAATTATGAAAAACAAAAAATCCTACAAGTTTCAAAAATTTTAAAGAAAATGTAGATTTCCCTTTTTTTTTTTTTTTACCGGTGATTGTATATTAAAGAACAAAAGTACGGTATCAAAAAAAAGTAACCCATTCTTAGCAAAATATTATGCACAAAAATTCACTGATAATGTTTATGTACCATACTAAGAACTACATTCATTAGGCTTATTTCGATCCTTTGAATCTCCACTTCTCTTGTAATTCTGAAATTGAAAATAGATCTCTCTTTTTCGAGACGCATTTGGGGTCTTCAATTTGTTTTATTATGTTTTACTTTCTACAGAATAAAATGTCTTCCGTTTCTCGCCACTTCAGTAACTGTCGCTTCTTTCCATACATGAAACAACAGCTCCAATTTTCTTTACTTCCAAAACTTTCCCTGGCCACAATTCCTCCTCATAAGTAGCTGCCATATAACTATGTGCCTTTAGCATTAATTTAACAGATTTCGTCTTCTTTTCGACATCTGACTCACTGTCTCTAAATATGGAGGGAACACCGGAAACATCATAATCCGTATCAAATTCAATTTCATCGCTCTCATAGTCACTTACAGGGACGGTTGTTTTCCTTCTACCCTGAAGTTTTCGTTTTACCGGACCATCATTCGTGCTAGTACCATTGATGCTGGAACAGCCTGTTTCTTTATTTACTGGACTATAATATTAAATGGTGTTTTAGAACATACTGAGATAGCGTATTTGCTGAAGTAAATAATCACATTGATCACATTTTATTAAAACAAATAATTCAAAATAAAATACAACTATGGTCCACGAAAAATTGTGGTACATAGTTGAGAACAGACTTCTAGCCTTGAGGTTAAACATTTTTCACGCAGAGTCCTTAACCTCTGCCAGTCTAATTATTACGTGAAAGTAAACACTATATAGCCAAGTTTAATTGTGCAAACAATCATGTGTCTATAACTTACCAGTTCTACAGAGGAGAGCTTATTTTCATTCTATGCATTAAGGCCCAGTTATAGGCCTAAATTTTATTCAAGTCTGTTTGAATAGCATCTACATATGAACTATTTCCAATCTTTCCATAGACAGTGATAATATTGAATATGCCTACTCCTTTTCTTTTTAATGGAAATCATATTAAGCGTCTCCTATGATCTTGGTGAACAAGTACCTACTCACATCTCTGTAGATATTAATTTTAGGACACACTTTTATTAAACTTATTTCTTTTTTTGACGAATGCTACCACCTCTCAGAATATTGAATGCTCTTTTCTAATGGAAATAATATTGAGCATTTCCTATGATCTTTGTGAACAAGTACTCGTATCTCGGAGGATAGCTTTAAAACCCATGTTTATCAGAATTTTTAGTTTTATGTTGAGATATACTACCACCTCTCGAAATATAAATGTTTTTTAACATCATAAATACAGGGTGATTCACGAGGATTTACCGTCACTTACGGAGCTTATTTTTGAAGACTTTCTGAGCAAAAAATGTCATATAAACATTTGTCCTAATCTCAATATTTTTAAAGTTACACTAATTTGAAGTTGTTAGCAAAGTACCTTTTTTCTTCAGTTTTAAGGATAAAAGAATATTACAATAGAGAATTAACTATTCAAAAGTATGCTTCCTTTAATTGACTAGTGTTGTGAAGCTAAAAATGTGTTGTTAATTGCTTTGCACAGATTTTGTTTTTCAATTTTTAACTAAAAATGACATTATTCTTACGCACTTAACACAAAAATCGTTACAAATTATACGACTTTAGCAACTTGATTCTTTACTGTTTAATTAAGCATCCTAATGTACAGTCTTAAAGAATTTACAAGAATTGCGTGATTTGTAACAATTGTTGTGATAAATGCGTAAGAAAATGTAGTTTTGTAGTTAAAAACCGAAAAAGAAAATTTCTGTATGAAGCAACTATGGAATTCACAAGACATATATGGCTTCAAAATATTAGCTAATTAAAGAAATGATACTCCAGAATAGTTCATTCTTTATCTGTAACATTCTTTTACCCTTAAAACTGAAGAATAATGATATTTTTACAAACAACTTCAAATTAGTGTAATTCTGAACATATTGAGATTAGAACAAATGTTTATATAAAACTTTTTACCCAGAATGTCTTCAGAAATAACCTCCTTAAGGGACGGTAAACCTCGTGAATCACCCTTTATATTGGTACTTCATTTTCGCCTTCAGTTTGTTTTGCTATATACGCTCAATTTTTGTGCTGATTGTAATCGTTACTGTGATAGACGTATCTTTTTTAGATAGATATTTTTTATCTGGTTCCAGGTTTTATCACAAATAAAAAATTTTGCTACCGTCTCTACAGTTTCTATAAATAACTATAAAGCTTTCCATTCGTTTCGGAACATCGGATTTCAGAACCTCCGTGTTTAACCGACAGTAATAAGCTCCATCATGTTTATTAGTGATACAGCTTAGCGAGCCACAGCGATGTGACGTCACAATCATTTGCAATTTCAATTTCCCCTCAGCCACTCTGATTGCCTGCCTCCAGTAAGCCAGCATCCGTCTATCTGTGATCTGGTTCAAGAGAAATGACTGTCCGTCTTATAATAGTACACTATGCAACGAGCCTATAATGGTAGTAATTAAGACGCAAGTATGTTTGTTTATGAAACTTGCTTGCGCTCGTTTCATAATTTTCATACGAGCGTCTTAATTACCATTATAGGCAAGTTTCATACGACTTTTTATGCTCGACCATATTTGTAACTTGAAATTATTCAAAAGTATTCATATTATGGTTATGTAAGTGAGTAGCAAACTGACCTGAATTGTGAGATGTGCGCAGATGCGAAAGTATTGATTTTTTCCGAGGCCGAATGTCATTGACCTTGATATAACGTAGAGAATAAGATGAACATTAGTCTTGATATAACCTGGAAATTGATTTAGAATTGAAAAACCAGATGACAAATTGAATTTATTTGAATATTATTTGCAATTAACGCTAATTATTATAGTAACAGAACATAACCTTCTGCGACAGTATTGGATTTCCAGCCTCCGTGACTTTTCGCTAATTGTCTTTCGATTGCATATCCGAGAATAATCGATACTTGGGGTTTTATAATGGTACAAAGGCGATTTGTCATTGGCTGAACACCTGAACTTTAATGAATAGGTGTACTTTAATGAGGTGCATTAAAGGGCTACAACCAGGTGTATAATTACTACATTTCGACATGGTCGAGCATAAAAATATTTTCGTCCAAACTTCAAATCCATTACTCTTATTGATCGTGATCGTCTTCATTTTCCTTGGAGTTGATGAGAGGATTGTTGTTATCCCTGTGACCATCTGACAATCGCATCTGACTGTAAGATCACTGCAGAAATGTCGTTTGACATTTATATTTCTTCCATGCAATTACTTTCTTTTCAATCGCCACTACACTATATTTTCAAGTTAATTTTTGTAAGAAGTATAGTATTGTACATGGTAGGCAGGGAATTCTCGCGAGGAAGTATAGAAGTATAGGCTATTAAAAATGGTACATGTAAAATGACCCAAGCAAGCGGTCTGAGGTTCGATTCTCGGCATGAGCAATGGGTGTTTGTCCATTGTTTTGTGATTGTCATGTGATTTCTCTGTGATGCTCCTACCTCATATCGATCTCATGACCAGGAAGGCCCGCATTTGAGGGATGTCTAGTGTACGACCCAAATAGTAATCTCCCTCCCCTACCCGCAATGGTATGTAAGTCGAAAAGGAAGAGGTTAAACACAGTAAGAAAGAAGAAAGTAAAATGCCTTGCACATGTATACTACCGTATTGTTGAAGAACTGTGAGGTCATTTTCAGTTGTAGACCGAGTAACGTGAAGATATTTCTAAAGTGGTCAACGAGAATGTTGACATTTAAGTGTCGTTCCCGTAATGTATCCTTGCAATCCACCGCTAACGTCATAAAGATGGTGAACGTAGATACAAGATTGCGTATAATACTTTGAAATGTATGTAGTAAAAGATATGGTACATTCTTTGAAAAACAGTAATGCAATCCGAATACGAGCAACGCAAGAATTCCTATCTATCTCCGAAATTGAAGTAACGCAAGAATTCCTATCTATCTCCGAAATTGAAGTAAAGCTGCATAAAATCAAATTTCGGACTCCTGTAAACTCCATTTGGAGGTAGCTGGGGCTAAATTTGTTGGTTAAATTGCAGTAATGGAAAGAGTTCTGGGCAATTTAGAGGCATTTTCAGGTAATACTGGAATATGAGTTAGAAAAAGAAGATGGAAGAAATTTTGGTAAAATAAACAAAACATATTTACAAAAATATGTTCTACTTGTGACGTGAATAATTCTCAATTAGAGTGAAAATGAATTAATACCAAGTGACATTACGTGCGGCTCGCGACAGGATCTTCTTGACTGTCTGCTCATGCGCGGACTTAATTAATAAAAACCTAAACTAACCAAACCTATATGCAAGATGTGTAACCGGAGAACGAAGTGAACTTTTCGATTTTATCTTGATTTGATGTGGAATATACACGCGAAAATAAATCCAGGTAAGGCTCACGCTGGCACTGCATGAGAGGTCCGCCATGTTGGTATTGGAGTCTGCTCCTCTATTGTGCTAGCTAGGTAACTACCGTCAGATATTGTGTTTAAGTTAAACTTTAACTTACAGAAAACCTTTGCTACATAGGCCTACTGCAATTCAAAGTTAAACAGTGGACCTTGAGGAAGTCTGTTGTGTCAGAATGTGTCGGGGAGGGGGCGCCAATTAAAAATGAATTTTAGTTCAAAATGCAATTACAATTATGCATGCATCCCAATGTTCACTTTTTGTGCATGTCAACCTGCCTATTTAGATGCCTGAATATATAAATTCTTTTTACCTCGCAGGTCAGAATTAGTATATTATTTCTAAGACTTCTTATTTCATATGTCTAGGTCAAAATGCATTATTGTAGATAATTCATAGATCACATAGTCCTAGCCCTATTTACTAATAGGGGTAATATTTTCTGTCGAATTCTTGAAAAATCCAAGCCCATATTTTTAATTGGTTATATAACCACGCTACTAGTTTACTGAGAGTAGATAGAATTTGTGATAACGAGATGGTATTTGACGAGAAGATGTCGATGATGCGCCATGTGACAACCTGGTATTCGCCTTACAGTTGAGAAAAAACTAGGAAAAAACGGGCGTAGGTTATTTGGGGCGAATACCCTAAAACGCGTGCCTTTTGCGACGATTGAGACAGGACGTTTGGGGTTGAAAATAATACTGTAGTGGAGGACAATTGGGGTGCTGTAATCAACATTTTCCCTCTCATTTTATGCAGACTTAGAACTGCAAGATACTTGGTGTGAGCTTAGTATCATTGAAAATGTTTTATGGATTATTTCCATTACTACATTTTAAGAATTTTAATTTAAAATTGAATTTGAGCATGAATTTAAAATATTTATTGGATATATTTTTCTAACGTCTTATTTATAAAAATCTAACTACCTTTGAGTTCGTTGCATGAGATATTATTTTAACGTTATTTTACCACTTTTCTAATCGTTCCATCTTTCGATTAAATGAGTCTGCTTTCTTATTTCGTCGTGCCTTTGAACATTGAATATATTTTTGGAGATGGAATTTAACTTAAATGTTGCCTTTGCATGTATAGATAAAAGAACGTATTTAACTTTATGTAAGTTGATATGTGGAAAGTAGAATTGCACATTGAAGTGACTATGGAATGCTTCTTGTCCATTTGTTGTTCCACATTCTTCGTTCGGTTCGGCAGTCCACATGTGAGGAAATGGTGCGTGTTCGCTAATGTAATTTAATTATCGCAAATATTACAAACAAATATCAAGTTCGTAGTTGGCTCTGTGGATACTACCGTTGTAAAAGCATCATCTCCTTCACTGCAGGTCCGTAATGGTAGGCCGAAAAAGCAACTTAAACTTCTTACTTGTCATTCTATGTCAAAATCATACGAGGGTGGACCCAAAAGTAACCGGAACCGAACTGTTGCGCGCGCATGCTTTGTAGTTAAGAGTTGTGCTGTTAGGTGGTGTTATTTTGAGGTCTCCCGCGACCGTTAGTGAGCTGGCGTCAGTCTGAGTTAAGTGGTTTGTTTGTGGTGGTATGTTGTTTGCGTTCCTCTTTCAACCGCTTGGCGATTAGTGAGATGACCGACCACAAGGAACAAAGAGTGTGTGTGAAATTTTGTTTTCTGTTAGGGAAAACTGCAGCCGAGACCGTTGGGATGCTTCGGTAAGCCTTTAATGATGATGCTTTGGGGAAATCACAGGTCTACGAGTGGTTTTCCCATTTTAAATCTGGCAACATGTCAACTGAAGACATGCCACGCCCCGGGCGTCCTTCAACAGGAAGAAATGACGAAAACATTGCCAAAATCAAACGTGCAATTGATGAAGATCGTCGAAAGACCATTGACGAAATTTCTGAGCAAACGAACCTGTCATGGAGCACGTTCCAGCGAATTTTAACCGAAGATTTGCACATGAGACGGGTATCTGCAAAATTTCTTCCTCGCTTGCTCACAGATGACCGAAGAGAAAACCGCGTGAGAGTTTGCCGCGACTTGAAGAGTGAAGTGCAGAACGATCCAAATTTTCTTAAAAGAAATGTGACTGGGGATGAGTCTTGGTCCTATGGGTACGATTCAGAATCAAAGCAAGCATCGAGCCAGTGGAAAACTCCAAATTCCCCACGATCCAAGAAAGCACGTCAAGTGCGATCCAATGTGAAAACAATGTTGTTTTATTTTTTTTATGTGAATGGCATTGTCCACAAAGAGTTGGATGTGTTACGAAGATTACGAGAGAGTGTACGACGAAAACGGCCCGAAATGTGGAGAAATGGGAACTGGTTGCTTCACCACGACAATGCTCCAGCCCACACAGCTCTGACGGTCCGACAGTTTTTGACAAACAACAACATGGTGCTTGTGCCTGATCCTCCCTACTCACACGATCTGGCTCCGTCGGACCTTTTTCTGTTTCCACGGATGAAGCAATGTCTAAAAGGAAAGCGATTCAGTGATGTGGATGACGTCAAAGAAAACACCCTAACGGCTTTGAACAGTATCCTGCCTCAAGAGTTCCAGCACTGTTTTCACCAGTGGTAAAAGCGTTGGGAAATGTCCATTAATGCACATGGACAATACTTTGAAGGGGACTAAAGTATTGTGAATATAGAATTCAGTAAAAATGCATAAAAAAACATTCCGGTTATTTTTGGGTCCCTCTCGTATTTTTACGTAGAAGATTTTCAATTTCCTTTCAACCAATGCTGAGCATGATGAAATCGGCAGCAGCAAATAGAACACAATAGAAAGTGAAATTGCGCTGCCGAATGGGCCATTCTTTCGAAATCGATGCATACATTTTAAATTCCTAAAATTCATAATGTCAATGTGTGTATACCAATTATTATCATTCTCCTTTGCTGGGAATTCCAAGTGTCTGTTTAATACTTGATTGCAAGTCAGTTCGTATGCGACAGTTGTAATGTTGGGACCGATAGGGTACATTACGGTGGTTTCAAGTTGATTATCCGGTCACTAGTCAGTACTCTAGCATGCGTAAACAGTGTACCTGCTGAATAATAATGCCGAAGGTTAAAGGTTCTCGGGCGCATATTTTTGCAACAGAATTTGGTGAGTGTTTTGAAGTGAATGACAAGAACATTACATGTAAACTATGTAATATAAACATACGAGATGACAAGCATATTATACAGGGTGCAGGGGGTATAGGTGCCATTATTTTAACTGGTAATTATTCATGTCATAAGAAAAAAAAATGTCCTCACAATTTTTTCTAATTGCAGTATTTAACTAATTATTAAGTTTACAATATTAGACGTTTGGCAACGTTGCTGGATGGGGAGGAGGGGGTTTACAAGTACACGGTACAGCTCGAGCGGGGACAGACATACCGATACAAAGCAGATGCTCTGTTCTGATGCAGGGGCGGACCAGAACAACTGTTGCTTACATAAAACGATCAGCAAATAAAAATTTTCAATCCAATTAATAGAACATTATGGTAAATTCCCATTTTATTTAACACTGTTGCTCCATTTGTATTGTATGTCTAAACAATAAACAATGATGGTTTACTGCACAAAATCATACGAACTTTTTTTCTAATGCAAAATTTTAATCTCTCCCCCTTTCGTAAAGCAGTATCATTTTAAAATATATTTCTGGTTGTGTGATTTTCGAAATGGGGTAAGAGGCTCCCAGTTCCTAATAATCAGACTGCGACCCTGGGTACCGAAACGCATTAAGTTACGAACGCACGGACCACTGTGTTGTATACAGTCGGACACAAAAGTCTACATACACCCTAAAAATAACACTTAAATTCAAAATCAATAAAGAAAATATTATGTATTCACTTTCTGTGACATAAACAGACATTTTAGGAAATGAAAAACAACATATATACTGCATTATTAATAACAGTTCCTTATAATAACATCTTAAGCACACAAAAGAAAAAATGTTCAGGTACAAAAGTCAACATACATTTTGATTATTTTCACTTTCAGGCACCATTTAATATTTTGTATTTCCACCTTTTGCTTCTATCACAGCTTCCAAACGTCGAGGCATAGATTCCACCAATTTTTGTGTCCGCTGATGTAAATTTATTCCACTCTTTCACTAAGGCAGCTTTCAAATCCTTCTTGCTTTTGCTTTTGTATTTTTTATCCTCTACTTCAGTTCTCCCCAAAGATGTTAAATTGGGTTGATGTCTGGTGACTGGGGAGGAGAATGCAACTGTTTTGGTACATTGTAAAGTAGCCATTCTTTTACGACAATGGCCGTATGCTTGGGGTCATTGTCTTGCTGAAACACCCAGTCTGTTCCTAGTCCCAGTTTCTCAACAGATTGTTTCAAATTCTCCTTTAATATGGTGAGATACTTCCATTTATCCATAATGTCCTCAATAAATACTAAATTCCCAACCCCAGCTCCAGACATGCAACCCCATACAAGAATATTTCCACCACCATGCTTCACTGATGAAACAAGATTGTTCTTTTTCAAACTTTCATTCCTTTTTCGCCACACCTTTTGCTTTTCATCACATTGAAATATGTTGAATTTACTCTCATCCGTGAAAAGCACTGTATTCCAGTATGTGGGATCTTTACTTCGATGCAGAGTTGGAAATTCTAGGCGCTTCTGTTAATTTACAATGCTTATGAATGGTTTTTTCCTTGCTATTCTACTTTGAAACTCATGCTTTTTCAAAAGTCTTCGTACTGTGATGGGATGAACAATATTTCCACTAGTATTTGCGACATCTACTGCCAACTCCGTAGCTGTAATTTTGGGATCTGAATTCACTATTCTAATGATGTGTCGTTGCTCCCTGTTAGATAATTTTGTTGGTCTTCCACATCTGGCTTTGTTTTCTACACTTCCTCTATCATTGTAGTTCCTTATTACGGTTTGGACACTTGCATGGCTCCTTCTAACAATTTCCTCAATGTTACGTAGTGAAAAGCCCTTTTATTGAGCTCAATTATATTTTTTCTTACCTCCACTGATATTTCAGTTCTTTTTGGATCCATGATACGCGATCAAATTATGTATTGTAATACACATCTACTGTTTTAACAAACTGCACCAATTTCACTGTGTTCACTGCAACGTCTCTCCTACAACTGACGAAAGAATCGCAGTGTATGTTCACTTCTGTACTTCAGTAAACACAAACAGTTGCATCTAACAAGCTTGTAGTGCAAGATACTGGTCTGAATACCTTGGTTTTTTGTTATGGAAGTGGACGCAGACATAGAGTTTCACGTTAACATCTGTGCATTCAGGGTTGTACAAAATATGCTAAAAATGGGGGTGTATGTAGACTTTAGTATCCGACTGTAGATCGAGGGGAATGGGAGATTAAAAAGTGCAGTTACTCCTTGCCTCAACATGTAAACATTCAGTAACAGTAGGACACAAAATAAATGCTCACGTTGAGAATATAATCTAATATATACATAGCATTTCTAGTACAAAAAATTATTGCCTAACATTACATGTTTCAATTTACATTATTCTTTACAAGTTTTAACAATATAAAATTATAATTTGTGTGTGAGCAGAAAATAAAAAAAAATACACTAGGCCTACTTACATAAAATGCATTTCTTCACAATTGAACACACCAAATTACAAGGGACATTCGCAACGTAACAAAAGAAAAGTATCAACGTGAAGATTAATTTATTTTCCTAATATTAAAAGAAAAGTATCTCCTACTTTCACTCTAAATAACTTTTTTTCAAGAAACGCTTTGAAATATTGTTGAAAGGGATGTTGACATGTACCAACTTACTTACTTACTAACAAATGGCTTTTAAGGAATCCGGAGGTTCATTGCAGCCCTCACATATGCCCGACATCGGTCCCTATCCTGAGCAAGATTAATCCAGTCTCTACCATCATACCCCACATCCCTTAAATCCATTTTAATATTATCCTCCCATCTACGTCTCGGCCTCCCCAAAGGTCTTTTTCCCTCCGGCCTCCTATGTACCAACATTATACACAAATCTCGATGAAATTCTTTTTGATGTTCTATGTCTGATTTTGATATTGAAGGCCAGTTTTGACTGTATAAATATCATCCATCTACGTTTTGCTATTACATCGCTTTTGAAGGAATCGTATTCTATCTGCCCTTACACATTTTTAACAATTTGTAAAATTCAGTGCTTTTTTCCTTTAACAACAAAATATTCCTTTCTGAAATTCTCTAAGTTCGTTCTGAAGGGAACGCTTGGTGCTCTTAATTTTCGACATGTGTCTCAGTAGTGTTAATCATAGAACAGCGAAATTAAGATTAACACAAATATGCATGTATAAATAATAAAATTAATAAATGAAAAGAAATAAAATATACTTGTTTACTAACAGGATCTGAAGTACAGTAGAGGAGGCAAGACCTGTCCTCTGACCTTGTCATGTGACGTGGCTATATCATCAATGGGTATGCAGGGAAGGAAAATTTTAGTATGAGATGAACTTCCGTGTCGGTAGATTCGTATGATATTAACAATCATGAAAGAAACTCTCTCTCTCATAGCTCATTTTTTCCCTTCTTGCACAGCTCGCATGCCAGGTCTCGACTCCTCATCTATACTATGGTGATTAGAAGGACCCACGCCAAGCAGAATGAGGAAGGCGGTAATGTAATTTCTTACGAAACCAACTGTACTCTCACAGTGACATCCCAACCCATGGATCATGACATCACTTATATTCCGTGCATTCCAAACTTCAGTCTCGTTAATCGGTGACCCTAGTCCGTAGTCTGCTAATAATCGTTCAGAGACTGCTAGAAAAGTTCGCTTATTAGGTAACCTTCGCGGAAAACGTTGACTGTACATCCTTCTTGCCGCACTTGAATTACGACGACTTTCTCCATAAATTGATAACATATGATATTTCTGAACTGTGAATGACATTGTAAGTTGATACACTTAAAATGACACTGTGTCTACCGAATACCTGTACTGAACTGCTATCCACTCGGCAGAAGACCTATGGACAGGGAGTTTGAACTCAGATGATCTGTACGTCTATGCAGAGTACTGTCAGCTGCATAAATCGTGCTGAACATGTTACCACGTCACTCCTAACAAATTTAAGTATGCATTATTATTTATTTTCGCGAAAACGTATTAGAACACACATATTTATTTAAACTAATACTAACTCTTTACTAAATATACCCACTGATGTAATTGTTTTCGTATTTTTACTAACGATATAAGTAATATAACTCAAAAAAGAAAAGAACTATTTTTTTCTGGGAAAACTATCAAGTTCTGACCCTGTGTTGTATGGACATTTTTTATCCTGTAGACCGTCGTCGAAGACTGTGAAAATGACGGCACTTATACCCCTTACACTCTGTAATGTTAGTGACAGATTACACTAGAAATTGTAGCACAAGGAAAGAAAGGAGGAAACTTACACCCACGAATAATTATATGATAATTCTTCTGCACATAACGAAAGATACGTAAAAATATATCTTTGTAATGTTATGTAGTGTATATTTACATTTAGAGCTATCCAGATTTGTTTATGTACACCTTGTTATTCACGTAATCGATCGCAGAACCAAGTCAGTGTCCTCGTACTAGCTCACGTCCCCGGCCTATGTATCATGCTGCAGTCAACTAGTGTAATCTGTCACTAACATTACAACCGTAGTTATTATGTTCAAACATCCTCGTTTGTCGTTCCCGTGCAAATCGGCGTCCTTAGATGCATACGATTGCGTATTAATTTGGCAACTGTAGATTAATTATTGCGCAACTGAGCATAACAACTTTATAAATCCAGTTGGACTAAATCAAAATAATTGACTTCCGAATAAGAATTTGACCAAGTAAGGTGGCTCAATGGTAGAACATTAGACTTTATTCGGGAGGTTCCGAGTTCAAATCGCGGGATCGGCTAATCTGAACAATGTCAACAATCGCGTAATGACTTCGGAGCTAAAGCGATTGTAAATAAAACCAATTTCTATTATTATTTGAGGCTTCCAGCAGTGTGTTGACTTAACTTTTCTGATATTCGAAACTATATTGATGATACAGCCCTGATGTTGGAATCTGCAAATAGTCCCAAAACTTGGGAGATGAGAGTCTGAACACACTGTAGAGATGTCAAAATTTTTCACCTCGGCACAAATCACTGTGCCCCGAAACGCGTTGCATCTAAGAAATTCTGGAAGAATATCTTCACTTTCTCATCAATGTATACTGATGCCAAAGAAAAAGCTATTTTAAGATTTTTACGGAAACGCGCTTTCATTATACTTAACCCATTAACACCTGGTGGCCTTTTTATAGATTTCTGCACACTCAACTACTGTACTTTACATTTTTTTAACTCGCGCCAAATTAATTACATTTGTCAACATTTAATTTTCTTTCAAATGTTAGAAATCATTAAGATTTCTTTTTTCACATCGGTAAGGTACAAGAAATCTGAAAGTTAGAATTTATAAAACAGTTATATTACTGGTTGTTCTGTATGATTGTGAAACTTGGACTGTCACTTTGAGAGAGGAACAGAAGTTAAGGGTGTTTGAGAATATGGTTCTTGGGAAAATATTTGAGGCTAAGAGGGATGAGGGGAATGGAGAAAGTTACACAACGCAGAACTGCACGCATTGTATTCTTCACCTGACATAATTAGGAACATTAAATCCAGACGTTTGAGATGGGCAGGGCATGTAGCACGTATGGGAGAATCCAGAAATGCATATAGAGTGTTAGTTGGGAGGCCAGAGGGAAAAAGACCTTTGGGGAGGCCGAGAAGTAGATGGGAGGATAATATAATAATGCATTTGAGGGAGGTGGGATATGATGATAGAGACTGGATTAATCTTGCACAGGCGGGCTTATGTGAGGGCGGCAATGAACCTGCGGGTTCCTTAAAAGCCATTTGTAGGTAAGTTAAGAAACAACAATTTTTCCTTATTCTCTTGATATTCGTATTGGTTTGCCATTTACTGTAGTAAATTCAAGGTTACTACAATTGCATCGCACAAGGAAAACGCGACTGCATGTAAAGTTGTGGCAGCAATATGAACTGAAACAGCTGCTGCCTATTTATAGACCACAAGGCGCTTATGACATCACGTGAAAACAACAATAGAGAAGTGTTGAGTCGTTACACTGAGTATCCCAATAGTTGACATCAGGAGAGTTGTTTTTTATATCATTGCTGAATGATTTCTTCCAAAAACTCGCAATATATTCAAAATACCTTGACACATGACATGATAGTAAAATATTATGGCCGAAACACATTGAAATGGTTTATTCGAGATAAACCGATCCAACTTGGTAATAAGCTGTGGGTCATATGTAGTTCTAATTAATACTGCTATCATTCTTAGCCTTAACTTTAACTTAAAACAAATAGAGGTATATTACTGTTAATAAACTTAACCTAACTTCCAGACCATGGACGAACACAGAAACAATTCTTTTTAAGGAAAAATTCCTGTGTTATCACCGGCAATCGAACCCGGGACCTTATGAACTGTAGCCAGAGGCTCTGATCTTTAATCCATGAGGCTGAGTAGTTAAAAATATAAAACACTCCATGTTCATTGTAGAAGTTACACTTTGGTGAAAGCTCAGCTAGAAGAGATCGTTAGTACTAGCATATAATATGTAACAGGTAGGTCGGCCTTATAGGCTTTGACGTTAACAATTTTGTCATGTTTACTACGCTGCCATCTAGTTGTTACGTAAGGAGTCATGTCATAATTCCCATTTGAATTGCATTAGCGACTGTACTGCCATCTCGTGTTCGTTTACGGCGGACGGGTGGCGATCCTGGCGGTTGTTCTCTTAAAAGTGCTGCCGATTTTAACATAGCGATTAATTATCTGTTACATATATGATCTAGGGTACTAGGCATGACGCCTTAGGCTTCATAGTGATGCTGAAATACATTGAACATTCTCGATCTCATGATATACGAGGCGCATCCAGAAAACAAGTTTCCCGATTTTTTCCCCTTGAAAGTAAACGTAATTAGCCGTGTCAATTGCGCATGCGTAACAGATCTATGACGTATCAATCATATGCCAGCCGGACAGGTCCCGCGTGGTGCCAGTAGCGTGGCAGAAGTGGTCCGAAATGGAAGCTCTTATTCCTTCTCCCGCCGCCTGCGAGGTTCGGTCGGTGATAAAGTTCTTTAATGCACAAAGCATTGCGCCAATTGAAATTCATCGGCAGCTCTGTCAGGTCTAAAGGCCGAACATCATGAGTAAGCAGATGGTGCGTTGCTGGTGTAGGCAGTTTTCCGAAGGTCGTCAAAGTGTCCATGATGAAGAGCGCAGTGGGCGACCGTCCCTCATCAATGATGATCGTGTTGAGCTGGTGCAGTTATGCATCATGGAGAACCGTCGCTTCACGATTACAGAGCTGAGCAGCCATTTTCCGCAGATATCGCGATCAGTGGCTGCTCCTGCATATTTCTTAAGAGGAGGAAAGAAGTTAACAGCGCAAAATTACACATTCTTGAGAGAAACATGCTACAAATTAACTAACCTACATGCATACTTGTAAGATCAGATAGTGTTAGAGTTGGCCTTCTCTTTTGTATAGCAATAATCTGTTCTTGTAAACTGAGTTTCCTAAATTGTCCAAAATATGTTTTCACTTCCATTCATTGTTGGATAATTACACAAATTAACAATTACAAGGAAATTCACAAACTCGCAGTATTTTTCGCGCACACTACAGCATCACACGTGTTGGAAGAGACTAGCTACTAACACATAACCAGAACCGTTTTACGGAAGTGGGAATGGGAAATAATCTGTTAGGAAAGCGAGAAAACTGCACCCACCCACGTGGTCTGTGTTGTCACATGTACATTTTACAAGTTCAGTATCACATGCTTTTCAAGAATGTCAGTTTTTGTAAAGTCATGCTATCATTATTGTTCAAAGCTGCAGGTGACCGATTAATTTTTTTATGTTAAAAATAATGTAGTTTAGAGTACTTTCAATTTCAAATATATTTGTACAAAACTGACAACTTGGCTGTTGTCCTGTCTAGTACACAACGAATGGAAGTGAATTTCAGGGGCCAAAAAGATCTGCGGTACTAACGTAGAACTACTTCCTCTTTGTTATATAAATCTAACTTCAACTTTCAGATATCCTCGAAAGTTTCAAACCATGAATAGTACCTTATACAAAGTGCAATTTGTTTTGTAATTTTAAAAAAAAAGTTTATATGGTGCCTTTCATAGCTTTGTGTTAAAACTGGTTTTATTGTGCCTCCTCCTAGATGTGTTATAGTCTCGTTGAATGCAGCATCGTTAGATGGCAGCGGTAGCGAGCTTGCTGCACGACCAGTCGGTTTCTATATTTCCCGCCCATGCGCTGATTCAGAGGAGGATATCCTCCCTCACCGTTCATTTACTTGCTTTAAAACTCTGCTTCTGTCTCTGGCCGCTACTGCGCTGTTGTCTATGTGTGTTAACTGCAGTAAAGGAGGAATGGATTGGCTTTCCTCCACACAAACAATCTCGCATCTTTCTCACAGTTTTCTAGCAGCACTTGATTGCGCGTCGTTTAAAACTCGATCAACCGATGTTTTCTTATAGCTGTGAACTTAAAAATTATCGAATCTTCCTCGAATTTCAAGGCATATATTTCATTTGGTATTTACTTTCAAAAGAAGAAAAATGTGAGGAGGACGTTCCTCCCTTCCCCCCCCCCTGAGAAACCGCCACTGATCGCGATCCTTGTTGCATGAGATTGTCACTAAGAACCTCCTGTTCAAAAAGTTCCTCGACAGGATCGTCACGGGCGATGAGACTTGGATTTCGCACTTCACCCCGGAAACCAAGCAGCAGTCAATGCATTGGCGGCATAGTGGATCTCCAGTCAGGACGAAATTCAAACAGACGCTGTCGGTACGGAAAGTGATGTGCACGGTGTTCTGGGACAGGAAGGGCATTCTGCTCATTGACTTCCTTCCAAGAGGTGGAACAGTGAACGCTGACCGTTACTGTGAAACACTGCGAAAATTGCGACGTGCCATTCAAAACAAGAGGCGTGGAATGTTTACTGCAGGTGTTGTGCTCCTCCATGACAATGCTCGTCCACATACGGCTCGGCGCACAGCAGCGGTTTTGACGGAATTAGGCTGGGAGTTGTTTGATCACCACCCTACAGTCCTGATCTTGCTCCCAGCGATTTTCACGTTTTCTTGCACCTCAAGAAATTCCTGTCCTCCGGTGAGCGTTTTGGCAACGACGAAGAGCTGAAGACGTCTGTCACACGTTGGTTCCATTCACAGGCGGCAGAGTTCTACGACAGAGGGATACAAAAGTTTATCCCACGATACGGCAAGTGTCTCAATTCTGATGGTGGCTATGTTGAAAAATAGCTGAAACATTGCTGTACCTGTTGCCAATAAATGTTTTCCTGAAAGTGTGTTCTTTTTTTTTTAAATGGGGAAACTTACTTTCTGGATGCGCCTCGTACATGGAGTTCTGTAACGCTGCAACAAACTGTGGGAGATTGTTCTGCACAGAGAAATAATGAAAAAAAATTTGATTACACATTTATATCCGCTACCGAAGCAGTTTGGAGCTACGGCCCTTTCTTTATATAGTATCCCTCAAAGTAGATGTTTGAAATGCAGGCCTGGGCAGGATGATGCAATGATTGAACCAATATCCCAGGTTTCCGGGGAATGGTTGCACATACTTAAAGGCCCTGCCAACTTAAAAAATGCACTTTTAGGTAGAAAATGATTCTCACAGACTAGGTGTAGAAATTAGTTTCTGTGAAAACCCGAGCGTCGTACGATTAATAGAACGGCGACAATCCACAGTCAAAAATTCACGGACTTACAGGAGTGACGTCACAACTCCACTGCGGCGAGTATGCCACGGCCGTGAGTAACAGCAACTGGGCTTTATACAGTAATTATTGTAAGCTTCTTCCCGCGTCAGTCTCTTCCTATTATTAGTGTAAGTTTCTGGTGTCCAGTGTCGTGTCTTAAATGAAATAGTTATTTCCATGAATTATGGCTGGAATCAGGCCGTATCAATTTGAGCCCAGGAAAAGTGAAATTGTAAGAATACGGGAAGAAAGCAGTGAGTATAGAGACCGGCTAGGAACCACAGACTGGTGTTTCTGTGGTGAATGTGTTGCTTGAGCAACTCATCAAGAGTGTTTCTGTTGCTGTGAAAGTGCAATGATAAGAGATCTAAAAGAAAGTGCTGAGTGTATTATGAGTACATTTCATAATGAATTTCACGCTGTTGTATTAAACGGCGACACGTTGAATACTGCTAGGCATGTTATGATAGTGAGGGCGGAGCCTAATTTTGAAAAAGAGTTATGGGAAGTAAATAACACGAACAAACGCTATGTAGCTTACAGACACTTAAGTCTTGGAATCTCCACGGAAGAGGAAACAGAGGAAACCTTCATGCGTAATAAAAGAAATTCGTCGCGAATATCCCGACCCTGACAATGAGTACAGAAACCTTCAAACTGCTGATAGAAGGGAAATTTCATATTTTGATTAATTAGAAATTGTTCTTAATGTAAAAGAATGCACTACAATTTATTACATTTTGCAACTAAAACTCGGAAAATTAAAAAAATATATATATCTTAATTTTTAGATTTTTTTTATTTTAGCAATTGTTCCTTCCTTTTACAAGGTTTTAATAACCTGCATTTTTTTTTAAATTCATGGTTTTAACTCATAAATTTGTATCAATATACACATCGAAATTTTTATTATACAAAAGGCAAACAGAGAGAGTAAACATTCCCACACAATAAAAAATATAGGACTCTTGTTTATTTTTTAAATTTTTATATTTTGGTAAAACCGCTTCTCCTATGGAGCCGGTGCACTCGTCACTACTGCTACTAGTTGTTTCACAAATGGACACATCCATATCATTTACTTCCTCACTTTCACAGTTTGAAATACCCCTGAAAATTTCATTCCCCAGCTCACACTGCACACCTAATTCTTTGCAATTTGTATGTGTGTTTAAACTGGCATCATCACTTGTTTGTTCTTAGATATCACTGGTCCCTGCTTCTTCGTTCACTGTCTCACAAAGTTCGCTGCATGAACTTGTAAATGACTAGTCTATTGCTTGTTTTATAATCTTCTTCCTTACATATGCACCAGTTTTTCTCTGACTTTGATCACGTCCATTAATTTCACCCGGTTTCAATTTTAAAGAAGGGATTGCACTTTTTAAACCGGTCTATTTGTTTTGATACGCAGAAGTTCATTTCTAAGCCGGGATGTAATTTCAAAATCTTCTGGATTGAAGTGTTTAGAACAAACGACGGAATTCTGGGTGGGTTCGAAATTACGTCGGTTTATTCGATTCACCTACGCTTTGAATCTATTCGGTGATCTATGGCGATTAAGAAATACATGAATACTTATTCCAAGATCTGTGTTTGTAGTATTTGAACACCCAAAAACACGACATTTAGGCATTTCCGATAGAATAGCACACAAACTTATATATAAAATAATGACACTAGTTGCTTCACCGTACGAAGCGCTACTGAATGAAGCTCGCAGTGAACTATCTGGAGTTGTGACGTCACGACTACAGCTGGTGTATCACTCAGTTTTGAGAGAACGGAGCGTCGTAGAAACTTGGAATTTTCACTGCTATATTTCTACAGTATAAACAAACCCTTTGTTTTGAGTACCACTTTATTTTTAAGTTGACAGGGCCTTTAAAAGAGCTGGCACAAAATCTAGTTAACGTAGCACAGACAACAACTTGTACAGCCGCCATGACAGCTATCGAACCTTCCAGCAGTTTTGTTTCTATTTCGCTCCAGCGTGACGTCATTGTTGTCCACCGGTCCGGTGAGATTCGGAATAAGCTGATTGTGAAGCGATTCTGGGCCCAACTGTAGCGGAATTTCGCTACGCGTAGCTGTTCCAAAGTTTCCACATCCACTGGAAACCACAAACTAAACATTGCAATATTAATTTGGTGGTGAACAATCTGTTGGAAATTAGTCGGTGGCTCGGCATACTTAAAACACATCTTCTGTCTTACGTGCAAGGCTAATTCACATCTTCAAAGATTTCCGGCAGTACAGTGATAAGAAAATCAAGGTATGACTGTACTGTTAGCTTGTTAATATTTTCCTGGACAGTGGATAGGTCATGGTGGGCCTGTTATATTGTAGCAGCTCACCGGATTTAATTTTCAGACATTGTCTTCGGGGATATTAATGTCTAGTACCCCAGTGGATGATGTGGTGACATTGCAACAGCGTATTTTGAAATATGTGCAACCAGCTCCTGAACGCCTGAAATGTTGGTTCTTATACGACAGTCAATGTAGAATCGTGCTTAGGTATGTGTATTCAGATGGTAGGATAGCATTTAAATCATCTACTCTGTGGAATTCTACATAAGGAAAACGCACTATCTGTGAAACGATTCGGTTTGGGGACGCATATATATATATATATATATATATATATATATATATACGCATTTTTTTATTATTTTGTACAGAACCACGCCCGCAAAGTTTATTGAAGCATTTTAGAGACATCCTGTATAAATTGCAACGCAGAAGTAATATCATAATCTAGTTGACAAATGTATATGAAACCATCTTGTAATGCTGGTATTTGATAGCGAAATAAACTATGATGTAAATTTAAAATAAATAATATTTTATTCTTACGCTTACATTTTTAACTGAGAGATAAAACGCGCAATTGAGTCAGCATTAAAAATACTATAGCCTACAGTGAGTACAGCGTCCATCCCCTCGTGCTTCAGTGACTGCTTCCACTCTTCTAGGCATACTCCTCGCTAAATTGTTTATGTTTAGAGTCCTGCGTTTGGTCACTTTGAATACAAGTTAGGTGTACGTTGATCATACTAACTTGTTACGGAGAGCAAGTTGCGAGTCAATAGTTCATTCTGCAGTCTCTCCCCGCACGCTCCGATACTCTGTGTGGGCGCTATAAAATTACATGCCGAATCAATTTAGGTGGAAAAATTAAACATTGAATTGCATGCGGGGATTTTTGAACGCACACTTGAATTGCATGCTGGCGTGCTATTAGTTTTTTATTTTTCCATATCCCACTGAAATTTCATATTGGAGCCAACAGCAACATGAGACACTGTTTTACACTACCTTCTAATAGAACTTATTAAAATACAACCAAAAAGGGACAGAAAAGGAAACGAAAGCCCAGATAATTGAAATTACATTCAATCCATGTTGTATTATTTGAGTATTTAGTGCAGACCATTCCAAGTGGGCAGCTACTGTGATGCACCGTGGCTGCCCTAGGTTCGTATGACCCATACCGAGCCCCGGAGAGAGACAGCGAGTGAGTGGGAAAGAGACGGAATACCGTTCGCTGAGAGAGTTGCATCCGTGCAAGGGTGGAATGAGCCAGTGAGATATAGACCCTATGCATGGCACATTCTATGACACTTAGAAAAAATTCAAGAAATACAATTGCCCAATACAAAATGATAAAACAAAATTAAATTGTCCTATTTTCTGTAGTTGGGAAGACAAATGACATTTCATATCAGGGAAAATTGTTTGAGCAGAATGAATGCGTAACATTGCTCGAACAAACATGACCTAGCTTTACTCTTATTCAGGTTCATGACTGAGAATATGTGTTCACAAAGGTATGTAGAGCCAAACATAACAATTAACTTGCATGTCAATGCGTGAATAAGCGGAAACTCTTTTTGTTCCAAGTTCTTATAAAACGCAACGAGGCCGCCTGGAATATTGTAATATCTATCTTTCAAAATTGTGTGACATTGAATCCTTATCAGTTCTCTGTGAAATTTGACTGGAGCCTGCAGGGCATCATTAAAATGTTAAAAAAAGTTCTGCACGCGGCGACAGATTGTTTGTGGAGAGAGGCTACTTGACTCAAATAACGTCACCAGGAAAGAACACTATACTTCTGAAGTTGAAATCATGAAATCCTTTACAGACATTCCTTCCGTAAAAGGCCGGCTACTTTTGGCGATATTTAGGGCAACAATATAGCTTGCATAGACAGCTCTTTCCGAACTTGGCTCAATGTGCTGCGAAAGAAAGGGAAAAATGAATTTTTAATGGTATTGTCACTATACAAAAAATACATTACATAGTTAAACGGACAGAAAATCCTTTAACAGCTTAACAAATGTTTTTTATAATAATTCCCATACATTGTTGACAACTGTTCAAAATAAATTTACTATAACTTAACCTTTAATTTAATTATATTGCCCTTAGAGTAATTAATTAGTTGAAATAGTATTTACCTCGTCGTAAGAAGACTGCATTTCGACCTTTAGTTTTGTTATGAATGCATTCCTTCTTCGCCGATAATATGAACGTGGGTGTCAGAATGTTTAACTTAAAGTGACGCTTAATATTGTACGTTTCTGGCCGTACTTTGATATGACATATTAAACATTGAACACTGTTGTCGTCAGATTAGACAAGATATAAGACCTCCCAAGAGGGGTTAAATCCTGAACTGACTGTTGACGTACTTCTCTTCATTCTTATTCAGAACAGTTGAGCACAAACGATAGTACACCATATGGATGAATGAATGACTGATGGCACGCACAATCCAGCAATGCCTGCAGAATATCACCGAACAGACGAGTAGAGTTGATGATCGCATGCATTCGTACACCACCACAGCCGTAGCGACAGAGAGGAGTGGGGGTCCACCCAGGGCAGTGTCAGGGCGCCCTAGCCCTCAAACGCTGTGTTGGAATGGTCTGGTTTAGCATATACACACACGTACCACTTACATCCAAGTCCAAAACATTTGCCTGAAATTAGCAGTGTAACACTGTCGGGATCAAATCATCCTATCACTGGTGCACAAAAAACGTATTTGGGCTGAAGTGCTTAGGTATGATCTATATTCCACCCGTTAAGCACATCTTTACTTCTACATATAACGGAGCCACCTCCAAAAGGTGTTTAGGAGAATGTTCAATGCAGATCTCGCTCTCCTGACTTTCTCTCAACCATCAATTGATGAAAGAAAAAATCGATACTCAATCGTGAACGCCACCATTGATTATTGGTCCACAGGCCAATCCCAGTATTGTCACGCAAATTGTAATCGAGCTTACCGCTACTAGGGACTGAGCTGTGCAGCAATTGCAGATCATCTTGAAGTCAAGTTAGCTTCCTGGATTCTTCGTCTGTGAGTCCTAACGCTCATACTGAATTCTTTTATTCCTTGTCTACACAAGGATCGTGTGGTGAAATCGGAAGACCTGGACTTTCAAGAACCTTTCATTTCTGGCTCATATAGACCTCGACTGCTAGATCACGGTCGTTTTGTTATATACCGAGTTCAGGGAATTATTGTAGAACAGTTTGGACTCTTACAAATTGCACATTGATAGCTTTTTTCGCAAAAGGAATGCTTTATCCAACTTTAACCAATGACTGCAGTGAAATTCATCTGCAACTTCCCTTGTTCTGTGATTGTTCTCACAAGGCAATAGCAGATTCACTTGCTGTTCAGGAGTCAACTTGATCTCTTCAACATTCAGTGAACACCACTTACAACTCACAATAATATCTCCTTAATCTCTCAGTAACGCCAAACAATAAACGAAATAAAACAAAACTGTAGAAATTGTTTTTACCGAGGCTTACTTCACGATTGTCACAAAACATAAGTATAGTGAGGATCACGTAAGTATAGTTCCTAAAAGTCTAATTTGGCCATCTCTTCGGTGTTGCCAACTAAAACCATTTATCACCAAAGAGGGCAAAATCACAATGCTACATACTGAAATAATAATAATAATAATAATAATAATAATAATAATAATAATAAAACAATGTCTTACTTATTTACCACATCTCTCTCATTCTGATGTGTTTTCTAAATGGTTCAATAAATTATAAAATAGTATATTTTCCTCCTGGACTTCTCGCATATTATATTGGTAATTAGGATTATATGATCCAATATTACAATTTATTTTGTCTGGCAACATGAAATTCATTGCTTGAAATAAACATTTTACGATTCACGAGACCTAACCTAAAAATGTAGTTCGATCACGTGAAATTATTAGTACAAATTGCGAAAACAGAACACCACTTTAAAATGTACAGCTTACTAAAAAACTTACAAGCACTTTCGTTCTTGGGGAAGTCGCTACCTTGCTATTTCCTCTCTTGGACATTTTAATAATAATCTAAACACGAAATAATTTCATTAAAATGTCAAATATATTTACGTGCATGTTTCATACGAAGTAAGTCTATAAGCTATGTATTTCTTATTTAATTACACTTACCTGAATATAGAGTTTAATTGGAATCACAACGCAACAGAACTAAATTTTGTATTGACATTAATATTAATACCGGTATTACTAATTAATTATTAATTCACAAGTCTAGGTACTTGCATTTTCATCAGTTTACTTTACTGCAAACGGAAGTTACTGCTGCTAACAGAACAGTTAGAAAATAACTGCTAGTTGTAGTATTTGTCAGTACCCGAAGTTCGAAACGAAGTTGATAAATTTAGCGAATAAGCACATGTAATCTCCAATTTACACTTGCGAATTTCCAACACCCAACTCCCCCCCATTTTCCATTCCCCATTACTATTTATCAATTAAATTACCATTACATTAGAATCTTAATAATAAGAAAAAGAATATGTGTTTAAGTGTGATAGATTAGTTCTTTACTCAGCAATTGGACAATCACCGGATGTGAATTAACAGCTTGCATATTATTTGCATCATGCAATATTTGTGTAATATAACACGTTGCAGGTGGTCAATATGCTTCAAAAACATGTTTTTATCATTACTCAGCAATTGCATCGCCGGATAATCACTGGATGTGAGCTTGCATAATATTTGCACATGTAATCACATCATTATTGAGAAGGTGGGATTTTCAAACATGTATGAACTTGTGTATTTCACCCCCCTCCCCCACTATACAGACTTGTATGAACATGTGCATTTCAAATTATTACGTCACGCACTAACTTCCTTTGTGAATTTCAAATTTATGACGCCACACTTTAAGTTACGCCCCTTTGTGACGTAACACTTTAAGCCACACCCCCTTCGTGACGTCATACTTTGGCCACGCCCACTTCTGACGTCACTTGCCACGCCCACTTGTGACGTCACTTGCCACGCCCCCTCAAGCCCTTAAGCCCATTTAGCCTGTCACGTGACAAGCATTTCTATTCTACTAATGTGGACCGGGGTTCCTTCGTTATGTACGCTGCTGTACTCGCCAGGTACACCAAAGACGGACGACGCGGCACGTGCCATATACCCCCATACGAAACAATTTCACTTTTGAATAACTTCAAGGGAAAAATTGTTCCGAGGCCGGGTATCGATCCCGGGACCTCTGGTTGAACGTACTAGCGCTCTCCCAACTGAGCTACCCGGGAACTTCACCCGACACCGTCTCAACGTTTCCCTTTATATCCACACAACTCGCGTGGGCTGACGAAACGCCAGAGACCCACATCGAGTGCACACAATCTCTGTGTGACTTGGAATTGTGGTTTTCTGTTAACGTACACAGTGACGTATATATTATGCAAATCTAGTCTTTCAGGTGAAGCACAATTTCACTTTTCCTTGTCATCCCGCATCCACTGTCTAGTAATAGTTGAAAACCTATGATAGTTAAGTGTTCATTAGGTATTATATGCTGATTTGTAATTCTTGCTAACCACTGACTGAATGAAACATTAATAGAAGCGTGACTAAATCACAAACAAATGACCAGATGTGAAACACAAATCTATGAAATTTCTGTTCACGTGAAACGTTTGGTATTTGTTCCTGGTATTTTCCCCGCTTTGTCCCTCTAATACCCCGTCCAGGCTTAAACCCTATTGTCTTGTGAACAGTATTCAGTGTAGAGTGTAGAGTGCGAGTATATGGACGCAGCACCTCCTGCATTACCCGTGCAGAAGTTAATAACGTAGTAATTTTTAGTGCATACCCAAAAATCGGTTAAACCTTCCTGGATTTGGTTTGTACCATAATTAGGAGGAGCCTCAGAATAGAGTGGATATATCTTCGCGGAGAGAGATCAGACAACAAGCGCGAATTTCTGTGTATAACAGGAGTACTGAAAATGTTACCTGGGTAAGACAACTCTCTTTAATATTAGTAATTTCCTACTGGTTGAATTCTTTTTAAAATAGTGATACAAAGTAAGTAGGGACACCCGATTTCCGCGAATGATTTCTTTCGTGAATTTCTGCTAATTGAGTCTAGAGAGTTAAATCATTATAGGTATGAACAAGACTCGTTCTGTCTATAGAAATTCGTGAAAAAAAAAATCATTCGCGAAAATCGGGTGTCCCTAAAAATAATTACTGAATATAACGGTGTTAATAAAACATAACCACAGAAGTCTGAGACTGGAAGTAAAATAATAATGTATAGGCCTACATTCAAGGGCATATTTACGCATGCGTCAATCTGGGTTATGGCCCGGTTCGGCAGATTTTGGGGGCGGTAGAATTCACCTTTAAACCTAATCTGATGGATGCTATAAAATAAGACGTTACATATGAGCAGGCTTAGAATCCCAAACACTTTAGCAATGTATGCACAACTTGACTATAGAGTTCCTTGAACATAGTAGACAGACATATTGTTAATAGTACAATCTATTGGCGGTGCAAAGTGAAGTACATACCTCACAAGTATACGTGTCCATCGGCAACGTTGAAGGCGTTAGCGTTACAATGAACAACCATGTACATACTTGCAACTAGTTCGAAAAAACTGTTCACTCTGATGGCCTGAGTTCTTTTCGTAGGGAGAGACGGAAGAATACTGTACCTCTGATCACGAACCGGATTGCACACTAACGCACAGGTAAACAAAACTCAAAGTGCCACCTCACTCCATCTGTGCTCCGTTGCACGATAACTTCACTTCATTCTTAAGTTGTCTAGGATCCTAAGCCTGCTTATGAGAAATGAGTGTATATATAAATGTCTTATAGCTAGGCTCCGTATTCCAGCTACCTATAAATTGGAATAAAGCTGCCTGGTTCGAAGTATATGTGATGTCACAGTGCAGGTACAGGTACGTTCGTATACAAAATAGTTACGCATCCTCAGCTCTCTTCTTCTAGAATGTAAAAATCGGAACGCAGTCATAGCAAGTAGTCTTATCGATCACTGCTCTTACTAGTCGTGTTATTTAAATAACTACATCTTTGTGGCTGATTGAAGGTTCATTGCAGAGGTAAGATGCCTTAGGTAAGACGCTCAAGCGTGTAATGTTGCAGGGCACAGTTGAGGATATTTGAACTAATATTTTCACTGTCAATATAGACATTACATAAAAATTGTGTAAAATAAACATAAAAGTGACACTGAAAGGCACTGCAATACCAAAAGGCACGGAAAGGGTGTGGAACGTAATCCAAAAGAACCAGTCCCACCGAAATCTGAAAATTATGAAGTTATTAATTCGACGTTTAGCATGGATTTGTGTAGCCTACCATGATGTTCAGTGCCAACATCTCAATTAATAAATTAAATAATCTACATTTTAGGGAATTTCTAGAAAAGTACACAGAAAATTGGTGTTTTCAGTGATGAGAGATAAATGAAGATCATAATGAAACACGAAAAAAATATCAGACAATAGGAATATCTATATCATGGACCAATAACGTCATGTGCTATTGATAGAAATTCTTGCAATATAAAGTCATTTCAAGTGACATCCGCATATGTTCAAGTTCAGTAACTTAAGAGTGCACGTTATTATTCATTGCAAAGATCACGAAGAAAATGAACATCACGCCTCAAGCATGTGTTTACTAGTATAGCTTCAGAATGTCGGAAATTGACTGTACTCCACAAACACGCAGCGACGACCTGTTTGTTTATACCCTTATCCGTTGCATTACCTGTTTTCGGTGTACTACTATACCCACTGTGTCTTTAACTTCAGTCTTCAGGTAGCTAGATTACGAAGCCTACTTATAGCCTATATAATCTCTGTTCTACACATTATTCACCATATGGTAATGCAGAATTCCTGCAAGGAAATATCATATGTACTTCGGTACATCATAGTAATCAGCAGGGAACGGATTTATATGGACTAAAAATATATGAAATATGTAAATATATATGTAGTTATTTTTACCAAAATATGGAATTAAATATGGATTTTTACCAAAATATGGAATTAAATATGGACTTAAAATTATAAAAAAATGACTATGTACGTTAAATATTGGTACATTTTAATCAAACTAAACAAAAAATATAATGGACGTACCTTATCTTCCAATGTAGTTTCAACAAAACACAATTTTTATTGTCTGTTACCATAACAATAGGTTACAAACATTTCTTTCAAGTGCTGAAAAGTGAATCTTCTTCTATTGTCTCTGAGGATAGATTTATACTGACTAAAAGAGCGTTCGACGTCACAAGAAGTAACTGGTACATAATTCAATTTCACAATGTCTGCTGGGGATAAGTCCAAGTTAATCTTCACTGTTGATTCACCACTCATCACAGCAACAACCTTTTGTAGTTCTTCATATCCAGGGTTTTTTGAAAGTACAGTGTCCACCTTAGCTCTTACTGCATCTGCAACTTTACCTCTACCACGATTCAGTTGTTCCACAGTACTATTTATAATTTCAAAACTTTCAGATAGTGAAAGGTGCCTATTTTGGAGACTTTTGAGCGTTTTTATGATGCATGAAAATGTATGCTGAATGTGAGCTAAGTCATTCTTCACACTTATGTCACAGGTAACTGTTTTCGCAGTATCAATTGAGACTGCATCTTCAGAGTCCAATGCAAGGAGAACATTGTTAATAGAGTCTATATGTTCGGCATAATATTCAACTGCTTCTAGCCATGTACCCCATCTAGTTAAAATTGGCTTTGGTGGCAATGGAATTTCAGGGTACATTTCTTTCAACTGGGAGCTTTGAGAAATACTTTTTTCACTGATGAAATCAACAAATCTACTTTAGGGAAATTGTCTCTGACCACTTCTGCCACACGATGAAATGCATGCGCCACACAAGTAAAATGAGTCAATTTAGGATATACAACAGATAATGCTTGTCCAGCTTTGACCATATAAGGGGCAGCATCGCTAATAAAGAATAACACATTATCGTACATAATACCCTTTGGCCACAGGATACCCATAGCTTCGTTGAACAGTTTAACTATAGTTTTGTTATTGCACTTTTCTAGAACATCACAATGTAAAAGAATTCGTTCAGAATATTGTTCACTTAACAAACCGATAACTACATTACCAACAAGTCTACCTTCTTTGTCGGGAGTCTCATCAATGGAAACCCAAATTGAACTATCTTTAATTTCATCTCTTATCTTCTGTATTGTCTCATCGTAGATGGATGGAGCATACGTCTTCCTAAGTGTTGACTCATCCGGGATTGTATGTTGAGTATATTTTTCAAGGAATTCCCTGAAGACCTTATTCTTTAGTTTGTAGAGAGGAATATCAGCAGAGATGAGAGAACGGCACAGGTCGATGTTAAACTCAGATCTTACATTCGATGTTGTTGGGTGTTAAAAACAATTGTCTCTGCTTGGAATTTAGTTGTTTGTTGGCCTGATGTTTACTAGTTGTAATGTGTTGTTGCACCAGGAACTTTTGTGTAGATGATACTGCACACTGACACAAATTACAAAATAATATTTTATTGTCAGTTGATAAACCATCTTCTTTAAATTCTGAAATGTAACTTGTTAGTTTTGATTTTAAATTGACTGAATGACGTACTTTTGGCATATTTACCGTCTTTATAGTATGATTTACAAAACTGAACCTATGTGTACTCTGACTGGCATTTAACTGTTGAGCTGCACAACTGAAGTCTGTTAAAAATTTTAAATTAAATTAATACAGTTTTGTAACTTACTTTCCCATTGTTGATAGGACTGCTAATTTTCAAATAACTCTGATGTTAAAGGGATTACTGAACATGTGTTTAAATCTCTATTGTTGAAATGTATTTTTAAAAGTTAATGGAATTTTGTTTTGTTTTATTGTTAAACCTAATATAATATGGACTGTTTTATATGAAATATGGAAAATATATGGAAATTAACGAAAATATGTACTAAACTCTAAAATATGGAAAAATATGGAAAATAAAAGTAGGATTTTTCAACCCTACACATTGTGAAACATAAAGATAATGCAAAATATAAATTATATTAGCTTTATAAGTAAATATGTATTTACATATAAATCCTTTCCCTGGTAATCAGTGACGCCACCGGCGTGGCTCAGTCGGTTAAGGCACTTGCATGACGGTCTGAAATTGGGCTCGGGCGCGGGTTCGATTCCCGCTTGCGCTGATTACCTGGTTGGGTTTTTTCGAGGTTTTCCCCAACCGTAAGGTGAATGTCAGGTAATCTATGGCGAATTCTCGGCCCCACCTCGTCCAATACAATCTCGCTATCACCAATCTCATCGACGCTAAATAACCTCGTAGTTGATACAGCCTTGTTAAAAACCAACTTGAAAATAATGAAAAAATACAGTGACACTGTTTTGTTACGCCGCGCCGTTTTCATTTTCCCGTCGCCCGCCGCTAGGAGCTTATCTGCGACCAAGCGACCAACCGATCTGCCGGCACTGAAGCATTTAGTATAGGAATTTGTACTTACCCAGCTCAAAGTAGGTGTTGGAAATGTCCCCTACCAACTGCTACACATTGTTGACACCTTCTTATGAAATTGTTAATTATTTTAAGAAGTTCTGCTTCACTGATTGACTCGATTTAAGCTCTTATATAGTCTTTAAGCTCATTTATTGTATGCGGATTTTTCGCATAACTCTTATTTTTAAGTGTCCCCCATAGATAGAATTTGCACGATGTTAAATCTGGACTTCGTGGGGCCCACAAATTTTTACTGATAATTCTCCTTCCGAAAATTCGACGCAATTCCCTCATGGATTCTTCAGCAGTATGAGCAGTGGTGGAGTCTTGTTGGAAATATACTGAGGAACGTTCTCCATAAGTCAGTTCATCTGAAAATGGATCAAGGATCTCCTTCACATAACGCTCACTGGTAACTGTGCCCTGAGTGAAAATAGGTCCAATAATTCTGTGTCCGTTCATTGCACACCACACGCCTATTTTTTCAACGTACAAAGGTGTTTCGAGTACAAGATTGGGTTTCTCCTGACTGTAATACCGATGATTTTGTGAGGATACGTGTTCATTTAAATGAAAATAGGCCTCATCAGAAAAATAAATAATTAATGTCGGATCAATTTCCTCAGAATTTACTTTCTCTAAAATCTAATTACAAAAATGCAACCTCTTATTGGGATCTTGTTCATTTAACTTTTGAAATCCGGAATTCTGTATGGTTTTAATTTAAGTAATCTTGTTGTTTGACGAGCGAACTCGTAACTTACTTCTGTTTTACAATAAATGAGCTTAAAGACTATATAAGAACTGAAATCGAGTCAGTCAGTGAAGCAGAACTTCTTAAAGTAGTTAACAATGTCATAAGAAGGTGTCAACAATGTGTAGCAGTTGGTGGGGTTCATTTTCAACACCTACTTTGAGCTGGGTGAGTACAAATTCTTACACTAAATATTTCAGTGCCGGCACACCTGATGACCGATTGGCTGCAGATAAGCTCCTAACGGCGGGCAACGCGGCAAATGAAAACCCCGCGGGGTAACAAAACAGTGTCCCTGTATTATATTAGTTCAGAAAGCTGACAAGCAAACATCCTGATGAAGGCAGATAAAAGAGTTAAATTTTTTCTTCCACCATGTTGATAATGTCAAAAGAAATGCTTATACAAATTTTGGCCACTCGATTGCAATTACGAGGATCGTAATAAAATAAGTTCGCCATGGGCCGTTAACAGAAAGAAAACACAATTTCATTGGAAAAATGTATTGGAACAGACACAGCAATTGAGGGGTTTGCCGGAAGAAAGGCGGATAGACCTATACGCCCTTCTTCAGGAAAACGGTTTAAAATGTAGTGAATAATTCGCAAATTATAGTAGCGAAATTTTGTTTTGATTGTACTGTACATACCTGCAGGGCAGGGCTGTGTGCGTGCGTGCGCGATTTAGTCAGTCAGTCTACAAGTAGAGCTAGTGCTGCGCGTTACCGCATACTGTACTGTGTGTGTTTTCTCTTGGTAGACACTAAGCAAACATATAGGCCTATAGTTCAATTTAGTCAGTCCAGTTGTTTCCTTTGACTACTTTTTATGTTCATTATTGTCCTTGCTTTAAGAGTAAACAAACTTATGAAACTCATAGATTCAGACGGAAATATTTTATGTTCTATAAAGAGATTTGTTACAATATTCAGATTTTTGGGCTTATTGTTATGAGGATTATACAAAGAATAAATTTTATTTATTTATGTTCACACAAAATGGAGATTTTCTTTTTCTGTTATATTCAGAGATTTTGCTTTGCGTACTTATTGTCTACTCAGTATATCTGAAATAATGTAAATTACTTTAGTAGTAGATAATAAATGAGGCACTCAGAAGCAAAGTGATACAAGTGACATTTAGTAAGTTTTGAGATAAGTGACTTTGAAGTTGAAACGGAAATTAAAAAATCTGTTGCAGGACTATGTTGCTGTAAATTTACAGTTGTATATGTTGGTACCTATATTTTTTGACTTCTAAATAGAAATTGTCTATTCTAAAACAGTTTAGGTAAAATAGGGTCCTAAGTCACATGTATTATTTTGCCACGAAAATATTTTTGAGGAAAAGTAATATAAGTGCAAGGGTTTTCAGTATTTTTATATTATTTAAAACAAGAACAAGGACATTGCTTACAACATTTAAACATTTCTGTCTTAACAGCACTTGAGCTTTCTTGTTATCACATTATAACAAAAAATGTGTCTGTATAACCGAAAGAATCAATCAATCAATCTTCTTAATGTGTCCAGTTGTTTGCAGACAACATAAAGTCAATTATAGTCCACTGTAGTATTTTCAGTTCTTCTTTTTTATAGTAAATTAGGGGTATTTTGATCGGTGTTCATTATGGACGCCTGTTACTAGTAGTCAGAGTTGGGGTGTAGTCAATATATACTGCAGAGATGTGTCTTCTGCAACTGATACTGATGATTTTAATTTACTTCTTTTGTGGTTTATGGATGGACAGTATAGAAGAATGTGTTCCAGATCTTAACATGATTATTACACCACAGACAAGTAGGATTATCAGAAATGTGAAATCGGTGTAGGTACAATTGTGTGAAAATGTGACCTGTTCTGGCTCTTGTTAAAAATGTTTGAACATGTCTGGGCAAGTTTTTGTAAATTTCCATGTCATTTGGTTTCTTTTGTACAGACTGTGAAATTTTTCCTTTGTCAGAAGAGAGCCAATTGTTGATCCATAAGTTTATAAAATGAAACTTTACTGAAGTAAAGACATTGGATAGAGATATCACTTGAAGAGATCTTGGTTGCAAATATGTTGCCTGTTTCGCAACGTTTCTGAATTGGAATAATTCTATGTGCGTATAGGTGTGGTACACATTTGATTATATTAAATATAGCCCCCTTGAAGTCGGTAAGTATTCAAATAGATCTTTCAGAAATTTGAGTAACACACTAAAGAGCAGCATCAATAGCTAGCAATTCAATGTCAAGAATGGAGGAGGCTGAACATGATATGAAGTAATTTTCTTGATATTTTGGAATATAATACCCTGCTCCTGATATTCCATCATCAGGGTTTAAAGATTCATCTGTATAAATTTGAAGGTAATCCTTATATGTGCTGCAGAGTTGTCCCATGGCATCTAACTTAAGAATGTATGGAGGATCATTTTTGAAATGATTTCGTGGAATTTGTAGGCTATGTTCTGGAATTATCCATTTTCATGGAGGAATTTCATTTACAACTGGAGTTTTAGCAATGAGTGTGTCTGTGTTATAGATTGGTATTTCTTCTTTATTTATTTTGTAGAAATTACATAGGATATTATCTGACAGTTTGAAGAACATCTGAGATGTGGATGAGGTTTGCAATTTTAAATGTATTTTTAGATCCTTTTTTAATACATAGTGTCTGATTGGTTGAATATTATATTCAATTTCTAGGGCAACAGTTGATGTGGTTTTTGGTACTCCGAAAGAAGAGGGCTGAGAAAATTTCAAATTTTAAATGAAATTCAGTCTTAGTCGCTGTTCATTACGTCACTAGCCTCATCTAATGAAGTCACATCTCTCTCTGCTGAAACATCTATGTTTCTGTCATGAAGTGCATCTGTAGTGTTCCTACCGCGAATATTCCTTCAACTTCCTCTTCCTTGCACTTTCCACGTCCTACAGTCCTTATTATAGGCCCATCCTAATGCTTCAGGTCATCAAAGAAAGAGTGGTGTATGAGTGGAATGAATTTCTTTAGCTATTGCAAGTTGTTCCACTTAGCAAAAGTTATCCTTATTGGATCACTGTATAGTTGGTCGAGCTCAATGTGTGCAGGCCTTCCACGAAGATGTTTCGAATATGTAATCTATTACCTCTCTCCATTATGGCAAATGAATTAGTCATACACAGAAGAAACGCAACAACAATATGTAAACAACGCACTTGTATTACTTTGCCTCTCAGTCAAAAGTCTGTATGCATTGTAATACAAGTGTAAGGCCAACATGGAGCAGCACTGACTGGAACTGCACTTATATTACTTTTTCTGTGAACAGAAGTGATGTTAAAGATTTAGAATATATACTTATCTCATTTTTTAAAAAATGTCACTTATATTACTTTGCTTCTGAGTGCCTCAAATGTCATAAAATGTATCTTTGTTTCAATTACGTGTGAAATTTAAATCTGAAATCTACATTAAATCCCCTAAGCAAATCATTATATGGATAAAGGGCGTATAGACCGAAGTTTTATATGGTACAAATATAAGGAAATTTAATAATATAAATTGCCTAAATGCTACAAAACATTTATACTCGCTAAGAGTTTTAATTTAATATATAATTTTGTTCACTATCTGTATAACATTTTATTCAGTTGCTTTTTAAAATCTTAGATTGCCTGTATCTCAATTCAACATATTGACGTATACGCCCTTTTTCCGGCAAACTCCTCAATTGTTGAGGTATTTTTAAACACATTCCCACCAGAATTGAGACATTTGTCATATCATGGGATCGACAGAGAGGTGCAGACAGCTGTCAAACGCTGGTTACAATCCCAGGCGGCTGACTTCTACGAACACAAGAAAACAAAAATTGATCCCATGTTATGAAATGACTCAATTCCAATGGGCGATATCTTGCCAAATAGCGCAACAATTTCTGTAACTATTTCAATAAATCTTTCCATGCAATTGTGCTTTTTTCTGTAAATGGTCCTAGAGAAAATCACTTTATGGACGGCCTCGTAATTGCGGCCGAGTGGCCAAAATTTGTATAAGCACTTCTTTGGACATTATTAACATGGTGGAAGAAAAAAAAAACTTTTTAATCTGCCCCCATCAGAATGTTTGCTTGTGAGCTGAGCGACCAAAAGAAAATATTAGTTTATTTGTTCTTAAGATTTGAAGAGTACAGAAGAAAAAGAATGAATGTCACATTGCTGTTAAGGGTCAGATAATGATCTAATTCAGTAGATTACTGCAAAATGTATAATTGTTCCTATTAAAAATTAAGGAAAGGATGATTATCCATTATGATGGTTCTCCTTTTTTTTATCAAGTTTGATAAGAACAACTCTAAAATTTGTAGTAATCTATTGAATTAGATGGTGACATCCCCTTAAGAGCATTGTGAAATTCATCCTTTTCCCGTGTACTCTTCATTTGTTATCCTTCTGCGGAATAAATTATTGTACAGAGCGTTCCTCGGAAAAAAAGATTTCACTTCTTTGCAGGTGAAGCAGTGCTCAAAGATTTTGATCTACCTTGTATTTTTATAGCAAATTCGTCGACTACAAGATTAAGAAATTAGGAGTCTCCTTGTACCTGACACAGTAATTTTGTTTTATGTTGAGGCAAATTCGTGAAGTTTTCCCTATCCTAAGAAATTCCTTACGTAGTTCTTAATTCTTTTCAGTGCTGAAAAACTACGTTCTACGGAAGCATTATAGCCGTAATAGTCAAAACCAGTTCACACATTTTCACAGCTTCGCAGTATGTACTTTATAAATCATTCCATTTTATGAAAGTTCTGTGATGCATGTTCTGTGGTATGTGACCTGAAGGGTACCAAATTCAATCATTTTGGCATAATTTTCTTTCATCTTATGGAATCCAACTCCTGGAAATATTACTCGGTATGTCTGAAAATTCTTAGAGTTTAGAAGTTCCAGGAAACGTAATGAATCTTCAAGTTGTTGAATCTGTGTGTCATATGCTGCAAGAGTGTATCTAGATTCTAGAATCTCATAACACAATTGCCTGACAGTGGCGGACGGTGGGTTTGAAAGTTGAGGAGACCAAGACGTGACTAATGAGAGTTTGCACTACATGTATTAAAAACATAAGGCCTGTGACATATCTCATTACTAAGCGCAGAATTTATAGGTTTTAATAAACTATAATTAAGTTTTACAATTTATTTTTTAGGATTTTAAATCTATGTTTAGGCATTTAGGGTGCTATTCATAGACATTTCGCAGCACGCGCTACGAGCGTACTAAGCTAGCCCCGGCTATCCACTGGTTACTAGTACAGAATTCAAATCATATCCTATCGCTAACACTGGTTTATGAATACGAAAAACGCTGATCATCCACCGGAAGCCAGCGCTAAAAATGTCTATGAATACGGCCCCTACAGTCGAAAGCAGACGTGACTAGCAGTACAGTTGTCAGCGGTGGGTAGGACGTCTCCAAATTCGGCTCCCCTCGCGCGTTCTAGTTAAGTTTAAACACTCTGCTAACCAGCTATCTTATTGGTTGAACTGCTGTTGTCATGGTTACCGGGGGGCACAGTGATGTAGCTGTCTGCTCTCTCCCGCTCTCGCATAGACAATTCAGGCTGCTAGATGTCGACTATACAGGTTACAGCGCTATCTGTTATTTTTCGGTACAAATTATTTGTGTTATCTGCAGTATAGCGAGCAGGTATCACCAACTGGATGTGGTCGACTTGATGTAACTTACATCTTAGCCGTAGTGAATAGTAAAATTAATATAAAAAGAAAAATGTCCGTCATTTGCTATAACTTATTGATCTTAATTCAGCTGGAATTAATACTGTCATATTGTGTTCTGGTAAATATTAGGGGAGGCACGGCCTCCCTTGCCTCCCCTGAAAATCCGCCGCTGCTGCCTGAACATGAGTTTTCATATGCAAGTTGTCAATTAATCTTTGTCGTTTAGCAACGGAAGCTAAGATTTATCGACATTCCTTGCGTCATTGTTTTACTCACGAGTTAAGAGAGCTCAGGATGACACTCGACATTTTTTGAACATTTGAAATAAAGAGCTCATTTTACTTCCGTTTCCTTATTCTTACTGCTTTACTGGTCGGTTCGCCACGACTTTCACGAGGTTCTATTTGTCCTGTTATCTCAATTTGCCTACGTAATTGGTTCACACGAGGATTGCGAGTTCTTTGCCACGCTCACTGAGCATTTTCCATTTCTTTAATTCAAATGCAGTGACCTAAAGAGCGGAATCGTCTTGTTCTGGAGTGGGTGAAATGGCTAACTATAGTGAAGTACGTACAACTTTCGTCTTTTCAGTTGTATAGCATTTGGAATGGAATTTAACTGAGGGGGGGGGGTACGGATGGCCCAGCACTGCGATCTGTTGATATCTATTGCGATGTCTCGATGTGGAATGAGTTGCATGCCACAGATCCTCTACGCGCACCGCCCTAACCACATGATTCCCTTAACGACCGGTCCCTACAGTCGACAGAATTCATATACCATTCCTGCTTCGGCAAATTCCCCCAAGGCCCCCCTGTCGGTCTGAGGCGAAACTCCTTCCCCGTGTAGGTCCGCCTCAGGTGCCATTGCAGAAGCCATCCAACATCGCTGAACTACATTCCACGGAGGCCGGTCGAGAGAGTCAGAAGTTTCGGGAGGCCGCCTGTAGAGTGATCTGAAAAACCAGAAACGGGAGGATGAGGAAAGGATGATGGGGGAGGAAAGGAAGTGGCGAAGATGAGTGGGATTCCAATCGCCTAATAAATTTACCTGATATTCATCCATAGGAGTGAGGGAACAACACCGAAAAAACCTCACCCAGGCAACTCGTCCTTACCGGGAATCGAAGCCGGGACCGTTGGGTTCGAAGTTAGACTCGCTAACACCTCAGCCACAACGGTGGACTGTGTAGCATTACATTCGTAGTTGCTAAAAAATAATTCCTGTCATTTTAAGGACAATAAAATCAACAGAAATATTCATGGACTCTTCAGAGTATACTGTGGACTGTTGAGGTGAAGTTACCCTTTAATGGAACATGAGTAGTATTTCATTCGTACCGTAGAAGTGGGTAAAGTCAATCAGTGTGTGTAAAATCGTTCATTTGCGATTTTTATTGAAAATTATATATTCTCTCAGTTACTTGTTAAAATTTTGTTATGCTGACTTCATTGCCTTACATTGTAAATGTAAGCGAGAGGGACACAAAAAGCCTGCGAATGCCAACAATGGGAACACAGTGTAATTACCGTTGAAGTGAAAATTGTTATTTTCAACTTTTTCTCTTAAATGAAAACAAAGTCTTACAAACTCTAAATTATAGTCAGCAGTGAAAGGAGACAGGAAGTATACGTAAGTACTTTTCGTTGAGATTGTATCCTGAAATAATTGTTTTGCAGTTCGTAAATGTTAGTATTGAAACTTATTATTTTAAGAAAACTTGTACCTTTGTAGGGTTAAGTCGATCATGCCATCGACCTACTCGAAGCAGATAGGACCAGCAGGAAGAATAAATTGTTCACCGAAATACCTCCAGCTAACACTTATAAACAGAAAAGTGTCATAGTATAGTTTATATTAATGGGATAGTGGGGAAAGAGGAAGACGAAATTATGGTGAATTTCTTGCGTAAGATAAGTACTGCCAAAGGAATATATTTTGTACATCCCTCTGTACCTGACTATGGGAACAACGTAGTTTCTAAAGTGACATAAGGAGGGGGAAGATTTGAAATAACATCTGATATAAACCTAAGCAATGTTGAATTGCAGTTTAGATTATAATGGTATTTCAATGTAAATTTTGAATTCTTAAATCTTTGTTTGTTGGTATGTGAAGTATTAAAATATGTTTTTATGTTTTATAAGTTGGCAGTCATAGTCACGATTGTACAGTGGAGACCTATAGGCCTAATTGTATCGAATAGTATGATCACAGTAACAAAAGATGCACTATATAAGGCTATAGACATATATTGAAGATTATTATTGTTTTTTACACCCCTTATAACAAATAAAATATATGTAATACACTTAATTTATTTTTTAAAAACATAAACAGTGATCGACTTTACTCCGCAATATTTTAAAATCGATCTTAAACTAAAAATTCAATGGTGATCGACCTTACCCTATTTAAGCAGGTAACTTTGATCACAAGTCAAATAAAAAAAAGTTTTTTATAGGTTGTAATTCAATTCTTGTAACGTGTCTTCATAAGTGAAGGATATGACGACAAAATGATATTTTCTGAGGAACTTCGCTCCATTGCATAACCTCAATATCATTTTAAAAATTGCAAAATTTTGATCGACTTTATCCTCTTCTACGGTATTTGCTAAAAATTCCTGACATTTAAGAAAAATCGAATCAACAAAAATATTCATGTACTGTTGATATGAAGTTACATGAGTTTCTGGAATTTTGATTGAGAAGTGAAGTTCGCAGTTCTTATATATTTCTATATCCATACTCAGATTATATTTTTACAATAATGTAGGAATTACATACCCTATGAAACAATGCAGCGTATTAAATATTTGACTTATTTTAATTCTTTGAAATTATACTTCGCTCATCGTGTGAATTTGTATCTCTAAAATGTTACTTAGGTATTGCAGGGATCCGATTGCTACGGTGTCCTTAATGTTGCGTTTATGTAACCCTAGTTTAATATCACTGATTGAAAGTACCGTAACTCTTGTCTTACTTCCGGAACAATGAGACATTTTTCTTATAATACTACTGCTGCTGCTGCTGCTGCTGCTGCTGCTGCTGCTGCTAACAATAACAATAACAATAATTTAGCTTCTTGACTTCATGCAATAGTTTTACTTACAGATTAAAGTAAATAGTTAACATACGAGTTATAATAGTATCTGTGAGTTTTAACATTCAGAGTTCCTATGAAATGATGCAAGCCGGACAAAAAATACGATATTAAAAGTATCTTGCAAAGAAAGTGCTTTTCCTATAAACAAAAACATTCACTTTTTGGATACGCAATAAAATAACTACGTCCGATATTACAATAGCGGTTTCGAAATCCCGCGCGTTTCCGTCCCTGCCATGGCGGCTCTACGCTGCTTCAATTTGGAAACTTGTTTCTCATTTCTCCGCTACTGCGTGGTCGGAGCTCGCTGCCAACTAGCTTACGTCAGGTCTAGCATTGCTTACCTTGAAACTCTGGTTCCACACTAAGTTAACTATAATTATAATACTGTACTTGCCATGTCTTGTGTCTAACTTACGATATGAAATTAAACTTACACAATAATACGAATGTCGAAACTAACAATTAAAAGTAATTGTACAATACTGATACACAGCATTAGAGATTCCACATACAGGTGAACCGTAAGTAATGTCTATAATTTCATGGAGCTATTCTTTTAGGTATTTCAAACAAAAAAGTTTAATACATTTTTGCTCGGTTTTGCTTCCATTCCAATAAAAAATTGTTTTATGTGAAACATTTCATAGCGTGTTTTGAGAAAGCCATTGATTTAATTCCCAATATACGCAGTCAATTTCATCGAACAGTGTATTATAATGGTAAAGGAATTAAAGAATTTTAGTTTTGTCCTTTAAATATCCATAAATTTAATCCGAACAAATGTAACATTTTAAAATTCATTTTTAGGACTAAAAGTTACGTTTGTTCGGATCATATTTCTGCACATTTAAATGAAAAAAAAAAAAACTAAAAATTCTTTAAATCACTTATCATAATGCACTATTCTTTTAAATTGACTGAGCATATTGGGATTAAAACAATGGCTTTCCCTAAACACGCTATGAATTTTTTCATATAAAACAATTTAAATCTGAAAAAGAAGCAAAAACTTTTGTTTCAAATATCTCAAAGAATAATCCCCTGAATTTAATGATGTACTTATGGTTCACTCTGTATAAAAATATCTTTGATATAACTTTTCGTTCTGAAAAAGGAATTTTACAATGTTAGATTTGTTCAGATCAAATGTCTGCACCTTTAAAGGAGAAAACTAAAATTCTTTCAATCATTTATTATCATAGTGCATTGCTCTCTTAAATTGGCTGAGCATATTCTGAATTAAACCAATGCGCAGTGTGTTATAACTGGAACTTGGAAAATTCAGGTGGCTCAAATTTTGTTTCTGGGTCTCTACATTAACATCAAGTATTCTGTTACAGTGTCTGCTATAGTATAGCTATCGGAACAGCAAAGTATGTCATGAAAGCAATTGTGCGAGAAGAGGTAAGGTCACTTGCCAACAGCTGACTCGAATATTTTAAAAATTTCAGAGATCATAGAAGAACAAGGTAGGCAGGCCTAATGACGAATTTACTGAGAGTGTAGAATTGTAGGTAGAAGGAAATCGCTTTTATTGTGATGGCAGTCATAGAATAGAAACTTATACGAGTTTCTGAATTATATAAGCGGGATTCGAACCCCATCCGAACACAGCTCCGGATCCGACTTAGCTACGCCGGTGGTTATACCTAATTATAAATTAATAATCAGAATAAATGGATTTGAAATTGCTCATCATTGCGTTGGTAAGAGTTTTGGTTAGTGTAATTTGTGTGTGGTAAACTGATCTAAAGGCTTAATTTCGTAATTTCAAGTAACTCAAGAAGGGGTTTTGTTATTAGAGGTTCGTTAACGATATGAACTTGAGTTTAGTAATCATAGCGAGACATTAGTTTACGGTTTGAATTATTTTTCCTTGTTTTGTGTGTGTATTGTCTTCTTTATATAGAAAACATAAATATTCAACTTTTATGTCCTTTAGCAGCATTATTTAGGCCTATAGATAAATGTTTTTCACACACTATACTTGTAGCAAAGTCGTATGAAGGAGTTTCTCATGAAAGCTACCACTTCACAATCCGTTCATAGATAATGAGCCAACCCTTGAAAGACACACACACAGGCTGAATGACAGACCGTTGTTAGTGGACGTTTTTCGCATCATTGAAATGTGAACGCAACTAAAATGCCATGGATGACGTTAGTATGACGTCACACCCTTAGAAACCGACGCCCTCCGTGTTTCCAACAACTTTCCCGTTGCGTTGCTAGGCTAAGCACAATAACAAAAATTGTTATGCTCCAAAGTGTTGTCCCTACAGTGAGAGGGGCTATTGTTGACTCCTAAGGTTTCCATAGGATGAAAGATTGAAAATAACTTGGATACGGAGTACAGAGTTGTTTCCGATCTCTGATAACGAATTTGAATGACATCATGTGCGTCAGGAATCAACACCGACAGCTGAATTGCGGCGAGAGGCGACAGACCAGTAGTGAGTGATTTAATAATCAGAGTGCACCGTGTATCACAGTAGCAATGCCCAAGAAAATCGAGCCTTTTTGGGAGGAGTACATAACAACCCTTTCCGATGCCAAGTACAGTTACGTGAAAATCATAGGAACCTGCAAAAAACGTGGTTTCGTTATTTCCAAGAAAGGCATCTTGTGTGTACCTATAAGACTGGCAAAGCTCAGATGGGGTTAATTCCAGAGTAGAAAAAGCATGCAAATCCACCCCCGTCACAAGTCGCCGCATCCCATGAGATGATACAAATGAATTCCATTCGAGTTTTACCGATCTTATTAAGAACACAGAAGATGCCTTTCTTTCAAATAACGAAACCTCGTTTATTGCAGGCTTCTTTTATTTTCACTTAACTGTACTTGGCATAATGTACCCCCCCCCCAAAAGGCTCGATTTTCTTGGGAATTTCTGCTGTGAGTCGCCGTCACTCTGACTATGAGATCACTCACTACTGGTCTGTTACCTCGTGCCACAGTTCAGCTGTCGTGTGACTCCTGACGCACATGATGTCATTCAAACTCGTTATACATGTACGCTCACCAAAATAACCTTAACTTTATAAACTCGGCATGCAGCCTAACATGAAAGATATCCTATGACATACAAGAAATGCATTAAAGCTTACACAGTCTTTATTATTTTGCAAAGGAGGAAGGATAGAGTACTCTGAAAAAGCTCTCTTATCAGTAGTTGTCATTTTCAATATGGCAAAATAGAAAATGTCCCTATGGTGTCTCTTTGGAAACTACCGCCCAATAATGTACGAAATACAATATATTATAGAGTATTATTATAGTAATATTTATGATTAATATCTACAATGCAATATGATGGTTACTATTTAATAATACATGAAATCTATACTTATTGCATTACTATAATATTTACATAATAGGTCTATATGCTGTGAAATGCTAAGAATTCATCTACAGAATAGAAGGTATAAGAAATTAAGTAATTGTTTCGTTTGGCCTTCCTCGAGGACAGGAACAATTCATCGTTGATACTGCAATAGGTTGTAGTCTATGTAAAAATTTATATGTTTTCAGAAATCACAAAACTTGTCTTTCTTCACGTTACCTTGAGAACTCGCACATATTTAGCACCACTGATGCTACTATCTTCCATCGTCACTTATTAAGAATATAATGGAATCAAAAATAAATAATCACACTCATGTTTACTAATGTTTAACTAATCTCAAACATGAAATTCAAATTTCCCGGTATCTAATTAGGCCTAGTATTTATTATATTTAAGACAATTAGTATTAATTTACGTTATTGTTTATACTAATTTGAACTTCATAAGTTTCATTTTTCGTGCTATCTTTAACAATTCCTTTTATGATGTCACATTCTCACAAATAATTAATTAAACGATTTGATGTGTTCCGACTCGATTTCATTTTCGCCTTTCTCTAATAATTTCCTTTCACCTCGAAGAGAAACTACTATACTGTGAAATTTAATTACGCTCTCTCTTGCCATTTCGCTGTCAATAAATACACGATGAATGATCAACTGTGATATTAAGTCCAAACCAAGAAATTCAACGTCGTAAACAATGTTAATTGTGCCAAACCTGGAAATGTTTGGAAACCCGCTCAACTTCTGCCATGACAATCAGCCACTCCCATTGTAACATTCAGTACAACTGTTTAAGAAGCTTCTGGTACAAGCAGATAGCTGCAGGGGTCGGAGTTGACCAGTTTCATTCCCTCCCATTCCAAGGTATATAGCTTTACTCGCTCTTACCAGAAATAAAATTCAAGAAGATTATTGTTCAGTTCTCTGCGGATTTAAATTCTAAATCTAAGCACTGTTATAATCAGTAGCTCTATTCTCTCCGTACAATGGAAATACAACTTTTTCTTCCCACTTAGTACAGACTGTGGGTTTATGTATTTCAAAAATTAATAATACTAGTATTTAATAAAATACATTAAAATTAAAGATTTACTACAGTTGTATGAGCATACAGTTGTATGCTCGTACAACTGTAGTATATCTCCTTTAATTTTAACGTATTTTATCGATTGTATGAACACTGTAACAAAAACTTGACCAAATAAGTGTATTTTATCATACTAGTAATTACTTGAACTTATGGCGCAGTTAAAAATTGTATTGCCAAATATGTAATTGCATGGTTAAAAATTGTTTTACCATATGAGGCCCTCAGTGCACACATAGCCCAACCCACGAAATTATATTTTCACTTTGTAATAGTGTGCGAAATGCGATACACAATCGAACATTGCGCTGAAATCTCATGGAAAAACAGGTAATGATGATTAGGCTAATTTACACTTTGAAGAGAACAATATGAGGAGCTCTGTAAAGCAATAAACTCAATATGCAAATTTTGTGTGTTGGGCCATTTGTGTGCTCAGCGCCTCATATAGGCTTAAAAGGAGAGGTTGTCAGATCGATGTTACAGTTTTGTATGGGGATTCTTTTGGTGAAAATACAACAAAAATAAAAAGACCCGTGTCTCAGCGTTCTCTTCCATAGGCCTTAGTTCTCCTGAAAAAAATATATATAATATATTTTATTTTTTATTTTATTGGGTTATTTTACGACGCTGTATCAACAGCTAGGTTATTTAGCGTCTGAATGATATGAAGGTGATAATGCCGGTGAAATGAGTCCGGGGTCCAACACCGGAAGTTACCCAGCATTTGCTCATATTGGGTTGAGGGAAAACCCCGGAAAAAACCTCAACCAGATAACTTGCCCCGACCGGGATTCGAACCCGGGCCACTTGGTTTCGCGGCCAGATGCGCTGACCGTTACTCCACAAGTGTGGATTATATTATATATATATATATATATATTAGGGAAAATATTTCAATATTCCTATGTATTGAAAATGCAGTTTAACGTCATTCAGAAACTTGGATTTTTTTAGTTGATAGAAAATAAAAAAAATTAAGGGATACATGTCTCGGCATTTTCTTCAATATGTTCCAAGATAAGTAGAAAATAATTTTTAGAAACTCCGTAACAGGGTTGTATGTAGTCCCTTCTTACGCTCATGGACTCTCATTGTAAGCTATACTCCCACGTAGCCAGCCACTGTCACACTGCAGCCCAGCTCGTGAAGTTATGCAGTATCTGTTCTGAGGCATAGCTCTCACAATACCAGAAGTATATGTAATGCTTTACATTGTTCTTTCCAGGATTCTAATCAAAGCATTTTAAGAAACAGTTTATATAACAGAGAAGCATGCTATACTAGTTAATAAAAGGACTCATGTACTCTTGGTCCTCTGTAATGGTGCACTCACTACAGAACTGTAGATAATAAGTGTCGAAAAAGCAAGTAAAACAGATGAAGCTCATTCCGCATTCACACTTGCTTTACTTAACGTCATTCTGGAAGCACACGTCTTTGACGTTCATGAAAACATTTCTTTCGGCTACTAACTTACTTGCGTACCATGCATACAGCAGCATGTCTTTAAAAATTGGAGCCGACAGCTGATTATGTACAAGGGAATGAATTTGTATTTCATCCTTCTGGGAAGAGATATTTTGACTCCTTTCTGCTAGATATGTGCATGTTTGGAGACGTGATAGAAACTGTTTAACCTGCCTGTAAAAGTACGTCAAACGTCTGGCATTTAGGAGGAATAATTTTTAAAGTACATGTTGGTAGGTTTTCTTCATTAACAGACTTTTCGTCGTATATATCACTGTTCGTTTGTCCATCTCATGAATCTAAAGTAAAGAACTGTTTTTGTTTCACTTATGGCTGCAGGACTGTATTAAAAAATTTCTCAAAAAGCGCCGAAGTCAGTTTCCTTGAAATTGAACATGTTTACAACCACATTTCTAGTTCATCCTGTAAACCATTAACCATTAAAGCTGGTTCACATTAAATCGGGAACTAAAACGACAATGAGAACGAGAACGGAAATATTGTTAAAATAAATGTTTTTAAATGTTAGAATTCATAATTCATAATTATCTTTTACGTTCCTTTTCCTGAGCTCCGACAAGCTTCTCGTTAATACTTCCGTTCTCGTTCTCGTCGTTTCCGTTCCCGGTTGATTGTGAACCGCCTTTACATTTACTCTAGGCCCAAATTTACCTCCAAGTTCCTGCGTACACAAAAATAATTTAGGTAATGTTTTCCCGAATATGTTATTGCGTATTGTGCAATGTATGAATGTGTCGTTTCTTAAAAGCAACGACCCAGCTGTAACTTGCTTTGAAGTCGAACGAAGAACCCGAAATACATTGAAAGACCGCCGCTAAAGCCCACCCCTGCAGTCTCTTGGTTGTCACTTTTTCATTCCTTCCTCTGACCTCCACAAATCTGTCATACACCCACTTGTCTATCATCACCATTTTATCGTACAGCATACCTCCCGTTTCCATGTCTCACCGCCACAATGCAAGAAGCCCCTTGTGTTTTAACAGACGGGAATCCTGATGCTGCAATGTATGCAAACTCCTGTTCGTGAACCAAATTTACCACTTTTATTTTTGTGTCCAGTGGTATCCGCTCGTATCTCTGGAGTTTTTTTGGACTTAGTTGAAAGTCCGACATATCACTCTCTTCTGTTCAGGTAGCACTAGGTGTTTCTGCATCCTGTTCAGGAACAGCTTCATCGAAGATTTCTTCTGTATCTTCGAACTTGAAACTTTCTAGAGCTTCCATGAATAAATTTACAGCTTCGTCACCTATCTGTCTGGAGGTCTTCAATCAGTCCCAACTCTACTCTTAGAAGTCGATCTGCTAGTTAAAATAAATAACATAAAAATTCTGTGCATCTAACAAATTAGCAATCTTTGAAATTATGTTTTATGTAGTTAATTTTATTATTATTTTAATGACTGCATTTCTGCTATGAATGAAAATTGATAGGAAATCTTCATAGAATAAAAACCATTATAATGATCATGGTAATTAATTTTAAAAAGTAGTAATACAATCGTCTTCACTTTGAAAATATCGCACCGTTCCCGTAAGAACAGCTTTATTGAAAGTTTCCGCATTTATCGAAATGTCAGGCGATGTGTTTGTGTCCTTGTCACTTGACATTATTGAACAAGTAGAAGAAAATCAACAAACAATAATTGTAATAAGTAACATATAATAGACTTAATAATATCAAAACATAAAATAATATAACGTATTGTTAACTCGGTTACAAAGATCGAAGACATCACATTCAGACGCTAAATAACCTGAGATGTTAATAAAGCGTCGTAAACTAACCTACTAAAAAATTCTGCCTACTTTTTCTTTTTTCTCTCACTACTTCCCCACCACACCAACTCTTTAAATAATATTGTTTCTTCTTGCTATTATCCCCTCTCCTTTCACCACTGCCCCCTGGATCAGTTGCACTCCTCGACTGCCTCTCCGTTTTTTTCTCCTGACGCTGTAATTTTCTTGTCCTCTTCGGTATAGTCCATAAATGTTGACCGCTAGTCTTCTCCGGTTTCGCTGTGGTCGAATTACATTCGTTAAATAAGAAAATAACATACCGCAGATATTGTTGCAGAGTGGGGAATTTTTGTATGTCACTAGGTGAAAGTTTTATGGGATTTATATAAAAAATAAATAATGTATCCATATATGGAGTTCAGTATTATAATATTCATAATGCATATTTACTCTTAATGAACGCTATAATATACCGATTGAGTAAGATTATTTTATCAAATACGAATATTCTAATTAGTGTATGAAATATGTTCATTTCAATCCCATTTAAAGCCCATTAATTATCGAGAGAGTCAATATGACTCCTATTATATCTATACGAGATGGATATCTGCAATTTGTAATCCGCCTCTCCACAGCTGTTGTGCACTGGATAGCTGACAGTAGTATTTCGTGAGCAAGAGCCGCTCTCCGCTGCTCTACGGAGCGTTCGGTTGCCCGAACGTGGTCTATGAGGATACAACTTCCACCATAAGAGTTCAATCACCCTGATATACAGGGTGTTAAAGAAAGTACCCAATATTTTAAGAGCTGCTAGTATGTATCAAAACAAGAAAATAATGTATAATAAACATGGGTCCTATAACACATACTTTCTGAGAATTGAACACTTGTTCATGGGAGGTGCTCAATGTGACATCCATTAATGGCAATGCATTCCTCTGCCGTTCGGCGTAAGAAATCACACACTCTTTGGAATTTGTTTTAATATGTTAATAAGAAAGTCCTGATAACGATCCCCAGTTAATCTCTGTGGTAGCACGTATGGTCCTATTAATTTATCACCAAGAACGCCTGCACATAAGTTGACTGAGAATCGGTGTTGATGCCTTGTTTCTTCAACTGCATGGAGATTTTCATCAGCTTACACATGCTGATTACCAAAATTCACATCGTCTCTGCTGAACCCCGCTCATATCCGCAACCAGACTTTTGTTTTCAGTATTCCTTGCGACGTATCAGTATTCCATGACAATGGTGTCAACTACGGTATGATTATCTGGTAGTCTGCTGTATTGTAGGGCAGAGAAATGCATTGCTATGAATGGACGTCACATTGAGCACCTCCTATGAACAAGTGTTCAGATCTCAGAAAGTATGTGTCGTAGGACCCATGTTTATTAGACATTATTTTCTTGTTTAGATGCATACTATCACCTCCTAAAATATTGGATACTACAACATAGTCTACAAATAGGGTTTCACTGTGACAAAAAAATGACTTTCATTCCAGGACCTCCGAGGAAATGCTGGACTCTGTTGGAGGAGACGCTCGTGCTCCTCGACGCTTTAGTTTGCGGAATAAGAAGTGGAAGTATCGTGGAGAAGGAAACGCCAACCTCGTTCTTGCTTTGCCGCAGGTGAGTAGCATATCCATTTACTGAGTTTTGTAGTAACGTATATCCGTTTACTTCTATACCGGTAGAAGTTTCGGAGTTGATGAAATATGTGTTGGCTGTTAATCTTTTGTTTTAGTTTTGAAATATTTCAGACTCGGGTATTTAGTTTTACAGCAAGCACTATTGTAGTTTACACTTGTTACCGAGGTCATACCAGAAGTAATTATCTGCCTAACGAACCTGGCTTTGCAGCACTCGAAACGCCTGCTGCAGAAGGTTAACATACGGAACTACGTATGTGACCAATTCGATTGTTGACTTACACCCACTTTTAAAACATCGTATTTCCCATTTTTAGGCAAGCTATTTTGTTGGCTGTCCGGATGAGGTGAAGTACGGATTATCGGGTTCGCATTCACGAGATTTTACTGCACCCACTGTTGTCCCATGGTCACTTCGATCAATGATATCATCGCGTCAACAATAGAAAACTATTTTCTGTATAATACACTCAGGGACAAAAAAACCGGACACTTCTATATTTGCTTGTACTTTGTTGCCAATTATTTCAAAATGAAACAAAACCCATTTAAACAAAACAATGTTTCATTTAGCATCTTATACGACAACATTTGAAAAAAAAATCTCTGATGAGAAAATTTACAAAAATTACAAAGGGCGTATAACTATGGCATCGTTTTGTCTAACTGTTTTTTTTTTCATTTTATGGTGCCTTAAACGTTAAAAACTCTTTTTAGTAACGGGTATTACCCCCTCTGGCTTGAATAACTGTATCCATACGTCTTGGCATGCTCCCAATTTGGTTAGCAATGTCTTCTTGAGGAATAAGTTCCCATTATTCGCCAAGTGCTCGCCTCAACTCTTGTAACGATTCTGGTCTCGGTCGTCTATTCTTAACACGCCGTCCCAGCATGTCCCACACATGTTCAATTGGGTTCATGTCTGGACTCCTTGCTGGCCATGGAAGAACATGGATTCCCACTTCTTGGAGATAATCTCCGACCGCATGGGCAATATGCGGCCGTGCATTACCATGCATTAAAACAAAATTATCGCCTACAAATTGGCCAAATGGCACAACATGATCAGCCAAACATTCATTTATATACCTATCAGCTGTTAGTCTTCCATTTTCAACAAAAACCAACACTGTACGAGCATCCGTACACACTCCTGCCCAAACCATCACTCCACCAACTCCATACGGCACATTTTCGGAAATGCAACACTGTGAAAATCGTTCTCCCCTCCTCCAAACACTTTCACGTCCATCAGGTGAGCACAGATTGAAACGGGACTCATCGGTGAACAGAACACAGCTCCACTGTCCATTTCTCCAATCCCTGTGAAAATTTGCAAAACGCAGTCGTTCAACTCGATGCATCCTGAGAAGTCTGGGACCAGTTGCAGGTCTACTTGATATCAGTCCACTTGCTTTCAACCTCCTTCTAACTGTTTTGGCCGAAATTGGGCGTCCATGCATGTTAACAAATTGCTGGGCTACACTAGTAGCTGGCAGGTTGCGCTCCCTAACAACTCACAACACCATATACCTGTCTTCATTTGGATTTGTAGCTCTTGGACAACCCGAACCTGGTCTTCTGGTATATTCTAGGGTCTCTATACCGTTTTATGGCATCATGGATTGTGCTTCTAGCCATATTCATAACATTTGCAATGTAACGTACCCTGCGTCCATCATCATAAAGGGCTACAGCTCGAGCCACATCTTCAGGTCGCATCTTGTTTTAAGACAAATATTACAACCCCATTTAAACTCAGAAAATGTAAAAATAAAGAAATAACTAATGATAACGATAATGAAGCACAAAATGGTTGAGACAAAATAGTTATAGCTGAGACTCCGAGAGCAAAATTGGAATATTTGGTTGTAATGGCTTGTTTATAAAACAAAAAACAATCAACAATGTATACACGTCTCCATAACAACAGATGGCTACCATAATATTGTATGAGAAGATAATGTTTTTCAAAATACCAGCAAATATTAAAGTGGCCGGTTTTTTTGTCCCTGAGTGTAATAAAGTAGAGTATTGAAGGAAAGGGAACATGTAATTTTACAAGTTAATTTATATTCCCTAATTATTACATTTAATTTGAAGTGGACTAAATATTATTGTTCATTGCTGACAGTAATTTTGCTGTTTCTATCAGTAATTTAACATTGGTAGCTTATAAAACATTTATAAACTTCTCAGTTTTCATATTATAAATGAAAAGTACAGATTGTACTAAATTATGTCAAATTATAACAAAAAAATCAACTGTACGTACTGGCATAAAACCATTTAAAATTTACCAAATTCGTGCAATTGTACCATAGGTGACAATAATGAATAGATCAGATCCGCTGTGTAGGCATTTGTTTAAATAGTTCAAAATCTTTGAGAATTATTATGCTTTGTTGCCAGAGTGAAATCAGCAGCGTCAAGCGTTTCTTCTACACATTGTTACTTTCAATGACAAGCTTTTTTTCCCCCAAATTTATTCCCAGACAATTAAAAACTATGCTAGGTGAAGAAGTTAAAATATTGTAATTTCTCTGAAGCTCGCTCTAAAAATTCCAGCATTCTTTTAACACTTTGTGCGGAAATTTGAAGCGTTTGTCTCTCATTTACGGTAGGTGATTGTCTCAAGGTAGAACTCTTACAAAAGGTGTGCACTTGAACACGAAATTTCGGTTTTTCTTACTAATTAGGCATTTTCCTTTCACAAAGCAAAATGCATGTAAGATAGATCGAATGTGGCTTCGGGAACATATTTTTTAAAATAATAATTGGAGATATTGGCCAAATCTTCAGAGTCAATTACGTATCGAGTCGTTCGACAAAAAAAAGTTAACTTTTGGAAAATACTTTAATAAGTAATCAAACGTAGCTATTTGATACCCTATACGACTGTCAGAAAAACAGCTTCCTCCAGATGTAAATGTTGGAAACATGGTTGCAAAAGATTTGAAAGGACCTGGAAAATCCTTCTGCTAATTCCAATAATGACAATCCTTTCGAATAGAGAGCAGTTTTTGATTCCTTCACATTAAACGTGGTGAATAAAGGGGTGCTCTTTGAAATTTTCACAGGCTTTTAATTAACAGGTAAGTTATAAATAGACAGTGGAAAAAAGTCAATTAATAGCAGTGGCGGTTCCTCGGGGGAGGGAAGGGAGGAACGTCCTACTCACATTTTTCTTCTTTTCAAAGTAAATACCAAATGAAATACTGTATATGCCTTGAAATTCGAGGAAGATTCGATAATTCTTAAGTTCACAGCTATAAGAAAACCTCGGTTGGTCGAGTTTTAAACGACGCGCACTCATGTGCTGCTAGAAAACTGTGAGAAGGATGCGAGATTGTTTTTGTGGAGGAAAGTCGATCCATTCCTCCTTTACTGCAGTTAACACACATAGAGAACAGCGCAGTAGCGGCCAGGGAAAGAAACAGAGTTTTAAAGCAAGTAAATGAACGGATAGGGAGGAGATCCTCCTCTGAATCAGTGCATGGGCGGGAAATAGAAACCGACTGGTCTTGCAGCAAGTTCGCTACCGCTGCCATCTAACGATGCTTCATTCAACCAGACTATAACACATCTAGGAGGAGACACAATAAAAACATTTTTAACGCAAAGCTATGTAAGACACCATATAAACTTTTTTTTTATTATAAATCAAAATATATTATTCATTGCACTTTATATAAGCTACTATTCATGGTTTGAAACTTTCGAGGATATGTGAAAGTTGAAGTTGGATTTATATAAAACAAAGAGGATGTAGTTCTACGTTAGTATCGCAGATCTTTTTGGCCTCTGAAATTCACTTCCATTCATTGTCTACTAGACAGGACAACTGTCAAGTTATCAGTTTTGTACAAATATACTATTTCAAATTGAAAGTACTGCAAACTACATTATTTTAACATAAACAATTAATCGGCCACCGGCAGCTTTGAACAATAATGGTAGTATGACTTTACAAAAACTGACATTCTTCAAAAGCATGTGATACTGAACTTGTAAAATGTACATGTGGTAACACAGATCACGTGGGTGGGTGCAGTGTTCTCGCTTTCCTAACAGATTATTTCTCATTCCCATTTCCGTAAAACGGTTCCGGTTACGTGTTAGTAGCTGGTCTCTTCCAACACTTGTGATGCAGTAGCGTGCGTGAAAAATGCTGCGAAGTTGTGAATTTCCTTGTAATTGGTAATTTGTGTAATTATTCAACAATGAATGGAAGTGAAAACATAATATATTTTGGACAATTTAGGAAACCCAGTTTACAAAAAGTTTTGCTATACAAAAGAGAAGGCCAACCCAACTACCTGGTCTTACATGTATGTATGTATGTATGTATGTATGTATGTATGTATGTATGTATGTATGTATGTATGTATGTATGTATGTATGTATGTATGTATGTATGTATGTATGTATGTATGTATGTATGTATGTATGTATGTAGGCTAATTTGTAACATGTTTCTCTCAAGAAGGTGTTATTTTGCTCTGTTAACTTCTTTCCTCCTCTTAAGAAATATGCAGGAGCCGCCACTGATTAATAGACATGTTTATGGTTTACAAATATTGTACGCATAGAATATGGCATGAGGTGTGCAGGTATGCCAAGCAGGTACAACACGGTACCGTCCGCAGAGAGCACCACGCGAACACTGAAAACTGCTACTCTGCGTTGTCAGTCAGTCCTCATCCGTACGTGAACAGAGAACATTGAAATACGTAAACATATTCTTCATTTGTGTTCAGTGCAGTAATCATAATGCCGAAAATAGATGTTAAAAAACATAGGGTGTATTCCTTAATACAAGAATATGGTGTCCACATATTTAGCAGTGATACTGGTGAAACAATTAAGTGTCGGTTATGTATGTATGCATTAAAAAGGATAACAAAACAATCGATAGAACATCACTGTAATACACAGAAACACATGAAAAATGTTGCTTGTATGTTAGAAGAAAATAATGGTTCAATTTCAAATTCCGCCTCAAACATGAAATATGACTTTTGCCAGAATTTGTGTCGAATGATGGTAAGTTGCAATATTCCATTCAAAACGTTGAACAATCCTCACTTTAAAAGATTTATGGAAAAGTACACAAAATATGCCATTGCAATAGTTATATCAACATACAACCAATATTCAATTATTATTCCATGTGTCAATTTACATTTTTTTCCCCCGGCCTATACCTGCACGCGCCTCTAGTGTACCTACTGTGCTTACGTAAACAACCCTCTGACGAGATAAATTAGTCGCGTTGTAATTACCTTCACATCCGAAAGACTTTTTTTTCCGCTGTCTAATTATAAAAATGTATGAATGATTTGTTTCTGGTTAAGTTTAAAAAAGTTTCCAGCATCAACGAAAAAAAAGGTATTACGGTTTTTTAACTTTTTTTTTCCACCTATTTTGCCAGAAATATTTTCCTTCATATATATCTGTTAAAAAAAACATAATAATACAGGAACATATTCAGTGACTTGAAACTTTGTATCTCCTGTGGGTTTTCACTTTAATGGTCTGTCATCCAAAGCAAGTTCAGTTTTATCGCAGAAATCACGTAAAGAGGTAACTAACAAATAAAACTTGCAAGTTAAGAAAGAGTTTTACAATTTTGAAACAACGCTGTAATGTATATCCGCATGGAATTCTCTGATTGAAGATAGTACGAGTATGTCTATGTCAAAGAATATTTTCAGTAACACTTTAAATTTAAAACATTAAATATGATGTTAATATTGTGAAAATGAAGATAAGAAAATGCTCTCATGTACAATTTATTCTGTTAAACAAATTTCAGTTTTCATTTTATAAATAAGTGTATAATCATTTGAATTTGTACTTAAGTAGCTTCAATATTTTAAGCGTTGTTGCAATTTTTGCGGAGTAACCCGAAGTATTTACCGTAATTATAGTAACTTTCTTGTTTCACAATATTTGAATTAAAATTATTGTAAATAAAATAATAAACACCTGTCTGTTCAAAGGATTAATCATCTCACTACAGACTCTGTCGTACTTGTTTTCGTTATGGTACAACTTGGAATACTATACTGATTTTATTTACATTCAATGCAGAGAGTGATTCATGACCAACATGTCTAACTTGAGGTGGTTCCTCAGGTTGCTGTTGTAAGAATAATTCCTATAAACAAAAGTGAGATTTTCAAAGGTTGCAGAGTTACTGAAGGTCTTTATTTCTGAGAATCAGTTTTCTCTGAACCGTGTTTCAGCTCTCGAGTGCTGAACAAGCAACAGCCCAAAGCTCTTCTTAAGGCTTCGCTAGCTGTATACACGACTTGTGAGTTTGTGAAGTTTATTTATGATGCCATACATAGGCCTGTTTATAATGCTGAGTACCGATATATCTTCTAAAATGTGCCATAACCAGTGCACCCACGCCTGTTGGTGTTTTTCTTTTTGTATTTGTATTTGTATTTGCATTTATTTTGCTAATAATTGTAACATAAAATATAATATAAACAGATAAAACTTTAGCTCACCCCTGAAGGAGTAGAACTCGTGCTCAGGGGCGGATTCCTGAATTTAAATTGAGAAGTGTATAATACAATTTGTCCTATGTATACGAGTACTACACAATAAATCTAAATTTACAATTTTTCATCATTTATAAAATCCATACATAACTTTTTAAATTTAATACTAAAACTATTAGAATTTACAATATTATGATATTTAAATATAAATTTGTTACATATTCTTGGGCCTATATTACTACTATGATTAAATACTGTAGCAGTGTTGCATTTTGGTTCAAACAATGTTGTAAAATCTCAATTAATATAAGGAAAGCACAAAATGAATCTCTGTAATTTGATATTTAATACTTTTATTGTAGATAAAGAATTCGTTTATTCACACTTCGATATGTGATTTATTTATTTCATTTTTCTATAATCTATATGCAATAGTAATTGATATTGATATTGATATTAATTGATATTAGAAGAGAAAAATTCTCCCCAGCGTCGGGGATCGAACACGGGCCCTTGGTTCTACGTACCAAGCGCTCTAACCATTGAGCTACGCCGAAGCTCAACCCACAGCACCGGATCTAATCCCTCTCCTCCAGTGTTTTTCCCTTTGTGGCCTGACTCCATGTTCGACATGTATGTTGACATTTATATTACGTCAACTGCCATTATAGAACGAGCGCACCCAATTGAGTGACTTGGTGGCCGGGATTCCACAGTAATATGCACTGTAGGACCAAAAATTAATCTTTACGTAGGCCTATATGCAGTAGATTTTTAATTATAATATTAATAAATTTGATATATTGTATGGGAAATCAACTGAAGTAATTAATGTTCTTTGACCCACATGTATAGCTGAGTAGGCATCATTTGACAGCAGTTTATTCCACAGGATTCAGAACGAGGCACTCATCTGAACTGTTAGTATACATTCCGCCCATAATAATTCCAGTTAATTGTTGCTTGCGAATTTTAAAACCCTAACAACTGAAGTTAACAAGTTACATAATGATGATATTGTTTTGTACCGTACACCCGAACTCTACGCTCTGTTTCTCTGCTGTGACTGAGTGGTCAGTAGTGCTGCTCATCGGAGTGACTACTACCGCGGAGGAATCGGAGATTACGAATAAAGCTCTCCACTGGTGATCTCCGGTGCTATCGTAGGTGGAACAGGGGGCATACGGAGGGATGCGATGGTTCGGAGCGAAGCGACGTTGGAGGACATAGAGCTCAAGGACGACCGGCGCGTACGGACTGAGGGTAGTTATGAGTGGAATAAAATGGCACCAAATCGTATATCCGTCGCATGGAAATTCTTTAATTTAGTTGAAGATAACAATAAAGTCGCACGCTGTGAACTTTGTGGGCGAATTTTCTCTTAGGGTGGTGGTACTTCGAATTTGTTAGACCATTTGAAGCGATCGCACAATCGCGAACTTGAAGAAAGTAAGTAAGTAAATTTAACTGTTCAAAACACTTTTGAACTCTTTTAAAAAGCGTGTTTACTTTGATTTATATATAAAAGTTCTAATAAATAATTTCGTGGTTTTGTGTGGAGACAGAGTAACATTGCGAATGAAAAACTGAAAAGCAGAAGAATTTTAGCAAAAAAGGACCCTCTAAGATTGATCCAGCATATTGTTACGAGACGAAACTCTAAACTTCAGTGATGAGCCGCTTACTTGAAATGAAATATGAGTTGGTGATTGTAATGCCAGAAAAGCCAAACGCTCCTAGGACGCTAACAGGTCCGTATTTGGAAATCTCTATGGCGTGGACCAGGTTAGATAGATTCGCTGAGTAGACCAAATTTTTAAAATGTAGGTATGTAAGTCTTTAGGCTAACATTAAGAGCCGCGGTTGTGGTACTCGTACTTGCTGTCAAAAATAAATTATTACCATTCAGATACACATTGACGGTCAATTAGTGACATCATCGTTTTCGTAGTTTTAAAATTACGCAAAACATTTGATACGATTTTTTAACTGCTTTAGTGCTACTGTTCCAAAGGTCCACGTCCAGAAAAACAAGTCTTGAAATTTCTATAAAAACATAAGTTTCGAGGCAATAAAAATCATACATAACTTATATGGAATATTTAAAAGGCAACTTGAGTTATTAGATTAAAATATTGAGTTTCATTCTGAAACTAAAGAAACGTGTGGTAATAATATAATTATAATTATCCTTAAGTTGATATCCGCTTATATTTTTTATTACAGAGGAAGAGTGACGAGTTTTAGAAGAGACAGTTAAAATACTGACACCCTTTAACACAATGATCACAATCCTGTCTGGTGAAGAATCTTAATAAATTATTTTGGACAGTAAACTTTAACCCATTGATATCACACGTTTCTTTTGTTCCATTCTGAAACTCCCTTAATATATTTTACGTTAAACTAAACCGATTAGAATAGTAATTGACAAAAACTGTTTGTGAATAAACGAGTGTTTCCAGGAAAATTATAAATGTTTACATTAGCTACTGAAAAGCTTTACTTCTGTGTTAGTTTTCAGTTAATTTTAATGTTATTAATTTGATCAATGACATAAAACTAATACGCCTTTCCACATATACTATGAATTTCAAAACTAGAAAAAAAAATCTGTCAGCTAACATAGTACTTCAAGCAAAACAAGAAAAAAAGAAGAGCCGAAGAAAAAGAGAGAGAGAGAGAGAGGTAAATAAAGAAGAGAAAATAAACAACATAAAATTACACACTTATTTTAAAAGATACGGGGACGTCAGCGGACTCCCATCACTATCTAATCCGACTAAAAGAATGCTCAGCGGAAGATGTATGTCTGCGCGGCATCAATCGGAGGTAACCGGAGGTCTCCGATTGAAAGCGCACAAACAACCGCTCCGGAGAAAAACCTAATCATAAGCAGCACTAGTGGTCAGACCTCTGACCTCTCACGCAGGCGGTTCGGGTTTGGGTTCGAGTTCCGGTGACAAAAGGAAGTTGCGGTTTTTCTCGGGGATCTTCAGTTTTCTCATTTTAGGAATCAATATCATTATGTCTGATCTCCTTCCCGTTGTCATTTAATAGCATTCCCCAAACACTGGCTGGCGACGAACGAAGGGGGCTGGTCTAGGGACGAGTTGGCTAGAGAACCATTGTGTAGTCTGCCAGTGCGGGTTGGTGGCTTGGGCATGCGCCTAGACGCAGATAAGCGTAATAAGTCTCAGATTGTAGCGCTGAATTGTGATACCACAGTCTACTATATACAGTAACGAAGCTTCAGTTTTGAGGGTACTAGGAACAACAAACTGTGCAGGTACTATTTCGCATTGTCTGTAATGAGGCGATAGTAGCGATCCTTGTGGTTAGCAACTATTTATGGATGCATATTTATTACGTATTGAGCTTCGTGACTATATACTAGACTGTGGTAATACCCTGTTCCAAATATAATGAAAACATTATAGACATTACTTTCGTATACTTAAATCATTCAAACTCATATTTAGACATACAACTAGACCTTTCTTCTCACTAGGCATGGAAGGCAACTTAGGAATTCACCTTCACATAAGAATGCAACTACCTTCGCCGCTTCTGTTTGTATTCAAATTATTCGCCTTGTAGTGAGCTTTTTCTCCTAGTATTCCCCTTGTTCTACTTGTTTACCCTTGTCCTCATTGTATTCCCCCTTTTCGCCTTGTTTTCTTTGTTCTCTTTGTATTTCCATTGTTCTTCTTGTGTTTCGCATGTTCTCCTTGTATTCCCAATGTTCTCCTTTCATTCCCATGTTCTCCTTTCATTCCCATGTTCTCCTTTCATTCCCATGTTTTCCTTGCATTCCACATGTTCTCTTTGTATTCCCAATGTTCTCATTGTTTTCTCCTTATTATCCCCTTTTGACGTAGAACTACTTCTCTCCTCAATAGGTATAGGCGGTAACTTAGGAATTAACCATCCAACAAAAATGCAGCTCGCTCTCTTCTCCACATTGTAACTCCCCTTTTTTCCCTTTGAAGTACCTTTCTTGTTCTCCTTTTACTCTCCTTGTTCTCCTTATACACACCTTGTTCTCCTTTCTTTTCCTTATTCTCTGCACATACAGTATTTCTATTTTCACGTGGAGGTACGTTTTTCTCCTTAGTATAAATGGGTGATAACTTGGAAATTAACCGTCCAACAAAAATACAACAGCTGCTTTGTTCTCCTTGAGTTTCCTTGTTTTGCATCTCTTCCCATTGTTCTCATCGTCATCCTTCTGTTCTCTTTGTCTTCCCTTTTATTTTTTCTTCCCCTTCTTCTCTTTGTCATCCCCTTGCTCTCATTTTCTTCCCCTTTCTCTCTTTGTCATTTCAGTTTCCCCTTACCTTTTATCTCCTTTTTCCTTATTTTCTTTGTCTGACTCTTGTCCTCTTTGTCTTAACCCATTCTCCTAGTTTTACCCTTGATCTTCGTGTCTTACCTTCCTGTTGTTCTCTTTCCATTGTTCTCCGTGTTCCAATAATTGTTCTTTTATTTTCCTTCTATTCTTCTTGTATCTCCCTTGTTCTTGTTGTATTCCTATTGTTCTCATTGTATTCCCTTTGTTCTAATTGTATTCCCCTTGTTCTCATTATATTCATCTTGTTCTCATTCTATTTCTCTTTTCTCCTTACATTCCCTTTATTATTTTGAATTTCTCTCTTTTTCCACACGTTCCCCTTGTTTTCCCCTTGTTCTTTTTCCTTTTTTTGTTCAGTCCTTCTTTTATTGTTGGTGATTTTTTCTCAATTTCTTCATTTCCCTCTTTCCTCTTTTCTTTTTCATGTCTCCTTTCTCCATTTCTTGATTTATCTATTACTTCTTTTCTTCTCCTTTTATATTTTCTTGCTTCATTTCTTGAGTTCTCTATTTTTCCTTTCGCTTTTGGTGTTTCCTTTCTTCCTTAATTTCTTGACTACCGGTACGCTATTTCTTCTTTAATCATTTGATTTTTCTTTTCTTTCTCCCTTTCTTCATTTCTTTATTTCTTCTTCCATTCTTTGGTGTTCCCTTTCCTCTAATTCCTTGGTTGCTATATTTCTCTTTCTTTTCATTTTTCTTTCTTCCTTTCTTGATTTCTATATTTCCTATTTTCTTTTTCGTTCCTTCCTTTCTTTTTCCAGTTCTTGATTGCTCTTTCTTCTTCTTTCTTTTTTAATTTCTCATTTCTTAATTTCCCTATTTTTTTGTATGTTGGTGTTTCTTTCTGCATTTCTTGATAACTCTATTCCTTTTTTCTTCTTCTAAGTTTTGCTTTCCTTCTACATATCCTGATTTCTGTGTTTCTTTTATTTATTGTATATTTCTTTTCTTACTACATTTCTTAATTTCTTTATTTCTTCTTTTATTTTTCTTAGTTGTTCTGTTCCTTCTCCATTTCTTAATTTCTGTATTTATGAGGTAGTTTGAAAAACGAAGTGTTTCGCAAAAATCCGAACACGTTAGAGGAACTCCAGGCTAATATCAGCCTAAGCATGAAATAAGAATTTAGACGAGTGAATGACAATGTAATGTCGCGATATCAAGTTTGTATACGAAAGCAATATGATACTTTCAACATATACTGTAAGATAGGGTTCATAAACCATTTCTGCTTCCGTCGTTATGGGCAGCATTTTACCGGCTGATGTTAGATCTGTGGCCCAGGACCCGGATCCCGTGATACGGCAGCCATATAATATATTAAGGACAATTATAGTCATTGTATGCGTAATGAATTTGCCTTTACAGTCTGCATTTTTTTTTATTTTAGTAGGTTATTTTACGACGCTTTATCAACAGCTTAGGTTATTTAGCGTCTCAATGAGATGAAGGTGATAATGCCGGTGAAATGAGACCGGGGTCCAGCACTGAAAGTTACCCAGCATTTGCTCATATTGGGTTGAGGGAAAAACCTCAACCAGGTAACTTGCCCCGACCGGGAATTGAACCCGGGCCACCTGGTTTCGCGGCCAAACGCGCTAACCGTTACTCCACAATTGTGGACTACAGTCTATTTGCTGAAGTAACTCTGTGTATCTACACACATGCATACAAGAAAGTATTTTTGGATGAGTCGAGATCGAGGTTTATGTGGCCAAGTATCCTGTCATTTGCCTGAATTGACTCTGGAAAATAAGAAATTGCGAATAAATAATTAGGAAAGCTATGCCAACATATGACAAAATTGATGGCATAGTATTGTCCATGCAACAATTTACTTATAAATGTGGTTTTGTTCGGCGAACAGGAACGCAAGATCTTGAGGCTGCGAAAGTGCGACGGCGATGTAGCGAAGGAGGCTGAGGATCTCTTGGCGGAGAGGGAGCGCGAGCATGTGTGGCGGGAGGCCGTGTTCTGCAGGGGCATCATGGCGCCACTGCTAGGAGAGTGCTATATTCAACCTCCCACTGCGGCCCGCATGGATCGTGCAGAAGTGAAGCGACTGGACCAGATCTTGAGAACTCAACGACCAGGTAATTCAGCAGACTGCATCCTCTTTCTTGCTGTTAGCGACTTGGGCTAGAATATTACGCCAAATCAATTCCGTCTCTGAACCTACTCAGGAGATGCGTTTATATAGTTACCTACGTACAGCAGACCATCGATAAATCTTCAGTTCCAAATTATGTCTTTGATATTGTTGTTAAGGATTGAAGAGTAAACAAAACCAACGTATACCGCTACACGGCAATATTTCACACGGCGAATTTACCAATGCAAGAAACGAACAGCCCAATTGTTCCATAATTTTTTCTACACATACTACTGTCATGTCTACTTGTTCTGCGCTTGGGCACTAGAAAGTCTCCAAGCAATCCGCAACAGTGTACAGTAGGTAGCCTATGTATGGATTATAGCTCGGCGGCATCCTTTAACGGTTCAGGCCTGTTGTTCAGTGAGCATGCGAAAACAAAATCTGTGCTCTAATAGAAAAATTGAGTAGCGAGCACATCATTAGGAAATAATATGCATTTTAGCAGAAAGAAGGAGAAATTTTTCATTTAAAATACTTAAAATGTTTACCGTTATTCATTAGACAAGTACATCTAGTAGCATATTTATTTATTCATTCTAATGTCATTACCCTAATTCTTGTATAGACGTTACACGCAATCATATAAATTTCCTCAAACCTCTGTCAATTTTTGCCACTACTTTGTCATATGTGATATTACAATTTCATAAGTTCGATAGGCTATATTTTATTTTAAGTTCTATATATTTTAACCCCTTTATGTTTATTAAGAAAATCACATGACGGGAGGGAATCATCCTTGCGAACGGAGGTTACAGTTTAATATCGGTTTTATCGAGTCTACCAAAAAAGCAGGTAGACCTCAATATAATTAATTTAGTTCTCTTTAAACTCTAATTCTTTTGAGGGAAAAATTTGCGAGCATAATTCTATAAATAAATCCTTGTCCATGTGTTCAGGAGAAATCTCTGCAAACAAACGGACAGGCAGTCAGGACGGCATTCCAAAGACCACATTTGAAATCTCTCAGAGAAAATATTGTAATGCTTCAAAAAGGTATTTCGAGATTTTCACGAAAATATATACGTTTTCAGCAACTCTGGTTTCAAAAATTTAGTTTTGGGCATGCCATCTTTCCGTATGTCTGTATACTTCGATTTCTCCCGCACTATTTTAGTGAAAAGTGAACAGCTCTTTATTTGAAATCAAAGGCACACAGTAACGTTCAACTTAAGTACCGAGACATAATTTTATTATTACTTCAATTTTTATTGTACCTGAGTTTTTTAATTTCCTTCACCTCACCTCACCTCACCTCATCTACTAGTAAACTTCCACACGTCCTCCTCACAGATCCAAGACCGCATATGCAGACAAAGTGGCCTTACGGTCACAGTGTACAGTACTGAGTGTCAGACTATAAAACGTCCAGAAATATGGTCGTATTTTTCAGTGAACAAAGTTAATTCATTATTTAATCATATTTTCGCACAGGTACTGTGTCAGTTTGGTTACATCGCTTCCCGGTTTCCCCCACCCGATTCTGCTGGCACCTCTGTAAATGCTAATGTCTGGATGTCTGGGCTGTCTTAGCTTTTTTCTGAAAACATTTGCTGTTAGGAATTGGACGTCTACGTAATATTATAAAGTTTCTAACATAATTTAAATAATATGTCCTCATTAAGTAAGTAACTTTCACGTGATTTCCCCTTTCTACGACCCTGAGACATAACCACTTGGACGGGCAGTAGATAGCATTTATCTGTGCGGATCGGGCAGAAGTGAAATTTGAATTTACAGTACGTAAGATATTCTGTTATTGAGTAACAGTAATAGAAGTAAAATTACTTCAACAGGCGCAGGATTATTGCCCACCATGTCGACTGATTTGAGTGCTTTGCATTATTTCTTTGAGGGTTACTGTAAAACAGTTGTGTCTGCTAAACATCCTACAACAATAGAAGAATTAAAGAATTACATTCAGGAAAAAATACATTAAATTTCAGAAGATAGGCTATGCTTAAAAACGTTTTCGATAATATGCACAAAATAACTGAAGCCTATATCGAAATGAACGTCCACCATTTTCAAAAATTTGTTTAAAATATCCAGATTTTGATTATTTTTCAATTTAAATGTACTCTCCATATTGTATGAAAATGTGCTGTAGACAGTATACTATACACTGCATAGTGAATACGTCCGCCTGGATAGTTCAGTTAGTGAGTAAAAACACTTATTGCTAATACAGTACTATATTTTGATGAAATAAAATCCTAACGAAAATTATCAAACTCAAAATCGTAATAGTTCTCAGTTTACGTAAATGGATGCGCTACTTTTCTTCTCTCCTATACCTAGTAAAGTAATTTGTTTGTATTTTACACTAGTATCATCAAACTCCGTCCTGGAAGTGGGTAACAAACAGTCTGATTAATCCAAAGATACAGCCAGGTTAGTATTAGAAATGTTAGTAAAAACAAAATGATGTCCCGGTAGATCCTGTGGGCTTAGCTAGAGAATTTTCTTAGTGTTTTTTTCTGTTACGCAAAATAAACGTAGCAAATTAGAATTACTTGAGGTCCATGAAAAAGCGTCTAGTTAGAAGAAATTATAATATTCATAATTTTTTTCTACTTATTCCGAATTAAGTCTGAAGTTTTAAATCTTTTTACAACATAGTGCATCTATAGCGGAGAACAGATTATAGTGGGTTTATTGTCATACATAGTATTTACAAACACATTTTTATTCCTTGATGAACCACAGATCATGTAATATCTTAAAGATTAACATTAAAAATAAGTCTCAATATAGGTCTACCACCTCTATATTTTACATCCATATAATTTTAATGCTGAGTTTGTGAATAAAATAATATTAAAAATGATTACTACAGGGCTTCTACTATACAGTGAGTAACAAAAATATTCGGACATCCGTCAACTAACAATTCAATGACCTATATTTACATATAAATATGTAAAAATAAGCTTTAATTATTTTTTCCCTAAAATTATCCCATTTCATATAAACATTTTCAACACAATAATTCCAATTAACTTAATTTTCTTCTAATTATTAAAACATAAAGGAAAATATTTGATTTCTAATGCTAACAAAAATATTCGGACACTTATTGAAAAAAAAAAGAATTCTATTCCAGCTCATTATTAGTACACTGTAGGACCATCCTTCTGTTTAATAACCTCTTTCAGTCGGCGTGGCACGCTATGTACTAATTTTTTTTATGTCTATAGGAATTTTCACCCATTCTTCTTGACGTCTTGCTTTTAGCTCTTCTTTAGAAGAAATAGGCCTTGATCCAACCCTCCTGTCAAGTTCTTTCCATAAATGTTCAGTAGGGTTCAAATCCGGCGATTGTGGAGGAGGATGAAGCACTATAGGGCATTTGTAGAGCAGATATTCTTGTACAATATAGGAGTTATACTTGGGATCTTTGTTCTGGTAAAACATAAATTCCTTTTCAATCCCAAGCTTTTCTGCACTTTTCACTAAATTATGTTGCAGGAGATGTAGATAGTCTTCCTTCTTCATGAGATCCTCGATGAACACCAATTCACCAACCCCAGAAGCTGACATGCACCCCCATATGATCACATTTTCTCCACCTTGATTAACAGTAGCTCGCAAATTCTTGGTTTTCATTTCCTCCTTAGGCTTTCTCCAGATCATTTGTCTACTATCGCTGTCAAAAACATTGAATTTGCTCTCATCAGAAAAAAGAGCCTTTTCCCACCTATCTTCACCTTTATTTTCATATTCCTTAGGAAACTGAAGTCGTTTACGTCTGTTCCTTTCACAAACATAAGGCTTTTTTCGTGCTATTCTTCCGTTGTAGCCCCGTTTATGTATTGCCCTCTTAATTGGGCATGCACTTTTTTACCCGTAGCCGATCCAATTTCAGAAGCTAACTTCGGGGCACTTATACGAGGATTCTTTTTAATCTGTCTGATATAATAAGAGATTCTCCTCTGTCTGTGAGGACTTTTCGGCGACCTGTTTACTTTCTCAGCTCTATTCTTCCCTCGTTTTTATATATGAGAATTATGTCAGACACTGTACTTCTCTTCATCTGAATCAAATCTGCAATGTTTCGAATAGTTTTCCCTTTTTCGTAATGGAATATCACTAACTGCCTCTGATTAAGTGTTGTTTACTTACCTTTACGCCCCATTTAGTGTTCCGTCTTGCTGAAACGACAGCACGAGTAAGACCAAATACTCGCGCATGTTATTGAAGCTCGGTACTTCCACCTAGACTACTTTGTAATGTAAGTGATCAACAGGGGTGTACAGAATAGGACTAACACGACTATTTTTGTTAAGCAGTAAATTGTATATATTTTTTTATTTTTATATAAATATGTTAACATACCGTTTCATTAGCAAGCTCTTTTTATGTCCATATTATGCAAATTGGTTTATTTAACGTAACCGCAAGCGTAATTTCTGCGTTTTTGCAAACATGTTTAGTAACATACACATAAACATTTGGAATATTAAGTGTCCGAATAATTCTGTTATTCACTGTATGTACTGACTGCTGTCGCGATGTTTTCTTCTCGGCGGCTGGGCATGTCTCAGCCGACCGCACTCATTCATTAACCCCGCAGCTTAAAACGTATATGAAATCGTACCTTTTAGGACAGGGACGGGAAACTTAAATTGGTAAACAGAGCAGGCAGCATGAGTACCTGTATACAACAGCAACACTGTGACGTGTTCCTGGAACTGAGGCGGCAGTATCAAATTAAAGTGAATCAGACAAATTAAATTATGGTTTATTTAACGACGCTCGCAACTGCAGAGGTTATATCAGCGCCGCCGATGTGCCTGAATTTTGTCCCGCAGGAGTTCTTTTATATGCCTGTAAATCTACTGACATGAGCCTGTCGTATTTAAGCACACTTAAGTGCCGTCGACCTGAGCCGGGATTGAACTCGCAACTTCGAGCACAGAAGGCCAGCGCTATACCGACTACGCTACCGAGGCCGACCGGGATATACTTGTACAGTATATAAAACTGTAATACATTCAAAATTTCCTTAGTACATTAAACTTGAATTGAAAATAATCAACTTCACAGTGCTGGTAATTTTATTTCACATCTAATCAGTAAAACATACGGTACCGGTACCAATTATTTCGTTGTAGATATGAAGAGATAATTGACAGATGGTATACCATTATCTTAAATGTAAAAGAAGTCATATCTATGCTATATGTTACAAATATTTGACGAAATAACTGAATTCATAATAATGACGGCTAATTAAAACAGAAAAACTCTTTCTTTAAGTGCCACTAAATGAAAAAAAATGCTTATTCAAATTATATTAACACAAACACGTAAAACACAACTTGGAAAAATAGGGGTATTTCAATTACAAAAGCAAAGTTAATTTCACTGATGAATAGTTTAACATACTGTCCAAGAAATATATTTACTCCTTCCTTTAAACCTATTCCTCCATGACACTTTCTTCAGGATTTCTCTCCACTTCCACACGAAATTTGATATCACTTACTTTCAACTAACATGGATATTAGGTTCAATTTCTAAAGTACACATATGTAAAACAGCAACTAGATTATCCCCATACATAGTAAGTAGTGCCTAACATTGCAGCAAAAACATTCGGAGATTCGGGAATTTTATTTATGCTAACTCCATCTAGGCTTACACCTACATCTCCAATCCTACCTTTCCTATAGTCCTCAGAGAGGTATCATTCTGGAGGTCAATTAATTCCAATAATAATAATAATAATAATAATAATAATGATAATAATAATCATCATAATAATAATGATAATAATAAGAATAATATAATAATAATTGGAGTATCTGATGCTTGAAAAGAGAAAGTACGAAAATTCATTCTAGAATACAAGCCATCACTGAATTAATCAATTACGCAGTGCTTCTAGTCGCAGCGAGTGCATACACCCAACTCACCTGTTAAGACTAGGGTGAAGGGAGAAGCTAAGCTCTTTGAGAGAGACAGTTTCCCATCGCTGTTACAGAAGATGGCGAAAATGTCGTCCTCCCTCGGCTAAATAGGCGTTATATCGGGAACACGCACTCTGGATGACAGGACTAAGATCGGCTACTGTAATATTTCTGATTTCATTTGTTCTACCGGTATAAACGATGTTTAACCTCTCAATAATTAAAATGCTCAATTAAAAAACAATGGAGAATTGACAAAGTGTGTGGTTTTTTCATCAGTGGCTGAAGCTTTAATCGTCCACAGCTCGTGTTCTTTTCAAACGAGGCATGGTTCCATCTGACTGGTCGTGTAAACAATCAAAACACTCGCTATTTGTGTTCTGTAAATCCACATCCTGAACAAGAAATCTCTCATGATAGGAAAGTTGGAGTTTGGTGTGCAAGACGAATAATCGATTTTTTACGAGAACACACTCCATTAGCGTGGACACAAGCGTTGTACCATGAGGTAATGTTCCTGTGTACTGGTTGAAGAAACCATTTGCAATAAGCCATTTTGGCGGCGGTATCTGTAGGACTTTAACATTGCTCTTCAGTCACTTTGTAACGTCTAAAATTTAGCTTTTTGGTTGCTCTCATGTACTGTTCGCTAGCTGTGCAAATTTTCTTAAGGATTTTCTTGAAAATTGCTCGAGAATGTCCTAAAGCTTTTTACCCGTTCACACTACGAATTTTTCGACCTTTTATTCAGTATCGAAACTGTCGTTTTAATTTATTCACTAGATTATGAATACTGAACGTGTTGGAACTCACATGCCAAGAATTGTTCACGGAACTCTTTTGTAACTCTTCCTGTAGATTCATAATTAAGAAACTTGTAACGCGAAAAATCTAACATAGACTGTTGACAGGCAAGGACTGCTTGGTGTGCGAGGACAGATTCGGCTAACATATCAAAATAATAAATAATCGCTTGCAATAAAGCCGCGTTGACACGATACGAGCGAGTACAATCGGACTGAGTACACGACACTCCTAGATGTGGTTGACACGTATCACCAATCGGATCGTTTTAAAAATGGTGGATCTGGTCCTGTGGGGTATCGCGGCTCTTGCATATTATACAGGGACATCATTTTATTTTACTTCAATTTTTATTGTACCAGAGAGTTTGAATGTAATTCACTCCCATCCCCTCTACTAGTAAACTTCCAACCGACCACACAGAACCAAGGTCGCGTATGCAGTCAAAGTCGCCGTACGGTCATAATAAACAGTACCGAGTTAGTGAGTGTAGTACTTTCCAGAAATATGTTTGCGTTTTCCAGTGACGAAAGAGCTTTCAATATTGAATCATATTTTCGCACAGGTACTGTCGTCCGTTTGCCTACGTCGCATCCTGCTTTCCCCCCCACCCGCTTCTGCTCGTCCCTCTGTAAAGTCTAGTGGCTGGGCTGTCTTAGCTCTTTTCTGAAAACATTAATTTCTGTTAGGAATTGGACGTCTGCATAATATTATACAACTGTTTAAAATAACTTAAATAAAAGGGGCTCGTTAAGTAATTAACTGTCACGTGATTTCTCCTCTTTCTACGATCCTGTGACATAACCACTTGGACGGACAGTAGATAGCATGTCCGAGTAATTTTATCTGTGCTGGTCGGGCAGAAGTAGAGAGTGAATTTACAGTTCGTAAGGTACTCTTTTATAGAGTAGGTACAGAATTATTTCAACATGAGTTACTAGTACGAAGGCTGAAACTGGTAATTGGAATTAGGGACAATAGTTTATAGTGCGATAATATGCACAAAATAACTGAAGCCTGTATCAAAATGAACGGCCACCATTTTCAAAAATGTGTTTAAGTATCCATATTATTATTTTTCAATTTACAGTAACTTCATTCTCTACAGCATATTGTACGCTAATGTGCTGTAGACAGTATAATATACACTGCTTAATGAATACGTCCGAATGGATAGCTCAGTTCGTGAATAAAAACACTTATTGTTAATACAGTACTATATTTTGATTAAACAGAAACCTAATGAAAATTATCAAACTCAAAATCGCGATATTTCCTAGTTTACGTAAATGGATGAATTAGTTTTCTTCCCTCCTATACCTAGTAAAGTGATTTGTTTGTATTTTGCACCAGTATCATGGAACTCCAGTCGTGGAAGGGGGTAGCAAACGGTATTTCCGGTTCTCAACCGTTAATGCAAAGGTATAGCCATGTTAAGATTGGAAATGTTAGTAAAAATAAAATGATGTCCCTGTATAAGGAGTTAGAAGTACATCAAACTTTTTCCCGTGCAGCAAACAGAAGAAGTAAGGCCCGCAAAAATGATTCTAAGACGCTACGAATTGGGTGCATCTTCTAATGTTATTTAACTTTCAACCTGTAACTAAGGTTCCCTAATTCTTTTTATTAAAAATTAATGCGTCTTTATTTGAAAATAGCAGTAACACGAAATGAAAATCTACTAAAATTAATGTTTAAAAATTTCCGTCTTGCATAAGATGAAATGACCACATGAAAAGTTATACACCGGGTATGTCCACAAAAACTACAATAAAATAATTACATAGGCGCTTAATTATGTCTCCAGTCAAAGACTTGTAACGACAAACGTATTGAGGTTTAATCACATTTACATAAATTACTCTGTAAAATTATCGCAACCATAGCCGCTACAGAAATAGATAAAAAATGAAATTACTTTATTTTTCTGTGGAATCTTTACTTTCAATAGACCAGTGAGTCACGGAAATGTCTGCACAACTTATATGTGTAGCGGCAGCTTAATTAAATTTGCATTGACTAGTTGAAGTTTTCTAAGTCTATCTACTCCCTTGGATATAGTCCTAGTGTTTTAAAATTAAGAAAGAAAATGTAAATTTTGTATTGTACATGTAAATAGTAAAATAAAGTACTTAATAGTTAGCGATGTACTTATTTTGGCGCTGAAACTAGCCTACAATTTTCTTCGCGAGGTTTACGTTTTACTGCAGAGGCCCGCATGTCCTTGTTGTCCTATTCAGGCAGTCTTAAGTTCCATATCACTTCTTCCGTTTTGTATAACTCGACAGTGTGTATCGTTTCACGCTGCCTATTTTCTTGAGCGAGATCTTTCAACGATCTGCTATCCACAGCCATTTTTAATTCACACTCGTATCCGATCATACTCGGGGAAGTTGAGCATGATCATAATCCACTCGTGTCTGATGTCGGCGTCCGAGTGCACTCGTATCACCTGTTGCTACGTTACGATAATCGTCCGAGTGACCATTCGAGCAAACTCAGTCTGAATGTACTCGTATCGTGTCAACGCGGCTGAAACAATCAGTCGCCTGCTATTATCGCATAAGTCAGTGATGTCAAAGCAAGCGCATTTTTATGACCTTGACGTTGTGCGCGGGTATCAAGCGCTAGATATGGAAGGAGAAAGAATTATGTATATGAATAAGCAGCCTGTTGCATTAAAACAACAGTGGTGTACAAACTTCAAACGGAACGTGAAATTTTATGTCGTTCTTTTTATATGGCTTTTTTCTGTTTGATATTATCTATATTGTCTGTAAAACAAAAGTACTAACACCAATTTATTAATATTGCAGTTGTGTTTTAAACATTAATAATATAATAAAGATTTAAGAAGGAATATTAGTAGTACAACTGTACTATATTAAGTGAATGAAACATATCATTCATAAAGAAAGTGATATCCGAAATAAAGAGATTGAGCATGACATGATAAGTTGGAATTGATATTGACGGTATCTTTAGCCTTGTAAAAGTAATCAAATTAATTAAAACAATATTATAGTACAAAGCAAAGTTATCTAAGTCTTGTAAATGTTTTAACTGTAACTAATATTACATAACAAAACTTTTATCGCATTATGCTTTTAAGTTAATTCTGGTGCGCAACTTCCTATCATCAGAATATTAAATTATTTTCTCGAAATCTGCTGAAGCTATAGAGCTGTCGTTTTCACAATACATGGGCACACCACAGAATCTCTTGTTTATTATGTAACAGTAGTTGATTTTTTAAATTCATTTCCTTAAAAACATTTTCCATGCGAATATTTTCAAAATTTTCAATACCCTATCTTCAGTAATACGTATTTACGATATATTAGATTTACGAAAACATTGTTTCAGTACCTGTAAGGCTACTAAATAAACATATCTTAAAATGTCACTTTTCTGTAAATGGGAATGAAAAGAAATTATTGCTTTGGAATAAAAAAGCAAACTTGTGAAAAATGAGCATTAAAATTAAAACTTAAATTCTTATAATGCACTTATAGTTCTCAGACAAATCTAAAAATTAACATGGATACAGTTTTAATAAGTTCTCTTCCCTTTATCCATTGAATCACTGCTGGCCATCCCTTTATATAGCTCGACCAAGCGGTATATACTACCTTTTTCTTCTGTCTCTTTCCTTTCCGCTGTAAAGCGCTCAGACTCTCCTGAGCTCTAAACGCGCTTACACCTATGGGCATCAGTTGACATGACTGGCATAAGTGAACCGAATTTTTTTTTTTCTCCGTGTGAATGCATGGTGTAGTTTCAGCCCTTACGCTATCGCTTGCGGGAACTGCTGTACAACCGTAAGAATTGCACTGTACTTCAGTCATACAAATTCAAAATCTCTAGATCAGGCCTGCACAAACGGCTCTCATTGAGCTCGCCGGAAAGGTATGTCGGAATGACGTAGGCCTGCTATAGGTAGAGGATAGTCCACGCAGCTATCTGATGTAGTGTATATTATCAGTAGCTATTTCACTTTGCCTGTCTACGGCTACATAATGGAGAAATCTAAAAGACGGAAAGACGCAAATTCTTTCAATATTGCATGGGAAAATGCTTATTTTTTCAAAGCAGCTGGAGTCATTACTCAGAGCCTTATCTACCACAAAAGTTTGAAAGAAAGAGGAAAACATAATATAATGCGTCTTTACTAGTCCACATATAGAGATACGATGGTTTTGTTGGTGAAGATCGCAGTAAAAAGGTTCAGGAGTTGAAAGTCGCATTATTACATGAGGTAGGGTACGTTAGAATTTATTAACCTTCAACAATTTAAATATCTCTCTTCAGAGAAAAGGCCAGCTCATTGTTGACATGTTGAATAAACTACGGGATTTCAGTCGTAAACTTACAATTTTCGTAAGTCAGCTTCGGGAGGTTAATATGGCTCACTTTCCAACGATATAAACTGCTCGTGGTGAAGCCATGTTAAACGATTATGTGCAAACATTAATTGAAATTCAAAATGAATTTAATTCTAGATTCGAAGATCTTGTCTTAATTGGAAAGAAGTTTAAAGTTATCATAATAAATTCCTTCAACACCAGTTGAAACAGTGTCATACGATTTACAGCTTGAACTTATTGATCTTCAATGTGGCCTAAGGGCTAAAGACCGTTTGAATAATACTACTAGCCTGGTCGAGTTTTACAAGACTAAACCTCAGTAATAATATCCACGACTACACAAGCTGGCTATGAAAATGATTGCTATGTTTGGCTCAACATTTATATTTGTGAGCAACTGTTTTCTATTATCAACCTAAATAAAGGCAGACATCGAACATCTGTAACTGATGTTTCATTACGATCAGTACTGTTCCTTTCAGCTGCCAACAGCATAAAACCCACGTTTTGATATACTTATAAATAAAAATATAATAAAATGATATTGTATATGTAAGTAGCTATAGAGTGCAAAGGAGTTAAACGCAGAATAAATATAGGAAGTGCGTGTTATTATTCGGTTGAGAAGCCTTTGTCATCTAGTCTTCTGTCAAAAAATCTGAAAGTTAGAATTTATAAAACAGTTATATTACCGGTTGTTCTTTATGGTTGTGAAACTTGGACTCTCACTTTGAGACAGGAATAGAGATTAAGGGTGTTTGAGAATAAGGTTCTTAGGAAAATATTTGGGGCTAAGAGGGATGAAGTTACAGGAGAATGGAGAAAGTTACACAACGCAGAGCTGCACGCATTGTATACTTCACCTGACATAATTAGGAACATAAAATCCAGACGTTTGAGATGGCAGGACATGTAGCACGTATGGTCGAATTCAGAAATGCATATAGAGTGTTAGTTGGGAGGCCGGAGGGAAAAAGACCTTTGGGAAGGCCGAGACGTAGGTGGGAAGATAATATTAAAATGGATTTGAGGGAGGTGGGATATGATGGTAGAGACTGGATTAATCTTGCTCAGGATAGTGACCAATGGCGGGCTTATGTGAGGGCGGCAATGAACCTCCGGGTTCCTTAAAAGCCAGTAAGTAAGTAAGTAACTACAGAGTTTCTATTATTTCTGTAAAATAAATATTTCTTTATTAATTAATAATAGTCCAAGATAGTTTTGTAAACACTGAACGGGAATTTCTTTCATGAACACTCGTACTAGTACTTTTGTGTACATTTTGTACGAAATCACCCCTTCTAATCCACCCTTATACAGAGCGCAGCCAATATCTGCATTCCGCTCTCGAGCTATGAGCCGACTCGGAGAGCGCAAACCTTGGTCAGGCCTGGTCTAGATTTTGTGGGATTGTAAAGAATGATTCCTGTGTGTAATTCAAAAGAGAGAAGTTCATCAACTTATTTATGCGTACATCAGTAAATTGATTAAATTTGGATATGCCTTTTGGCAATAGGTCAAGAAAATAAAACAAACAGTAGGCATACTATCATTCGCACCATAACAGAATGAATAAATGTTTGTGAAATGCGTGAAACGTATAATAGTAAAGTTTTGTGTCATATTCGTAGCGCTAACATTTCTGCATTCATATATATTTATTGTAGCGTTGAATTATATTTTTCTTTGAATTTTTTACAACGGGAAAGTAATAAATGAAGATACAAGTTTTCATGTGGCAGTGCTCCTGCTATGTTGTGTCATGTTGGTTTAATTTCACGCGGATAATAGAAATAACAGAAATTTGTGTGCCTTTTAATTGTTTCAGCCCACCGAAACCACAAGAGCCTGCAGTTTGGGTATGTTACCGTGTATCCAGACTACGCTCTTCTGCCATTGCATTTGAGTGCATCTTCTATCTCGTCCCCAACGGCTACAGTTCCACCTACTTTCTGTGTAGAGATTAAACCTAAACAGGGTTGGATACCTTCTCCTGATCGACGCTTACCGAAATGTACATTCTGCCTCAACCAATATCTTAAGGTATGTTGTCACGATGAGCATGCAGTGACTTGTTGTTGGATGTTGTCACTTTTTACATGTTACTCCACAACTGAACATAGAATACTGGAAATTACTACAGTATATACGACAAATCAGGCAAAAAGAGAAGCCTCTAGCGTAGTGCGATGAGACATTCGCCGTGTTCAACGTGGTGATAGATTTTAAGGTTGAACTTCTTTTTTTTCCTCACTAGGTATGAGAGGGTAACCTGTGACCATCAAGTAAAAGTGCAACCTCCTCGCATTTCTAGTATTCCCCTTGTTTTCTTGTACTCTTTGTGTTCCCATTATTCTCCTTGCTGTTCCTTGTTCTCTTTGTTTTCTCGTTGTCCTTCCGTTCTCATTGATCTTTTTGTGTTCCCTTGTTGTTCTTTTCCCTTTGTTCTCCTGTTCCCCTTGTTCTCTTTCTATTCCCCTTGTTCTCCTTGTCTTCCCCTTGTTCTTCTTGTCTTCTTCTCTTCATGTTCCCCTGATACTTGTTCTCCTCATGTTACCCTTCTCATAATGTTCCCCTTGTTCTTCTAATATTCTTACGTATTCTCCTTATGTTCCTTTTTTCTCCTTGTGTTTACGTTTTTCTCATGAAATTATTCAAGTCTGCTTCACAAGGAGCTACTACATGAAAGCCAGATTTGCATAATATATACGTCACTGTAGGTATGTTAACAGAAAACCACAATTCAAGTCACACAGAGATTGTGTGTACTCAAAGTTGGTTTTCTGGCGCCTTGTCAGCGCACTTGACTTGTGTGGATATAAAGAGAAAAATTGGGACAGTGTCGGGTGTAGTTTTTGGGTAGCTCAGTCGGTAGAGATTCGTACGCTAAGCGAAGAGTCCCGGGATTGATACCCGGCCCTGGAACAATTTTTCTCTTGAAATTATTCATGCTATATTTAGTTTAGATTAGTTTCTTTAATATGACTTTTCCAATTTAACACATTATCGATTTGTAAGCCAAGAAATTTGGTTGTTGTTTCTATTAAGGTCCTATTGTTAATTACTGCGTTCGAAATTTGCGAAGTTGAATTTGGGCAGAATTTCAAGCCGCTAGATAGCAGTACAGTCAGTTTTCGTTGCCGCTTGCAGTGTTAAACAGGTGAGCTTTCCGGTATTAATTTCGTTGGTTTCAATTTATTTAGAGAAGTCCTAATCAACCAAAACGGCCTATATATTAACGTCTTTGTTAATTCATATTAAGAAACCAAACATTATGTAAGTATATATATATATATTACTAATAATCCAGAAATTATACAATGAATGGCAAGTGAAAAATGCACTATCCCAAAATTAAATAACGCAAGTAGAAATGATTGTTCTAATGCCGAATCGGACCTTCAATGCGCACCACACATGAGTTTGGTTTGGTTTCACTTATTTAGAGACGTCCTAATCAACCATTACGGTCCGAATTTTAACGTCTACGTTAATTCATATTAAGAAACCAAAACACTATAAATATATAATACGTTACTGTCAATATTACGAATAATCATGTAAGTATAACGTTTCTGGCATGTAAAAATAACTATCAAATTATAAAGTTACTAGCGCAGGTACAAATAATTATACCAAATATGTCGATTTGAATACTCCATGTAAACGTAAGTATTCGCGAACACCGTTGATCTGGACGCGCGTTTTCGCGCGTAGGCATCGTCGTGCGTAAAATAAATTTTTGTTTTTCTTTGTTTTTACAGTTGAAGAATGGAAGCATTCGAAGTCGAAGCCTCTACTGTCCTCTGGACCTCTTCTCAGGGTGAGTATTGTTTTGATTTCTGTCTCCACGCTACCTTTGTGTTCTTTTTCAGTTTTCAAAATTGAAAACAAATTTCATATTAAGTCTGACAATATCACCGATGGAATATTGTGTAATTAGCCATTAGTGCTACATGTTTATGACGAAATTGATGGCCGAATATTGCTACACATTTCAGTTTCTCAGATAGTGACGTGTGACATTGAGTGGGACATCACGTAGCCTACCTATTCAGAACACAGTGTTGTGTATTTGCTTACTATTCTATACTTGATATTTCACTATCGCCAAGTCATTTTTTGTTTATTGTACAAACAATTTGAAACGACAGACGAGAAGTAAACATTCCCACCTGTCTCGTGACGTCAATTCTAGTTCTCATTGATTGACACTTCAAACAACGCATCCGATAAATATTCAAACTTTGACTACTTGATGATAAATTTTATTTGTCTGGTAAATCTTCGATCCCTTTACGCACCACACAAGAGAGAAAAAATACCTAGGGCCTTCTTAAATAATTGAAAATAACCTCAAAATTATAACACACCACTCTGGAGAAATTTGTGATCAATCACTTCGAAAGCAGCAAAATCATCCAGCCCGGCCCCAGATACCTTAATTTCTTATATATCGACCGATGGTTTTCTACATTTTCACACACAATGATCACGTAATCCAATAATACCGCCATAATGTTATACTACGTGATAAATTTCAAAGCCATACTTACCATACTTATAGCGAAAACGTTCGTCTTTCACTTCGTATTACCTTATGTCATAATAAAATTACTTGAATGATTGTTCTTCATAAGTAACTTTGACGGTAATAAACCCATATAATTATATTTAAAATTGTACTATGTGAGAAAGTAATCCTTTTTTTTTTTGGTCCAGGGTAAATCTTCCATTCTTCGTTATGGTCCAAGGTAAATTTGTCAATCTATTTACCAAAAAGCATAAGCTTTACCAAAAGTCTGAAAAAATCTAACCTGTTACTGATCGTAGACCTTACGAAAACTCTCTTTCTACCTATGTAACTAGTCCACAGCTGTGGACTAGTAACGGTTAGCCTGCCTGACCGTGAAACGAGCGGGCCCGAGTTCAAATCCTGTTTAGGACAAATTACCTGGCTGAATATTTTCCGGAGTTTTCGCTCAACCCATCCGGAGTAAATTCTGGGTAACTTTAGGCGTTGGACCGCGGACTCATCTCTCTAGCATTATCACCTTCATCTTACTCAGTCGCTAGATAACCGGAGCAGTTGATAAGGCGTCGTAAATAACCATCTAAAAAATATCTATGTAACTATCTACCAAAATGCATATTTGCAAGGCACACTAAAAGCCTGAACAAACCAAACCTAATCTAACCTGTCACTGATCCTCGACCTTACATAAAATAGTTATTTATTTTTCCAGATGGTGGCAGCACTGCGATAAGCATTTCTTGACCTGAAATGTTTCTTGAGTTCAGTTGAAAACCTGAATTCACAAACATCCCAAGTCCAAAATTCACTGAATTTGACTTTTTACCTTATATATGTCGTGTTTTGCATAGGCTGCTATTCTGTAAAAAAATAATATCCGAAATTAACTCTAAGCCTGTGTTTGTGAACAATACAAATATTTATTTCAATTTCAATGCTTTATATGGCAAACCTGTGTAGTTTCATTGCTCTCTTGAACAATTTACTTCAATGGACTTGAGGTGTTTGTCAGTTCAGGTCTTCAATTACAGAAATGTGGTTTATGGAACGTAATATACTACATATTCATTCATAGTTTTCTGCACAAGGGCAAGTCTTTCAGAGCAAACCCAATATTCTCTAATCTTTCCTATTTTGTGTCTTCCCCTTTGTCTCTTCATATGATCCATATATCTTAATGTTGTCTATCATCTGATAGCTTCTTCTGCCACGAACTTCTCTCGTTCACCATTCCTTTCAGTGTATCCTTCAGTAGACAGTTTCTTTTTAGCACGTGACCCCCTAAAAAAACTTTTTCTCTTCCTGATCAGTCTCAGCATCGTTCTTTCTTCACCCATACTTTCCAACACAACTTCATTTCTTGTTTTGTCTGTCCACTTCACACGCTCCATTCTTCTCCACATTTCAAATGCTTCTAGACGTTTCTCTTCACTTCGTTGTAATGGTCATGTTCTGCCCCATACAATGCCACACTCAACACAAAGCACTTCACTAGTCTCTTCCTTACTTCTTTTTCCAGAGGTCTGAAGTACATGCTCCTTTTTATATTAAAAGCTTCCATTAGTATTGCTATCCTTCTTTTCACTTCCTGGCGGCAGTTCATGCTACTGCTTTAGTAAACTCCAAGGATTTGAAGCTATCCAGTTGTTCTACTGTCTCATTTCGAATTCGTACGTTTAAATTCTTTATGTTTCTTCCGATAACCATGGTCTAGGTCTTGTGTGCATTAGTCTTCATCCCATAATGCTCACAGCTGCCACTTAGCTCTAGTAAAATTATCTCTTAATACCATCTCCTCTTCTGCTAACAACGCCATATCAACAGGAAATCTTATTGCAGTGTATTCTTCTTCCTTCTACTGTCACCTCTTCCATGTTCTGAAAGTTCACCGCTGTGGAGTAATTGTTAGCATGCCTGACTGTGAAAACGAGCGGGCCCGAGTTCAAATTCTGGTTGGGACAAGTTAACTGGTTGAGTTTTTTCCGGAGTTTTCTCTCAATCCAAAAAGAGCAAATTCTGGGTAACTTTTGGCGCTGAACCCTAATCTTATTTCTTTGGCATTATCACCTTCATTTCATTCAGATGCTAGATAACTATAATAGTTGAAAAAAAAATGTTCTGAAAACAATTCTTCATTAAATCCTCCAAGTATATGTTGAACAGGGTAGATGATAAAGGGCATTTTTGTCGTACTCCTCTCTTTATTTCACGTGATAGCTACACTATATTGCATACATTTTATCTTTCTACTCTTGAGGATGTAGAGAGCACGCGGCAGTGCTGAGCACAGCTGCCCAAATGATAGCTTGGAAAAATAAAATGTATGTATGTATGTATGTATGTATGTATGTATGTATGTATGTATGTATGTAAATTTAAAATTTAAATTAAATATGTAAAATGATATTTCAGAAATCAAAATAAAAGTTACTTTAACACAGAAAATAATATAATTGTTCTTTTTGTCTCTATGGTAATGATGGACACAAGTATAAGCACAATACAATTTTGGTTAGCTTTTGATTTCACACGCAAAATGATCACTCATTTAGTACTTCGTTGACTTCCCCTTTTTTTTTAATAACCATCTTAAGCCTGTTTGGCATGGAACCAGCAAGCTTATCAGTGATTTCAGCCCCTATTTCTCGCAGTTCCTTTAGAAGCATATCCTTCTATTGTTTTTTGCTGGTAATGGCCTGCTTACTCACTCTTCTGCACAAATTAACCCAAAGATGTTCGATGGGGTTAATGTCTGGTAACTGTGGAGGATTGTGAAGTTGATGAAGGGTGTTGTAACATTTAAAAATTTATTTTCAGAACGAAAAGTTGTATTCGTTCGGATCAAATTTCTGCATATTTAAAAAACAAAACCAAAATTCTTTCAATAATTTATTATCATAATGCACTGCTCTCTTAAATTGACTGAGCATATTGGGAAATTAAATCAATGGCTTTCCCAAAACACGCTATGAAATGTGTGATATAAAACAATTTTGATCTCCAAAAGGAAGCAAAAACAAGCACAAATGTAGTAAACATTTTTGTTTGAAATACCTCAAAGAATAACCCCCTGAAATTAATTACATTACTTACGGTTCACTCTATGTATTATGTATGTATGTATGTATGTATGTATGTATGTATGTATGTATGTATGTATGTATGTACACATACCGGTACTTACTTTGTGCCGCTTGTACAATTTTAAAGTTATACCATCTCATTTTCATTTCACCATGAAATAACAGAAATCAAAAGTCAAATAGGTAAGTCCCTTGTGTGCAGTGACGTCGCCAGGATCAGAGCAAAGGGGGTGCGAGCTGTAAAAATGGGGTGCGAGGTGTAAAAATGTGGTACATAAAAGATCCGAAATGTTTTCTCATGCACTTGCGCGCATAATATACATCTTTTTATTAACATTAATATGTATTATTATTATTATTATTATTATTATTATTATTATTACTACTACTACTACTACTACTACTACTACTACTACTACTACTACTACTACTACTGCTGCCGCCACGACCACCACCACCACCACCACCACTTACCTGGGAATGTGTGTTGACCTTCCTCATTTAAAACTATACGTCGATTACCATGGGCAGCGTCAAATTTGTCGATTAGACCCTCAATATCCAGCGCCTTTACGATATGCTGCTCTACAGCAAGGACTGCGAGATCGCTGAGACGTTCATGGCCCGTTCTGTTCCGCAAGTAAGTTTTAATATGAAAATGCACGTTCACATCCCGCACTAGATGCTGGTGTTACGACAGAAATTATGGAAAGTTTGTGAATTTCGTGAAATACTAATTTATACTCCTGAAGAAAATTAACAAAATTGTTGTCAGTAGTGACATCATGTTCATTCTCTTAACGTTCAATTGTTTTAGGGATTAGTTTCACTTCGGCTTCCACGTTCATCACATCCATAACGATGCATTAAGGGACGTAGTTTTTTCACATTCAAGAAATTCTCAGATCCGGGTTGCAAACACTTAATGCATTTAATTATTGAGCTATGTTCAGAAAATCTGCGTTGCAATTCATTTAAAATTTTATCAAGAATTGGCAGAAAGTCATCCGCATAGTAATCATCTTCTGACTCAAGTTTCTCTTTATGACAGTGCTGTACATAACAAATTTTTCCAAGTGCTCAGGAAGACGGCGTGACCTTTCACGCCTGCTGTCTTGAATTCCATTTTCTTCTTTCAATAAACAAGCTTCTGGCCATATTTTTCTAAAATCCTCCCTATAGTTTCGTAGAATCTTAAGGCGATCAATAGTGGTTTCAATCAAAGTGTACTCACTACCAGTGTTACAGTCTTTACTCTGCAGAACATCAGACACAATTTTTGTATCTTTCAACAAGGCACTAAATAAGCACAAATGAACTAAAAATTCCATGTCTATTGAATTAAGTAACCCACAAGCCTCTTGTGATCGATCTCCTCTTCCTCTATCTCCCGCTAGTATGTGAAGCGTGACAATAATGGCAGGCAACGTTTTCTTCGTAGCTTCGCAGGCTGCTGCTTGGCAAATCCACCTCGTCTTACTCAGAGCTTTCAGTTCTAGCCTATAACAGATTTTCTCATTTCATGCTGAACATTAAGAAAAAGGGAATGCGTTGCTGATCCTGACATAAAAACATACAACTTCAAAGTGAAAACATACGAAGTGAAGTGGCGTCCAACAAGTTAGCCTAGCTGGTCTAAAACCTAAAAAGTGTTCATGAATTTTGTCATTTAAGTAAAAACGAACGACGACAGATAACTGTTCAGTTTTACTCACATCTTTAGTTTCGTCTACCATAATAGCAAAATAAATAGCGCTGTTTATTTGTTTGCTCACAACTTCAAGAGTAACACTAGCAACGACATTTAAGATTTCATTCTGATTTGATGGATGAGTATACTTAACATTTTTTGGTCCTTCTTTTAGTTTGTTTTCTACAATGAGATAGTTTTTAGATATTAGCTGTAGTAACTACTGTAAGAAATTTCCGCGCTTTTCATTATCTTGGGTTTCATTGTTGCCTCTCTGAGCGATAGCCTGACTTGTATAGCAGTAAACCTGAGTATTTCTATTATTTGTTCAACATGCATACGATTTTCTCGCACCTTAATTGCGTATGCTTCGCTTATCAAGGTCCCAACTGATGTCTGTTGATCTCTTATTTTGATGCGTCGGTATTCTTCCCATGCAGCACAACTTTTGTTATGTGATTCAACATTTTCATGTTTTTTTATCTCTGTGTCGGCGGACAGTGCTTTTTTTTTCAGATTTTTTCTGTCCTTCGTTGTTAGAGACGACAACGACCACTCAGTCAAAAAAAAAACGGCACGCGAAACAAAATGCAGCGTCTTGAGAAACACTATTCTCCAGCAAGGGGAAAGTTTTAAACCATTCAGATTGGAAACATCTTTTCTCCTCCTTCCCAAATGTTCTTTTCGGGTATTCATTTAACGCGAACTGTTGAGGACCGTCGGAAACTATTGAGCTATATCGAAGGGGAAGCCCTTTTCACTCTAATTATCGCGAGTACATCATACTCTATAGCTTTCACTTCACTTTCAAATTCTATCGTAACATCTTCAAATTCACTTACTTTTGTTTGTTTCTGCGTAATTTTTGAGAAGTCCGAAATATTACGTTTTTGCCCGGTAGATATTATAACAGACTGTAGAATTTGCCTTTCTACAACCAAACCACTTAAAATATCTCATTATGAATAACATATTATTTAAACTAGTAACTCGTGAGAACACACTCACTATGTTAGAAGTCAACTGTATACTGCACTGTCGCATTGATGAAAGATTTCCTCATAGGTAAATACATCATTGTCGTGATATGCGCTCAGTTCGTAACACAGCTAATATGATGTCATAATATATGAAAATTCAGATTCATTCAATTTCCTGAAACTTCACAAATAGTCTTGTTGTTCGACGTAGATTATAGTCATGTTAATTTCATTCAACAAAAATGTTAAATATATTGAAAATAATAATAATAATAATAATAATAATAATAATAAAAGGCCTAATAATAATAATAATAATAATAATAATAATAATAATAAACTTACCAATAATGGGTCTGACATCGGGGAATGCTCATTGTCGAGTCGACTGCTTTGCACCGATGCATATTAATGCTAACGACGTTCAAGCAGATGTAACGCTATTTAGTGATCGAATAAACACAAGATTAACGTTGATTTGCGTTTAACTGTGAATCGTGTAAAATGTCAAATGTTATGTACAGTTTGAATAATGGCTAGGTATTATTTCTCGCGTTTAATGAAATTTGTTTTACACTCTTACAGGACTGTTGTTCTTCAAAATAACTTACTCCTAGTATTTTTTAAAATAAATTGCCCAAATCAGGACTTTAAATGTCCTTCGGGTTGCGGAAAGGGGTGCTCCGATTTTTTATGGGGTGCTTGCGCATCCTTTCGCACACCCCTAGCGACGTCCCTGCTTGTGTGGTGCGTAACGAAATCGAAGTTCCATTTTTTTAGTATTAAAGTACTGTAATATAGTTTTGAGGAATGAGTGACATAACTGGAAAAAATAATAAATAATAATAAATGCAGGATTTGAGGCTTGTCCCTCGCCGTAGCGTTCTGGTCTATGACATCACATCTTGGACTAGGTTTACGGAATAAGCGCAGGTTTGAATATTTATGGAGAAGAAATTGTGAAATTCTGTCATGATACATCTGGTGCCTATTCAGCATAGTGATGAATTTCGGTAGTGAAGTGTGGTTTCTCGAGTCAGCTGTAACGGCGGGGATGGATCATCGTGCTAACTGCAACTTACCCCATACTGGTTGGATAATAATCATTCACATCTTCTGAGTCATATTGGCATTGGTTATCACCTGTTAATCGTGAACTGTTATCAGGTAATCATTTAGGTAACTATATTTCAGCAATGTCACATCCGAGTGAGTGAGTGAGTGAGTGAGTGAGTGAGTGAGTGAGTGCTGTTATCCGCGGCAAATCTCCTTCATATGGCGAGAACCAATAACAGACAACTGCGGCGTTGTAATATCGGTGTCTCTTACGGAAGACAAACGTCTCGTGAGAGAGAGAGAGAGAGAGAGAGAGACCGAAGTTTGAGGGAGATATCAGTTGCCTGTTGTGTAGTATTCCCGCACTGCTTTCGTTCTCTATATCTTTTTTTTTTCTAAATTTATTACAATTGGTTCTGAGATATCATCCGGTTCTATCTATTTTACGAAATCGTCTTCCTTTAATAATTGAATACCCCCCTGGAATAAGGGTATATGACTCATGTTTCCCTATGTACTTATACCCTTATTCCGGGGGTATTCAATTGTTCTCCGTGTTTATCCAGGTGTCGTCTAAATAAAATATTGGTCTCTTGTATTCAGAAACTCGAATGTTGTACATTATTCGAAGAAATGTTTACCTTAACGCAAAAATATCACACCTCTCCATAAGTAATTTCTGTCCGTCATTAGTTTTCTTGTATTTAAAGCGGAAACTTTTTAATATTCTTAATGTGGAAGCAGTTGAGCCTTTGTAAGAGAAAGATAACTTCTTTCATGTGACTGAGAATTTACCTCAGCAACCTTAAGTCGGATTCTTGCAAAGAGCACTTCATCATTTCCAGTGTTGGAGGTAGGGACTTCAGTATTAAATTATGACCGAGAGTACTGCCGCATTGTTCTTGATGGGTCTGGAAGATTTTCATTTGATGTTTTGAAGTGTCGTATGATCCAGCATGAAAAATATCCCTGGTATATCGCACAGGTACTATTCTCTTATCTGGACGATTTCCAAACCATAACCAACTGTCTGCGCTAAGGTTCGCTGAGCATTTGAGTTGCGAATTTCGAATCAGCCTCCTCTGCACCGGGGAAATGTTATCGTACAATGACAATGATATGGAGATCGTGACGGGATTATATAGATACCTGACGCGAGAACCTCCAGATTCGACACTTATCTGCCATAGGCCTAAGTAATGCTATGAAATTTTCAATGAAAAATTCCAGATCAAACTGGGACTTAGAACTCAGACTGTCTGCGTGACACACAGATGCTTAGTCCACGCCGCTAATTCAGGGGTGGAGGCTTGGAGGTAGGTTGTACGCTTAAATATGTGAGCTGTACGCCTATACAGAGTGTTAAGAAAAAAGTATCCAATATTTTAGGAGGTGCTAGTATGCATCAAAACAAGAAAAAAAAGTCTAATGGGTCCTATAACACATACTTTCTGAGATCTGAACATTTGTTCATAGGAGGTACTCAATGTGACGGCCATTCATGGTAATGCATTCCTCTGCCCTTCGGTGTAAGGAATCGCTCACTCTTTGAAATCGACCTGGTTGTTCTTGATAACCAAAAGTCTAGGGGATTTAGATTTGAGGAACGAGCAGGCAAAGGTTTGGGGCCTCCCCAATCAATCCAGCGGTCCTGAAACGTCAGCGTCAGGTGTTAACGCTCATTGCAGAAAAAAATGTATTGGTGTGCCATCATGCATGAACCACATCTGTAGTCTTTGCTGAGATGGCACATACTCCAGCAAGGTAGGTAATACGTTAATAAGAAAGTCCTGATAACGAGCTTCAGTTAAACTCTGTGGTAGCATGTATGGCCCTTAATCTATCGCCAAGAACGCCTGCCCATACGTTGTTTGAGAATCTGTGCTGATGCCTTGTTTCTTCAAGCGCATGGGAATTTTTTTCAGCCTACACATGCTGATTACGAAAATTCACAACATCTCTGCTCAACCCTGCTCATATCCACAACCAAACTTTTGTTTTCAGTATTCCTTGCGACGTATAAGTATTCCAAGCCAGGGGTGTGAACTACGGTATGATTATCTGGTAATCTGCTGTATTGTAGGGCAGAAAAATGCATTACCATAAATGGACGTCACATTGAGCACGTCCTATGAACAAGTGTTCATACCTCAGAAAGTATGTGTTGTAGGACCCATGTTTATTAGACATTTTTTCTTGTTTTGATGCATACTATCACCTCCTAAAATATTGCATACTTTTATAACACTCTGTATTTTTCATCCAACAAGTCATATTGCGTCACATCGGCCGCAATGATAAACTATGAGTTTCTCAGGATGATGTCCATTCTTATCCCGAAGCTCAGGAAGCGACAATGTTGGTTAAACAAGTGAACAATGTGAACAGCGTAAAATTTATATCATTGGTGGCATACGTGCATGGAAGAACAACTATTGAAACTTGAATAAGAATTCACCTCTTCGTAGTACACGACAAATGTTACGAAGTCAATTAAATATGTTTTCCTTCATTCACTGTGTTACATACAGGGTGATTCAGGACCTCTGCGACAAACTCTGGGGATCGATAGATTTCGCAATGAGGATCACTTTTTGTGAAACAACCCATGTTCTCCGATGTCTTGTTTAGAAGCTACGCGACATCGAAAAAAAAAAAAGATAGGTTTTAGTGACATTTACAATTAATTATGAAATTAATTATTCATTTATTTCTTCAATTACCCTTACAAACTGGTACAAGTGTCCGTCGTTTTGCTGCCCCGTTTGAATGGAGCGCCCTTCGCAACACGCTTCCGCTGTTCATGGGGGGGGGGGTGTGACTTTGACGATGTGCGGAGACATGTGATTCCAACATGACGTCCCAACGCAATTCAACCTGGTTTTACGAGCACATCTGAACATCTACGAGGAGCAATGGATAAGGAGACCGGGACCTGTTGCATGGCCAGCGTGATCACTAGACTTTACGCCCTAATAGTTTTTCTTTGGGAACATGTGAAATGTACACCACTCGAATTAACACCAGAGAGAAACTGACTGTACAAATATTCGCTGCTTTTGATTAAATTCGACATAGAACAGTAATGTTCGGCAGAGTTCGATAATCACTGCTACTATGGTGTAATGAATGTAATCAGGTTAGGGTAGACAATTTGAACACTTGTAACTTGTCAGCTGTGTCTTTTTTCTCGATGTTGCGTAACTTTTAAACGAGGCATCGGAGAACATGGGTTGTTGCATGAAAAATGATCCTCATTGAGACATCTATTGATCCTCAGAGTTTGTCGCAGAGGCCCTGATTCACCCTGTATGCCCACCATGACTGCATACAAAATCGGTAGAATGTATGCTTCAAATGCATTGTTTTATGATTAAGATGATATGAAGCATCTCTATTAGAAACATTTTTAGGTATATCATCTAATACACTCAGTGACTGATTTTAATGTTCGACTGAACGACTTCATTAATTTAATAATCGACTGAATTGACTGACTGAATTGACTGACTGACTGACTGACTGACTGACTGTCTGACTGACTAGACCAGCTTACTGGACTGACTGAACTGATTGGCTTCCTTGTTGACTGACTGACTGACTGACTGACCACCTGACTAACTGAAATGACGAGCTCACTGACTGACTGACTGACTGGCTGGACTGACAACTGACTGGCTGGCTGGACTGACTGAACTAGCTGACTTACCACCTAAACTGACTAGCTTGCTGAGTGACACTGACTGACTGACTGACTGATTGACTGACTGACTGACTGACTGACTGACTGACTGGACTTGCTGGCTGAACAGACTAGCTCGCTGATGGTCCGACTATCCAGTTGGAATATATAACTTGGACAGCTGCATTATACAGGGTGATTCATGAGGATTTTCCGTCCTTTACGGAGCTTATTTCCGAAGACATTCTGAGCAAAAAAAGTCATATAAACATGGGTTCTATTCTCAGCAATACAGAGTTACGTTTCGTTATTGGAACGCATTGCTGTGAACGTGTGATCTTGGTCAGCGTGCAGTCAGCAGCCAGCGCGAGCGCTACGGAAATCAAAGATAGCCGTATGCAGTTACGTAGAGCGATGAGTGCCGTTCACAAGCGTGCGGCCAAGTGTACTCAAGCGGACGACGACATTTTTTAAAATGTGTTGTAAACTCTCCAAGACTGTAAATTATGATGCAAAATTGAACTGCAAATAATTAAGTCGGTGGAAGTGGTGTGATTTGTAATAATTTTGTGATAAGTGCGTAAGAATAATGTAATTTTCTAGTTAAAAATAGACAAAAGATGTCTGTACGAAGCAACTAAGGAGTTCACAGCACATTTTTAGCTTCATAATACTTTCCAATTAAAGAAATGATACTTCGGAATGGTTCATTCTCTATTTGTATTATTCTTTGACCTTCAAACTAAAGAAAAGACGTATTTTACAAACAACTTTGAATTAGTGTAACTCTGAAAATATTGAGAATAGGAACTATGTTTATATGACATCTTTTACTCAAAATATCTTCAGAAATAAGCTCCGTAGAGGACGGTAAATCCGTGTGAATCACTCTGTATATGTAAGTGGGCAGCTGGAGGATGACCTGAATGACTGGGTGGCGGAACTGAATAACTGGACGTCTGGACTGAGTGACTGAGGGGTTGGCTTGAATGGCAGACTGGATGAACTAACTTAACTGTATAGGCTAAATAAATTGCCAGACTGTCGCATTGCCTGGTATGACTAAGAGATTAGTTGATCGAGACTAACTTTAGAGATTGGCCACTTGATTAACACTAACTGAATGAGTACAGGCTACTACCACAGTCTAGTATATACAGTCACGAAGCTTAATACTTACTAAATATGCAAACATAGACAGTTGAAATACGCATCCATAGATAGTTGCTCGCCATCAGGATCGCTACTATCGCCTCATCACACACTCTTTCCCTAGCAGACCATAAAATGTATTGTACTTTCGATATCGTGTTCTTTTGAAAAAATTAACACCTTCCTTCCACTATTGAAATATGAAATACATAAGGTTTATATATTATTTTCATAAAATATATATTAAATTCTATAAACTCACCTTCCTGGATCTTTCGGAACAAGGATACTATAACCTATTTTTCTTACAATTTATAGTACTACAAACGTCTCCTTGTCCCATATTATTATTCAAATTATTGTATTTTAGCCATTTACAGTTATTACAATCGATAACGAACATTTCACAGTTTACATAGCTTTTCACAAAAATGCGAAATACGGCATAGTCAATGCTTTTTCGATCAGGCCGTAATGTTTGTTCGGGTTTTCTATTTCAGTGTATGGAACTCAGTGAAATATTATAACTTTATTGCTTATCATTGCTAAGCTTTATTTAGTGTAATATGTCCATAAGTTCCGTTTACTTCTTGTTGCATAATATGTTGCAGAAATAATTACAAAACTGTGTTTTTACATGTTAACATAAAATGTTCGCGTCAACATTTCAAGTTTAGAATGGAAGCTATTTTGAGGTTCAATGAAAAAGAATTTATATTGTGATTTCAATTTAGCACATCTACCTTCCTTAATTTTAGACAAAACATTTACCATACCACTCCTATGAAATTAATGTGCGTACAGTTGTGTTACTTCGTCTCTTAAGTACTAGATAAATACAATAATTCAGTACTCAATTCAGTTGAGTCAATTGTAGTATTAAAATACAGACAAATTGAATGTCCGGGGTATCATACATGACATTCTGCTTAATTATATTGTATGATTGCGAATTTAGGAATATAAGTTAAATATAGTAAACATAACTTATAATTTTCATATGAATGGCAAGGCATTGGAGATCACTAAATTTAGACAGAAAGGGGCAACTGGTACAGTAAACATAACCTATAATTTCAACATATCTAAATATCCCTGCGGTGCAATTGAAAATTATTGAATCGTGCATAAATGAATGTACAAGAATTTCACAATATTTAATCGAAATAAAGACAACTCCCAGAAATTACACATACGAACAACGTAATTTACACACCATAAATAATATTACATCTTAACTCGCAAGTGAATTATGTCTGAAGTGTCTCATAATCATTGTTTTAAATTTTATTAATTGAATTACACTACATTTTAGAGAAACATGTGTTACTGTTTATGCATTCCAACTAATTTATATGGTTGAAACGCCGCCCTTCGTGATCGGGTTAAGCGAGTTACATGGTCTGCCTTACGGCCTGTATTAGATCACGATGGCTGTGGCACAGTCTATTGTTCCTAGTATTCACAGCGCTCCAAGCGGCTAGCAACTATAGCGAGATTTGCAAAAAAATCACCCCAAGCTTCGTGACTGTATATAGTAGACTGTGCTACTACAGTGATTTGACGAACCAAACAACTGAACTACCAACCGACCAAATGACCCACTTGCTGATCAGCAGACCAACAGATTGATGGAGTGATTTTATGACAGAATGTCTAATGGCTGACCTAATACACTTAAATGATTTGCAGAGCAAAATACAGGTTAATATTATAATTATATTGAGGCATAAATGTATTATTTTCAGGAATCGTGCAAGAATGATGAAAGCACTCAAGGCCTTGGTTGCAGCTCCACAGAATAATCTCAAAATTTTTAAGGTATGTTGCAGTGTAATACGTATTTGTCATTGAATTTCTTAAGGATTGTTAAAGAAAATCACATTTCTATTTAAATTATATTAAATTATTTGCTTAGATAAACTTAAAACTAATTTGATTAAATTAGCAAAAGTAAGGGAAACATAACCTGAATCATTTGCGTATAGTTATAGTATTTGAGTATTGTTAGTCTTCCATTTTGAACTCTCCGAAATTTAACGATTCTCTATACAGAAATTCAATTAATTCTGATCTAGACCTGCTGATTTTAAGAGTGTAATTTCACTTTCTTGTTATACAAATTATAGACAGAAAATCTCGTGACTATTGACATTTTTTCAGTGTTAAATGTTGTAGAACTGTAGCATGTTAGTATAATTTTTTCACTAAGTACCTCTTTTTTCTTTCTACGGAGGAGGGGCCTGAAGGCTAGCACCACAGCCTGAGACATATTGTGTCTTACCATTTTTTTTTATTTAGGAATGATACTTAAGTCCGAAAGGGTGCTTTTTTGTAAGTACCGTCACTCAGATATATGGTGCCATCTGTCAATTCAGAGTCAAGGGCATGATGAAGTTTCACTAGAGTGTCCTGTCCTCCCACTCCGAATGCGTACCAGTACTACTCCTCTTCAGACTGATGCCATCTGTAGGCCTACGTCAGTTATAATACTACATCATATCGCACTGTTTTGGATCGATACTCTTGAAATGATGTTTAATACTGAACTGGAGAGTTGAATTTTGACACTTTATCTGCACGTACTCCTACCGTTTATTTTGTGAGAGAGAAGGATGTTAAAGACAGTGAAGAAGAACAGCGCTCCACCCATGCTACCGCATTTCCAGAAAACATAAGTTTTTTTTCTCTGACAAGGGAAGACTTTGGACCTTCCGACGAGAGAATCGTCACGAAACATTCTGGGGTAGACAAGCATAAGTCCAAAGTAACTGGTGCGAAATGCGGCATTTCGCAATCGCCCATAACCCCTATAACAGTGGTGGGCAGATTTTGAGATACTATCTGCCACACAGAGGAGAGTTTGTGTGGTAGGGGAATACACTTCACCCCTTTCATGTGCAGTGGCGAACTTTAGGAGAAACATAATATAAGGTATGCGCACACATTATCTCTGCCGTGTGTTAAGCATGCTCTCATTAATGTTTTACAATTAAATGTATTGTACAAATTTTATTACAAGAAGTTGATATAAAAATAAATGAAAATTACCTTAAGATCCATGCTGACTGAGCAATGTCCGAACTTTTATCTAAAGCTAGTGAATACGCTATGAATTGGGAAATACTAGATTTTAATTGCTCATCCACCAGATATGAAATATCTTCTATTCTTCTCCCTGTAATGCGATGAGATGAACTAATGTTTTCATATTGTTCCTTTCCTTCAGGAGACATAACACTCGCCACACTTATTAAACATGTTTTAATAAATTCCCCGTCACTAAAAGGTTTCAATGATTTTGCGACTTCCCTTGCAACTATGTAACTGGCAAGAATTTCCTTTTGTTTTTGAGTCAAGACATTCGCCTCCTCTCTATTCTGGTTACTTAATATTTCGGTTTTTAATTTTTCAAGCTGCTCTGTATGTTCCGACCCTATAAATTGAAATAGAGAGAAGTAGAAATTAAAATAGAAAAGATAAAGCGAAATTTTATCTAAAATTTGTGAAAACAGAAAAATGATCTAGCTAGTATTATCATTCTTTTAGTTTACTGTGTAAGTATTAAACTTCAAACTACCGATTATTTACCTGTAATTAAGCTGTGGTTCTTATGACATGTATATGTCTGTGTATATTGCTTCTGTGCGTTCCTATAACGATTTTGTTGCATAGTAGGCCTAAGCATATCACGTTTTCTCCATGAGCACAATAGAAGAATTTTCCTTTCCAATCTACTTGGAATGGGCTTTTATGAGTATTCAACATCGCAAAAACAATCCGTCACATCGACTAAGGGTCGCTTACAGAGGGAGTGGTAGTTGGTGGGAGGAACGTGATGTCAGAACCCTCCCTGCTACCGATTTAATCATGATTTCCAGTTTGCCCGCTTCTGCCTTATAACATGGCTTATGAAAGTGGAGCACGCCTCACCTGTATTGTTTGCATCCATAAATTGTCAAACGCATTGTACCTGAGTTCTCTAGTGTCATTAGACGATATGGCGCATGTCTGACAGGTGTCCGTTGTGTACATCAGTGCGTACATAAGTAGTATGATTCAGGGCATAGGCCTGTTCCTATACTATTATAACAAACACTGTATGTAGGATACATGTAGACTGTTGTGTGTTTTGCAAAATTGGTTATAACCCTTATGCTGTGGTACAGATATTGGTGAATTAGGTGATGCAGAATTACCAGACGGACAACATGGCTCCAACGTACATCGACATGCGAATTTCACGGGAGTTGTATAGCCTATTGAAGCAAAATACCAGTGGCGACGCTGTCATGTTGAAGAGACAGACATTGTGGTGTGATGATGAAACTATGACTTTTATCTGAAGATAGTGGGTGATACACCGGGTCTCCAGCACACAACTCGATAACCAGTTAAAGTTCCTATCAACTATCACCTCTAAAGCGAAACGGAAAAGCATTCACGAACAGTTTTCTTAAAAAAAAAAAAGAAATGTAAAATGTCTATGACAGTATTAAGATTGCAAATAAAACCGGTGCAACAACTGCCCGAAAATTCAAGATATCACCGGAAAAATTGCGGCAAATAGGTAATCGCTCTTCAGAGATGGGGTAGGCCTACGATAGAACACAGAACTGCTCAAATTCGCCAGCATATGTGTACCAAATTCCGGAATGCGCGTGACATAGAACACATCATTCACTACTGGCATTTAAATAAGTGAGGAAAGAAGCAGCTATCTCAATGACATTCGCAATTTTTAAAGTCAGCAAATATTTCCTAGGCAATTCAAACACCGCTATAAAATAACATCAAACAAGATCACAAGATTCGTTACTAGGCAGGAAGTAACTCTTAACACCATCGTGAGGACCAGAGCATTGGAGATTATACGAGAAGTTACGGACTACATTATAGCTAATGTGATCGATGCCTACATCGTGTTCAATACAGACCAAAGTCGATTTGAATATGAACTCACGTCAAACGGGACATTATCAATGATTGGGGAAGCTGGTGTGCAACAGGTTTCATCTACTACCCACTCGTACACAATTGTTGTTTAGTCAGCTGTCCAAAGACAGGTCTGAAGCTCATAAGTGATACCAACAAGCCACCACTTATTATAAACACATATAGGTGCTTATTTCAATGTCAGGACGCCTTGCAAAGAAACTGTATGTCTGCTTTCAGGAAACAGGTGGTAAATTTGGCAAATGTGTTTCCGAAACACTACAACGTAACCAAACTCCAAGTATAGAATATGACTGCAGTTCCAGTGGTAAAATGTCAGCAGCTCTCATACTGTCCTGGATGTGTGAAGTACTGGAACCGGAACTAACGCTTCTGTTGCTGGATTCATTATCTGATCAAACCGACGCGAGTTTGTCAATCAAAGCCTTCGGCAATAGGGACTTAAATTTGCAAAGATCAAATCACCTAAAACCACAAAGAACTGCCAGCCTCTTTCGCCAGTATAAACTTTTCTCACGACACATGGAAGAGTACTTACGTTATGATGTGAAGAATACCGTCAACCTGCATGACAGAATCATTTTCTAGTTGTATTCTCTTATATAAGACTTGCAATCAATTAAGTACACCACAGTACCAATCTATACTTCGCTATGCGTGGAAGGTGTCTGGATATGTGTCACTGGACACAACTCTTATGTTCTGTAATGTGTTGGACATTAATTTTGCTGTTTCTGACACATGCATCACTCCTGACTGTGATTCATTCAAGTGCCGTCAATATCTTCTCGTTGTGAAGGATTTAACTTTGCTTGCAACATTGCCTTTTCACACCACATTACCAAGACGTGGAATGAGATATATTAAGCTATTTGCAACTTTATGATGTACATAATCTCTACATGTCTCTTATGTCGCAGGTAAATTGTGTTAAACACTTTATGGCTGCAAACATTATAGGTGCGTGCTCCATTTTCATTAGCAATGTTATAGAAGTTACGGGCAATTGCGAAGTGCCGCACTTCGCCCCAGTTACTTTCGTCTCATGCTTAACCACTCCAGAAAGTTTCGTGATGATTCTCGTCGGGAGGTCCAAATCCTTCCCTTGTGAGTAAGGAAAAGTATGCCTATCTTGTGCTTCTAAACGCATATATTTCCTGCTTTTGTTTTGTTTAATTTGTATATATAATATAATTATGCTATGGTAAGCATGCCTCTTTGAACTGATATTTTTGTAGTGAGGCAAATTCCACCACTCTGACGTGAGTCCAGCGCACAGATAGTGTCAGAGGTTTAACAGAAGAATGATTCAGAGAAACAGGAGAACCTTTAAAAAAATCTCAGGAACTTTGGATTTGTCCACCATAAACATGATTCTACCATCTTTGGAATTCGAACTCGGGTCCACAGTCATTGTAAGCTAACTGAACTGTCAAGGCACCCCATCTTAGTTGACATTGATAGATTCTCCCTGTGTTATGAATTATATTGTTGTGGAAGTTGAATCTATATGGTGAAATATGTTTCTGTATGAAGTATAATCAGAAATATGTCGAACTCTGGATATTTTATACAAAATAACAAAGCTGTCTCCGTGGTGATACAAGCATTTTCAATTTTGGGTGCATTTGTTTGAACTGAATTCAGTCAAGGTGACAGCTCTCCTTCCTTTTGCTCCATTTCAATTCAGTTGTTATGTGTAAATAAATTTTATGAAATATTGTACTATTACTAAAAAAAGCAGTCCCTTCTTACAGTTACAGCTCATGAAGAGTGGTATGCAAATGGCATGGCAACCTCGTACCAACCAATGAGTTCTAAACACTCCCTGCACTCCTTGTCCGCAAAATGTTTTGAGCTAGTCCAATATTTTTAGATAAATTTAACAGACACATTTGGTACTTGTGTGTTGATTTATCGCATTTTGATTTGAAATGTTGATTGTAATATTATTTTATATCGTCACTTTTATTTTTGTTTCGAATGGGTGAGCATAATGCCATAAGGTTACCTGCATTAATTCTTGGAACATTAATTCAGTGTGCTACGTTTTTTTTTCATTATTATTATTATTGAAGTTTTATTAGCAGCTAGTCATCTATTAAACACATACAAGGAAGAGGCAAAGATTTTATTTTTTTACCCTTCAAAAAGTACTGGGAAATACTCTAATGGAATTGTCCTTCATAGCGAAGCCCCTGAAATTGTATACACATTACTCATTAAGGACTTGAATTAATAAAGTTTAAATATTTACTGGGCTGATATGTGAGTCTGCAATTTTCTTAATCTGTTTGTTTTATGTAATGACATGTGTCTATGTAATTTGAATGTGCTTACATGTTATTACAATAAAATTTTGTGATACACATAGAATATCTTTATATGAGTAACTTTTACAACAACAAAGCAAGTTTCATGAGGAAATAAATATTACCAAGTTTCTATATAACTGCCTCATATAACTTTTTCTTATCAAATCGCACCCCATTAAATGTCTCACACGAACATTTTAATTAGCCCGTGTTATTTCCTCAGTAGAGCTGGTAACACTGTTACCAGATCATACCATTACCAGACCATGTGCTGCAATGATGACTATCAGAAATGACTCGTTCTTTTAATAACAGTACCAATATAGTACTGAGTGAAATATTATTCATTTCCCATTGCGCATCACATAGACGTGAAACAGTTATAAAAGATGGAATAACAATGTAGTTACAATTTGACAAATTAAAACACCAACATTTTTGGTATATGCACTGATACAGTATGTGATGTGTTTAATAATATTGCTAACGAAAAGTCCTAAGTAAATATATTATTAAGTAAAGTAATAAAGTAAGAATCCATTTATGAATTACAAAATAAATGGGTATCTAAAAATTAAAATTGTAAACTAAATAAAAAAATTATTACCTATTGTAGTTGTTTCGTCAGTGAGATTCTTTGGTTGTGGCGTCACCAAGCTCTGTACTTGTAACATTGTGTTTATAAGAATTCTTTTCGCTGTGACAACAGAAGCAAAACTGACGGGTAAACCTTTTGCTCCAAGTAATGACTCCCTTAAGATTAAAATGTTTAAAGGAAAGCAAGTAGTGATAGCAACTACAGTGAATGATTAGTAGTTGAAAGTTGATAACCATAGTGCATATTTAGGAAATATTCGTCTTCCAGTGAATTATAAAAGACGAGGCTTTGAGGCAAAAATAAATAGAACATATTTATAATATAAAAATTAAATTTTTAATATATTTATGTTATGAATAATTTCCTTAGAAATGAACAATATCAGTTTTATCAAATACTAACAAAATTGTATAAAATTATAATAAACAGTGAAATATGAATTGCACTTTCTTTCCAATTATACATATTATTCATAAAATAAGCTTATAAAACTATTATTATTGAGGAAAATTCGATAATATTCGGATAAAGGGGGTTAAGTGATTTTTTGTACAAATGGAGGTTTTTGTTCCCCAGGTGAATATACAAGTTAAATTCTACAAGGGGTATGCAAGAAACAAAATTATACTAGCATTTGACATGTTTTATTTGTGTAAAATTGATTTACAATAAGGGTCCGAAGTTTAATTTTAATTTATCTCAAAACTCATTTTTATGACTTGTATCCCTTTACCCAAACACCATCGAACTGTGCAGAAAATGTTTGCCTCTTATTATGGTGTTAGCTTGGAGAGAGTTAAAAGTTTTTGCACCGCATCATAGATGCAGAAACTTTCAGAATTTTAGAGCTACGTATTTGCTCTTATCAGCAGAGAAGACGGAAAGAGTAGAACCTATCTTTAGGATCCATTACCAGGATGTCGAGAATAGTATTGAATTGTCACCTTCTCTGAGGATCGCAAAAATAATTATAAAGGGAATAAAAAATTTCTGTGACTTACATTTATTTAAGAAAGTTTGAATGATTAAATGGTCCTTCTAATTTTAAAGGGTATTTGACTGTTACTTTTGCAAATTCAATCCACTTCTCTCTTCGTTATACTTCTTATTGTACATTTCTCTAGGGTACACGCATTCCAATTTCATTATTTCATAATGTGAGACCCATTTCAGGAATGATTTCAGAACAAAAATGGACTGAAATAACCTAATGTACATTATGTCTCGGAAATGAAATAACATACAGACGAGGAATACTGAACGGATAGACGAAATATGTAGAAGAGTTTTATGAGACAGGGAATCGTCCAGATGACTCGGCTATAGAAAAACCCATATCAGAAGGCGGAAAAGGATTTTCTATTTTAAGGGAAGAAGTTGAACTAGTGCTTAAGGAAATGAAGAATTGGAAAGCAACAGGAGTTGATGGAATCCCCATTGAATTAGTGAAATGCTTGGGTGAAGACAAGAAGGAAATTCTATCATTATGCAACGAAATATATGAGCAAGGCGACTAGCCTGAAGATTTTATGGAGACAGTGTTGCTTCCAATATCGAAGAAAAATAATGCAAAGAAATGTAACGAGTTCAGGACTATCAGCCTGATATCGCACTCGACAAAGCTTCTTCTGTGAATACTGAATTGATGTTTGTATTCTAAGACGGAAGAATAGTTGGAAGAAGAGCAGTTTGGCTTCAGGAAGGAAAAAGATACGAGAGATGCAATGGATTGCTACCAATAATCGGTGAAAGATACCTAGAGAAGAATGAAGAAGTTTATATACCGGTAGTATTTGTGGTCTTAGAAAAGGCATTTGACAGAGTGGATTGGAATAAACTGATGGGGATCCTAAAGAAAATTGGCGTGGATTGAAAAGAGAGGAGGCTGTTCAGTAACCTTTATATGAAACAACGAGTCAAAGTCAGGATAGGAGAAGAAATGTCAGAAGGAAGTGAAATAGGGAGAGGAGTACGACAAGGATGCCCTTTATCACCTAACCTGTTCAACATATACTTGGAGGATTTAGTGAAGAACTGTTTTCAGAACATGGAAGAAGTGATAGTAAGAGGAAGAAGAATAAAGTATGCAAGATTTGCTGATTATATGGCGTTGTTAGCAGAAAAGGAGATGATACTAAGCTACAGAAGCTAAATGACAGCTGTGGCCAGTATGCAATGAAGATAAATGCCAACAAGACGAAGACCATGGTCATAGGAAGAAAAGTGAAGAAGGTAAACTTGCGAATTCTAAATGAGGCAGTAGAGGAAGTGGACAGCTTCAAATATTAGAGATGTACTATAAGCAGTAACATGAGTTGCTGCCAAGAACTCAAAAGGAGAATAGCAATGGCAAAGGAAGCTTTTAATAGAAGAAGGACCATCTTCTGTGGACCTCTAGAAAGAACTAAGGAAGAGATTAGTGAAGTGCTTTGTGTGAAGTGTAGCATTGTATGGGGCAGAAACATGGACATTACGACGAAGTGAAGAGAAGCGAATAGAAGCATTTGAAATGGGGATATGGAGAAGGATGGAGTGTGTGAAATGGACAGACATAGTAAGAAACGAAGCTGTGTTGGAAAGAGTGGATGAAGAAAGAATGATGCTGAAACTAAGCACGAAGAGGAAAAGGAATTGACTGGGTCACTGGTTGAGAAGAACTGCCTACTGAAGGATGCACTGGAAGGAATGGTGAACGGGAGAAGAGTTCGTGGCAGAAGAAGATATCAGATGATAGAAGACATTAAGATACATGAATCATATGCGGAGACAAAGAGGAAGCAGAAAATAGGAAAGATTGGAGAATGCTGGGTTTGCAGTGAAAGACCCGCCCTTGGGCAGAACACTATGAATGAATGAATTATGTCTCTAATTGGGATCAGCTTCCACATTATAATTGGTTATGAATAACTAGCATAGCTGTTTCCATTTTGCTTATGTGTAATGACAAAAATTCTGAACAATTGTTCACATGTCAAATCATATGCACTTATTTCCCTGAAACGCTCTATACTATATTATTTTTTCAATCATAACTTATTTCCATAATTTCGAGTTCAGGACTTGTACTGAAATAAATCTGTTCTAATACACGAAACTTAGATTCCACTACTATAGGTCAATTAAGTACGGTAATGGATAAGAATATACTCGTATATCATATTTTATAATTCTATCTTATATAAGAATTGGATTTATAAAATTAAGTATTAATATATTATTTTGCTTCGATTTCAGGATGGTGTTCTAGTTTACGGTGAAGAAACGTGCAATGACCTGTCCTCCTTACTGCAAGACTGGTTTTGTGATCCTTTAGAAACTATTACAGTAACAGATATACCCAGGTAAACTTGATAATCGCATTCACCTGCTTTGAAATCTGTTTCATACATTCGTAACTTACACCACTATTTTACATAATTATGAAAACATACTATCTCAATACATTTACCTCTTATTGATTATAACTTGCGGTGCTGGACCCTGGAATTATTCTGCTGGGATTATCACCATCTCACTCAGATGCTATATAATCATACGAGTTCAAAAAGCATTCTAAAATAAACCAATAACAAACGGTAATTAAGAAATAATAATTTGGTACCTGCTTCTCTTTTTGGAAAAGTGGAATGCGTTTTTTTTTATCATTTTGTTAACAACTCTTTCAACTGCAGTGGTTATTCCGATTCTAAATTTAACTTGGCCTACAAATTTTACTTGGAGCTCTCTATCAGAGAGGGGAATATTTACTTGCCACTAGACCATTATTATTATTATTATTATTATTATTATTATTATTATTATTATTATTATTATTATTATTATTATTATTATTATTATTATTATTATTATTATTTAGTTAACTTAGGTTTATGTGTAGGAACTGCATGGATAAAAAAGTGAAAGATACCAGTACTTATTATTTTATGAAACATTGCCTCATTCCTTAATGTATTTCAATCCAGGTAAAAAAAAATGAATAAAAATGCCTACAGCTTGTTTAATATTCACATGCTTATATTGTGATATGCTGATGACAGCAAAAATGGTTTGTTAACATATAGAACATCTGCGAGGTGTAACAGTGCTTTGCATATGGTTGTCCTTTTACACATAAAAATTTAATTACGTTAAGTTACCCTAATGGGAAGAGTTGGTCACTGTGAAAATTACTGAGATTGATCTTCACCATAATATGTTACATTGTTGACAAAAATTTTGACACCAATACATGAAGAGAAAATTGTTAATTGAAGGTTAAAAGCAAACAGAGAAATAATTCTGAAAAAGTGGTGATTTCCTTCTCATCTTAGTAATTGATTGTACTACTTCTGATGTTGCACCCTTCCTGAACGTTAGCAGATACATGGTCCAATACTGAAATACCCATATTACGAAAATGTTCATAATGTGGTAACGTCCATTTATGTAAAATGTCCAAGCTCAGAAAATGTCCAATTACATAAAGTCCAAAATTAAAATGTCCAATCTAATCATGGGCCAGATCTGAAAAGGTCCAATTCTTAATTGAATATGATTCAGTGCCTAAAATGTCCACTTGGAACGAAGTTGTGTAAAATGTCCATACTTACTAAAAATATATTACTAATGAATAGTGATTAAAAAGTGTTACGGTAACTGTATTTAAATTACTTCAGTTAATTTGTTCAGAATTGTTATAACAAGGCACTGAAGAAATACATTAAAGTTCACCTTTATAATCATCATCTTCAGGTTGTGCGTCAGAAAACAATTTTAGGCGGAAAGAAATTGACCTTAAGTACCGAGGTATATCATTCTCGTCTTTGAATTACTGGCATCTGGTTACAAGATTTTCCACTTGTTGATTTTGAAGGTATTTTCTACCCAGTGGTTGTTCAATATTTTCATATCCACCTAATAATTGTGTCACCAATACTTCCGTTTCATTCTGTTGTTATTTTAAAGTGTTCTATAAATCGCCATATGTTTACATGGTGAGATGTACCAGTAACTAATCTTTGAAACTGAGAGTGGAATCTCTCCATAGCATTGTTCGTTCATTGGCGACCATTTAATACTAATTCATAAACATTCCACATTTCAGGTGGGAACTTAGGGAGAACAGCCCTCCTCCTTCCTCTTACTGGCGTACTATTGATGTATTTAGTATCCACATATTGGACGAACTCCATAATTTCTTCTTCAAAATTCTCATTGAGATTTACTACAAAGTACTGAGAATTTTCGAAGTCTTTCATTTCCATAACAACAGAAACAATGCTTTCGTGTGTTAATCACTTGTGTGTCACCTTGCAAACATTTCCGTCTAGAGTTTTTTTTTTTTCTGTCATGGTATTGCTTTCATACGTTTGCTCCCTTTTTAAATAAACATTTTTGTATAATAGCCAATTTTGCATTTTGGACTTTTTTGTCTATTGGACATTTCTACTTTTCGACTTTTTGTTTATGGACTAAATATCATGGACGAATACGTATCTGGACTTTCATGTATGGACCTTTTATATATTTGAACCTTTTCGTTTGGACCTTGTCTCTGGGAATGGTCTGGCAAGCTATGAATAAGTTGGCAACACTCTTTTACGGTTCCATGCTACCAGAGTATTATCATTGGAAGTCTCAACTCTGTAACACACTGGTCATCATTTTGGCCAAACTGTATGCCATGATGCCATGATATTCCATATATTTTCAATTATATTGTAGTCAGTCAGTCAATCAGTGAGTCAGTCAGTCAGTCAGTCAGTCTTTATGAAGTCGAGAACCTCAAGAGGCCATGTTACATGAACAGTATAATAAAACAACTGCAAACACATTAATAGGCTAGTACATTTACAGTGGGTACATACTAAAAATTCATCAATACTATAAAAAGAATTCATAATTGACTAGCTATGAAGGACAGCTTTGAATTTTTGAAATGTTATGTAGTTGGCCTCCTGGAGTACTTTATAACTAAATTAGCTGCAGAATATAATCGTCTCTTAGTTTCTGATAATCTCACTCTAGCTGGTTTAAGTATTGGTACTGTTAAGTAATTATATCGCTTTGAATAGTTGTGTCATTATTTTGATTGAACAATGATATACCAATATGTAAAGATTTACAATTGTTACAATGCTTTTAGTCTGTGCATTTTGTCTATGAATAAAGATGCTAATACTGCACTCAGAAATAATTTGCAAGTAATACAGATTTATAATAACATCCGAATTCTGAACGTGATGTTAGAAGCACCTTCTTATTATTATTTGTATCCACTGCCTATTTTAGGATTCAATTTGTCATTCTGTGAAGAACTGTTAATTTTAAAACGCTGTTGCGGTACTGCATACCATTGCACATGTCCAGAAGAAAGCACTGATTTTACTGAAGAGTAATTTACAATAAATATTACAGTCTGACCCAGTTATAATTCACAACACCTTCTTTTGTAAAAGTAAAATGTCATTAATTTTAGTAAAACTATCCCATATAAATATACCATAAAATATAATGTATGAGAAAGGCGTAATAGGCAGATTTAAATGCGTCAATAAATAGATAGCTCTGGATAACTTAAAACAAATAGTATAATCTTAATGTTCCTTTCAGGTTAGCCTATCATATTTATCTATTTATTCAAATGGCATGAACAAAGAAGTTTGACACAGTATTCATAATCATCATTGAGGACCTTTCTTAATGAAAGCAGTATGAATTGAGTTTTTTTGGTATTAAATTAAATCTATTTGCATGAAACTAATCTGCAGCATCATTAAAGGCAATATCCATATAACATTTTAAGCCAGCTACCGGTATGGTATATCTGAGTTGAATAGTGCTGTGTCATCAGCGAATCATATAGAATGAGAACTCATGTTAAAGGTTAAGTTGTTCTCTCTCTCATTTGTCTGCCCATCTTTTACCACCTGGTTTATCACTGAATATCTTTTTGATTAGGGATCTCTCATTTCTTCTTTCAATGTGACCAACCCATCTAGGCCTTGAGATTTTTATTTCTCCAATAATCTGTAGCTTTCCATATAATTCATATAGCTCCTTGTTATTGCGAACTTTTCATTCTCCATTTTCAAATTTTGGCTCATACATTCTTTGCAGAATTTTTCTTTCCCATTCTGCAATTTTTCTTTCGTCCCCCTTTAATAAACTCCAGGTTTCAGATTCAATGTTACCACCAGTCTAATTACCATTCTGTAAATTTTATTTTTCCCATTCTTGGAGAGATACATAGATTTCATTAGATTTTGTAATGCAAAATAGCATCCATTTCCTTCTTTTAGTCTGTCAAGTCATCAGCATAGGCCAGTACTTGTATGGACTTAATGAAAAGTAATTCCTCTTATCCGTAGGTTAGCATCTCCAATTACCTAGGAAAAACGATTATTCTGTAGACCACTATCATTAAAGACTTCATAAATTGTGGTCATTGAATAATTGGTGATGTAATCTGTTGCATTATCCTGCATAAAAATAAATCATTATTTTTTTCTCAGTCAATTCATGCAATCATTATTAACTTGGCGCATTATTTTTCCCCACTTTAAGAATGGTCCAGTAATTCTGTGGTCTGTCACAAATCATAATACGATTTTTACAGCATATAAAGCAGGCATCGAAAAATTTATTTCGTGAAACAGTGCCTGAACTCTGACGTAAGTTTCACGTGACAACATCCCTATCTGCGCTGAACCCTTTCTGTGCTGTCAGCAGAGGCTCATTCTATTATCCAGCACTATCTGAATAGTGATTTAGCGTTCATAACGGTATTTCTGAACTGATCAAAATAACCTCCCGACTTCAAGGACGTGATCAGAACATAGTTGACATGTATGATGCAGTGAAATCTTTTTCCATGTTGATAAATGTTTGGAAAGTGCAACTGAAAGAAAATGAGTTTCATCATTTTTCTTGTCTGAAGCACTGTCAAATGTTTCTGATTCAAAAATACTGCGACATCCTAGAAACATTACTTTCAGAATTTAGAGATAGAAGGTTTTGTGGTTTTAAACAAATGGAAAATGAATTCTCTCTTTTCGTAGGTCCTTTTAACACACTCATTCTGAAGGTACAGACCATCAGTTGATTTAATATTGCAAAGCAAAATAAATAAATAAATTTTATGCAATAAATGAATTTTGCTTATAAATAGCAGCAAAATGCAGTTATTGCGTTCTTCATTTTTTTCCGAGTTAAATAATCCAGCCAACAACAGATTTGTGCAAGTGTCTCAATTTTTTTAATTTGTCAGTTGGTCTATTGTTGCGTAACTCCATTCACTTCTCCCGTTCACCATTCCTGATATGTACCATATGTATATTATATTAATACTAACTAGCCCCCTACAAATATAGCAAATCAAAAAATTAGGCATATACAAAATAAAAGGAATCAGTCACTGCACTCACACACCTACTGGCACTTATGCCACAAATAGTTTCATATGTGTAAATATATTTATATGGTTATTTATGTACAATGGCTGGAGAGGGCATCCTGCGCATATAAGACCCTAAATCGGCCTCTGGCTCAAAGCCAGAAATATCAATAAACAACAACAACAACTCCATTCAATTTGAGATTGCTGATCTCCAAAATAACACCTTTGTGAAAAGCAACCATAAGGGTTGTGTTGATTGAGATGTATTTAAAAATACTGACTTCTCTAAATATCCACATCTTAGATCATTTGCTGCCACAATCGCAGGTATGTTCGGTTCTACGTTTTTTTTTTTTTCAAAATTAAAAATATTAAAGCAAAAAAGAACATGCTTAACAATCTTCGTGACATTTGGCAGTGGCTACTTATGAGGCAACCTCTAATTTTGAGATCTTACCGAATGGAAATATTGTAATCTAAACTAAAAGAATGCAGATGAAAATAATATAATCCTAAAAAGATATTCATTCCTTCTTTCTCTTGTTATTTCTTTGTTATGAACATGGAAGGTAGTGATGATCACAAACCGCCTCTGCTGTCTACTTACTGTGACCGATGCTCCCCACCCCGTGTCTTCACTTTGTGTGTAGCGGGTAGTACTATATTTATATTGCACCATGAATTTGTGACGTTTTGCGATGCCTGATATAGAGAGATTTGCAATATGTTATGTGGATTTTTCATACTTTAGTACCGGTAATTGTTATTCTGGGCTGTTAACATAGTGGTAATCACTAATATAAAATAAAATTACGTTACTTCACTGAAGGAGATTAAAATGGGATTGACTAAGTCATTTTGAGCAGAGTATTATACTTGTCACTCTAAGAGACCGTTAATGAGCTAGGATGTGCCATGAAATGGTACCATTGACAGAACCAATCAGCGTCATTGCAGTTGAAGCACAGTTTGAGTCATGTGCAGAATAGGAACACAATCCATTCGGAGATAATAATTTAGGACAGACATACAACATACCCAAAACCGTTTTCCCGATATTACGGATGTAGGAAAATTTTAATCCCGCGAAAATCTCGATATCGAATTTTTGCAGCATTATAATACTTTCTCTAATGAAAGAGTAAAAATACGAATGTTGATGACACCTTTTTTAAACCTAAATTGTACTTCATCAAAGATAATGATTACTTTCCATATTTTTTCACAATTTTAATGAAAATTGTGTGTTTAGCACTAGTTGCTTTTCAGTAAAATAAATTATAAGTAGTACTTAACCCTATGCAGAACAGTAAGCCAAACAATGAAAACGAAATTAAATTTTTTATGTTTTTCATATCCTGGATCATAACAAAGCTTCGATCATTTTTTTTTCAAAATCTTAACTCTGCACACAATTAAAAAAAAAAAACATGATCACTCTAAGCGACCACTATGCCACAGTAGGGATTTTGATATAATATACTAATATAAAATAATGTGACTTTTACTGGTACTTTTCCTTGCTACAGTGGAGCCAGTTCTTATTTGAAAAAACAGATTGCACCTCTGTATATCCTCATGATGTGCTATAGTTGTAGAGAAAGAAAGAAAGAAAACTTCTGTTATAAATTGTATCATCAAAAGTAATGAATGAATGGTGTATTTGAATTATAAAAAGAGCAACATTAATAAATTATACATTTGTAAAACCATTGTAAAATGTAAGAAAACCGTGATTCTTTTTTAAACAACCACTATGCTGCAAAGGGTTCTTTAACCCCATTTTACCCCAAATTTTGATTTTACCTGTACGATAAAATTTTCTGCCAGCTGTTCACTTTTGGGGAGGTGACACTGCAGTTGAGAAGGGAGATGTCTTCAAATGCTTTTGTTTCCCTGTCATAATTCTCATTACATAAACGCCATATTTTCGCATAAACTTTTAAGAGAATGAACACTGACATCTCTAGATCTCTAGATCTTGTTCTTCCTCGCATTTACACCTCTTCACTCTGACAATAAAGTTATCAGTTTTTACTTTAAGCATATATCAAGCTGCCTTCATAGTTCAGTTGGCAGAGTGCTGGCTTATGGTGGCTGCGGACCAGGTTTTAAATCTCGTATTTGTTGGATAAAGCCAAAGTTTCTGAAGATTTGTCCTGGGTTCTCTTGTTTTCCTCCATCATTCCACTGTCACACTCCATTTCAATATTAACTATCATATTTCAATAGTATCTACCCAAAATGGTACAGTTGGATGTAGACATCGTACTAAAATACCAGTTTGTTTCATTTCGGTTTGTTATATTGAAGAGAGCCAAGTCTGTGTTTATTCGTGATAAAAATGTCAAATACATCTAGTATTGAAGAGGTGAATGATCTTGTTTTTTTGCCAGATACAGCTTTTGTAAACATTATTAAAAAAATGTCCAGCAGTATGTAAAAAATCGCAAACTTCAGTTACAAGAGATGAAAAAGATTGCTCTTAAAATATCAGGCAAGAATTAATGGTTAAATATAGCCAGTGATGACAAGATAATTAAGAAAGTTAACAAGAAAAAGAAAATTTCCAATGAAACAGAGATCGAAGAAATAAAACCTCTCTTCAATCCAGAGCTACAGAGACTATTTCCTACTTATAGAATAGCTTTAGGTAGGCTATATCGTTTGAAAAAGAAAAGTTGCTATTGAATGTCAAAATAAATTGAGAAATGAAAAAATGAAAATAGTGGCAAAACATATCAAAACTAGTAGAAATTTGATTGTAAAGTTCCTAAATAACTTTGTTTGAAAACGTTGTACTAAATTTGCTTGTTTAAAATTAATTCACAAAAAGTATTCCTCAGCTATATAACCCAAAGTGTTATAAATGTATTTCTAAGAATAGCGTAGTAACAATAACAGTGCCATAATTAAATGTAATTGAAGAATAAATTACATTATAACAGTAATAATTGATGCTAATTATAAACAGCAACAATGGGAGAGTCGAAAGGAAAAGTTCTATCATTATAATTATCATAGCCTTACCTATTGAATTTGATGATTAACATTGGCGGTTTCAACCCTTCTAACACGTTCTATTCTTCTTCTAGTCGAATTTTATTCTTTTCATTAACATGTAATAAAAAAATCTTGCTCGATAAAAATTTCCGCAGTGTTATGTAAAATAAAACAGCAAGCAATCATTGATAAAACTTTTTCATTCGCAATCCTTATTTTATGCTGCAGAATGTAAAGTCGCTGCTTCACTTGCCCAAAACACCTTTCGATGATGATACTTTCCTATTGTGCAGTGTATTATATATGTGTTGCTGGGAAGTTAAAGGATTTCTGACTCATTAACCTTAGCAATGATAAGGTCCAGTACAGTAGAAATGGTTTCACATACAGTAGATTGATGTATAGCTACATCATCTTCAATATCCATCTGGAACCTTGGGTCACCCACATACTTCAGAAAAGTGCGAAGTCTTTGTTCAGATGATAAAGCATTTCCTCTGTGTAGTTGCCCTACTTTCACCTGAAAAAGTTCTGTCAAGCATTCTAAACTTTCTCTTTCAAATCTGTATAAAGTCTTATATGTAGATTCATTCTCATCATGACACACTGAATACAATTTTCCGGCATGTAAGTCATTCATAAATTCAGTCATTACGTCTAATACTTCTTAACAGTGTGAGGTTGACTCTGCTAATGACCAGACTCAATGGAACTGAAGAATAAACTCACCACTGGGAATATATACTATCTTTCATTCATACATATTCTGTGTTTGTACTCCCTATTCGAGTATAGAGTCCAGAAAATATTTTGTAATCTGAAGTAAGTTTAAACTTAAATTTTCAATTTTTTATTCATACAGTTTGAAGTATAAACTTCAATTTTGTTGATCATGAGCACAAATTCACTTTTATTCATATTATCCACTATTTTAAACTCTGCTTTACGTTAGTTTCAATTTAACTGTCATTGTCTACAGAAAAAGACAAATAAAAACCGTAAATAAACTTACATTTAAAATTGCGTATGATTAAAGCTGAATATCACAGCTCGGAAATTTTATAACATCCAAACAGAATTGTCCATTCTGAACATTGTTTCGTTGCTTATGCCCAGAAAAAATTGGTTATTGAGAATGAAAACTGTAGAAAAACCTAGTTAAAATTATATAAACGGTAATAATGAATAATGATGAAATATATAATTTTAATTATTCGAAAAATATTAGGAGACACACCACCCTTGCTTCCAGTTAGATAATATTGTGAGGACACGGCCACTCTGTGTCTCTGCCAGAGACACCCATGACAATGTTATTAAATAAAAAAAAAATTGTGTACACGTAACATGACAAAAGAGATGTTTGATTGAGTTTGGTGATGTGTATTTCAGACTGGTGGATCAACTGTGCTGCCTAGTTTTGGAAGCACTGTGCAGAGATCTAACAGGACGGGAGAAACTGAGTGACAGTGAGACTGACAATGATAGCGAGAGTGACATTGCACTTTGGGAGAGGGGTTGTCAAAATCTTCTGCGCCCCAACTCTCTTCCAGATGGCTATGGAAGCAATCGCCAGTGTCGGATGCCAGGTACTGCATTGATAGAGCGGATTCCCTCTGGCTTGGTGGCGGCAGTGACACCATTGTTGCCAGGACCTCCTTGCGACTGGTCTGCACAGTCACTCCCAGTGGACTGTATCCTTGCTCGCATTCTGCGTGTGCAGAAACTAGAAAGGACGGGCTCAGACCGAGTGTATGAAGCTTTCAGGACTCAGTCATGCATGAATCAACTGAGAGCAGGGAATGCAGCTGTGGCTGACTATGGTTATGTTGCCAGCATGTTAAGTGCAGGAACTGGTGCTGGTTCCGGACTTTCTCCATTGCACCGTTATCTCCTTGCCACTACAGCAAAGGACTGTTCAATCATGCTGGCCTTCCAGCGTTTGCCACCAGATAACAAATGCAGGTATTTGATATTTAATTTTAATTTGTCCCTTTGTAAGCTTTCATCATCAATATCTCGTTATACACAACTTTATTTTAATTTTTTACTTTTATGGAAAGTAGGTATACCTAGGTTAATAATAATTGATATCACACTAACTGAATGACTGTAGTAGAATAATGAAATATAGCCACCGGCATAGCTCAGTCGGCTAAGGCACTTGCCTGCCGATCAGGAGTTGAGTTCAGGCACGGGTTCGATTCCCACTTGGGCTGATTACCTGGTTGGGTTTTTTTTTTCAAGGTTTTCCCCGTAAGGCAAATATCAGGTAATTTATGGCATATCCTCTGCCTAATCTCGTCAAATATCATCGCAATAGCACCAATTCCATCGACGCTAAATAACCTCGTAGTTGACACAGCGTCGTTAAATAACCAAGTAAAAAAATAATTAAATAACACTGGTATTCTTGGAGGTATGGATTAAATCAGGAATACATAAGGACGAAAATGAAAGGTATACAAATCTATTTCACTAGTTATATCATATCTTCTGCTGCTATGATTGGATATAACACACATTTCTCTATCAGACTCTGGTATTTGTATTATAGTAGTGGAGCAGTAACAACACTTACAATCCTTGTAAGTTTGTTGGTAAAACACATTTTTCCATTATGCTTACTCTTGTGCAAAGAGTACAGAATGGAATAGAGTCGCTTTATGTATGTTTTCATTGAAGCTGTCAGTGTTGCTTGGTAGCCATCTTGATACAACCCATCCTTGCAATTGCGCTTATGGTGTAGCTGTTTTGTTTTCAATTATTTAGAGTAATATTTTGATAAATTCAAATATGCCAGCCTGTGTGGTGTTTGGTTGCGGAAATAAGAAGTCTAAGAAGTTACCTGAATAACCTATCACATGTATGTATAACAGACTAATGGCATTATATACGTAAATATAAGATGACGTTTTTCAGTTTATTAATATTTAAATGTCATTTTCTGTACAACTTTTCAGAGAATTCTGAGATGAAAGACAAATGGGCCAAAGCTGTCCAGAGGGAAAACTGGACACCTACTCGTTGCAGCACAGTTTTTTCTAGTCACTTCAGGGAGGAGGTTATGGATCTCTTGTCCTTATCATATGTCTGTATCAGAAAGTGGACGGTGCCACCTGTTTCCAGCCTATCCAAAATATTTGCAACCTAAGCAAACAAAGGTTTGTAGTATGAATATTAAACTAATAATGAACCATAATAATACTAGTATTTCTATCCCCTAATGTGCATACAGTATTCCTGTTATGTACTTATATAAATTATAACTTTCAGAAAAGAAGACCAGTAAAACGGAAGTATGCTGAAAATGCCTCTCTCTCCACTGTCACAGATATCAATGAAGCTAGGACCTCCACTATTGGCAGCTGATACTGAAAATGAAATTCAGATTCTGTCAAAGAAGAATATACATATAGTGTTCTGCTCAAGGATATGTCTTTCACTGCAAACCCGGCATTCGCCAATCTTTCCTATTTCTGCCTTCCTCTTAGTCTCCGCATATGATCCAAATATCTTAATGTTGTCTATCATCTGATATCTTCTTCTGTCTCGAACTCTTCTCCCACTCACCATTCCTTCTAATGCATCCTTCAGTAGGCAGTTTCTTCTCAGTCAGTGACTCAGCCAATTCCTTTTTCTCTTCCTGGTCAGTTTCAGTATAATTCTTTCTTCACTCACTCTTTCCAACACAGCTTCATATCTTATTCTGTCTTTCTATTTCACACACTCCATTCTTCTCCATATCCACATTTCAAACACTTCTAGTCGCGTTTCTTCACTTCGTCGTAATGTCCATGTTTCTGCCCTATACAATGCCACACTCCACACAAAACAATTTACTAGTCTCTTCCTTAGTTCTTTTTCCAAAGTTCCGCAGAAGATACTCCTTTTTCTATTAAAAGTTTTCTTAGCCATTCCTATCCTCCTTTTGACTTCCTGGCAGCACTCATGTTACTGCTTATAGTACAAAGAAGAATAAGGATCTGAAAAAAGGAATTGTGTGGAAAAGAAGATTAAAATTGCAGCAGTGTAAACAGCAAGTGGTGAAGGCTGATTTGAAAGATTTCTAGAAAACTTAGAAAAACTGGCTTAAATATTAGTTTTGTGATACATTACGTTCCATTTCAAAGACGTCTGTATCAATCTCCATCTTACGATGTTTGGTGACGTATACACGTCCGTTGATGTGACATATTAATGAATATAATACTATTATAGTCACAATCATGCCATGGTATGAAAGAAAATTTCACAACCTCGAGCGGGAATCGAACCTGCGACTTCCTGTTCTCCGGTCAGGCGCTCTACCACTGAGCTATCGAGCCAAGCCTTTAGCGTGAGACAAACTCGATAGCTCAGTGGTAGAGCACCTGACCGGAGAACAGGAAGTCGCAGGTTCGATTCCCGCTCAAGGTTGTGAAATTTTCTTTCATACCATGGCATGATTGTGACTATAATAGTATTTATATTCACGTCTGTATCACTTCTCAAGAGACAGATATCAAAGGTTAATGGTGAGAAGCAAAATAAATGGTGTGATGAAAATCTTAAAGCATTTGCCATAACAATTAATTTTTTCCCTAAGGCATACAACTTTGTTACAGAAGAATTTGATACACGTCTTCTTCATCCTCGTACTCTATACAATTGGTAGCATAACGTAAATGCAGTTGATTATACACGTAATTGAGATATTCATGTAGCCTACTCAGCATAATATAAATAAATATGTTAATATTTCATTTAATTGTCTTTCCTTCGATGTTTATTATGTTTTTTAGTTTGAACTTTAGCAATCATTCAATTTCTTAACGAAAATACAGAGTGTAACAGAAGTTTCTGTAACAGTATGTTAAAATTATTCTCTTGTTAATTTCCATTTTCTCAGGAAGCATGACCAAATTTTATGGTGTAGGAGTTGGTACTACTTGATTGTGGTGTGATGCAATCCTTTATTATTAATTTGGCTGAAAATGTGATATTTACCATCAAATATTTGGAAAAAACTAAAATTTTCACTGTACCAGAAACTTTTGTTACACTCTGTATAGCAGCAGATCCAACCAAGAACCTTCAGTTTAATAATATTAATAAAGGTAAGTAGTTTACATAATTTCGTGGTCCAAAATGTTGATTAGTGAAGCCATACTTTTGTTTGTTTTCTTTGAGAAGTCCAATTTTGATTGTTACTCGATTATGATGGAAAGAAAAAAGATTTATGTCGCATAAAACTGCAATAAGTGTATTTGATAGATATACTATTTATGCTGGATTGGGTTGTATCAAGATGGCAGTGTACGCATTGGTGCTTGCTTCAGCTGTTTACCATGTAGTGTGGATGGGAAACCCTACTCTATTCTGTAACTTACTCTTTGCTCTCTTGCATCTGCATTTCATCCTTAACACCAGATTTAGGTCTTTGAACATTAGAGTAGCCAATTATACAGTATGTTACAATAATTTAACGTTACATTTCTAGATTAAACAAAATATTTGATCTATTCAAGTGTTATGGTGCCAATTTTTAATTGTGGAATAATGATCGATAAGTAGATATCCCAGTAGAACGCAGCTAATAGTTGCAATTATGGTCACTTGGACACATTGTTGAGAAGTGATTTATTTTTTAAATTATTGTTTTGTAACATCAGTTGATTTTCTTTAGTATCATTTTCTCAAAGATGTATAAATAAGCAAGACTAAGTTACAATGTGAAAATGAGTGCCACATGACGCAACATATTTTCTAATTGTATGTTTTACGAGTTTCGTGTAACAGTTAAGTTCTCTCGTAATGTTACGAATTGTATCCTACTACTATTTATAGTTCATCTTTCTGAACTGTTATTCATAAATGAAGTCATTCAATATGCTCCCAAATAAATTAAACCTTCTTATGGAATGTACACAAAAGGTATTCTTCACGGTTTCAAAATTAATAAATTTAATTACAATTAGGGATACATTCTACGATTTAAGTAGATATAGGTAATTAGTTTTGTACCACTCCACATAAAATAGCTGCTGTGCTTATATTTTGACTATTTCTGATATTATTTTTTCTGTTTACAGAAGTCTACATTTGAAAGTCGTATATGATAAATATTAATACTTATTTATGATACAGATGTTAAAAGTGTCATTTTATTGTGTTAATACGGATGTTTGTTAAATGAGGTCACTATGCCGAGTGTAACTAACCTACAAACAAAATAAAATGACTTTTAGCACTTGTATGATACCATATATTACACTGTAAACATCAAACATGCTTCGGAAATGAAAGTAACCAATTGTGATTAAATTTAGGTTGCTGATCACGAATATGGCGGTAATTGTTTTAATTAGTTATGATTATTCAGATATAGGATATGAATGAATTTGATTCGATATTTGTGAATATTGCACAATACTAGGGATTTCAAGTAGTTTTACTACCCCTGAATGAAAATGGGTTGGTTTCATGTCACTGGTTAAGTGACCTGTTCCAACACCAATCAGTTGTTGTTGAAGATTTTATGTGTGAGAACGTGTTTTGTATTGTCATCTTTTTTTTTTTTTTTAATGAAGTTTGCACTCTTGGTTGGAGTGAGAGCCGAAGATGTAATATTTTCTGAGCAATACTTTTTTCTGTTGTTATTCAGCATGTTGCGCAAATCTATAAACAGGGCGAGTAATTTTTTGTTGTTTGTGGTGAGGTGACATTTCCTTCTTAAAAGAAAATTATTACACCTATCTTAAAAAAGAGTATCATCTCTATTGTTTGGCTGTAAAACCTGTCTTCAGGTAGTTGACTAAACAAGTAGGAGATATGAACACAGCCTGGGCACTATACATTTGCAGTAATACTTCTACCAACTTACGGGACTAGCTAAACAATAAGAGTCCATCTATTCCTTTCGTATTCCCCATGTCATTGATGGAGGGCTGATAATGGCTATTTTGCATGTTACCTCAAATACAAGGATTTTACAGAAATAAAAAGGGAATTGTTCATTATCGCAAAATCCTATATGCTTTTCGTCCTGTACCACATAGTGAAGAACTATCGGGGTAACTATTTCACAGCTCCTGAATCATACTTAAGTGATTCATCAATGAAGAGCAGAAGATGGGGAAAGTTTTGATGCAGCCGAGTCTGATCCTGTGAAACCTGGTTTGTCTACCTGACTTTACAGTTAATATGTCTTCATCGAATCCCAACATTATCACTCAACAAGATTTATATGACTTTCTGAAAGACCTTATACTGTCTGATACTGTCGAAAAATAATACAGAACTAATTGCATTCAGACCGCCTGGCTGAAGGTATTAAGTTACCGGTATCAGTGTTCTGTACTCTTCAGAAACCCCTGGGAGAGTATTTTTTTCTGTGGATGGTGATTGCAACAATGTATCTGGTCCTGTGACAAATCTAAACATTGGTGACTTTCAAAGATGACTCAAAACTGAGCTCGAAAGCAGTTTTACTTCATAATGGAAATGAGTTGCCATCATTTCTAATACATTATGCAGTGCACACGAAAAGAGCATAAGCCAACGTGGGGGAAACATAATTTACAAAAAATATAATTGACATATTTGTGATGACTTTAAAGTGATAGCCATCCATACTTCTTGGCAGTGAGGGAAATGGGAAAAAACCAGAGGCAGTATGCTACCCCAAGATTTTCCTCTGGCATACCTCGATTTAAAAAAAAGACATATCCCCTCCCCGACAACATAGACATAAATGATGTATACAATAAGTTGTTTCGTACAGTCAGTAACGCGAATCTTTGAAGCTTACGCAACATATTAAATTTGTTAATAAAATAATTTCAAATTACTTCGGTTATTTACTGGATCAGTTTACAATGTTTTTTGAGACTTATCATTTAAAATAATGTTAAAGCTTCGAAGTGCCTTACTTAATTACTAATAAAAAGTGCAACAAAAAAATGACACAGTCACAAAATTGGCAACAATGACCACCACAAGGTACAGACCACAGCCTCCTATACTTGAAATACTACCATTGTAAGCATTCCAGGGGTTGAGCTTATCAAATAAGCGTGTCTAAATACACAATGAATACAGTTCCAGAAGGCTGTGGTTTAGATTTACGAAGCAAAAGATAGTACTCTTTACTGTGAAGAAATCTATAAACAAATTTTTACGATCACATTTTTTCAATGACGTATGTCATTTTTCACTAACAGTATGTTTTCTGGCCATAGAAACCATACCATCGCATACCGTCTCACTTCCCTCACTGCTTCTTGGTCCTCAGCCAGGCTAGACTAAATACAGTATTTTTTTTATGAGTGAACAGTAGTGCTAAGATATTCCATTATGTTAAAGACTGGCCACGCCAAGAGTCCGGAAAAAGAAACAAGGAACATTGAACATGTTTTCTGATGTATTCTAGAAAATATTTACTTCCTCTGTTGCATATTAAACTCGATTATTTAAGGAATTTGTTAAACATATGAAGAAAAAAAAAAAGGAGAGGCATTTAAATATTTCTAGAATAAATTTACACAAATCGGTGAAAATAATATCAAGGAAGGTATTTTTATTTGACCTTAGATCCGTGAACACATCAGTGACAAATATTTTGAAACAGTGTTCACTGGTGATGAACATACGTCATGGGAAGCTTCTAAAAGGTGGTGGCACAATTCCTATGAAGTTCAAGAGATGAAAATTTTGGTGGAATGACTAGTGTCGTCCTGTCAACAATAGGTGCAATATATCATACAAAGCACAAATGTTAGAACTTCTTTCCAAACAAATACGATAAAGTGATTGACGTGCATGGTGAGTGCTTCCACCAAGTAATACCAGGGCAGGTGGAGCATTACTATTCTTGCTGATTATTACTGGTTCGTCAGATGATATGTCCCAGAGTCGAAATGCAAATGGCAGGTAAAGAGACCCATTTAAATGTAAAGATAAACTATGGCTTTGTTAATTAAACTATTCAAAATGTATAAAATAATGTTCAGAAACTATAACCAATCTAGAATTAAAAAAATTATTTTCATATTCAGCAGCTAAAAAAGAACACGAGAATTTACATTTCATTTTCCAAGCAAGTTATAATTTGTTCCCTGGTGTTTTATTTAGATAACCGGTATGTTGAAAAATATTGCGTTATATCATGTCTGTTATTTTATTAAGTAATGGAGTGTTTAGTCATGATCATTATGGTAAGTTTTTAATCATTGAATTAATCCATTGAATCTGCGAGGGGGGAAATGGAGGGAAGATAAATTATAGAGCGCAAGAATTGATGTCCTTGTAAGGATTATTGGAACTTATCTTAATATTTAACTTATATGAGTTTCTAGTCTAAAGGTCATCAGTCTCACTTCGATCACACCATCCCACATATGTTCATGAGTTATTTGGGGTGGGCATGATTACTTTTGTCGTGCTGACTATTACTTTACATCAGTTGCTGATACCATCATTCGTGCTTAGTCCAGTTCCATCAATCTTCCTGGTGAAAGAGGGAGGGAGAATATTAGAGTCCTGGCTGTGTGAGAGATTGGGGCGGGCGTGACGTCATACTCATTCTCATGATTGAATACAGTGAACGCTCGATAACTCGGACTCCGATATCTCGGACTTCGGATAACTCGGACCAAAATTTTTCGAAAATAAAATTTTATTTATGAATGTGACAGACACATTCTGGTAGGACTGTACGTGAGAATTGTTCGCAAGCAACATAAAAAGTTTTCACAAAAGAAGATTGACAATTTTTTAAACATTCTGCTGAGGAAAACAAACAACAAAGTGGCAGATCAATCACCATGATGCTCCTATAATAGACCAATCGAATTATAGTAGACTCTGATTAATGCACTTTGTCCATTACCTGTGTTATTTGTGTTTCCGTTTTACCTGGTATGTATTGATAACCTTGTTGCAATAAAGTTCAGTATAATATTGCTACTGTATAGATAACATTTATGGTATTAGTGTTCATTCCTAACGTACAACTTTATTTGCCTCTGATAACAAGGACTTTTCGTAACTCAGACAGATCTCCGCCCTCTTTAGTACGAGTTATCGAGCATTGACTATATATCGGTCGTTGATAACATCATTCTTAATGCTGGATGCAGGACAAGCCATGCTCCAAGTGCAACTCAGTCAATTTCCCAGTGAGGGAGGGAAGGGGAATGGATTGAGTCCCAGATATCTGAGAGATTGGGAGACATGATTGTCCCCCTCATTCAGACAATTGAGTACATCAGTTGCTGATAACATCATCCTGAATTCTGGGTGCTGGGGAGCCATGCATAGAGTCCAGTCCTGTGAATCTCCCCGGATTGAGTAGAATATTTATTAAATAAGAATAGTCTGACCACTTGAGGTGCCTGGGTGATGATGAGAGTCTGCTAATAAAGATGAACTGGAGGTGAGTCTTGGTGAAAGCCTCTATCGAAACATTAAACTTTCTTAGCTGCAATCACAATTCTCAATGTTGCATACCTTGTCACCAGGTAGCAGAGTATAGTTCCGGCAGCAGTTCAAATTGGTGGGGATAAGAAAAGGAACATGGATGGGAGAGACATCTCATTATGACCAGACTATCGACATCAGGTACCGTAGTCCAAGAGTTGTAACAAGGACACTGGGGATTATGCTAGCTTCCCTATCAGCTTGTCTAATAAATAATAATACCTAACATTCGACTTGTTGCCTCCTTTGCTGACTAACATTATACAGACCGACGTCCTAAATAAGTAGATTGGGATAGAGACAAGCAGCCGCACATAACCTCCTGGATAATTGAGGGATTTGCTTATCAGTAGGGCCTGCACCATAGCTGCCTTGTCTAAGGTAAAATGCCTTGACCAGCATTACGGAGTAAGCTCAGGTTGGAATCTTCATGAGGGAAGAAATTTTCTCATGAAGTTTTGGCCATTGTGTATGATTTTTCCCCACTCAACATCGTAATGAATTGAGGAACTATAGTGAGTAGCGAAATCTGGTTTTTCAAGCCAGATATAATGGCTAGAGTGATCATCGTAATAGCCACACATTTCTCCCATACTGGTTGGAATATGACCATAGTTGAGCAAAGCATGGCGTGACGTGGTGCTGTGTTGAGAGATAATGGTGGGATAAAAGGGTTTGTTTTGGAACATTGCGAGCCTCTTGCAACAATCGATTTAGAGCAGCGGTCATCAGCACAGTGCAGCCTGGGGCGAGCGTTTCTTACTCGCAAGCACACTATTCCCTCTGGTGCATCCGTGGCTGCTGGCGGGTATACAGTATTCCATGGTGGGGTTTCATTTGTGCCAAATATTACATCAGCAATAATAGTTTAATGATGCACACAATGTTCACATATGCATTAAAGTAAGCATATTTTATATAATTAATAAATACTCAGCATGTTTGTTTATAATGTCAATAACTTAAAAATATTCTGAAATTATTGAAGGGTCAGTGAAAGAAGTGGACAAGCCACAAATCCTGATATGTACAATATCTCGTTATTTCACTGGGATTTTTATCTTTCATCTGAACCCAGAACCAGAAACAGATATATTCGAGGAATTGATACAAACAGTTTTTAAAAAATTTCTTAATTTAATATCTGTCGAAATTAGATTACTAGAAAAAAAATACACAGATCAAATTTATTTTAGAGTTAAAAGTGTCAGAAAAAATAAAAAAAAAATTGAGATATCAATATGAAATCTTGATAGGTTTGAAATGGAGTGGGTCCTGTGCTAGGGCAGGAAAATGAAACAAGAAATAATAATAATAATAATAATAATAATAATAATAATAATAATAATAATAATAATAATAATAAATGTAAAGACTACTATGATATTCTTTCATTTTTCTGAATTTCGAAGTATGTCAAACTAGTGTTTAATCAGCATAAATGTTAGTTATGTAATAGAACAATTTTTATTAAATATAAAAAATCACGATTAACTCGAAAACTTTAAGCAATGGAAACATTTCGAAAACAAATTTGAAATCACCGTGATGATTTCTATGAGAAACCACAGTTCTAACAGACAAAAGTTTAGTCACTCTGCATACGGAAGTCGCCAGACGAAACTACTCCTTTGTTTAACTAGCTGTAACGCGGAAACTAGTAAAGATTTTGAATAGCAATTATTTTTAAAACTAATTTTCATTCTTTCTAAACATTTCTCTTGCTTTGACCCCCCATCTAAGTGAAAAATAAAAAACTTTGCCTCTTACCAACTTTTGAAGATGTTAATATCTATCTTGAACATGTCACTTCGAAGTAGTATTTTTTCTCACTTTCCAAAAAAGATTTTGAATTCGAAATTTTTTCTTTGCTTTCCTTATCTATGAATCCTAAAATTTACTGCACGATTGATTGACTATTATACGAGCTACGACATAATAATGTTTAACAGTGCAGCATATAGTGCCCTGGTATACAGCTATTCATTGCCCACACCATTATAGCTGCTTTCTTCCTCTCCCTTGTACCACAGTGCATTTTCCAATACACTCCTTACCTGATACTGGTACCCATTTCTGCAAGTGCTGATGACCACTGGTTTAGAGTAAAATCAAGCGTTTACAGTGAGCTTCAGCAGAAGTCGAACATGAGAAGTTGCACTTGTGAGCGAATCTACTGCTCGTTCTCTCCCAGATCACTTGGTGCTTCTGAAGTAGGCTACTGCAGCATGACTTGTCGTTGCGGCCTTACAAAAAGGAAGCTCGAGGCTTTGCTAAATGATCTTTTGGAAGATCGGTGGGAAGGCGAAAATGTAGACGAAATTCCAGTTGGCAGTAATTCTGATTATGATATAAAAAGGCGTGTTGTCACTAGACTTGTCTCAAGTACTTGGCATTTGTTTCTTGATTAATATAGTCTCAATCATATTCAGAAATGAACAAAAATAGAGATATGAGGGTGTCGAAAGGCAACAATTGGTCCTTACCATTAGAAGACCTTGATGCATTTTTGGATATTCTGTATGTGAATGGTGTCACTGAATCCTAAGGAATAGAGGTGAATCTTGTGTGATCAGAAAAAATTGGGTATCCCATTTTGAAAATCTGTGACGTCACATATTCTCTTATGTTTGTGCATCTTGTAAATTTCAATCTACTGATATATAGGTACTTGCAAGGATTGTACTTATATACCGGTTTGAATAATAATAAATTAGGTTAAGATATCATTTGTATCATTATTCTATTTGCTTATGTTTCAGTATGTGTTTACTTACCTGTAGTAAGTTTCAATCTGTGATGAAAACTTTTGACTTGACTGTACTACATTGCAGTCATAAAACAAGTTATAGTTCTTCAAGACTTATACCAAAATATACGCCTAATACCTACGTAAGATGTTATGCATGAGATTTACGTTAAAAGTTTCCATTAATGTTATTTTACACGAAAATATATCGAAACAGAAACTTCCTGAGATGACTGTACTTGATGTTTAAAATTTAATAAAATGTCATTTGATCATCATAGAGTCTCTTCCATGCAAAAGATCAATTTCTTATAAGAAAGAGAAGTTGTCGTTCAAAGACACATCTAATTACCGACTGGATATTTTTGTCCCAGTAGCTGAATTAGGGTGTTCTCAAAATCCGAACGTCCTAGTTAAGTTATTTTAACATATTCCAATCCTTTCTTACACTTTTACCCTCATCAACTTAGGCATTGTTATCTCAGGTTATCATGGCACTTCATTGTTAAGAAACTTACACTTTTTAATGTAGAGAGTTGTATTATTTATTTTATACATAAGTATCGTTTTAATACAAAGAATTAAATGCGTAATGCATCTATAAATAGTATAACATACCGGTATTACACAACTTTTTTACGAAAGTCAAAGAAATGCTTAACAATAATATATTGTTTTTTACGAACTTATGCATTCCCGGGGGTAAAAGGCGGTCAGAGCGTGGTGCCGACCACACCACCTCATTCTAGTGCCGAGGTCATGAAAAGCATGGGGCTCTACTTCCATGGCCCCCAAGTGCCTTCATGGCATGTTACGGGGATACCTTTACCTTTACCTTACCTTTACGAACTTATGCTGCAAATGAATCGATAATCAGATTAAAATCTTTCTCCCGAGCTGTGTTGTTTTCAATGCTCAAAATAAAAACTCCATTGAGTTGCTCCTGTGACATTGTACTTCTAAGGCAGCTCTTAATTAGCTTCAGTTTTGAGATTGATCTTTCAGCCATCACACTTGTCACGGGCATTGTGGTGCCTGTAAATAAAATGTAAGCTGTACAAACGTCTGGGAAGCTGGCAGACAGAGTTAAATTTTGACATAAATAATGGCTTTAGCCAGTTGTGTGATATTTATGGCGTTTTTTTATTTTCTTTCTCAGAATTGAACGGAAGCTAACCATTTGTTGGCGGAAAGAATCCATCAGATTCCTATTATATTGGTCACTTAAACATTTTGATAAGTGGTAAACCTAACCGTCAATAACTCTGTCTAAAATTTTGGGACTCAAACATCAAATTCGTTTATTACTTGTCTGAAGGACTCAAAACATTCTCTCATTCGGGAAATTATAATGTCCAACAATTCAAAGTAAAAAATAATTATTGCATCCATGAACCTCCTGAGCCCACCCCCACAGTCACGGAGGCTGTGGGTCCATATCTCCACCCCTGCTCCTTTCACATCCAATCTAGTCATTAACTCGATATGTTTCTAGATGAAGTTGTTCCACATAAACTTTAAGTCATACTAGTTTCTTTTTGTGGAGTATAGATATATTGGCTATTGCTTAGAAAATTATTTAAATGTAGTTGATGCGGAATTCTATCTTTTATTAGTTTCTCCAGTACCTTCCGCCTTACACTTAATACATTAAATTTATTGGCTTAAATTTTGTGGCTTCATAACATTCCTTCCCTCATCTTACTGAAGGATTATAGTATTTTACATTTTTTCCAATGTTCTGGTAAGTTTCCTTTCCGTAAGAATTCATTAAATAGTTTCGACACAAAGCCAGAAAACAAAATACCGGTATATACCATCTGCAGTATGTAACTTGTAAGTACATCATGTCCTGGCACTTTCTTGGGGTCCATTCTTTTAAGTTATTACGGTATTTCTGTTTCATATTGCATGAAGTCCTTGTCATCTTCTGTCTGTTGGTTTCTCTATTTGTCAGGGGCGTATTTTGCGGACTACCGGGGCTACCGGCAGTAGCCCAAGGAAATTACAAAAGAAAAAGTTTATAATATAACATAATGTAATAATTTTGTATTATTAGTTTTAACATAGTAATTAAAATTAAAGTAATTGTTAGATTTATATGCACTCTCTGCTTTCGAAAAGAAACAAGTTGCCAAGGCGGCATCGCTGGAGAAACCGCTTGCTACGTGAGGTAGCCTGTGACCGTACCGCGCACTCTGTCCTGTAGCACAACTGCCCGTCCCCCCCGCTCCCTACTGTTTCTATCGTGCAGTGTAGGCGGGTGAGTTGCCGCTCTCGTGATCGGTTTCTTCGAAGGCGCGAAGCAGCAATACGCTTAGTACGCTAGCAATTGAATGTGATTGTGTTCTTGCAGTGCATTATTTTAAATCTGTGATTTGTTCGAGTGTCTAAGAGTTATATTAATTGTAAATTATTAAGTTTTTAATTTCCCAATTAAGTGATATTGTGAAAAATATGGCAGAACAAGTTTCTAGAGAGGTTTGTGTTGAAAATGACTGTGTAATAGAAGGTTTATTAAAAGTGCCTTTTAACCGTCGTACATAACAACGAGAAAGTTGAAATTGTGAAAATGGAAAGACCAACTCCTGAGTTAAATTTGTCCATGGACGTAAAAGAAAAACAGCGAGAGTACACACGCCATTTCACTTCAACATCATATGGTAAGTGGAATTGGTTGTGTGGTACTTCTAAACTGTCTAAACTATTTTGCTGGCCATGTTTGTTATTTAGCCGCGAAACTAATGTGTGGTCAAAAGAGGGGTTTTCTAATATGAACTCCCTTCGAAAAGCAGTCCTAGAATACGACAAATCAAAAGCTCATATTTGTAGTAGCATGAACTTTGCAAACTTTGGGAAGACAAGAATTGATTTACAGCTAGATAAGCAAAAAGCTCTACACATCAACCAACACAATGCTCTTGTGAAAAAAAAATCGGGAGATTTTACTGCATCTTATTAACGCAGTCTGCTTTCTAGGAAAACAAGAATTGGCTTTTCGGGGTCATAACGAGAATGTGGAATCAGACAATATAGGAAATTATATTGAATATTTAAGTTCCTTAAGTGAATTTGACCATTTACTGGCCAATCATCTTGAGAGTTCAACAGTATTTCGTGGTACTTCTCTCGCAATTCAGAATGACTTAATATTTGCTATAAGTGGGGTTATGATAAAGAACATAAAACCTTTTGTGGCCATTGTTGTTGATGAAACAAGTTACTGCTCTAATCAGAGTCAATTGTCCACTGTTTTAAGATACATCGACAGTACTGCCAATATTCAAGAACGGTTTATAGGATTCACAAATGTCAGTTCGGACAAAACTGCTGCTGCTTTGTTTCAGCATGTGGAAGGTGTTATAGCAGAATACAATGTCGGCAATAAGTTAATTGCACAGACATACGATGGTGCTTCAGTTATGGCGGGAAATATTAATGGCTTAAAAACTAAAGTTCAAGAAAAGTATCCTCAAGCACTATTTGTCCATTGTTACAGCCATGTTCTCAATTTAGTTTTGCAACAAACTACTTCATCCATTCCAGAATGCCGCATTTTTTTCAAAACACTGTCGGGTTTAGCTGCATTTTTCTCATCATCTCCTAAAAGATCAGAAAACTCAAGGAATTTATGAACAAGAAACTTCCAAAAGTAGCACCAACTAGATTGAATTTTACATCTCGGCTTGTAAATACAGTAAAGGAATACAGAGAAAAACGGACTGCTTTCTTTAAAAATATCATTTGTAATGACTCTGAAGAAAACTGGGATGATGCTGTAAATGTGCAGGCTCAAGGATATTTGAATTTTTTCACACAGTTTCAGAATATATTTCTTCTTGAGGTCTATGCTAGAGTGTTCGCACATACAGATATGCTGTACAATATTCTTCAGACAAAAAGTCTAGACATAGCATACTACTTGCAAGAGGTATCAAAGTTAAAAAAAAAATACTATATCCGAGTTCAGACGTAGTGGGTTTCTGTCCATATGGAGTAATATGGAAAATGAAAATTCTTTAGCCAATGCAATGGAACCACCATTAAAGCGAAGAAAAGGAGATGATGGATTGAAATACAGGCAGCTGTACTACAGGATACTAGATCGTATGCACATGGAAATTACTGACAGATTTTCTGATTATGGAAAGCTTCAGTTCACACATCTTCTAGATTCTCAAAAATTTTCTGCTTATAGAGAAAACTTCCCGAATGAGGCACTAAACAAATTATTTCAGTCCTATAACAGTCACTTTGATCAAGTACGTTTGAAAAATGAATTAAGTGTAATATATTCAGCAGAAGTCTTTGATTTTTCGAACAAACCTATCCATGAAATAAATTCTGCCATATATAAAAACCAGCTGAACCAAGTTATTCCTGAAGTCCTTAAATTGGCAACATTAATTGTGACAATACCAGCTACGTCAGCATCGGTAGAAAGAACATTTTCTGCGTTGAAGAGAATAAAATCCTACTGTAGATCAACTCATACACAAGAACGTTTATCCGGCTTGGCACTAATATCCATTGAAAAGTCATTTCTACAGAAACTTTGCAAGTGGCCCAACTGTAATTTCAAGGACGAAGTCATCAACGTATTTTCGTCCCAATCAAGACGTCTGGAATTCACATAAATATGTAAGGAATTTTATTATAGGGATTTTAAAATATATTTTGTGTAATAATAGGGTCAGTGGTAGCCCAAACCCTTTAACCAGTATACGCCACTGCTATTTGTTCTCGTTTTTGTGATCTGCAATTTCGAGCTACATATTATCTTCAAGTGCAGTATGTTTCAGTATTTCCCCTACTGTGATTCCAATACAATGAATAAACTTTGCATCCGGTTTGATGAAAGATTTCAGACTTTTTCTAGATTTAGTTTTATCGGAAACAATATTGTACATTGAGTTTCGAGGGTTTAAACGTCCTTTTGTGTGTGTGTGTGTGTGTGTGTGTGTGTGTGTGCGTGTGTGTGCGCGTGCGTGTGCGTGCGTGTGCGTGCGTGCGCGTGCGTGCGCGTGTGTGCGTGTGCGTGTGCGTGTGCGTGTGTGTGTGTGTTTTTTTACTTTGTCCCTTGTCTCCATCTAGCTGTCTATCATTTGCTTATTTACCTACCTTTCCCTTCATTTATCCATACTATGGAACAGATTTAATAATATTAATTTTTGGCTCCATTCTATAGGGATTGTGTTAATGAAAGAGAATTCAAAACTTCCTAATTTTATTTCATAACATTAAAATTTCTAATTTTATTTTATAACATTAAAATTTGTGTTTTAATATGCTATTATAATACCTATACTTTGTAGTTTTATAAACATTAAGTTTTTTCAGTATATAATGAAATGAGTACAGTACTAGTACTGTGTTTATGTCAGAATTAATTAATAAAACTTCAGAATTTCATGATGCACGTGACTTTTGCTATCATTTCAGCTTTCTGAGTACCGGTAGCTTATATCGTATTTAACTGTTCTTGCAAACTAATCGATTTTGAAAGAATTTTGAAGCTCCCCTTTGTGCTTACGTAGCACTGTCAGAGAAATATGTACATAAAATTACATATATTTTATGTCCACTACAGTCATCATGGTACTAGAATCTACGTGGCCTTCATTAAGTTCTTTGATACAAATAGTTTTAGAGAGAAATTCGTTGTAACTTTATTTTATCAGTACTTAAGAATATGATTGCAAATATTTACATATCTCTGTGAGAAAATATAATATATATATATTAGTGTCTCCAATCTTTAGGGTCGAAATTATACAGATGGTAGAGGACTCTAAACTGAGCATTTTGACATCAGGAACCAGTGATCAGAAATGGGTATTTCAGGAGCTGTACCATAACTATAAGGTCTTGAACAAGTAATAAGGTAATACACTTGAAGAACATTTTTGCAAGCTGCTTTAATTTTTTACGCACATAAATAACTTACATCTCATAGCAACTGTTCAAAGTGGTGATCACCAGCCTTGATACATCTAGAACAATGCATGACTTTTGCCCATCTCTTAAGTATCCCTGGTGTTTTTGTTGTATAATGAGGCAGACAGGTAAAAATTTGTTGCCCAGGTGATCAGTGATATGAAGTGGGCAGTATTACAACCACATTCTCTTGCAAACAAGATATTTAATGTTTTATTTCCAAAACAACATACACCTCATAGCAACAACGTAGAGCTCAGAGCAGTTGTTGAAAGTGGTGACCACCTGTCTCAATACATATTACAATGATGCATGAAATTTTGTAAGCAATAACAAATAACAAATATCATCATGGAAGCACCAGACAGTTGTTTGTTATGAAAATTAAAGCAGCTTACAGAAACGTCCCTCACATACACTTCAAGATCTCGTGGCATCCGAAATATCCATTTCTGATCACTGTTTCCTTATGTCAAAATTCTCAGTTTAGAGTCCTCAATTATGTATGTAATTTTGACTCTAAAAGTTGGAGACACCCTGTATATACGAGGATTGGGCCGTAAGTCATGGTAACTATTTTTTATTGTGAGAATTGGAGCGTGAGTAGAAATGTGAAATATATAGATGAAAGGTCAAGGAATGGACGAAATGTGCGGACATTTAACAACATGTCAACATTTTGCTCCTCATGTTTATTAGGTCGTTGCCATAACATTATAGGGTTCCTGTGTCAGAATCATTACAGTACACATACCCGCTTTAAAGGCCCTCAAAGTAGCTACCCACTTTGCGACTGTCCGGTATGGAAGGGTACAATTCGCGACAGCTTCTATCAACTCTCTGTGGCACTCTCTGGCATTTCTCCTATGGAGATATACGAGCGTTGTTCAACATGGGTTACATCCATCCTGCACAGTGCTACACTGACAACTGATTTAACATTACTCTCTGTTTTATTACAGACAAGCACAGAGCAATCTTGTGTTTCTTAAAAAAAATAGTTGCCATGACTTATGGCCCAACTCTCGTGTGTGTGTGTGTGTGTGTGTGTGTGTGTGTGTCTATATATATATATATATATACACACCCACACAGGGTGATTCACGAGGAAAGGTAAAAAATTTGGGATGTGAATTCTGAAGTCATTCTGAGTCACTGTTACAGAGATATGGCTCTTTGATTTCACAAAAACTTCCGGGATTCCATTATACTAACTCGCATTTAGAGGCAGATAACGGACAAATTTAAAGTTTGTATTCACGTATGCATACATACCTAATATTCTAGATGTCGGGGTCGATTTTTCGTACATTTTCAAAGGTACCTTCTTCTGCTTCAATGCACTGTTGCGCTCGGGCGTGAATCGCGCTTATCACTCAGGAGAGTTGCATGTGCCTGTTCTTTATGCGGAGTGCAGCATCCAAAATATGGTCGATTAGCGCCTCTCTCATTTTCACCTTCCTTTGGTATATCAAGTCTTTCATCCAACCCCATAGACGGTAAGTACTCTTCGATATAATACCCTTCTGTTCGGAAAGCATCGTTCATATTCAGTGATGGCGCGCAAGGAACTTCCATTGCACAAACCATAAACATACACAATATCGGTGTATTCTGCAGTCGAAAATTTATAAGGCATCTTGAACACAACTTAACACTTCCGATAACTGTACCTGTATAACTACTGTACTGTAAGTAGCTGACTGAACTGCTGTGAACTGATAAGCAATAGTGTATTTGTGTTATGCGCGGGATCTGTGTCATTACATTAGATAAGGGCAGGCGATTGGACATTTGTAAGTAGCTGACTGAACTGCTGTGAACTGATAAGCAATAGTGTATTTGTGTTATGTGCGGGATCTGTGTCATTACATTAGATAAGGGCAGGCGATTGGACATTTGTAATCCCCCATCACCTGGTTTGTGAGGTGAATGAACTTATCCACGTTGCTCACAATGTAGATTCCAATGTTACGTCATTCATTGCGATCAGTGACCTTGTCTTACATCTCACGTCAGTAGCATATGGTAACATCTGATTCACATTGGGGCGAGACGTTTTACCAAAAAAATGCATCTAGCTCCACCATCATTCGAAAACAGACCTATGTTCATATGAACTTTTTCACTCAAAATGGCCTAAGATATCGTATACTAAATTTTTTACCTTTCCTCGTGAATCACCCTTTATATATATATATATATATATATATATATATGTGTGTGTGTGTGTGTGTGTGTGTGTGTGTGTGTGTATGTATGTATGTGTGTGTGTGTGTGTGTATGTATGTATGTATGTATGTATGTATGTATAAAACTGTAGTTTACTTGAATTTTAATTATTATTTCACAGAACCCAAAACCACATACCTGCTCATCATGTGGTCCGAGAATCAGATGGTCATGCACACGTCATGAATGTTGGAGTTACGGATCTTGATCCTAAGCCTTTGTCATGCATCGAGAAGCACCGCAAGAGAGATTGTGAGGTTCTTACTGCTTGCTTAGAATTGCTAGGTCCGCAAACAGCACATGTAGGTGATACTGTTTGCTGAGCAGTCTTGTTGTCCAATTGATACACAATGCCTTAGATCTGTAATTATCACCTGTGTAATATGTGTCCTTTTGAATTAAGTAAAAGAAGGAAACATATCTTGAACTCGACTTGGCAACTAAATTAGCAGTGAAAATTTCATTGAGTAATGCGTCTATCACTGCCATGTTCCATTTGGTGTGTTAACAAGTGCAGTTATTGTATACACATCGCAAGTGAGAATCTGATATCTGCCTGTATAACATTGTTTCAGTCAAACGTCTCCTTCTATCTACACCTCGATTTTCATGTCGGTGTGTAAGCACATTCAGGAAGTTTGGCAACTTTTACTTCATATAAGGAGTCAGACCTCAGGGCTTGTAATATAATTTGTTTTGATTTTTAAACTGAATGCATGACGATTATTGTCACTTCCAAGTTCTGTTTTTTGTTCCTGTTGAAAGAGTGTGGTCAGTATTACTGTATGTACCTGGGAATGCGAATGTACAGATATGCAAATGGTGTCAACACATGTGAATATTATATTCCTAAGGGCTTCCAGGTAAAGTAAACTCTCAATAGTGAGTCACATTCCATTGCTAGAAATGAAAAGACATAAGTCCGGGGTCCATATCTAAAGAGAATCACAATGTGTTGAATATCAAGCAAGTATTAATGTAATAATAGAAAGATAAGTGTTGTAACTCTTGCTTTGAATTTTGAAGGAAGAAATGTGATTACTTGCAAGAAAATCTATAGTGATTCTATGTGAACGAATTCTGTGTTTGAATTGTTATGAGTTAAAATCAGAAAATAAAGCGACTTTGTCACACACAGCGAATTTAACGATATAACATCACTTCTTAATGTAATCACCCTGCTTATCAACACATGTGTAATAGTTGAAGGCTCATCTGATCCCATATGCAAAGAAAGATTTTGATTTAGATTGACTGCTTCCTTAACTTCTCCTTTATCACCATAACCAACACCACCACAACCATTATCATTATCATATCGTCGTCGTCCTCGTCCTCATCATCATCATCATCATCATCATCATCATCATCATCACCACAAGGTCAGGACTATAGAATGAATGTACAAGTTAAAATATCAGCTTCTTGATTATTTCCATTGGCGCAACAACGGGGAGGTAAGGGGGTAAGATTTAACCCCGAAACTTCCAAGGGGTAAATAATGTAGTTTTTACCCTCCTAAACTATTATAGAGTTATATAGTGCGGTTTTTACTCTTCTTTATGACGAAAATTTAAGTTTATAATGTAATCATTTATTTTAGTGAGATGAAAGTTGTTTAAAGTCACTTTATTATAATAACAAAATTCGAATCATTGCGACAATCACAATAAACTAATGCTCTTCTTATCTGTGGTTCAGAACCCCACAACATTGAATTCAGAAGCAGTTTGAATATTGTCGAAGTCAGGAATTCGATGTGCTGTTCATGTTACATGTATTCATTAATTTATTTGTTTAATGTTAATTTAATTAATTTGTTTTATAGTTCAAGGTTTTGGTTTTTATTTATCGATCTAAGTGTTATTAATTTTAAGCTACCAATGTTGTTATGAAGAGTTAAGAGGTCCTTTACTAATCCCTAGATTACACATTCTTAAGAAAAAAAAATGGAAGATAATGGTCAGAACCTAAATATGCATTATTGTTCACTTCCTTTATATCAGACTTGGACATTTTGTAATCGATTACTGAATACATGATTACAGTCACAATTACTAAATATGTTATCAGAAAAGTGAAAAAGTTAAAAATGATCAATTTAACATAATGTTTCAAATAATATTCTTCGTAATTGTTTACAATCAACTTTATAAAAATTAGCATTTAATAGAAAGTTTAAAAAATATTTATTTCAAATGAACTTCAAAATATTTAACTAAATTCTTTTTATAATTCAAATTTTCTCTTTAATCAACCTCTGTTCAAAGTTTAGATCTGATAGTCTATTGGCTTTTGGACTATTTTGTCACTGTGTCAAATGAAAACAGTTTTAAGCTAGCTGATAGTACAGCATAGTTAATCCCCCATGAGAGTTATGATAAGACATGTCATGAAAATTGCACATGACAAAATTCTTACCCCCACCCCAAACAAACTATGTTGTTGCATCACTAATTATTATTTCAGTGGATGCTGCCACTGAATGCAGATGAGTGTTATCATTCTAAAGAAATATCTGTGCGTGGATTTGGATCTCCTCGGTGTTCAAGGTTTCAGACTTTTACATTACCGGTACCCACTTTTGTTCACAGTGCTCTCCACCTACTTTGACTAGAGCAGTGGACGATATCTCATTTGAAAGGTACAGTAAGGAATATACGTACACACTAAAAATATAATCATTCAAAAGTCTTGGAAAAATACCAAAATGGCGGCCCTATCAAAATCATCTATGATTTTCACATGTCCACCATCTAAAACATTTACTATTTCATGAACCACTCAACATATGCTAATGAACAAGTGCTCGTAAGAAATCTCTAACAATGCCTAACAACACGCAAAAATAAAATTTAAGATATATAAAGTCTAATTTTGAAAACATGTATACATTTCATTAAATTAAATCTTACAGCTTCATGAAGAGAAATTGCATAAATAGTGTAGAAATTTGCGCGTAAATAACAAATGTATCAGAAGGTGTCGGGAATGTGAGTGAAGACGAATACCACTTTAAACAACTTCTATAACACAGGTTCATTCATTCATTCATTCATTCATAGTTTTCTGCCCAAGGGCAGGTTTTTCACTGCAAATCCAACATTCTCCAATCCGCCTTCCTCTTAGTCTCTGCATACAAACCATATATCTTAATGTTGTCTACCATCTGATAACGTCTTCTGCCCCTAACTTTTCTCCCGTTCACCATTCCTTCAAGTACATCCTTCAGTAGGCAGTTTCTTTTTCTGTTCATTATCAGTTTCAGGTTAGTATTTGTTATGAAATCTGTACTTGTTGCGATAATGCCTGTTATTTATTTCTTAAGATAACTCTAAAATTTTACCGGGAAGTGACTATTGCTTTCTTGAGAGCAAATTTGCTTTAATTTCTGATTTTGCCTCGTAAGTTCCTGTATAATTTGGCATATTAATAATCGCTGTTGAAGCTGTGATTCGCAAATAATATGTTACCTTCGGAGAAAAGCAAAATCCCCCTCAATATATTTTTTAATAATAAGTTCAGCACGATGGTTTCTGGTTTGAAGCTTCCTAGTGTGACTAATTCATCACTGGCGCTACAGTTCGTGAAGGACCTGGACCTCCTCAATTAGTTGAAACCACTCCTCTCTGTCCTGTGTCCTCTGTCTCCATCTTCTCACATCAACTCTCCATAGATCGTCCTCTATATCTTGGAGCTATCTGAGTTTAGGTCTTCCTCTCCCTCTTGCATAGGCGGAGAGAGAACCGTTTCCTTTGGGGGGAGGGGCAAAGCAAAACCATAAAATCCCCATATAACAGGGTTATGAGAGACATCATTTACCTCCTTCCCCTGTTATAGCTTGACTGTGGTACAGTATAGTATATCAGAATATGATCATTTAATGAAGGTTTTTTTTTTTTTTGAGGGGGCACGTTTCTTTCAGTGTTATATCCATATTCGGATGTTTTGGACCAAGCTTGAACTGTAAATCTACTACAAATTATAATAGGGCATAATTTAAAACAATCTCCCTTTTCTCTCTCGTACAGAAACATATGCATGCATCAATAAAACTATGTAACAGTGCTAACAGAAACTTTTTTATATTAAGCTTTCCTGAAGATATCATACGAAATGTAAATTCTGATTATTTTATTTAATCTCGTCTTTATACCGGAATCACTTTTCTTTTTTCTGCATTGTTTTGCAGTATGTTATCCATATTTCTCCAAGTGTCGGCCTGAACACCTGTAGATTTCTAACACATGAGTACAGGCTGTTACAAAAGAAACATTACAGTGCTTCTATTCCTCAAATGAGATATAGAAATTCTTATACATTCAAAAATTTTAAATAAATATTATAGTCCAGACACATGATCTGAAGACATTAATTCGTCAATTTAAGCATAGAAACTTAATCATAAAAAAATAAAAAAGATATTTTAATTTCAATATTTTCTAATGTTAATAAAAAAAAGTTCAGACAAGTTTGGTGGGGGGCAATGCCCCCCAAGCCCCCCCCCCCCATAACTCCGCCTATGCCCTCTTGTTCCACCTGGATGTCCATATAATTTCCTTTTAGACAATCTGTTTTCTGGCATATGCTCCATTAGTCTCAGCCATCTTAATCTACCTTTCTTAATAAATTACAGTAAACTACATTTGGTTTACCAAACATTTCTAACAGATCTCTTTTACTCCTACTTTTAATTTGTCCAGTTTCGAAGAGTACATCATATATTTTCCTCAGTACCTTCCTTTCTCAAACTTGTAATATATTTCACTATTTTTATTCACTACCCAGGTTTCAATGGTGTATCTTACTACTGGCCTGATTATAGTTTTATATATTATTTTTTCTCAGATCTGGATAGTGCAGTATGACTAATAAAATAATGACATTTAAATAAATGTACACATCAAATGCCCATCAAGATGTGGTATCTGTTGAAAATATTGATCTGAAAAAATATTGTTAAGTTATTAATGCTAGTAATACCCAAAGAATTTGTTTTGCATGAAAAAGAAGAAAAGACTCGGAAGTTTACACACTTCCTACATTATGAATGAAAAATTTAATTCATTATTGAGTTATATAAGAAACCTGGTCTGGGAGATGAAATAAATTTTTTTAAGAATTTTGTCCTTTATTTTCTCTGTAGAATTAATACCATTTTATGCAGTCCTAGCATTATAAACAAGTTGTGACGATCAAAATCATGCATTATGGGCTCCTTAAGACACATGTGCTATAAATGTTGCCCAGCAGCACAGAAACGATGACTTAGTGCACATCAAGAGCCATTATCGATGATTAGAAACAAAATGAAAGTTACTTTGAAAACGGAAAGAAAACCAGCTCCTAAAATTCATGATGCCATCACATGAAAAAAAGTGTACTCGAAAATTTCAAGTCATTTAGTCATTTTGTAATTTATTTACTGTTTATAATGCTAGGATTGCAGAAAACATATCCAAATCGTGTATAATCTTGATTATAACACTCGTGAAAATTAGTGCACTCACTGATCACTCATGCACTAAACATTCACGCATGCCACAATTCCCAAGATTATACTCTTATTGCATAAGTAAATATTACTCCAGAATATATGCGAAGATAATGCCTTGTAATAAAGATATTACTGCAACTGTATTCAATTATTTTATGTAACTATTACACAAAGCCCCTTGACATACATTTTGTTTCAGCATAACATCTAAGTAAAAAATAACTGAAATAAAAATGACGTACGTCCATTACAAAAATATAACGCATGTGCGCATAAAATTAAAAGTACATATCATCACTTAAGTTCCTGTTAACAGTGTGCATCATACATCATGATGCCCATATTAGAAAAAGTATGCAATTGAATTTTTTAATTCCACCATTTAGGATTAGGTTACATTTTTATATACAGTATAGCTAAATTTAATGTTCATCATTTTATGGATAAATGCAGAAGCAGTAATATTCTTTTTCAATCTAGGCCTAAATATAGCATTTATTCACAGTTCTCACTTTTTAATGTGCAATTATTGATTGCAAATTTTATGAGTTATTTCTTGCTCACGTCAGAGTACAGCAATACTTGTCATTATTTTCACCTATCACTTTATTGGGGGTAGTAATATAATAAGTTGTCTTTTACAGGTGCTACTTCCCTCAAAGAGTCTAGCAGAAGTTCAGGAAGTCCTTTGACATTTACCAAATCTGGAAGCATTACATTCCAATCAGCCAACTATTTAAAGAAAATACTGTTTTATTTGCGCATTTGTAATGAAGTGGATGCAGTCCAAGAGAAAAAAGTGGATTGGATTTTATGATCAAATTTTAATTGGCAAAGTAATGGTCCAGATGGAAATACAGTACGTCTAGAGATAGAGAGAACTGCGGCCTTGGACTGAGCAAGAGTTGCCATACCTACTGCCAGAATTACATGTAAACAGTCAGCAAGTCCACTCTATCTCTAGACGCACTGTACACTTAGAAGAAAAACAATTTCAGACATAGGCCTATAACAAAAATTATCATTAAAATAATTGAAGCTGCTAATGAAAATGTATCCATTCTTTAAGAGTGCGCATTTAAAAAGTGAAATTGTGAACTTTACTGTGATGAAACCAAATATCTATAATTAAAAATGCTGCTGAGATATATTTTTGGCAACGAATTTTTATAAAGTTTACGAAGAAAGAACGTTTTAGCAACATAGAAATAATTTTATGAGTGTCTGTATTAGACTTATTGCTCTATTAATGAAAATCTCTCGGCTCAGCCCAATTATTCATTGCCGATACTGCAAAGAAGATAATGATCCCCACTTGTCCTATTGCCAGCCGCAAATGCGAGCCATGAATTTCAGTAAGTGAAAATCTTGTTACTCTTAGGTATGGTGTTGAGTTGGATGTGCTGTGTGTGACAGACTGCAGAGATAGTCTTCAAGCCCAGGTAAAGACGAAATTTTTCATCTTAATATGGCTTCCAGAATGGCTCAGGGTTCACGCAGCCTCCTATACAATTGAGTATCACATCTTTTCCAGGGGCAGAAACAACCAGAGTAGTGCTTCCCACTTCACCTCCTCCTGGTGCTGAGGTCAAGAAAACTTGGGAACTGAACATTCCTGCCTCACATGTGCCTCAGTAAGGTGTACGAAAACACCTTTACCTTTTTACTTTGAAATTGTATAGGCAAATTTATATTAAAAATGTGTTCACGATATTAACATGAAACTAACATTTTTCCTTCAGTCTCGAACAAGGAAGCTGTGTATCTGTGTTTCCATAGTTGAAATGTTGTACAAAGTTATATAGTGTGTTGTGTACAAATGTTTATAATTTTGTTGTGTTAATCGATAGGACTGTGAACTTACATTGTAAGAAGTACTAGGATGTATATTAATTAGACCGACATACTTTGGGATCATATAGAGAACCTCATTTTTAGAACCTTTTTAGTATGGAATGTATGGCCACTGGCTGCTTATTACGAGGTATACTTTGAACGTTAGACATCATGCTCCTCTGCCTCTAACTGCACTCTGTGCTTAGTATCATACTTCCATGCAACTTGGTGACCTCCTCGTACTAATCTAAGCTTACATTATGGAACATTTTGGATGGAACGAGTTGGTGGACATGCACATAACACATTCCTTAAAGCAGCATCTGGTTCTGGTCATGGAGCACAAAGGATTTACCACGAACTCTTCCCAAACTGACGAGTTCTTGACTATGCTACATTTTCTGGCATTGATTGTAGACGATACGATCAGGGCTCATTAATTTTCATATAAATTATTACATTAATCTCTTTCCATCAATTTGACCAACATAAATAATTACAAGATATCCTGTTGCCATGAAACAAAACGTCAAAACCCATGGGTTCTTTAATTTAAAAAGTCTAAATATAAGTTCTCTAAACGATCTACAAAGATACTCCATATATTCGCAAATATATAATATGATTATTGTAATATAATAGCTGTGATAGTAGATTTGCATATAACCATTCGAAGTTTGCACTGCTAATTCAGTTGCATTGTATGGTGGTGCCATGCATAAATGAAAATCTTTATACCACAATTTCGATAATATGTATATTGTAATGATTTACGTCCGGTGAAGTCTCTATTTAAGGTTTTTATGAAGAACTGAATAGACCTAAAATGGGAAATGAAGTTCACCTTGTGAAGAATTAGGCATGGGATAGTTGAATTCAGTGTACAAACGATGGAGGAAAACCTTGCTTCATTAAAAACCTTAAATAAGGTTCCACATATACTGGTGTTGTGTTTCTTTGTACTTTGCACTAGCTTAGCTAAATTTATGTTAACTAATCGATTACAAAGTGTACGTAATTGCCAGTTCAGTTAACAACTGTTAAAATGTCAGGGTCATAAGAAAACTCTGACACAGTAATTATTTTTATAATGTTAGTCTCAATCCAAAGAAACTTGAATATTTTATACAGTACTGAAAGGGCAGAAATAAAACTGTTCTTAAATTTGTGCTATTTTATATGTGTCCTTGTAGTTTATTCTTAGCCCTAAGAGATTTTGTTACGTATTTTGTACGATTGTCCCCCAACAATAAGGTTACCAGACATCTCTGTTTCCCAGGGACAGTCCCCTAATTTTGCTTCTTATCCCTGGATGTAATATGTTCCCAGATATCCCCGGATTTTCAGTGTTAATTATAATTAATGGTTAAATGATACTTGCACATTGCTGTGGATCAATTGGACCACATTTTGCAGAAAGAAACCAACCCACATTATACCTAAACTGAGAAAAATGCAATTTAAGGTTAAACGTGAGTGATAAATTAATAAGTAAATATAACTACATACGTATTGCTTTAACCAAAAGCGTATTATACGAAGTATTTTTGTTAAAAATATGGATCCTTGGAATTATTTAATTGTAGAGACATTAAATTTGTATGTGGGTTGATTCCTTTCTGCAGAATGTGTCCAATTTTGCTAATGCAACTTTGCAGATTTTTCATGATAACATAATTAAAACTGAAGGTGACGACATAACTGCAGTAGTCTTCCATACTGTTATCAAGGTTAATAGAAAAATTGAACTCTAGGAAAGAAGATAAATTTATTTCATGACCAGTTACGCAACTTTCGGCATCTTTAAAAGAAGTAGTTCTTATTCCATTACAGAATTCTCAGTCTCTCTTGTGAATTTTATGAAATTACTGCTGAATATCTCAATGCCTGAGTTATTCATTCACAAGATAAAATATGTATGAAATGTGTATGGCTGAGATTTCCTCCTTGAAGAGAGAGTCCATTATTTTTCTTTGAATGTAGATTGACTTGACCTGGATGAAGATAATTTATTTGACGAAATTTCTTGCTTGAAGAAATACGACTTCAGAGGAAATATTCATAGTCATTATCAAAGTGGAATGAAGAAAATGCCACTCTTTGCTCAAAATGGAACGAATGTTTTAATTTATCTCTGAGAAAATGATTCCCTATGTACAACTTCAGAAGTAGATTGAACTACGGTATCTCTGTGTCTTTCTGCATGTAATGCTTCAGTGGAGAAAGTTTTTTTCTTTAATGAAGATGATGTCGATATCCCAAAAATTCAAAATGAGTTTAAAAACTGTTCGAGTCATGCTTGCTATCTTAACCAACTTCATCATAACCTATCCACAGAAGACCTGCTTAAAAAAATTCAGTCTTCTGAAAAACACCAGTAGTTTAAATAGTAGGTAAGTAAAATGAATATTTTTAGTGTGTAAGTAGAATGCGAATTAAATTTCTTCAAATTTTATAAGAACAATACAAGTGAATGGCAAACTAACAGAAATGTTAAAATTACATAGTTGCTTTTTTCATATGTCATTATTTGTCGCCGGAAATTGTGAAAAAAATCAGGTAACTTCGCTCAACATTTTAATATTATTTCGGATTTCCTATTAGAAAGTTCAATATTTTGTGGTCTTCATGAACTCAGGAGAGACAGATTGTCACTTTTCTATCGAATATTCATAAACAAAATAACTCAATAGTGGCTTCTCACCAAAATGACTCATAGCTGTGTATTCTGTGAGTAGTTTCTTCTTCGTCGTCTTCTTCTTCTTACTATTATTATTAATACTATTATTATTATTAATATCATCATCATCATCATCATCATCATCATCATCATAAGGAAGTTTTACGAATTATAAGAGAAAACCATTTCTGAAATAGCCTACATCTGTATAGTTTAATGTGAATGGCTAATTTTTTTAATGAATATTAGTAATTTTCTAATAAAAAAATTAACATTTAGTAAACTTGTTCTGTGACTAGTGAAATTTACAAACTATAGCTACAGCAGAGTAATAAATTAATTAATATAAAAGTTAATAGGCATGCTGAAAGGGAATAAAGAATAGAAAATATTTTACTTTTACCTTATTTAGAGGAAAATTTGGTTGTCTGCTTCTTTGTTCAGCAAGGCTTTGTCTATGATACAAGCAGTGGGTGGCAGGGCAGTAAAGTAGCAAAGCATCAGAATGGTGATTATATGTCCTTATTTTGTGGCTAGCAGTTTTTAGTGACACCACTCTATCGCTCACATCTATCAGAGCCACCTTATACTTATAAATATTTGAAACAATGGGAAGATAGAGATAAGTGGTATGGTACTGTTCTGATGCTTACTGCTCTGCTACCTGCCACCCACCACTTGTATCATAGCCAAAGCCCAAAGCAGTCAATAATCTTTTCTTTGAATTTGGGGAACTCAGCAATAATAATAATAATAATAATAATAATAATAATAATAATAATAATAATAATAATAATGATTTATTTTAGCTGGCAGAGTTAAGGCCGTAAGGCCTTCTCTTCCACTCAACCAGCAATCTCTTCCACTCAACCAGCAACTTCCACTCAAATGTCTTTGTGAATGCTAAGAACCACCGATATATTGTATGTGTCTTGACCCATGTGGAAGCCCAGCACTGCTTTTGATGTACTGGTACGTAACGTTTCTTTCTATACTCCACAGATATCTCGTTTCAGAAGTTTTCCTCCACACAACATAGGAAAATATTTAATGAGCCTTTTGCACGTGGGGACTGGAACATCTGTGTGGAATTCAAGGAATCTTCCACAAGGCAGAAGGATAAGCTATGGCAAGCGTCTTCAAAATGAGTTATTATTTTAACGACAATGATATTACAGGCTTCCTTAGCACCAGGAACAGTATTTGTGTTCTCCATTTTGGAACATTTTGTAATTGCCTAGGAAGAAAGTTGGAGCAAGTTTCCACTAAAATGTGTCAATAGAACATGAAAAGTGTTGAAGAGCTCTACTTAAAGTTAGGCATTTATTTATGATTTTTGGATTTTGTTATACGAAACGTCCAGATGCAAGAGATTGAAATTAAAAAAAGTTTATTGAATTTGTAAAAATATTTCGTCATTTACAGTAGCGTGCAAATTAATCCGAACAACGTAATTACTTATGCAAAAACACTCAAATGGGATAAAAAAAAAAGGATCTACGACATACCTCAGTAATCTATGTGGCCTCCCTTGTTCCTAATAACAGCTCTGAGACGATTTGGCATGGATTCCACTAATTTCCCACAAATATTCTTCATTTATTCATCGCGAAACCATACACCAATGAGGGCAGAAATCATCTTCTCCTTTGTAGAACAATCCATTTTTTGCATTCTTCTTTTCCAAATTGACCACAAGTTCTCAATGGGGTTGATGTCAGGTGAGTTGCCTGGCCAGGGGAGTACCTGAATATTCTTCTTGTTGAAGAATTCTGTAGTTTTTCGAGATGTATGGCATGGTGCCAGGTCTTGTTGGAACACACCTCTGCCATCCAGAAATGATTTTTGCAGCTGGGGTACAATTCTGGTTTCCAATAAGTGAATATATTTGTCAGAATTCATCATTCCCTTGATAGGTATTAATGCTCCAGGCCCTTCATGTGTAAAACAACCCCAAAACATTACTTTAGGGGGGTATTTGGGTGCTTGTTGGAGATGAGCTGCTGTTACTTTTTTGGATCCTTTCCGTACGTAAGAAACACGGTGGCCGTGGACCTCGAAATGAGAGTTACCGGAAAAAAGTCCATTCTTCCAGTCATTCACTGTCCAGTGTTGATGTAATTTTGCCCACATTAAGCGTTTTTTACACATAACAGGGGTTAGCTTACGAGCCCTTCGTCCAGCTTCCAAAAGCCTACGCCGCACTGTTGTGACGTGAATATTCGCCCCAGTGGTAGCCATTAACTCGCGGGTTAAGTCCACAGCAGTTAGTCTAGGATTTAATTTACTTTTCCTGACAATTAAACGATCATCTGCAGGTGAAGTCTTCCTTTTCCGGCCACAGTTTCCTTTTTTCTGGGGTGTGATGGATCCAGTCTCCCTGTATCGTTTTATGATCGAATTAACAGTAGCCAAACCGATGTGACATTCTGCAGCAATTTGCCTCTGTGTCATAGAAGAATGCTCTGCTAATGTTATAATTTTAGACCGTTTTTGTGGAGTTGTATCCATTTGTGAAGACGACAGAATGTACACAGGATTGCAGTATTAAGTCTTCAACACAACTGAAATGCTTATAAGTACAAAACGACAGGCAAAATGTCACATATTATGAAAAAAATAATAACAACAGACCTTCAACAATGGAATTACACGTACTACAGATGTCAATTAAAGCGGTATGAGCAGCTGTGAGGCCAACAATGACAGAAAATGTAAAAATATGTCGTGTTCAGATTGATTTGCACGCTACTGTAAGTGTCGAGGTAGAACAAAGATTCTTGAATTGTGATGTCATTCCAACCATATTCATTTTGGATGTTATCAGAGTATTTCAAGAGAGTCTCATTTTTTTCTTTTATATATACTGTGCTGACAATCCTACTTCGAAAGTTCCATGTAGTCTCAACAAATTTGGGTACCTATAGTTGTCTCTCAAATACTTTTCTAAGTAGTATACTCGATTGGGAGAAACTGAGGGAAAGAAAGATTTGCAGAAAACCATCGAATTTCTTTCATAGAGGAACAGTCTTGTTACACTATCAAGTTCAGCTGGTGAACATAACAATGAACGAAATAAGGACAATAGAAAACTTCTTACATCTTCGTCTGAGCACTTTCATTCACCATGCTTGCCTGCAGCATCCTTTAGGCCTGTGCAGTCAAATTTTGTTCGAGTTTATAAGGAAGCAATCGTAAAACTGATTCCAATCCCTCTACCATCCTTATCATTCACGTAATTAAAAACAATTATAAAGTGGCTAATACAAGCAATGTCTGTTGCCTTATCAGCTTTATTTCTTTCTTTTCACTTCTGTTTTCTTTTTTTATAGAAGACGCCATCTGGGCACTAGGGTTGTGGAACACAGTACAAATGTACTTTATTTGAATCATTTACTGTACTCGTACACTCAGTGTTTTTGTTGGGGAAACATTTTTGGAGGTATTCATCTTACTTTAGAATTTCCCTTATAACCTCGTAAGTATGATCGCTCTCCAGTTCACCTTTCCTGCATGCAGTTTCAGCTACTGACATTCATTCCTTTCAAAAGACACGTAGTACATAAAGAGCTAGATTGAAAGTAGTTAAAGGCAGCTCAACACAGGAAACAAACACTAGATTGTTTGCTCTTTCAATCTGAAGACGGTTCCTCTTCTTCATCATTACTGCATTAACCCTCCTGCTATGAAGAGGGGTAATAGGATTACCCCACTGATGATTTTTCAGTACTATTTTAATTTTACTACATATTTCTTTCTGAAATTCCATGCATTTGTCCGTCATATGTCTACTAACAATTTGAATTAAGACTGACATAAATACAGAGTGTAACAAAAGTTTCTGTAACAGTATGTTAAAATTATTCTCTTGTTGATTTCCATTTTCTCAGGAACCGTGACCAAATTATATGGTGTAGGAGTTGGTACTACGTCTTGATTGTGGTGTGATGCAATCGTTAATTATTAATTTGGCTGAAAATGTGATATTTACCATCAAATATTTGAAAAAAAAAAAAAACTAAAATTCTGCTTTCAGTGAACTAACAATAACACTGGCTACATAACGACTGACTGCATCTGTTGTTTCGTCTATTGATATCCATACTCTCTCATTTTCTAGTTCATTTCTGATTTCTTCTATGTTTTTGTCGTAAAATTGTTTTACGTACACTTTTCGCAATGTTGATTCATTTGGAATCTGTCAACCTGTGTATTTCTGTAAGAATGTACAGAGTGTGTTTTTTTTTAATTTGAAGAGTGGAATGTTGAAGGAAATAAATGCATTGCACAAATCTGTGTTAAAATCATGCACTGTATTATATGAACCACTGTGCTCTTGCTGTAAATTCTGAACTTTTGTTTTTTCAAGTATTTTTCTATGTTTATCCGAGTGAATATGATGATCAACATTGAAATTCTTACAGCCTAAAATTTCGACATTGCAAAGTTTGTAGAACAGTTTATTATGGCAAACACATTGCCACCATACTTTGAAACACATGCTTTCAGTTTATTATATGTATTTGGTTTATGTTTCGGCATTGTAATGTACAACGTCTCGTAATATGACTGTGCTAATTGGGAAACTTCAAACCTGTGTAACAAGAAAAAACTAAATTACAAAAGTAGTAAGAAATAATGATTTATTGAATGATAAATTTGTTGCACGTACCTTTAATAACGTTTGTATAAAATAGAAATGGTGTAATCGTAATGTATTTAACGTGAAAGTAAAATAAATAACTTGTACGTTGCTATTTCCTTCACACAGCTGTATGCTTCAGAGTTTGGTTACTAAGTAAGGGTGGTCTCTGTGTACAATGTACATGCTATCTACTCGCGGAAACTGTACTTGTCCTGTGACGGATCAAAACATTGGCTGTGTACATGCCAATCTTAGCATTTAGAGCTCTCTATGCCTTGCCCTGATTATCACGCAGTACATCTACTTGATATGTGCCAGAGGAAGAACAACTGTTTGTATACTCTGAAGTCTGATTAATGAAATATGTAACTAATCAGTGATGTATGCAATGGAGGGAGAAAGGAATTGGCTATACTACCCCATTGTCTTCTGGTTTATTTGGCTCATGAGTGATTCCTTATCCGTGTCAGTTACGAGGTTCAAACCAGTCTCCGGACTACTGACTAAAGAACAAACAAAATGTAGGTACATTTTCATCAAAGCGCATACTGCTCATCCTCAACTGAATCACTTTTCTCACTGTAAATATTATAGCCTTTATTCAGTGGTTTATAAAAATCATGGTACATTCTAACTGTATTACATTTCCATTACATAATGATACAAGGCCTTCTTTCTTTTCAACCGATATACTCGTACAAGATTTGCCTGTGTAGGCAGCAGTAAGTGCGAGAGTTCCAGTTTATGTTCTTCCCCTTTGACGGCACCTAATACGAATGCAATTGAACTCCTCACATTCAAAATCTGCCATGTAGGATACACTATACTTCTGTCCCTTTTCAATATTCAACACTAATTTCATTCCATGTGACTGATTCACTCGAATCATTCACTGTACAGTTGCTACACATTTCCTCTTATTTATGGCTTTTAAGGAACCCAGAGGTTCATTGCCACCCTCACATAAGCCCACCATCTGTCCCTATCCTGTGCAAGATTAATCCAGTCTCTATCATCATATCCCAACTCCCTCAAATCCATTTTAGTATCATCCTCCCATCTAAGTCTCGGCCTCCCCAAAAATCTTTTTCCCTCCTTCCTCCCAACTAACGCTCTATATGCATTTCTAGATTTTCCCATATGTGCTACATGCGCTGCCCATCTCAAACGTCTGGATTTAATGTTCATAATTATGTCAGGTGAAGAATACAATGTGTGCACTTCTCCGTTCTATAACTTTCTCCATTCTCCTGTAACTTCATCCCTCTTAGCCCCAAATATTTTCATAAGAACCTTATTCTCAAACCCCTTTAATCTCTGTTCCTCTCTCAAAATGAGAGTCCAAGTTTCACAACCATATAGAACAACTGGTAATATAACTGTTTTATAAATTCTAACTTCCAGATTTCTTGACAGCAGATTAGATGGCAAAAGCTTTTCAACCGAATAATAACATGCATTTCCCATATTTATTCTGTGTTTAATTTCTTCCCGAGTGTAATTTCTATTTGTTACTGTTGCTCCAAAATATTTGAATTTTTCAACCTCTTCGAAGGATAAATTTCCAATTTTTATATTTCCATTTTGTACAATATTCTGGTCACGAGACATAATCATATACTTTTTTCTTTTCGGGATTTACTTCCAAACATATCACTTAACTTGCGTCAAGTAAAATTTCTGTGTTTTCCCTAATAATTTATGGATTTCCTCCTAACATATTCACGTCATCTGCATAGACAAGAAGCTGCATAGACAATTCCGAACACTCTTTGTTATCCTGAACTTTTCTAATGGCATATTCTAGAGCGAAATTAAAAAGTAAAGGTGATAGTACATCTCCTTGCTTTATCCCGCAGTGAATTGGAAAAGCATCAGATAGAAACTGGTCTATACAGACTATAATGTATGTTTCACTGAGACACATTTTAATTAATCGAACTAGTTTCTTCGGAATACCAACTTGTATAAGAATATTATATAAAACTTCCCTCTTAACAAAGTTATATACCTTTTTGAAATCCATGAATAATGTACATATTTCCTCTATTTTCTGAAATAATGGAATTCATTGTAGTTCATCTCTCTGATCAGATGCGATATCTCTGTTTACTTGGCACATATACTGGACCAGTCTTTAAAGCGCTCTCCTTTTTTAATGCATAGAATAACAAGCATTTTTGCGTAGGTCTCACTATACTTATATTAAATAAGCTTGTATGATGGACTGTATATTCAGAATGATATCCACTACATAGAGGCACATTGTTGCCAAGAATTTGTTCCTTTTTCTGTGCCAGACAATTATTACTGTAAAATACAATATCCTTACACTCGATTGATTTAAGATATTCATACACATACGATGCAATTTCTGTTGCTTCTTTCTTCCCAGATGCTTCATTTCAAAGGTAGCAATGACCTTCTCTGGTAGCATTGTAAAACTTTGTGAAATTGTAGACATTTAGCTGTCGCTTGTAATAGAATACTGATAGGTCACCACATGGTGTCTGATGTACAGCCTGCAGATTAAAATCACTTTGAAGTGGTTATCTCTGAGTGCTCTTCATATCTCTTACTAATTATTTATGTTTGATTTGGTTCTGATAATTTCCTCCTAATTCCTTCTTTGATTCACCGACAGCATTGTTATATATTTCACATCTTTTTAGGTGTGAAAAAGTCCAGGCAAAATTTGTTGTTGAATACATGTAAGTAAACATGTTTATTTTCTTCATTGCCTTTTTATTTGTACAGCCTGTAAATTTCAGAAATTAAAAGACTACCATGTAAATAGTTCCTGTGAGTTTTAAAACGCAAATAGTGGCTTTGTATTGTTGGAAAAGACTATGTGACCGCAAATAGCTTACAGAATCCCTTCATTTGTTTTCTTGTTATTACTACAGGGTGATTCACGAGGAAAGGTCAGAAATTTAGGATACGATATCTTAGGCCATTTTAAGTGAAAAAGTTCATATGAACATAGGTCCGTTTTCGAACAATGGTGGAGCTAGATGCACTTTTTTGGTAAAACATCTTGCCCCAATGTGAATCAGATGTTACTATATGCTGCTGACGTGAAACAAGGTCACCGATGAATGACGTAACATTGGAATCTGCATTGTGAGCGATGTAAATAAGAGAAGAGAAACAAACCTGGTGGTGGGGCATTACAAATATCACAACAAATACGCAATCACTTACTGGTTCACAGCAGTTCAGTCAGCTACCTACAGTAGAGCAGTTATACAGGTACAGTTATCAGAAGTGTTAAGTTGTGTTTTTCAAGATGCCTTATAAATTTTTGACTGCAGAATACGCCAATATTGTGTATGTTTATGGTTTGTGCATTGGAAGGTCCTTGCGTGCCATTGCTGAATATGAACGATGCTTTCCGAACAGAAGGGTATCATATCGAAGAGTATTTACGGTCTATGGGGTTGGATGAAAGACTTGGTATAGCAAAGGAACGGGGAAACGAGAGAGGCGCTAATCGACCTATTTTGGATGCGGCATAAAGACAGCTGCGTGCAACTCTCCCAAGCGATGAACGCGATTCACGCCCAAGCGCAACAGTGCATTGAAGCAGAAGGAGGTACCTTTGAAAATGTGCGAAAACATCGACCCCGACTTCTAGAATATTAGGTGTATGCATACGTGAATATAAACTTTAAATTTGTCCATTACCTGTCTCTAAATGCGAGTTAGTACAATGGAATCTCAGAAGTTTTTGTGAAATCAAAGAGCCATATCTCCGTAACCGTTCGAAAACGGACCTATATTCATATGAACTTTTTCACTCAGAATGACTTCAGAATTCACATCTTAAATTTTTTACCTTTCCTCTTGAAGCACCCTGTATACAATCACGAAGCTCAATACGCAGAGAATATGCATCCGTACATAGTTGCTAACCACTAGGATCGCTACTACCACCTCATCACAGACAATGCGAAATAGTACCAGCACAGTCTATTGTTCCTAGTACTCTCAACAACTCATCTTATGCGAAGTTTTACCATTAGATGGCAGGACCATTCCATGTGGCGCAACATGTTGTAGGGCTATATTATGTCATATGCTACAGTTGATTACGTTTTCCACTTCTTGATTTTCTGTGCGTGTCAAAATTATATTTAAAATTATTTTGTATAACCTAGTATAATTTAATATAATTCGGTATTTTCTTACCTCACAATTTAATTTAATTTACAATAAATAAAAGTGTAAACCTGTATAATATTGAGCGATTCCCCTTAAGGAATGGGTGGGGAAATCTGCAGTATGCAGAATATACTGTAGATACGAGTAAATTGAATGTTCATGAACCTAAACGAGAACTTTGAGAATGAGATGCACGAATAAAAAAATAGGAACTATGTCGAAGGTGAATATTGCCCTGTTTAATAATTAGTGTTTCAGTACCGTATGCTAAAATCAGGATATGCAGCCACCAATGTGTTTTTTTTTAATAGGGAAGAGACTATCCACATTGAATTCCTCGTATTTTTTTCTGTAGTTGCAGGAAGATGAAGTGAAACGTTTGATAGGTTGATATAATATGATCGCAGTAGTATCAAGATTATTCATGCTTTTTGTAAGTTAGGACATGCAGTTTTGAATACTAGGTAGGATTATTTTGAAAATTTGAAGTTAAAACATGGTTTTAATAATTAGTCTAGAGTACATTCAAAACATTATTCACGAAATGGATTTCACTACGGATCGTTCTGGATAATAAACATCCCAGTTTCTCGAGGCGTAAACTTCGGAGAATCCTACTACTATTACTGCATATTATCTAAGGCAGTGGTCGTCAGCACTCACTGAAATGGGTAAAGGGTAAGCGGAGCCATCCTGTGTGCCTCGTCGTGCAGCAGGAAACATACTCACTTGCAGCTACGAATGTACCATATTGCAGTGTGTTCTCCGCGGGTAAGAGACGCTAGTCCCAGGGTGCTCTGTGCTGATGACCGCTGATCTAAGGGTACGTACACGTTGGAGCAACGATAAACGATAAGAGAAATGATCTCGCGACGCTTTGGTATTATCAAAGAATCAAGTGTTCATATCGGAGCAACGAGGACGCGGGAAGCGAACATTTTGATTTATCAGTAGAAGATATTCTATGCATTCACTTAATGAAAGAAGATATATAGGAAATATCAGCTGCTAAGTTCAAGGTTAATATAAGTTAAATACGTACAAAATTAAACCAGTTTCTCATCCCAAAGATAGTATAAATTCGTTGTGTTGTGATTGGTTCTTGTGATCACATAACATATAACCAATAAATACACAACTGATCAATTTGCCAATATCTACAATAATTAATTTAATATGCCGAAATAATAATAATAAATCGATTAATATTCGGATATATTGACAACCACCGGTAATTGTACAGATTAATATTATCTTAATCAGAGATCATATAAACGACAAGAGCGAAGAAAATGGTACTTTTCTTTTTCGTCGCTTTTATCGTGTATCTTCGCTTTCATCGTTCCTCCAATATGCACACCTCAATGACAATGCATGCTTCAATTCTCCCTGATATAGCATCACTGCTTCTTTTATCGTTTATTGTCGCTCCAACGTGTACGTACCCTAACTCGTTGGACATGACAGTTAAGCGGCCGAGCTTGGAACTACAGTGCTTTGTTGCCAATATGGACTATCATGCTGCCAGCTGATGGAAGCTAGCAATTTACGTAAAGATGGCTGACGTTAAAACAATACAAAAATCAACAGATAATCAAACACGAAACGTACCAATGCTAACATTGTGTGCACAATGAATGTCGCCAAGAGAGTTGTTCAGCACTCGCCACGTGGGAACGGTAAGTTTGGCAACTCAACCGTTGTTACCATAGCAACAGGCCTACCATGCTATGTGACATTCAGTTGTTTTTTCGATCGCATGTCATGTCCCATCTTTAAAAAAATGCAAGTATAGTACCCTCACAACTCAAGCTTCGTGACTGTATGTACTAGACTGTGGTAATATCGTATAATTATTCTTTCCGAAGTTTTACGAACGTTAACATACGTCACCAAATATGACCATTACTGACGTCAACATAGCATTAATGTTTAGCATACGACGAGGGTGCGAAAATTCTCTATTGTATTTTCGAGAACAGTTAAATAATAATTCCAGTTCTCTAAAACAGTCGGCCTTCGTTGTTTTGTCTCTGTATTCTTTTGCAAATAAGGCCTTTCCATCAGTGCATTAATCAATTTTATTCTAACTTATTTTCTTTCGTCCACTCCATTACTTCGAACAACTTACAGCCGACACAAAGATCGTATAAAAATGATCAAAATATGCGCCACAAAATCGGAAGTTAGTTGTTGCCATAGACAAATGACAGAAAGATCTGCAGCTCAATGCTAAAACCACAGTCTACTATATACAGTCGCGAAGCTCAATATGTAGTAAAAATGCAAACATGGGTAGTTGCCCACCACTAGGATCGCTACTATCGCCTCATCATCGCAGATCTCTCTCCTAGCAGCCGACAAAATATGTTACACTTTCGTTGTGTTCTTTTGGAAAAATTAACACCTTCCTTCCATTATTGAAATATTAAATACATAAAGTTAATTTATTATTTTAATGAAGTATATTAAATTCCACCATAAACTCGAAGATACCTGCAAGAAATAAGTTAATATAATTTTTGTTTGTGCAAAACGAACTGAAATTTACTATAATAGCTTCACTCATTCAAGATTATAGCGATAATTAACTATGAATTGAAACCAATAAATATTAATTTGCATTTCTCTTTACAACAATAATAATGGAAATATGAATTAATAATTAAAAACATATCCTTTGAAGAAAAAAATAGGCCTAAGCAATAATAATCCCACCAGAATTGAAAATAAAACGTGATCAGTAAAGTTCATTAAAACAAACTTAATTTTTCTACGTCTTTAGTAAAAATAATAACAAAATTAATAGCTACAACTAAAAATATATCTTCTGAAAAAAAAAAAAAAAAAGTAGACCTAACCTTTATTTCTCTGGAAATTTAGCAGCTTAAGTGACAGAACTTTGACCGGTATCTAATGTCCTTTCGGTTAGACTGAAACATTTCATTGTGAAATTTAAGGATATAATGTATTCTAACAGTCACAAAGAACTTCAAATTAACAGTTTTGTTTCTGCACAGCATTCTTGTGGAAACCCAGGAACCTTTCTGAATCTTTCGGAAATCGGAAAAAGGATAACTCTGGCCTCTTTCTCTTACTGTTGCTACAATTTATAGCACTACAAACGTCTCCTCCTTGTCCCATATTACTATTCCAATTATTATATTTTAGCCATTAACATTTTCATTATAACCAATAACGAAAATTTCACAAGCATCAATGTGAAATACGCAACGAGCTAGCACTCGATAGAAATATGACACAGTCCAAAGTCGACCATGGACAGTCTATTGTTTTTAGTTGCTAACCGCTTGGAGCGCTTTATCACGAGATTTGCAAAAAAACACAACCTTCGCGACTGTATATAGTAGACTGTGCTAAAACGATGCCAACATAGGCTGCCAGGACGACCGTAGAGCCATCTTTAGTCTTGTGTAAACAAGATCGGTAACAGCATTTTTACCACCCACCTCTACTGCTCTATCGCTAACTACATTTACTACTATACCAGCCCATTCTATTTACTAGTAGGTACGGAATGAATTATTTCTTTTAAAACACTTCACTTTCGGTGAAAATGTTTGAATGCAAATTTTATTGTTTTTCATTTTGTATGATATGCAATATTGCGTATATACCTTGTAAAAGGCAGATTTCAATTTGGAAAAAAAAAATCACAACAATGTACAGCACTATTTATATTGCATTTTGATTATAACTTTATCCTCCTTTCCCAGCTCACCCGCCTGTAACAATAATCATTAGTTCTCAGCTTTGTATTTCAGTTTGGGAAGGAATGGAAAGGAACCTTTAGGGATTTAAATTTCCTTCTTCTACATTTTTTAAGCTAGCGACTTAAATTCTGTATACAGGAACCTCTTGTTATTAGTATTAATGTTCCTAAGTTCCATCAGTACAAGTTGGAAAATTTATGGTTCATTATTTTATTTTCACCTATTTTAAAACATATCTATTCCCAAAAAATAGAAGTTACTGGTCTGACAAAAAATTGACATGCATATAATTTAACAGCAGAACCATAATTTGAATTTCGAATATATGGGTGACCAGAATGCAGAGTTAAAAATCTTTAATTCAATTTTTGTGTCTGACTATATATTTCACTTATTAATTTTGAAAATATTAACTTTACCCAAAAAAGTCTCAGCAGTGTTGTTAACCATACTTGGCAGAATATGCTGTAAAAATGTCAACATTTTAGCATGAAATCTGTTGAAGCCTGTATTATTTGAATCAGGCAATGGAGTAAAAGTGAAATGCGAGAATGACTACCATCACAGAAATCTGTTTGTAATTGTGAAACTAAACTAAAACGATGAATTTTAAGGAAGATGTTGATTATAAACTTTGCCCCACATAAAAATGAAAAGTCACGGACAATTTTAATTCTGCAAATTGTATTTTTCTCGAAATTTAACCAAAATTTCTCTCATCTCCCTCCAAAGATCCATACTACCCTCATATTTCACACAGTCGCCTCCTCCTCTACAGCACAATATGTATCGAGCTGAGCAAGCGTAGTTACAAATGAAACAATAGACACAATACTGTTACAGAAATATTTATTTGTAAAATAATATAAAAGAATGTGGAAGAAGCACAAAGAACACAAAATATATTGTACAGGTATTATTACTAAATTATCAAAATATTAAGGAACAACTCAGTGATCATTATTACTATTATTATGCATTCGTCTGGCTTTTAAAAGCCACTTTATTCATGCACTAATAGGGCCATTTTTGAATAGAACATACTTAAAATGTGGATCACAGCATCTGCACACTCTGTCTCTGTAGTGATTCTTTTACGTTTACATACTTCTATTAATATCAGAAATACATTGTCGATTACACAGATCAATTAGGGATTAAATTGCTAGAAAATTGATTTATCTAGCCTATGTATGAATTGCTGTTTTCTTACAATTATATATACGAGGTAGAGCGGAAAGTAACGCACAATAATTTTTTTCTGCATTGGTATTGCAGCTGGGATGTTGACATTTCACCGAGATATTGTTTGAAGTTTTCGCTACAGACACAATTTGTTTTGCATGTGCAGCTCTAGCAAGAGAAGCATGAACTACGCAACAAAGATGGCGCAAATGTTACTGTCGTCAACTTGTGAAGAGCTGTGAAGTGTTGTGGGATTTTTGTGGGCTAAAGGACATAACCTGAGTGAAATTCACAGGGACATGTGTGGCATGTACAGGGAAGACTGTATGGACCGTAGCAACGTCTCTATATAGATGGCCGTGAGAACTGTGTGATTCGCCTCATTCCGAGTGGCCAGGAACAGCTGCAACCCAGTGAAATGTTGAAATGTCACAGGCATTGAGGCATCAATTTTGAACAACCGGCAGATCCATACACCTATACTTTCTGCTCAATGTACAGCCCTGTAAAATATAGAAATATTAATTAGAATTACCAGTAAATAGAATTGGCCTACTCTAGTATCGCACAACCTTGGGTCTACATATATTCTGGGGCATTTAAGAACTACGAATTTTATGATACTGTTCGAAACTCTAAATTCATGTATCATACAGATCGACTTTCTTTCTAGGTCTATGATTATGTTACTAGCAAAGTATGCAATTAGGTAATTACTTTGTAGAATTTCTAGGCATTTTTGACAATGCTTGAAAGTCCTAGGCAAAGTACGAAGTAACCAGGGGTGTATTTTGCGGACTACCGGGGCTACCGGCGGTAGCCAAGGAAATTACAAAAGAAAAAGTTTATAATATAACATAATGTAATAATTTTGTATTACCGTATTAGTTTTACCACAGTAATTAAAATTAAAGTAATTGTTAGATTTATATGCACTCTCTGCTTTCGAAAAGAAACAAGTTGTCAAGGCAGCATCGCTGGAGAAACCGCTGCTACAAGGGGTAGCCTGTGACCGTTCCGCTAAGATGTCCTGTCGCACAACTACCCATCCCCCTCTCCCCTCTGTTTCCATCGTGCAGTGTAAGGCCGGGTGAGTTGCCGCTCTCGCGATCGGTTTCTACGCAGGCACGAAGCAACATTACGCTTAGTACGCTAGCAATTGAATGTGATTGTGTTCTTGCAGTGCAGTATTTTAAATTTGTGATTTGTTCAAGTGTCTAAGAGTTATATTAATTGTGAATTATTAAGTTTTTAATTTCCCAATTAAGTGATATTGTGAAAAATATGGCAGAACAAGTTTCTGGAGAGGTTTGTGTTGAAAATGACTGTGTAATAGAAGGTTTATTAAAAGTGCCTTTTAACCGTCGTACATACAACGAGAAAGTTGAAATTGTGAAAATGGAAAGACCAACTCCTGAGTTAAATTTGTCCATGGACGTAAAAGAAAAACAGCGTGAGTACACACGCCATTTCACTTCAACATCATATGGTAAGTGGAATTGGTTGTGTGGTAGTTCTAAACTGTCTAAACTATTTTGCTGGCCATGTTTGTTATTTAGCCGCGAAACTAATGTGTGGTCAAAAGAGGGGTTTTCTAATATGAAATCCCTTCGAACGGCAGTCCTAAAACACGACAAATCAAAAGCTCATATTTATAGTAGCATGAACTTTGCAAACTTTGGGAAGACAAGAATTGATTTACAGCTAGATAAGCAAAAAGCTCTACACATCAACCAACACAATGCTCTTGTGAAAAAAAATCGGGAGATTTTACTGCGTCTTATTAACGCAGTCTGATTTCTAGGAAAACAAGAATTGGATTTTCGGGGTCATAATGAGAGTGTGGAATCAGACAATAGAGAAAATTATATTGAATATTTAAGTTCCTTAAGTGAATTTGACCATTTACTGGCCAATCATCTTGAGAGTTCAACAGTATTCCGTGGTACTTCTCCCGCAATTCAGAATGACTTAATATTTGCTATATGTGGGGTTATGATAAAGAACATAAAATCTGAAATAGAAGAAGCACCTTTTGTGGCCATTTTGTTGATGAAACAAGTGACTGCTCTAATCAGAGTCAACTGTCCACTGTTTTAAGATACGTCGACAGTACTGCCAATGTTCAAGAACGGTTTATGGGATTCACAAATGTCAGTTCGGGCAAAACTGCTGCTGCTTTGTTTCAGCATGTGGAAGGTGTTATAGCAGAATACAATGTCGGCAATAAGTTAATTGCACAGACATATGATGGTGCTTCAGTTATGGCGGGAAATATTAATGGCTTAAAAACTAAAGTTCAAGAAAAGTATCCTCAAGCACTATTTGTCCATTGTTACAGCCATGTACTCAATTTAGTTTTGCAACAAACTACTTCAACCATTCCAGAATGCCGCATTTTTTTCAAAACACTGTCGGGTTTAGCTGCATTTTTCTCATCATCTCCTAAAAGATCAGAAAAACTCAAGGAATTTATGAAAAAGAAACTCCCAAAAGTAGCACCAACTACATGGAATTTTACATCTCGGCTTGTAAATACAGTAAAGAAATACAGAGAACAACTGACTGCTTTCTTTGAAAATATCATTTGTAATGACTCTGAAGAAAACTGGGTTGATGATGTAATTGTGCAGGCTCAAGGATATTTGTATTTTTTCACACAGTTTCAGAATATATTTCTTCTTGAAGTCTATGCTAGAGTGTTCGCACATACAGATGTGCTCTACAATATTCTTCAGACAAAAGGTCTAGACATAGCATACTGCTTGCAAGAGGTATCAAAGTTAAAAAATACTATATCCGAGTTCAGACGTAGTGGGTTTCCATCCATATGGAGTAATATGGAAAATGAAAATTCTTCAGCCAATACAATGGAACCACCATTAAAGCGAAGAAAAGGAGATGATGAATTGAAATACAGGCAGCTGTACTACAGCATACTAGATCGTATGCACATGGAAATTACTGACAGATTTTCTGATTATGGAAAGCTTCAGTTCACACATCTTCTAGATTCTCAAAAATTTTCTGCTTATAGAGGAAACTTCCCGAATGAGGCACTAAACGAATTATTTCAGTCCTATAACAGTCACTTTGATCAAGTACGTTTGAAAAATGAATTAAGTGTAATATATTCAGCAGACGTCTTTGATTTTTCGAACAAACCTATCCATGAAATATTATCTGCCATATATGAAAACCAGCTGAACCAAGTTATTCCTGAAGTCCTTAAATTGGCAACATTAATTGTGACAATACCAGCTACGTCAGCATCGGTAGAAAGAACATTTTCTGCGTTGAAGAGAATAAAATCCTACTGTAGATCAACTCATACACAAGAATGTTTATCCGGCTTGGCACTGATGTCCATTGAAAAGTCATTTCTACAGAAACTTCGCAAGCGGCCCAACTGTAATTTCAATGACGAAGTCATCAACGTATTTTCGTCCCAATCAAGACGTCTGGAATTCACATATAAATAGGTAAGGAATTTTATTATAGGGATTTTAAAATATATTTTGTGTAATAATAGGGTCAGTGGTAGCCCAGACCCTTAAACCAGTATACGCCAATGGAAGTAACACACTGCTTAGAAATTTTACACACACAATGCCGGCTTTGTTTTCAACAACAATTTGTGAAACGGGAGTATCCAAGTTTGAATATGCAAATGCAAAATGACTGTTGCACATTCTCGGATACTTTCATTTCAAGTAGGGTTGTCTAGCGAGAGTGAAACTTTTTATATTAAATATAGTATTTTTCCTGAAAAGTTACACCAAGGGAGACACAGTTTCCTCTTGTTTCACTGGATTCTGTGTTATTTATATATGTGATTTTAGTTTCCACTATGATAAAAATTCTATGATATCTCTTTATACTTATGTATTGTTGGAGCTCCCACCCCGTATTTGTTACACTGTTACTAATTTATTAGCAACATAACATGCGAGAGGCCACACTTAATTATTTTACTAGGGAAATTGTCCATTTCTCTAGTATTGCGTCCTTAAACTCTCTAGTGTTATATTTGTAAGAAGTGGGGAGAGGGGCTACAACACTGCATTAGAATATACCGTACAGGTAGGCATTAAACGATTTTTATGCTGAAAGTATTTGTGGCTGCAAACTAAAACCACGTGTTTTACATTATATAAATAAATATAAAATATAATTATAAACCTCACACAAACCTGTGAAGCAATAGGAGATTGCACTTTATTTGGTGTAGCTGTTCTGGGCAACTACTATTGATATTGTTATTATCATAAAACATGTTTTGACTATTGCAATATTGCACAGCTAAGCATGTGTTTAAATGTTAGGTTAGGTTTTTGCATATAAAAAAAACTCACCTAAAAACATTGCAATATTACTCTCTGTAGGTACAAATACATGAGTAATTTACAGAAATATATATTAAGTAAACAATATTACTCACAGATCACAAACTTACCTCTCAACATTTTTCGGGAAGCGGAAAAATGATACGTTCGGATCCCTTCTATTTGACCCCAGACAACCAAGCACAGAGCAAGTTTTTACACTGGCTGGTGTGGTTTTCTGTGACATGCTGGAATGATAGACAACACTAAAGTGATTTTTCTTACATCCCTAGTAAGTAATTAAATAATAAATACATATTATGTATTTAATTCTTGTATTGTTTGCTTGAAACGTAACAATCATGTCACTTCACAAGAACTTCAATCACAATGTGTTAAAACTACATCACAATAATTATTCAGGTATTTATAATTTCAGCGGAACAACTGGATAATACGCACGGCAGAACAATATCGATAGTCGACTCTACTCGCTGGCCACTAGTCACCGGGCCGTACCGAGCCGTATCAAACAAAATATAATCGAAATGGTGGTAGTCAAATTCGCGACTATTCTTAAGTAATTCACTCCATTAGTCAAGTTCAAGGTTTTACGTAGTACAACGGCGGTTTTTTGAATGTATTGAAAGAAAATGAAGATGTAATAAGATCATAAACTAGGTTATCACAAGGAAATTAACAGGAAAAAAGGTGTGTTTCACGGAATACCATTGAAATGACGGAAAGTAAATTTCCGGTTAATGTTCGCCAAAGCGTAAAGTACATAATTATGACGGCGTTGCTATTTTATTTCTGGTCTATAGAAAAATACCTAGCCTTTTACAAAAAAAAAATTTAGGGACCATGAAATTATTCACCGCTTTCATTATAGGCCTATTATTTTTTTAACAATATTACGAATCAAAAACTGTCATATTATATAATTTTAACTACTACATAGACGAATGAAATCAAGCTAACCTAACCAAAGCTAAGCTAACCTAACCAAAACTAACCTAACCAAAGCTAATCTAACCTAAGCTAAGCTAACCTAAGCTAACCTAACCTAAGCTAAGCTAACCTAACATAACCTTCGTAAATGCAAGGCCTGTAACCGGAGCAAGAAGGGATCTCAATCATTTAATCTGCAAGTACACGCAAAAATAAATTCAAGTAAGGATCACGCTCCCACTGCATGAGAGGTCCGCGCATGCGCTACAGCAAAACTGTTTCTGTCCCGAGCCTCTCATCTAAGGCACTCGTCATAATTTACTCGCAATATTTACGCAAATACACATTGTCGCTAACAGTGGTGCTATCTCTCAATAATGTTCAGAACGAAGGAGGTAGACAGAGAAAGAAAAAATTCCTCCCGCCAACTACGCCACACACCAACGTCATGTTCTTATGTTGGTGACATTGTGTATTTACTTAAATTTGGTGGTAAACGTAACGGCACGGTTCAAAGCGACCGTGCTAATTCTCCAGTATAGCGATTTCAGCAAATAAATCTCCATTTATAAAATAATAAGTAAATAAATATCACCTCCTTCCCCGAGCAGAATAGATGAACAAGTGTACCACACGTTAACAAAAGACACCAATAATACATAAATATATAAAAACAACACAATAATTCTCATTATGTTTCATTTATAATCTCAGATAATACATTTCCATTTGCAAAATAAGTACATAAATATCATCTTACCTCAAAAGAAGAAAACGCGTGTAGCACAAAACTTCTGAGTGATATTAACCAAACCATGTTGAAATAGGAATGATAAAACATAAGCAAAACATATAAACGCAGAATTCGACTCGCAGATCGATTTGTTGATTTGTTTGCCATCTATTGAGTAGCTATTGAAGGAACAAGAAAATTTTGCTTACACCCCTCTGTAGATGTCTCTCATTGCAAGTTGTAAGTACTCCTATCAACGAGCACAGAATGCATTCTGTGCTCGTTGACTCCTATTCTAGGTTGTTGCTATGGAAACTGTACGAACTTTGCCGAACTATACCGACACAGCACGAGTAAGTGAATTGACTTGACATGTTTTCCACAACGAGTTAGAAAGATCTCTCTCTTTCTAACTCGTTGATTTTCCATTGCTGCTGGACAAAGAGTTTGTAATATATAACAAACTCTTTGCTGCTGGACGATAACTACTTTTGTCAGGTTTACTGTGCTGCCATCTAGTTGTTATATAAGGAGTCAGTCATAATTCCCGTTTGAATTCCATTAGCAACTGTACTGCCATCTCGTGTTCGTTTACTGCGGAAGGGTGGCGATCCTGGCGGTTGTTCTTTTCAAAATGCTACCGATTTTAACATAGGGATAACTTATCTGTTATATATGTGATCTGGGCTTCAACATACTCCGTCAATAAGTTAAGTCAAATGATACTTTAAATGTCCATATACATGTAAAATTCAACATGTTATATTTAACATGTTGTTAAATGTTTAATAGAGTAGACGAGGCTAGTGTGGTGCAACCTATATAAATTATGCGCGCTAAATTCAGACGAACGAGGGAAACTATGCTTTAGCTTTTTTTGAAATGTGAAACCGTTTTTGATAACGTTTTGTAACTGTTTGAACTGTATTTGCCAACAAAAGCGCAGAATACTTAATATTCCGTACGCAACACAGCGAGATTGCATTTAAAATCAAATTATGGTTTATTTAACGACACTAATAACTGCAGAGGTTATATCAGCATCGCCGGTGTGCTGGAATTTTGTCCCGCAGGATTTATTTTACATGCCAGTAAATCTACTGACATGAGCCTGTCGCATTTAAACACACTTAAATGCCATCAACCTCAGCCGAGATCGAACCCGCAACCTCAAGCATAGAAGGCCAGCGCTATACCAACAACGCTACCAAGGGCGACGAGATTGCATTTAAAAGTAGTTTTTATTTTCTTTCAGTGAACGCAGAGGATATATCGCTCTTTTTCATAAAATCCGCCCGGACACATTTTTTACTTAAAAATGAGGACTTGTCCTGGGAAAAGAGGGCATATGGTAACCTTGCTACCATTTCACTATCTGTCCCAACAGGAAGGTCTCTGAAAGACTACAGCAAATAATAACCGTGCAGTAACTATACAATATACACATTTGTGCGCATTCCTCGTAATTAATTCCATAATTTTGTGTTTGAAGGTTGGAAACGCTGCTGGTTTGTATTCATGGCTACCGATTGGTATTGTGTAGTTTGAAGAGAAGTCTGTAAATGGGCAATCAGCGCCCGGGTTTCAATTTGTCTTTGGTGAATAAATTGTGGTATACGTACCTAAATAACTACGTGGCTAGTGGTGGAACGGAATAGTAGCATGATTTTTTATGTAGTTGAAGTGAATGCCTTCAATCTGTTTTCATTCTTCACAATTGTAACTTGAATGTGTACGTGCAGAGACGAATAAAGATAAGATTCAGGTAATGTTAGCCAAACCTAAATCTAACGTCTAATAAGAAATAATGGGAATTCCTTTAACTTTATCGTTAGTATCCACTGTTTTTCTATTTCATTCTGTGTGATTTTCATCCTGCAATGCTTTAGACTAGTATTTCTCACTCTCGGGAAGTTAAGTTGGGTTAGGTTATGTTTGCCGTGAAACCTTCCAACCACACTTTCTTGGCTTGCTCTTTGGCTGTATATACTATTTGCCACAATTAAAAATAAAGACTGTTTCTATTTACTTCCACCGACCGACAATTCACAACGTCCACATATCCCGTAATTTATTATGTCGTTGACTACTTGTTCACTTTCATAAACGAGAGACAGGTACGGTATCGCTAAAGTAAACAATTCATAATTATTTACTTTAACGGCATCGTGGGTTCACTTTATTTGGCACATTTCAGTGGTAGCGTTTGATCGTGTACGGTTCTACTGTCTGCCGTCATGCATTTCCGTAAATAGGTATTCCATGGTCACGTGTTGAGACATTTGTACTAATTTCTTAATTACATATCTTCATATAATTAGTCATGTAAATCTTTTAATTAAAAGCCTTTTATGCCAAAAAGAAAGTGCCAACAATTACGGATTTTTTGAGCTATGAAAAGTTGTATTGTAGGGCCGCGTTTAGTAGCTATTTCTGAGAGCGGAGTAGTGGGACAATGGGAACGTAACCTCTCGACCTATGAGTGCGATATACCGAGCTGAGATAACATTCAGTAGGGTATATCCACAGTCTAGTATTTACAGTCACGAAGCTCAATACGTAATAAATATGCATCCATAGATAGTTGCTAACCACCAGGTTCGCTACTATCGCCTCGTCACAGACGTCCTTTTCTTACAATTTATAGTACTACAAACGTCTCCTTGTCCCATATTATTATTCAGATTATTGTATTTTAGTGAATGACGGTTATTACAGCCGATAACGAACATTTCACAGTTTACACAACTTTTCACAATAGTTGAATCATTGTGTTATTTTAATGTGAAGACAATTTTACATGTCAACATAATCTGTTCTCATCAACATTTTAAGTGTAGAATGGATGCTATTTTGAGGTTTAATAAAAAAGAATATAAGTTAAATATAGTAAACATAACCTATAATTTCCATATGACATAACATATGTAATGGCAGGGCATTGGAGACAAAATTAGATAGAAAGGGGCAACTGATACAGTAAACGTAACCTATAATTTCAACATATCTAAATATCCGTGCGGTACAACTGAAAATCATTGAATTGTGCATAAATGAATGTACAAGAATTTCGCAATATTCAATCGAAATAAAGGCAGGTATTACACATACAAACAACGTAATTTTCACACCAAAAATAATATTACACCTTAACTCGCAAGTGAATTATGTCTGAAGTGCCTCATAATCATTGTTTTAAATATTATTAATGCAATTACACTACATTTTAGAGAAATATATGTTACTCTTTATGCATTCCAGCTAATTTATATGGTTGAAATGCTGCACTTTGTGATCGGGTTAAGCGAGTCACATGGTCTGCCTTACGCCCTGTATTAGATCACGATTGCAGTTGCACAGTCTATTGTTTCTAGCAATCACAGTGTTCCAAGCGGCTAGCAACTGTTACGATAAATGCAAAAAATCATTCCAAGCTTCGTGACTGTCTATACTAGACTGTGGTATATCATTCTTTGAAAAACATTACCACTCTATAGTCTGTAAAGATCCTTTTTAAATCTCTGTCTCTGTGCAACGTCACAGTTTACGTTTAGAGGGAAGAGAGATAGCAAAATGTTGTAATGTTTTTAATACTATGCTAAAAAGCATGAGATCTCTGCGGAAGATGTTACAGGATCAAAGACTCATTCGAGAATGACCGAACATTATTGATTGGAATTGCAAGAATATCACAAAAGTTAAATGCTTTAGAGCAGAGCAAAGACAAATTGTCTCTATGAGTCTTCGATAGACACCGATTTGAATTTCCAAAAAATTGTGGCAGAAAAGAAAAGATGTTGGAAACAAGTCCAAAAGGCTTAAAATAGTAGATATAGGTTTTGAAACTGGATTTCTTGATGGTGGTCTCCTCAATTATAAAGGTAGCTCAACTACTGGTGACTACCACCACGAAATGAATTCCACCAGCTTAGAGAAATGGTTGAGGGAGCGAGTAACTCCAAACTTGCCACCTGCCTTTGTAACAGTGCAAGTCTACTATGGACGAAATAATTTGAGTAAGTGGAGATGATGGAAGTGGTAGTGATGATGGCGGTGGTGGTAGTGGAATGAAAGTCCTAGGGCCAGTGATAACTTTGCCTTTGGAGTGAAAAACACATTGTTTTCTATGAAAGTAATAACATTTATATAACTTACAAGTTAGACTGTGTATATAATTATATAAATTGGGTGTAGTATAAGCAGTAATATGTGCTGTTGTCAGGAAGTCAGGAGGAGAATAATAATGGCAAAAGAAGCTTTTAATACAAAAATGAGCATGTTCTGCCGACCTCTGGAAAAAGAACTGAGGAAGAGACTAGTAAAGTGCTTTGTGTGGAGTATGGCATTGTGTGAGGCATAAACATGGACATTACGATGAAGTGAAAAGACGAGACTAGAAGCATTTAAAATACGGATAAGGAGAACAATGGAGCGTGTGAAATGGACAGACAGAATAATAAATGAAGCTGTGTTGGAAAGAGTAGGTGAAAGAATAATGCTGAAAATGATCAGGAAGAGAAAAAGAAATTGGCTGTGTCACTGGCTGAGAAGAAAATGCCTACTAAAGTATGCACTGGAACAAATAGTGACCGGAAGAAAAGTTCGAGGCAGAAGAAGATACCAGATGATAGACAACTTTAAGATACACGGATCATATGCGGAGGTTAAGAGGAAGGCAGAAAGTAGTGAAGATTTGAGATTGCTGGGTTTGCATTGAAAGACCTGCCTTTGGGCAGAGAACTATGAATATTCATTCATTGTGTTCTGCCCAACAGCAGGTCTTTCACTGCAAACCCAGCATTCTCCAGTATTTCCTATTTTCTGTCTTCCTCTTTGTCTCCGCATATTATCCATATATCTTAACGTCATCTATCATCTGGCATCTTCTGCCCCAAACTCTTTTCCCGTTCACCATTCCTTCCAGTACATCCTTCAGAAGGCAGTGACCCAGCCAATTCCTTTTCCTCTTTCTGAATAGTTTCAGCATCATTCTTTCTTCACCCACTCTTTCCAACACATCTTCGTTTCTTATTCTGTCAGTCCATTTCACACGTTCCATCCTTCTCCATATCCACATTTCAAATGCTCCTAGTCAGTTCTCTTCACTTCGTTGTAATGTCCATGTTTCTGCCCCATACAATGCTACACTCCACATGCTCCTTTTCCTATTAAAAGCTTCCTTTGCTTATTCTCCTTTTGACTTCTTGGCAGCAGCACTATGAAGATATATATATATATATATATATATTCATTCATTCATTCATTCATTCATAGCGTTCTGCCCAAGGGCAGGTCTTTCAATGCAAACCCAAACCCATCATTCTCCAGTCTTTTCTATTTTCTAGTTTTCCTCTTTGTCTCCTCATATGATCCATATAATATATAATTTTTCAGAATGTAAAAAATGGCATTTAACTGCTAATTCACACAATACTCAACTTGGATAATCTATGTCTATATTTGTATTTTACATTGCTTAAAGTTCAAGAAGGTCGTAAGGAATGTGTGCAATACACAACACTTGGGAATGAGCTTATAATCATAAATAAAGACTTGCCACTACATCCATAGAGCGTAATCTTGTTCTTCTTATCGGAATTATAATATACTTGTGTTGCATATATAGAGCGAATGTTTTTTGTACGCTAGTAGCAGCTATTGTAGATGTTAATACATCTCGCTTATTGTGATAACATCATAATCAGCACTACGGAGTCCAGCTCGCTACTAAATTCGGCCCTACAATATCTTTTTTTGGTGTAGTTAGAAAATACAAGAAACATGATTGTCACATGTGGGACACATGCATTTCCCTAACAAATTACTGAGTTCTGATAGAAAAGTCATTCCATCTGGTAATGCTGTCATTATGCTGTTTTTTTTTTTTATAAATTATTTGCAGAAATTTCTATAATCTCACGCAATCACATCAAACAAAATATTACCGGTAACTGATAGGCCCGTATAGAATTTTTTTTGTTGGTCACGTATTGGGATACAAGGAATCATGTGTGGAACTTTTACACTTATGGGAGGAATTAAAACAGTTAATGACTGTAAATACTCTTATTATACGTAACTTTTTAACAGAACAAAAAAAAAGTCATAAACATCACTAAACTAGGGGAAAATTCAACTAATTTGAAAGAGGAATGTTCTTTTATAGATAACACAAGACAACAGTTTACTCCACTTTAAAAATGCTCTGAAAACTTAAAAACTCCACGATTAATCACATAATCTGGAGGTGACAGTTTCTTGACAATCTCTTGTTGGCTGTAGAAAATGGAGTCAAGTCATTCAGGCCACTTGAAGTGATTAGAAACTTCAGCTTTTACCATCACTGAGACTTCAGTTTTGTCACAAGCCTGTACCTGCTATATTATTCCAGAATATTTAGTTCCTTCATAGGTCACAACAATCTACTGCCCACAAGTAAGGTCTTCTTTCTGTAAGTTTTCAGAAGTTGGTTCGTACGAATTTATATTAATTTCTGTAAACCTAAATGCATTTGTATTGCATGTATGCCTCTATGTTTATATAAGATTACATGAAAACTTTTTATACTGGGAATTGCAACTAAATTCTTCCATGACTTTTCTGAAGAAATAACATTACAACCTTTGGCTGACTGAACAACACATTCTTCTCTTTGAGCCATAATTTTCTGTCTAACCTACCTTTTGACATTTCCTCCAGTGCCATCAAGGATGCCTTTTCTGTGGCCAGTTGCAAGATACTTCCAAGCAAAATCTCTTTGTAATTCTTGGAAAGTATTTGCAGCATCTTTACCGTGAACTTATTTTTAAATCCTCACTATGGGCCATCACTCCATATTATTTCTAACTTCGGGTGATCACCACCTGATCGAATGATTTCATCATATTAGGCCTATATAGAAAGTCAAGCAACACAAATACAGTGCCTTTGTCCTTAGATTGGCAGTCAGAAAAAATAAGGTATGTTTTACTTTGCCCTTTATAGAAAACAGCTGCAGTAAATAAAAGTACACTTCTGCATGACCAAAGAGCACTTTGAAATTCATTCTGATAATCGCAACTAAATGACATCGCAAAGTCCACTTGAATTATGCGTATATCAGATTCTTTATTTTTATCACATTCAAACTCTTTCCGCTGTATTCGTTTTGTATTTACATTAGCCATCATGGCAGGCAGCTCAGCAATAATCAATTCAAAAAGTTCATCCATGCAAGTTTCTTTAATGGAAAGCTGTAACCTCCCAACACTGTTTTTTTCCCACGTTTTCCAAACCACTTTATTTTCTGGTTTTCTCTTAAGCGTGAGTCTGCTCATCAAGCAACATAATTACTTAAATTTAAGTCATAGAGAATTCCGGTATTTCAAAAGTTAAATGAATAAAATCCTAATAAGAGGTTGGATTTTAGAGAAAGTAAATTCTGAGGAAATTGGTCCGACATAAATTTATTTTCCTGATGAGGCCTATTTTCATTTAAATAGACACATCCTCACAAAATCATCGGTATTACAGTCAGGAGAAACCCAATCTTGTACTCGAAACACCTTTGTGCAGTGAAAAAATAGGTGTGTGGTGTGCAATGAACAGACACACAATTATTGAGCCTATTTTCACTCAGGGCACAATTACCAGGGAGCGTTAAGTGAATGAGATCCTTGACCCATTTTTAGATGAACTGACTTATGGAGAATGTTCCTCAGTTTATTTCCAACAAGTCTCCATTACTGCTCATACTGCCAAAGAACCCATGAGAGAATTACGTCGAATTTTCGAAAGGAAAATTATCAGTAAAAATTTGTGGGCCCCCACGAAGTCCAGATTTAACACCATAGGCCTACAATTTCTATCTATGGGGGGGGGGGACTTAAAAATAAGGTTTATGCGAAAAAACCCGCATACAATAAATGAGCTTAAAGACTATATAAGAGCTGAAATCGAATCAGTCAGTGAAGCAGAACTTCTTAAAGTAATTAACAATTTCATAAGAAGGTGTCAACAGTGTGTAGCAGTTGGATGGGGACATTTTCAACACCTACTTTGAGTTATGTAAGTACAAATTCCTATAAGTTACTAAATGTTTCAATGTAGGCAGACTGGGTGGCCACTTGGCCACAGATAAGCTCCTAGCAGCGGGCGACGGGAAAATGAAAACTGCACTGCTAAATAAAACAGTGTCACTGTACGTTGTGTGGTCTTTATAGCACTTTTAGAATTAGATGGCATATAAGGCGGAGCTAATTCAAGCTGGTCCATGTCGACTAGCCAATGATAGTGAGGCAGTGTTGCCTTGTTAAATCATCATGGAGTCTTACTGATTCATCCTATATTATTTTCTGGCACATACAATATGTATTTATACCCAGGGTTGAATTTTAAGGAGTGTCATTCGCTAAAAAAATCTGAATGTGACTGTATAAGAATGGTATTCATATGTCACCTGTTTTGCATGTATTACTTCAAGATTAAACTGTGATATTATCCAAGCCTCTTAACACATAATATGCACTGAAGCCCTCACTGTAAACAGAGATAGATTTAGTTTCTTTTCAAATTCAGATATGAACTGTTTCCTGTGTGTGCCGTATATTGAAAAATAATACTCTTGAAGGGATTCAAGTGGCTCTGGTGTTTCATTTATTACATGCAAAAGGACAGTTCTACACTCACAAAGAGTAGATTATGGTATGATTTTCACTTTTCATCGTAATATTCTACAGAGTGTAAGAAGAAATATCGCAAAAATATACGAGATATTTGGTTGATATTATAAGCATCAACACACTTGCTCTTTTAGATGAATTATAATGAATAATAACAACATGCCTCCTTAAAATATTACAACTTTATAGCTGTAAAGTAAAACAATTACATTTCCAGTGGTGCATGAACAGGGAGTTTAGGGAGTAAAATTTAACGCTTCTAAAAATTCAAAGGAGTAAATTCTCCTAAAATATTGTTGTTTAGTCAACTGTCCGAAGACAGGTTTGAACCTCATGAGTAACACGAATAAGACATCACTCATGAGGCAACTAGGCCAGGAGGTAATGGGATAGGGTGGCCAGTTCCTTTCCTCCTCCTAAAATATTAGGGGTATATAATGTAGTTGCTATCCTTCTTTGTCTCAAAAATTTCATGTTTAAATTTATAATTTATTTTAATGAGACGAAAGAACTACTTTAATATAATATAACAAGAATAACAAATTTTGGTATGCTACTAGCTAGTTTATGATCTACTTAGGCAATGGAAACTGAAAAAAATGATATATATATATATATATATATATATAAAATCAAGAATATAATATATAGAAAATCAAGAAGTAATTTAAACCTTTAACATATTTTTAACTGCCACACTCATTGTTACATTTAAAGGAATTATGAACTGATTGGAAGGCAAGTTACAAAGTATAAAACAAGTAGTAATACTAACCTTTTCTTTCATATGTTTATGCTCTGGCACTCATTGTTGTTTTTAAATTAAGGTAATAAAAGACATTTATTTCGTAAATTAGGTAGGTATATTAAAAAAGGCAAAATAAAACTTAAGCATTTCAGTTACAAGATTTAATTTGTATGCATTCACTTTTTAAAATTTAAAACATAAGTAACACATTAGAAAGGCATTCCGCCTAAGTTCCAGTCTCTGATTATGATAATACTCAGCAAGAAGAACATCAATTTTAAATGTTTGCAGGGAGTTTTCGGAGCTTTATTAATGAATGTAATTCTGATTGTACAGTTTTGGAGTCAAAAGGAATGCCATGCTGTTTAAGCCAGATTATAATATCTGTTTTTCTGGTTGAAGAGATTGGTGTGGGGTTAAGTTAGACATTGTGGTAGGGAGCATTATCAATAACCTGGACAGATTTAAAGGAGGGGGCTTAAGTATTAATTTAGTTTTCAACCACACAAAATTAATTGTAATGTTCGGATTCATTCTGGTTTTATTCTGATATATACATTCTCCTTACAAAGAACAGTTATATTACTTAATTTTATAAAATTACCACGAATTTAAGACTTGAAGAACTCAGACAAGCTGGGACTTGAAGAAATAAGGAACTTCTGCATTACGACTAATGGTGACATTACCTTTGGAATGTGGCATGTATTACCTGTCATCCATTGCAATCATTTCCAATCCACTGTCGTAATAAATGTGATTTCACTTGTTTTGGCATAACTTAACAAAACACAAACTATAAAAATTAAATGTTGACACCAGAAGCACCAGAATAAGACAGAATGCACAGAAACCTCAGAAAAGTTCACAGCTCATACCTGCACATGCAAAATTAGTCTTCTATGAGGGAACACGCCCAAAAACTTTACGAATTTCAACAATGCGACTTTTTCGCATTTCATTCACCTCAAGAGAAAGTTGTCACTTCATACACTTCTACTGGCATGTCAAATTTGCGAGAAATGGAAATTCCAGAATACATACAGTCCTAATTAGAATCTTTGGGAGGGTGAAACCACTGAAGGATGGCCCGCTATAAAAGAAAGTCGGAATTGCCTGTTAACAATTTTATTCTAAACAACAAAAAACTGAAGGGATAAAGATTGCAGATTGGGTAACTTCTTCCAGGCAGAAGAGTATACAAATTATAACTTTTATTTAAATTTCTGTATATATTTATATAAAACATAGTAAATATAAAAAAAGAAAGTGTAATTTAAGTTTTTATTAGTTCTTAAGATCCAATTTAGGATTTTTTAGGTTAAACAGAATTTAAATATACGACACTTATGACCAAGATTCGAAAAACTGTCAAGCAATTATGAGTTTAGAAGTAAGGAAAAAAAAAAGGTAAAAACCTATAAATCCGGTCCCAAGATATTACATATGAACCGAACACAGGCATTATGGACACACTGTAATTTTTGGGTTAGGTCATAGCTGAGATCACATAATAGAATGTCACAGTAGTCGAATTGTGGCGTAAGTGTTTGGACTAAGATTTGTTTTAATTTAAAAGGAAGAACATTTTTTATTCGTCGAAGAGAGTACAGTATAGAAAATACTTTTTTGCATACATATTTAGTCTGCGTGGCCCAGTTTAAGTGTTCATCGATATGAATACTAATATTTTTCACACTTGCACTAAATGGGATGTAAGTGTTGCTTACATCTATGGCAGAAAGAACAGATTTTTTAAATTTCGATAGAATACTCTGATTTCCTGTGATTTTTCAGGTTCAGAATTAAGCCAAATTTCTGTGATCAGGAGTTTAGAGATTTTAAATCCGAATTTAATTTAGTTATACTGTCATTCATCGAATCGGGACTGATGTAGATTGCAAAGTGTTTGTACAGTTGTGGATTGTCTGTATAAAGATGCTGCCAACAGTGTCATATTGCCTCTGAAACTTCATTTATATATATTGAAAATAGAAGAGGCCCTTAAACAGAAACCTGAGCAATCCCAGTCTCTATGATGAGCCATGATGAAAACCGATTATTAAGAGAAACACTTTGAAGGCGATCACGAAGATAAAATCCTATCCAGACGATACTGCTGTCAGAGAAATACAATACACGTAACTTGCCCAGAAGAATATCTACATCAACTGAATTAAATGCTTTGCTGAAATCAAGTAATGTTAATATTGTCACATGTCGATTGTCCATTGCTTCGCGTGCATCTTCAGTAATTTTGAGAAGGGCTACAGTTGTGCTGTGCCTTGATCTGATGCCTCACTGGAAGTAATTTATAAGATTATAAAAATTAAGGTAATCTGTTATTTGCTTGTGAACAATATATTCAAAAGCCTTTGACAGAGCAGGAAGAATGCTGTTTGGTCCGAAGTCACTGGAAGCAGAAAGGGAATTAATTTTGGGAGGGGTCGCACTATGGCTTTTTTTCCAAATTTTAGGATAAGTGGCAGTTATGAGTGAAGAATTGAATATATGAGTCAGTGTAGAAAGTATAATGTTAATTATTTCATTTTTAAAAATTATACTGATTCTATCTGTATCTTGTGATTTTGTTTTAATCCTTCTTAATGCTCTCCAGACTTAAGTGCATGTAACGTGTAAAAAGTAAAATTTATCTCATGAGGGTGAAGGTTTATCCAATTCACTTAATGTCTGAGTTTTAATTTCATTGTCAATTTTAGATGGTTGTTTTGTGAAGTAATCATTAAGACTGTCAAGAGGAATGTTACAATCATTCTGCCAGTTTTTTTTTTTTTATCAATTCTAAGAAATGTGTGTATTTCCACATTTCAGACGAACTAGCAGAAGGATCGATGATTTATGTGCATACCGAAGCTTTGCATTTCGAATGCCTGAGTTGTTCTGTTTCTTACTGTTTTGTGTAGGCATTCAGATTTTGCTCACACTTGTCTCTTCTGAAGGTTCTGTATGCGGCATCTCATTCTGTTGTAAGGTTTCTAATTATTTGAGTCATCCAAGAAGCAGACTGCCTGGAAATTCGTCTGGTTTTCACAGGTATAACTCAAGTACCATGTCATTGAACATTTTTATTTTGTCATCTATTTTCGGCAGATTCCAGATATTGTGCCAAGGTAAATGAAGAGCGTCATTGTCAGGTCTCGTTTCGTCAATGTATTTCAAGTCTCTGTATGTTATAATTCTGTATCTAGTTTCGGATACTGGAGAGAATATTCTGCGTGGGATATGCCTGGAAAAGCCAACTGTCCACTACCCACGTGACAATTATCTTTGGGTTGGTCGTGGCAATTAAATCTAAAAAGGTATCAGAAGTATTGGTATGATGTGTGAGATTCAAGGGTGGGAAGGACATGTTGCAGGCTTGGAACATATATTGAAGCTGTAAGGTGGAGGTTGAGGTTGTGGCTAGAAGATCAGTATTAAAATCTCCCATGACTAATATGTGTTCGTAATCTGGTAAGATTTGTAACAAGGCAGTTTTGACGTCACATAAATATCCAATTTTAGAAGGCTTGTACGCAATACAGAGAAGGCACTTTTTAAAGATAACAGTGATTTCGATAAAAATGAATTTGGGGCGTGCCATATGTTTGCTTGGGGATTTATATATCTGTGGTGTTAAGCCAAAAGTTGATATGTCCAATGATAAAGCTATGGACATATCAACTTTTGGCTTAAAACCACAGATATAATTTTCGGCAGAAGATCACTCCTGATGTAAGCCCCAATGTCTCCTCCCTGCTTACCTGTTCTGTCATTGCAACACATTCCATTCATAGTCCATTCATATGAACAAGTGCAGAGGGGAGTGATGGTGACAACCATGTTTCACTAATTAATATTACACTAACTTCAAGGGGGGAAAATATTGCCTGAAATTCATGGAAGTGAGACAGAAAACTCTTGACAGTTTACATGTGCAATCTTCAAAGTAGTGGCCTCGGGTGAGAAGCGAAGTTTCAATATTTGAGAGGTAGACCGAGGAATTTGCTAGCAGGTACTTGTCTGTGAGATAAGTGGGTCAACTTATGGAGAGTGTGGGTCATTACCAGTGAGGGCTGCCGGACCTGAATTTCTTTTCTTGTTTAAGTCAATAGTGCCAACCCAGGAGTACTATACGCAATGTTCTGCAACTGGTATTCTGCGACACACTGGTGTGCCTCCTCAAGGTGAAAGGTGTGACATGAACTTTTACCTGTTATTATAAGAAATTAGTAAAATCAATAAAAATTAATTAAAATTAAAATTCCTCTCTCTGCTGACACAAACAGCCATCGAATTAGTGACATGTCGAGTGACATCGAAAACATTATGAAGGAGAAAATAAAGAACAGTAAAAAGTTGTCACTTAAGATCGACGAGTCCACCTATATTAGCAGTCACGCACAATTTCTTTCTTACATTCGGTACGTTGATGGGGATGTAATTGCTAGTTTTTTTTTTTTTTTTTTTTTGCAAAAAACTGCCTGAGCGAGCAACTTGTGAAGAAATATTTCGTACAGCTAATGAATATGTGGTCCCTAATGAATTAACGTGGGAGGATTGCATTAGTGTTTGTACAGATGGAGCCGCTTCTATGACAGGCAAAGTGAAAGGATTTATGGCTAAACTACGTGAAGTAAATCCTAACATACGGAGTGACCATTGTCTCATTCGCCTCAAAGCCATTGTTGCTAAGTCTTTGCCATCTCCTCTGAAAATTGTGATGGATGTAGTAAAAGCTATCAACTTCATCAAATCATGGCCTCAAAATAAGCTGCTTTTTTTCCATTTTGTGCCAGAAAATGGAATCAGAGCACACTACACTCCTGCTAAATGCAGAAGTGCGATGGTTATCATGAGGTAAAGTGTTGCGCAAATGTTTGAACTTAAAGAGGAGGTACTTGCATTTTTTTTTTACTACAGGGGCATTAGCTCACGGATTTATTTACAGATGATGAATGGGTATCTAAGTTGGCATATCTTTACGATATTTTCGTAAATTTTAATGAGCTTAACAGAAAAATGGAAGTTAGGAACGAAAATATTCTGACTGGTATGGATAAGATTCAAGGATTTGTGAATAAGCTGAATTTGTGGATACGGATTATTGAAAATGGGTCATTTGAGATGTTCGTAAATGTATGGTCCATTGCTGACGGTAATGAAGTGGTGATGGACTTAATTAAAGAACATTTAGTAATCTTGTCGGCCTAGTTGGCGCAGTTGGTATAGCACTGGCCTTCTATGCCCGAGGTTGCGGGTTCGATCCTGGGCCAGGTCGATGGTATTTAAGTGTGCTTAAATGCTACAGGCTCATGTCAGTACTGGCATGTAAAAGAAATCCTGTGGGACAAAATTCTGGCACACCGGCGACGCTGATATAACCTCGGCAGTTGCGAGCATCATTAAATAAAACATAATATAACATTTAGTAATCTTGCAGCAGAAGTTCAAGAATTATTTTGGAGAGAATGTTCAAGATTTAGACCGAGTTCGTGATCCATTCATTGTGGATTCGAAACATCTTCTGAATAAAATACTCTTACAAGAGGAACTAGCAGATTTAAAAGCAGACAGAAAATTGAAATTAAAACTTCTCGAAGTACCTTTGGAAAAATTTTGGTTGTCAATAAGGACTGAATACTCGACTATCTACGAGATGGCAGTTGGAATGTTATTGCCATTTTCAACTACATAGGTATATGTGTGAACTTGGCTTCTCAACGTTAACTGAAATCAAAACATCAAAGAAGAAATTCAAATCCATCGATAAGAAATGAGGCTTGCACTGTCAATGATTCCGCCACAGATCAACCACCTGTGTGCAGCTAAGCAGGCCTAAGATCACATTGACGGTATGAGTAAAGTTATTTATTTTAATATTAGTAACAAATGTGTATTTTCGAGAGGGAAATAAAGTTCATAAATTGTTAATAAATACAAGAGTTGATATCTATTTTATAATAATGTTAATGACAATAACAATAATAATAATAATAATAAATTTGATTACATTACATCATAATATGTTTTTGAGGGGATTAACATTTTGGTGTGCTGTGTTGAGTCTTGGCCTGTCTAAGGTGTGCTGTGAGTAGAGAAAGGTTGCAGAACACTGTACTATAGTTTAACAGATTATAATGATTATAAGTGTTACTAAAACTCACTAATAGACCTATTATTAAACATTAGTAATAGTAAATGTTAAGCATTACAATTAACTACAACCAATAGGTCTAAATGTTATGTTGATATCCCTAAAGTTATACAGAATAAGAAAGACAGTAGACCTAATTACGTTATACGAATCATGTTAACTGAAAGAAAACCTTGTTTAAATTATTTACAGTTTCCCCACAAAAAGAATGAGACGACTATTGGCCGTCGAAAGTTAAAGTTCTACAGCGCTATTCACGCGATATCGACGTAACCAGGAAGATATCTGGTCGTGCATGCATACGCTTATTTTTCATCGTACTCAAAAGTACACACCAGAGCAAAATATTATCAGCTGTCTGTCTATTTCTGTTGTAGGTCTCTTTTTACGTCCTTTTACCTTTCATGAAAGTTTGAAATATACCGTGTAACATGAAAGTCATTCACCAAAGAGGTAGAACAATATTAATGTTGAAGTGACAATTAATGTAGACCCACGGAAAAGACAGCAAGGAAAATTGTAAGGACCACGACAAGGTCAAAGATCAGGATCACGATAACATATTACAAGAAACATGACAAACACCATAACAAGGATTATGATAAATACCACAACATGGACCATGATAAGGATTAAAAGGACCAGAAGCACGAAAAGAACTATTATAAAGAGAACAAGGACCACGATAATATAAGTTACTATGAAAGAAACACGACAAACACCACGACAAGGATTACGATAAATACTGTACCATAACATGGACTACGATAAGGACCACAGGACCACAAAAAGGTCTATTAGAAAGACAATAAGGACAACGATAAGGACCACGACAAAGATATCAACGACCTTCATAAGAACCACGAAAAAGACAAAGATATGAACGACAAGGACCACAATAAGGACCACGACATGAACCACGGTAAGGAAAACGATAAGGATCACAACATGGACCATGGCAAGAAGCACGATAAGGACTACGACAGAAACTATGGTAAGGATCACGACATAAAACACGACAAGCTTCAAAATAAGAATCACAATATGGACCTCAATAAGGATCAAGTCAAGGACCACGATAAGGATCACAACAAGGACTAGAGTAAGGATCACGGCGTGAATTGCGACAAGCACCATGACAAGGATCATGATAAGGACTCCGACATGGGCCACGATAAGGATCACATATGGACCACGATTAATATCACAACAAATATCACAATAAGGATCGCGACATGAACTACAAACAAAACAAGGATCATGGTAGGAAGCACGACATGAACCACGATACAGACTTCGAAATTTAACAAGATAAGGACCGTGACAAAAACAAGAAATACCATTATGAAGACTATGACAAGGACAAGTGAAACGATAAAGACCATTAAAATGGCAACAAGCATTATGATAAGGACCATGGAGAAAACAACAAGGACAGCACTAGCGGCTGTGATAAAGAGATCAGAATAAGGACCATGACATGCAGAATGATAAGTACCATGATAAGGATCACGTTAAGGACCACGAAAGAACTATGATAAGAACCAAGAAAAAAACCATAAAGAGACAACAAAAGAATCAGGAAAGGATCGTGATAAGTACTGCATCAAAGATAAGGATAGTGACAAGGACAAAGCAAAGACAAGGACCACCATAAGGATGGTGATATGGACCACGAAAAGCACTTTCATAGGATCACTATAAGGACCACGACAGTTATCACAAGGAGGACGTTGATAAAGATCACAAGGACAACAATTGCGATAAAAACTATGAGAATGACAAGGACCACAACAAGTACAAAGACAAGGACCACGTTGAGGATCGTGACGAGCATCACGAGAATGATCATGAAAGGGACTATGACATTGGGCCACAATAAGGGTCACAAGGAACAGGATTGCGATAAGAACTATGAGATTGACAAGGACCACTACAGGACCACGACAATAACAAAGACAGGGACCAGAATAAAGATCCCAACATGGACCACGAGAATGATCACGATAGGGGCCGCGATAAGGATCATGACAAGAACCATGATAGGGATCAAGACCACGATGAGGACAATGACAAAGACAACAAATACCTAATAAGGACTATGACAAAAGCAGCAACGAAGACGCTAAGGACTATTACAATGCCAACAAGGACCACGATAAAGACAACAAAGATCACAATAAGGAACACGTCAAAGACAACAAGGACCACGACAAAAACATTAAGTATCACGATAAGAACCATAACAAGAAAAACAAGGACCAATATAAGAAACGCGACATGGACAAAGACAAGGACCACGATAATAATTACGAAATGGACCACGATGAAGACAAAGATCACAATAAAGATCACGACTTGAACCATGATAAGGTCCAAGACTACTATAAGGACCATAACAAAAAAGACAATAAATACCATGATAAGGATCATGATAAAAACAAGAACAATAAGGGCCATTGCAGTGACAAGGATCATGATAAAGACCACAACAGAGACAATAAGGGCCACAATAAGAAACATGACAAAAACAATGGTAACCACAATAACTGTGACAAAGACAAGGATCACTATAAGATCTACAGCAACTATAACGATAAGGACCATGGCATGGATCACGATAAGGATCACAAATACCAAGACATGGATCATGACAAGGATCATGATTAACGTCGTGATACTTAGGCCTATCGTCGTTCTTGTCATTGACCTTGTCGTAATTCTTATCATGATCTTTGTTGTGGTGCTTATCACAGCTCATGTTGTGATTCTTGCTGTCGTCCTCATCTTGGTCCTTGTTGTTATTATAATGATCCTACAATTGTCATTTCAAATATTAATGTTTTTCTCCTTTGGCAAATGTTATTGTTTCACACAGTAGATAATGTTGTCCTCAAAGTGGCGTCTTAATATGCTGTACAGCAGCCTGACCGATCACAGATTTACTCAGGATATTTTCTACTGAGAATCATGTAACTAATTTTGGCGTGAGCTATACTGTAGTAGAGGAGACAAGACCTATCCTGTGACCTTATCATGTGCTGTGGCTATATCACCAATGGATATAGAGGGGGAAGATGAATTTTCGTGTCAGTGGATTCGTATAACATCAACCATCATGAAACAAACTCTGTTTCTGATAGCTCATTCTTTCCTCTGTCACACAGTTCATATGCCTTAGGCTATCTCGCCTCTTCATCTATATAGTAAAAAAAAATGTACAATTGTAATCTTACAAAACTGTGACTTATTCCACATCTTAAAGCTTCAATACAAATGTGAGCTCTATAGAATACAGTAAATGAAATGAAAAAACTTAATATAAAGCCTTCTCGAGGAGGAAAGTCAGCACTCTTACTCGCATGTTTTCTCTCTGGGAACGTCTTTCTAAATGGCCGGGCTATAATATTCTTTGTCGGTATTTTGAATGGGAACCTGCCTGCGGTGAGACTAAAAAGTTGGATAAATGTCTGTCTCTCCATCTTGCCTTGGTGGCTGATACAGTTAATATTTAAATGTAGTTATTTAAAATAAATTTCTTAATGCTTGTTGTTAAAGTATTTTACATTTTTCAATTTCATTGTAATTGTTAGTTTTAATATATATGCATTTACACTGTATATATGTATATGTATAATATATAAATGGTGTAATTACATTCATTAAATTAACGTTCATAATGTTACTATTACTATTACTATTATTATTATTATTATTATTATTATCGTTTATTATTATTATTATTATTATTATTATTATTATTATTATTATTATTATTAAACACTTAAAATTGTTGAATATTTGTGGAGCATCGTTTCAATACATATTAAGTGCACCCTTGATCGAAATATAGTTTGCTGCGATTTCACCCTATTTCGAACACCCTCTTTAACACTCTAAACTCAGATTGGAACATTTCGTATTATATCCCGCATTATTTTAGCATTGAAAGCTATGAATCGGATCAAATCGTGTTATGTACATCTAGACTATCGCTTCAAAATGTATTATATGCAACTTTCGTGATGTTAAGTTTTACAGCCTGCATTCAACCTGCTCTTTTACTGCTATTTCTCGCTGTTATTGTGACGCGTACTTAAGTTTAGAAGTGTATGTCAGTTCATTTCTTATCTTCATGGAGGGGTGTGAAGCTGTTGGAGAAAGATCAAAGGGAAGTAGGAAGCCTGCCACCGACGCTTGCAGTTATTGTGATTGCATGGTATTTCAGATCAAGTCTGAAACAGATACTGCAAAAAAAAAAAAAAGAACCAGCTACTGGCTGAGTTGGGAGCATACAAACTTCACTCAGAGACTTTCCACAAACTTATGACAGAGCATCCCAGTGACACGAGGTGTTTCTGTTTCAATTTGCAACAGTACCTCTTCCTAAATTATCAATTGGCAAAGCATACTATTCACGCCATATATCATTTTATGCACTGTGTGTTATTGATGTCAGCAATAAGGATCCTACATTCTTTACATGGAACGAGACCGAGGGTAGCAGAGGGGCGAACGAGGTGGCAGTGGGTGTTATTTCCTATTTAGACGAAGTATGCTTTGAGGATTCGGTCACCACCTTTAGGCTTTTTGGTGATGTCTGTGGAGGCCAAAATATAAACTTGCACATGATTCATGCTCTTGTTTTTGGCTCCAAGAGAAAGCACTAGCTCACATCAATGTTATTATTGTAATCTTTCTGGTGAGAGGGCATTCCTTCTTACCCGCAGACAGGGAGTTTAGAGTTGTAGAGAAAGCTCTCCGGAAATGCTTCGATGTTGTTACTCCTAAAGAATACAGAGAGATTTACAAGTCTGTGGGAAAGGTAAAGTCACTTGGAAAGGATTGAGCCATCAGAGATTATAAAGTGCTTGCAAAGCAGTTCAAGAAATTGGATGGAATAAAGTTATCTGGTTGAGGTTTTTTCCGGGGTTTTCCCTCAACCCAATATGAGCAAATGCTAGGTAACTTTCGGTGTTTGACCCCGGACTCATTTCACCGGCATTATCACCTTCATCTCATTCAGATGCTAAATAACCTAAGATGTTGATAAAGCATCGTAAAATAATTACTAAAATAAATACAGTGAAACATGCCTTTGCGGTCACTTCATTTAAACAGCCACCTGGCCAAAAGACCAATTTTCTCTGGAACCAATTGGATTTTCCATAAGATTAATACAAATTCTCTCTTTATTTAGCGGCCACCTCATTCCCCGGCCGGCTGGATTGGAACCTGACTATAACAGTCACTGTCCAACAAAAAATCTTTTCAGGGATACTGTGTGGCCTATTTTTTCGATGGTTAGAGGACAGGGACAATAGCTAAGTGTACAACAGTACACCCTCCATAACTTCGGGGTTAGTTGGTTACTGTTTTATGACTCTTTTGTCACTTTCCACTCCGACCCTGCACAGCTATAAATTCTTACTCGTTTTTAAAGGATTGAAACACGGACTTTTTCTATCGAAAATGTCATAGTATGTTTCTAGGTCAGTAGTTAACCATTCGAATTTTTTTATTTATTTTTCTTTTCTTTCTATCTTTCTCTATTTGGACCAGCTTTTACGAATGTTTCTTTTTTCATTCAGTTGATTCAGAGGAACTGTGAAGTTAGTTTGAGAGAGAAATCATGTCTAACAATAAATATAGAGTGGTGTTAAGTTTAGAGGTGAGACGAAAAATGGTTAAAGAAAGTGAGAAGGGTACATCTGCTAGAAAAATTGCAGATATATTCTAATGTGGAAGGACATGAAGGGTAAAATTAAGAATAAATATGAAATGTTAAAAGAGTGGGAAGAAAATAAGCGTGGTGGCCAAAAGAGGAAGAGAGAAACTGTGTTTAGTAATGTGAATGATTTCGTTTACGAATGGTTCAAGTGTGCGAGGGCGAAGAAATAGCCAGTAAATGAGCCTATGATTCAAGAGAAAGCTCTTGAAATTGCCAAAGAACTCAATGTAAGCAATTTTGTTGTTAGTAAAGATGGTTAGAGTGCTTTAGGAAACGGCATAACATTGCATTTCGTTCTCTGTCTGGTGAAGTAGGTGACATTGCAACTAATGTTATTGAAGACTGGAAAAAATAGACTGCCTTCAATTCTTGCGGAATATGAACTCAGAGACATTTACAATGTTGACGAAACAGGTTTTTTTTTTTTTTTTTTTTTTTCAGGGCCCTCCCTAACAAAACTTTTAAGTTTTAAGAAAAAAGAATGTAAAGGGGGGAAGTTCGCAAAAGACAGAATAAACCTGCTGTTTTTTTTTTTTGTAATGCTGCAGGAGAAAAAGAACCACTCTTAATGATAGGAAAATCATTGAAACCGAGATGTTTGAAAAATGTTGACATGGGCTTATTGGGGGTGAAGTGGACTGCCAACAATAAAACTTGGATGACATCATCATTGTTTGGGAATTGGCAATTCGAAGATTAAACGACAAAATTGCAATGTGATACGTGAAATTGGTGTTTCTTCCTCCAAATACAACATCACGTCTCCAGCTCCTTGATCAAGGTATTATCCAGTCATTTAAACTGAGGTACCACAAGCAAGTTTTGAAAAGGCTAGTTGCAAGAATGGAAGAGGGTGACATTAACCCATTAGCGCCCACAGATACCATTTGGTATCAACTTGCACTATAAGTGTAACATTGACAGTACTGGCCCCTGGTATTTTAGGGGTTGAGTCTAAGGGTCATATTTTCTTCAGCTTGAAGTAACAGATGCACTCGAGTAGACATTCCACACATGTGAGTTGTTAGTGAGCTGGGCCAATCTCAAGAGTGTGGATGTGGTTGTGAGAAGTGAAAATCATGGACGTTCAATACGTGTAAGTACAATATCATCCTTTTAACCTTCATTATCTTTCTAACGAATATGTAATATGTATTAACAATGAGTCAAAGAGGTGGCATGCACATTTTAAATGACAATAATATATATAACGTTTATGCAACAATGTCTTAAAGACCACGATACCATATGGTATCACTGGGCATTTATAACATCGAGACATGTATACGTGTATCACATTTTCTAAATATTATGTTGTGCCTAATTAGACAGCATAACCGTAAATTATATACAATCTACAATCATAGGCATAAAAATATGGTATATTTATATATAATTAAATTATTTATATATATTTATTTATTTACTCCTATTTATTTATTCCAGTGATGGATTGACACTATCTGAATTATTAGATATAATAGAAGCAAATGATGACGTAGCAAATAAAACTGAGGATATATTTATTGTGCCACCAGACGTCCATGTTGACACTGATGAAGATTCAGGAAACGAAGATGAGGGAGGAATGATATAATAATCTAATAGGACGTCAGTTACGTACTGCAGCTGAAATTCACTTAGCAAACAATGAATGAATTGGAGGAGATTATGAACCATCTGAAATGTCTTGTGTCGCCTCACTATCTGTACAACCTACACAGCAGCAGCAGCTTCAACAACAACAACGACAACGACGACGACGACCTCAACAACATACATGTAATTTGATTCAACAAAGTTTAGCCGCTTCTAGTGTCTTCTTATCATCTTTGCAGTATACAGAACAACAGCAGCAACAACAACAAAAACAACAACAACGACCTGAACAACAAGCGTCTGATTTGATTCACCAAATGTGACTGCTTCTAGTGTCTTCCCACCATCCATACAGCCTACACAGTAACAACAGCAGCAGCAACAACAACAACAACGTAAGCAACAAGCACCTGATTGGATTCAACAAAGAAAAACTAACCCAACTACATATGACTGGATCGAAAGTGATATGGAACGTAGTAATTTTTCATTTCCTACTGCTGACTATACACGCTTTTCAAATATGTCGTGTGTTGACTTATTTGAAGAGTTCTTTGATAATGAGACACTAGAATAACTTGTCAAAGAGACTCAGCACTATGCACATTTTCTAACTGAAGCGGATCCTCAAATTACCGTGTCAGAATTGCGGTGTTTCTTCAGTATTTTGATTCTAAGTGGGTATAATACTTTGCCTTCTAAAAGGATGTATGATCAGCAATTCAATGAGAAGAAATCGATTTCTCCAGATACAGAGATTTTTACACTTTGCTGATAACACAGAACCGAATAGTGAAGATAATGTGTGGAAAATTCGCCCACTTATGGACAGACTAAAGAAAAAATTCCTGGCTAATTTTATACCTACTGAATCATTGTCTTACGATGAATCAATGGTTAGGTACTGTGGATGCCACGGTTGCAAACAATTTATACATACCCATAAGGTTTGGATATAAAGTGTGGTGTCTAAATACTAGTGATGGATATTTGGTTGATTTTGACTTGTATCAGGGCAAGAGCGAGCGTGGTGACAGTGATTATGACAGTTTATTTGGCAAAGCTGCGTCTCCATTAGTGCTCATGCTGGATGAACTACCAACCAAACGTGTACCCTTCACCATTTACATGGGCAACTTGTTTACAGGAGTGGATTTATTCACTTATCTGAAACATTTAGGATATGGTGGAGTTGGTACCGTAAGAGAGAACAGAGTATCAAAGTCATGTCCATTACCTGATAAGAAAGCTTTCTCCAAGGAAATCAGGGGCACGTTTCAGCATATTATTGAACACAACAATGGTATTATTGTTGTGAGATGGATGGATAATTCTATTGTTACAATTGCATCAAACAGCACTGGACTTGCCCCAATTGGAAATGTGAAGAGGTACTCACTGAAAGACAAGAATATTATGGTACCTCGTCCAGACTGTATTGCGAAATATAATTCCAATATGGGACGAACAGATATCATGGACCAAGGGATTGCGCAATACTGTATCGGTATTCGATCCAAAAAGTGGTATTGGCTCATTGTCACTTGGCTGTTAGATATGGCCGTAATGAACTCATGGTTTCTCTAGAAGAAAATCCACAAGGGAACATCGCAGCTTGACTTCCGAAGAGAAATTGTCCAAGTGTATCTAACGCGCTATGGTGTTCCACACAAATCCCCTGGAAGAGCAAATCCTTCCCGATAAAATTTATCAGATTTGAGATTTTATGGACTCCATCATTTTGTTGCTCACTGCAATAGAAGAAGATGGGCTGGTGAAGGATGCAAGTCCTTTGGCCGAACAATGTGTCAGAAATGTAATGTAGGCTTGTGTGTGACATGTTTCGCTAAATACCATACACCATGAACTGAATGAAGAGCTTCAGGCCTCATTATTGTAGCATAGGCTAACTTTGTATTTTTGTGTAATGACAGTACTGTAAGCGCCCAGTGATACCATATGGTATCAGCTAATATCTAATAGATTATATTATTATTTTTCAGAAATGTGGCAATTCCTTAATTCTTACACCCTTAATACAATAATTTAATAAAAATAATAAAAAATTTTAATAACTTTTTTTCTGGGCGCTAATGGGTTAATATGCACGATTGTTGTACGCGCACAATACTAAAAAGTCAATGAAATTCAGTATTTTCATGCTGATTCATAAAAACCGCAACCCTAATCAAGCGGCCACCTGATAAAACGGCCATTTTACAAGGTAACTTCAGATGGCCACTTTAGACAGGTTTCACTGTATTTCAATAAAGAAAAATGCTAACAGATACTGTATATAAGTCAAAATTAGTATACCCGCCTAATATCCTAATATGATGTTCTGGTTAATACGCGTTTTACACACGGTCCCTTGAACAGCGTCTTATCAGGTTTTATTGTATTTGCTATTTGGACATTTTCCTTTGGAGATTGTGACCTGCAATGTTAAGTAACAACTTTAAATTAAAGTAACATAATCATTAATAATGAAAGAATTTGAATTATTTAGGATTTTCAATCATCATTTCAGTATATAAAATTTGGCGTTTAAATGTTACATAAATATTCCCCAGTTTGGAAGTAAAGTGTTTTTCTTCATTCCTAAAAAATTGTTAATTGTGCACTTAATACATTTTGAAATGATCCTCCACATTTATAAAATTAGTGTATATAACCCCTTATCTCTTATCTCAGTTTGTTACGTTAGTCACCATGGAATGACCCTTTTGCCACTGAGGTGCTTGCCTGCTAATCAAGAGTTGCGTTCGGGCGTGGGTTCGATTCCCGCTTGGGCTGATTACCTGTTTGGGTTTTTTCCGAGGTTTTCCTCAACCATAAGGCGAATGTCAGGTAATAATATATGGTGAATTCTCGGTCTCATCTTGCTATCACCAATCCCATCAATGCTAAATAACCCAGTAGTTGATATAGCATCGTTAAATAACCAAGTTAGAAAAAGTAAGAACATTTACTTTTTGGCATGTTTTTTTTTAATTGAAGAAGCTTTATGAAATCTTCCCATCACTTCACCAAATTAAAAACAGCTTACCTTACCACATTAACTAGAAGCATTATAATGTTACAAATAACGATAATGCAATTTGCACAGGACGTCTGGCTCGAGAATGAATAACTGACAAGATTATGAAAATAAATTATGCTAACAGTGCATTCAAATATACAAATTTTCCTGTTAATGGTATGGCAAAAAATTGGGGAAATTTTGCGTCCTGAAGTAGTATTTTGGCACACCAGGTAGAAAGTAGAAAAACAGCCGTCTAGCCACCATATGCATATCTGCACTGTTGATTAAAAATTAAGTAGAAGTAAATTAAACTCCAAATAATGCTAATACATATCTTCCTTAGTTTATATCACTATTTTGAACCAATGAAAAAAAATGTTTATAGACCCTTTAAATGAATATGTACCATGTACTAGAAAAAGCAGGTTTTTTTTTTTTTGTGTAGAATGACACATAATAGTGACTGTGTATTTTTTTATTTTATTGGGTTATTTTACGATGCTATATTGACTGTGTAAATATACATTGACAGAGGATGTGAAGTTTAAATTACAATCTTTATTCCTATACTTTCAAGAGAGAATTTTTTAATATGTGACCAGTTTGTTCAATTTTTAGGTTTTCAAACACATTAAGTTTAACCATTCTTAATTTAATATTTTCAGGGAGTAACATGGATGGTGCAGAACTTATACCAGAGCGAAGAGCAAAAAGTTGGAAACGTGAGCATGAGGAAAGGTGTCGTCGGCATCAAAATAATGATCCCAAAAAGAGCCGTGACATTGTTTGTGAGTCAGAACAGTCTCTGATTTCAGAAACAAAGGAAGATTTCACAAAGGAAGGGATTACAGAGGATGATGAGATAGATCAGTTCCCTGGAAAGGAAGCTGGTGTAGAATTAGGAGGTTCTCTCCGAAATCCTAGTGAAAGCTTGTTAAACAGATTTGTAAGCAAGGAAATTAAAGAGGACAACTTAGGTTGTGACTTAGAAATAATTTGTGAAAATAAAGGAAACCAGGTTTGCAAAGAAGAAAATGATTTAAATCTTTTTGAAGAGAGCAGAGTAAGTAACAATGAAGTTTGTAGTGTGTGCTTGACTGATAAAAGTGATCTCAAATTGTGTGTTTGTGACTGTGTTGAAGAAGAACTCGGTGAATCACATTATGACATTGACAAAACCTCCATAATTTCAGAGGAAACAGAATCCAATCCTCACAATATACAGTCAGTGACTTCGAATTTTGCTTTAGATTCAAAACCTGAAGGAACTTTGGAAAATGTGGTTGAGTCCAGTAATATGCAAAGAATAAGTGCAGAACCTGATGTTTCAGAAGTTTGTGAAATTCGTGAAAGTGTTCCCACAGGATTTGAAATTTCAAATACCAATCCAAAATTAGACAGTTTAGTTCTAGAGCCAGAATTCCAAATTATTTTAAATTCTGACCAATTAGAAAAGTTTGAAAATTTAGAAGATGACAAAAATGTCTTAGAAAATTCGAACAATCTTAGGTTATTTCTGAAATATACTGCAGAGTCAGGTGATTCAATGTGTAATAACTTAAATATGACTGCTAAAAAATATGAGTTATTAAATGAAAATACCAATGCAGTGCACGAATGTGAAGCCTCTAACGTGGAAGAAATTGTAACAAACTCTGATTCGGACACGTTAGGTGGAAAGATTACTACTTCACAAGAAATTAGTAGCAAGTCTGAGGTAAATTGCGATGTAGAACACTATAGTTACAAAACCGAGAACTGCAACATTTCTGAGAGTGAAGTAGATGAGAAGATGAAGTCTAGTGATCTTATTAGCAAAGACGGTTTAAATGACAGTATTAGTGATGCAGACATCTTCTTGGGGAGTCCAGAAGCAGTTGGTGAAAATATTGACAGTGATTTATGTACAATAATTACACAAGCAGATTCTGTACTGCTATCAGAATGTGTTACTGGTATTGGTGAAATGAGAAAGGAAAGTTTTTCTGAACTTCTGGAAACCCCTGTGTCCTCTGAAGTAATTAAGAAAACACCACGCCGCTCTTGTTTAACCAGAGTAAATGATAATAAACTTGTTCCTGAAAAATCAAAAAACAAAGATAAGAGCTTAGGCAGTAATAGTGAAAATTCTGAAAAAGGAAGTGAAGAGGAATCAAAATGTATAAAAGATGAGCCCAATGGAAACCTTTATAAAACAGCACATCTAAATGATACATCAAGCCCTGTTGTTGAATCAGAAAATATTGTACAGTCTGAAACTGAACCCCTTGATCCAAAGATGGCAAGTGAAGACAAGGTAAGTTTGCAAACATGTATCACTTGTTTCACAGGCATTCCAATTTAAACTTAAAATTTCGTTATAAAGTTAACTTACCAGTACAGGTTTAGAGTTGTGTAGAGGGTTCTCAATCTTTGAATTTAGTTATGTCTGCTGAAACAGTCGAAGTCTTAAATCACACTGTTGGGCTTGGTCTTAATAATTAGGAGAAGAGTATCTTGACACACAGAACTTTTAATTTGTTACACTGTCATGCTAGTTTTTTTGTTAACGAAAATTAGTTAGTAAACCTTCACTCTTGGGGACTATTAATTTAGCAAAAATTTTTACAGAACTGACCCAAAAATTTGAGCAGTGTGAAGTGCTTGGAAGAAAGATGTCTTTGAATGCTATAATCCCATTGACCCACCCAAAAATTATTTCTTATATGGAAATAATAATATGTAGTAATGTAGAATTGCCTCATTGATTTTATAGCCCATAAAATATCTCGCCTCCACTGAATAATAATATCTTTATCAGCATACTATCATATCCACTATGAACATACTTGAAGTTCCTTTAATAACTCAAAAAATGTTCTTCGAATATCCGGTAAATCAGGATCTTCATTAACTGAAGCAAGGACTTTGTCTATTGTAGACAGTTCATTTCGAAAGAAAAACACGTGCACTTTTGTTGTGATAACATTTTTATCAAACTCTTCAACCATATCCACAATCTCCACACATGGCTTTTTCTTTTTTGACTTTTTTATACAATTAATTATACTGTATTCATGAATCACTTGATAAACAGAACCTTGGCATATGTAGTTTTATTTGTGATGTCCGAAATCAGTGTGGCCGGATTTAAATTCTGTTCTGTTTTGTACGTATTTAATATCATGTGTTTTTCTGAGCTGTTCATTTGAGTCGTTTTTAAGCGGGCTTAAACAAGTAGACTATTTGCACACTCCATAGACTATAGCGTGGCATGCTGTCATGTAACACTGAATTACCGAAAGTATAATATAGTTTAAATATTACAATTAGCAAAGTAACAATGAACAGGTAAGAAAACACTTAGCCTATATAGAACACAACATGCATGCGCACACTTGCAAAATATATCTCCTGGCAGCTATTTAAAAATTTACATCGGGTCAGTTTCTCAAATATAGGAAATTATTATGTTAAAATAACAACGAGATTAACATTACATTAGTGCTAACAATGATTCATGAAACACACTTCTTGTTAAATTAATTATTAAATTGTACTAACACCATGTTAACTGTTTAACAATGGTCTGTGAAACCAGGTCTATTACTTTTTTTAATTTGTTTAATGTGTTTCTTTCCAGACAATGTAAATATTTATTGTGATCATGTAAAGATGATAGTGAAAGATTTTGAAAAGACGAAATTTTCTAGGGAAATGAATCTAAAATATTATTTTTCCTTTATCTAATTATTTTCGATATGTAGCTAAAGAAAAGTACGAGGAGAAAATGTTCGAAGTGAAGAGAAGAACCGAATATGCTGAATATGTCCAACTGACCTGTGGACATCTGTGTGTACTGAATCTTACATGACAGTAACATTTCACTTTATATTAAATGATTTATAGATGCAAGCTATAGAACAGGGGGAGGGGTTTTTATATGTGTAAAAGAGTGCCTGCAAAGCGCTGAAAATTTTAAGGACTCGGAGTTCGAAATGTTGGGTGTAGACATAGAGGATGATTATTCGCGAAACATATTACACATCATCGGTTTATACAGGGCCCCGAAAGAAGGCTTGAACGTACTGTATAAAATAAGAGATATGTTGGAAAATAGAAAAATCCGCGGGCAGTATGTTATCGTTGCAGGGGACCTAAACTTGCCTCAGGTAAACTGGCAGGGTACAATAGAGGGAGGGATGAGTCAAGCCCAGTCATTAGTAAACGCATTCATCTGGAAACATAACTTAATTCAAGTAACAGACAGGGCGACAAGGGGAGATTCGTTACTAGACATATTTATTTTAAGACCCTCAGAAATAGTCGCAGGTATTGAAGTGATTCCAGGTATTAGTGACCACGACGCGGTAATTCTTGAAATATTATGGAATGCTAAGTACAAGCAAAGCGGTAAAAAGAACAAAAATATCTTGCAGTATAACAAAGCGGACAGAGAAGGCTTCCAAAATTATCTTAGAGAAAAGTACTCATCATGGGTAGTAAAGGGCAGTAGTGTAGAAGAATGCTGGGCGGAGTTCAAGCAGATTATATTAACAGGAATACAGAAATTTATCCCAGTTAAACGCTTATCAAACAATCCCGATCCGGAATATTATAATAAATACATACGGAAACTGAAAAGAAAACTAAGGAAATCCTACAGACAGCGCAAGGAAAGCCTTACAAAACAAACAAAATTCACACAACTATCGAAAGAACTGCTTAATGCGAAGAAGATAGCGCAGGAAAATTACCTAAACAAACTCTTCAAAGGTGAACAAAACGGGTGGGGGGAATTTTATAAATATGTGAAGAGACGACGCAAGGAAAATTATTTGAGCCTCCCCCTAAAAAATGACCGCAATCAATTTATCGTACAGGACAGCGAAAAAGCAGCAAAATTAAATTCCTATTATGCCTCTGTTTTTGGGATGAGGACATTAGTACCACACTTAGCTTCTGTGGAAAATACGGGTCAGTTTTCTATCAAGCCTAGGGACATAAGGAGAAGGATCTCTAAATTGAAAACTCATAAATCAGTAGGACCTGATGGTATCGCTGGAGACGTACTAAAATTGGGAGGGGAAGCCATGATTCCCTATCTAGTGCGTATATTTGAAATATCAATTAACAATGGTACTGTCCCGCGAGATTGGAAAGATGCAATAGTGGTGCCAATTTATAAGTCAGGGTCTCGCTCAGATACAAAAAATTACAGACCGGTCAGCCTTACCTCTGTGGTTTGCAAACAGATGGAACACTTGATTTCAGCTTATCTAAGGCAGCATTGGGATGACTCAAATTGGTTACATAACTGTCAGCATGGATTTCGGGGGGGGCTATTCATGTGAGAGTCAATTAGTAACGGTATGTCAGGATTTAGAAGACGGAATAGATTCCAATAGCCAAGTAGATGCAGTGATTATTGACTTTTCACGCGCATTCGATGTAGTCCCACACGATATATTGTTGGTTAAACTACAATCAACGGGGATTGACTTCAGAGTGCTCCAGTGGATCAAGGAATTTTTAACTTGTCGCACTCAGAGAGTACGGGTAGGGGAGGAATTATCGAACCCAATTGAAATTACTTCCGGGGTCCCGCAGGGGAGTGTCTTGGGGCCTCTTCTATTCTTGGCTTTTGTAAATGATCTGCCAGTTAATATCTTATCTAGGGTTCGCTTATTCGCGGATGATTGTATGTTATACAGGGAAATAAAAGGTCATGAAGATACTACTCTTCTCCAGAATGACCTCAATAGAATAAATGATTGGGCAATAGCCAACAAAATGAAAATAAATTCTCTAAAGAGCAAAGCCATCAGCTTTACAAGGAAAAGAAATAAAATAGTCGCATCGTATACGTTAGGGGGTGAAACCATTCCAGAAGTTAACAAATGTAAATACCTCGGAATAACATTTAGCAGCGATCTCGGCTGGGGGGAACACGTTACAGACACAGCGGGAAAAGCATGGAGAGCGTTACACTTTGTGATGAGGGTACTAAGAAAAGGTTCTGATAAATCCAAAGAGATTGCATATAAATCACTAGTACGTCCAGTAATGGAATATGGTGCTGCATGTTGGGATCCTTACAGATTAGAACATATTAAGACACTGGAAAAGATTCAAAAACGGGCTCTTAAGTGTTGTCGGAAAAATTCACCATTAAAATGGGACACACTCACGGACAGGAGAACGCGAATTCGATTATGCGCACTGTTCAAAACATACAGAGGTGAGCCTGCCTGGAAAGAAATAAAAAATAGGTTGCAGCCGCCAAATTACTCTTCAAGGAACGACCACTCATATAAATTGAGGGAAAGAAGGCAGAGGACAGACACTGGAAAGTTTTCTTTTCTCAATCGTACTATCAGGGACTGGAATGCTTTACCTGCAGACTTACTAAAGGCTTTACCAACAACCAAAAATGTATTTAAAAATAGGCTTAAGGACCTTACTAATAGACGGTAATTATACACAGTACTTAAAGGGTGTAAATGATATGTTGTTATTGAAGTGTTGTATCAGTGAAGAATTATGTTGTGTCAGTGAAGTGTGTTGTATCAGTGAAGAAGTATGTCGTGTCAGTGAAGTGTGCTGTGTAAGTGAAACGTGTTCCTGTCAGTGAAGCTGTATAGGTTATAGTGGCAGTGCAAAGTATTTGAACAGTGAAATGTTTTTGAAGTGTTAGTGAAATCAGGATAGAATCAGTGAAATGTGTCGTAGTTCCAGTGCAGTGAGTGAGTTGACAGCGAAATGAGTGTAATGTTGAAAGGTACTTGTGCAGATATGAACATATACTCGTGGGTTTTAGTTCGATCTTAGTTTTAAGATACAAATTAGAATATTTCAAATGTTATTTTAAGTGATCGTTTCATTTAATTTAGTATACTCCCTGTTGTTGTTATTATTATTATTATTATTATTATTATTATTATTATTATTATTAGTATTATCATTAATTGTATTTTTAATTAATAAGTTTATTATTGTCATTATTGAGTGTAATTAGTTACCACTGCCACCGGGTATATACCCATTGCAGTGTGAATAAATACATACATACATACATACATACATACATACATACATACATACATACATACATACATACATACAAACATCTGCAGATAGCAAGATTCCTGACAACACACAGAGCATTAAATATTTCGAAAGAACTCGAACAGATATTTTTTTATTTTGGGTGCTGGAAAGAAAAGTATTTTTATATTGTTGCAGAAATATAGCAAATAATCAGACCTATAATATGGTGATGAAAAACTATTCTTTGCCGACACAGTGAATTTATTAACTAAATGAGATTAGGAGTCAGTAGCAAATCCAAATGAAAAGGGCAATAAATAGTGGTTTCATAAAAGTTAGCAAATGTACAAACTTCAGTAAGAAGTCGTCTCATAAGCTAATTCAAGAAGTAGAGATGCATTGGAACAACACATAAACTATGAGAAATCTGCTTGTGAAACAAAAGGAGTGTATCAGCTCAACTTCGGAAACTTCAGATTGGCAAGTATGAGCACTGACACTAGAAGAGTGGATAAAGATGTGTAACATACGCCAGTTTTCAAGCCATTTAATGATATAATGAGATGTGTGGAGAATAGCATGTTTCTGCATGAAAAATAATTTGTTTTAATCACCAGACACAGAAATCAATACAAATGATTTCAGCAATGGCTTATGACCCTGTAGTAAGATTGGTTCTGACAAAATAGTGAGCAACTATTGAAGTAATATTTACTGGTGTAGGAAACATGAATCCATCCATTGGCACAGGAAACACTCTTCGATCCTAGATTTAAGGTTTTAGCATAAGAGGAACTCAAGACCTAATGCCATTTTCGAGTTATTGATATTTCTTTAGCATCATATTATAAATTGTGGTTATAATTATAGACGTCGACTTTGGGTGGGGGGGGGGGGAGAGCAAGGCACTTTCTGGCTCCACAACCTGTAGAGCCAGGGGCCAGGGGTGTCCCCCCACTCAATAAAATTAATAGGGGAGCTCCCAAATAATTCGAAGAAAGATTTGTGTTAAAAAATAATTCATTTGGTTGAAAGATTAAATAGGATAGAAACCAAAAATGATTATTTCAAATCCTTCACAATGAACATGTTAGTAGCCACCAGCATAGCTCAGTTGGCTAAGGCACTTGCCTGCCGATCTGGAGTTGCACTTGGGCAAGGGTTCGATTCCCTATTGGGCTGATTACCTGGTTGGATTTTTTCCAGGATTTTCCCAACCATAAAGCGAATGTCAGGTAATTATGGCAAATCCTGGCCTCATCTTGCCAAATACAATCTCGCTTTCACGCTTTCATCGTCGCTAAATGACCTAGTAGTTGATACAGCATTGTTAAATAACCAACTAAAATAAAAAAGGAATGTTAGTAATGCTATTCACAGTGCCCCCTCCCTTTCTCTCATCCTGCATTTAAGGTAGGTGAAACACATGATGTAATGGTGACTCCACTTCTTTGTCTATGATCTACATTTTTTCAGTTCAGTTCAAATTTGTCAGCTATTGCGATCGAATAGAAATGGTCATAAGTATTACAAAGGGGAAAAAATAATATGCAATTAACAGTTCACATTAACAGTGTATTTGACTGTATTTTTGCCTAATATCAGTTAAATTATTATTAATGTTCAATATTTGCCATAAACAATTTCGTTTCGAAATTTAAAAATAATTGTTATCAACATAAATTGTTATCAGTGATGATCTTCGTTGCTGGTGTGGGCTTGTTAAGTGATCAGCGATTGCTATGTAACTATTATTGATAATGGATAAATTAATAAAAAAAATGCAATAAATGGAAACAATGATAAATTGAGTTGTACTGACCATAAAACTAATAGCTCATGTTCATCATTGCTGCAAAGACGAGAAGGATGAGCAAAGCAGTCCACTGCTGTGGAGTAATGGTTAGCATGTCTGACTGTGAAATGAATGGGCCCAGATTCAAATCCTGGTTGAGATATGTTATATAGTTGACTTTTTTCTGAGGTTTTCCCTCAAGCAATTGAAGCAGAATTGCTTGGTAAGTTTTGGTGTGGACTTCGGATTCATTTCGCCATCATAATTACACTTCTCTTTCATCACAGGATGTTTACTCTTGAAAGTCATGAAAAAGTAATGAAACTGAACAGGTGGTCATGAAAGCAATGAAAAAGAGTGGGTGGTCATGATTTTTTTTGTGTCAGCACCTGAATGAAAACAGGTTAAACTCTGGTAAGTAGATATTGATTTACCACATTTTTTATGCCATACTATAATTGTGATCCAATGATGAAAAATATATTTTGACTTTGTGGTCGTGTTCAATGTTTCATGCCAAGTGGTGAAGAAATCTGATGAAGATGAAGCAGCCAATCATAAAAGCAGAACAATTCAAGAAATAAAAGAACTCAAAGATGAGAAACGAAAGCTTGTAGAAAAGGCAAAAGAAGAAGCTGAAGTTTTAGGTGTTGAGATATCAAGTTTAGTTAAGATATTTAAACACTGATTGTGAATCATTTACTGTAAAATTTAACATTCTTCATATATTTTGTACTTTCATAGTTTTTATATTGCCTTAATGAAACTTGTAAGTTAAAGCATTACCATGTTAAAAGAATTTGTATCTTAATTGATGTAATGATAAATATATCTAAAAATAGCCCCCCCCCCCATCCTAGATGAGAGTTGAATGTTTTTAGTTCTTTAAACACATAAAATTTGATTAATGGCATAGTGCAAGTCATACATTATTCATGTTGACAAGCAATTTTAGTGACATAGAATTACATTCAGCTTTCTTCTCAACTGACTTTCAGGTATTGGCTGGGTAAAAAAAAACCTCTGTCATTGTGCCACGCACATTGCTGAGAGATCATGGATAGAACTAAAGAGGTAATGGAAAAATCATGAATTTGATCCATTGAAAATCAGTAGACACCCTACATCATCATCATCATCATCATCATCATCATCATCATCATCATCATCATCTACTCTGTTTCTTAGGTTTTGGGTTGTTTGGTTGTTAAGTCAGCTGCGGGCCAGCACTGAATTTGGACCCCCTGGATATGTGATTGTTCGTTATTGGTGATGGTCTGATAGTGCTATGCATTATAGGCTCTCCACTGAGCTTGTGGTAATTTGTGGGACCAGGAATGAGGGATTGCAGTGAGACCTATGCAGAAAGATAAAGGGATCATGTAGGCTGTAGGGGAGTTCAAAGGTGGCACACATGGAGATCTGTAGCACCTTAGGGCATGCACACCTTTCCATCCCAGGTAGTACAATGGGCCCACCCGAGTGACCTGCATGCGTGGACAGTCCCAGTCCGTGCTGTCCCCTGAATAGGGACTAATAGATAATGGAAACAGTGAAAGGGAAAAGGCAGTGTATAAGAGCCATAGTTTTAAACCATCTTGAGTTAAAAAATTTCCACAGGTACTGAATGAAAAATCTGACGATTTTTTTTAAATACGTAATGACATTTTGGAGAAACAGCAATTAAAGTTTCTTCAGGCATTTTTTTTTTTTCTTATTGGTTTACTTTACGACACTTTATCAACTATGATGGTTATCTAGCGTTTAAGTGAAATGAAGATGATAATGTCCAGAAAATGAGTCGAGGGTCCAGTGCTGAAAGTTGCCCGGCATATGCTCTTAATGGGTTGAGGGAAAATCCCGGATAAACCTCAACCAGACAACTTGTCCCAATCAGGATTTGAATCCAGGCCCTTTCGTTTCACGGCCAGACATGCTATTCCTCCACAATGGTGGACTCTCAGACTTTTGTGTAGAGTCTTGCCCCGCTAATATTTAAACGAAGTCGGTACCTATGATCACAATATGCATTATTATTATTATTATTATTATTATTATTATTATTATTATTATTATTGATAATGCAATGTATCAAAATTCCCCACACTAGCAAAATTTGTCGAAATGTTCTTATGCATTCCTGCAACCTGAGTGCTATGTGAAAGACTTCTCGAAGTTGCTATTTAATGGCCAAGCAAAGGAGCCTCAGGCTAATTGGGGAGGTTTCAAAATACATATGATAGTATTAATTTGAAGTTTTGTGTGTTGTGCGTGTATGTGCGCGTGCATGCTCATGCATGTGCACGCGTGCATGTCCCCTTCCCTCCCCCACCCCAATGCATTACTTAGTTTTAAAATGTTCTAAAATATAGTTATGGAATTTTAAACAGTGTATAACTGGCAAGTTATTTATTCTTATGAATAGGAGATGAAAGGATATTTAGTTTGACTGACACATTGTACATTGTACATTGTACATTGCATTCTTGTCATAACGTTCAGCTGAGTGAAAAATATTTGACTTTTCGTATTTAATTGTGTACTTATAAAAGGTTTCCTACATTAAGTAAATTACATTCTTTCAGCCACATGAATTTGTCGAGTAATTGTAACAACAAATGATAACAAACAAGAAGTCGACTCTGGAACTGAGTGTGTCGGTTTTATGACTTCAGACTTTTCCTTCTCTGCAAGTCCATTCTCAGCCCACTGACAAATGAAATAATGGTGGTGTCTGAATAAAGAAAAATCCATTTCCTGAGAGAAATCAGTTATTATAAACTAAACCCCGTGGTGCTACAGCCACATGAGATGCCAGGGTCAAGCCAAGCATATCACACTCCCAGTAAAATAGTGTCGTAACTCGAAAATTGTGATTTGTAAAGATATGGTATTCCCTAGTAAAATACTGATGTAAAAGTATTTTAATAAATACGTACCAAAACATATGACAATTTACTATTTTATTATTAGAATTTCACGATTCCAACCAGTAAAACAGCGTTGGAAATTAATTACCAAAGTAATATGTAATTTTCGGCTTAGGATAGTATTTGCGATATGTCATATAGTAGTCAGCTGAGTAACTACCAGGATAGGCCTGGGGTGTTACATGATGATTGCTTCGAGTCCTCACAGGTGTTATTAATTGCCTTTTTTTGTTCCGGAAATTAATTATACAGTGTGTCCCATCACGTATCCGACAAACTTTGCAAAAGAGCTCATGTACACTATGGGTCGATTTGGTTTTGTTTCCAAGATATGAGCACTTCATTGTGCAAGGCCTCATGATAAAAGTTCTCTGATTTCCATGTAATATTCATTCGATTTATTGATATTAAATAACATCATCATTACAATCACTACATAGACACTCAGTAAGACATCCTCCTGTTCACGGGTATTCAAATTTCTCACCATGATGCTAGAAACATGCTCTGAGCTGTTTGCATACACTTAACATCAGGAAAATCATGATGCATTTTATTTTATCACATGTGAATCATTCCACGTCAAATCGCACAAAATTATACAAATTTTGACCTTCATATTTCTGATTGCGTTTATATTTTTTTTACCAACTCTATGGGTCTCATAAACCAACATGTGTATTTTTATTTCCTCCTAAGTCCAAATGTTTTTAAAATATTACATGTTAAAATTCGTTAAAAATGTTGCACAATGCAACATATTTCTAACAATATTGATGTTAATTTTTTTTTAAATGCATTTAAAAGCTTAAAGTACTGTCTTTTATTAAATATTTACTAACTAATTTTAATATAATTATTTCAAATATTTTTTTATAATTCAATTTTTAAAACATATACATCAATGTGAAATAGCCCTATTAAAAATATAAAAAAATGCCTACTAGGTGCACTGAAGTATTCTTAATAATTCCAGAAAAAATCAGAATGGGATCTCCAATAGTTTAATGGAAATTTAATTACCTATGACAGAATGTGTAGCGGTTGGCGCAGCAGCAGTGGACGGGAAGCATTAAAGCGCGCTAAGAGGTTTATCGGCGCTGGATAATTGACTGAACGTTGCAACATTACACCCAGTACGGATCAAGTTACTCGAGGAAACACTGCTAATTTACTTATTATGATATCTTCAAATAATTGTACATTATGCTTTTCAAATGTTTCTATTCATTCACACTTTAAATTTTCATTCGCCTACCTTCTTTCTTGAAAGAAAATTGTTTTACTAAATCTTCAGTTTTTGACAACGGAATGAAAGAATATAATTTTAATGTACCAGTTATTGGTTTCAGATTATGGTATCTGGCCTGCAAATTTTCAGTGTGGTTTTTGTGCTTATTGAATGGACAAAATATAAATGACACGTTAGAAATATTTTTTGTGAGTAATCAAACAGTTTTTTTTTTGGTGTTGTAGGATCTTGTATAGGCTAACTCTCGTGGCAAGTCTTTTAACAGTATCTTCAATGCCAACACATGGACCTTTACCATGCGACATTGCAAAGAAGTGTCATTCAGCACTAATTCCATAATCGTCTTCATGTAAGAAATTATTTTTAAAATTCTTTCTTTTTTTTTCGTATTGTGAACTTAATTCATTGGAAAAGTAGATGATTTTTTCATATCGTGAGTTCTTGCTTTAAGAAATTGATTGCTTCGGATTGAAAAAAGTGAAAGGGATCGGTGTCATGTTTCATGGTTTCTGAGATGACATTACTTTTGTAACGAATTTCTCTATCTCCTTTGAAATATACTACGAAAGGATTCATTTATTTATTTATTTAAATATACAGAATAAAAATATATTTACAAACAAGAGAAATAGAAATAAAATAATACAATCAATATAAAAAAGGAGATGCAGTAGTATTAACAAAATTTGAGACCGAATGAGCAGCGCTTGTGTTCGGTCACAGTTCAGATATAATATTAATAGGTCTATAAGAGAATATAAAATAAAATAAAGTAGGAAGTAAAATTAAAATTGTATTGTATTGTGGCTTGGCATATGTTCCAATGCACACCTTGTATTGAATCTTGTATTACAAATGAATAATTTTCAGAAAAGTCTGCAATAACTATGTAATTTTCAGGTTGTACCTTTCTTTGCATTCCGTCAAAAATAAAATATGGCTGACTTTTGAATGGATGATGATGCATCTTCTACATGAAAAACTTAACATGCTAGGGAGCCTTTTACTTTTGAAACTTTTCACGGGGGTATCGTTTTGTTGTATCTTTCTTTTCTTGATAGGGGATTCTATTGACATCAAACTCTTGTTTAATTCCTCAATATTACTGATTTCTAGCACTGTAGCCATAGAACTGCTAGAAGAAGTACTGGGATAATCACTTTCTCTGTCCGCACTTTCATTTGATTCATGTTTATTAATATCACAAGAACTACCGGCCTCACATATAATTTTACCTGACCTATGCAGAAATTGATTGATTTTTACGGAACAAATCACATATTTGCACACTCAAAGACTCCTTTAAATTGAGCTTTATCAATAAGTCGCGACTTACGCGTCTTAGTGTACTTTTCTTTTTAAATGCGTGATTAGGAAGGTAAATGGATTTAAACACTTGTTATATATTACGCGATCTTTACCATCACTCATGTTGTATAGAAGTCACGTCACTGCGCGAAATTCAAACCCAAACTGATTATTTTTCTCTCCTGCCATCTGTTTACTGTCATAAAGTTTACTGCCTTACCCAGCCTTGCTATCATCAAACACTTGGCTATATTACAGTATAAACATACAACCCTGTGAAGGGCTTCCCCTCTTAGCTGATCTGACAATAATAAAATAATTTTAGATAAGATATTTACTGTTCCTTAAGGTATTAATCATTTGATGATTAGTATGGTGACATCAGATGCAACGGGGAATTTCCACGGGCAGCCTTCTAGCCTATGGTTGCAAGCAGTTCATTAGCTGGGCATCGCGAGCGCGTGCATGCCTCCGGAAAATAAATTGTTACAAATGTATGGGTGCCGATCCCATATTTATAAATGCAGCAGTTTACAGATAATACATCAGCGAACAAGTCTATATTTTTTTCGGATTTTTAACTTGGCTATTTAATATAGTAATTTTGCTTTGAAAAAGAAACGATTAAAAAAATAGGCCAAATTTTTTATTTATTTGTGATAGGCCTAAAGTAATAAAAAGTGTTGTATTTCGTCTTTCAAATGCGCCAAATCGCAAATCTCAATTATATGTAGACACAGAGTTCCAAGCGAGTTTATGTAACAGTGCGCGCATAATTTGCGTAACTTCAAATATTCATAACTACACAAATAATTAATAATTGTGAAAATAAAAAATACGGGTCTCCTTATTTGATGTCTGGAATTCATGAAAAAAAATTCGACCATTTCCGAGAAGGTCGTGTTTTATTGCTGTGCGATTTGACGTGGAATGACTCATGTACTAACTGCCCTCGTGTTTTTGGTTTCCAATGCAAGTACAGTCTGGATTTCATACACCCCACAAGAAGAAATTCAACGGTGATAGGTTGGGTGCCAAGGGAGCCATGGTACTGATCCAACTCGTCCATTTCATCAACAGGGAAACATCTCATTCATCATGCCAGTTACCTGTCTAGTCATGTGTGGGTGGCATTGTACTGCATCCACATGTGTTGCTGTGTTGCATCGTCTAAATAAAGGGGTAGATGGTTTTGCATAAGATCAGCGTATGCTGCTCCTGTTAAACATTCCTAAGATAAATGCGGCCCAATCAGGTAATTGCCTACTAATCCACCCCACACATTGATATAGAACCTGTGTTGGAAACTGGATTGTTATGCCATATGGATTTTCATGAGTTTACCTTTTGGGAATTTCGGGTGCCTGCTATTAATACCATCACAGTTGAATGTAGCTTCATCACTGAATGGGATGAATGGAATAACATTCATATTGATTTGAACTTACAAAATACACTCAAGCACAAAATACACTCGAAATGGATAATCACCAGGTAGTGTTGAATGTTCTGCAGATGGTGCAGATAAAAGCAATCCAAATGTAGAATTCTCTACCTACATGGTTGCAACACTTGTTGTTTGTAACATTCTTCACACATTTGAGGTCGGAATTTGTTCTACAGCATTTACAACTTCTTCATGGCTCTGTACTCAGTTTCAGTATATGTTTGTGGACAGGAACCAGTCTCTCTGAAACAAATACACGTCACCAGTCCTTCTGAAACACAGGTAAACACAGATACACGTTTCCAAATGGATATTGTCCTCTACATTCCTAAACAGCAGCACACCCATTTCCATTACGAACACCATACACAAACAGCATGTTAGCATACTTCTCATATTAATTAATACATCCCAGCCATGTTATTGTACACCATTTTCACTCATGCCGCACTGACACAAAGACCGACATTACTCACATCTGTCGTGTATCATGGCCTGTTACAGTGACGTTAACAGTTACACTGATTAATGTACTCTCTGTCGGTATGAAGGGAGGTAAAGTGCTGCAAGAAATGGAAATGGAGTGATGGGAATGCGTACTTCTCTTTGTCTACCTCTCGACTTTGTTAGTTCACTTTCTGCAACTTTTGTTAATGTAACAGAAACATAAGAGAAACAAACAACTGAGGGATCTGAGGTGTCAAACATTGCATATCACATGTATATACGATAATTCCAACGCATTGGCATTTCAGCCCATTATATTTGGAGTGAAGCCAAATTGACCATTGTGTATATGAATTCTTTTTCTTGGAATATCCATTCGAACCCACTCTTTCTCAGTATATATTTTATAGGCATCACAACAGTTCAGTTTTTTGTTATGTGAATGATATTACTTTTTGTATATTGTAACGTTTTTATACTGAACAACAATGTAATTTTATTATCTCAACAATAGGATTTGCTCTCCACACAGTAACACAGTATTCGTTAGTGCACTCCACTGACGACAATGACAATTTACTTGGACTATTACGAACAACAATGAACTGTTAATCTTAACTAATATTTACAAAGCACTATTTACAACACAGAACGGTCAGTTCTCAGTTCACAGCTCGTTTGTCTTGGTTAGTTCTTCTAGCTCAGTCACTCGCGTTCACAGAATCTCGAACCACAGACCTTCAGAGACGATCCACTGAACTTCGAACTCAGGTCCCCCAACTGCGGTCCACTGCACTCGAACTCCGGGCTTCAGGCTCCACAGTTACGGACACAACTCAAGTCGCGCTCTGGTCTCGAAGCTGGCTTCACTGCTACACAAGACTGGCTTACTGACTGATGAATCACTCCGAGTTCACTCGCGTTTCTTCTTTTATAACCACAGCGACGTAGCCTGGAAAGTTCGAGTTCGCTATTTTTCCACTTCGACGGACTTCTCGGCCTCTCTAGGCAAGCAGAAGATGTGTGCGCAACCTCCCCTCGTGCGTCGCAGTAGTACACCACCCCTCTACCCTCTCAGCATCCAGACGCTCCTCTCGCCGCCACACCTAAGCGACCAACGGACACACTTTCGAACCCCGGTGTAGCTGTTTCAATATTTTCTTTAACTACAATTTGAACGAAAGCCATACATAAATTATATAATTCAGTATGCACCAAAATAAGATGAAATTTAGTTTTCTGGATGACACACAAAATCAGTAGTTCACTCATGCGTGACAAAAGAGTTTACACAAGAGATGCTAATTCTATCACATTGGGGCACTCCTGATCAAGGTTAGTGACTGTCTGGGCTGGGTTGGTATAGTTTGGGACTTTAGCAAAATTCGTAACGAAACCTAAGAATTAATTTCTTTGAATAATAGTGTTATGGGGACGTATTGACCAGCTGATAATCTTTCTCTCTTCATCTTATGCAAAAAAAAAAAAAAAAAAAAAATCTTTAAACTGATTCGAGTGTTTATGGTTTTGTTTTGAAATAGAGATCTATTAATTTCGTATTTTTCCAGGTAGGTGTATTTATTTGTAGATATGCAATCTGAAAGGAATCTGCCCATTAAATTAGGAGAATTTGCTGTATATAAATGAAAACATAGATGGCATAGGCCTATCTAGAAACATCTTCTGTATCACAGCTCCTGTAAATGCGTATTCTTGTTATAATTTCGAAATTTTTTTTGTATCACAATATTTCTCAAGTAAGAGTATAAAGAGGGAAAATATTCATGAATAACAAACTTCAGCCTAAAGCAAGATGAATCAGAAAATAATCCTTAACTCTACACCTTCATTTGAAAATGAGTAGTAAGTGGTGATGTGTTTATAAATGTTTATTAGATAAAGATCAAGATCAGGAATTGTTTCTATTCAGTCCATAATTTTAGACCTGACTACATTCATACTAAATTTCAGTCTTGTAAGAAAAGATTATAAGCAGCAGTACAGATGTGATACACATTTTGGAAGTTGTAGTCTGTTATAAATATTTCTTAAAAAATAACTCCCAGTAAAGTTTCTCAAAGATGTTTTAATTTCGTTCATAACAGTATCGTGTTAGGACTTTGTAGAATTTTTTGTGAATAAATATAAATAAAACAATCTTGTAATATCTAAATGTTCTTTTTAAGCCTACATTAAACATTAATGTTCCATGTTAATTGTTATTAACTGCATGGACACTCTTAAGTAGCTAAGCAAAAGTGACATCCATTCAAGCAGATGATGTGAAATGAAACTGCATGTCATAAATGGGGGGGGGGGGAATGTAAATATAATTGAAAATAAATTATTCCAAAGATGTGAGTTACTGTGTTTTGTATAGTCTGAAACTGCCCATAAGGCATTAACTTTGTGATGTTCTTTTTCCTCATACTCAGGTATAAAAAACTATGAAGCAAATATATGAAAACTTTCTAAAATTGCTTCAATTGGCCTTAAGTGAAGAAGCTTCTTTCCAAACTTAACAGTAAACATTTTTTTAAATTTAAAAATAATTGTCATTATCATGCTCTTGAAGTGCGTTATATCATCTTACTTTTTATTTTTGTTCATGTTATTACCTTTTGAGTAAATAGGTGGTAATATATTTACTTGCTGATCTTGGGGTTGCATCTGGGAGTGGGTTTGCTTCCCACTTCGGCTGATTATCTGGTAGGGTTTTTCCGAAATTTTCCCAAACTGTAAGGTGAATGTTAGATAATCTATGGCAAATCCTCGGCCTTATCTCGCCAAATACCATATCGCTATAACCAATTCTATCAATGCTAAATAACCTAGTAGGCTAATTGATACAATGTCGTTATACAACATACTAAAGTAAAAAAGAACGTGGAAAATGATGGTTCTGACCACGATTCATTCTCTTGCAAGGTGTAAATTTGAACAATATTTTATTTGTATATCAGTTAAATTTACAGTATGTAATAAAATAAACTAATTCTTTCAGAGGACATTGGAACTTTATGTAAGTGAAGTGGAGCAGAGACTTACACAGAAGCAAATTCTTCGTCAAGAGAATCAGGACGTTGCCAGTCTGCGACCAGATGAATCTTACTTCTCAAAATTGGATTCTAGTCTGAAGAAGAACACGGCATTTGTAAGGAAACTGGTGCGTACATGGAACATAATCTTGAAATTTGTTAGGTTAAAACCATTCCGAACTTAATATTCATTCACTTGTACTACAAGTCACGTATAATACAGTGTGCATAATAAGGTCAAATTCAACAGATATTTGTCCAAACTTGTGACAGACTGAAGTAAACAGTTGCATAAATATGGAATTTATTTCTGTTCCGAATAGTATGAGAAAAAGAAACTTTCTGTCTCTCTGTAATAAAGTAATTGTAGGTTCTAACATTAAAGTCACAGAAAAGAAAGGGAAACATTGTCGAGTATGACTTTATTGCATACAATGCCTCGTGTGTAAAAACTATCTATTTATTATATTTGTTTACGTAGTATTTTTTTGGTTATGACAGAATAACCCTTTTCATTCTCATTTGCAGACAGCGGATTTTCGAGCCCTACACAGCAAAAAGACATCACAAAACTTGGCTCATGGAGGGAGCTTAGCAATGAGTTCAAAATTCAAAATTTCAAATTATGGTTTATTTAACGACGCTCGCAACTGCAGAGGTTATATCAGCATCGCTGGTGTGCCAGAATTTTGTCTCACAAGAGTTCTTTTACATGCCAGTAAATCTACTGACATGAACTTGTCGCATTTAAACACACGCCATCAACCTGGGCCGGGATCGAACTCACAACCTGGAGCACAGAAGGCCAGCACTATATCGACTGTGCTACCGAGGCTGACGCAATGAGTTCAATGACCTCTCTGCATCTGATGTAGCCTAACGATCAGTATTAGGACCAAAGATCCACTGTCTGCTCATCATCCCTTAATTCTTAAAAAAATTATTAGGGTGATTTTGTAGAAGAAAACAAGCATGGTGGAATGATCATATCTCTATCTCTCCCCTTTTATTTCCTTTCTTTCCCAATCCCCCTCTCTCTCTAGTATATCTCTCTCCCTCCCTCAGCTTCTTCCTCATCTCCCATCCTTTCCCTCTCCATCACCAACCTCTCTGTGCCTGCGTAATTTTTAATATAGTAGAATTAACCTTCATATAAACTACGTCTGTGGTTCTCGAAATTATGAATGTTATAGATTCCTTAAATTTCATACTTCAATTTGCCAGACCCATAAAATGTGTTGTGTAACTTAGGTCCATACACATGTTCTACTCATTAAATATGTCCATCCTTAGTAAATATTATGTGGCAATATTAAATTTTAGTTTCAATTTTTGAAGATAGGCCTAATCTGAAAATACATAAATTCAAAATATTTTCCATTCTGTCAGGTTTTTCTGATAAAAATTAAATTGGTTTTTTAGATTTACTGCAAGGTGTTGAGCTGGTTGATATTACCTCGCTACTGCCAGTTCTGGGAAAACTTCAGTCTTATTCTGAATGATGAACACATTTAAAGTTCGACTCTGAAAACTGAATTTAGAGAATTTAAAAAAAAAAAAAAAAAAAACTAAAAATCTCAGATATGTAGGCAAGACTTGCAAGTCGAGAGAAGTCCCTCAGCTGAGCTCATCCCTGTTAAACCCTGTCCCTAATAAATCTGACACAAGCAAAAATGGTATAGTTTCCTACAAGATGAGAAAATCAGAGAACATGATTATGAGTGTTCTTTATCGATTTTCAGATCAGGGAGCTTATTCCCTGGTTCTAATCCCCAAAAATTCCACAGTTTTAAATTGCTCTCACACAAAAACACACACACATTCCAACTCTCACTCACTCACTCACACTATGAGAGAGAGAGAGAGAGAGAGAGAGAGAGAGACACACACACATACACTCTCTCCCTCCCCCCTCCCCCTCCTCCCTCCTCTCTCTCTCTCTTTTTTGTGTGTGAGAGTGTGATGTCCAATCAGTTACATGGACAGCATGATGTCATCATGTTATAAACAAGAACTATGAAGTATAAGTTGTGTAGTTTTTACTATGATTTATTGCGAGTATGGGTAAACTATAAGTCAAGAAGGCTAATATTCTATTTCTGATAAATGAAATGTTTTATTTATTTTATTCTGAAAGTGGCTAACAAAGTGTTTCCTTTTTTTCCCCCCTAAAGTTATCTCAAATAATTGTCTCATGTTACGGAAGCCACTGCTACTTAACAAGTGTTTTTATCAATTTGCAATCCTCATTTCGTTTTGGAGGTGGCAGCAATATCGGTCAATTATTGTTTTTCGTGAATTGATTAATATATCGGCTGAAAGTCTAAAAAAAAACTTTCTATGGTAATTAGAATCAGAGGAATTTGTATTTAAGTAAATAGGAATGTGTAAATATTAAGAAAACTTATATATATATATATATATATATATAAATTTATCTAACATCAAAATTACACGACCTATGGAAGGATACATATTAACTGTAAATCTTTTATCTGAAGTCAAAGAGACACTCTGAAGATTTGTCAGAATGGAAGTATTGAAGTGAAATATTGTGTTTATTCAATGAAAAAAAATGACAAATATATTGCAGTCTGGAAGTTATTTTGTTACAAATGTATGTGCATTGTTTGTTCTAAAGTTACATGTAACTGATGGTTTATGTTCACATATTGTATTGAATAGCAGACGTGTTTTATGTTTGCTTCTGTTTCAGTTTTCTACAAATGCTCAGTGAGCAATAATTCAATGAATGTAGAGACATTTTGTTGCATAGTATGCATTTGTGACATGGATATCAGGCTAATTTGGGTGTTATTTTGCTCAACAGAAAACTTTCACATGCAGTCAGCTTGATTCCCTGCTCAAGGATATGGCTTCACTGAATTTGACGAAGTATGTAAGTGAGGCTGCTTCCGCCATTGTGGAGGCCAAGCTGAAGATGACAGATGTTACAGCAGCTGTTGAGTTATGTAACACTTTACATCACATGTATGCAGAATTCTCTATGCACCTTCTTGAGAACTGGCACAGATTTTTGTCAATAAAGAAAGATGATAGGGTGAGTGAAAGCAATATCAATCTCAAAAACGTTTGCTACACCACTGCTGCGTACTTTTAGATTATAATTCCAGCATCAGCTTCTCATCAACAGGGTTACATACAAGAGTTGAATACATCAGTACATTTTTTTTTTTTTTTTTTTTTTTTTGGCGAAAACCCATTAGTAAGTTCAGAGTGATCAAGTCTTTTTGAAACACAGTCACCGGGCTGGTGCACATGATATTAGGTCAGATTCCATAAAACTTCAGTGAGTGAACAGTTTAATTTATGTTCCAGTACTTTTATTCCTGACTTTAATAGGAGTGATGAAAATTTTCCACTTAAATAATTTTTTTCCTCGCTGATTTTGCTAGTTTTGTAATACTGTACTAATAGGCCTATAATTATAAATTTTTCAGAAAATTGTCTCCTTATTAAGCATTTTTAGCTTACTCATTTTGCTAAATGATGTAATTATACTGATTTAATTATAAATTTTTCTATGAAATTCCCCTATTGAGGAATTTTTTCAGCTTATTCTTGTGCTAAATTTTATAATGTATTCATATAGGCCTATTTGTAAATACTCCTGAAAATTTTTCCTATTTTGTGTTTTTTTTAGCTTGATTTTGTTAATATTTGTAATTGTATTGCTGTAATTATGATATTCCGGAAAATGTTCTACCTAATAATAAAAGTTATTTCATTTATTATTAAGGAATATTTTAGAGTATTGTTGAGAATTGTGATTGTGTAATTCTGTGGTTCCAAGGCAAAATGTGATGTCATTATTTGTCAAAAAATGAGGTTTTGCGTTTTGTTGTGCATCCTGATGGTATCTTTATTGTATGACATGTATAGGTCCTATCTGTTTTTTTTTCTCTCACCAATTGTTATAAAACATGATTATCATGATTTTATACAATCGTTCAAACTTTAAATGCTCGTTTCTAAAAAATCTGTCTGACATGTCATATTTGGCTGGAGCCACAGAATTATCACTAATCTCTTATCCTGATTAGTAGATGAACTATATGCTGCTCAAATTGCCACCATTTACACAACTTATTTTGAACGTGAAACATTTATGTGGGCACCTATTCAAAAACTAATTTGTGATGTGAACAAATTGAGAGAAAATCGAAACATTTTCCTACTTCATTGAGTTCTGAGCTCGCACTGATAGATGTGCAATATGGACAGCCTGTCCTTGGACATAGGTATGCACTGTGTGATGCTTCCTTATGGTGCCATTATACTGAAACTAATGATGGCCAAATGAGGCCGACATCCGATGCTGCCTAATCCTACATCAGTCTGGAGAGGTCTAATATATGATGCAATTTATTTCAGAAAATATATTTAAATAAAAATTGGATCTTAGATATATGCTTTTTCTGGTACTGGCAGTGGCTGTCATCATCGTCATTGACGTCGTCGTCATCATCACACCACCACCACCATGATTGGCTTATCTTACAGAAGGATTTTGTTAGTTACAGTTGTTTGGTTATGTTGATGATGATGATGAAAAATATATTTGTATTTCTATGATGTAGAAAACTGTGATCTTTGTCTATACAGTTACATATATCTCATTTCTTTTCCAGTCCATAAATCAAAGCAAACTACGTGTTGACCTGCGGTTCTATGCTGAACTGATCAATGTGGGTATTTTTACACATAAAGAAGGTTTGCCTTTATTGGGAAACGTTCTGACTGTTCTTGTCAACATGGACAGAGAAGAACATAACAATGTCAACATAATTCTCAGCTTCTGTAGGCACTGTGGTGAAGATTATGCAGGTAATTATTACATTTCAACTTCTTTTTCGGTAGGATACTGCTGCAAAAATTATAGAATAACTTTTGCTCTGCTTATCATGTGTTATTTGTGAATAGGTTGTGTAGGTAAATTATTATATTCTGTGTTTTAAACACAGTGCATTATTTTATAAACTGAAATTTGGTAGATCATTTGATCAGTTATCCATCAGAATTTAGTGACAGTTAAGAGAAATTAATTACATTATTTTAGAACTATTAATGATGTTAATATAAGGTAATAGTGTACAGTTTTAGAAAAAAGTTTGTCATGCAGTACTGTAAAAGTCCAGAAAGAAGGCTGTGCGCATGATTAGACATACAATGAGACAAAAATAATTTCATTACCTCAACTATTCCTTCTCTTGTTAATCAAGCCCCTCGTCCTCTGATCATGCTCTCTGCCTCCTTTCTGGGACTTATAATGTATCTGTGCGACAAAACTTTTTTTCTAAGACTACATCAGTGTAAGAATAATTTCATTCATAGTCTCATAGAAAAGCACAAGTCCAAAAAAGTACAAGTCTTCTGGTATCGATCAAATTCCAGCAGAACTAATACAAAAGGGTAGGAACGCATTATCTACTGAAATTTATAAGCTTGTTCTGAAAAAGGGAAAAGAGAATGGTACCAGGACAATGAAAGGAGTTCATAATCATACCTATCTTTAAGAAGGGAGGTAAAGAATAACTGTAGTAACTTTCGAGTAATATAACTTTTATTGACGTCATACAAAATTTTGTCTAGTATTCTTTTGAGAAGATTAACACCATATGTAGATGAAATTATTGGGGATCATCAATGCGGTTTTTATATTCGACAGATATTGGAGAAAAAATTTGAATATAAGGGCACAGTACATCACTTATTCATAGATTTTAAAAAGGCATATGACTCTCTTAAGAAAAAAGTTTTATGTAATGTTCTTATTGAATTTGGTATTCCCAAGAAGCTAGTTCGATTAATTAAAATGTGTCTCAGTGAAACATACAGCAGAGTCTGTATAGGCCATTTTTTGTCTGATGTTTTTCCAATTCACTGTGGGCTAAAGTAAGGAGATGCACTGTCACTTTTACTTTTTAAGTTTGCTCTAGATTATGTCGTTAGGAAAGTTCAGAAAAACAGAGAGGCTGTGGAATTCAACGGGTTACATCAGCTGCTTGCTTATGCAGATGACATGAATGTGTTAGGAGAAAATCCATAAACTATTAGGGAAAACACGGCAATTTTAGGCGCAAGTAAGAAGATAGGTTTGGAAGTAAATCCCGAAAAGACAAAGTATATGATTGTCTCTCATGACCAGAATATTGTACAAAATGGAAATATCAAAATTGGATATTTATCCTTTGAAGAGGTGGAAAAATTTAAATATCTTGGAAGAATAGTAACAAATATAAATGACACTTGAGAGAAATTAAAGGCAGAATAAATATGGGAAATGCCTGCTATTATTCAGTTGAGAAGCTTTTGTCATGTAGTCTGCTTTCAAAAAAGCTGCAAGTTAGAATTTATAAAACAATTATATTACTGGTTGTTCTGTATGGTTGTGAAACTTGGACTCTCACTTTGAGAGAGGAACAGAGGCTAAGAGTATTCGAGAATAAGGTGCTTAGGAAAATGTTTGGAGCTAAGAGGGATGAAGTCACAGGAGAATGGAGAAAGTTACACAACGCAGAACTGCACACATTGTATTTTTCACCTAACATAAATAGGAACATTAAATCCAGACGTTTGAGATGGGCAGGGCATTTAGCCCAAATGGGTGAATCAAGAAATGCATATAGAGTGTTAGTTGGGGGACCTGAGCGAAAAATACTTCTGGAGAGGCTGAGACGTAGATAGGAGGATAATATTAAAATGGATTTGAGAGAGTTGGGTATGATAGTAGGGACTGTATTAATCTTGCTAAGGATAGGGATCAATGATGGACTTATGTGAGGGTGGCAATGAACCTCTGGATTCTTTAAAAGCAATTTGTAAGTAAGTAATTGATAGTTGTAACTAGTTAAAATGAATTGGTAGTAAGGCTAAGAACTACAACTCTCCAGCAATCTAAAAACATGTAAGAACATACTCTTAACACAGAAAATTCTGCGAGAATGTGCGAGATCTGGTTGCTTAGCCACAGAAAAATGTCTCCATCATTTCAGTCTCTCAGACATAACTTTCTGCAGGAAATGCAACGAAGAATTAGACACGAATGAACACATTTTCATACATTTCATATCCATAACTATTACGTGGGACAATCTTCAAAGTTAATTATATTACTCCAACAGGCAACGAAATATAAGAGTTATTCTAAGTGAAATCGAACACTTAAGAAACACTACATTTTTATAAAAGATTCAGACTTTTTTTTTAATATACATTTTGTACGTCGAAGTAAGTAGCCGCACAGTGTCAATTTTAATCTAACATTATTTCTTACAAGTCTGGTCACAGTTAAATTTATAGAAATAGGTGGTAAAAGTGTGCTGTAAGTGCTTCTTTCTCTTAATCTGTAATATGATACAGGTTTAACTTATAGCTCATTTTAAAGCTTAAAAGTGGTTTTTTACGCTGTATAATATTAAATCTAATTGAAACTTAAAAAAATGCATTTTTTTTAATGTTTTTAACATTAATTTTGAAAATAGAAACTTAAAATAATATTTTAAAAGGATTTTTTTTTATTATTTGTTCTAATGGCCACCCAAGCTTTAAAGTGGCATTCCTTTTAGAACTATATGAAATAAATGTTTATCTGAGATGCATCACTCTGTCCTCCGAAGTAAGGCTTATCGTGCAATCGACAAATTACTTGATGTTCGTGGCCTGATCTTTTTTGATTCACAATAACTTTATGTGCTTAATGGCGTTCTGAGAGTTGAATACATCTAGACGAAAAAGAAGAAGAAAAAAACAAATGAGCCATGTAATTCGTTACCTTGACCCACATATAGGCCTCAATTTATTATAGTCTTGATTATTATGATTGTCGAACTTGGAGCCAATTTTTAAGAGATTTTCCTATGCTTAGGGATATGTTTGTAGACTATAAAATTAATCCGTCTGTGCAATATGTGTTCTGTCCCCAATCACAGGATTGGTGCCAAGGAAGATACGAATGCTGGCAGAGAATTTTCAAGTGGCTCTACCCAGAAGTAAATTACTCACAAAGGAAAAGCAACGTAATGTAAAAACTTTGTTGAAAGATTATTATGCCTCCTTAGTAAAACATGTAATGAAGGTATGTTTTATTCTTGCATTGAAATATGTAAAAAGTTTCCATAAATGTGTAAATTAAGGTGAAGTTGTTGTAGTTACACTAATTTTTCTGGTTAGTTACATTAATATGCTCATTGGCTGAGAAGGAATCCTGTAACAAATGACTTTCCATTGAAATTTGAAACCAATTTCATGTTCATACTTATAAAATACAAAAGGTACTTAACTATTAATATAATGTTACTGATTTGCTTTTCAATGAATGAGGTTTCATTTTCCTAATATGTCAATGTTTCAGCGTGCATGATGCTGACCATATAATCAGGAAGTGAAGCAGTTCATGAGTAACTTATATGAAATTCAGGCTTTATTATTTTATATCTAGTCAGCTAAAACTAAGTTAATGAAAAGATAACCACACTGGGATCTGTGATAGAAGCTTATCATTCTGCAAATTTTAGGTCCCTGGTATTGACTGTAATTATTATACTTCTGGTGGACAAGATTGGAGGGTGAGAGTATTTTCATGGGTTCTCTCATTTTTTCAACATTATAAATTTAATTTCACTAACTGTCCTACTTCATCTGTTGCCTTCATTCCTTAAAAGAATATGGCAGAAAATGGCATCTGATATTAAGTAACTTTTCACTATAATTGCACAATATTCCAGGTCATTCATTTTGTTCGTCAGGTTTTGTGTCACGGTTCAGATGTTTCAGTATTTTATATATCTGTGGTTCAGATCTAGTTATGTCATTTTCAATCCATTATGTAAATTTACTGTTATATCAACTGCCTTAAGTGAAATTTTGTCAATTCAGTTACAGTTTGCAAAAAATTATTATTATTTTTTTTATTTTGTTGAGTAAAATTAAATTTATTTTAATACAATTTAAATTAACATTACGACAATTTTTATATATATTTTACTGCTAATATTTGTGATAATATAGACACCATGACTAATGATTTCAGTCAAATGCCTCTACATTAAATAAATACATATGAGGGATTTTTTTTTCAACCTCTGATAGGACATTAAATCAAAACCAGAGAAACCAGAGTGAACAGCAAAATGGTTTTATGGACAAAAGTTAAATAGTCTATAAGCTAGTTTTCAACATAATTACTATGAAGGTTGAGACATTTGTCATTCCAATGCACCCAACTTTTTCAATACCCTCTGCAAAAGAGTTGCTGCCTGTCTGTTGAGCTAGGTCTGCATGGCGTCCCAAAGCTCCTCATAGGAGTGATAATCAAACACTTCCCATTGGAATCAATGAAGTTCTTTGGTTGATACAGTAGAATGCAGATGGACATTGTCATAAAGCAAGACAACACCTGAAGACAGCATGCCTCTCCATTTGTTTTGAATGCTCTTCGTAGTCTTCGCAATGTCTCACATTATGCATTTGCATTGATTGTGGTCCCTGGCTCTATAAAATCAGCCAGTACCGGTAACACATCTTGCTGGTCCCAAAACACTCTAGCCATCAACTTTTTGTTTCTGAATGTGTGTTTAAACTTTCCGGGCTTGTTTGGGGAATTGGGGTGTATCTACTGTTATGACTGCTGTTTGGTTTCTTCATTGCTGAAACGAACTCATGTTTCATCACTTTTCACAATTTTATTTAAAAACTGTTCTTCATTGGCTTCATAATACAGCAGAAACATTAAGGCTGATGCTATTTGCTGATTCTTGTGGTTGTCAGCATTGTGCATAAATTTTATGAAGTCTAAGGTGTTGTGTAAAAATGGTATAGAGGACTGATCTTGAAATTTCGAAAAAGTCTTTGGACAGTTCAGAAATCGTGAACCAATGCCTCTTGCGAACCACTTGATCCACTTGCTGCACATGTTCATCTCTAGCCACAAACTTCCGTCCTTGACTAACTTCATCATGAATATTCATTCACCACCTCTAAATTTCCTGCATTTTTACACCACGCCATCACTCATAAAGTTTTCACTATACACACGGCTCATTCTATGGTGAATTTCCGATGCATTATGCCTCTCTCTCTGTAGAAATCGAATAACACTGCGCAACTCGCACTTGGCAGGAGAGTCAATTGTACTACGTGCCCATATCCAAGCTTCAACTGAAGAGTTGGCCTTGACAATGGTGGTGGTAATGGCGAGGGGGAAGCCAATCACGCTGCGTGATGTCCTGCCATCTATCACTTCACGGACCACCTGGCGGTACCATCGGAGGTTGAAAAAAAAATAGTCCTCATATAGACATCATGATATATGAACAGAAGGATAAAAGGCGTGACATTCACTTGTGTCATTTTTACTTGGAGAAATTTGGTTTCTTTTTCTATCCCTCTCTCCTCTTCCTCATTCTTAGTTACAAGTAGTTCCACTGTCAGTGGTAAGGTTAGGCTTTGGTTAGCAGATAGAATAATGACAAGTAACCCCTGTGTTTGTGATAAGGTTAGGTAGACTTTGATAAGCAGTTAGATTGGTTACAGAGGAATGGATGGATTAGTGACAGTTAGCTCGACTGTCAGTATAAGGTTAGGTTAGATAGGGTTTGACGAACAGATAATTAGTGACAAGTCAGTGATAAGGTTAGGTAGGGTTTGATGAGCAGATAGATTAGTGAAAAGTGGCCCACTGTCAATGATAAGATCACGTAGAGTGTGGTGAGCAAATAGATTGATAACAAGTAGTCCAATTCTCAATGATTAGGTTAGGTATGGTTTGATGGGCAGATAGATTAGTAACAAAATAGTCCCACCATCAGTGATAAGGTTAGGTAGGCTTTCATGAGATATTTTAGTGGCAATTAGCCCTTCTGTCATTCATAAGATTAGGTGGGGTTTGATCAGCAGATAGATTAGTGACAAGTAGCTCCACTCTTAGTGATAAGTCTAGATAGGGTTTGATGAAGATAGTTATTATAAATTAGTAAAAAGTAGCTTCACTGTCACTGAGAAGGTTAAGTAAGGAGAGATTAATGCCAAGTGCTTCGCGCAAAATTGGCACAAGTGAATGTGAGGCCCATTAACCCTGTATTCTATGATCTGTGACGTAATTTACACTTTTCGCGATATTAATTTAGTTATTCCAGTTTCAGATTTTTAATTGAACCTCTGTGAACATGCCAGCAATAATCCCCCCCCCCCCACTTGTGTTTGTGTCTTTCAGGAACACAGGGATCTTCAGGCTTTTGAAAGACAAAATAAAAAGATCTTACAGACAAGAGGAGAACTAAGTGGAGAACGAAAAGAGAAATGGGAGACTTTGAAATATTCCTATGAACGACTTCAGACTGGAATGACTACATTTGCAGAAATTCTTGATGAAGATGTTCCTGAACTCCCAGAGGATGGTATGCTTCCACGTACGTTGCAGTTGGGGTGTCTTGTATGGTGTGGTGCTATTCTGTAGAAATATTGCTTCATGTATTGTGTGCTGCATGTTTTTGGTAAGGTGACAGGAGTTTACATTCAGTTTTAACATATTTTGTTATATCAGTATGAGTTTCATTACATTTACTTGTATTAATTATACAGAATCTTAATTATTGTTTATAGATTTCTTTATCATATTATTAATGTTTTGTTAATGCACTGTGAAAGTTGAACACCCGAGTAGAGTCTTCTTAGTGCTGTTAAGATTTTCCAAGTACCAGCAAACTCAGAAGGAAAGATGTGATGTACAGTTTCCCAAAAAAGGAATCAGATGACTCTTGGTGATGCGAAAGTATAAGTTCTATAGCTCAGTTCACACGATATAGATGTAACCATGCAGGACGACATCTGGCAGTGCATGCGTTTTTTTACCCTATTCCAAAGTACATATCAGTAAAAATGTTATCAGTTATCTATCCATTTCTATTACAGGTCCCTGATTATATCACATGATCTTTTATCTTTCATGATGAAAGTATGGAAGGAACTGTGTGGCAAAAAGTCACTTATCATAGGGGGAAAAAACAATGTTATTATGAAATGATAAATGTAGAGCAATGACAAAAATCACAAGGACCACTAGAAAGATAACAAGAACCATGAAAAGGACAAGACAAGGACCACAGTAAGGATCACAAGAACCAGGACCAAGAAATGGACTATGAGAAAGACAGCAAGAACCACCATGATAAGGATCACGAAAAAGACAACAGTAACTACCATTATAAGGACTACGACAAAAACAAAGACGAAGACAAGGATGACAGGAATCACGACATGGATCACGACAAGCACCACAATAAGGACCATGATAAGAATCACGACACGGACTACAAGGATCACGACATGGATTACAAGGATCACGATAAGGACCATGAGACTGTTAATCCCAGGACTCTGTAAAACTCAGTTTTAACGTTATTAAAGATATAGAAAAAACCTCACTGGTATAGCACTCAAACCTGCTCCCTCCCACATGACACAAAGAAACTTTAGCCAACTGAGCTATTGAGATGAGATGGAAGGCGTCTCTTCTGCGGGGCATGTCGATCTCGCCATGAAGGCCCAAATTTAGATGTTACTGCACGATTTATATATATAATTTATCTATTTTTACGATACATTTAAATTTTTTGCAGTTTTTAAGTAAGTTTCGGAACTAGTTCCAACAACAAACCAAATAGATTGAATTTAAATAACAGAATTATGGTTATCTTGTGTATCTGGACTCCGAGCTTTCGATCATGTGCAGTGTCTTGTATCTGGAACTTAGAATATTCCATCATCTCATTCCTTTTTGGGGAACTGTACATGCAATTTTCCTTGTAGTCTGACTTACCTACTTAAAATTCACAAATTAAGTGCGAGCTCTTTTGTGTATCACAAGTTACATTTTGATTTGGTACTTCACTTTCTCAATGTATGAATTATAAATAAATTATTGTGATGAAAAAAATTCCATTAAAAAAATTGATGGAGATCTGTTTCCAACATTCATCGTAACAAGCAGTATAGTTTCTGACATGCCATTTGTACGCGTAAACCTTTTCAATTAATAAATCTATTTAGATTTTGTATGTATTGATTATATAAAGGCTAATGTGGCTGGTAAATATCCCAGTTAAATTTAAAAATATTTATTCAATAAATATAGACAAAAGCATGCAATTATTTATGCTTATAATTTTGTTAATTATTTTTTCGTATAATCTTCTAACTAATGTTCTGGTTGATACATCTATTATCAGGCAGTATAGATGAGGAGGCGAGACCTGAAATGTGAGCTGTGTGAGAGGGAAAGTAATGAGCCATCAGAAAGAGAGTCTCTTTCGTGATGGTTATTATGAATCTACCAACACGGAAATTCATCCCAGGCTAAAATATATCCTTCACCTCTATATCCATTGGTGATATAGCCATGGCACATGATAAGAACACAGGACAGGTCTTGCCTCCTCGGCTGTACATCTCACTTGACTGTGTGTCTGAGGTAGAACAATTTTATTGTTTCATATTATCTCAAGTCTAATTAGTGAACTATGTTACTAGTCAGCGATATGTGCAATGGAGGAAGAAAGAAACTGGCCACTCTACCCCATTATCTCCTGGCTTACTTGCCTCATGAGTGATGTCTTATTGGTGTTGTTATGGCCAGTGCTACCGGTCATCAGTTATGTTATGTATGCCCATTTTCTGGCTGCTCACTCCTTGAATAGTGAGATCGGTATGAAGTTTCTAGCTCTGGTCATTACACATTAGGTGATAAGAGATTTTTTTGGACTATCTTAACAATTTACACACTTCTATAAATAGTTTCAATTTCACTTCGAAACTAATTTAAAACAACTGGAGAGAGCTATGTGTTATTATCCGACTTTTCTTTCATTCCAAAGTAGACATAATTTTATTGCACATAATTTTTAGGTTTCTTCCTTTCTATTGGTAGAATAGAATTCTGATCTCATCCAGTTGGAATGTCTTGGGATCTGCTAACCACTTGCATGACGAGAATGAAAGGGTGTTTGAAATCATGAAGTTTTAGGATTGGTTCACTGCACAAAGCGTCTCGCAGGGTGTCAAATGCCTGTTGTTGCTCATCTGTCCATTCAAACTTTACATCCTTTTTTTATTAAATTTGTAAGAAGTTTAGCTATCTCAGCAAAGTTGCAAATATGACGCTTGTAATAACCTGGCATTCCTAAAAAGAATCAAATCTTAATCTCGCTCATGGTAAATAAACATTTTAGAAGGTTGATTTTTAACTTAGATTCTCGCATTTTTTTCAAATCTCCTCTAAATTTAAAATTTAAAGTATGTTTTATTTAAAGACAGTCATAACTGCTGAGGTTATATCAGCGTCACTGGTGTGCTGGAATTTTATTCTGCAGGAGTTCTTTTACATGCCAGTAAATCTAGTGACATGAGCCTGTCCCATTAAGCACACTTAAATGCCATCGACCTAGGCCGGGATCGAACCCGCAACCTCGGGCACAGAAGGCCAACGCTATACCACCTGCGCCACCCAGGGCGACAATCTCTATCCTTTCAGCTGTTTAGTATGTGTAAATCTCTGCAAAGTCTAACCTTGTTCTTGCGATTCGGGGATCATTTCTTCACAAGGACAATCAGAGCACTCCAGGTTGAACTGGATGAGCATATTATATTTTTGTCTAGCATATCCATTATCATTTCCCTTGCTTTTTTTTTTCAAGCTACACTGTATTCTGTAGTGATTCACCTTTATTGGACGGGCATTACCCATCTCTATTCTGTGTTTTACTTTATGCATACATCCCAGCTTATTGTCTTTCGGGTTTTGGAAAATGTCATTATCAAGCAGTACTTTTTTTTATTTTTCTCGTGATCGCCTAAGTGACTCAGGTCTATGATATCTAGGATTGTTGTCTGTTCTGACATTTTTTATTGCATTAGCTGCATAGCGCCTTCTGATAACTTATCTCCTTCACTTCCTGGCTGTGAAGATTGTACATATGCTACTCCCAATTTCTTATTCTTAGGGATCTTGATGGATTCATTCGAACAGTTTAACAGGAATCTTAATCTTCCTTGATTCATGGGGAAAGAACGAATTGATTACCCGAGCTACATAAATGGAGTTTATTAGGTTCTAACACTGTGATTTCCTCTGTGGAACTTTGCTCTAATCCTAGCCAATGGTGTTCTTTTATCTGTGCAAATTTACTCTTTACAGTCACCTCACTCCTCAGAGTGATCTTAACATTTGTGCTGTAATATACAGGAATCGGATCCTCGCTTACTTTTGGGGAGTCTTCTAAATGATCTGTCATTTCCACCTCTCCTTGTCCTACTTGATGAGAGCCACCGATATAGTACAAAATCTGGTGAGAGACTGTTTTTGGTGATCAGATCGAAGTCTTCGCTCTGCGCCCTTTCTCAACAAGTGGGCTGCTGCAACATTTGTTCTTCCTTCGTTTTGTAAGGAGTTCTCTATTTACAATGTTGACATTGATTTCATTTACGCTCAGAAAATCAAGACCTAGGATTCCGTCTTGTTTCACACTAAGGGGACATATCGTAAATCTATGAGGAATGTATTCTATGCTTAAAAATTCAAGGGATACTTCTTGTGAACCATGTGTCAATAATCTATGTCCCATTACCCCAATTGCAGCCACTTCTGTTTCCTGTAACTTGCTATTTGAAATGCCTGGTTTCAACACTAATACTGTAGCGCTTGTGTCTACTATAAGATGAATCAGCCTACCTTCAACATTCACTATGACCAGTAACTCCACTGGGCCTTGCAAGTTATTTGGGCATAAAGTGTTTAATTGCATCTTGTTGTTGGAACATTCAACAGGGGCTTTCACATTTCTCTGTTTTGTTAGCTCATTTTTTTCTTTCTACAGTCTTTCATCATATGTCCTAACTTCTTGCAGTAAAAACAAGTGTGGATTTCATTGTCTAGAGTTCCATTCGCAGTGGGGTTTTGCTTAAGTTGTGGGGGTGGACCTTGCCCTTGGGGTGTCTTATACATGCTTCCTGGTACCTTAGTTCTACAATTGCGAGCAATATGACTTTCCGATTACAAGAATTACACTTGATTTCCCTTTTAACTATAAAAACATTTTGTCCTTGAGCTTTGTGCTGACGATTTTGTCCATTGCTCTGCTGCTCATTATTTCGGAATTAAACTGCTTCACGCGTCGTCTGTGGCATGCAAAGACGAGCCTGGCAACCGACCTTATTCTTAAGTCTACCCATGTATGTGGTAAGAAGTCATCTTTCAGCTTCCTGATCTAATACACATTTCTCGATGGTGTCTTCTGTGGGTTTTATTTTTTTAAAGAAAGAGCTTTTACCCTATCAGGGAATGCTTCCGGCGATTCGTTTTTCTTTCAGTTGCCATTTGAAGTCGTGAATAGTGATAATTTTCCAGTAATTTCTCTTTAAACCGCCCTTCGAATGGTTCGCAAAATTCTCTGTACATAAAATTAGGACCTGATAGATCAGGATGGCAATGTAGAAATTCAGCGGCCGCACCCACTACTTTAAGCTTAGCAATGTGTATTTTATCCCTGTCATCCAGATTTCCCATGGTAGCGGCTGCGTCTATACTGTTAACGAATTCCTTCACTGGAAGGCTAGTTGGGGGAAGACTAGTTGGGGCACTGCTCCATTCTTTCAGAGAACCAGCTATCATTAAATCTTTTCTTCTAGGTGGAGCCTCGATCAACAGTTGATATTGTTGCTAGAGGGAAGCAAGCTGTTGCCTTAACAGATCTGTTTCTGCCATGTTTGATATAATAAATTTTCTGTCAAATTAACAGCGAGTAACAATTGATAGGAGGGATACAGAAAAGCACATCAATTTAATGAACACAAAAACACAATCAATACACATGAAATAACCTAGCAACTGAAAATAAATAAACACTTTAGTAACACTAGCCTGATGTGTTCCTGTTTCTGACTTTAATTGTCGCAATCACACTCCCACTTCTGACACCAGATTTGTTATGAACAGTGCTACCGGTCATCAGTTATGTTATGTTTAGGTTCTGACACCAAGTTTGTTATGCTCGGTCCTACGGAACACTAGTTTTCTTATGATCAGTTCTGACACCAAATTTATTATGGCTCTACTTATTAGAGCACATACTATATACTCAGAATACTCAGGAAGGTAATGGTCGAGCTATTATCTCAAATCGGTACTGCGTTTACAAGACAGGATCATAGGCTAGGTCAGGCATGAAAAATATTAACTTAAGCAAATCAAATAATTCCCTTCACTGGTTATACTATAATATATTGTAAAACTTTCTCGATTACATGTATTACACATTTAGATATATCATGAAATAACTATACACAAGTTAATAAAATAATTTGCAAATCTTCAACAGATTTAGTTAGATTTACCCAGTTACATTACTTGATCTATGAAAGAGAATCTTGGGTATACCCAGTTACATTAGTTTAAAAAGGTAACATGCCATGAAGTCACTTGGGGGGCATGGAGGTAGAGCTCTGACCGCATGAAAACAAAATAATATGAAAGTCTCAGTGTCTTTATTTGATTATATTCAGATACAATTAATGAATCAAACTTTGGAAATAATATGAAAACACTAACAGAATTCATCTACAAAGGCGTTTGTTGGCTGAGTTGCCATTCGGCTTGAATAGCTGAGTATTGATGTTAGTACTGTCAGTCAAAATATCTATTGAGGTATTACCAGTCACAAACCTCGGAAAAATCCCTTATATCTAAGTTGTTACTTTCAATGTAGAACTTTGACTTACACACAGTTCACTACGCCTTAAGCACTGATTTCCTTGTTATAATCTGAGAAGTGAATTACCCTGACACTTAGTGGAATTTGGTATAACGAATGTATTGTCACTATAACTTTAACTATTACCAGAACAATAGAAATTGATAAAATTAATGCATTGTGACTTCATGTTACTAATAACAACTAGTAAATACATTGTGGCTTTGTGGTAAATACGTTATGACTTTATAGAACTAGTAGCAACTGATAAACACGTAAGTTTATGGTACATCTCCTGGCACTACTAGCAATTGGTATAAGATAAAATATTATAACTTTCATAAGTCGAAAGTTCTTACGTTGACGATGGTGGACCCCATAGCCCCAGCTTCTGTTGGTTGACTTACATGGTTCTGGCTCGTCTTGTGCTCTTGCAACAACTGAACTGAACTGAACTGACGTCTACCGAAATCTCCGGTTTTATAACATTGATAATGTCATGACGCTATCCTTGTCACGGGAAAAAGCATAGTTACTACTGAGATATATTACATATGTGTCAGTCTTACTGTCTACATATACCCTAGATTTGCGTTATTTTAACATAGGCCTATAGGTAAATGATGGATTCTCTGCTGTCAGCATGGTGTCTCTCTAGCTTCCAAAGCAAGAGTGGGGTATGAAGCTCTCTAATCACGCATGTGCTACTTGGCTCATAGGAGATAAGGGTGTAGTAAAACCTGGCACAAATCGCAATGCTGCACTTTCACTGTATGCAACGGGCCTGGCGATGTAAGTCTGCTCTTGGCCGTATGTTAGAATCACCTTACTTGCTGGCGAGTTACAATCTGTCGCGAACTTTTTAATACATGGTGTTGTTCGTAAAACTTGGTATGAAACTTACGAGTTATCTATGACCACCATAATTTATCCCTTAAATTAGCAGGGCATGACAGTGTCATTTATGAGGTTCCAAGCAGTCTGCAGACTGCTCACTAAACATACAATCATATATTTTCCATATAAAGAAATTACAGTTGGGACGTTCGTTCTGTGCCGGTGAGAATCATGTGGTAGCTAGCCAGTGAGCCTACACTCTCGCGCATGCGCAGAATATGGCAAGTGGCCAGTCTCACAGAAAGCCTTGGCTGTGTAACATCGTCCTGCCACGTGCGTGATAATTGCTGTTTGTTAGTTTAGTTAGTTCATATTCATATTGTTTATTTATTATCGTGGCAAATTGCAGTTGTGTGTGTTTGTGTAGACTAAAATGCCTCCTATTCAGTCTAAACTTGGTGCAAAAACACTGCATAGCCAAACTCGGGAAGTTGTGAACAATATACATTCTTTCATGAAGAGTGAAGCAGCTTCTGGAGACTTTTTAATACCGCTGAAAAAGGTGCAAGAACGAGTGAGTGCAGCAACTAAAGTGCCCGAAAGAACAATAAGAAAGATAATTAAAGAAGGGAAACAGTGTGAGGAAGAAGGGACCTCTTTTGGAACGCCCGGTAAAGTTCATCGTGTACCGAAACGCATCACAGATGTTGATGATTTTGATAAAAGAGTTATACGACAGACAATTTATAATTTTTATATAAATGACAAAACAGTGCCCACTGTCAGTAAACTGCTACCTAAACTAAAAGATGCCATAAACTTTAACGGCGGTAGTACAAGTTTAAAGATCATTTTACGTGATATGGGGTTTAAATGGAAGAAGACAAGAAATAATAAACCGGTATTACAGGAAAGGCATGATATTCGAGAACAGCGCGTATCATATTTACGCGCAATAAAGAAATACAGAGAAGAAGGTAGGCCTCTAATATACGAGGATGAAACGTATATTCATAGCACGCATACAAGACCAAAAAATTGGAGTGATGACAAAACCTCAGGTTTACTGGCGCCTATTTCGAAAGGACCTAGGCTTATTATTGTTCATGCAGGGGGTCGAGCGGGTTTTGTACCTGGCGCATTTCTGATGTTTAAATCGAACAGGAAAACTGGAGACTACCATCTTGAAATGAATGCCAACAATTACCAGAAGTGGATAACGGAAAAGTTGATTCCGAATTTGCCCCCTAGATCTGTTTTTATAATAGATAACGCACCTTACCATAACGTGCAGTTGCATAAAGCTCCCTCAAGTAATTCAAAGAAAAGTGATATGCAGGACTGGCTTAGAAGAAACAATGTGCAGTTTCAGGAAAATATGTTGAAAGTGGAGCTTTACGGGCTCATTAAAACACATAAGCCACTTCATAAAACTTACGTGATTGACAATCTCTTAGCTATGAATGGACATTGTGTACTCAGATTGCCGCCGTATTCACCTGAGCTAAATCCATTGGAATTGATTTGGGCAGATATCAAGCAGTGGGTAGCCGGTCAAAACACAACTTTTAAATTAGTGCAAGTGATGAAATTGTGCCAACAACGGGTTGATGACATCAGTGTAGAAAAATGGGAAAAAGTATGTGAACATGTTGAAAAAATCGAAGATGAATGTATTGAACAGGAAGGAATTATGGAAAATGTAATTGAAAGCTTCATAATTACGGGCGGAGACAGCAGTAGTGAAAGCGACGACAATGAAGATGATGATCATAACGAAAATCACGACGACAATGGTGGTGATATATCTGGTATCGAAAGTTTGTCTGATGATTAGATATATTGATTGCGTCTGTTTCTCTTCATTGCTATATAATTGAACCATGGATATCATGTTATGTTTATAATCAGTTTGTATTTATTATGATAACACGTGTGATGTGATAAGTGATACTGGACAACTGTGAGTGGAATGCGCTGTTCATCGCACATCCTGGAACCAACTGCGCATGATGATGTCACTACACGCTGCAGATCCCAGCCGAGGCGGTAAGTCACGTGTTTCTATAAACTCACTCTGTTGCTCAAGTAACCAAGCACACCAGCACAGAACGACCGTCCCAACTGTACTGTATTTGCTGTGGAAATTTCCATATTGAGGTTTAATAATAATTGTTAATAAGCATCGATATTCCCTGCATAAAGAAGGATATGGGTAAAACAATGGTACTGTAACTCACATTTGTAGATATTCGTATCTAAGTACAGATAAACAGTGGTGAAATTGTAGTAAGCAAAATTAAGTTATGAATTCAAGCATATGTTGATGGATGGCAGCTTCTCCTTTCTTTGTAAACGTGTAGACTGCTACTAAAACACTTAGGCACGAATGACCCATTGTGCACCCCATAAACTGGAAATCAACCCAGGACATCGCAATGCTGCTGGGTTTTATTTCCTGAAATTCTTTGGGAAACGACATATATTTCCTGAGATGTTGGGAAACGACATATATTTCCTGAGATGTTGGGAAACGACATATATTTCCTGAGATGTTGATGTCTGATGTGGCTTAAACCCGGACAGTCTAGCAAAATTTGAGCTGATGACTCAACATTCATTCTACATTTCCTACAAGTTGGGTCATTAATGAGATCCAATATATGTAGATTCTTATTCAGATCGCTGTGTCAAGTCAGAAATCCGGTTACTCATCTTTCTCCTTTCCAGAACTAGGAGTTGTTTTGTTAAGTTAGGTATTGGTTTTCCAGTAAGAAGTTTGGTCTGTCTCATGGCTGGTAGAGATCTCCAGGCTACAAGTAAACCTTTCATCAGGAATAATACAGACAGAAGGATTTACATATTGAGCAGGAATCATATTGTCCTGTCTCATACCTGCAACAGGATTGATACCCATTGCTTTTTTACAAATACGTGTATGACCAAGTGCTTCCTCTCTCTCGTATCTATTGGCCAAGGTCTTGGAGTCGAGAGGTAACTAACATGGCTGCGTTTTGAGTTCTCAGATCCAGAAGAGAGAAATACAACAGTTTCTCAAAAGCTGTGGTTGGTGTATTTCTCATGACTCTCGTAATACCTAGACATACAAGCTATTGTATGCATTCCAATAAGGTCCTTGTTTGAGAAATCAAGGTCCGAAACTACCATACAACTGCTGCATACATGATCATGACATAATTATCGTAATATTCATTAAATGATCAGTACGGGGAAACCACAAATGACTTTGCATCACCATTATAAACCATCTTTACAACACAGAAATCTCTTACAACATTAAAGAAGGCACTTTTATTAATTAAATAAGTCACAAATATCCACTGTAAAATAAATATTATACAGTGATACCCTGATCCATCGTTTTTTTAGTGAACAGGAAATAATGATAAATACAGGAAAATAAATAATACCGGAAAACAAAAATTAACATATTTGGGCATATAATAGACGCAACAGAGTTATGAACGTATTCCACTGTTCCCTAGATTATTTAAGGTAAAATACACACAATCGATGCATTTGATTTGTAAACTTGCGATAAAAAATCTATTTCCTTAAATAGGATATAAAATGAACAATCGAATGGTTAGTGATTACATTGAATGCACCTTTATTAGAACATTATGTACACTATTTCTTGCAGAAAAATCTGCAATTAGCTTTCGTTTTGTGCACATTTTACGCCTGAATTCTATAGTGAATTTCTGATAAGAATGATACCAGTACTGAAGTAAACAGAAAGGTGGAGTTTTACCACAGTCTAAGGCCGGGTGCACACAGAATCAGACGCGGCGCGGCGCGGCGCGACATTTTGTCTCATGGTACTTGTCTCCCATTGATTTCTTATGATGCGATGCACACAGAATCAGATGCTGTGCGACGGTCGCGAGCAGACACAAGGAGACACGAAGAGACAACATCGAATGACTGCTTGAAGTTCGTCGCGAGGAGACGTCTGATAGCTGCAATGTACTGCGCATGCATTAGTAGTGGCTATGATTGCACGCTTTCATTATCTACAAAAAATACTATTGTTGTGTAGTGCACATTATTCATAATGGAGCTCGATGCAGATAAATTAGTTGTTTTAGTACAGGAAAGATACGTTCTGTACAGTCTTTGAAATAATATCACGAGAATAATGTGTTTCTGAAAATATGTGAAAAATTGCAAATGAGATGAAAGCACCAGGTGAATAATAATTTATAATAATAACACTGCGTAACAAATGTTCACTTTTTTTTTTGCGCTAGGCATGTGATATATGTTTTCTATATAATTTGAGCCTCCTGAATACGAATATGACAATAAAAACAGTTGTTGGTTACGGTTTTTGAGAAATTTTGGAAGTTATATCTATTCAAAATATTGTTTTATATAATGACAATAAGGCTAAATATTCACTCTTCAGAAGATTACAGCTTTCTTTTTCTGCATTTTCTTTTACACTGGGCATCAGGTACATCACGAGCTAAAGTTCAACAATAGTCTGCTAGCATATTGGTATTCCACTGTCCTTGGTATCTTTTTTCCATAGTTGAAATTTCTTGATGGAAACGCTCATCATGCTCATCACTGAAATCGCACAATTCTCGGGAAAAAAAGTCAAGATGTGAGTGAAGAAAGTGAATTTTCAGGGAAATTTTACAACCCCTAGCTTAATACGCCAACAGTAAATGTTTCACTAGTTCTTCATAGTTCTCACTTCTACAGTTATCCAGAAAATTAATTCAACCTCCTTGAATGCTATCCAGACGGCTGTCTCTTTTCCTTCCAGCAAAGATTCGAAGTGATTGTCCATTATTTCTCTAATTTGTGGTCCATTGAGAACTCCCTCTTTTATTTTTGAATCACTAATAGCAGGAAATGTTAAGGAATGTGCGCTGGTCCGAGTCCTCATGGGGGAAGAAATTTTCTCATGAAATTTTGGCCAGTTTATGGGACCTGTGCCCACCTAGCATCGTGATGCACTTGGGGAGCTACGATAGGTAGCGAAAGCCAGATGTAACGACTGGGGGATCATCATGCTAACCACACAATACCTCCATTCTAGTTTGATGATCGTCCACCTCTGTTTTGGCATGTGGACGTGAGGCCAGCAGCTGGCTGGTTGGTCTGGGCTCGTCACGGGGTGTAGCACCATGGATTATTAATAGCAGGAAATTTTTCCTGGATATTTTTAAATGCTTCAGTTTTATAATTTATCCCTTTAACAAAATTCTTCATTAACCCTAACTTATTGTGTAAAAGGGGTAAAATTACTTCACTTTGAGGTACAAGGGGTTGATGTATAATATTTTTCTTCCTTGGCTCTAGTGATTGTCGTTTTATTTTATAATGCTTATCTCAAGCGCGAGTCCACACCTGTGGAGTAACGGTCAGTGCGTCTGGCTGCGAAACCAGGTGGCCCGGGTTCGAATCCCGGTCGGAGCAAGTTACCTGGTTGAGGTTTTTTCCAGGGTTTTCCCTCAACCCAATACGAGCAAATGTTAGGTAACTTTTGGTGCTGCACCCCGGACTCATTTCACCGGCATTATCACCTTCATTTCATTCAGACGCTAAATAACCTAGATGTTGATACAGCGTCGTAAAATAACCCAATAAAATAAAATTAAAATAAAATATCTCGAGCGCGACTGTCCAGTTCGTACAGAAAGCAGCAAAATTTTGTGTAGCCTAAGTGCATTCCAAAAATCAATGCTACAACCTTCAAATCCGCACATATAAACCATTCGTACTTTGAATATTATCATTAAAGCACACTTTAAAGAAATACACGTCTTACACAGAATACTAACACCACAGAAATATCCTGGTAAACTGAAGTGTTTTCATATGGCGAACCAGTTTCTTCCCCTCCAAATGTAAGCGAAAAGGGCAATAAAACAATTTCTGCTTCTAGAAGTGGTTTTGACATGGTGATATATTGCAAAATATAAACTACAGTAATGTAATTAAAGCTCACCGTGAAAGAAATGCACATCTCAAGTAAAATCAGGTAAACTCAAATGAATTTATAGCGCGAACCTATTTCACTCCCTCGAAATAGACTCGTAAAAGGGCAATAAAATAATTTCCCATTCTACAAGTGCTTCTAACATGGTGCCCTATTTATACTAATATTGTTTTCACATAATGGGTCTTCACATTTGTAAAACAAAATAGTTACACACGAAATACGGTGATTTTTTAAATAAAATGCATAGAAAATTAATTGTATTGTGCATTTCGAAAACCCGAAATGATGGAACATTTTGCTTGTTATTTATTAATTCAGGAGGTCGAAATTAGTAAAAATTTGTTAGTTTTATGTCTGGCGTAATATGACTGTTGACCAGTGTAATTTGTAGTAAGCCTAATTCTCTGCTGTATATTATCACTCATTATTGATTTAATATATTATTTTTCTTTATTGTGAGTCGTGAAGTAGTCATAAACATAAAAAATGACTTTTGTGCAGTACATTTTAATTTTAAGACTCTTTCAATCGTATAGATTTTTAGGAGCTTGCGTCCTTAGGAAATAATAAGCAAATACAATAGAATTTTTCATATAGACAGTCCTCTATTATTGACGCCATTTTCTAGCCTAGGCCAGTTTTCCAAACCCACAGCCAGCAAATCAGTTGTCACGAGGCATTGTAAAGTAAAACGTAGCGTCACGCCGCGCCGTGTCACGTCTGATTCTGTGTGCACCCGGCCTAATACATACAGTCGCGCAACTCCGACACTTTTTTTTGCCAACACTTGACAGCTGATGCGACAGTAGCGCTCCAGCAGCAAGCAAGTTAAATGTGTGTAGAGTACATATGATAACACAGCAGAGAAATGATATGGTGTAGTTTATTTAATATTTTTATGCCATACAGTAACTGTACATTTCTTATTAATTTTATTTTGGAAACGTACAAGACTTTTACACCCAGTTAATCTGAAAAAAGTTAGAAGTTCAAAAAATTGAGAATAAACTTAAATCCTTCTGCTTCTTACTTTCTAGTGAATTATAGTTTGAGATAATATATAATTTTTCGAACCTGGATGGCAAATTCAGTTTATTTCTAAATATATTTATGCATCATTTGAACTCTGTAAGTATTTCCTGTGAGAAAAATCAATATTAGTAACCTCAAAAACAAGGACGTCATTTCAGTCGTAGCTGGAGGGGACAATATTTTTTATTGCAGATCTTATCTAGTGACATACTTCACACTATTTCCTAGGAAATTAACTATTTTCCATACCATAAATTTGGGGTAAACTCGACAGCTGATGTAAACTTGGTAATAAAGAAAGGAGATTTAACCCATACGAGATGCACTGAATATATTTTGAAGTTCACTTTTTTATTTCCATAAGTACCGGCATTTTTTTATTATTTTAAGACATAATAGGGGTATTATGGTTTTTTTTTATGATAAGTTTACTGCAATTTGCAATACATGTCCAGTTTCCACACACAGGCCTACTTTTAACTTATCCTACTTATATGATACATTTACATGCACTTACTGCTAATATGACGTAGGTGCGAACAAATGAATACACAGGTTTGATGAAGAAATTTTAATTTCAGTTAACAAATAAATTGTAGCAATAAATCATAGGATTGCTACCATAGACCAATGTTGCTGATGCCAGCAAGTTCTTATGAAAAGAGCGTGGATTGTTAATAACTTTTAATAATTTCTCTGAATGAAATAAATGTGTGTAGTCCTGTAAATTGTAGCAAGAATAAACTAAAATCTCTATGAGTTTGTAGTTATTCAGATTCTCTAAAGACCACGAGAGGTCATAAAGTCATAACCAACACAGTAGTATTATATTCTATAAAATTCTTATTGGTTATCAGTTACCTATTCATATGTCAGAAAGAATAGTTTAAATAGGTACATGTGGAAAAAGACTTACGTCTTGTATTTTTTTCTTTCAGGAGTAGAAAATACTGATAAAGTTTAGAAGATTAGATTTAATGAACAAAAGTTTAGATAATTTTTGTTTGTAGGCCTACAATATCACACTGTGTTCATTTCAATTTGAAGAGTGTAGGCCTAGGTTAATGGATACTGAAAGCAAAAAACTTCTGTGGAATGTTACACCTACGTTACTTGGCATCCCCATTACTGGGTGTAAAAGTCTTGTATGTGTCTAAATTAAAATTAATAAGAACCCTATACAGTTACTATATGGCATAAAAATATCAAACTACAGAGTATCATTTCTCTGCTGTGTTATCATATGTACTCTACACACATTTAACTTGCTTGCCGCTGGAGCGCTACTGTCGCGCCAGTTGTCAAATTTTATACATACGAGTTGCGCAACTACGAGTATATGTATTAGACTGTGGTTTTACCACAGTCTACTATATACAGTCACGAAGCTTGAGGTGTTTTTTTGCAAATCTCGTGATAAAGCGCTCCAAGCGATTAGCAACTAGAAACAATAGACTGTCCATGGTCGACTTTGGACTGTGTCGTATTTCTATCGAGTGCTAGCTCGTTGCGTTCTTCACATTGATGCTTGTGAAATGTTCGTTATTGGTTGTAATGAAAATGTTAATGGCTAAAATAATTGGAATAATAATATGGGACAAGGAGGAGACGTTTGTAGTGCTATAAATTGTAGCAACAGTAAGAGAAAGAGGTCAGAGTAATCTTTGTCCGATTTTCGAAAGATTCAGAAAGGTTCCTGAGTTTCCACAAGAATGCTGTGCAGAAACAAAACTCTAAATTTTTAAGTTCTTTGTGACTGTTAGAATACATTATATCCTTAAATTTCACAATGAAATGTTTCAGTCTAACCGAAAGGACATTAGATACCGGTTAAAGTTCTGTCACTTAGGCTGCTAAATTTCCAGAGAAATAAAGGTTAGGTCTACTTTTTTTTTTTCAGAGGATATATTTTTAATTGTAGCTATTAATTTTGGTATTATTTTTATGTGTTATTTTACTAAAGACGTAGAAAAATTAAGTTTGTTTTAATGAAATTTATTGATCACGTTTTATTTTCAATTCTGGTGGGATTATTATTGCTTAGGCCTACTTTTTTTTCAAAGGATATCTTTTTGATTATAGCTGTTAATTTTGTTATTTTTATTTGTTGCTTTACTAGAGACGTAGAAAAAGTCTGTTACAATAAAATTTATTGATCACGTTTTATTTCCAATTCTGGTGTGATTATTATTGCTTAACCTCATCCCACTTTGTTAACTACGTACCTACACTACAAGTACTGGTACACATAAGTTACTCCATTAATTCATATTTCCATTATTATTGTTGTAAAGGGAAATGCAAATTAATATTTATTGGTTTCATAGTTAATTATCGCATTAATCTTGAATGAGTGAAGCTATTAAAGTAAATTTCAGTTCGTTTTGCACAAACAAAAATTATATTAACTTATTTCTTGCAGGTATCTTCGAGTTTATGGTGGAATTTAATATACTTCATTAAGATAATAAATTAACTTTATGCATTTAATATTTCAATAATGGAAGGAAGGTGTTAATTTTTCCAAAAGAACACGACAACGAAAGTGTAACATATTTTGTCGTCTGCTAGGAGAGATCTGCGATGATGAGGCGATAGTAGCGATCCTAGTGGTGGGCAACTATCCATGTTTGCATTTTTACTACATATTGAGCTTCGCGACTGTATATAGTAGACTGTGGTTTTACCACCTCCCGCACCATCGTACCAAGTCATGCGTATGTTGAGGATGACGTACGCACTAGAAATTAGTTCGCTATTCCTTACGAGATGTTTTTCGTTACTGATAATTTAGACAAATGAAGTATGTGAAAATCATAAACCAACATTCGTGATACGTTCAGAATGCAGATGTGTGTTACCACAAATCCATTCTCATAAAATTAATACTACTGTTTAAAGTAGGCGGGCTTCCATTAGCCCATACTGTTGCATTACCTGCAATCTGCTTCACAAATTAGGCCCATATCATATCACATGAAAATAATGCCAAAACTTGTCTAGCTCTTTAGTAACCCTACAAAGGTACTTCTCCTGTACATATAAACATGTACATACAAACAACGCACAGAAAGACTTGTCACTGTGGAGATCGACTTCTGTGTTGTAGCACAGTCGACCCTAAACAAGTCGCAGCTTTAAGACGACAAATCTCGTTAGGTAAGACGACTGCGTAATATATTCCATAATAATACTGTATCAAGTGTTTATACACCTTCACATCGTTCTTGTATGGAAAAATATGATTAATCAGTAAATTACTATAAAACTCCATTTCTTTCCAGAATCTAATACCAGTCTTCATAGCACAGATCACGTACGTAAAAACTAATTTCCGCATTAACAGACTATACAAAACGCACATTGAGAGTTCGGACGCTACACTAAGGTGCATCTACACGGTTCAATTTTCCATCCGTTTACGCATGCAATCTGGGGAGAACATTGAAATCCTGCATACATGCTTGAATGCTTAAAGTTGAAAAAAAAAGTTGAACCATGTAAATGCACCTTAAGATGACGAATCACATCACGTATCATGGCGGCGTAATACATTTTACGTTTCTCCGCGAAGTTTAACACAGTCTCCGGATCGCGTCCTGTTGCTTCAAATATATTAGAGTCTGTGTGATGTATCTTGTCTCACTGTGAAAAGAGAGAGAAAGGAGATATGTCTTACTTCGTCTGTATTGTTATGGCGATGGGGGAATGGAGTGATGCCGTCCATCCATCCAGTGGCGGAAGGGACCAGTTGATACATTCTGTAGCGCAAAATAAAATTACAAAATATCTCTCTTTGTACTGTGTAGTTCCGTCACTGAGCTTGTCTTTCAAGAAATTGAGTTCCGGCAGCCTGTACAATAACAAGGTTTTGAAAGGAATACTGAAAATTTACAACCCTCCTATAATCTCCACCCTCATTTGAAGGGACTTGGTTTTATTGCTACTGAGACAAGATAAACCTTACCAGGTATAGGTTTGTTTCAAAGACGTTGTAGTTGGTTTGCTCCAGCCAAAGACGTTGTAGTTATATATCTAGACACACAATTGGCGCTGGTGTCGTGTACAAATTTGAAACCTCGCGCAGGTTCGCGCGACGCCATGTTTGGGGAGCACGAATGATTGTTTCTATAAAGCATTCAGAGTTTAGAAAATACCATCGAGTATGTGGGCGTTTTCTTAGTGTATTTCCTCCTTCACTGTAATATAACTAAACTTATTTACGTATTTTCTAACGTATAATATAAAATAACAGAAGTAAATCTAAATATTGTAACTAAGCATTGTCTTAAATATAAACGCCTTATATTGCTCATAAATAGACTTACTAATTTATTTATATTTCCTATGATCGAATACATGGATTATTTTTACTTATGTTATTTTATATACGTTAGAAAATACGTAAATAATTTATTTAAATTATATTACAAAGAGAGGGATGTCCGCTAAAAATGTCTATATACCCAATGGTATTTTCCAAACACCTAACGCACTGCAATAATAATCCTCAGTGTTTTGAGAATCAGAAGCGATATGACTCTCTTACTGCAGACATTGATTGCAATTCCCTCATTCTTACATCATTCACAATGACGCAATATTTTCAAAATGTGACTGTATTCATTGCTGGCTTAGTTGTTAAATCATTAAGAAAAATATGATGTAATTAAATCTAAAGGCTCAATTTATGGTACGTAGCCTACCAGCAGTAAACAAAATCTCTTTTATTTTTTTAACGAAAGAATAATGGGAGTCTTGTCATTCCATTATCTTAGATTATAGAAATATGCCGCTTAAGTGAAAGAGCGATTATACAGATGTTGACAGTTCAATGACATATTACCACCCACTCTTACATCGTGTGAAAACAATGTGCTCTAGAAGTAGAACACTTGTACAATCTTTCTACACTTATAGGAACATATTTTAGAAAATGGATCCCAGATTCCTCGCGAGAATCACATTTTTTGAAATTGTTAAACTGACCATAAACGTACATAAGTATCTACTGCCGTAGCTCAGTGGGCTAAGGACTGTTGGTCCGGAGTCGCGCTCGGTCGCGGATTCGATTCCCGCTGATTTCCTGGTTGGGTTTTTTCTTATATCCCCAACCGTAAGGTGAATGTCAGGTAATCTATGGCGGATCCTTCGCCTCGTCTCGCCAAATATCATCTCGCTATCATCAATACCATCGATGCTAAATAATCTAGTAGTTGATACAGCATCATTAAATAACCAAATAAAAGAAAGTACTACATAAAGAGCAGATGTCAGCACACAGCTTAAGGTTACCAGTACAACACGACTTTACATAAAAATGTTGTAAGACAATATTTAACGGAGTCAATAATAATAATAATAATAATAATAATAATAATAATAATAATGAATCAATAGGCAAGATGTTCTGTACACTAGGCCTAAGTTCTATTACATGACTAATTGACTAATTCATGCATGTGACGTTTATTTCATACTACAGCTGTGATGATAAGCTATTGCACGTAGGCCTACTTATATTTCTAACTAAAACATTAGGTACGTGTTTCTATTTTACAGGTTTAGGCCTATATTATGTGATATGGAAGCGAATAAATAATAATTGTTCATTTCTCGTGCACATCAAAGCAAACGTGTTTACAATATAGGCCTAATGTAACGTCTTACATAGGCAGTGTTTTGTTAATAATAGTTAATACTAATAATTTTCTTTTCATCTGAACTATTACTACAATATGCATTTGTATTTCTGTTCGCTCTATATGTTGTCAAATAACTATACAACATCTTTAGTTACGTTATCAAATTGTTACAGTTTTCTTTCGTTTCATGTCAAACTAACGGTAACTAAGCTTGATTATGTCTTTAACATGGTCGCTTTAAATGTTAAGATTTTTTTTTTTCATTTATCCATTCAGATTGACTTATAAGAGACACCAAACATATATATTAAACATTCAGCATTGTATAGTGCAGCCGTCTGCTAGCCGGTGCTTCTCCCAAAGCATGGCGGCGGACGCGAGCTTCAATTTGTCCCTACTCTAAACTTCTGCGCAGCCTCGGCTGTAGGGGCTCGGTTCCAGCAAGCAATTCAGAACGCGTTCCGAACTAATATCGAGCTCCTTTCGACGCATGCGCCAATTGTGTGCGGTCTCAGAACTAGTTCGGATTTTACGTTGTTGGAAACTTTCTTAAACAATTCTTTCACGGCCTTCGGAATTTCATCGCATTAAAATTATATCCATCTGCCGAACCAGAGCCTTCTTTAGTTACAAGCCGGAGCCATACGTCGGCAACACTGTAATTAACTGTCACCCGGAGGCCTACCATACAGGACACGTGTTTGTGCTAATGCCGGTTTTCAATGTAAATTAATGTTACAGTATGAGTGTGTGTCGATGGAATTATGTTCGCGGTCGTACCAAACGTTCATTGTTGATGTATTATAAACTAAATGCGTGTTGGTGATAAAAGAAAACAAGACAATAAATGAAAATAAAATGGTTGCAGTCTTTGGCAATTTGTACGGTTATTGATGACAAAGTAGCCTAATTGACTATTCTACTAAATATTAAATATTGTATAACAACATTTTTATAGTCTTATTTGTGGTTTATGTGTATCAGAATTCTAGTCAAATTGTTGGGTCTCGCCTGCTATATCAATAAAGTTACGCCGTTGGTTTTCTAATTCATTGTAAACAGCTGTTTTGTGATCCCATAAATGTTGCAGTTTTGTTCAAGATTCGGAATGCCTGCCATACGTCAGAACTACCTATAATTTGTAGATGCATGTAATCACTTTGTTGGTTTTCAAGGTTTGTTTATTAATATTATTTATTTTGTAATAAATTAGGTATAAACATGTTTCTTTTCACTTCGTATTTACAGGATTTAAATTTCACTGAGTTTACGTTAATTGACACATACATGTACTTAATAGATAATGTTGCGTTTTGTTACGTAATGGGTAGTAAGAATAAAGCTTAAGTACTTTCTCAAGGTTTATACTTTTGAGTATGAGCACTTCCTGTGATTATATACTCGTAATCACTAGAACATACTCATTTTCGTAAGAATAAAGACATTCTACCTAATGCGAATATATACTCATCACAACAGCCTTCTTGATCTTTTAAAAGTTAGTATATACTCATGTTACCTATCCTCTTTGACCACATTGCACCCTGATGCTATCTGCATGTTGTAGTGGTTTATGTTTTGCTTTTTGTAAATTTTAATAATGGATAAATAAATAAATATAATAAATAATAAAATACATTAATTAAATAGATAGACACATAAATTAAATAAATGAATGTATTAAATAAATAAATTAATTAAATAAATAAGTATATAAATAATGAAATAAATTAAGTAAATAAATGAGTAAATTAAATAAATAAAGAGACAAATAAATAAATAAATATGAAAGAGAGTGAATCAGATAAGTGACGTTAATAAAGCAGGAAACAAGAAAATACTATTGGGAAATCGTCATTACAGGATGTTGGCTAGAGATTACATCCATTTCTAGAATTGTATTTTTTATTATGGAGCAGTTACATATAATTTTAAAGTTACAAGTAATTGCATTTTGCAATTCAAATTTTACACAATAAACTGTAACTATTAATTATATTTAACAATACAATCTAACCTTATAATTGATAGCCATTCATATTCTTATAGGTTATGTTTTTTATGAAGAACAAATACGTGTTTAACCAATTTCACATTCACTTTTGTGAAGCATTAAAGGCTTCTGAAGTTCACGTCTTTTTCTATATTTTTCCATGAGGCACTACAGCCATTTCATAAATTATGGCATTTATTTTTAATTTAACTTTAAACTGAACACAAATCAACAAATACTCAGAATTGAGCCTGCTACAAACCATACTCAGAATAACATGAGAACGAACTTATAAATATGAGAATATTAACTTTTATTCTTATCAAGCATGAGTATATATTCGGTAATTTCCTAGAAGACGGGCAAAATCCAACATGGCTGACGAAAACTACCAAAAACGTTCTGCCAACTATGAAGTCCAAATGTCACCAAACATCGCAAAATCAAAGATGAAAAATCAAATATACGTTCATATTTTTAAAGAAGAACAAGCCCTTCAAAAAAATTAAAATATATTTAATTTTTCGCCTTTGATTTGTTTGGCGTTTAGTGGCATTCGAACTTCATAGTTGGTAGTACTTTTCTGGCAGTTTTCGTCCGCACTTTACCCCCAAAAATCACCAAAACACAAAACAAAACATAATAATTTATCAACTTATCAAATAAAATTCAATTCTCATTGACGTCTTCATCGACAACCACTTCACTTCCAGTATAAATGACACAGGTTTTAAGGCAATCTAACCTTAAACCATGCAGCCAACAAAGAACTAAACCAACACTTTGTCGTACAGTCAACTTTGCATAAATAAACCACGTCTTTACACTAAATGAAATTATCTTCGAACACTTATTACTAACTTATTATTAACATCTACAGAAAATTCAGTAAATAATTCCTTTAAACCACAGGAAAACAGTGTTCTCCTCAACATTCAACACAATCGTTATTCACCAGCGAAAGAACTAAACCAAAATCGACACAAAATTTAATAAATAATTTCAGAATACGGATTCCTTCCTTTCCCTCTTACTTCAAAATTCCAACCTCGTGCACACAAAATAAATTATTGACACTGAGAAGTGCCTTTTCGTAAGCATGACGATGCGCATTCGACAAATGCAGACAAATCTACAATGTAACACCACTCACGTCAAACAACCAAGAACAACTGACAACGTCATTATCCATTCAAAATTAATGAAAATTCTAGAATAAATTACAACTATAACCAATCAAATCGAAAGAAAACCACAAAAATCATAAAATGACAAACTTTCAATAGCTGCAGCCATTAGACACAACATAACACCACTCACGTCAAACAACCAAGAACAACTGAGAACGTCATTATCCATTCAAAATTAACGAAAATTCTAGAACAAATGACAACTATAACCAATAAAATTAAAAGAAAATCACGGCGACACCTAGTATAAAATCCTAGAACTAACATGTAAAAGTCACTAAAAGATCACTAACATTTAACTCTGAAATAAAAAAGTTGGTAATACTTACTATATTCAACCAAGTGCCCGTCTTCTATGAAATTACCATATATTCTGTACAAGATGGACGCTTGAGTATATTCTACTATGCTTCCATGTTATGAGTATGTAATCAAAAAGAGTAGGTACTCAAATGTTTTTATTCTTACTAACAAGAGTATATACTAAAAAAAAGTCCAGTATATAATATATACTCATGTTTATTCTTACCACGGATTATGTTGAAGGTATGTTTTTTCATTTTTTCATAAATTTTTTTACTTGGCTTAACTGTATTTACATCCTCATACTTTTATTATAATAGGTATGTCAATAATTTCTTCTGTTTACATTTTATTTTAGGCCTATTTGCATAATTTACATTCTTAGCTTGTTTTCTGTAGTTATATTTATTTAAAATTATATTTTATAAAGTTTATAAGAGATAATTCAGGATAACAGTATTGTTATGGTGACTGGCCAGGTTCAAACTAAAACTGGCTTCCTGGACATCTGAAATATTTATAGAAAAGGACGACATAATCATATGAAATTAAAATGTATGATATCCTACATCTTTCACGTCAGAGGTGAAACAACATTAAGCGGTAAAACATTGTCAATTTACTAGCCACAAATTTGTTAACTGAATGGAACTTAAGAATACTGCGTAGGAACTTACGTCTTTATTGCATTATTGATTTTATTATTTTCGGTGCAAGGAATGTCTTTTTTATTTATTTATTTACCTTCGTACTATCAATAAAAACATGTTTTTTTGTAATTATTTTAAGTGGCAGCCTTTGTATGTAAGAAGCCTACTTACGCCGTATTCTGAAGTATAGCTAATTGATTGCAATAAAACACTATTTTCGAACCCGTAATAATTTACATCACTACTCTGAATCTTGCTCTTACCTTTGTGCATGAAGTAATATTGAAAAAATACGCTTTACGTATAACGAAAGCAATGAGCAAACACAATATCACTTTAAAATCTCCCGCCTCCACTCTGCATTGTCAAACCTACCCATGCTCCGGCTTGTAACTAAAGAAGGCTCTGGCCGAATTTAATTCGTCGTAAAATAGGTACATCACTATCACCTTTCATATCACTGATGATGAACTATTTTTTTTTTATTTTGATCATAACTTCAGACTAAATCATCTGCGAATGCGCATTTCTTTTCAGAATCTAATACCAGTCTTCATAGCACAGATCAAACACGTAACTAATTTCCGCATTAACAGACTATACCAAACGCACGTGGAGAGTTTGCACGCTGCACCAAGATGAATCACTGCACGTATCATGGTGGCGTAATATATTTTACGTTTCTCCTCGAAGTTTGATACAGTCTCCGGATCGCAATCTTCTGCATCCTATTGCTTCAAAAATGTTAGGTTTGTTCCAGCAAGCTATTCAGAAAGCGTTCCTAACTCATACCGAACTCCTTTCGACGCATGCGCCAATTGTGTACGGTCTCAGAGTTAGTTCGGATTTTACGTTGTTGGAACGTTTCTTAAACAGTTCTTTCACGGCCTTCGGAGTTTCTACCCATTTCAAAACATTAATAAAGTACACATTTCATATCAGTATTTTGTTGAAATAGAAACATAGCATTAACAAGTTATAATCTTCGTCCTATAACGCTTAATGAAAACAGCTAATCTTAAAAAGATTCCTTTATGAGCCATCAAATATCTCAAACCAGAGCCATTTATATACAAAGCCGGAGATTGGGTCGGCAACACTGTAATTAACTGTCAAGCGGAGGCCTACGATACAAAAGCACGTGTTTGTATTAATGTCGATTTTCAATGTAATAAAATGTTACCGGTATAACAAGTGTGTGTCGATGAAATTATATTCGCGATCGTACCAAACGTTCATTGTTTATGTATTATAAACTAAGTGCGAATTGGCAATTAAAGCAAGACAATAAATGAAAATAAAATGATTGCAGTCTTTGGAAATTTTTACGGTTAATGATGACAAAGTCATTGGCAATTCCTCTAGATATTAAATATTGTATAGACTACATTTTTATAGTCCACTGCGGTTTGTGGTGTATCAGAATTCTAGCCAAATTGCTATGTCTCATATATATATATATATATATATATATATATATATATATATATATATAGTTACGCTGTTGATTTTCAAGTTCATTGTAAACAGCTGTTTTGTGATCCCATAAATGTTGTATTTTTGAAGATTCGTCGGAATGCCTGCTATACGTCAGAACTACCTATAATTTGTAGATGCATACACTAGCTTTGTTGGTTTTCAAGGTTTGTTTATGAATATAATTTTTTTATAATAAATTAGTTATAAACGTGGTTCTTTTCACTTAGTACCTATTTACAGGATTTAAAGTTGACTGAGTTTACGCTAATTGGCACATACTTAATAGATACTGGTCTGTTTTGTTATGTATTATGTTAAAGTTATGTTTCTGCATTTTTCATATATCTTTATACTGTATGTACATCCTTATACTTTATTATAATATGTCAATAGTTTCCTCTGTTTATATTTTTATTTTATTTGCATAATTTACATTCTTAGCTTGTTTTCTGTAGTTATATTTATTTAAAATTATATTTTAAAAGCTATATAACAAATAATTAAAGATAACAGTATTGTTATGTTGACTGGCCAGATTCAAACTACAACTGGCTTCCTGAGCATCTGAAATATTTATAGAAAAGCACGACAGATAATCACGTGAGATTAAAATGTATTCTAGACAATTCACGTCAGAGGTGAAACAACATAAAGCGGCAAAACATTGTCAATTTTCTAGCTACATAATGATTGTTTGGAATAGGGTATTGCGAAATTACGTCGTTATATTATTTATTTTTGATACAAGTAACATTTCTTTAAGTATTTATTTATTTTCCCTTGTAGCACCAATAAAAAAACACGTATGCTTTCAATTTCTTAAGTTACAAGTGGCTGTATGCAAGTGCTTACGCGGTATTCTGAAACTCAAATAAAATACCATTTCGGATTCCGTAATAAATTACGTACATGAATACACTGAATCTTGAACATGTGAACTTACTTTTGTATAAATTAATGTCGAAAATATACACGTGACAACGGAACCATAGCACTAAAACGTCAAACGTCATGCCTTATTTCGCCTCCGCCCGCCTCCACTCACCGTTGCCAAACGTACCCATGCTCTGGCTTGTAACTGAAGATGGCTCAACACCAGGGGCGGCTTTCGAAAGGGGGGCTGCGGAGCTGCAGCACTCCCAGACATTTGTGGCTCTTGTCTCGTTTTATGTTGTGAAATACATTTATTATATAGTCTCTATTTAGCGGCTCGAATTTTTTAAAAATTTCGATCTCTTTGACATGCACACAATCGTTAGTGAAGTCACTTCCTCCCCTGGTGCTGTCAGAGCGAAACGAGAGCCAAGAACGGATTGGTGAAGCCACTTCCTCCCCTGGAGCTGCCAGTCTCGTCTCGGAAGCTTTGCCCGTTTGTTTTACCCCTCCCCCTGCTAGCCTCTTGCCATGAATCCAGAATTTTCAGGCGCTGCAAAATTTGCAGCAATGTGTCAGTAGCGCACAGTTTTAAATACATTTTCTTTACCGTTGTGAGTATAAGAAGTGCGACAGTGTTTAATTCTGTACAATATTTACAGTCTATTCAGTTCAGTACCTTAACAATTCAGGAGAAATGTGAAATTAAGTGCCCATCAGATGAATCTCATAATGGAAAGAGCTGCTAAACAAAATAGCCTACAAAGCTCGCATATTTTTTGCTAATGTACTCGTATCCAGTATCCCTGCTTTCTTCTCTCGATCTCCACACAGTCTGTATTAAATTAGTGTGTTTGAAAGACAATTCCATCAGCTGGGGCAACAAGATGGAGTTTTAAATAAGAACAATAAATCTTGTTTATGAGAAGAAGGAGCCATTGCTAGAATGTTTTCAAACCATAATGGAATCTGAAACATCAAACAACATCACAATACATGAGATAAGCGCCCTGGTGCGTACTCTTGAAGATCCTGAATTCAATTTCTGGCTCAGTTTTTTTTTTTTTCTTTTTTCATTTATTGATGTATGATGTAGATATATTATACAACCAACTACAACTTCGCCAGTTAGATATTTCTAAGGTTCAAATCTGCGTGTAAAAAATTAAATTATGATTTAACGACACTCGCAACTGCAGAGGTTATATTAGCGTCGCCGGTGTGTCCCGCAGGATTCTTTTAAATGCCAGTAAATCTACTGACATGAGCCTATCTCATTTAAACACACTTAAATGCCATCGACCTGGGCCGGGATCGAACCCGCAACCGACTATGCTACCGAGGCCGACTTTGCATATCAACCTTTGTTAATGCTATACAGACGATACGAAACAGTGCACAGTTGAGCAGCGAGATCTGCGAAAATGAAAACCCTAAAAAGTGTCGTAAGGTCGAAGGGATTCAGACAAGGGTTGCGGCAGCCAAGGAAGTGTGTGACCTCATTAACACACAAGCTAACACCCGATTCCAGTTCATAGATCATCTGATATTATATTCTCTTCTCTGTCAAGAAAAATTTGAATGCTACAAAAGATCATTTCCTGAAAATGACCTAAATGTATGTGTGAAGCTTTTCCCAATGCTCGATAAAGACAAACTAAAAACGAAACTCATTGTGTTGTATCAGAGACAAGAATTCAGAAATATCAGTGGCGCAGTCAAGCTCTTGCAGTTTCTTCTATCTGAGAACTTGCAGGCCTCATTTTCAGAAGTTGTGAAACTACTACGCATAGCTATCACCATACCAATGACAACTTCCGAACCAGAACTTGCTTTTCGTGTTTGAAGAGAGTAAAGTCCTATCTTAGAAATACGATTAGAGAAGAGAGACTGTCCGCATTAGCTATGTTTTCCATTGTAAAGATTGTGTTAAACGACATAGGCTATCGGATTTTAATAAGATGATGATTCAAAAGTTTGCAACCTACAAGACAAGGCGCATGGAACTAATCTTTAAATAAAGTAAGTTGCTTGGTTTATTTTTGTATGCAGCCCCCCCTTAATTCAATACCTACGAGCCGCCACTGCTCAACACAACAGCATACAAGTACATTGTATTGCTTTGTTTTGCTTCCCTCAGCGCCATTCCTTCACTAGCAACAAAAAGTGAACGCTTCTACCGAGCAGAGTGAAGAACTAATCTAGTTTCAGAATATTCATTGTCGAAAACTGTTCGTAACGAGTGACGACCGAGAAGACGAACGATTGAACTGTCGATTCAGAAAGGAATCGAATCGTTTCGTTTACTGAATCATGATTCGTTCGTTCAAAACAATGATTCGTTCATTATGAACTGGGAGTTCAGTATCGGTTCGGAATCAGTTCTAGTCTTGTTGGAACGCATATTGAGCTACTGTGCATGAGCAGGCAGTTCAAAATCGATTCTGAACCGTGCTGGAACCATTGCTTACGAGATTATACAAGCTGGCGCATAGCGCTTGAAATACAGGTCTAAAGTGGTTCCCGCGTAACGCCAATTCCGCCGCTCGGAGCGCTGTTCGATTCTAGATATTCGTAGCAGAACACTTAAATGATATTGACATTTGGGACATTTAAAGGACTCACCATTGTTTATTAAATGCTTCGTACAATATTTTATGGCCAATAGATGTCATTTCAAAACTTCTAAAAAAAAAAAAAAAAAAAAAAATCCATAGCGCTACAGCCTTGAAGGGCCAAGATCGACCAGCCGGCTGCTGGCCTCACGTTCACATGCCGAAGCAGAGGTGGACGATCATCCAACCAGTTTCAAAACTTCTAGTCTCAGTTATATTAAAATAAATGGCTGTCATTCATGATATTAAAATATATTGCATATTATAAACAAAGGCACTAGCTTCCTGTTTTTCAATTTATACATCATAACTTTTCGGAAATAATGAAAGAAACTTAATACATTTTACATTAACACTATAGTCTACCATTTTAATGTGTTTATTTATTATTATTATTATTATTATTATTATGATTATTATTATTATTATTATTATTATTATTAACTTCCAGTGAATTAAGTTACTGTATTATCTTCCATTTCCCTGAATTCATAATTTAATTATTTGTAAGTGGGCATAACTTTTACCTTTCTTTAAAAAAATATATATATTGACGTTGAAGTGTTATGATTTTTACTAATGGAAACTGCAGTCACAATGCATGATAATTGTGCAATTTTTCTTGCACACCGTGCAGTGGTGAAATAAATATCTTAGGCCTGCTGATTAATCTGTAGTGGATAGTAATGTCAAATTTGTAATATTTGTGTATAAACAGTTTTTAAATTAGAAGTTAGATTTAAATTAAATTAGGAAGTTAGTCTGCAATATATGTGATTAGAAATGGTTTCCGCATTTGACGATTTTCCAAAACATAAACAAATATCTCAGGATTCTCAGGGACGTTTTTTTTTTTTTTTTGCCGCCCATAGGCACATGCGCATCTGCTCTTCACGATCACCATTTCTCTTTTAGTAATGTCTGCATCTCGCTTCCCGTATACCATACGGTGATAGTTGTACCTTATCACAACGAATAATTATAGTAATTATTAATTTATTACTCGTAATATCGTAATAATATTTTATTTGGCTTGGAGGATGAGGGGAGTACGTTACACTAAACTCGACACGCACAATATTAAAATCGCATTGCTGCGTAAGTTGTATCCTAAATAATGCAAAAAACGTATATGTGTCAATATTCAGCAGTAATACGGTAATTAACCATTGACGTAGAATATTTCGCTGTTACAAATGATTTTTAATCATAATTACTCCTTTCCTCGAAAATATTGAATAACGCTACTGATTGTCTGAAGGCAAGACGAACTAAGAACGATACTAGTTTGATGATGATGATGATGATGATAATAATAATAATAATAATAATAATAATAATAATAATAATAATAATAATAATAATGTCTGAAAGTAGAAGACACCAGTAGTTCACTTTCAGCAATTAAAATGAATTAGAATGAAAGGTGAAGGAAAAACACGAAACTGAAAACAATCAACTTGCCAAAGTAAATGAACCAGATGAAGAATTTAGTTTGAAAGCAAAATTTTTAATTGAACAAATCCAGACTTTCGAGAAACAAAATTGTAATTTCCATTAAATCACACTGAAAATCTGCATATTGTTATTTAACAAGTCATCAGTAAATCTCAAATAAGACTGTAATATGCTTGGCATGTTTATGATCTTCGTTCTCGATGAGTAATGCAAAATTAATCAAAGAATTTTCATGATACACAATGCTTAGTAATGGAACTATTTATCATTTAATAGAACTGCGAGGCAAACCTAGCAGCAAAAATTGTAATGACGCTCCGAGATCCACTCTTGATCATGCTATGCGCCAGCTTGTATAATCTCGTAAGCAACGGCTAGAACAAAGCTATAAATGGTATAAATGGAGAGCAAAAAGTTCACCCTTTCAAAGTAAAAGAAAACTATCCATGCGGGAATATATGGTGTTGAGACTGTAATTTCTCAACAATCGATGCGTTAAAACGATAGTTCGAGGAACGATGGAACCGGGAAAAAATTACGTTATTTATATGGGACTATTTTCGGGACCAAAAAAAAAAAGCGGACGAGAAAGGCGGGAAAACGACGATAACGGGTGCGATGCATCGAGAGAATATGTGGTTAGCATTGCGCGGAGGTTTGTGACAAGATCACATAGTGTTTAATGAGGGATTACTTAAGTGGCAGGCAGATGTATGTGACAAAGTTATAGCACAGTCTAGTATATACAGTCACAAAGCTCAATACGTAGGGAATATGCATCCATAGATAGTTGCTAACCACTGGGATCGCTACTATCGCCTCATCACAGACAATGCGAAATAGTACTGGCACAGTCTATTGTTCCTAGTACCCTCAATAACTCAAGCTTCGTGACTGTATATACTAGACTGTAGTTATAGTGACTTAGATGAGGGGATAGCTAAGTGACAGAAGGCCGAGTTATGTGACAAGTTTAGAGTAGGTTAGGTGTGGGAATAGCTAAATGACAGGAGGACGAAGACTGTGGGAAGGTTAGATTGGGTTGAATGTTATTTACGTTCGTGGTAATTTTGAAGTGGATGGCTGCAAGTTAGCAATTTAATGTGGAGTTGGGTACAGCAGAATATAATACCGTACTTACTAACATTCTGTGATGGATGTTCGCTAGTGGAATATTCTCAACATAGTTTTGTATATTAAGATGTACCGAAGTACTTATGATATTTCAGTGCAGAAATTCTGCGTCATCATATGATGATGGAAGAGTGGAACAGAGAAAAATTCTCTCCGGCACTGGGATTTGAACTGGGTTTTCAGCTCTATGTGCTGATGCTTTATCCATATGATGACGCAGAATTTCTGCACTGAAATATCATATGTAGGCCTACTTCGGTACATCGTAATATATGATATGCGAAAAATAATCACTTTGTGATTCAAGATGGCACTTATTCCATCGGATCCCGGCCACTTAGTCACTCACAAAGAGTGCACCTCTGCACATGTGTGAACATTGTTCCAACTGTCATACATCTATGACGTAGTGCATGAGGTATGCCACTAGGGGAACCCAAGAGGTGGAACTTAAACTGAGAGGATTCGATCCGACATCGGGATGGGAATCCGGTGTGGCTTAATGGATAAAGCGTTAGCACATAGAGCTGAAAACCTGGGTTCAAATCCCGGTGCCGAAGAGAATTTTTCTCTGTTCCACTCTTCCATCATCATAGTTTTGTAGCTTTAAAAAATAGACGTCACAGAGCAGAAGTTTTGTAATAATGACATTGGAATCTGTCTCCTTACTAAAGTGTTTGTATAAAGCCTAAGAAAGGCATCAATTGTAGGTGGATAGGTGGGATCATAGCTACCGCAATGTTCACATCATATTTTAAAGTTTGCGCTTTCATTTTCTAGCCTCTCTGAATGATTTCAGTATTTACTACGAAATGGCGTTCCTTTCTTTTAGTTATTTGGCTCATACTTATTGTAACCATATTCTGAAAACAAAAAATTGGGACATGACCATATTCAAATTTTTTCGGTGTTTTTTGTTTCAACAAATTTTTCTTTACGAAAAAAGCGTTGCAAATTGTTAAGGTAATTAGGCTAATGATAAATATAGGAACTTTGAAATGAAATGGGGAAATAATAATTATTATTCTTATTATCCTTATTTATACTTTTCAGAACAATGGATTTGCTTTTGGAGCTTCCAGATTTTTATGAGATAGTCATAAACAGACAGTGGAATTTCGGTTTGCTATTCTGAAAGTTAGGTGTACGTCAGTTGCAGGGAAGTCATTGAACTCATTGCTACACTTCTTTGGTATACCAAGGAATGTGACGTTTTGTTGCTTGCCGCTGTGTAGGGACCGAAAATCCACTGTCTGGTCATAAAATTGTGAGCATTACTGATTAAAGTGTGTTTTAACTATTAGGACAGCTTTCAAAGTTTCTATATTAAGACGACTTTTTCCCTCAGTTTAGGACATGTTCATAAAACTGAAGATGCACTCAATAGATGGAATATTGCTATCCAGCACTGAGAAACAGGAAGTTTCCTTTTGTTTCAGTCCTGAATGTTCTGATATATGATATTTGTTACATACCTATAACTAAATTCCTCTGGAATGTTCTACTTAAACATACTGTTCATGTGTTTTAATTTCAGGACCGTTGTGGTCATTTACATTTCTATAAACTGATGTCTGAGCTAGAATAAGTGAAAAAAAAATCATTAAATAAATATTCTTATTTAAAAATCTATCACTGATTCATAGTTGGAAAACAGATAAATTAAACCCCCAACTACATCACTCCACTTTTTTTTTAAACAGATCCACGACACTTTTTTGATGACATTGTTATTGTAACATCAGTTTTTGATATATTCAACACACTTGTCAAATAAAGACTCAGTAGTACTGAACTTCTTTGGAGATCAGACCTCCTTCTTCTACTTCATGGAGAATTTTCCTGACTCTAGAAGTGATAAATCTATTTGTGTTCCTGTTGATAAGAGCTTCACAGACTCAATCAAATTGGAAGCTTCAACCAATGAAAGCACTTCTAATTGCATTTGCCTTAATAGTTCTATCAAACAAATTTATTTGATCAGCCAAAAGTCTAAGTCATAATAAAAAATCCAACATGTCCTGGAACTTGACATTTCCAGGATACGGTGCATTACACAAAACCCTAGTTCCAATCACAATCACCATGAAAGCCTAATAACTCATACATAATAAAGAAGTTGCATTCGAAAATAAATCACTTGAGAATGTGTGGACACTTTTCAATTGACAGAAAATATACTTCAACCCATAAAACATAGCTAGAAATTTCCAACAAGTAGGAAGCAAAAGATATCCGTGTTGTTTTGGTGTGGGTTGCTGACATTCTGTACTCAACCTCTGCAAATTCTATAGTATAACTTCAACATTATCAGAAATAATCTCCAGCTATCTGGATGCTGTTATAAAAGAGTTGTTTTTTCGTTTTAAGTCAATCCCCTCAAAATTTGTGTTGGTGTTTGCTGCAAAAACAATTACCTTCTTTATTAGATTGTACTTAATCAAGATTTTTTCAATATAGGCAATTCGAGTTTCTGTATTTTCATATTGAATGGTTTGTAATTTCTAACATTTTAGTGTGGATACCTTCTGTACTGTCGAAATAACACACTACTACTGAAAGTATTTTACAGCTTTGTGATTGGATGCATCTATCATCAGTCAAATGTACTGTATTATGCATAATTGAGTGTGACTGCAAACATTTTTAATACGTGAAGACAGCATGTTTACAATGTTTGATTTGCATTTTTTTCTGGTGTAGAAGAATTTGGGATTCTCAAATACTTAGCGAACAACTAGAAACTGTGATTGTGAGACAGAGAATGATAGGCAGAAGTACACCCTAAGACAGTGGTCCCCAACTCAGAGCACTGTGTCGTCATCAAGCCTTGCCCGCTCAACCTCTCGGCAAGGGAAAGTCGTAAAAGGGCAGACGTTCAGCGGCGGGACCACAGTATGAATTTACTGCATAGGTTTATGATTGTTTTCTGATGATAAAAGATACAGGCTAAATAGAAATAACTAAATAAACTATCCTAAGCAATTTGAAAAAAAAAAACATTGTAGCCTATTTTCAACAAAGTTAGAAGTTAATAAATTTATAATTACTTTCAGAAACGTAATACACATTTCATGTTAATTATTCGGGCAATGCATGACAATTACTGTAAATGTGTAAACTGCTTCTGTTAGAGAAAATGTTGAACAAAACATATAAAAACCCTAGGAATAGTAATGCAGAAATTAACTTCATTCAGTTCACTCAACACTGGCATTAGCACTGATTTTTCGGGATTTGTTTAATTCTCTTTTCCCTCAGCAATTTCTCAACGTTTGGAACTATTGTTTGTGTAGTGCATACAATGTGACAGCACATTTTAAGTTGTGATCTGATACTTGGCTTCCATTACATGTCTTGTTTATCTTCATGATACGAAAAAATTACTGTTTGCACGGATATGTGAATCCGAAAATGCATGTCTGTACAATCGGGGAAATCTAACACATGGAAATTTCATATAAAAGTCAGATAACTTCTTTTGTTTTGATATTTGCCCTTCAAATCACTATTGTAAAGTAAATCAATAAGTTTCAGTTACAAATAAGAATCGAAAATCAAATTGAAAATTTCCCTAGTCTTTAAATCTCGAATCAAATTCCTGGTGCAGATCGCATGATGTGTGAATATATTCTTCGAAATCCAGAATCTTAAGAAACAAATAGGCCTATATCATTGTTAATTTTGAAAAATGTGCTGTAACTTATCCTTTTAGTTAAGCTAACGTTTCATAATTAGAGGTGGTTTCATATTAAACGCCTTCACTCTGTCATATAACTTGTAATAATTTTGTTCTTACCTTGTAGAAAACAATGTAAAGCATTCAGATAATTCCATTAAGAAGGCAAATTCACAAATCCATTTTTTCATTTTCACTTATGATACAGGCTTTTCTTTTTTCTCCGTGGATAATGATTTTTCCTCCCTCATTTCAAAGAACCTATCCAATAATTTGCCACGACTTAGTCTCTGCACTTTACTATAATATGACAGATTGCCATACTCACTATTGCATTCGTCAAGAAAAACTTAAATTGACGATGAGTGAGACCTTTCGATCTAATTGTGTTGGTGGTTTTTCCAACTGGGCTACTTCCATAACACCATTTTTTATTTGTCTTGCACATGAATTCTGTTGGTGTATAATGCAGTGAATAGAAATAACTTCATGGGATAAATTAATGCTTTTCACTTCGTCCCTTAGACTCCTTATTACACCCGTTTTATTTCCAACCATGGAAGGAGCGCCATTGGTTGCCAAGGATATAAGTTTATTCCAAGGTAGTCCAAAATAATTTCTACAGCCTCTACATGAAAATATCGCAACCAGTAGTAGTATCCTTTATGAGAACAATATATAAGAGCTCTCCTTAATCTGAAGGTATTCAATAACGACTCTTATAAAAAATCACCAGTTGGGGATTATTGCTTACATAAGTATTTTCGTCTACTGCCAAAGAATAACAAATGAAAGACTGACAAATAATTACTAATTGCACCTGAACGTTTTCAGCTGGACCTCAGATGGGACGCATCATGGCGGAAGGAGACAAACTGATAGATTCGATCTCCTACACTTGTGAGAAAAGTTCTTCAGTTGTAATTAAACATTCTTCAAATTTTCAATCTTTAAAAGGTTTCTAACATCTTACTATTATAAGTGAAATTTTATAACTGAGTCGTACAGCCGATTCACTAACATTGATCTTAAACAACTTCTAGCTCATTTTGCTTCAATTGTTGAATTAATGCAGCACGTTCTTCATCTTTGTATCTGCCATATACATTACTGTGAGTTGTATAATGCATCTGTAAGTTGTATTTCTTCAGTGTGGCCTACATTTTGAAGTGTTTTCTGCTCCTCATATCTCTTGTTTGAATGGATGGCAAGAACCACCTCTGTTCACTACAAGGCAATGTCACAAACCGGTCCTTTGCCCGCTATAGTAAGCATGCATTAGCCAAGCACTGCCCGCGCCCGTTCATACGCGAGTTGATGATCACTGCCCTAAGACAAAAAAAAAATGGGAAGATTCTTGAAGTCAGTTTTCAAGTAAGTCCTACTCGCCTGTGCGCTCAGTTCACAGTAGGCTGAAATCTACTCTTTGACATGTAGTTAGTCTGAATTATGATATAAGGTGTGAACTCAATGACATTGCAACGTGTTGTGTTAACTCAGTGGTAAAGTACAGAGCTCTGTTCGCTAAGGAGCGAAGAGTATGCAGTATGGTGTATCGAACATTTTTTTTTTTTTTAATGAAGATGGCTAGTGCGGGAAAATAAAATAATAATTCGACAATATCCTTTGTCTCCACATCAGCTCTAAAGTTTCACGAGCCTAATGCTTTATGTCTGTTTTCAAATTTTTGTTTGTAGTGCAGAAAGAAAGAAAGAAAGAAAGAAAGAAAGAAAGAAAGAAAGAAAGGAAGAAAGCATGAGTTTAAAAAGCAGGGAAAATAACACACAGTAACCTGCTCAGTTTACGCAACATGATGGCACAGGTGCAATTCTGTAGTTCACTCACCTCCTTGGGTAGCACACCTGGGCTGAACTGCGATGTTTTAAGTAATCATTTGGGTAGTTATTTACCACAACTTGCATTAAGGTTTACAAATTTCAATCACTGCAGTGGTCTGTTCCACTTAATACTGTAGATACAAGAATTATAGCTTCAAGCTCTTGAGTCTCAATGGATTATTTGATACATTATTAGAAGGATTCAGTTATTGGAACACAGTTCACCAAACACATTAAATGAAAACTAAAACTGACCAAACACGTACGGGCTATTCCATCTCAAATCAACCGAAATATATAGAAAATTGACCTTGCAATTTTTAAATACAATGAAACTTTTTCTGTTCATTGACAACTGTGATACAATGCTTTGTGCAAAGTTTGAGGCATCAGAACTTCATAGTGTTTAAATTAAAAATATTTAAATTTATCGTATTTCCATAAAATTATCAAATTTAAACTGTTGTGGTTCCGAAACCCTTTCACCCAGTGATCAAAATCATGGTTTATTTTGATGCTGAGAAATTATAGTTTATATTGACATGTAAACAGTTTTTCTTACATTTTATGGAAATGGAGAAATTTAGATTTTTCTTCATTAAGATGCCTTTGCCCATGAAAAAATATTTTTAAAATATATGGTTAGATTTCGCATTGAAAGTACAAATAAACACATATTTTTTACTGGTGCACCATTGATAAGAAAGTATTGAAAATATCAAATAAAGAAAATAAATAGTACGCGCGTGAACTAACCAGCTGACTGTAGGTAGTCGAGACAAGCAAGGCCAGGAGACAAACACGTGATGTGTCGTCTAGCAGTCATGACTGGGATAGCTTTATCACAAGTTTTCATAAACACAGGAGTAAAATGACGCCCAATGCTCGCTTATCTTCAGCTCTTGGCCAGTGTGTGGGTACTGCGCCGTTCTAGTCTAGGCATGTGAAAATAATTTATTTAATACCCTCGAAACTTATTGCCGAGCCACTAAGCAAACAATGCCGAATCCCTCTTAATAATGCAAGGTTTTTTTCTCAATATTTTTTACATTTTTACAAATGGGCAAAAAGCCTAAAAGTAAGTAAAATCAGATTATCTGTCTCTCTGTATACAATAAAAATAAGTATTACTTCTTATCATAACCCACTAAATGTCAGCTTCAAAATGAGCTCCTGCTCAATGTTCTGCAGTAAATGGTTCCAGAGTTCTGAGTGCTGAAAGAGGCTTGTTTTTATAAAATACGCTAAATTTGTCGCTCAATAGTATGAAAACCGTTTGACTTTCGATAGTTTATTTTTGAAAATGCACCCTCCTCAGCACCTTGTATAAATAGGGAAAAAATTAGGGTATTAAAAAAATGCGAGGTTTTTTACTGATCGATTTCATATGGAATAGCCCGTACACATCTTACAGAACACAAACTAACACTAATTATATGTTGGGTCACACAACACCGCTTGGTTTTCCCACTGTAGAGAACAGTCTATCGCCCGTCCACCTACTGTGACCAGGGTTGCGTCTTAAATTGAAGGCTCTGTATTATGTAATTATACAAGAAACCATGCACACATTCTTCAGCAATTCTTGGCAGTGAGTGTCATCTAGTGGCAATTTTAAACACATTTTCGATTACAGACTTAACACAAGAATCAAGATGATTTGTCAAGGCCGTGTACAGAAAAGCGAAGCAAGCATCAAGTAATCCATGTCCATTGATAACTTATACAAGGGTAAATTTAACTTTTTGGTTTGTAGAAACACAAGAATTTATCATTAGATATATTTTATCCCTGAGATTGTTTATTCATGGTGCACCGCCGCTGGGTCTGGTAGAACTTTTGATCGGTGGAATAAATGATAAATATAATAATTATACCAAATAACCCTGCCATGAAACGTTATGATCAGGATGGTAATCAGTTCGCCGAGGTAATTAAGTGACAACACACATTGCCTACGTTAAAGACAGACATTTATTTAAAATAAACCAAATAATAGCGTCACACAGACTATATATATGTCACAGTGTAATGTTAAACCCAACTGGTTACCTTACATGAATGGTAATTCCTCTTTGTTGACATCCATCTTGTCGACTCACCTCACTCATAACCAATACTTAACACACATATAATCGTTACACTGAAAATGGACACCCCTCACACGTCACACAACAATGGAAGCCTCCATTTTGAATCCCATACTCGTACAAAGTTTATAGATGAAATCTCTAAGTAAAACGTTCCAGAATAAGGCAATAAAACTTCTAGTAGCCCGTGGTTGACTATTAGTTACATCACAGCTTGAGAGACCAGAACAGCAAATAAAATACCGAACGGTATTTAAACAGAGTTGACTGCCCGATAGCTAAGCAGAAAACCGAATCCAATTCAATATAGTTAGCACATCAAATGACTGAGTATAACTTCCCGACCTCGGAAGTAAACGTTACCATCCTCTATCAGTCTTTCTTCCACGATCCAATCGTAGGTTCCCGCAACAACATGTACGTAACTGAAACTGTCGACACACTCCCGGTCTGTATGCTGCCGACCACCAAACTCACGCTATTCTCAAAAAATCATTCTTCTGCAGTCCTACCGCAGGTTTCCACAACACGTTGGACTACACAGCTACTAGTAGACTTATCGAACCCAGTTCGATCCCCAGCCTACATAGGAGCTCGTGCCCATCACAACGCACATACTACCTCCAAGCCATCCCTCTAGCGTACTCACGCCACTAGCCACGAACAACTCGCTTCACAGCCGAAAATCTCAAACGGCGTGACTATCTTAACCAATCAGATAACGTAATGAAAAATACTAACTTCCCCCCAGGATATCAACCAATCAGCAATAAATACTAACTTCCCCCCAGGGAATCAACCAATCACTCGCCAGCCTTAGGCTAGGCACTTGTTTTCAACACATCACAGATAACAAGAAAAAACACCATAGACTACGGGAAAACAGAAAGGTGAGAGGAAAGAAGCCATCTACGAGAAGTAAGAAGAACTAGATCAGAAAGGAAAAAACTACAAGCCGTCTATGAAGAGTTAGAATAATTAAAACTAACAGAGAAAAGTATAAAGATAGAAAAATGAAAAGAAAAAGGAAAGAAAAGAAAGACGTGCCGAAATAAAACGGCACAATGGATTGTCATGAGCTTGTAGAAACCGATCAGTAATGTGGTAAAATTTTGCCACTCTTTGTGAAATTAGATGATGACACAACATTCAGGACCACTACGAGAATAACCCCTATGTATTCTATGTCAACAATTCAAATTTGATTTGCTGCCAAATAGGTAACTAGCACCAAGCAGATGACAACTGAAGTTACGATGTGAAGCTGACAAGCCAGTGTATGTTCAAAGTGGTTTTGTGTAGAGAAATGTGAGTTCAAAATTTAAACTCTTTAAAGACCTCACTGTAATTTGGATAATGTAGCATAATTTTCAATGAAACTATTTCATTTGCTCTGCAGTTATAAACTGAATGATATTTTTATTTTGAATTGGGAAAATTAATTCTCGAGTTATTTTTCTTATAGTTCCCTATATCTCATCCTTTGCTTTTTTCCTCAATATGTTTTTTTTTTTTTTTTAATTTTTAATGCGTTCATGAGTATGAGAATGCAGAGTACAAAATATAACCTGTAGTTTATTCTACATTTATTTTGAATTAATGTTATAATTACTATGCACCAACAGAAGATAAAGATATTGAATTGAAAGAAAAATTTTATGATAACTTACAAGATGTAATTGACTCATCACTCAAAAGTGATACTCTAATAATAGTAGGTGATTTGAACGCACAATTAGGGAAAGAACCTATGTACATGACTGTAACAGGACATCAAACTCTACATGAGAAAACTAATAACAATGGACAACTACTATGTGAACTCGCAATTATGAACAGTCTGAAGATAATGAGTACACAATTTCAACATAAAAGGATCCACAAAGGTACATGGATATCACCAGACAATTGCATATTAAAAGAAACACTACCTAAAATATATAGAAAGGGAAACAGAAATAATGAAGTTTTGAGATTCAATAAAACAAATTTACAAGACCCAATCAAAATCAAAGAATACAGAAAGCTCCTGCATAACAAACTGATTGAAGATGACAGTATACAAACAATAGAGGAAACTCAAACAATAAACCAAAAATGGGAAGATCAAGAACACTATAATAGAGACTGCTGAAACTATTATTCAGAAACAAGAGAAAAGGGAAAGGAATTTGTGGTGGGACAATGAACATGAGAATGCAATTAAGGAAAAAAAATACAGCGAGACAAAAGTACTACAACATAACATGAGAGCAAATCAAGATGATTATAAACAAAAACAGAAGCCTGCAAACAAAATCTGTATTAAGAAACAGAAAAATTGGATTAATAACAAAATAATTGAGGTTGAATCAAATTATCGGAAGACTGAAGCATGGCTATTTTTTAAAGACATTAATTCTCTACAGCAACAAACAATAATTACACCGACAGTCTGTAAAGATAAAGAAGGTAATTTGGTAATGCAAACGGAACAAGTTTTGAATGAATGGAAGGTATATTTTGAAACAATACTAAGTTTACCACAAGAAACAACATATCAAGAGGAAATTGTTCTAGAAAAAGAAATACAGTAGTTAATACCCTAGAAACATCACCACCCTCACTAAATGAAGTCTGTTACGGTATAAATAATTTGAAAAGAAATAACAAAGACCAATAACATTGCTAAATATAGCATATAAAATATTTGCCTGTATTCTAAATAATAGAGTAATAATCATCATAGAGAAAGACTTGGAGGTCGCGCAAATGGGATTTCGAAAAGGAAGATCCACAATTGATAATGTATTTATACTAAGGCAAATCTTCGAAAAATGTAGAGAATATAATACGGATTTATACAACGTATTTATTGATTATACACAAGCCTTCAACTCAGTTAAAAGAAACAACATTATTGAAGGATTACAACTATATAAAATTCCCCCTAAAATAATCAGACTGATTAACATAACACTAGCAAATACAACAGCGGTAGTCAAAATAAATATCAAACTAAGTGACAGTTTTCAAATTAACAGAAGAATTAAACAAGGAGATCCGCTTTCTGCAGTCCTTTTCATAGTAATGGTGGACCTGATAATCAAACAACTAGAGATTAGAGGTAATATACGCACAAGATTGATGCAATGTACAGCATATGCAGACAATATACTACTAATAACAAGATCAAAGAAAGCATTAATTGGAAAGCTTAAAACTTTAATGGAAAAATCAGCACAATATGGATTAATCATAAATGCAAAGAAAACAAAATTGTTTAAATGTTCAACCAAAAATAATGAACCAGAAAACTTACAGATGGATAATACTATTTTTAAAGGAGTAAAATCCTTCAAATACTTGGAATCAATAGTAAACAACGAAAACAATATCGAGGAAGAAATAAACAATAGAATTGTTATGGCAAATAAAGCATATTTTGCAACTCTCAACCTATTCAAAAGCAAATATGCATCCAAACAAGCAAAATTAAGACTATATTTAACAGTAATAAGACCAATTGCGACATATGCAAGTGAAACCTGGACCCTAACTGAATTGTCTAAGCAAAAGCTCCTGGTCTTTGAAAGGAAAATACTAAGAAGGATATTTGGCCCAATAAAAGATGCAAATGATGAGTGGAGAATTAGAAGTAATAAAGAGTTAAATATTTTAATACAAAACCAACACATAGTAAACTATATCAAAGCGCAAAGGATGGCATGGTTTGGCCATATCAATCACATGGACGAAGGTAAAACAGTTAAGAAATATATAAATGGAACCCCATCAGTAAAAGAGCAAAAGGAGGACCAAAAAGTAGATGGAAGGAAAACATAACCAACGATTTGAAAACACTGAATGTGAAGAATTAGCCAAATCTTGTTCATAACAGAAAGGAATGGCATAAATTAATTGAGAAGGTAAAAACTTCGACGAAGTTACAGCACCTACTGAAGAAGAAGAAGAAGAAGAAGAAGAAGAAGAAGAAGAAGAAGAAGAAGAAGAAGAAGAAGTTATAATTACTATTATGAATTTTTAATTGTGTAATATGATTAATGATATGATATATGATCTCATGGTAATGAAGAAATGTAATTGATAGAGGACACCAAAATATTTGAAGAAGAAACCTACTGTACTCACGAGTTCCTTTTCTACTACAAAATTTTGAATGACCTGTTAGATTTTTAAAGTTGATTTCTCCTTTTTTACGTTGCTTTATCAACTGCTATGGTTATCTAGCATCTGAGTGAGATGAAGGTGATAATGAAATGAGTCCAGGATCCAGTGCTGAAAGTTATTCAGCATTTGCACTTAATTGGTTGGGGGAAAACCCTGGAAAAAGCCTCAACCAGGTAACTTGCCCCATTTGAGGAACATCTGGACTATGGAGATGTCGATCAGATACTAACTTGTCGTGTCAACCAATATAAATTTAAAATGCTCTCTGTACTTGAAAAACTATCTTATTTTCAGAGATTTTCACAATAATGAAGATTTTACACTACATATTCATTTTGCTCGGGTTTTGGTCAGAACAAGTATTACACATAGAACAGTTTATATAAATAAAAGCGATTTTAGGCTCAAAATTTATCTTAGAGTTGCACTTAACTGTGCCTTCATATTCGGTATTCTAATGGTTTCTAAATTTGTTGTTAGTTCATGGGTTCAACTTTGTTGAGTGTGATGGGATTTTTAAGGATGATAAAAGTTCTTAGTATGGCTTCCTTAGATGAAAAGTATTCTGTGTCGTACATTTACACAGTTTTCCAGGAAAATTTGCAGAATATTTCTCATAGATGTCAAAATTTTGGAGATAGCATAATAGACCCATATTAGTAGCACAATTGACTGTGAGATTCTTGTACTACCCCATAATATACTGAATTGTGTTGCATAAGTTGTGTGATATTAATAATATTTGAAAAATAATTATTTTAATTCTCAGAATACCTGAAGGACGAGGACTTAAGGATGATTGGAACCAGTGATGGAGAAGACTCAGGTTTCACTTCAACTATCTGGGAAGATGAAGAAGAACAGAGATTCTATGAGTATTTGACAGATATGAAGGAGTTCCTACCAAGCATTACCGTACGACCACCTGAACCTGTTTCTGAGGTAATCTGAACCTTCCTGATATTGTAATTCACCATGTGTGATTTCTTACATTCAAAATGGATTTTTACTTGATATGTATGTTTGTTATAATATACTCATGACCAAATTGATAGTTGCACAGATTTAGAATATTTGGCAAGAATGTACAGGAATATTAAAAATGGAGTTCAGCTCTTAATATGATAGAATCAAATGACGTAGCCATAGGATACATTTCTCAAGATCTTATTTTGAGGAAGGATATGAAATAAATTCGAATATAAAACTGAGAAGGTCAGCTATATATACTGTGCTTTGAATACAATTCTGTGAGATAAACGAATCATTATAGAAACTTTGGTTTCTATATCAAATATAAGGGTTTGAAATGTAACAAAATGTACAGAAGAAACTTGGCATGTGAAATGTGAATGTAATTAAAAATCATTGTCATGAAAATAACACACATTTCTCATTATACGTCTGTGTTTTGCAACAATTCCTTACTTTATCACATTACTAGTGATATTCTCGTTTGTAATTTATTTCCCTTAACTTTGATGCTGTGTAATTGAATATAAGGCTAGGTTTTTTCCAATTTTTTTGTTTGAAAAATGGGGGTTGTCGTATTAAATTCACGTATTAAAGAAAACAGAAAAGTTCGGTCAATTTTTGTTGTTTTACAGTACACTAGATAATGGGATAAGTGTAGTCGTCTCTCCACAGTCCACTTGTTCATAATGGTATCGGATTGTTTAGTATATGATAAAAAAAATAGCCTTCCAAATGTTTACCGTACTTCAGCTCAACCCCAATCCCTAGCAGTTAGTTCGTGTACATAGTTTTATTTAATATAATATTTAGACTGTTAGGCCCTACAGAGACACAAATTTCATTCCATCAAGAGGATAGTCTTTTGTAAATAGAATATTTAAACTGTTAGGCCCTACAGGGATATAAATTTCATTTCACCAAGAGGATTTGTCTATTCTGCAGAAGTAAGTAAACTTGAAATTTTGTGTGTTCTAGAACCATAGTTCATAATGGACTAATTATCTGTGAATTCATCAACAAAATACTTAAAAAATATTAAATCCTGCAGAATTTATTGGGAAACTAGAGGTCGTCTTAAATTCGAGGTTATTTTCTATTTGATCAAATACAGTACCTGTACAAGACATGCACATTATTTTCGTCCATAAGAGTTTGGCCTGTACACTGTTCACATTATTTTTGTACATTAAAAATGTGGCCTTTATACTTCAATTTTCTTGTGCACATGCAAATAAAATGTAAAAGTGAATTCTGAAATGTATAATTGCTACACAAAAAATATCCAAACAATTTTAATGTCGAACTTTTTATTTTAAATGTATATTTTATGGCTTGTCATATTTACGCAGTAAACCTTTTTTTTGTATAATTTGATAGCATGAAAATCGTTTATTATAAACTGTTAAAATGCAGACTTCATTTGCATTATTTGGGTCATTTTTATAAAATTCTTAGTCCATATTTTGATAATGTTCAGTCCATACATAAATATTTAGCCATTTTAGTGCCTATAAATCTTAGCCTTGCTCATAATGATTCTTCATATCGTTGGCATACAAGCGAAACTCAATAAGTCCAGAATCATAGTTTTGAGATAATTGAACTAAAAGATTTTGTCTTTAGTCACTCAATATCTTTCGTTAGAGTCAAGATAGAAATCTGAAATTCTTTTGAATGTTTATTTACGTGTTCTGAATTGATTCACCTAGTAAAAAGAGGTATTGTATCTTATTATTCTGTTGGTATTAATTGTTTTATGAAAAAATGGCATGGATTTAGTTGCTGTCTCCTGTCTTCTTGGAATACGTTTATTTCACCTGTAACAAAACATTTCAGGATAATACTTTTAAGCGATTTATATGACTTGTAATTTAAATTTCTTCATCAGAATCATCACATACTTGCTCTACTGTTGTATCTCTGGCATGAGGTGAGGTTGGGAGGCTTTCATATCAGTGATGTAATTCATGTGAAATGTCATTTTTTCCTTCATAACTGAAGGTTATCATTTTCTTTAATGTGTTTGGAAGCTGCTTGTTGTGTAGTGATGGTATTGTCTGCGGTACACTGACAGCTGACTGCTTCATTCATCTGTAATGCTTTGAAATTGTCAACTTTTTGTAGTATTTTGTAGATCTGTGGACATCCCCAACTGATTCAAATACTGTATGCTTGTAAATGAGCTGATACCACCTTAGATGATATCGCATTAGGAGAATTTTAAGCTTTATTGAAAAAAAAATTAAGATAAAAAAAGCACTAGGAGAAAATAATTTAAATCTGGAATTCCTCAGATATGCAGGGCTACCCTTTGTTATTCATAATTTACATGAATACCATAATGAAGAATGGAGACAACTACCTCACAGCAATATATCAATTACAATCAGACTCAGTTTAGACACTATGTTGTATGCAGACAATTAAATGTTATTTGCTAACTCTGAAGATGGCTTCCAAATATCGGTACATAATTTAGAGAAAATAACCAAAACTTATGATATGGAAATTTCATATGAAAAAACCGAAGTGTTTGCATTTAAAAGAAAAGATCTTACACTCAGCAAAATATGTCTCAGTAACAAATTATTAGGAAGAGTGAACAACTTTAACTACCTGGGATATTCGTTACCATTTACACATGACTTTGCCATACAAAATAAAATGATCAAATTTATAAAAACACATTATGTATAATAAATTCAGTCTTGAAGCCATCGTTAGTCCAGAGACATACACGAATCAATATTTATAAAACTCTTACCCGACCTGTTTTATCTTACGGATGTGAGGCTTGGATCATAAGAACACCTGACTTCTAAAGAATAACTGCTGCTGAGATGAAGTTCATGAGATGCACTGCAGGAATCACAAAATGGGACCACAAAAGAAATGATATCCTGAAAGAACTCAAAACCGAACCTATATTACAGTATGTAAACAATCAAAGGAAAAACTGGGAAAATCATGTCAGAGGGATGGATAGAACATGCATCCCAAAACAAATACTGCAGTGTGCTCCCTTTGGAAGAAGATCCATTGGTTGTCCGGCTAAGAGAAGGACTGATGTGAGACCATTACAGACCACCTGGTCTAATACATGTTTAGGATGATGATAATGATGATTTATGGATGGTGCAGCTGTACAGTCTGCTGTTCGAGAAGGGTTTGAACATCAAGAACCAGATTGCATAATTTCCTTTGTGATGATAATGACAAATTCACTCTGCACATCAACACATGAACATGTGCATCTGGCTCTTGATGTTCAAGCCATTCTCGGGTAGCATAGTCTATAGCCGCATTATCCAGAAATCTTCTTCCTGCAAGATGATGTTCAGTGGCACAAACAAATGAAAATTGGATGGAGTCGAATCCGGAATATATGAATAATGCTCCAAAATGTTAATGAAGTATTTGTACAAGTTCCTATGTTCAGTGTGCTGAGTGAGATATGGCATTATCATAAAACGGAAATTCGTGCAATCTGGCTTTTGATATTCAAACCTTTCTCTGGTAGATTACTGTACAGTTACATCATTTGGAAATCTCCTTTCTTCAAGATGTTGCTTCTGTAATCCAAACAAATTAAAATTTGGTGGGAACAAATCTGGGCTATACAATGGATAGGCTACTCCAAAATGTTCCAGTGAAATGATTGAATAAGTTTCTGTGTTTGATGTGCGGAATGAGGTCTGGCATTATCATGAAGAAAATTCACATCTTAGAAAAGAACACCAGGCTGACTCCTTGAAATTGCTCCTTTATTAATTGAGGCCCTAACATTCTAAATGTCCTAAGTTCCTAAAACAACTCTCTGAGATATTGATGAAAAACACACTGCAAAATGTATGTAAAGATTTTGCAGTGTGTTTTTCATCAATATCTCTCATCTTTTGACGCACGAATGAGTCACTTACAGTTGAACTACGACAAAGACAATTTAGTGTGATATTCTCATATGGATGTTCCTCTCTTAGATTGAATAAAATGAAATTTGGAAAATTGGCACTTAGCACATTTAGAATGTTAGGTCTTTAGTTGTAATGTTGTCATTAACAACTGTGATTGTTTCATAAACTGGAGAAGAATAATGCCTTGTGTATTCCAAAACAGGGGGCCATGACTTTGCTGGATGAGGGAGCTGCTTGGAACTTCTTTATTAAGAATGATGTCGGTTGTTTCAATCTATTGAAGAGCATTTGATTTCATGCCTCTGATGGTGCTCCCATGTTCCATCACTGGTTACAATGGTTTCCAAAAATTCGTTTCCTTCTTCATTAACTCACTGATCATGTGTTAAATAAGTGCTGATAATGTGTTAAATAAGTGGAAAAACGAAGGTTTTTGTGACGAGAATAATGTGTTAAACACTTTGACAACTGCTATGCACACATTTTACTGTAATGGCACTCGTTGGAAATGATGTACTGTAATGAGTAACTCTAAATGAAATGTCTATTTCCATAGTAATTCCTCTTATTGTTCGTTGCCTGTCAGCCTGAAACAGTTCTTCAATCTTTGCTGTATGAGTGCTGATGACATGTTTGGCAGTGACTGATCTGCTCCACAGTGCTAATCTGATAACATCTGTTCTTCCTTTGGAGAATTTTCTGCATCTTTTTGTCACATGTTGCACACTTACTGTTTGTACTCTATAAACTTCTATCAGTTACTTGTGAATTTTGGTAGGAGACAAAATCAACCCATAAAACTAAACAGTAGATAGAATTTCCATGCAGGATCATGTCTCAAGTTGTGTCACCATTACATTGTGTTGTAAAGAAGAAACTGATCACATCGATGACTTTGGTCTTACTGTTGAGTCATAAGCAGTGTGTGACTAAATAACTCATAGCATGCAACAAAGTATTACAGAGGGAACCTTAGTTTTTGATCAAGCCTCGTATTATGGAGGATGATATGGGTATTTCAATTGTACACAATTATTGAAATGTAATATATCTAATGCTACAAAAATACAAGTTCCATCATCAGAGTCATGTAATTAAAGATTTAGAGAGTTGCCTACTCTATTGAGAGTCAGTTATGCTTATTGGTCCATACAGCTTAATCAAACAGCTTGACATCTCTTCTATTGAGCATTCAGAGTTTAGAAAATACCATTGGGTAACATAGGCATCTTCTTAGCAGGCATTCTCCCTCATTGCAATATGACTAAAATAAGATATTTAACATAATACAGTAAAACCTTGCTAAAACCTACCCTCTATAAAAAGGAAACCTGCACAAACAAACAAAATTTTGGGAATGATTTCCTATCTAAAATAATACTTTAAAACGGAAAACTGCCTAACACGAAAACGGAATCATTTTTGAGCACCATTTAGGTAAAAAAAACCTGACTAAAACGGATAGTTTTAAGCGTAACTGTTGCTAAATTCTTTCAAACCATTTTTAATTTTGCGATAATACTGTACAAAACATGGCATAATTTTTTTGTGTCACTGTACATGCAATGATCTGGAAGACTTTCGCTATTCTTTGTCAGGCGTTGGGGGTTAAGCTTCTCTAACCCTGTCACTATTCTGTGCTTATTGTTAAGGACCCTGGCAGGTTACTGATCTCCTGTACCTTTACTTCTTCAAACCCTCTCGCATTTTCCTTCATTTATTCTCAGTTTTGTGCTAGCAAGCCAATACAGTGATAAAGGACAGTGTGAGTAGAATAAAACTGTGAATAATTGTAGTGTAGTGTCAATTTAGTTTCACATTTCCGTTTATTTATTCTGAGTTTTGTGTTAATATGCCAATAAAGTGTTAAATAACAATGAGAATAAAGTAACACCGTGCGATTTAATAAAAAAGCCTCTATGACCAGTTCCATCATGGAAGAGTGGCTTCATAATTTTAATGGAGCAATGAAACTTCAAGGTCGTAAGGTCATACTGTTTTTAGACAATGCTACCTGCCATCCAAGGATTGATTTGTCTAACGTGAAGTTAATCTAGTATTTTCCATCAAATACAACTTCAGTTACACAACCGATGGATCAGGGCGCAATTTACACTCTGAATTGATGCAAGACGCGAAGGAAATCCTACAATGTTACCTTAAAAAAAAAAAGTCGCGGCAATCCACTTTAAAAGAATGTGGGGGCAAAAAAAATAGGGCGCAGAGAGAGGGAGAGAGAGAGAGAGAGGCTGCAATTACGTAAGTTAATAATTATGAAAATAAAATTCACTTTGCATGTACTGTAGTAACTTTTATTTCAAATTATGTCTTCATTATTTTCTTCCTACAGTGAGCATATTGCAGTAGTCTATTTTTAGTTTTGCCAAAACTCAACCCTTTGTAAAAAAAAAAACCTGTGAAAACGAGAAAAAAAATCTGGAAGATCACGTTTCGTTTTAGGGAGGTTTTACTGTATAAACTAACAGAAGTAAATCTAAATACTGTAACTAATTAAATGTTGCTTCAAATATAAACACTTTATATTGCTTAGAAATAGACATGTATTAGTTTGTTTGTATTTCCAGTAACAGAGTAAATGGAATAGATTCAATTCTGTTATTTTATATATGCAATAATGTAAATAACTTATTTAAGCTACCGTATATTACAAAGAGGGAGGGTGTCTGCTAAGAAGACACCTATATACAAAATGGTATTTTCTAAACTCCAAATGATTTATAGGTCTTGAATGATAAGATCCTGATGGTAGAAACTGTAAGTAACTTATGTTACCTGTTGACATTTGGTCATGTTGTGATTAGCAAACAAGGGATGAGCTCCTTTTTGAATTTAATTAAAATCTACACTTACCATTACAAATATAGGGTGTCCCAAAAAGAATGCTGGATTTAATAATGTGAATAAAGACAATAAATGTAGATAACAGAGCAGATATCTGTGCCACCAACGCAACAATAACAAGGCATTGTTGGGACATTGCGCCATTGTCTTGTTGTTGGTTTGGTGGTGATTTGATCTATTCTGTTACCTGTTTTTGTTGCATTTATTCATATTATTAAATCCGGCGTTCTTATTGGGACACCTTTAGTACTGGAAATGTCTGCCACTTTGTTCAAGGTATGCCACACATACAGTATATTGAAAACACACACTGCAACTCATATGTAATTGATCCCAATGTGTAAGGCATTATTTCCCACTTCCTACATGTGACAGGGTTTGTTTCGTAGATATTTTCTTTTAACATTTCTCTACAAGTACAATGGCATGATTTAAGATCAGGAGAATATTGATGGTCACAAATTACAGGTTAACTTATCAAGGCATATAGATTTTAATACACCGTGTCCCAGAATTCTGGTAACACTTTTCTTAATTTATTATGCATAAACTACAAAAGATACAGCCATAATATGAATGTCATATTAAAAAGGAAGTCAAGTGGTTTGTTGTCAGTGTTTGGATTTAACAATAATTTGATATGAGAACCACGTGTAACTTGGCCTATGTTAACACGGTAATCATCTTTATTCTTCATATTATAGTTGGAATCTCCTGGTAGAGGGGCAGAGAAGGCCTGACGGCCTTATCTCTACCAGTTTAAATAAATTACTACTACTACTACTACTCCTGCTGCTGCTGCTGCTGCTGCTGCTACTGCTGCTACTGCTGCTCCTGCTGCTACTGCTGCTACTACTACTAGTACTAGTACTAGTACTACTACTACTACTACTACTGCTACTGCTACTGCTACTGCTACTGCTACTGCTACTGCTACTGCTACTGCTACCCTTCATGATATATCCTGTGTTACTATGGCGGCAGCTTCTCTAATCCAATGCTTAATTGTGTGTATATCTAATACCTACCCACTTCACTTACGTGATTCATGTTTCTTCTAAATTTTGTGGTATGGGTGGCACATACACACAGTCTTTTACATATGTAGGGTACAGAGAAAGATTGAACAGAGTTATACAAAGCAAAATTTACAGGAGAATTCATCTACTTTTTCAGGACATAAGCAACCAGTATCCACAAATTTCTTGTGACAGGCATAAATTGCCTTCCTGCTTGGAGCTTCTTTGCTGTACTTAGTCCTGAATTTCCTTTGCACATCTGTAGCATTCTTATTTTTGTCGAATTCCAGCACACAGAAAGCTTCTCTGCATCAGAATTCGCCATCTTTACAAAGAATGCCAGATGCGGGGAATGGGTGAACTAAAATCCAAATAAAACCATCCGACTTCCTCTTTAATATGATATATATATATGAAAGCTGTATCATTTGTAGTTTTTGAGTAATAAATTGAGAAAAGTGTTACCGGACTTTTGGGACACTGTGTACATGCATGTAGTTACTGGCATTGTATGCAACTATGTTGACCTGTTAAAATAGTTACAACATTTTTCTTCATCTGTTAGTCCATTACAATTGCCTAAGTATATCTCTGACATAAGCTTTTTCCCTTAATTTATGTTCCGCAATAATATATTAATCTGACAGTTCTTTTAGGATTAAACTGACACCAGTATCATCAAGCCATTCTTAAGTAATACACACTTTTTTCGGATTGTGTTGTCAAAAACTCCCCATTTGTTGTAATTATTTGATTAATGTCTGAATTGTATTCTTTTAAGGCACAGTAACTCCAGAGAACATATTTTATGAGTCTGATTTACCATTTTATGAATTTATATTGAAATTGATTCCAAGCAAACCTAAAATTTATGCCCCTTTGTAACCATTATTTTTGACGAAAATGTTGCGAAATATTCTCCTCTTTCTCCTTCCCGACCCCCCTCACTCTGTGCCACAAATGTATGGAAATGAAACATTGTAAAAGAGTTTCCTTTCTTCATAAATTATTAATCAAACGCGGTATAAATATTGATTCCCTTTGGCTTTTTCTTTAGTGGGCTACATTTTACACTCCTCACATACCAGCATGGAAGAGAGATTTTCCTGTGCAAATTTTCATATAGCTTATTGTGAGATATTTTTTAAATAGTTACTATATAAACATGTAGTAAAAGGTTTCTGCTATTTACAGCGAGCTATTAATCATTTCTAGATTTCAGAAGAAGTGTTGGATGAAGAAGCAGAAGAACTTGATGAAGAATCTGTTGCTGAGGGCAAGGATGACGAGGAGGAACCTAGTCCTCCAGAACCTGATGGTAATCCTTCAGCTTACATCAGTTGTCCACTACCTCTCTTTTTTTTCTGCCATGAGTCAGGCTAAATAAATTAGTTTCTGTCACCCTTTTTACAGCATTTCTTTATGTTGCTAAAAGTATGTTAAAAAAAAAAACAAATATTCAATGATTATATTGCATGTGTTAAACGTAATGAGTTTAAGATGTCTCGTGTGAATTTCTGAATTAGCAGTTGATGATAGCATATTGGAAATCATTGAACCTACCATTCCCATATTTAATGGCTTCCTCTCAATCTTCTAAAATATTTTTTTCTGGGAATAATATCTAACATGATGGTGAAGTGGTGTGAATTTCTGCTTCAAATTTAACTTTAAAAAACTGTCCGTGTTTCGTATTTGACTTTCTTTTATTTAACAGTATGATTATGATTTTAAGAAAATATTCTGTTAGATGAAGTATAGAAATCACTTTAAATACAGGGTGATTCAAAAGTCCCGATCCATTAAAAAAAAAAAATCATAGTTATTGTCCGGACACCAACACACACCAGTCCAACACCTTTCTAGGTTGTGAAATTAGTAGTGTTCAACATGATGTCCTCCATTGTCTCGGCACAAATTCCACCGCTCCACAGTTGATCGGAACACTCGTTGCAGAAGTTGTTCTGTAATGGTGTCCACAGCAGTTCGATTTCGCACAAACATTGCCTGGACCTCAGCATATGTTAACCTGTTCATCTGTCCACAAACTATGGCTATTCTCTCTTTAGTCAGCATGGTTTATATTACCTGTAAAAGAAAAATGTTACACTTTAGTTTCAGGAAAGTGGATCGGAACTTTTGAATCACTCTGTAATACTCTTTATTAAACACAATGTGTACAGTAGAAGAGGAGTGAGAAGTTTTTTAACTTAATTGGATAACATATCTGTTTAGTCTTGAGCATGGGAACGAGGTGACATACTTGTTCTGTTCTTGTACAGTCAGCTTCAGAATTTTAGCTCTATCAAATGACACAGATTAAAATTATTGAACCCTGGTTGTAAATATTGTGCGCGCAAGAAAGAAAGTACGAGGGTCGTTCAAAAAGTAATGTCCTACATTATTTTTTTCCGAATATATCTGCAGTGCCTGGGAAAAGTGACATAAGTCAGGTTCCACAAACCTTTTTTGATAATTTATTGACAACTTACACTGGTTTATGTCGATTTGATTTTTTTCTGTATGAATTATTGTAATGGGAGAAATACTTATGTCTCTTTTTCCAAGCAAACAGATGTTCCGTAAGTTGTCAATTAATTATCAAAAAAGGTTTGTGGAAATTGACTTATGTCACTTTTCCCAGGCACTGCAGTTATGAAAACTGTTGCAGTTTTGTGACAATATCAATGACTGTTTCTTCTTCACATACTATTTTTCTACAAAGTCTCCATCATATGGTACTGCCTTATGCCAGCATGGAAAAAGTGCATGTATCCCTTGCTGGTATCAGCTCTTGTCCTGCGTGCGTAGCCACTTCCTCAGTGCATCAATTATGCTGTTGTCACTTTAAAAATGAGTTTCACGCAAAGCATAATTAAGAGACAAAAAGAGGTGGAAGTTAGTCTGTGACATATCTGGGCTGTAGGGTGGATGCGGCAGCAAGGTCCAACCAATTTTGGTGATGTGTTTCCAGGTTCGCGTGCATTGTCATGCTGGAGCAACGTTTCTGCTGGATTGTTGCCAGACTTAACCCGCCAGAAAAGTTTCTTGATATTGTTCAGAGTGTTGATGTATGCCTCTGAATTAATGGTTGATCGATTGAGGTTGATGCCATTTCATTGACTGCCTTTTCATCTCCGACTCAAAATGATGCACCAAAGTTTCGTTACCTGTAAAGATACAGAACAAAAAGTCCTCCCCTTTGGCTTCAAAATGCTCTAACAATTCAGAAGAAGTGACTTTCCTCTGCAGGTTGTGGTCTATGGTGAGACTTTGTGGAACCCATTTTGAGCAGACTTTTGAATATCTGAGAGGATTAGATTAAATCAGACCAGATCTTTATTAACCGGTAGAATTACAAGCATTCATGGAATTGTCATTACACAAGAAAAATGACATAACGTACAATATTATGCAATATAACTTAATTCTAAGTAAACTAAGCATACAAAACTACAATTTATTTAATTGTACATTGAAAGAGAAAAACAGTAGGCCTATGGTTAACACAAAGTAATATAATATATTACAATAAAAACTTAATACTACTCATAAGTAGCATGCAAATATCATCCTTAATTGTACAAGCTCGATCTCCCAAACACCCGATAACCCCTTCTGGATGCAGGTCATGATAACACGTAATCCTACCAGTCTTCAGGCATGTGTGGCACTGTCCCATTCAATCTCTCTGTTTCATCTTCCCATTCTTTACTTCACTCTGGCTTCCCTGAAACATAAAGTCATCAAGCGCAGTATCAAGGAGAGTAAATGAATAATTTTTCCCTTGAAATTATTGAAATCTGCTTTACAGGGAGCCTTACCTGAAAGATTTGATTTGCAAGGAGAGTAAATGTTAATTACTGAAACTTTAAATTCTGATATTCATTTGTGCAAAATGACGTGTTAATAAAATGTTCTTTACTTTTTTTTTAATTTTTAATTTTCCCATATAAAGTTCTCTGATATTTTGTGGAAGTTTATTGTATAAATGATCTATGTGATATGCTGTTAAGACTTCTAGTAAGCTTGTGGTAATTGAAATATTTTGGGATGTTCTGGTGCTATACTCATGATAGGTTGAATTTGTTTTAAAGGAATCTGTGTTTTGATGAATAAAGCACACTATGTCTAAAATATATATGCAGGGTACAGTTAAGAATTTTAGTTCTCTGAAAATGTTTAATGTTCAGTCTGAATAGGAACTTGCTTAATAATTTTAAGTATTCTTTTCTGCAATTTGAGTACTTGTGTCAATTTTGGTAAAGATCCCAAAGTAATAAAGCCATATGATAGTGAATGAATATAGCCAAAGTATACTGATTTTGAAAGTGCCATGGGTGATATTTTTCCATGGACTCGAAAAGCATAACATAAACTCCTCAGATGTTGTACATGCTTTTTCCATGTCAGATTGGAATCTAACCATACACCAGAAATTTTGTACATTCTACTTCCTTAATTTTAGCATTATTAAGTACTATTTGAATCTGTTCAGATGAATATTGATTAAATGACATATACTCTCAGACAATTTTATTTATATTTAATTTAAGCTTATTACCAGTATTTGCTAGCCACTGTTCTAGTTTTGTTATGTTCCATTAATTTTTATTTGTAAGTTTTCTTCCATACTGTCGTTCAGTATTATGTTTGTGTTAGCTGCAAATAAGACAGTTTTTCCTTTAGTTACATTTAACGGAAGCTCATTTATGTGTAGAAGAAATAAAATTGGATCAAGAATTGAACCTTGAGGGACACCATGTGACATAGCAATGGATTGATAACACTGGACAACAAATTTAAACTTTGTTTCTGTAATTTTAACTAAATGAGAGGTGCTGAGTTAATTTCTGAAAACCAAAATAGTTTTTCCTTTAGTTACATTTAACGGAAGCTCATTTATGTGTAGAAGAAATAAAATTGGATCAAGAATTGAACCTTGAGGGACACCATGTGACATAGCAATGGATTGATAACACTGGACAACAAATTTAAACTTTGTTTCTGTAATTTTAACTAAATGAGAGGTGCTGAGTTAATTTCTGAAAACCAAAATTTTCTAACACATACCATTTTTATGGTACACGCACTTCACTTATTTACACAAATTTGTTACACTAGCACATAAAGCAATCTTTGTTTGGTCAAAATTCACAAATTAAAATGTCTTTTTTTATCTTTTACGTTTGTAGACAGCTTCTGCAATCTCTCTGATGAGTGACCAGCAATATTCAGCCAGCATACTTGCATTCCACCTTCCATTGAAGCACTTTTCAAGGGTAGATATTTCTTGATGAAACCTCTCCCCGTGTTCATTGCTTACAGCACCAAGGTTTTTTTTTTTTTTTTGGAAAGAAGTCCAGGCGGCTGTTAAGAAAGTGTACTTTCAGTGACATGTTGTATCCCATAAGGTGAAAATAGTGCAACATTTCATTAACATTAAATAACTTTTTATTTTGGAGAAACAGTACATGCTGGACAAAAACTAACTGCAGATTCGTTTTTGCGACCACAAAATACATCGAATACACATATTTTTATGAAAAGGACAAATTTCATGTTGTACAATGTAATAATTGAACAAACACTTTCTAATGTTTACTTACAGCTGTAGGGCTATTTGTCATGTTGTGATGGACCAATCTGCATGAATAATGACATCCACGCAATTCATCATGTCTGAAGTGTTGGTTATGGCAGGGCATCCAGCAAATGGCAGTTCTCAGAGCTTGGTTTCTGCACTTTCTGACACCTGAACTCTCTGAACCCACCACTCTGCTCTTATCAACTGCACAACTACCATACACTGCAAACAAACGTTTATGGATGTTCACCAGACTTTCATTTTCGAGAAACAAAAATCCAATTACTGCTTGCTGCTTGTAACGGGAGTCTGTAACAGACGTCATTTTAACAGTTCACTACAGCTCTGCCATCTGTTGGAATGACTTGCAACTCAGTACACGCGTGGAAGAAACATCAGATTTCAAGCCCTCAGAACAAACACTTTCTAATGTTTACTTACAGCTGTAGGGCTATTTGTCATGTTATGATGGACCAATCTGCATGAATAATGACATCCACGCAATTCATCATGTCTGAAGTGTTGGTTATGGCAGGGCATCCAGCAAATGGCAGTTCTCAGAGCTTGGTTTCTGCACTTTCTGACACCTGAACTCTCTGAACCCACCACTCTGCTCTTATCAACTGCACAACTACCATACACTGCAAACAAACGTTTATGGATGTTCACCAGACTTTCATTTTCGAGAAACAAAAATCCAATTACTGCTTGCTGCTTGTAACGGGAGTCTGTAACAGACGTCATTTTAACAGTTCACTACAGCTCTGCCATCTGTTGGAATGACTTGCAACTCAGTACACACGTGGAAGAAACATCAGATTTCAAGCCCTTAGAAGTTCACTTTTCTATCTTTGTTAATGGTATAGAAAAAAATGTGGGACATTACTTTTTAGAACAACCCTCGTAATACACGACTTATCAGCGAGATTTTGCGATGATTTAACTAGGCAACACTACCTCACTATCATTGACATAGTTGACACAGACCAGCTGAACTAGCTCTGTCTTATATGCCTTCTGATTTTGAAAGTGCTTTAGTACTACTACAACCAACCACCACCGCCACAGTCACTGCCACCACCACTGTCACTGCCACTACCACTACAACTTTCTCTAATTGAGAAAGAAAAATGTTGAAAATATATGGATTCAAATTGTGGCCCTTTCACACACTAGTGTACTTTACTGCCAATTAAGCCAAATGTAGGGGAGACCTAGGCAAAGTGAATAAGCTAAGAATAAACAATGCCCCAGACTATATTTTGGTGTCCCCAAAATAAAAACTGCATGAAATTGGTTGTGACACATGTTGTCCACATATTTAAAAAACAGTAATTCGTTTCTCATACCTCCGGACAGTGATATGATTTGAGAAAGAAAATATAGTTGCTTATTTACTTTGCCCATGTACCTGGGCAAGGTGAATACCTCTATAACATTTTCACATTTTTATTTAATTTTTATTCGCTAATAATAAAATTAAACCAACACACAAACACGATGTTAATGAGTCACATGAGATGATAAGTAATGATATTGCAGCCATTTACAGACGTTAGATTAGTACGAAATACAAATTTATCGTAATTTAAACTTACAAAACTATAAACAAATTGTAACATTCAATTCAAAACTAAACACTATTATTTGATATTTACTATTATATATTATTTATTATTCACAAACTCAGGAATAATTAATTTATCATTTTTATTCAGTTCACTCAGTCCTGGCATTCGTCACAAAAATAGGATCCATGTCCAGAATATGAGGTGCAAGATTCATGAGCCCACTCTTGCTTGACATTGCAAACACTGAATTCAGTCTTCTACAGGAGGGTGAATATGTGGCTCAGCACATACCAAACACAAAAAGTTAGCTTTTTCCTTTTCTGGAGCTTCAACAAGTCGACATTTCACTGGCATTGAAGGCTTCTATTTCTTCTGCTTTTGTTCCTGATCATATTTCTCTTTAAACTGTTTTATAATTAGTGTAGATGTAAGAACTTCAGAGCGCTGACATTTTCTTCATTTACCTCCTATCTTTTGAGCATCCAATTTTGGCACTGGCCTCGAATCAAAAGGACTGACTTAGCCTCTCCTGCTGACAATGTTGAGCGTTTTGGTGTAACCAGAACTAAAAGTCTGAGTGTAAATTGATGTATTGAATATTTCTTCAATCATTGAAGATGCTGGGATCACAGAGGAAGTTGATTCTGAGTCAGCATTAGCTGTTTCCTCAGTTGCTGAAGAAGCTGGCACCTCAGAAGTTGTTGAATCTGAGCCAGCTGACATTTTGCTGATTTCTGTCTCAAGTGGGCGATCTGTAAGTTGAGTGGAGCAAAATCTTCATCAACAAACACATTATCATTTTATGGCCAGATAGCAGGACCACTGATAAAAACATTTTATTTCTTCAGATGCTTTCTGCATTGCTCCTTCAGACCATTGCTCCTTTAGACCATCTTCTTGTAAAAGAAAACTACCTGACAATGCATTATTACCTTTTTAAGTAGTAATTAAGATCAGTGCTGCTGTTTTATAATTTAATTTAATTAATGGCTAAGTCATCAATAATATTGTGAACATACAAGTTTGTAATAATTCGACGTAAGTTGTAATTATTATGTTTCAGATTGAAAATGAAAATTCACATATAAAATGTATCCATTATTTAGTAAATATACAGAAATCCGCCACTATAAACCATGTGTCTTAATGCCTCTACTATGTAAAATGACCTAATATGCTTGTTTCCAATAGACAAATACATATAAAAATATAGCTAACACTTACATAGTGAAATAAAAGTGGCAGGGCAAAGCAGTTAAGTTATCCACTCTCTCCTAATCACTTTGCCCACAGATGCCATCTCATTTTTCTTTTAAGGTTATACAAGTAAGAGATGTCAATAATCTTCTTTTTATGTATGGCATTTTAGAAGTAATTGTATTGCCTATGTATTGCTATCAAATACCAAAGAGTTTCTGAATTATTGTATGTTGTGCCAATTTTCTTCAAATACACGCTGACTGCTTCTCTCACTAGCTAGAATGATGCCAAGTCACTTCCAGCAGCTCAATCTGGTTGGGATTCTTCCCCAACATAGCACCTGTTCGCGTTTTAAGAAATAGGCATTATTCTCTTTGCCCAGGTCTCCCCTACTTTATTTTGATACTGAGTATTTATTTCTGCAGCAGTTGAAAGCATCATCAAAGAAAATAATCTTTTGTTGCTGCCGCTATGTTAAGCTATACTGGATTGATACCAATGTGCTGTAATTTACGCATATTTATGAAACCTGATGACAACAGTGTCATTAGAAATACTTCCTTGGATTAAAAATGACTGCCTGACTAGACTTGTAGTCCAACTGAGTTTCAGTCGACTTTTCGAAGCCTATAGGTGCTGTATAGGTTTCGTTAATGAAAACGCAACTTTCGCATGTCAATCTGGGATCTGAGAATCATAAGATAAATTATTTGTTTGGGACGACATGTTATGAAGTAGACTATTTGCAGGTTTCTAATCTTATTTTGAATTTATGTGATCTTTCAGTAATAGAATACACGTGTGTGTATGTTTGTGCGTGCATGCGTGCACATGGATGTGCATGTGAACAACATATTAATACGAAATGATGGTTATTATTTTCAGACATAGAGGAACTTGAGTCTGTGACCAATTCTAGCAACAAAATACTGATGGAATCTTTCCTGACACATTTACCCCATTGCGTAAATCGAGAAATGATTGACAGTTCTGCTGTGGAGTTTGTGATGAATCTTAATACAAAATACAACAGAAAGAAACTTGTGAAGTAAGTATAAATTTATATTTGCACACAGCTGACTTCATATATGAAAGCCTGAGCGTTATATTTGGCAATGTCACGGAGTTGTTAAATAGATGGTTGGTTGTGAAATAGATGGCTGTTGTGGTGAATGGAGCATGGAGTACATTAAGGAACTTAATCCACCAGGGATCGTGCACAGTTTTTCCGACTGGGCAGTATACGTTTTGTTGAATTACACGATGTTTCTCTTTTATTGGTTGTTGCAGTCTTCAGTATCTCTCCACTACTTTTCTTAGAGTGTGAAACAAAAAAAATGAGCACCATTATTGATCTGGGTTTGACATAAACTCTTGTTGATTAAGAGCCTGGTCATTTTCACCATGTGCGACTTTTGACATTTTATTAACACATGTTCTAAATTTAATTAAACTTTATTTCAAATTATTGCGGCATATTCTGTGACTTTGTGAACAGATGTTATTACACATAGTAGAGAGTTAATACATCTGGATATCAATTTGTCACAACAATGGAAATTGTAACACAAATAAAGCTCTGTTTTGTAATGGAGTATTTTTCAGTCAGAGGATTTGAGTTAACAAGCTAATACTACAGTAGAAATCAGTCTTCTTATCAGTTATTATTGCATTTAGTAGATGTTGGAAGCAGTGTAGTGCAGTAAAAAAACTAGTACTGCTACTGCTACTACTACTACTACTACTACTACTACTACTACTACTACTACTACTACTACTACTACTACTACTACTACTACTACTACTACTGCTGCTGCTGCTGCTGCTACTGTACTTACAAATGGCTTTTAGAGAACCCAGAGGTTCATTACTATCCTCACATAACCCCGCCATCAGTCCTATCCTGAGCAAGATTAATCCAGTCCCTAGCATCATATCTCACCTCCCTCAAATCCATTTTAATTAGTGTTGTGGGATTTAATCGATTAATCTAACCGATTAATCGATCAATTTCTGTTGTAACATTAATTGGTCAAAAATATTTAATTGAATAATCGAGTCAATTAAAATTAATCGGTTGTACTTGATATTAATAATTATTTTGTTAATGCAAACTCAGACTAAAAACTCCGACAACATTCATCTCTCAGAAATTGCTTACTTGAAAGCACAATAGTACCGTTACAGCAAATCTTTGCACAAACACTTCAGAAAGAGATGTAGATATGAGGACAGTGACCTGTCTACCCCTATTGATTGTTGAAACACAATGCGAAACCCTTACTAAGTTTTAAGGGTTTTCAAAAAAAACTTTCACCTTGTTGTCAGTTCGTCTTCCTAGCATATGAAATACATATTTTCTGGGATTCACCCTCGTCATCCCTTAGCCATGGCTACACTGTGTGCAAAAAAGAGTAACTATCGTCTCTTTCTAAATTTTGTAACCCGATGACAATAGGGCCCAGTCTGCTGTTTTGTTGCAGTTTCTTTACTGAGTTTGTAGATGAAGCTTGTGTGTTTAATTTTTTAAAGGAAAAAATCAGATTTCTGTGGTCTGTGAAAAGTAAAAACTCCATTATGGTATATGAGAATTTGAGACATAAACTCGATGAAACGTTTGGACTTAAATTGAACGATCATGGAGAAGTGCTTGACAGAGAAAAAGGTTTTTCGCACTTAGTGATGCAGGAAACATTGTTACTGAACATAGAGCGGCACTTAATTCGGAGCATGTGAATGCACTTACATGTTTAATATCATGGATGAAGCAGTATTAACCAGTATTGTCTCAAAAATTCCCGGAGAAATTGACACAATAAATTATAAGCCTTATAATAAATAATATGTTAGTAAATAACTAAAATAGTTGTTTTGTAATATAACTGTACAGTATATACAGATATATAACATTTAATACTTATGCTTATCACCGAACACAAGTTAAATTTAACAATAATTCTGTATTGCAGTATATTAAAACATTTTTCAAATCGATCAAAGCTCGATTAATTTATCGATTAATCGATTAAATTCAAATAGTTAATCGATTAAATATTTTGATTGATCGACAGCACTAATTTTAATATATTCCAAGTAGAAAATCTCATAAACTTATTTCTTTTCCTATGGTCGTGTCATAGAGTCAGTCCGACGTTTATTTTAGGGATTCGTAACAAGCTGTTTTTTATGGTGATGGGTTGTTAGCCCTTTGTCCAACCCCCAAGCTGGAGGACCACCCTTTATTGGCTGTCCGCAACTGTTTATTCAAGAAGGAAGAACAGTTGGAAAATATGGATTGGAAAAAAGAAATGCAATGATTGTTGGAAATACATTATTCCAACAACATAAACGAAGATACACATGGACATGCCCAAGGGACGAAAGGAGATATCGGATAGAATATATCTGGTACAGGAAAGATTCCGAAATTGCTTAAAAAATACAGTAAATGAACATAAAAACGTACAGCATTTTGTTTATTATTACAAAGACTAGAACTACATTTACTTCTTTTCAAAGAAATTGATAATAAGGGAATGTATTTTCTTATCTAAATTATTTTGTACTTGTTCTGCTCTTTTATGCATTAGTTTTTCCTCCTCTTTTACGAATTTCATTTCTTGTTGCATTGCATGAGTAACCCTTGTTTCTTCAAGATCATTTCTGTTCAAAGCTTTTCCTAATTTAGACTGAGCTGCTGCAAGAAGGTTATCATTTGTTTTTATTTTATCACTCATCTTCTAAATTCTTGTATTTTAAATAAATGATTAATGTGATTTGTTTTCAAGATTCCCCAAATAATTTTGTAATAATAACAAAAATTAAGTAGTGGGTGGCTATAAGGGATGATATGGAGTTCATTCATAAAAATATTTTAAATGATATTTGCAATTTAATTTTTCAATGAAATTTGAGCTACTTCTTATTTACTTTTCTAAGTTTCAGCTACTTTTGAACTTTTTTTGATTGTATTACTGGGTTGCAGCTCTGCCCATTCATTTTCAGTGTAGTATTACCTTAATTTTGACATTTCTTTTACCATTGTAAATCAGGACATTAAAAGTTATTTGTATCTGAATACTTTACTTCATTTTTTATAGAATGCTCTTCAGTGTACCTCGCACACGGTTGGATCTTCTCCCATTTTATGCAAGATTTGTTGCCACATTGCATCCTGTTGTACCTGATGTGTCTATGGAACTTGGCCAGTTTCTAAAACAAGACTTCAAATTCCATGTTAGAAAAAAGGTTAGTTTTGTTTCTTTCATTATTCATATACTGTTATACATACACACACACAAACGTTTTTTGTTTATGTTTCAGCATAAACAGAAGACAGCTTCTTCCTATGTATTGTTTGAACACCTCACATCATTTAGTGCCATGGACACCTGCGGGATTTTCCCCACAATTTTCAGTAGTTTATTTATTCATTCATGGCCTCCCTGATTACACGAAGGTCACATTACTTTGCAATCTCTTCTTCAATCCAAATCTATCTAAAACTTTTTGACAGAATTTTTATTGTTCTTGAGGTCTCGGTGTACACTGAGCATGCAAAGGACATCCAGCCGCTCCTCTGTCATGGTAGATCCCAAACAAGTTTTTACTCTTGTTAGAGTATTGTAAGAATATTGTCTTTGCAAGAAAGGCCAAGGGGATAAGTGACATAAATGACTGCCATGATCAGTGCTTATTAGTTCTGATGTACGAGGGTGCTTCAAAGAGCAAGGTAACAAGAGCTCTTATGGACAAACGTTATTTCACAGGCAGGTAGACTGATACACAGTAGTAGGGCACTGGTATGCATTACTTTTCAACATAGTCGCCATGCTTGCACAAACACTTGTTCCAATGGTAGACTAAGTCATCGATGCTGGCATAGAAGAAATCTGTATCAAGTCCTTGAAACCACGTCATGACGGCTTTCTGAACAGCTGTATCAGTGTTGAATCACTTACCATGCAGGTGCTTCTTCAACGGTCCAAAGAGATGGAAATCACTGGGTGTCAGGTCAGGGCTTTAGGGAGAATGATCCATTACCTCCCAGTGGAAATGTAACAATTCACGGCTGCTGTTGGCTATGTATGATCTGACATTGTCGTGCAGCAACATGACGCCTATTGAGAGAAGTCCAGATCATTTTCTGTGAATTGCCTCCCGCAAATGCCCCAGTATGTGTGACAATAACTGGCAGCATTCACTGTCTCTCTCCTGGTGAGAAAATCAACCAGAAGCATGCCCTTGTGGTTCCAAAAGACTGTCACCATGATGTCTACATTTCATCTCCTGTAATGATGCAGTGTGGGAACAGCACTCCTTCCTCATAAAACCACATCAAGTGCATGAGAGACTCCCATTCAAGTGACTTTGTGATCTTCTGTGAGTTGCCTTGGCACCCATTGTGAACATGTATTTCGATATCCCAGCTGCTCATGAACTATAGTGTGCACACTGCCCACTGAGATGTTGAGTTCCTCGCTAAATCGAATGTGACAATCATCCTGAATCAGACCTTCAATATGGCACACATTGTCAACAGTGTTCGACATGCTTGGCTAGCTGCATCATTGGTCATCTTGCATACCTGTACTACCGTTATCGAAATCAGTGCACTGAACACACACGTTTTCATGACATGGTATTCGCATCTTACATCTCAAAAATTTGACGATGAATTTCTGCTGGTGAGGTGCCCTTCAGATGCAAAAACCAGATCATACTATGCACTTTCACGTTTGACCATGTTTCCGTGTGTGCCATCTTACAACTGATATTGCGAGGATTTGACACAATATATGTGCCATCTAATGGCTGCATGATAAAGCTGTGGTCTGTAGCTGCTGCCCTGGCGGAAAATTTGAACAACAGGGGAATATGTCACCTGTGAGAACACTTGTTACCTTTCTTTTTTAATCACCCTCGTAAATTTACAGAATTAAGTTAGTCTATTTGTGTAACAGCCTGATATTGGATTGATAAATTTTATAAAAGTTATACTTTGCATGACATTGTTTTAGAGTGTGTTACTTAGTATGTTACTAGTGAGTGTTATTAATACACTGTTTTTTTTTTTTTTCCTAAAGAAATTTAAATTTTCTGTGTAAAAGTCTTTCGATATTAGACATAAATAAAGGTGCAGTAGACCATCACAATAAGCTAGTCTCACTGTAAGAAAATTAGGTTTACTGAAATCTTACCTTTCCTAGGCTACTTTTAGTTATCTGCTGCTACATATTGCATGTGAAACTTGTATTTCAAAACTTCAAGTCAGCATTACTAATTGTATGAGATGTCAGGTGGGAAGAGGGGTTTGTTAACATTTTAGCAGAAACTAAATATAATTAAACTTATATGTGCAATAAATGTGTTTACAGCACCTAGAATTAGAGAACAATGTAAGACAGTTGAATGTTAAGTGATTCAATTGAGAAACCCTTTATTTTTTATTGTATTCCATAGATCTTAAATCAGCGTTGTAGCTTTGAGATGAGGAATAAGTCAAAAGTTACATAAATATATAGCACATAGTAAATAGATTAATTCAATTTAGAAATGTAAACAATTCATCAGACCATGTGTATGGAGAAATTTTGTTAATTCTGTTCTGAACCTTTTCTCTTGACTCTTCAAAGTTGTAAGATATTTAGGCAGAGCATTGAAAACCGTAATACATCAAAAGTAATCCCTTTTTATAATAACTGAAACTAACAGAGGATAGTTGGAGATCTGATGTGTGTATTGTATTAAAATTATGAATGTTTCGAGTAGTGCTAAATGTATGTTGGTTTTTAACATAAAATATCATCAGGGAAAGTATATACTCAAGGTATAGTCAGTATTTCTAAATCTTGAATAATGTTTATACATGATTTTCTTTTATACATACCTGTCATAATTAGGGCTTTCTTTTGTAAAACATTTGACTTCACATGAATTTGGCCAGAATATTAGTGCGTATTTCATTATAAAACGAAATTATGGAAAATATGCAGATAAACAAGATAACAATCCTAATGCATAAGAGGCAGAATTAAATTTAGAAGTAATATATTGTATTATGTTTTCCAGTACAAGTGATTGTGCAATTCCAAACCAAGAAAGAATCTTTGTGTTTTTATATCCTTTGAGATCATTTCCATTTAAATGTGTATTGTATGAAACCTGAGCACTATTATGTGTAGATACCAAATTTGATTACATTGATTTTATCAATATGAAGTTTTAATAGCAGCTGCTGCTAAATTGAGTCCAATAAATTACTGTTGACAATCCCATTTGAATGAACTGCCCCACATGTGACCTGGTAAGAGGTTTGTAGCTCTTTAAGTTGCAATAAGATGTCATTTTACAAGTCCATTTTTAGTAAGTGTGTTGAATGCACAAGAAACTGTTCTTTGTACTGATATGACTATTAGCACTCCTTTCACTGATTGCATTTTACACATGTTCTCAATTTCTGGTATTAAATTATAATATTTTAAGGGTTTAAAATTTCTGTAAATTTATAGTTTCATACCTTATTTCACTAAGGACTGTTGTAGGGTTGCACCTACTCTGAACAAAATTACCTGGTCTCCTTAAAATAAATATCGGACATTACCAGACATGCAAAACACACTTCAGTCAAAATTCAAATGTAAGCCTATAATATTTGACATTGTTTATGGAACAATTTATACTAATTTATTTGTATATGTAAAGCCCACAACTAACTAAAAATGATAGTTACTAATGCAAATAGGTTTATTTTGTTATTTTAAATTTAAAATCATGTTTCTGGTTCCCCCGAGCAGCACTCACCAGTTCAGGTTTTGTTTTCACACTCCACGAATTCACCATAAGACATTGCACAGTTAACCTTCACACAGAGTACAGCTCTAACTAAACTTGTGTCCATACGATTCCTTGACATTGTCCATGAAGCATTCATAAAACTGAAAATTCGCTCTGGAAAGGAATTACTAACTGGTGTAGATAAAACAACTTGATCTAGTTTTAGAATGTTTGGAGCACTACTAGCACTTCCAGAGAAAAAACTCGCCCACTTTTTCCCCACTGTTAATGATTTGTCAATATGTGCTTGCACTAATTTTAGAACACCATACTCTTCATACATTGCATCACCATCAAACTCAGTTTTGAGAATTTCTACTATGCGCACAAAGTCTTCAAATGAAGATAGTTTTGTGGAGTCGAGTGCAGAAAAATGACGAAAACAACTATTTTCAAAATCATACCACTTGTCCAAGTATGCTACACAAAATGACAGAAATGTTGTAACATTTCTTTTTACAAACTACAGTTTCGTCTGCTTGAAAAACTTCTGATAAAAATACCTGACATTTCTAATGTCAGGTTTTAACATATAACTGAACACCAGACAATTGCCCAAATACCTGATGTGTGGTTCAAAACCGGACAGGTGGCAACCCTAAGCAGTTGTCACAATTATGAAGTTTTTCTGGAAAGGCAAAACAACGAAATTAATTTGATTGTTTTGAGTTTTTATTGATTATATTTTATGTAAAATATACAAGAGAATTAAAACATGAAACTTGACGGTTTTATGCTTTGAATGCTTACTGATAAGTATGAAATTGTTTTTTGGATATTTTTTGAAAAATTGAAATTTTTATTAGACATCTGTCCTTTGCTTCCTTTTCCATTAATGGGCAATTGTCCTTTACTGTCTTTTCTTAATATAGCATCTTAATATCATATGAAATTCGCGCAATACACTTGCACATGAGCAAGTTAATACGTGTAAAAATCACAAAAAGGGCTGAGGGCAGAAGTGGACCAATTCCATATTTTAATAGAGTGGACTATTGGCTTGCCTTGGCTTTTCGAGGGCATGCTTTGACCCATTGTACGCCATATATATGCGATGTATTCGTGAATCCGACACTGGCAGGAGGGCCATCCTGCCTCAGCCCCTAGAACCAGGTCCCATTTCTCTGTCGAGTAGCCTGATAAGCCCCAGAGGCTCCTCCCAAGTCCTTTCTGATCAGCTGACACTGACAGTTTGACCAACCTGCCTCAATTCCATCCAAACACAAGTAGCCTGATAAGGTCCAGGGACCTGGAACTCTAAAACCTTCATATATCAGCATCGAAAACCAGAACTACTTCCCAAACACTTCATCCCAGTTTATTTTACTATTGTAGATGATAGATGAAATGAGGGGGAGGTAGAGTGTGGTAGTGGAAAGATATAGGGAAATTGGAATAGCCTGAGATAAACTTTCTGCAAGTCTGCTTTGTCTACAAAAAAATCCATCACCACCTGGCGGGGATCGAATCTGGACTGCCTGGATAGAAGATCACGCACTAGCACTTGAGTCACAGATGTGGCAGATTGGACTATTACATAAAACAGTCTAGTGACTATTGCGCCCTTCAGACTCAGTATCAAACTTTAGTATGAATTAAATTCGCTACTACTATGAATAATTGTTAATAATATTAACTATTCAAGAGTACAAATAGTCTGATTTCTAACATTCTTGGACTTGATCCACTTCATTTCTGAGCCTCTCACTGTCTTGAAGAAAGTTTAGTTCATTTCTTCATTAGGCTATACAGGTCTCTCCATAAACCAGAGCAATACATTAGAGAAGATTACAAAATTATTATACTTATAATATTTAAAGTTATATGCCTAGAGACTAGTGAAGTGCTTTGTATGGAGTGTGGCATTATATGGGGCAGAAACATGGATATTACGACGAATTGAGGAGAAGTAAATAGAAGCATTTGAAATGTAGATATGGAGAAGAATAGAACATATGAAGTGGACAGACAGAAAAAGAAATGAAGCTGTGTTGGAAAGAATGGGTGAAAAAAGAATTATGCTGAAACTGATTAGGAAGAGGAAAAGGAATTGGTTGGGTCACTGGCTGAGAAGGATGCACTGCCTACTGAAGGATGCACTGGAAGGAATGGTGAATGGGAGAAGAGTTCGGGGCAGAAGAAGATATCAAATGATAGACGACATTAAGATATATGGATCATATGAGATAAAGAGGAAGGCAGAAAATAGGAAAGATTGGAGAAAGCTGGTTTGCAGTGAAAGACCTCCCCTTGGGCAGAACACCGAATGAATGAAATGCTTAATATCTGATACAAGTTTCGAAATCATTGTCATAATCCAGTTTGTTTTAGACCAATATTCACCATCTTCTGACCTCTGCTCATATCCATTTTTGACACAAACTTTTCATTGCGATGCTGTAAACATTGAAATAACTTGGTAAAGTTCATTCTGAAGTGATTATGTAGCTTTCCAATGGCTGTGTGTGTTTCCATAACTTATTTTAAGCCTTATGAACATGAAGAAAACTGTTTGTTGTCCATGTTATCTAGGTGGGTGTGCATGAAAATAGCATTGTTGTGAATTCTGAAGTTGGAAGTCCATATTCGTCCTTAATGTTCCAAGAATGATATTGACATCCGACCTTATACAATACAGGTTCTTTTAAACCATTGGAAGTTCGACTACCAGCATTTGTGATCTGATAGAACAGCCTTTTTTAATTAAGAATCCGAAAATAGCAAAAATGGACATCCACCATTAGAGAAATAAGGTACGGAATTAAGGAATTGCAGCATTACTCTGATGGTCTGAGAAACTTCTTATATAATTGTGGTTGTAGTCTACTCTTGTCAGTTTAAATTACATTATAATATATGGCTGCCACGGTGGTCTAGTGGCTAGAGCACTGAACTTATAATCTTGTGGACCCGGGTTCAATCCAGTGTACTCCTGATTTGTAACTTGTGGGAAAGCTCGTGGTCTAGGTAACACAGAGGTTTTCTCTGTGAGCTCCGATTCCCCTGTGATATCCCAACAAACCTCCATATCATCTCATCTCATTGTGGGTGTAGCATAGACCAGCATCCTGTGGCGCACCCTGGGCAATGATTCTGTCAGTAAATTGGTGTACACAATTGGATTTATATGGGTGAATGACGAAAAGTCAAGTGCCCACCATTAATTAAAAAAAAATTATGTTATGTTATGTTATATTATATTATCAGCCTGGGAGGCGCAGTCGGTAAAGTGCCCTAGGTTGAGAGTTCAATCCTGGCCCATGTCGATGGCATTTAAGGGTTATGTCAATAGATTTACTGGTATATAAAAGAACTCCTGCGGGGCAAAATTCTGGCACACAGGTGACACTGATTATAACATCAGAAGTTGCGAGCATCATTAAATAAAACATGATTTTTTTAATTTTTTTTATTTATTTTTTTATTTTATATTATATTATATTGTATTGTATTGTATTATATTATATTATATTATATTATATTATATTATATTATATTATATTATATTATATTATATTATATTATATTATATTATATTATATTATATTATATTATATTATATTATATTATATTATATTATATTATATTATATTATATTATATTATATTATATTATATTATATTATATTATATTATATTATATTATATTATATTATATTATATTATATTATATTATATTATATTATATTATATTATATTATATTATATTATATTATATTATATTATATTATATTATATTATATTATATTATATTATATTATATTATATTATATTATATAGTATACTATACTATACTATAGGGGGAAAAGAACTGGCCACCCTATCCCATTATCGCCTGGCCTAGTTGCCTCACATAAGTGGTGTTTTGTTGGTATCACTTGTGAGTTTCAGACCTGTCTTCAGACATTGACTAAACAACAAATATACTACATTATACTATGTATATTATACTCTATGCACTATGCTATACTATACTATACTATATTTATTCCACCTCTTCCAATAGAAGTCTTATTTCCCTGAAGCTAGACTGTACCGTGCTTCTCAGGCACTTGGGCATAGTTTTAGATTTCTAGTACTGATTCAGTAAAACAAACTGCTACTGACATTATTCAAAAGCTACGAAGTAAGTTTAATATTCAAACGGTAAAATTGATTGATTTCCTACTTAAAGTTACATATGTGCGTGAAATATTGTTGGACATGTGTATTTATACAAACAGCACTTTTCTTTGAGCCGAATATTTTCTGATTGTGAATTTTGTCTAATAGTGAAGTATAGGCTAATTGTTGAAATATTACTATGCATTGTTCCACATATGCCAGTTTTAACAACATTGTGAAGTGTTCTTATTCTATTAACTACCATTTTCAATTACTAGAGATACAGTATGTACATGATGTTCTTTTCAAACTCTTGTTTTCAGCTGATAAAAAGTGTTATTACAGATGTTAACAAAATAGTGCATAAGTTATATGATATTTTCAATTGCAGGATCAAATTAACATTGAGTCAAAAATAAAAGTAGTGCGCTTTATTGGAGAGCTAGTGAAGTTCAGAATGTACTCTAAGATTGAAGCCCTCTACTGTCTGAAACTTCTGCTTCATGACTTCACACATCACCATATTGAAATGTGCTGCAGTCTTCTGGAATCATGTGGTCGGTACTTGTTCAGAAATCCTGATTCCCATCAACGAACAAAGGTGTATTTGGTAAGTTTGTGAAAATAATAATATTAAAGTATGGTTATTATTATATCGGCTGGTAAAGAATGTGACTCTTTTAATTATAGTGATTCCAAAGACTATTGTTAGAATGAGAATTGCAGGAGAAAATGACCTACTCAAATTAAAACATTATGAAATTCGTCTAGAACTGAACTGTCCCAGTTTTGTGATAATTATTTTATAAGTGGCTGTGTTATGGGTAGGTATTCATCAGAATATGTTCTAATTAACTGTGTTATAGCCTTTTCATTTTAAATCGAGGACTGGAAAGAAAGTAGTAACAGCATATAATATCACAACAACATCTATTTTCACAATAATTTGACATTGCATCTATTCAGTTGTTGTATAATCATCCCCGTGTTCACAATTCCTAGCCATACTTTCAGAAGATGTTAGACACCATCATCATAAACGATTTTATGTTGCCAAAAGAGTACTCTCTTGCATGAAAGATTTCATATATCATAAAAAAAAACAGTTGTAAAGAGATGAAAGCGTGATGGAACGGAGAAAAATTCTCTCCGGCGCCGGGATTTGAACCCGGGTTTTCAGCTCTACGTGCTGATGCTTTATCCACTAAGCCACGCCGGATACAACCCCGACGCCGGTTAGAATCATCTCAGATTAAGCTCCATCTCTTGGGTTCCCTCTAGTGGCCGCCCTCTGCACTACGTCATAGATATCTATGAACGCAGGACCGAAGTCCATACATGTGTTGAGGTGCACTCGAGTGAGTGACTGGTTGGCCGGGATCCGATGGTATGGGCGCCGTCTTAAATCACAAAGTGATTTATTACGCATATCATATATATTTTGATGTCCCGAAGTACATATGATATTTCCATGCAGATATTCTGCGTCATCATATGATGAAAGAGTGATGGAACGGAGAAAAATTCTCTCCAGCGCCAGGATTTGAACCCGGGTTTTCAGCTCTACGTGCTGATGCTTTATCCACTAAGCCATGCCGGATACAACCCCGACGCCGGTTAGAATCGTCTCAGATTAAGCTCCATCTCTTGGGTTCCCTCTAGTGGCCGCCCTCTGCACTACGTCATAGATGTCTATGAACGCAGGACCGACGCAGAATATCTGCATGGAAATATCATATGAACTTCGGTACATCAAAATATATATATATAGTTGTAAAGAGGTTAAAATCACATGGGGCTATATTCAGAGTCTCGCGACTATTCAAGGACTCCCACTTCCTGCATCTCAGAATATCTTAGCAGTGGCATTATGCATTGTCACTGAAAACAAGGATTAACTCCCCCTCCATGGATTTCCGATTGCTTCTGTCGATAGTAAGACGAAAATGATGCCCCAGAAACTTGTGTAACTGTCTGTTGATAGTCTGACTCACAGTTGACTCTAGTAGGACAGAAGACTCTACTTTGCAACACTGTGTCGTCTGCTCTTGTTAGTCATACTACTGTCTTACTTCACCAACAGAACCAAAGAGTTTTATTGTTAAATCAGAAGAAAATTGTTAAAAAGTTTATGATACGTCGTACAAGGAGTCAGTATAATACATTACAGATTATAGATAGATATATAAGGGAAGATGCTCTACCTAGGGACACTTTTTTATAAATTCTTTCTTACTGCTTCCCAAAAGTTTTAAGTAAATGACTCATATTAGGTTTTTGGAACAACCATATATTAAGCTATAATCAGATTTTTTTTTCAGACCATTATTTATAATCCCTCCTCATCTGGAGATCAATAATACACAGCATGAAATGTTTCTCTAAGTACAACAATGTGATGTACCTAGGGACTGAGATGGTTGGACTAAGGGACACAAATAGTTCTGTTTTTTTACTCACTTGTAATTATAACCTTCAAAGTACAGTAGAACCTCTATTATCCATGGTAATGAAGAGGATGGACTGAATGGTTAATCGAAAAAATCGGGTAATCCGTACCATGAAAGCTTTTGCAATTTCCGCCATAGTCTTGTGTTTAACTCTCTATGTAGTGGATCAGAAGTTCACTAATTTAAGACTGGTTGTCAATGACGGGTTTTTAAGGGACAAGGAAGTCCTTTGTAATGACCATCTCAGGAAAGATAGGAATAAAGGAGGTCTCGTGTTGTAGCTTTACATACTTTTTTACACTTTATCCTTGTTTTTTTTTTTTTATTAAATCGCGCAGTTGTAACTCCGAATCTCGTATTCTGCTGCGAGATGAGCCACAGTTTCTCTTTCTCAAACCATTCAATTATTTCCATTTTTTTTCGATACTTAGCACAACACTTTTCTATTCACACCTGTGGGAGACATTTTATATAAAATTTATATTATAGAACACCAATTCGAACAGTAGACAATGCTGTGTAACGATAAAGGCTTGTAATAACACTCTCTAGCAAAAAACATATGTAGAACCTACTAATATGATTTACAAAACAATACTTAATAAAGGCGAAGTTATTTATTTCTGAAGAAAAAAAAAAAGTGCGAGAAATAGACAGTTGGATAATCTGCCAATCGGTTAATAGGGTGACGGATAATTGGGGTTCTACTGTAATTTGATACAAATGTAACTAAATAATGAAAGTGTAGTCTCGGTGAAGCATAATATTAATTACTACGAATTAATTTTTAAATTATATCAGTCTTTATCTCATTACAAAAATTAGTGTCCCAATTAGCAATTTATCCTAAATTAAATCTGCTAAAATCCACTGGAAATTGCAATTGACATTTTTCTCTTTGACTTTCGTACTCCTACTTAAGGGGGAGGTAATTTGTATACTACATCTTCAGAAAATAGAATAAACAATTCTGAATTTTCATCAGTAACAAAACATTAGTCAGATTTCACCATTTCTTTTAGATACTTAAATTCAACTTGTTCTTTAGTTTCAGGTACTGAACAAACTTCAGCTATAAAATGTTTTTTTCACTTTGTGTACTGAACTATAGAAAAACTCCTTCACTAATGCTTTCAAAATCAAATTGCTGTTATAATTCACGAGCCAACACTTCTTCTGTCATAGCCAGAATCTGTACTATCATTAAGTTCTAAAATTTCATCTGCATTTTCTTCACTACTTGACTCATACAATCTTCTTACTGGTGTTGGTTTTTTCTTTGAAACTCTTTTTTTCTGTCATTGACTTAGTTTTCTTAGCCTCAATTTCCATCTTTTGTGGTGTATTGGTCAAAGTTCTGGTTTTTCCTAATCATTTCCTCTTCACATCATTTGATTTCCTTTGTCCTACTTTTAAGAATGGACGAATATCTTTCAGATGTTATTCTTCCAATTTTATTGGACATGATGAATGAGGAATCTGTTGAGAATCTACATTATTCATGTTCATTTCTGGAATAACTGGCAGAGGGACCTCCATCATAAGATTCATTGCTAGTAACTCAGTTGACAATGTGGTAGAAGCAGCACTTTCAACAGCTGAGGGATGAAACTCTGTTTGTCTGTCTGTCTGTCGCATTGGGGGAGAGAAAATCATCACTAAAAATTATTGTGGAAAAGTAAACATAATGAAGACACTAGACTGAATTGTATGCATGGTGTACCAAAGGACGTCCCTCATTCCACACCATAACTAAGCATTTTTTTTCTATCCTATATAACCCACCGTAGTTTAGAATAATTCCCTGGCCGTAGAAAACCTGATCGCTTTAATTTCTGTTAGCTTGTCACTAGGCATTAGGGGTTCAACAATAGAGGTAAAATATTACTTTGCTTGGAGTAAAACAACTGTTTCTTCATCAACAAAAGCTGCCAGCAATAGTAGCTACTGATTTTAGGCGGGAACTTGTGCACCAGTAGTACCAATCATAATGTGATACAAACGAAATTTCTCTCTTTAGTAAACCAAAGATTATTGATGTTGTCTCTAGGTACAACCTGTCCCTTGGTTAAGCACTTTCCCCTACATTTGCAATAAAGTAAAGTAAGTCTTTTAGGCCTATATACTTGATATACTGTGTTCATAATGACTGAAAGTATTTTATCATCAAGTTCAACATATTCCATCGCACATGGGCATACATTGTTTACAAAGGCATCATGACTACATAAGATTGTTTTTGAGAGTAACTTCAACAACTTCTTTCGATTTCCACATTTTACAATGTTTTCTTCATTAACACCGTTTGAAATCAATGTATTTACAATGCAGTAAGGAATTGTTGCAATGTAAAGTACAAAATCTGAAGGAAGAGTAAAGTCCTCCTCGATTCAAAGTGTCAAAATAAATATCTTTATTGTTCGTTTCTTTCCCTACCAAGTAATCAATACAAAGTGAGCAATGTAACTTTGAGGATATCTTGAAAGAGGCATAACCTGATATGTACAGAAGGCTGGATGTATCAGCTTCAAAGCTTCAAAGCTAAAAGTATAACTATAAAAAATTGAGCTATCAGTACATCTACCATTTCATTCCTGTCTGGTTCTATACTGTATCGTCTGCTGTTTCATATGTTTCTGAGGACATACTTGGCTAATTTTATGCCTAAACTTAAAAAGAAAAACTTGACAGAAATTGTAAATACTCTTCAATGCGCGAAAGCAAAGCTTAAATCGCATACACTGCATGTTTCCTTCAAACATGCTCATAAGAGGACTGATGCCTGACTCACATGTTGCCAAGTTTCTGTCTTCCGACCTACTAGAGTCGACCGTGTCTGATCCTAAGGAATATCTTGATGGGGTGACACCATGTCACATCAACATTGAGAAGACTGAGATGGGCCGGACATGTTATAAGAATGGAGACGCAAAAAGTACCCAAAAAATCATTGCAAGAAGCAATATATGGAAAAAAAAAAAAGAGTGGAAAGCCTAGAAAGAGATGGAAGATTGCTGTAAGAGAAGACACCTTGGAGTTGCTGGGCATAAGAGTTTGGTGAACCAGGGCAAGGGATAGAGACTTCTGGAGGCAACAGATTGCGGAGGCCAAGGCCCGTTATAGGCTATAGCATCATAGCAGTAATAGTAGTGGTGACACCATGGACACATTCTTCTTCACGCTGTTCGTTGGGACAGAAGAGAGATTGGGTACCATCACGTCATTAGTTAGGCTGTTTCTTGAGACTTGGCCTAAACCTAAATTTCATTCCACATACTCTTTTCAGTGAATGTGTTCCCTTCCCTTTCGTAATGTGCCAGATGTTCATTGACATTGGTATATCAGCATCAATTTTGTGCTTTGGTGTGGGATGGTTACCAAGAGTCGTCGTGCAGGTTTCAGTAACTGAGAACGAAGACTGAAAATGTTTCCAGTCATCAATATCAATGTGAAGTCGTCATGAAAGAGATCCTCTATCATACTAATCCAGTCATAATGAAATGCTCATACCCATGACACCATGGTCCAATAGGGTAATATCTGTTCACTGCACGCCTCCTGAAGACTTTGCCATCTCTCTTTAGTATTGAGTTCTGGTACTATCCATGCACATTGTTTCATCTCTGTAAATATGTATTTAGAGGAGTTATCTTGAATGACAAAACTACAATACTTTACATCAGCGCTTCTCAAACATTTTTGAAGTGGGAACCACTTTTTTAAGTCTGAACAGTTCCGTGGACCACCTTACGCTTGTTCCCTTCGAAAGAAAATTTATCATTTTTGTAGAATATTTTAATATCAATATACTTATATTTTAAAATAGAATTAATTAATTATAATACTTTTGTAATTATATTTCTTGTAGCCAATCACAAGTAACTTATAACAAATTCTGTGCATTGTTGATTCAACGCTTGCCTGTTAGCAGTTAGTTGTTTGAAATCCTTCTTATGTGGTACATGCTAGTAGTTGTCCATGTCTCAGTTAAATAGTGCCCATTATAAATAATGGAAAACTGGCTTCGATCCGGATCTTTGAAAAGAAAGGAACATGATGTTACACTTCATTTAGGCAGTGCTAATAGTTCAGAAGCTGTGTGTGAAGAAATATATTAATTATAGCGCCATTAAAGAAATATCTAGTCCTACTAGTAGCTATTCAAAGAAAAAAATACTTCTGTAAATATGACAAGAGTTATTTGGAACATGGATTTGCTTGGCATGGCAATGAGAGTGAACCAAAACCTCGGTGCGTTGTTTGTTACAAAGTGCTTTCAAACGAGTGTATGAAAGCTGCGAAATTGAAATGACACTTAGAGACAAAACACGCAAGTGTAAAAAATAAACCCGTCAGATTTTAAAATAGGCGGAGTCTAAAATTTTTTATATCATCATATAGAAAAACAAATAAAAAAATTAATGCAGAAACATGCCCGATTTGCAACAAGTAAAGATGCAATTTGGCATGTTCTGTTTTTGGTGTATGACGTACGCGTATAGTACGTGCCCATTTCAGTATGCAGACTGGGTGTCGGCAAAACTATTAAGAAAGTCATCAATACATGAAAAGGTTCGGTACTTTGGTCCTCTGTTATGAATTCAGGTTGTCCCTGGCTGGGTTACAGGCTCAGCACCAGATATCCAGGTAAAAGATGGTGAGAAAAGCCACGTTCATAGTGTTTTAAATCCCTCTTTTGTAGTTGAGAGTAGAGTGGGAAGTGGGTAGATGGGTAGGGTAAGAAATTTTATAACATATTAGTACTGGGAGAAAAAGTGAAAGGCGATTGCCATGTGTAATTTCCAAAGTCTGAGATTTTCAGCTATAGTGTGATATGCAATTCGTATGAATTTTTATTTTTTCTTCTGTCTTTTTTGAAGGACCATAAGGACAAAACTCGAGGACCACAGGTGGTCTGCGGACCATAGTTTGAGAAACGCTGCTTTACATGGTTATATTTTAATGCAGTGAGTTGTTGAAATGTAGATATAATCTGGCTCACAGTCTGTTACTAGTACAGTAGAATGCTGTTTATCGAAATTTCGGTTGCTGAAACCCAGGGTAACGAAAATGTCTTTTTTTTTGTGACACAAAACATATATACTGTACTTATTCTTTAATTTGGGATGGTTTGAGGAAACTACAGTACCTGTACTTGTTTTGATTCCTTTACTTGTTCAACATACTGTAATGTAGAAGAAGAAACAATTTCCCTTCTCTCTCTCTTTTAAAATGGGTTGCTCATTAAGTTATTGACATCTGACAATGCTTTAGAGACGTTTTTGTCAACCCATAAAATAACTGCACTTCTTCAATTGTGTAACATTAGTAGGTAATCTCATAGTGAACATAAAAAAATCAATTAACAGTGTGAATCCATTACCTGCAGTTCGGAGCATTACATACAAGATATTCCAGCAGTGTGCAAGTGTGTTCTGCGCAAACATTACAGTGTACAGTACATTCTTAATTGAAATGTCGAGTAAACGGAAATGTGTTGTGATTACAGTTGAAGAGAAACTTGAGGCTATGAGGAGAATAAAAAATATTGAAATCCTCCGACAAAAATTGCCCTACATTTTGTGGAGGAAAGTGAGGAGGCATCACCAGCAGATGTGTTACTAATAAAGCAAGCAGTGGAGGGGCATAGCAGCAAAGAAACGTTGCAAAAATAAAACTGAGACCAAAATATCCGATTACTTTAAGTAGATCTTGTTACTGTACAGTGTAATTAATACTGTATATTTTTATTAGAGTACCTGGATAACAATAGAGATTTCTAAGCATATTTTTTCTTCATTCTTGAATACACTATTTTAACAGTTATTTAATCACTGATGAACTACTAAGTTATTTAATTAATCTAAGCAACATAATAGTTAATCAGTGATTATATTTTTATCTTTCAGAGATAGGTGGGATTTTTGCAATTCATGGTTTACCCATAAGTTTAATTTTCAAAATCACTTCCACCGCCATTGTTTCAGATAAACAAGATTCTACTTCACATCTAGATGAAACAACATCATGTGTAGTTCGTTGAAGCAAAACGAGTGTGTTACAACTATTTTATTTATTTTTTATATAATTCATGTACATAACATCCTAAATTGCGTAAATGGAGAATATTTTTCATGTACCTTATTTGTTTACTGACATTGGCACAAATTTTTAGAAATGTTCATTCGGCAGACTGTAAATTCATGACTACATGCTAGTATGATTTGATATTGACTGCAGCAAAATTGCTTAAATAAAATGCACAAAACAAAAAAAATAGTTAAGAAAAGGCTAATGGAGCTCGGAATATTCTTGTTCTTCCTTGATCTGATCACCTTTTATACGGTTTTATACAAAGTATATAGAATATATTGTGATGCCACCAATTAATTAATTTTTAAATATCATTGAACAGTTTTGAGTTAAATTAGAATAGCTATTATTGTAACTGTTATCTGTACCACCCATAACTGTCTCCAAATTGTGAATGAGACCATCCTCAAAACTCATTTCTTCCCCTAATCCCAATTTCAAAAGGAACTTCGAAGACTGTAGTATAGTAAACAGAACTTAGGAAGTGAGTGTTTCAAATAATACAAATCTGAAGGATGAATTCTTTTTTTTTCCTCTCTCTGTCTTAAAAATCCCGTGAAGATTAATATCTAAAGCTGGCTTTCAAGTGTTAGAAATTGGCCTCTTTGTTTTGTAAATTCCAGTTAACTATTTATCACAAATACAGATTCCGGCACCAAAGACTGAACATCTTTGTCATACCTGACAACCCACTCACCCACTTAAATCAAGTTTGCTCTTATTGCACGTATTTTTATGCAGCTGTATATTTAATTGAACAATTTTACAAAAATTCGTAATTAAAATCAATCCATTGTTTTGCTTCATCACTCAAAATGATACTGTGCTGCATAACATGCAGATTCATTTACCATAAAGTTACGGAACTATTATATAGTGTGGCAATTCATTCAAAATAATCAACTTTAATGCAAGGTTACCTCAGCAATCTAAAAAGCAATTTCATATAAAGTCGTAAAATTTTATAGAATTACTAGTCAATGAAAATGATGCATCTTTCGCTGAGGATATATTTTGTCTTACTCAAAGGAAATAATAAATTGGTAGAAATATTCACGTACAATTAGGAGTAGTGTTAAGTGACTTGATAATCTGAAACAGTACCCATTAACATAAAAATACAAGTTTCAGTAGTTCAAGTTTATATCATGTGGCCAATATATTGTTATATATATATATATATATATATATATATATATATATATATATAGATTAGTTTACAAGAAAATTTGTCATATAAAATATTAATTGAATTGAATAAAATTTAATGTTCAGAGCTGTGACACATGTGATGAACTTTTTCAAAGTGACTGTAAAGTGAGTACACACATTCCTTGATAATATTGTGTCGATCTGCAGTACTTGAACCTAATGATAAAGATATACAAAGAGAAGGGAGGAGAGAAGCACAGAGAGTGAATATGAAAGAGAGTAATGGGAGAACAAAGAGAAAGTAGACAATATAAGAAAATGCATGTGAAATGAAGTAAATCTTTAATTTTTAAGACCTTGTCCTTCTTTCCAGAGTTAAAAAATGTATGTTGAAATGTTCATTCATTGATAATTCAATAGCTTTCTTTTATTTCCATATTAGGAACAAATGATGAGGAAGAAGAGTGTGACAGCACTTGACTCCCGATACGTAACAATGATTGAAAATGCATTTTACTATGTGGACCCACCAGATACGGCACCATTTGTAAAAAAAGAACGACCACCAATGCACGAATTCATACGTAAAATATTGTACCAAGAATTAATGAAGGCCAACACTGATAAAGTTCTGCGCTTAATGCGTAAATTGGATTGGGAAAACTCTGATTTGGCAGAATATGCAGTGAAGTGCCTCACAATGGCTCACAATGTGAAGTACTACAACATCCGCTGCTTGGCCAGTCTATTGGCAGGATTGGTAACACATCAGGTACTTATTTATATTTACATCTGAATTGTTGTGTTTTCATCCATTAAGAATAGGGTGACCAGATTCACATCGATAGAAAAGAGGACACAAAGCTTCAAAAAGGAGGACATTGTTCGGAAAAAGAGGACAGAAAATATGTACTTAGATTTAGGCTTAGGCCTATATTATACTATAAATTACATCAATATCTATTTTCTTACAAAATATTTACAGTACAGTTTTAGGCTTATGTCATACTTAAAAATATGTTAATATTACAAAAATAATTATGATAAAACTTAATGATAATGCTTTTACAGTTAGCTACATATGAAAGTCAAGGGAACTATATTAAAGAGGACAGAAAATATCTACCCTATTTAGATTTAGCCTTAGGCCTATATTATACTTAAAATTATGTCAATATCTATTTTATTACAGTATATTTATGATAAAACTTAATATAAAATGATTTTACAATTAACTACTCGTACATATGAAAGCCAAAGGAACTATAATTATTATCAAAATACATATAAAGACTGCACAAAATGTGAATTTAATATTATTTTGTATGCAAAGAGAGTTATGATCGTCAGTAAAGAGTAATATTCTGTCGATGCTACTGCCACCTACAGGAAAATTACTTGAAAAAGGCGTCAAATCAGACAATTCCAAAATATCAGACATCAAGTTACGAAAAGGAGGACACTTCTTGATTTTTTAAAAATCCTCCCGGACCCCGGACAAAGGCCTAAAAAGGAGGACATGTCCAGACAAAAGAGGACATCTGGTCACCCTAATTAAGGACTTCACTATTACTTTCCAGAAGTAGTGGTTCATTTCAGATTTCCTTTTGTATAGTTTTATGAATATTAATTGTTAGTGTATCCTTAATTCAGACATATTAATGTAGTAAGCTCCTATGCTTTCTTGATATTAGTACTACAAGTTATGGTAGTCAATTTCACAGGTGGTCAAGAGGACCTGAACACAACTGTTTTGTACTTATTTTAAATACCTGTAGCACATTTAGGAAACTTTCCTTTTAATAAAACAGAATTCTGACTATTTTGTAAAAATAATTTTTCAACATTCATCATATTGCTTGTTTGTCATGTAGATACCGGTAGTCTGAAATAAAAGTACATTATTATGAGGATCCAAATTTATTTTTATCTTCTGCGATATTCAATTGGTTAATACAGTATTATGGGCATTGGCGGAACTGTGTTAGTATTACAATAGCAGTGAAATATGACAGTTAAAATCGTTATTTTATATTTATATGAATATTCAAATGTATACAAATGTATTATGCCCTGACTGTTCATAGAAAATATAGTAGTGGAAATAGGTTGTGATTGACACTGCATGGGCGAACTTACATGTGTAGTCTCGGCATCACATTGTCCAATCACAGTTCATGACCCAAGGGTGATATGAGGGGTCATGAATTGTGATTTTGCAAGGTGACGCTGAGCTATACATAATACCCACGCAGTGTCAATCACAATCTTATTTCTCGCTTACTATACTTTGTTGTTTAAACTAAGTCTCAATTTAGTCTTCCTCTTTAAACTGTAGCAAATTTATATACAGTAATTTTCTGTTAAAGAAGTACAATACAGTACTGCTCCGAGAAGCACAATAAGTATATACATTTTCCCACAGGAAATGGTCGGAACACATGTAGTTGATGGAGTAATGGAAGACATCAGATTGGGTATGGAGGTGAATCTGCCCAAGTACAGTCAGCGCCGTGTGGCAATGATAAAGTATCTTGGTGAACTCTACAATTATCGCATGGTGGAAAGCAGTGACATCTTTAAGGTAACTTTCAGATTCTTTTAAGAAGAGAGGTATTAAAAAATGCCATAATCTTTTCTTTACACTTTTCTGTGTATATATTTTATGAACACTGATCTCAGAAACTTCTCTTCACAAGAGATGATAGATAAATATTACTTCTTGGAGCTTGGTTTTCAGGTATTTGTACCATTTCATAGATGCAGAGAATCCCAAGTTTTGGAGCTACATATCAGTTCCATCTTCCTTATTCATATTGGCATGGAAAGGGGGAATGACAAAAGCTCTGCTGTTGGATCCATTGCCAAGAGCTACTCTCGAGAACTCTAGTGCAGGATGAGTATATTATAGTAGTGAGAAAAGGGACAAGGCTGTTAGGAGGACAGTCACCATTGGCTAACTACTATTATTTTATGCAACAGTCCACTCGCAAAGAGTAAAGCAATATAGAATGTGGCCAAGACATGGCTGTGTGACTGCAGAACAGTGCAGCAACTACTGTAGGTGTGTGGGCAGGATCTGGCAGTGTTGTCACAGACCAGTGCTGTAATGGAGTGCATGATTAAGACTTACAAGATGGGTAATAATTTAACCAGTTAAGTGTCAGAGATTTGTATGGAATGGGAGAAGAAAGAAAATAAATATTGAAACTAGTAAAAGAATGTAATAGAAGTTTGAAAAAAATACATACTGAATATATAGTGAAAGCACTATTGTGAAATATTATTCTAGAATTTATGTCTCCTTCTTTTTGATATGGCGAAGTAAAAGTGTCTGTGACTTCATTATTATGAAACCAATTCTCCCTGTTCGTAACTGTAGAGGGTATTTCAATCTCAGTAGCTTTTCTGATTATTCATTCCCTATAACCAGATATCTTTGCCAAGATTGTAACCTCATCAAAATATATGCAGAGATCAGATTAATGCTATACTCAGCCATAGCTGACTTATTGGGTTGATATAGCTGGTTAGTCCTTTAGTGTTCCTTGATATGGGTCTTGATGGTACATTCAATTTCACCAATATACACATTTACACACTTGTAAGTAATTTGCCAAATTGCCCTAGTCCTTTTTTATTTTATTTTATTTTATTTAAGTATGTTATTTTATGGCACTTTATAAATATCTCAGGTTATTTAGCGCCTGAATGAGACGAAGGTGATAATGCCGGTGAAATGAGTCTGGGGTCCAACACCGAAAGTTACCCAGCATTTGCTCATATTGGGTTGAGGGAAAACCCCGGAGAAAACCTCATCCAGGTAACTTGCCACGACTGGGAATCGAACCTGGGCCACCTGGTTTCACGGCCAGATGCACTAACCATTACTCCACAGTTGTGGACGCCCTAGTCCTAGTCCTAAGAGCAAAGTTATTATCCTACATAGGACCCATGAAATTGGAGATTTTATGTGGGGATAAACTAAATTGGATGAGCAGACTTTTGGAAAAACACAGCATAAAATCAGTTAGGAATACTTAAAACATTTGTTTTTATCAGCTTGGTAGGTTGATTGTGGCTGAGGATAGACACTGCATCAAATTTCATAAGGTTACTGTGTTGACAAAAAATTTGGTTATATGGAACCAATAATCATAGAAGCTACCGGGATTGGAGTACACTCTACAGATTTGAACAAGCACAATAGTTTCACGTTAAACAAATTGTGGAAACCTTTACTCCACTATATGAAATAAAAGATACATAAAGACAAAGAGTCACCGGCATGGCTCAGTCGGTTAAGGGGCTTGCCCGCCGGTCTGAAGTTATGCTCGAGTGCAGGTTCGATCCCTGCTTAGGCTGGTTATCTGGTTGGGTTTTTCCGAGGTTTTCCCCAACCGTAAATCTGTGGTGAATCCTCGGCCTCATCTCACCAAATACCATCTTGCTATCACCAATTCATCGATGCTAAATAACCTAGTATTTGATACAGCGTCGTTAATTAACCAACTAAAAAAATACAAAGATACTATTTCTCAATAGGACATACATTATATTATGCTCTTCTTAGATCCTTGCTCCATTCTTTTATTATTTTTAATATTTATTTTCTTCCTCTCGTTTCATATGACTAATTTTAAAAGGGCTGATTGGTTTAATTGTAGTCAACTATCAAAGCCTTGACTGCACTGCACATACTGTTGCTTTTGCAAGGTAGATCATTTTGCAAACATACCACTAATCTTCATTCTATACAAAAAGACTCCATATATCAACAAACATAATGCAGAATCTTTTCGTGCACCAATAACTAACAAGCAAACATTCTCATGAGGCATATAAAAGAGTTTAATTTTTTCTTCCACCATGTTAATAATGTCAAAACAAGTGCTTATACAAATTTTGGCCACTCCACCGCAATTACGAGGCCGTCCAGAAAGTGATTTCCCTGGGCCCGTTTATAGAAAAAAAAAAGCACAATTTCATGGAAAGATTTATTGAAACAGATGCAGCAATTGTTGCGCTGTTTTACAACATGTTCCTCACTGGAAATGAGACCATTTGTCATACCATGGGATCAATTTTTGTATCCTTGTGTTGTAGAAGTCTGCTGCCTGGGATCCAAACCGGTATGACAGATGTCTCATTTCTGGTGGGGAATATGTTTAAAAATAGCGCAACAATGCTGTATCTGTTCCAATAAATCTTTCTATGAAATTTTGTTTTTTTTTTCTATAAACTGCCCCAGGGAAAATCACCTCGTAATTGCGGTGGAGTGGCCAAAATTTGTATAAGCACTTGTTTTGATATTATTAACATGTTGGAAAAAAAAATTAACTTTTTTATCTGCCTCAATGAGAATGTTTGCTTGTGAGTGGTCCTATGTTCACTCTGGAAAATAAGGAATGAGGAATGCATTAATGTGTGTGGAGCACTGACAGATGACATAACAAATAAATATTTTAAACTAACAACCTAACATAAAGCATTGAATGCATATGGGATTTTTACAAAAAAAAAATATATTTACATTTTGAAGCACCCGCGTCAGGTAATGGACTGTTTCTAAAGGGGTTTCCCTTACGATGTTTGAGCCCTAATGCTGGAAACTGACTCACCCATTATAGCCTATACTTTTACTGTACATATGTTGCAGGACATTAACAACACACAATTTAATAATAGCACAGTACATTCTAATACAGTACAAGGAGCAAACAGTAACAGACACTCATTGATGGCACTGTTCCCCTCTCCGAGTTTGAGTTAGGGTTTTGAGTGGTGATACAGCCAAAGATAAACTACACAACCTCCTTGTTATGTAATCACTAGAGACCGGATTTTAAAGGGAATCCCTTTTTTTTTTATTTCAATACGAAACATAAAATAATTAATTATGTTGTTCAAAACTATCTTCCACCGACCAAATTATGTGGTTTTGACTTCCCCTTTTTTTTTTTTTTTTTCCTTTTTTCAGTCCATATTCCCTTTTTTAAAAACATCTCTTATTTTGGTCCTTTTTTTACAGAGTATCACAAACATTTAGATAATTTTCCTATATTTTTTTCCGATAGGTCTCTAACTTCCTGAGCAAGCGAAAATAAATGTCGTTTTTCTTCTGATTCCAGACATTGAAAAACCAATAAAGTGTGCTGATTTAGAGTTCAGGATAAAAAGAAAATTTTCACCTCTGGTTTCAGTTGATGTTGAGCGGTCATTTTCTGTGTATAAAGACATTCTGCATTCAAAGAGGCAGAATCATATAAAAACATATTGAAATGTTGAATGTGATAAAATACAACACTTTCCTTATGTTGTGAAGTGATAAATATAAGCTTATGTATGCTATGTGTATCCATGAATGTGCTGAAGTGTGTTTTGAATTAAAATAGCACCCTTTTTAGAGAGTGTAATATAGTCCTTTTTGAAGTCCTTTTTTTTTTACTAAAATACAACACTTTCCTTATGTTGTGAAGAGATAACTGTAAGATTGTGTGTGCCATGTATATCCATGAATGTGCTGAAGTGTTTTTTCATTTAAAATAGCACCCTTTTGAGGGAGTAATATAGTCCTTTTTGAATTCCTTTTTTGACTATATCAAATACAACACTTTCCTTATGTTAATGTTATGAAGAGATAAATGTAAGATTGTGTGTGCCATGTATATCCATGAATGTGCTGAAGTGTGTTTTGGGAAATAATGTAGTCCTTTTCCAAGTCCTTTTTTTTTTGGGGGGGGGGGGCTGTAACTTTCCCTTTTTTTTTGTCCTTTTCTGATGAAAAATTTTCCCTTTAAAATCTGGTCTCTAGTTATCATGCCTTATTACTAAGAGTCGGTGCTTGACTCCAGTTACAAACATATTTTTTTTTTTGACAAATGTTAGTAGTTTTTCAACTGCTTCACGTATCATATTTCCTTCTCATGTATAGAAAAACAGTAAATTTTCCAACAAGACTTCGAAAATATATAACAGGTTGTGCTTTCAGACAGAGAACTAATTAACATCATGTTCTGGGCATCATAAAGTGGTTATTTTTACTGCAGCAAATAGAAAGGATTTGAGACATGTCCATTTGTTTAAATGTGGAGTCTTGTATGGAATGAATATTAGCTAGCCAATGGAACTTTCCTCCTAATAGTCTCGCCTCCTTTCTCATATCCATAAATACTCACCCCACTGTACACTCGATGTCCAATCCTGGAAAGTAGCTCTTAGTAATGTATCGAAACAGGTTTCTGTGTTCCACCTTTATCTTTGCTAATGATTGAGCTATTATGTAATTCCAAAACTTTGGATGTCTCTACATCTATGGCATGGTACAAATACCCAAAAACCACGCACCACATTGATCACAGTGAAAGTGTCAAATCACATTTATTACTTCGTTGTCATTTAATAAACTGAATTACTTCACTAAACATTTCTGAGGGGTTGGGCAAGATTTGAAGACTGCAAAAGAACACCTGTATACATTGATTTTTGTCCATTGAGAGCATTTTTGCTATGGATTTCTTTAAATTTATTAAACTATTTTGGCAGGTAAACGTCAAATATCTTCAACAAATTATGAACTCTCAATAAGGCACTTTATGAAAGAACAAGTTTTGCTTTTCAGTATTTATGAGATTGAGAAGTCTTTTCGCCTCCCCTGTATTTCTTCCACCACCTGTCCATTTTCCATTGCCTTGCCTGGGTTGCTTCTTCATCTGGATTCATGTTTTCATCCTTATCCATGAAGTATTGAGAGAATTTTGTGCATATTACTTGTGAAATCACTCATGTGGCTGATGAAAAAGTTGTCCGACTTACTATATTTTTGCTTGGTAGGGGAATCAGAGCTAGTAAAGAAAACTTGCAGAGTGAAATTCCTTATCACTGTTATATAGACTAAGTTTAGCTGACTTAGATACCAGTTTACTTCTGAAAAAATGTTAGAGTATTGGCATAAAAAACATAGTTGTCTAACACAGTTTTCTTGTTTATTTCTGTTTACTATTGAACCAAAATATTCAAATGAATTTACTTCTTCAAACGTTGCATTAGCAATGTTTAGATTGCCTGCTTCATCAGTTTTAGTAGTACACTTAAACTATTAGTAATATAAATCTATATTGCATTGACTGTGCCTGAAAACTTTCGATTACTGTTAGTTTATTTCTTGTTATTAACAATATGTCATCAGCATATGTGATATATTGTTTTAATCTGGTAATTACTTATATTACCTCTTAAGTCGAAGTGTTTTATTGTTGAATCAACTACATTTCCAAATTATGTTGCTGATAGTGGGTTACCTTCCTTAACTCCAACTTCAACTTTGAAGTTCTCACTGAACCTATTTTTTATTGTGAATTTAGCTGTAGTAGTCTCCGGTGTCAATACAATTAGTCTAATTAGTTTATCCGGTACATTGCGATGTGATATACATACTATTATTTTGTTTGTGTGTATTCAGCCAAAAGCTTGTATAATATATAATCAATGAACGAACGTATTGTGTAGGCAGTGCTGTCATGGAGGCCATACGGGGTCATACACTGTATGGGAACCTATAAGTTTTTTTAATTAATCGTATGAGGAAAAGAAAATTTTGTCTGTACGGAGCCATACGGCATATGGGTGCCTAAGTTTTGTACGCGAAGATCTGTACAGATCTTAGATCATCTCTTGCTGTTCCTAATGTATTTTGTTTTATGTTCATAAACAAAAATTGTCCACCTCTGCAACACTGGAATCCAGAATTATATAAAATAATGGTTGAAAAGCAAGAAGTGCTGCAAATACACACTCCAAGATTCATTGAGACAAGTGTGCATCTACAGTGAGGCTACATTGTATTCTTTAAATCAAGCTTGCTGTAAAGTTAAAATGTAAAGCAAAACAATTTCTTTACTTCTTCTTTAATATGAAAAAAAATCATTAAATGACAATCGGAGAGATAGAGAGAGGAGAGTAAAATATATTTCAAGGGAGAAAACAAGGGGTGGGACATATGGCTAAGAGTAAAATTACCATGACAGCACTGTGTGTAGGCCGATTCATGACATTTTTCGTAGTTTTGTCTAACAGTAAAGATAATATCAATGGTATGGCAGATCTATTTGGCTGGAATACACTTTGGCAATCAGCTAAGATGTTTTCAGTTACATCTGACAGTCTTTTAATTTAAAATACACGCAAATATTTTATATACTATGCTCAGTAAAATTATTGGTCTATAGTTAACATATATTAACTTATCACCTTTCGTGTGTATTGGTGTTACAATGCCTTCATTCAATTGTTCTGGTAACTTTTCATCACTCCATATTTTAATAATCACCTTATGTAATTTAATTTTATTAATTCTGGGAGTATATTGCCTGTGCCTGCAGTTTTATTTAATTTTTAGATTATTAATTATGTAACAGACTTCGTTGAATGAGGGAATGATACGTCATGATTGTGTGTAGGCGTGTTTTAAGTGTTTTTATTTTTTCCCAGAAAGTGTTGATTTATTATCGGAAAAATGGTATTTTTTTACTTGTATCAGCCAATATATTACATGTTGTATGTACAGCTGTCAAAAGAAAAAGTGGCCGCTCTCCTGAAACAAAGTTCCCTTCGGGTATCTACGCTACAATTCGGAGACAGGCGATGTTACATGTTGTTGGACCACGTTGCCTGATATCTACAGTTATAATTGAAGTATACTGTGTGTTATTCGATAGCATAATGGTAGTGTTCAGGCCTCTTATTCATGAGGTCCTGCGTTCGACTACAACCTCGTGCTTTTTATGTCCTTTTTTGTTCTGTTTTTGAGAGAGACAAACTAGACATAATGGCTCCTTTCTCTTTTATGATTATTTTAGTAATTAACATCAGGTTCATTAATATATTATGCCATGACTTTATCATTATCATTATGATATTGTGGATGCAAATGGAAAGAAAAAAGATTTTATTCTCAATAAAATATCTTTCGTGGCATAAACGTAACAAATTTACTGGCGTCGGCCTTAAAACATTCAAACAATTAAGCGTTCAAAAAACGAAACAAAAAGCCACAATTCAATATTTAGTCTATCTTCCTCTTATCTCGATCATCTTGCAGTCGAGTGGGCATGGAATCGACTAGTCTTTGCAAATAGCGACTGTTCTTAGACACGATATTCCAGGCATTCTGAACATACACACATAAATGTTCTGTCCATGGGCAGGTCTTTCATTGCAAACCCAGCAATCTCCAATCTTTCCTATTTTCTGCCTTCCTCTTGGTCTCTGCATATGATCCACATATCCTAATGTCGTCTATTATTCTTTTCAACCAGAGACCCAACCAATTCCTTTTTCTCTTTCTAATCAGTTTCAGCATCATTCTTTCTTCACTCACTTTTTCAAACACAATTTTATTTCTTATTCTGTCTGTCCACTTTACACGCACCGTTCTTCTCCACATCCACATTTCAAATGCTTCAATTCGTTTCTCTTCATTTCGTCGTAATGTCCATGTTCTTTCCCCATACAATGCCACACTCCACACAAAGCACTTCACTAGTCTCTTCCTTAGTTCTTTTTCCAGAGGTCCGCAGAAGATCCTTCTTCTTCTATTAAAAGCTTCCTTTGTTCATGTTTGCAGTTTTCTTGGGAAGGATAGGCCTAAATGCGGTAACATCCCATTGCTTTCCACACACCACTATCTCTTTCGCATCTTATTAAATTCCAGGGGGCCCAAGCGTGGAGATGAGGAGAGTGGATTTGACTAATTGGGCCCTCTGGACTTCATCGAAAGTCACGGCAAGGGTTAAATATTAATTCTATCAGGATGTTTGACCCGGTCAGAGACCGGGAAATCTCAATTAGTCTTTGCCCCCCGCATCCTGGACTAGCTTCTACGAATCATCAGAAAATTTTAGAGTGTGATTGAGCCAATTTTTCCGAAAATGTTTCCACACTTTTGCCCTCGTAGCTCAGCGGACGAACGTCGGAATTTAGATGTCAACGTCTCAGGTTCAATTCCTCGTTACTCCTTTTCATTTTATTGTGGTTCAAGATAGTATACTGTAATAATACAAAAATAGAACTAATACCAGTATTATGCAATTGGATTTTTCCAAACCTTATATTAAATTTATGTTATTTATATCGCTAAAGAACGATTACAATATAGATAACTTGAATATTATTTATACAGTATCACTAAAGAACGATAACAGAATATAAATGATAAATATCGGTTTGTTTAATTAATATATTGCGAAAGAACAATAACAATATAAATAACTTGAATATTGTTTTATAATGCTAATGAAGGAAAACAGAATATAAATGATAACTTGAATATTATTTAAATCGCTAAAGAATGATAACAATATAAAAAACGTGAATATTATTCATATCGGAATTTCACAGATTTATTACAGATGTATTTAAGAAATTGTAGAAGAATAGTAATTAGTAACAGTGTCCTATTTATTCTTCTTGGAGCCAAATTTGTAACTTTTAAAAGTGTGGTTACTATGTTGAAGTGTATGTGTTGTAACGGATGCTTGATTTGTTATGTATGTGAGTCAGTTATGGGATGCTTGATGTCGTCGCAATGTCGTAATTATAGTTTGATTGTGTTTGTATGACTATTGTGTATTAATTTATGATGTATGGTACGGAAAGCTGCATATTTGTGTTATAGAAGTGTTATGTATGTGTGTTGTTAATGTTTTTGTATGTTTCAAATTGATACCTGATATTTGTTTTGCAATCGCAATGCCTAATTTACGGATTGTTTATGTTTTGTTTACATCGCGTAAGTTAATTTAATTTTCTTTTCCATTTCTCTTTATGCTTATCTTTTTTGTGTATAAAACTATAGCCCTAACATACATATGTAAAATAGGGCTAACCCCCATTGGAGATACAATAATAATTATTATTCATATCATTATAATACGATAACAGAATACAAATGATGACCTGAATTTTATTCATATCTCTAAAGAACGATAACAAAATATAAATAACGTGATATCCATAAAGAACGATAACTGGATATAAATGATAATTTGAATATCATTTACATCGCTAAAGAACGATTAAAAAATAAAATGAAAACTTGAAGAAGGCCCGAACCCACGACCTTTGAATCATTAAACAAGCACTCTACCGCTGGTCTACGAGGCGCAGATATGGAACACTTTCATAGTTCTGGAACTGCTTGTACAAGCACATGCATCATGTAACATCGCCGCGACCCGAAGTGGACTTTGAAAATATTCGCTGTTCACGAGTGCGGCCACTTTTTTTTTTTGACAGCTGTACAGTACTGACTAGGTTCCAGATAATTAAATACGTGAAATTACAAAATATTGAGCTCTATGCTATATTATGGAATCTGTTAAAATGCGTGAGCATACACATTTTTCATTAAATTGCAGATAATTAAACATATTAAATTACTAATCATTGTGCTCTATACTAAATGGAAAGTAATTCTTCCAACATCGCAACTCGGGTCCATTTGGCTGAACAGATTAACGTTTTTTTCTTGGCACGTGCTTCTTGGACAAACAATGTAAATGAAGTGCATCTTTCTGTTTATACTCCTGACGACATTCACAATATTTGCACATCAGAACTGAACCCGACATAATAAAGCCTTCTTCATCAATGGTGAAAATGCAAAGAAGTAAGAAATTTTTCTCCACATCGCCACAGAAATCCAGGAGCAGCAATTTGCTCATGTTACTAATACACAGTGTGTCAGAGCTTTCAGTAGCACATGTTACAGGATGATATGATCTAGTTTCAATTTAGCAATGAATGAAATTCTCTTCACATTTTACTGTTTATTCATTTGTCGTGCTAATTAATTCGTAAATGAATTTATTAAAAAAATAATACATATAAATAAAAAATGGTATTATTTCGCAAAATGACATAAAATTCGCCTATATTAACTTTCCGTTGGTCGCATGTGTATCATATTGATACAAGCATACGTTTTTCTATCACCAGTTTTTTAATTTCCATTGTTGCGGCTTTACTGTTACAATGCCTTCCTATCTTCATACTTACTACAAGTGCTGTTAGGCTGTGTGAGACTGCAAGCGTCTTGTATCAGATTGATACATTGCGACATACAGTGTAACTGAACCAGAGGCAAATGTATAATTTAGAAGATCCAGGCAATTTAAAAGTTGTTCTAAATTTAATGTATGATAACACTGTAGAAGATGAAAATCCCGGACTAAAAGATTTTCAAGATGAAAATGATACAGATGCGGATGATGAGCCAGGAGAAGAAAGGATGGGTAATTCTGATTCTGAGGTGAGTGGAATTGATGAAGAACCTGATGTGAACAATAACTTGTTGAGGAAGCCGGATCAGGTATGAGAGAAAAAAAATTTCACTCCATCTGCAAAACGGCGTCTCTGCATTTTATGTCACACGTCTCGGAAGACAAGGCTACTAAGACAATTTGCAAGAATTGTAAATGATGTATCTGGGGCGATCATACAATCTCAGTCTGTACAGAATGTTATCCTCTATTTATTTGTCTATGATGTTATACTCAACTTCAAGAAAAAGAAGATTGATTGAGTGATGACTGATAATGTAATGGATAGCATAAAGCTGACATATTTCATGTTTCTCTGAGTAGGCTACACTTTACTTTTGTGTTTATTCTTTATTTAGTAGTTTGTATTCTTTTTGTTATTTCTGAATATTTGTCCCAAGCTTTAGAATAAAACTGGTACCAGTAATGAAAGTTATGTGGTGAATATCTTATTGTGCAGTCTATTTACAGGAAAGTTGTACTTAATATTTTGAAAATAAAAATAAATAATAAATCAATGATAAAAGAACATTGCAATCACTAAAATATGTATATGACACACTTTCTCAGAGTCCATATATCATTTTGATACATTGCGACCAATGCTATTACTCATGTTCCTCTATTTTGACGTGAACTTTTCAGATATGAAATAAATTATAACAATAGACCTACATAAATTAATAAATATATTTATTAGCAAGTGAAAATAAACATATTAAAGTGTATAATAAAAGCAAATGTCAATATATACCGGTACTACAAATTTTATAGCCATTATTTTAAGTCAAAGTGAAATGTATCAATATGATACATTGCGACTAATTCATATCATTAAAATGTAGCAACTGATGGAAGGATAAAAATTAGTGTTATTTAATGAGTCTTATGTTGAGCATGTGCATTAATATATTAACGGATTTTTAATTAGAGCAGTGGAAACTGTTTTGGGTTTATTGGGTATTTATCTCTCGTTATATTGTTATACAGGGTAATTCACGAGGATTTACCGACACTCACAGAGCTTATTTCCGAAATCAGTCTGAGCAAAAAATGTCATATAAACATTTGTCCTAATCTCAATATTTTCAGAGTTACACTAATTTGAAATTGATAGTAAAAGACCTTTTTTTCTTTAGTTTTAAGGATAAAAAAAAAATATTACAAATAGAGAATGAACTATTCAGAGTGTCATTTCTTTAATTGGCTAGTGTTCTGAAGCTAAAAATGTGTTGTGAATTGCTTTGTACAGATTTTGTTTTTCAATTTTTAACTAAAAATGACATTCTTACGCACTTATCACAAAAATTGTTACAAATCATACGACTTTAGGAACTTGATTCTTTAGAATTTAATTATGCATCCTAATGTACAGTCTTAAAGAATTTACAAGCGTGGCATGATTTGTAACAGTTGCTGTGATAAATGCATAAGAAAATGTAAGTTTGTAGTTAAAAATCGGAAAAAAAATTCTGTACGAAACAACTATGGAATTCACAACACATTTTTAGCTTCAGAATATTAGCTAATTAAAGAAATGATATTCCTGAATAGCTTATTCTTTATCTGTAATATTCTTTTACCCTTAAAACTCAAGAATAATGGTATTTTACAAACAACTTCAAATTAGCATAACTCTGAAAATATTGAGAATAGGACAAATGTTTATATGACATTTTTGCTCAGAATGTGTTCGGAAATAAGCTCCACAAGGGACGGTGAATCCTCGTGAATCACCCTGTATGTTAATTTAATGCATCAGATTAATTTAGCATTTTATAAAAAGAGTCTTTTCATTTGGAGAAAACTTGCTGTCTTTGTGTTAAGAGATTCCCTCCATTTTCTTTACGATAATGTTAGGCAGAATTACTCGTTTTTTATTAAATTTTTTCAGATCATCAAAACATTTTCTTGTCTAATTTTTCTTATGATTTTCTTCTATTTACGATGAGTATATGAGTTTGTCATTTATTCTTTTTCTGTTTGCAAATTTTATTTGCTACACTTCTTTTCTCGTTAAAATGTTTTTGGTCTTCTCTGGTTTTAACTTACATTATCATATTTCTTGCATTACTTTTATATATATATATATATATACATTTTGCTTGTCTATGTTAATCATCTCATAAATCATTCCTCGAAGTTTTCTACTTTTTTTTTATATCTACATTTGCAGACTCGAGTATTTTAGTTTTAATATTTCCCCATTCTTCATTTATTGTTTGATTTTCTGGAATGGTCATAAAATTATCATGGAATATTCTTTTATACTGCCTTACTATGAAGGAATTCTGTAAGTTGGTTTTATTCCATCTAATTGTCTTAATTGAGTAATTTTCTTTTATACATTGTGGGCATTATCTGTCTAATCATTACCTCCACGCTTAGTTGCCTCATGAGTTATGCCTTATTGGTATCATTTATGAGGTTCCAACTAGTCTTCAGAATGTTGACTAAACATATAACCTACTTCTGCCAAAAACTATAGGCCAATCTCCATTCTTACTGTTTTATCTAAGCCCTTGAACGCATCATTCATAAGCAATTGTCAGGCTATTTAATCGAATTTAATGTCATAGATCCTTTAAAGTCAGAATTCAGAAATGGCCATAGCACTTCTACTGCTTTGTTAAATGTAACTGAGAACATTCACGGAGCCATGGATAAACGACTGACTATTATACTAACATTATTGGATTACAGTAAAGCCTTTGATGACTCTGTTGACTTCGATCTACTAATGGCTAAACTACAGATGCTACACCTTTCTGACAGTGTTATTACTATAGACAAATAAATAGAAAGACCTCCAAGTCAATGTATTACCTTTGACACACTATTGAAGCGACATCAAGACCCATGGCGGCAGAAACAGAACTACATCTCATGTTACATAGCCTGATCGGTTTTACGGATATCCATTATACCAACATGATTATTACAGCTCGATCGATATTACAGGTATCCATTATAACAAAAATATTGTTAGTATTTTTCATATTACTCCCCAAAAGAACATGTAATGCTTCATCAGTTTAAATGAAATATTTAACCAAAATATGCATACCACATTTTGGTTTAACATTGTTGCTGTGCCTCCAAAATCTGCTGTGTGCATTTAAACAGATTTTTCAGTAGAATGAAAAAACATTGTCACTTTTAATTCCTTTGATTTTTAAAACTACTTTTGGTGTAATTTCAAGCATTACAGGAAAAATGATTAAATTACACCAAAGATAGCTTTGAAAGTCAAGGGAAATAAAAGTGATGTTTTTTTCTCTTACTACTGAAAAGTTTGTTTAAATGCACATAGTGGATTTTGGAGACGCAGTGACACTATGGATATGAATATATTGGTTGAACATTAAACTGAAAACTATTGAGAACTTATTCCATTTTCTTAATACAGTCATATAACCATTTTAATTAAATTAATTTATGAAATCTGATTGTTACAAGTTTGTTTTCTTACATGTTACTAGAAATATGTAACTGAGATACAGGATGTGAATGGAATAGGACATTTCTCTCTAAAGCACCTTAAGCACTATTTTTAAAGAATAATGTTGCGTATCATGTGTTGGGAGATAAAAGCAACATAAAGCAATTGACTTTGACATAATATAGACTTTATAACTATTATTGGTCAGTTATATAATTATAATTCCCTATTTTTTTAATGCTAAACATTAGCTTCAAAATAGTCATAAGATGCTTTTGCTATCAAATGCTGTAACATAAGTCCACAATATTTATTAAATTCTACTTTATTTGTTTTTCACCATCAGAGCTGAATATACATTTTTAAAAGTATCTGCCGTTAGTTAAAAAAAATTAATAATCAGTAATCACCATTGAGGATACACTAGAAGGAATGGTGAATGGGAGAAGAGTTTGGGGCAGAAGAAAATAACAGATAATAGACGACATTGAGGTATATGGATCATATGCAGAGACAAAGAGGATGGCAGAAAATAGGAAAGATTGGAGAATGCTGGATTTGCAGTGAAAGACCTGCCCTTGGGCAGAACACTATGAATGAATGAATCATCATTGGAACAGAATACAAAAGAAAACTATTTATCTACAACAGTCATATTAATCTTAGGCTTTCAACAAAAACATCATTAAGAAATATATAGAAAAAAGTGGTATTTTTAAGTCTCTCATGCACACCTAATTGAAAGCACCAACATATTAGAAAAAGTACAATGTAATTTATTAGAGATAAGTCGATATTTCATATCATTTACTTATTTTGAGCTTCGATACTGGCAGCACTTGCTTTGGTTGTGCCCCTATTGCTGGAAATATTGTGTCACATTTACCCTCTAAAAATCCCTAAATAGTGGACCCAAAACACGCCAGTTGAGAACACTGCAGGTTCATATCGCTGCCATGGTGAAGTGCAATGAATGAAGCAATTAGGTTAGGTGGTGAAAAAGGTTAAAGTAGGTAGGCTGGTGATGAAGTGGATGGTAGTTCACTGGATGGTGAGATGTCTGTAGTTCCTGAGTAGGACACCAAGTGTTTCTTGATGGAATGGCCCCTCTTAGTAAGTTATACTTGAAGACATTGTTATATTGATTACTGTGAAAATGGCTTGCACATATGTAGCCCTTCTGTAAGGATGAGAAATTTCTGCCAAAGCTGCCCACATTTGGTACCTGTTACAATCAAGATCCTATTATTATCTTCGTAAAAATACACAAACCAAGATTGATATTAATTTAAATTAATAATTTAATCATGATGTAAATACATAATTTTCATTATTTACATCAGATAATTGTTATTACTTAAACCACAGATTAAAATTATATGCAGCTAACATGGTTAAAATGAGATATTAACTTCCTGAAGAAAAAAATATAAACGTTTTTACATATGACTGTTCTGCTGTTTCTTAAAACTATTAGCAATATATATGAGGAGCAAACTTTCAAAACTTGACATGTTCATTTTTAGAAAATACACTTCAGGTGGCAAAAACTTACGTCTCTACAGTGAACAAAATATTTTCTGTGGTAAAATACTAAGGACTATTTTTCTTGCTATAGATTCATATAAAATTTCACCATAGAAAAATCTTCGTTTATTACAAACACATATTTCTAGCATTATCTGAAAATGAACAGGTTTTGAAAGTTTGCTCCTCATATGTCTATTCCTAACTCCTAATTAAGAAGCAACAGATCACATGGTACAGAAAGTCAAGTAGGGCCTACTTTCAGAATCACCACCTAATTAAAGCATGGTATGATGCTGAGGACTGAAACGAATAGCTCATAACAATATTCAAAGTAGTAGTTGCACAAATGCCAAATTGGCTATGTATTTATTTTGAAAACATACAATGATAAGCTCTTCTGATAAATTTATTTGTAAACATTAAAATATCTAAATATGTATTATATGACTTTCTTGTGTTACATTCTATCGTATCTGGTTTACATGTTTCGACCTATTATGGGTCATCCTCAGAACTGGTCGTTGTTGGTCTTTAACACAAGAAAGTCATATAATACATATTCTGAAGTGATGAAATGTTAAAAGTTGTGTAATCAAGATGTATATATCTAAATAGTTGAATTCTTTCGTAATGAATAATAAACTTTGAATAACATCTTGTCTAAGTCAAATTTAATTATTAATATCATTAAGTGCAGGTTATTAGTGCTAAAACTTTTCATGTATTAATAATCATAAGTACTAATGCACAAATTAAGTTTAAATTAATTACAAAAGAAGGCAAGAAATCATTTTAATAAATAAATCTGATTTCGACAAAAAGCTCACGTAAATTTTAAAAAATCACTACAGTTTACCAATCCTGACTGTTTACTGAATATAAATAAAGTTAGACAGTACTTGCATGAAGCTTATGCCAACGCCATTATTACTTCTATTTGCTTACCTTTTAAACTGTGCTGCATTACTTAGCACAGCAAACAGGAATAATTAGGCCTTCCAATTACTGCCTGATTTCCAGCAGTACACTGCAGCACATTTACAGTGTAAAAAGTCCACCATCTGTCTTTCAATTAACTGAAACAAACTAGCAGTAGGCTAGTATCATATAATGAATTAATAACACTACATTTCATAAAACAATTAAAGGATTTAAGTATAATCGGTGTTTGTGAAATATTTCTGGAAAAATTCTATCCACAGAGTATAATAATAATAATAATAATAATAATAATAATAATAATAATAATAATAATAATAATAGCCCCTCCTACTGCATTTCTAAGTATTGAGATGATCTTTTCATATTAGATGTTACCTTATTCTTCCAGTCTCGTCAGCCAGCAAAAATGCATTGTTCACCTGATCTGTGTTCATTTGTAAAGCATTTTGAAGACTAGCCAGTTTGTACTGTAGTTTGTATTATGTTGTGTTATAAGTATTTACTATATTGAATTTTAACTTGAAAAATGTCAAGAAGAAGATGAAAAACTATTAGCTCACAAGGAACAGGATACCTTATAAAAAGCTGCTGATAGCAGATATGTGACTTGAGAGTGTGCGTACATTTACCATTAACAAAACATAATCGACCACTGTTGCAATGAATTATCATGTTACGTGACCTGAACTGTTCTGTTATTTGTTGCCAGAAATAAGAATGTCCGTTGGTTTTAATTCTTGCAGGTACTGTATTCTCTGATTTCATTTGGTGTTTCATTGAACACATCAAGTTCATCATTTTTGGATCCACCAGAGCACTTGTTTCGTATTCGTCTGGTTTGCGTTCTTCTGGAGACATGTGGACAATATTTTAATAATGGCATCAGCAAACTGAAGTTGGATTATTTCTTTACATATTTCCAGGTATGTGAAAATTGTACACGTGTTGTACAGTATGCACCAAAACAAACAATACTGAATTTATCGTTCATCTGCTGTCCATGTTTCCCTAGCAACCAAATATTTATTTGTTTTATGTGATAGTTTAACATATTGTATATTCGGTGTTGGGGTTAGTGCTGCAATTATGTTTCTCACAACAGAGAAGGTGTTTATCGTCGAGCATTATTTCCATCATACCGAGTGGGGCGTCAGAATGAGCCAAGCTTGTGCCATGGTAAAGAGCAGTACCAGGAGTAATTTAATAACGTGGCACCAAATAACACAACACAACACAGCAATGTTAGCTGCTGTCGAGAAGTTCCGTCATAAGCAATGAGTCCTAAGTCCCTTGCATGTTATAATGACTTATCTCGATTTTCAGAGTGTGTTTGTAATTTCAGTACTCTGTATGACTGGAAATAATCGTCGACAATAAACACCTTCTCCACTGTTGTGAGAACCATAATTGCAGAAATCAACACACTGAATTCACAGTTTGTCAAACTATTATATACAATAAACAAATACTTAATTGTTAGAGAAACGGTCACAGCAGATGAGGAATATTTTGAGTACTGTTTGTTTTGGTGCATACCGTATATTAAATTCTGATAACTTTTCTCTTATGTTATGATGAAAATAAGAGACAGACTCAGAACATACTTCTCTATACACACTTAGGCTTCATTTAAATTCTTACAAAACATCTATAACTATTTGCTTCTAGTGTAGAAAGTGCAAATGGAATAAAGTAAGTTTTAGAAATAAACTTCTTGTATAATTTTATTATTTTTACAGAGGTACTTCTGGTTTAAATATGAAGATAAGTGCTGGACTCCAGAAAACCCATTTCCAGTTGGAATTCATTATTTATTCAAAGATACATTGACGAGCTTGCGCCCTAAGCTACAGTTATTCAGTAGTTTTGAGGAAGCAAATCAAGCAGTACGTCAGATGCAGTTAGATCTGGCTCCAATGCTCTCTGACCACATGCCCTGGTTGTATAGTAATGCAGGAAATGATACAGAGAGCACACCTGCGGCAACCCCTGGCTCTGATTTAGGAACAATTGTGGAGGCAGCAAGCGAGGGAGATGATGACATATGCACAGAGTCGGAACCTGCAGATGCCACAGATGCAGAGACTGAAACAGAAGAGTCTTTATCACATGATGGCCGACCAATGAAGAAACCTGTAAAGTGTAAGTCATAGACTTAGATATTCGTCAGTTATTTGCCTTATATGTGTTTTAGTGTAGGGATCATTTTTTTTGGTAATTGAACATTTTAGATAAAATGTAAAAAATATTATTTATATTTGACAATCAGATCCATATTAGAATTTGCAAATTTTACACAGATTAAGAAAAATACACACAGATTATACAATATATTATATAATATGAATACATGGATTCAGAAAAAATGTTCCGTAATAACCAGTGCTTTTCTTCTGGAGAGAAAGGTGGTGAAACTCTGTGTAGAATGTATTATAGCAGTCGGGAAGATGATTACTGTCCAGTGCACGGGATTTTTTTCGTTTTTACCTCCTTTTCTTCTAACTGTAAGACTTTCAAGTCCCAAGCGGAGTTCAGAGAAAAATTATGTTAAAAACATAATTAGTAACATAATTATTAACACATATCTCGGTTCCATGGTGAAAAATACAACAACAAGGTGCCAGAACGACTGGCACATTCTGCCAGAAAAAAGCACTGGTAGTAACATAAACTTCAATAAAATATGAAATAAATTGACAAAGACCAGTAATAACATATATTGATGTACAGTTAGTTGTTTTTATATGGAAGTAATTCCATACAAATGGTTTCTAAAAATTTCCACAGAGTATTTAATAATTGTGACAATTATTTTATCCTGCACTTCTTTTCCTATTTTGTATTTATTTCTCCATTTAACAAACAATTTTGGAATTGTCCCCCTAGCACCAAATAAGAGACCTGTAACAGAAATTTGGGCTCATATATGGACTTCTTGAGGTTGCCCAATGCTGATTTCAAAGCGGATGGTTGGATTGATGATCTTGGCTTCGCATTTAGATCTATTGATGGCCATAATGTCGATGTGTCTTGTACTTTCGCCATCTGCCAGCCAATGAACCTCCTCATGGACTTCGAACCCTTTAATATGCAGAGCAGCAGCAAGTAACGCTCTAATGATGTTATGTCATTTAATTATTCTTAGAAGCTCGCCTTGAGGACAACTTCCCAGCACATGGGGCAATGTTTCATATACTGCAGTGATGACAGTGGGCTGTGCTGGAGGAACGTCCAGGAAGACTGTGTACTGGACCAATCATTCATAGCATTTTGATTATATCCTTCCATTCAGAATTACTTAGACCTTGTTTCTTCTTAATCCAACTATTTGCCATGGATACTTCGCCTTTGTGTGGGTAAGAACACCAGGCTGAGTATTCTCTATCCTGCAGAATATGCCGTAGTTATCTGTCTTGTTTCCTTCATCTTTCTATAATTGCAGCTGTGAGGGGCATTTACTTTGAATTTGATCGTAATCACGAACTGCATTGACATGTGGATCATTTGTACATTGTAGTGTGTTGATGTTAACTGTTGAACTGTTGAAGGAAAGCTTTCCAGGAAGCCTGAAGAATAGCTAGATATTTATATATGCTGCTGGAGTAAATCATGCTGTTGGAAGTGTCACTAGGAAGTTGGAGAATTTCCTTGACATAGCTACTAATCATGTTATCAGCCTTTAGAAGGAAAGGTCCACACCTGTGGAGTAACGGTCAGCGCATCTGGCCGCAAAACCAGGTGGCCTGGGTACGAATCCCGGTCGGGGCAAGTTACCTGGTTGAGGTTTTTTCCGGGGTTTTCCCTCAACCCAATACGAGCAAATGCTGGGTAACTTTCGGTGCTGGACCCCAGACTCATTTCACCGGCATTATCACCTTCATTTCATTCAGACGCTAAATAACCTAGATGTTGATACAGCATCGTAAAATAACCCAATGAAATAAATAAAATAGAAGGAAAATCCTGGGCATTAGTTCTATAGGAGCCATTTGTAAGGGATAAATTAATGTGAAACCAATGAACTGATTAATAACAGTCAATTTTTGGTGAAGCTGTAGTACAGGCATGCCAGAAATGAGACGCTGAATGTGCAGTGTATGTGTGCTGGATCGCCATTCTGTGCAGATTGCGTCATTCACACATTGCTCTTACCAGTTCTTAGCTGGAGGGATATACAAGAATCTATTCTGCGCTTCTAGTGTTGGATGAAATTGACATTTGGACATTATAAAAACACTTAACAGAAAACAAAAACACAGTTATTGTCAGTGTCTACATTTAAAAATTGTGATACAAGAAACATTAGGCTTACTCAGTTATATTTCACAAAGCAGTGATTTGTAAAGCATCATTTATTAACATAATTTTTATACAGTATTTGAAGAAAATATAAATATTGCAATAATTTCAAAACAACAAAAAACGAACACAGTATTTCATTTTACGTAGTAGGCACTAATTATTTTAAAGTAACACTATTTCATTGTTCGTCAAGCATTATTGGGACCATTGGTACACAAACGTCAAAGAAAATATTTTACTCCCAATTACATGCAGTAGGACATTGTGAGGTTTTTACACTGAAATCATTTCTTTCCTGCATGTCAATATAATTAACATTAATATTAATAAATTGTATAAATTAAGCTTAGAATTTAAATTCACATATAGTTTATTTGGAAAATGTTGAGAGCAAATATCAGCAAGTTGGAAGCATTACTAAAGAAGTTAAAACCGTAGTTTATAAGCTGTGAAGCGACGACTTTCTCTTTATATCAAGTTTAAAGAATTTGTCATATTTTTGCAGAAAATTTTTCCGCCTTGCAAAGAGCTGTTTTCTTTGCTCCCCTACAGCCCCAAGAGCTTCACATGTATTCCTCACTCAGTATTCTCGTCACTTATCAGCTTATCAAATGGAATGTAAGTCATTTAACTTTTGGTGGCTTTGTTAGTACAGACTCCAAAACAACGCCATTGTCGCATTTGTTTTGCCGTGAGAGTACTGATTAAGAAATAAGTGCTGGTGAATATCATATTTTTAAAACTTTACTAATCTCATCTATATTGTCACAAAATGTTTAGCTCGACATAGACTGATGAAAGCCTTTCATTTTAAAATAATTGAGCCGTTCAGAGCAGAAGTGGTGTAAGTCAAAAATGGGTAAGGAGGATTAAAATAAACGGAACAACTGGATAATACGCACGGCAGACCAACATCGATAGTCGACTCTACTCGCTGGCCACTAGTCACCGGGCCATACCGAGCCGCATCAAACAAAATATAATCGAAATGGTGGTAGTCAAATTCGCGACTATATTCTTAAATAATTCACTCCATTAGTCAAGTTCAAGGTTTTATGTAGTACAACGGCGGTTTTTTGAATGCATTAAGAGAACATGAAGATGTAATAAGATAATAAACTAGGTTATCATAAGGAAATTAACAGGAAAAAAGGTGTGTTTCACAGAATACCATTAAAATGACGGAAAGTAAATTTCCGGTTAATGTTCGCCAAAGCATAAAGTACGTAATTATGACAGCGTTGCTGTTTTATTTCTGGCCTATAGAAAAATACCTAGCCTTTTACGAAAAAAAATTTAGGGACCATGAAATTATTCACCGCTTACATTATAGGCCTATTATTTATTAACAATATTACGAATCAAAAACTGTCATATTATATAATTTTAACTACTACATGGACGAATGAAATCAAGCTAACCTAACCAAAGCTAACCTAACCTAACCAAAGCTAACCTAACCTAACCTAACCAAAGCTAACCTAACCTAACCAAAGCTAAGCTAACCTAACCAAAACTAACCTAACCTAACCTAACCAAAGCTAACCTAACCTAACCTAAGCTAAGCTAATCTAAGGTAACCTAACATAACATAACCTTCGTAAATGCAAGGCCTGTAACCGGAGCAAGAAGGGATCTCAATCATTTAATCTGCAAGTACACGCAAAAATAAATTCAAGTAAGGATCACGCTCCCACTGCATGAGAGGTCCGCGCATGCGCTACAGCAAAACTGTTTCTGTCCCGAGCCTCTCATCTAAGGCACTCGTCATAATTTACTCGCAATATTTACGCAAATACACATTGTCGCTAACAGTGTTGCTATCTCTCAATAATGTTCAGAACGAAGGAGGTAGACAGAGAAAGAAAAAATTCCTCCCGCCAACTACGCCACACACCAACGTCATGTTCTTATGTTGGTGACATTGTGTATTTACTTAAATTTGGTGGTAAACGTAACGGCACGGTTCAAAGCGACCGTGCTAATTCTCCAGTATAGCGAAATAAACATTCTGTAAAATACAGCACAAAGTAGCAGTTAATATTCAATTTATTTAAATTATTAGTAGTCAGTGGTTAGCACAAAAGACATATTAATTGCTACTTTGCGCTGTATTTTACAGAATTTTTACTTTAAGCCTCATTACCCAATTCTGACTTACACCACTTCTGCTCTGAACGATTCAATTATTGTTGGCTGAGGAAAACATTATAACAATTATGTTACATGATTCGTGATTTCTCTTCTTCATTATATCTGTGAACTCCTCACTTTTTAACAACGCATTCACAATCACAGCTCAGTCAGCACCCTTACTAAAACTGTGTTACTGAAACAAAAGCTGATCTGATAGTACAATACTGCACAGCCCTGTCATGCTCCCCTCCAAGCTGATTTACTCCCTTCAAGTAGGGGAATAGAAAGTGCACATTGCACAGAGAGAACTGCACAATGTGCAGGATTTTGACATGCCTGCTGTAGTAGATGAATAGATAACAATTTATCTAAATTATATTTAAGTTTGCTTAAGACCTCACTGAAGTTAAAAATCAAATTTTGATTGAAGGATACTCCCAGGTATTTGACTTTTTCATTGGCAGGAATACTTTCGATGTCACCACTGACAGTTTTAATTGCACCTTTTTCCAGTTTGCCATGATTAATCAATGTAGCATGTGACTTCTGATTTATGTTCAGTCCTATTTCTTGCAGAATGCTTATAGTTAAGGTAACTAAGGCTGCAATGGCTTCATTATAATTCATTATCTTAGAAATGTTCAGCTCGACACAGTGATTCCACTATGGAAAAATAACACTTTCCTGCAGTAACAACAAATCGATACACAGCAGGAGTTAAAACAACTACATCATAGATAATGACAGTGATTACTAGTACTTCAATCTTTAAATTTCTTTTTCTTATTACTTAACAATCTCAAAGAAGATACAGAATATTATAATGAAAGGAAACTTGCTTGTAGGTGCTGAAGGGGAAGAAGGTGATGGAGGGGAAGAAGAGGAAGACGAATTTTGTGAAGCCCTTTCTGAGTTTGAAGATGGAGAAGGAGGAGAAGAAGCAGAAGCTGAACAAGACTGGGGAGCCACAGGCACATCACCGCACCAGAGTCAAGTAAGGGACCATTCAGTTGAGATATGCATCAACATATCAGACACATGGGCTGAAATAATAGTAGGTTAGCTAGGTAATGGATAAATGGAAGTGAGCTGTTGTACTTTTTCAGTGTTAAATAGTATTATAAATAAAGTGAAAGCAATGTTGCTAGGATACGAGTGTTAATGTGTTGTGTGAGAAGAGTTTAGACAGTGAATATAATAATAGTTCAAGTTTTTAGTGAAATAGTCAACAAGAGTTAGGTTTTGTATATTAAATAAGTTATGTATTGTTATTTAAAGTATTAAGTTAGTTATGAAGGTAGGAATTATTTTTAAGGGAACTGAGAATAAGAGAAGGGAAGTAGAATAATAGTGGATAAAGTAAAAGGATGGTCAAGTGAAAGTGAAGGGACATGAAAGACATAGCAAGAACAGGCTTCAAGTGTCAAAATACGTCTTGTTTAAAGTTGTAAATAGTGCAAGTAAGGGAATGCTGGCCCGAATACAGAAATGTGAAGGGACAGCAGGACCAAAGATTTTGAGAAATATATATCATATATCATATCATATCATATCATATCATATCATATCATATCATATCATATCATATCATATCATATCATATCATATCAGACACATGGTGAAGAGAACCAGTTACTGAAGTGGATATTCCGTGCTTACTCTCATTTGCCCTGTCATAATTCCACCAGTTCACTGCATTTCTTCTCATTGCCCTGGAATCAGAATGTTACATGTCAGCAAGAGCATACTGTTACAACCAACTTTGATCCTAAAGTAAACAAAAGGTTATACATTAGAAATTGTCTATGACTACACCACACCATTAGCAGAAAAAAATATTTACTTGCTTGATTTCAAATCCTGTATATAAATTTATGCAACATTTGCAAAATCATTATGTAATCATTTAGTAGAAAGCATTACTGACCTCATAAGCATTAGATACTATCTTTTAGTACATATCGACATAATAAATTATATGCACTACTGGTCAAAAGTTTTCGATCACCTATCACAACTATGGATTTGTGGTTAAAACAGGGATTTCGTTTTGAATGTTCTATCATACCATAATGCCAGAGAGAGAAAATATTTATTTTATTGGTCTATTTAGTTTTTCTGATGTGTTTGTACATTGAAATAAAGTATATAGTTGTTTTCATAGCTGATCGAAAACTTTTTTTTGTGTGTGTGTGTGTGTGTGTGTGTGCGTGCGTGCGTGCGTTTTTTTTTTATATCTATACAGAGATGGCTTCACTGTTTAGCCATATATGTCTCGCTGTAGTGTGAATACATAAGCATTGCTATATAGCTGTTTGCACACAATATTACATAGTTCTTAGTTCTGGGTGTAGTGTGTAATGTAAGGACGAAGTACTAAATAAAGTGCGAAATTCTACTTCCACATCTTCATCTTCTAATTCCATGTCCATTGTAGGCTATCTGAAAAAAATTACAATACTTCATTCAGATTTGATAATTGCGTTTTCAATCATTCTTCCTTTAATTAATGTATTAATCAGGTTATTTGTAATTATATTATAAAATGTTTAAATTATATTATGATTTCAGCAGATAATGAAAACATATTTCTGTTATATTAATAAGAGAAAAGTGCAGTACATGTAATTAACATTGTTAAACCTGTATTTCACTTTTCGCAATTGGCATTACTGAATAATATCCAATTTCTTTATTGCAGTAATCGATATTCAATCTATCTCAACTTCACAATGTCTGAATAGGTTAAGTATTCGTAAATATGCAATTATTAACAATTCGTGAGCGAATTTTAGGGATATATTATTTATATTTTTATTTTATTCACGAAATAGACTTAATAAATGTCACTCGAGGTCTGAGATTTCCCAGATAAATCCTCTCGTGACATTACTATAGATAAGTCAGTGTAACCTAATTTAATGAGCATAACATTAATTTGTAGTAAAATACACTCTTGATATTACACACTACATAATACTTACCTTTATCCATGTAGTGGCTTTATACCAAGGCAAGAATCCTCATCTGCAGCTTCTGTGGCACTATCACTGTCAATAGTATTGTCATTAACACTATCAGCTGTTTCAGATTCACTTCCAGAATCAACACCAACATTAATTATTATTCTTTCCATCTCGTTCTCAATAAGCACATTCCTATGCCAGTAATCATTCTCAATATTTTTTACGTGGACGAACGCACGAGACCAATCCGTTGACATTATCTCGCTTATAGCCTGCTTTGTGACCTCTTTTAGAGACTTTAGGTTTAGGCTTCCCACATTTTGTGTTGCGACTTTATGCTTCACCATACCCCATACCAATTCAATTGGCGATACATCACAGTGATAAGGAGGTAATCTGAGAACTGTGAAGCCTCTCTCCTGAAGAATTCTGTCTGCCTTATATGCGGGTGGTGGTTTTGCAATTTTTACAATATCTAATAGTTCTGCTTTCGTAAGATCTTCTGTTAAGTGTATGTTATTTTCTCGTAGCCAGGTCTGAATTTCAATTTTGCGGTTACTGCTGGATGGGGTCTTATTTCCTAGAATAGTGTGATAGGGAGCATTGTCGAACACCACAATGGCGCCTTGTGGAAGATTCGGAATCAATTTTTCCTCCAGTCACTTGTTGTAATTATTACCATTCATCTCATCATGGTAATTGGCAGATTTTGTCTTCGAATCATAAAGTTCTGCACCTTGAACAAAACCCATATTACTCCCTGCATGCACTATTATCAGCCTTTCTCCCACGCTAGAATGTTGAAGGACGTCAGGAAAAGATTTATGCTGCCAACATTTGTTGACAGTATAGTGTGTATGGATTCAAGTCTCGTCTGTATAAATAACAGGTTTTTGAGGCCCCTTTTCATTTTGTCATATTGCTCTCAAGTAAGCCGCTCGGCATGCTACAATATCGTGGCGTTCTATGGGCACTAAACGTTTGTTTTTACATTTGCTGAACTTGAATCCCATATCTTGTATGATTTTCCTAAATGTACTGTACCCACCCTTGAAATTTAAATCATTTTTTGCAAACTGGAGAAGTTTCCAATGAGTTGGAATTTCCTTCTTCACTTCATAAAATTCCTGGAATTTCCTTCTGGCCGCACATTTATCAAATTCATCAAGATTAATGTTATGTTTCTGTTTGCGTATTTTTCTAAGAGTTGTAATTTTTGATCCTGTTGGACATGTTTTCTCAACATCCTTCCTAATGTTATAAATAGTTTTTATTATCTTTTCATAATCACAGAACTGGATAATATTGTATATTAACTGCTTAACGTCTGAATGTGTCACTGCACGAGAAGGACCCTCCATGCCTCATCACTACAATCAGAGCAGATAAAAGAGGCGATCTGATACAACTATGCACCCACACAATGTCACAAGATTACGTTCGGACTGCAGTGATTATAGTAGGAGCCAGCGATTTTGGCAGACGGATTTTGTTAATCAGGACTCCAGAGCGAGTTATTCACCAATGCAAGGTCGGCTGATATCTCTGCAGCAAGCAAACTGAAGCTGGAATGGGTAGGACATAAGAGTAAACACACAGGCCCGAGATCCGAGTGGACTTAGATGGACAGTCACTTCCAAAAACTATACACATATAGCTAAACTGCAGAACTACAGTAATCTATAATGTGTGCATATAGTATATGAAAAGGGACCAGTTCCCGGCACACATTTTTCGAGATAATTCCAGTTCCCGCTGCATAGTCTTTTCCTTGTTACTATAAAGTATAACAACAATCTATATAATAAAAAAAACTATTCTATAATCAACAGCCTGACTGATTCATCAACTTAAATCTTCTTAAACACTATAGTCTACTTAGGTCTCTGTTAATCCTTAGTGAATAGATAGACTGAGTTTTACGAAATACGAACATTAAGAGATGGAAAATGGGAGGCAGTAATGATCAAAATAATTATACCGATTTACTTTTTAACCAGTAGACGTACAGCCTTTAAATTTAAAACAAAGATTCACTCATAAAATTGGGTTAGACTATTCACCTTATCTCTCAGAACTGTTTCTAAAATGCATAAGGAATGTAAAAAAATCCAATTTCATGTCCTCCCTTCAAATAACTTTTTTTTTTTTTTTTTACTTCCCAGCAGAGAAAAGAGAGAAAGGAGTTGACAGTTTTGAAAAGTCACTAAAGTATATTTAACAATAGATGTAAAATTTAAAATGAAGGTTACTCTCTACAATATGAGGCGCCTGAGATCAAAATGGGCTATGTTATCCAAAGTGAATTTTAAGAAAAGTGCAAAAATATCCTACATCTCATTTATGTACTGATTTTTTCCATGCATTTTACACATCTAAATTAAATCATTTTGAAACTAAACCTTTCACAGTGTATAATATTCAACCCAAAATTGCCAATGATGCCAATAAAACTCATTTTCTAAAATAAAGTCACATAGCCCATTTTGATCTCGGGCGCCTCATATTGGTTAAACATTCCTTAGATTTTTTAAATACCATCTCCTAAGGTACTGACGAAAAGGCAGGAGGGAGTGAGAAATCTCATGTCATCCAATCTTGATGAAAGTCGATTTCTGGGGATCTTTGCAATCACAGAATACAAATAAGATATTATTTTGTCCGACTTTGTCTCTAAAGTGGTGGAGTGGGACAAAAATGGGTGAGAAATTTAATTACATATCTTTGGGTTTTCGAGACGAAAATTACGAATAAACAATTTGTGCGAATTCAATATGGCAGTTTCAGTACTATGAATTATATTTAAAAAAATGAAACATCGGATAACCCAGATAGACATAAACACAGTTAACACATGTACAGTATTTAAGGGGGTATACAACACCTTTCGATAGTATACATTCAGTAAAATCCAAAAATGTAATTTCTACATGAATGGGTTATTTATGAAAGGTTCTAAGTCTTGAATACAAAATTGTTAGCAGTTTAAGAAAAACTCCTTACTGGCCGAAGTTTTGAAATTCAGGCTGAAATAAAAATTGTATAATAAATTCTACTAAGCATTATAGTCCTCTTCATATCTAAATCGATGTATCTACACCCAAAGAGTAGTATTACATTACAAACTCATTTTCACAAAATTAGCGACTTAGGCCTTTTCATAAATAACCCATTCACATATTGTGAATGAATTTTGTGCTGGAATTTAGTATACTGTTGTCAACAGCCAATACCTCTAGATTAATAAACAAAATTTAAAACCCATAAAATATTGATTGTGAATGGTAATTATATTTTTCAATTGGTGCAGTTTGTGCAGGGAAAATTGGTTTCTCCATATTTTGTACGATTTCGAACATTTTAAAATGCTTTCTCTGTATTATTCACAATGTGCGTATTAAGAAATTGTTGCCCTTGTAATATCCATTGCAATCCTATTTATTATACCTTTATATAAATGTAACTTCCACAGCATGCAATTTTACCCAATTAACCAAATTATATTTTGATTAATAAGAAGAATCGTAATTTTACTAACCTGAATTGTCGCACGACCAGTAGAAGATCCCTAGAGTATTACTGGACAAATCGCGTGCGTGCGTGTTTTTTTTTTTTTTAATTTAGAAAATGTAGGAGGAGATCTATTGTAAAATCATTGCGAACGAAAGTCATTTACATATATTTAAGGTATTCTTTGAATCAGACTGTACCGTGGTGTGTTTCATAATAATGATAATTGATATGAGCTGCTGGTATGAAAATATAAATGATTCAGAATGTTATCGCATCTCATTCATGCAACTTACACAAACAATATTGGCTCGCCTACTAGAAATGTCATCAAGGTCACCTGCCAAAATTGCTGCCTCCAACTGTAATTCCTACTGACCTGTACTGTACAAGTACCCCTATCTACATTCTCCTTTCGACTGCAACAGTTCCAACCTCTCCCATCAGTAATGAAAATGTAAAAGAGCTGTACATACATACATACATACATACATACATATTTTTCATATAGTCATATTTCTGCAGTTGTTCAATACTTTATAAGGAATCAGTTTCTTCTCCCTTTTTCTCGTCTTCTTCTTCTCAAATGTGGACATAGGTAACTACAGAAGCACTTAGACACCTGTAAACTAGAATCAACCCAGGAGACCACAGTGTGTGACCACTGAATGTGATTTCCTGAATCTACTCGGGAGACAACATGCATTTCCTGAGGTATCTATTTCCGTTATGGCTTACACATGGATAATTCAGCAGAATGTGAGGTGATGAGTCAACATCCATCCTACTTTTCCTACAGGTCCTCTATGAGGCCCAGTTCATGTTGATGTTTATATGGATGACATTGTCTGATGAGAAAAGTCTCGTTACCCATCTTAATATTCTGCTCGCTAGAGCTAGGAGTTGTTTAGTTAAGTAAGATCTTAATTCTCCCATGAAGAGTTTGATCTGTCTCGTAACTGGTGTAGATGTCTAGGCTCCTGGTAGACCCCTCATGAGATTGTCTTTTACAGCCTGTTTATTTATACACTAAGAGAGCAACTTCCAGTATGGACGAATTTAGACAGTTCTCTATTCCTTTAACACATTAAGAAATTCCGAGAAATATCCTCTATTCAAAGAACTTGACATCATGACCCCTGAATGGGAGCTAAATAACATAATACAACAATTATCCTTCTTAGTACTTCTTTGTTCTTCTGATCAGTTTTTTTGTTATGGCTGATGATATCACTTCTGTGCTGGTCATCAAATAACAGATCAACTAACTGTGTCCTGACAAACGATAATTGTAGAAAACAATGGACATAAGTTAGCAACTTAGAATGGTTTTGCTGAGTCTGGAAAACCTTGTTTATTCCAAACTTCGCTTTTGTTGGAAAACAAACATGAGCAACAAAACAATCTGAAGTTTCACATCCCTTCAACCACTGCACCTCATCATGGTGGAAAATGCAAAAATGCTTAGAAAACTGCTCGTTTTTGCTTTTGTAGTGAGTTTCCAAATTGGATAATGTTGGAACAGATCGAACTTCTCTCACTAGATGTAACTCTTCTGAAGGAAATGCAACAGTTTATATATATATATATATAGCTCGGCCAAACCATTCTGCAGCGGCCTTGGTCTGGGTGAAGATTGGCACACCTGCCGGCAGAGTTACACGTAAACGACCGGCAAGTCATGGGTATGGAACACTAACTACTCTACTAACATTAGGCTTACCTGCATCACAACAGATGTTGAAATTGATCACCTTCAACTAGAACACGTTCCCTGTATCTCCGAATAGAATTCTGGTTCACTCGCAAAAGTTCATGTTGATTGATTGCCTGTATTTCTCTCATGATGTTGTCCTTCAATTCTTGTAACTTGTGCGGATTTGATGCGCATGGAGATAGGTCAGGGGAACGAGGTGGCCACAATCCTCGATTAATTATTCTGTCAACACACTTCGCAATTCATGCATAGAATTCGCAGTGGTGTGCGCTGTAACTGAATCCTGCTGAAACCAGCTACTCAATCGTTCATTTCTTGTTAGTGGCGGAAAAAAAATTATTTAAAATTGAAGTTACATAAATGTGTGAATCAACTGTTGTGTCGAAAAATATGAGACCGATAATTCTAATCGCACTCACTGCACATCAAACCACAACCTTTGCAGCGTGGTGAGGAACTTCATGAATAATATGGGGATTTTCGGTAGCCCAGTATCTATTTTTCTGAGTAGAAACGTGACCATGTAGATGAAAGCACGCTTCATCACTGAAGAACGGTAAAAGTGGGTCCATATTGCCATTATGAACGGACTGCAAAAACCAATTGCAATATTTAACCCAATTTACAGGATCTTGTGGTTGTAAAGCATGAACTACAGTTACCCTGTACGGCTTTAAGTTTCAGAAGTTTCGTTCCCACAAAAGCTGACCTCTTGGAAATGTTAACCTCTTGTGCTAAACATTGCAGTGATTTGTGGGTTGAGTGCTATAACTGGGCCCCTACTTCATTAAGCTTCTCTTCTGTCAGTACACGGCGTTGTTGAACATGTTTCTTGTTCAAAAAAAGATCCTGTACTTCTGACTTTATTGACAAGGTCATGAATAGTTGACCTGCTAGGAATTCGAACACCTGCAAACCGATGATCAAATTCTCTTCGACACCTTCTTGCAGAAGAGTATTTCACATACATATCATAGAGAAAAATACGTTGTTTTAAAGTGTACTCAACCATTATTAATAGACACTTTATCACTACGAGACAACACAATTTTACTTACAACACGCGCACAGACGTCTTTCCCTCACGACAGATCCATCTCGACTGACTGGTGCGTCAGCGGTAGCTACAGCGTTACTCTGGAGGCAGGCGTGCCAATCTTCACCCAGTCCAAGACCGCCGCGGAACAGACCGGCCGAGCTACGAATGCACTGTGTGTGTGTGTGTGTGTGTGTGTGTATATATATATATATATATATGCATATATATATATATATATATATATATCTTAGCGTTCACCTGTGGAGTAATGGTTAGCGTGTCTGGCAGCAAAACCAGGTGGGCCAGGTTCGATTCCCGATCAGGGCAAGTTACCTGGTTGAGGTTTTTTCCGGGGTTTTCCCTCAACCCAATATGAGCAAGTGTCTTTCAGTGCTGGACCCCGGACTCACTTCATCAGCATTATCACCGTCATCTCATTCAGATGTTAAATAATCTAAGATGTTGATAAAGCGTCGTAAAATAACCTACTAAAATAAATAAATATCTCGTAGTAATATTTTCTGCCATAACACTAATGAAATTTTAATACTACGGTATTACAGAAGTATTGAATACGTACCAATTTAACACCACGTTGTCAGCTTGTCACCTTATACTAGCCCAGTTCCCATCTGACTGGCTGTTGGCTGAACAGTCTTTATACAGAACACTCATATCTTTAAAAGGGTATAACTCCTCTGCAGTAGTAGTGCATGTAGCTAAGAATAATACAGTTTGAACAACTTATGCGATCACTGAGATGTTCTGTGGGCCCGAGACAAAAAATCATCTTGCTTGTAACTGTATTGCAGGAGGTTTCAGAGTGCTCTCACCAAGGGGCAGAATATGGTATTATCATCTCGCCCCCCTCAGTGGCCAGGTTGCTTACACACTCTTGCCTCTAAGGTGAGGTGACTTTAATACTGAATGGCCTGTGCACTAGAGTATTGAAATGTTTAAACTGAAATGATAAAAGTAATAAAATTAAAGTATCCCATTTGTCATACAAAGCACAGCCAGAATATATGCCTCCGATATTTTCTTGTCACTCCTTCCAGTTTCGCTATGGTACTATTTGATCGGATACTAAAAATCACTTTTTATATTTGTAGATGTTTTCCAGTGAATTGCATGTAAGAAAGATAAAAAGAAAACATAATTTGCTCAGTTCATCAATTAACAAATTAGGCCTAATTGTTCCAAGGAATTAAAAATGAATTCATATATGCAGTTCCAGCTGGGAGTCATTGTCCTGTGATTTATAGATTAGGAATATATTGTGTCAGATGTGTTCATATAAACGTGATGATGGTTTGAACAGTGTTCTGTTTTTTCAAAGGGAGATGAGGCATCTCTGGCAGCTGCTCTTCCTCAAGGGCCTACACATGTGGAATGTCCAGAGGATGAAGACTTTCTCTCTGCTTTTGATAGAATGGTGTCTGACAACATCCAGGACCGAATGCGGGAGACAGTAAAGCCACAACAGTTGGATATATCTGTCCCACTACACATCAAAAGCAGTGCCAAGAAGACTTATGGTTTGTGGGAAATTAATAATTTTTTCTTTGACTTCTTGTACCATTTATTGCTTCCATTTCTCTCCCTAGGATTGAGGAAAAGAGATCATAATGTTGCAGCATGTATTATGGCAGCATCATGTGCAGTGCTGCACTGTTTTCCAGCATAGTCTCATGCTGTATTTCATCTCATTTGGTTGTGACACAAGCATGCTGTCTTCAAATGATCCTGGACATAAATGGTGGTGATGACAGTGGTTGCGATGGTGGCAATTACAATGGTGGTGAAGGTGAAAATGATTATTGGTCGCTGTTATTGGCTTTTGCACTGTTGCCAGCTTACAAAAACATACATGCTTATTACAAATAGAAACATGTCACATGTCACATGTCACCATTTTGGAAAACAAAATTATGCACTTCTCAAACCAATACCACAATTTCGTCCTGGCATAATACTAGTCGATAAATTAATAAAAACTACTTGCCTAATTGATATTGCTGTACGAAAGACATATAATCTTTAGACATACACAAGTAATCTAATCACCAAATACAGGGAGCTGACTTATGAAATTAAAACTATCTGGAACCAATAAAAAGTGCACATAAACACGAATATACCATCATCTAAAGGAGTTCTTTTTTTAAGATTTACTCAAAAGCCTGAAGAAGATTTGACTAAGGCTTTCCAGAGTAAGAGATAATTTACTTGTATCTTTGCTATTTGCTATATGAGCCATTTATTTCCCACGTGGTGTAAGTCCAAAATTGTCGATTTTGGATTGACACCACAAATGAATTGTAAGGGTTCCTTTATATACTGACAAAGTGGTGCATGTCGTAGTTCGAAAATTACCCCCATAGGAGCAGCACAAATTTGGCGTGGTAAATGAATTGGTTGAATGCTTTAGAAGCTAGTGGTGTAAGTCCAGCCCATGTGGTCCTCACTCAGTCGCTTCACTCAAACAAGTTGCGACTTGCTGAGTAGGTGTATCATGTTCGTACAAGGTATTTACATCTTTAACAATAATTATTATTGTTTATAAGATGTTTCCTACAACATGGATGAAGAATTAGTAGGTACAAACGAGAGACCCAGAAAAAGGCAGAGAAAACCGGAAAAGTACTCGAAAAAATGTAGCCAAAAATAAAAGGAATAGTGGCCTTCCTTACATAGCAAGAAAGGGTGCCACTGTTAATGAAAATATTTTTCGGGGCATTGACTGTCAGTGTAAAAGGAAATGTTACAGTATTTTAAGTGTTGAAGACTGGTGTTCATTACACAAACAGTTTTGGGAAATGGGTGATTTTGGAAAACAGAATGCGTATGTCTGTGGAAACGTTCAGCATTCTGATGTGGTTAGACTTCTATCTCGTGATGGATCGAGGCCTTCACAGATGTTCATGAATCTGTTTTTCCTAACCTTGAAGTATATCTCTCTTCAGGTATGTAAGAAGTTTTTCCTTGACACATTTCAAATAAGTGATGAGAGATTATGTTGTTCCTTGGCAAAACTTTGATCTGGAAAATTGCTGGCAGAGGATAACAGAGGTAAGAAAGAAAATCCAAGGCAAATTCCACAGCAGGACCTAAATTGGTTAAAATGCATGTCGAAAACTTCCCATCCTAATGAATCACATTATACAAGGGCCAATAACCCCGACAAAAATATTTGAATGAAAACTTTGACTTATGCAAAATGTATTATTTATACAAAAAGTAGTGTGCTGGAAAGAGAGTTATTATCGCCATGTTTTTAATACTTAATTCAATCTTAACTTCCACAAACAAGTAAAGACACTTGTAAGACATGTGATGTTTATAAGATTAGAGTTAGTTAGCCAAACCTCTCTGATGAGCAGAAGAAAGAAATACAGGTGGCTCATGAGATTCATCCTCAGAAGGCATAAAAAGCCAGGGAATCAATGAGGGTTGATAAGGAACTGGTCATGAATAATTCAGATCAATAGAAAGCTCTTCCATTCCCCATTCTATCAGTATGTGATGCTTACTACAAGTGAAACATGTACGTCTGTAACTGTGGAGTCCATGTTCTTTCTACGGAGAAAGATTTATTTTATGTATGGGAAAAAAGCAAAAAATCTAGACATCTAGAGCATCTCAAGAAATAGCAGCATACCTGTTGAAGCACTTCAACCTATTTTGCATGCAAAAGAGACATATCATAATTTACTCAGACACTGCTTCAGACCAGAATCGGAACATCAAGATTGCACTGATATTGATGAAGTTTCTGCAATCTCAGAGCCATATTAAAGTCATAGAACATAAGTTCCTAATATCAGGAGATTCATACCTGCTGAACAACCATGATTCGGTTCAGTAGAAAAATCATCCAAGGAGAAGACTATGTACATTCCCAGTGCCTGGTACTCAGTGATGGCTAGTTTTCGAAGAAGAAATCGATTGATCATAACAGAGACGTCAGACATAGATTTATTTTCTACTGAGGTCCTTGAGAAAGCTATCACGAAGCGAAAAAGAAGTTCTGAAAGTGACAAAGTCACATGGCTAAAAATGCAATGCATTTTCTATGAGAGATCTCACCAGTACACCATTATTTTTACAAAAAAAAAGAGCCTCAGTGACATGGAACAATTCAAAGTTTTGGACATAGCACCTTCAAGATATAGTCATCCAGGATGTTTGGGTTCAATACTGCAATTTCTACTCTATTGAGATGGACAACCAGTTTCTACATTGAAGAAGCGAGATATGCAAAACTTGTTGAGGTTCATTTCTCTTGTGCATCACAATTTCTTCCAAAACCTCAACACAGGACCTTCTGAAGCTGATATGCTTCAAGATCCTCATAGGGACTGGTTGATGATCCAGTGACACTTCCTCTAGAACCAGTCGATGATACTGATCATGAAACTGCTTGTGTCTGGAAACCTGATTTAATTATAATTGGTATTGTTTTTAAAAGGCCTAACAGTATTACTAATAATATCATTGCACAAATTGTTCAGTTTAATTTTTCATAATTTAATTTTCAGTGTATTCTTATTCTATTTGCTATTGTGGAACATTGGAGACTTTATTTTTGTGTTTGAAAAAAGACCTAGTAATATAACTATATGTTATCTCTTTCATTAAAAGGAAATCCAGATTATTTATCTATAATTTCATCAATGATAACTCCTATAGTCATATTGAAAATTTGTCCGACTGAAATGTAAATATAATAAAAAATAAGAAAGCAATATTAAAATATGATTCCAAAAATATTTAGTCACTGATTTATAACAGCAAAGCAACAAAATATTGACTTCAAAATTTTGTTTTAGCAATATTATCTTGCTTTCTCATTGTTTTCCATGTTTTATAAAGCTATTATCTCGCTTCTTTATTATTTTCCACGTTATACAGCATTACTTTGAAAAAAATATATATTATTTTTTCAATGGACATGAAAATTGACATATTTTGTGTCCAAAAGCGTTATTCAGGTTTGTCTATATTCCTAGAATTTACTGTGAGATTAAACACAAACCTTTAAATGTCTCGAAACTGGACCACTTAGGAAATAAATGGCTCATATATGTTTAAATTTTGATGCTCCAAGAAAAGGAATTTCTAATGTAGCATCCATTGTAAATGTTGTATTATATTGATCATTTTGTTCTCTTCAATGCTGTAGGCAGATCTAGTCTCATGTTCTGGAATGTGTGTTACATGTTCTATCATGAATTCCATCAATTGATGACTTGCCGTGGGTCAGATAACTCCACAACCCCTATGAAAAAGATATTTAGTTCATGTCAGTGGTGCTCACTGGAAATTAAAGGAAACCCAAAAAGGTCACATGGGTCATTCCATAGTGACACACATAACATTTTTGAAGTAACTAACTATGATCTTCACAGGATATTTAATTAAATACTTAGTAGTTTGAAGCTGTAGTCGGGTGGTCCGGCGATAGTGAGATATTTTTTCTCCTATATAAGTTATCGTATAGTTTCATTTTTGATATTTCTATATTTCTTTGAGATGTCTGTTTAACCTACGCTACAGGGATCAGCGAACCGCGTAATAGGTTCTTTATTCACTCAGTCTGACAGGCGCCTAACGCATTTAAGACCAGTAGACGCGAGGTAGGTTACTGAACTTTAGTATAGCATAAAGGGGTTTTTCCTGTCTAGGAACGCGTTGGTAGCGTTGTTTGTATCTGGCAAACAATAGTAGCGTCTGGTGAGCGCGTCACCTTAGTGAGCATTTAAAAGGACGTGAGCCGAGAGCGGGCCACCGAGACGATTGCCGGCCTGTGAGCCGAGTGTGTATTTTCGGAGACGATTACCGGCCTGTGAGCCGAGCGTGTATTTTCTCAGAATATTACCGGCTAGTGAGCCGATCGTGTGTTTGGTCAGAAGACTGCCGGCCAGTGGCGTGCTACTCACTTATATAATTTACGGCCCGTGAGTCGATCGCGTGAGTATTAATAATATTTCCGGCACTTGTTCCGATCGTGTATTTCTTATCATTCTCAGTTTTCCAGCCGATCGAAGTGATAAAGTATAGATTTCGCACTTTTTAGCTTTGTGTTTTACTCAAAAAGTGACAGCAGCGATTTTAAACTGGCGTTAGACGAGAAGCCGAAATCACACGGAAGACAACAGCCAGTATTCCGTCGCTTGGACTCAAGCAAGGGAAGTGAGCCGAATAAATACACTTAGTGGAACCCTACTCCTTGGTTTCTTTTCGTGAGAACGACGAATATCACATTATATCCTACGCCCACAAAACCACAAGGTCCCTGAGAATAGATCTCCTCTACCAGGGGACAAGATCTTCCAGCATCCACCGACGTGTGACTGAGCTAGTGGACTTCTCCTCTGCCGGCGACGCGACAGAGAAGAAGATAAACAACAACAACGTGTGCCACCAGGTAAAACCCGTCGCAAATGGCGCCCAACGTGGGGCTACGAGAATAAAAACAACATCGCGTGGCTACGAGAATAAAAACAACATCGCGTGGCTACGAGAATAAAAACAACATCGCGTGGCTACGAGAATAAAAACAACATCGCGTGGCTACGAGAATAAAAACAACATCGCGTGGCTACGAGAATAAAAACAACAACGCGTGGCCACGAGAATAAAAACAACATCGCGTGGCTACGAGAATAAAAACAACATCGCGTGGCTACGAGAATAAAAACAACATCGCGTGGCTACGAGAATAAAAACAACAACGCGTGGCTACGAGAATAAAAACAACAACGCGTGGCTACGAGAATCAACAATGCCACCGAGGCGTCGGGACGAGAACAACAGTAGCAGCAGCAACGTGATTATCGTCAGTACTAGACGACAGCAGAGAGGCTGACGCAGCATCCCCGCCGAGACAACGAGAGCGGCGACACCGAGGGTGGCGAAATCATCACGGCTACGCGGGACGAGTAGGGTCGACGCTACATCGAGGAGGAAGACAACGTGGATGGTAATATTTTGGAGGGTTATACATGTATGAACTTTCTTTGTGTGTAGGGAGGATAACATTTATTAACGCATAATTCTGTGTAGGGTTATATGTATATATATGTGTGTGTATAATATTTTGGAGGGGATTGTTATTGTGTGATCTGTATATAGGTTATGGCATATCCAGATGTTATTGAGGAATAGGAGAATTGAGACCGAAGGGACGGAGAGTGAGAGGAAAATAATAAGAAGAGAGAATAGGGGGATGGATAACGTAGGAGACAGCGAAATGGAGGGAAGATTAGAATTGGAGAGCAGTATGGGGGACGACGAGATCATAGGAAATAGCGAAGAAACCCAGCAATGTAGCGAGAAGGAAAAGGGAGAAGAAGGGATGATGCTAGGACCGCTAGGAATTTTAATGAAACATATTACGGAACAAATGAAAAAAATGGATGAAAGATTAGGTGAAAGTACTGAGCAAGCGAAGCAAATGTCAGAACAAATTAAGCAAAATTTTGAACAAATGAAACAGGATAATTCAGAGCAATTGAAACAGAGTTTGAGACAAATGGATGAAAGATTAGGTCAGAGTACGGAACAAATGAAAAGAATGGATGAGAGGTTAGGTCAAAGTACTGAGCAAGCGAAGCAAATTTCAGAACAAATAAAGCACATAGATGAGAGGCTAGGCCAAAAGACCGAACAGCTGATGAGGCAGATGGACAGCAAACTGTCAGAAATGGAGAATAGGATGGGAGAAAATTCCAGAGAGATTAGGGAACAGGTGAACCAGCTGATAGAGAGTCGAATAGAAAACTTGGAGGGGAAGATAGCAGACAATAATACGGAAATAGAAAGTCAACTAGGCGTCGTAGTAGATAAGATGGCAGAGAACATGAGAGAACTAGAGGAGAAGGTGAGGAACAGCACAATTGCTGAGAACGAAAAGACGAGGTCGGCCATAGAAGGGACAGTAGATGAGAGGTTACAAGGGGTGGATCGAGAGATGGAAGCGATTAGGCGAGTAGTGAGAGACCAGGGAAAGGAAGAGAGAGAACGCCTAGAGAGTTTAGAATCAAGATGGAATTCGATGCACGATAGGATCCATGGAGTCACTGTCGATAATTCAATTAGCGAACCGAGCGTGAGCGGAACGCCTAGCGGGAGCAATAGTATGGGATTAGGAAATATAGTAGGAGGTAGTAACATAAGTAATCATGTGGTAGGAGAGAACCAAAACCCACGAAATCAGGAACAATGTAATTTAAATATTGTAAACGAGAGGTCATCTTTAGGTCGCCCACAGTATCCCACGCATATCATTAATGAAATTGGTTATCCCGTATTTGATGAGGTGGAATTCTCAAACCCTCACTGTTATATCCGCGAATTGGAAACGTATTTTCACGTGAAAGGGGTACCAGAGGAACTAAAAATGACCGTCGTGAGAAAAAGTCTGAGAGGACGGCCACTTAATTGGGTTCTCGTAGCTTTAGACGCACAAGTTAGTTATGGAGAATTCAAAACAAAGTTCTCTGACCGGTATTGGGGGCAGAGGCAACAGCAGAAAATCAGAAAAGAAATCAATGATAGTAGGTTTGATGCTAAGAAAGGCATATCGATGATTGATTACTTTATGGAGCTTGTCAAAAAGGGAAAGAGTCTAAATCCACCAATGCCAGATTCTGAGTTGATACAAACTATCATATCCCATTACCCGGAAAATATTAGGTATAATTTAATTATCGCGGGACCACGAGATTTTGGGGAGACAATTGACCTCCTGACCGCGCTAGACAGTTCTGATATGACACACAATGGAGGCGAAAGTTATGACGCAACTAATTGTGCAGAGAAGAGTATACAGGGTTATTCCAGCCACTCGAAGGCGGAGAGAGGGGCACATGGCGCCCTCTCACCACCTCGAGGGAACATGAATGTAAATAATTGGGCAGCTGACAGACAACCAGGCTATGGGTATAATAATAATAATAATAATAATAATAATAATAATAATAATAATAGTCGGGGTCAAAGTGGTATTGTCAGCCCAAACCGAAATAGGAGGGATATTCAACCTGTCAGAAATATGTACAACCGCAATAATCCTGGTGTTGACCGCGGTAACGGAGGTAATGTAAATAGGATGAGAAATAATGGGGGCGGACCAGTCCGCAGAATTAATCACATAAGATGGTATACGGATAGAGAGGCAAATGTGCACCCTAGGGACAGCAACCCACCCCACTGGTTTAGAAATAGGAGATATAGGCAAGGATTCTGGCAGCCTAATTTTGGTAGGGGCTGGAATGATAGGAGAGACTGGCGGAGACAAGAACAAGAAAGGGACCGCAGAAATGCATTAATGGTAGCAGCGCAACAGGTAGACAATAGGATGCCAGCCACGCGTAGCGACGAGTGTGACAGATCAGCAAGTCCGGGTAGAGATCCTTCAGTTTGGAGACCATACCTGCGAAGTGAAGGACCTAGACAACAACAAGGTTCTAGGTAAATACTATAAACAGCTGCCAAGACCATTCAGGCAAGACAATGTAAATATAGATACGTAAGTTGGAATGGTGAGCTAGACTCTATTGTGAAAAGGCAGGATACCAATGTACAGTGCGGCGCAGTGTAACTGCGTACGCAAGACGGATGCGTGATTGAATAATGTGTGACACTGTAAATAAGAATCTTATGAATTTTGTAGATAATGTATGTAAATAGTGTGAGGGATGATTAACATGTATACTTGAATGATGACTGTGTGCACAGAGAGATTGTTTAAAAACATATATGTCATGTTTATTTTAGAATTTGTATAGCTGAGCAAGATGGCGTGTATCCTGGCTGATCGCGATAGGAATAACGGTAGAATGGCATTGTCGAAGGCGAGATTTCCCAACAATGAAAATTCTTTAGGGGAATTTCCATTGTTGAGAAAGGGGCATTTGAAGCTGTAGTCGGGTGGTCCGGCGATAGTGAGATATTTTTTCTCCTATATAAGTTATCGTATAGTTTCATTTTTGATATTTCTATATTTCTTTGAGATGTCTGTTTAACCTACGCTACAGGGATCAGCGAACCGCGTAATAGGTTCTTTATTCACTCAGTCTGACAGGCGCCTAACGCATTTAAGACCAGTAGACGCGAGGTAGGTTACTGAACTTTAGTATAGCATAAAGGGGTTTTTCCTGTCTAGGAACGCGTTGGTAGCGTTGTTTGTATCTGGCAAACAATAGTAGCGTCTGGTGAGCGCGTCACCTTAGTGAGCATTTAAAAGGACGTGAGCCGAGAGCGGGCCACCGAGACGATTGCCGGCCTGTGAGCCGAGTGTGTATTTTCGGAGACGATTACCGGCCTGTGAGCCGAGCGTGTATTTTCTCAGAATATTACCGGCTAGTGAGCCGATCGTGTGTTTGGTCAGAAGACTGCCGGCCAGTGGCGTGCTACTCACTTATATAATTTACGGCCCGTGAGTCGATCGCGTGAGTATTAATAATATTTCCGGCACTTGTTCCGATCGTGTATTTCTTATCATTCTCAGTTTTCCAGCCGATCGAAGTGATAAAGTATAGATTTCGCACTTTTTAGCTTTGTGTTTTACTCAAAAAGTGACAGCAGCGATTTTAAACTGGCGTTAGACGAGAAGCCGAAATCACACGGAAGACAACAGCCAGTATTCCGTCGCTTGGACTCAAGCAAGGGAAGTGAGCCGAATAAATACACTTAGTGGAACCCTACTCCTTGGTTTCTTTTCGTGAGAACGACGAATATCACATTATATCCTACGCCCACAAAACCACAAGGTCCCTGAGAATAGATCTCCTCTACCGGGGGGACAAGATCTTCCAGCATCCACCGACGTGTGACTGAGCTAGTGGACTTCTCCTCTGCCGGCGACGCGACAGAGAAGAAGATAAACAACAACAACGTGTGCCACCAGGTAAAACCCGTCGCAAGTTCATGAAAAAGACATTACTGTCTTTTAACATAAGCATTCCTAAATATAAACACAAATTCTTAATGAAAAGGAATAATTAATCATGTAAAAAATATGAAATATTGTATGGTGTGACACACGAACTTGCCACTTGATTTATTACCAAAATGCAAAATGTTCATATTATTGTGCCAAATGACATAAATCCATTCAGTTGTTTTCCAAACAATTAAGACACTTGTGTAGTACATGTAAGTGCTAAATCACAAACTTTAAAAAATTAACAGTGCCATTAAGAAATAAAATATTTCAAATATGTTGTGATACACGGATATTTCTGTCATTTTGGTTACTAATTGTTTTAAATGCACTATAACACATCACTTCTTGCGAAAGACTTATACACGATGCCTACAGTTCTTATTATACAAAACAATACTAGATTACACTAAAATACCTTTTAAATTTAAAATATTCACGGTTGTTTAGAACCATAGGTGGTGATATTTCCTGTGTAATGTCATGTGACGAATAAACCAATATGTCAGCCAGTTGTAGTACTTCCCTTCCTCGGACATCACAGACACTAAATTCTTCGCCACCACAAGCTTTTGTAACTTCACCTGTATATTTGGTGTCTCTTTTTCTTTACTTGGTCATTTAACGACACTGTATCAACAACAAGGTTATTTAGTGTCAATGGGATTGGTGATAGCAAAATGGTATTTGGCGAGATGAGGCCGAGGATTTGCCATAGATTACCTGACATTCACCTTATGGCTGGAGAAAACGTCGGAAAATACCCAACCAAGTAATCAGCCGAACTTAAATTATTGAAAATACTATCAAAAAATGTTCAAAACATATAATATTTATATCAATAGAACAAATAATATAGATTTAAAAGGGCTCATCTTTTTAAATTTCTAAATGATACCTAGGGTAAGTTAATTAATGTTATTAAATAAAACGATTTTAAATTAATATCAGAAATTTAGTACCATTTACCTAATGTGCAAATAATTATAGTCGTGACGCTGTTATTCCCGGCGTGACTCCTCCTCTTTGCTTACGTCTTAGGAAGTGAGGGCTCTATAAAGTCTAGGTAGGTAGTATCGTTCGCCATTTTTGTTCTTTCGTTGCCGAACTACCAGACGAGGGATCTATTTGCCGCACCGTTAAACATTATCATGTCGTAGCTCCTATGATAATAAATCAAATGCACTGTAATTGAACAAATAATTGAGCAGCAAATAACGTCCTCATGTGCTTTCTGCAAACCCAACGAAAGAGCCAAAATGGCGGGCGATTATATTAAGTATTTATCGAGCCTTAGGAAATGCATCAACGAATCACAAAGTGCACACGTTTAAATGTAGCCCACCGGCAATGTGATTGGCTGCCGGAAATTAGAGCGACGGGACTATACATCAATTTATTTATACATAGGCCTAGTATGGTGGCTACCTACTTACCATAAAAATGTACTGTATAAGCTTGTTTTTTGTATGAAATAAATTAATATAAACCAGTTTTGTATGTTTTTAATTCAAGGAATTAAAAAAAATAATAAATATTTTATACGAACTTTAGGCATAAATTAAATTTTTTATGCTAATTTTAGATCTACACACTATATTTTTACAATTGTTGTTGTTTAGTCAACTGTCCAAAGACAGGTGTGAACCTCACAAGTGATACCAAGAAGGCACCACTTATGAGGCAACCAGTCCAGGAGATAATGGGGTAGTGTGGCCAGTTCCTTTCCCCCTTACAACAGTTATGAAACACATATTTTCAAGAGTGTTTAACCTACAGTATATGTAAATTGAAAAAACGGACAGGTGTGTGTGCATACACACAATTATCTAAATCAACAATAAGTATTTGAAATTCCACTACTAATTATATTTAGGCGTAAAGACTTCCAATAACACCAAAAATTGTAACTGGATTTTAGGATAAAATTGAGTGACACACGAACATAACATTTTTGTTCGTGTGTCACAGTCATTTTGTTACATGTGTCACGTGTTTTTCTTGTAGAATCTGTACATAAATCAAAATGTTGTCCATATAAGAAGTTGATTGTTATGTGATGTGTCTAACTTTTACATTTATGAAACATTAAAAATTGAAATGGTTTTGAAGAAATATAAACAAATGTCCATTTGAGCGTGACACACGAACTCTCAACCTTTCTTTGTAATAATTATAATCAAGCACGAAATAATCATTGTATTACGGTTTGTATGCATTATAATTATTAACAAAGGTCAGCACTTCATTATTAATAGAATTCAACATACAGAAGTAATGATTTATTTGCCTTAAATGTGTATTCAAATATGTGATTTCTAATAGATGAGTTCGCACTCTTAAACCATGATTTCTTTGTGCTTTTTCTCCCACATACGTGTTGTTACACTATCAGTGTTGTCAAGTTCAAAAAATTCGGATCATAACGAAAAAAATGACATATAACAAACAGAGATTCATGAGATTTTTATTTTTCGTGAAAATGTCGCATTTTCATGGAATGACCCTAACAGTATTTTTCGTGGAACCCTAATTCATTTAACAATATTCAGAATGGGTTCTGGGAATTTTTTACCAAAATTTGGAGAGATTTAATGACTTTTTACGAAAAAAAAGTACAGATATTGTAGAGATGATTTGGCAACTCTGTAAGTAGATTTCAATTTTCAACACTTAGAGGATTTTAAAGATTGATAAAATACTTAGTATGGGTTCCTGTGTGAGGGAAGGAAAGGTGAGAAGACCGTGTCCTAGATTTACAAAAAAATATATATATATATGAATCTGTGTCATTAAAGGGCTCGAAACAAAATTTGTTGGTAGTTTATGGATCTAATTGAATTTTGATTCTGAACATAACTTGCAATTTAAATCATAATTGAAGAAAACTACTACTTACGCTAAGCTGACACTACTGCTGCTAGTTCTGCTGTTGCTACCACAGCTGCTCTTATTACTGCTGCTGCTACTGCTATGACCATCACTACCACCACCACCACCACCACCACCACCACTATTGCTACTACAACCATTATAATGCCACCACCACCTCTATACTGCTGCCACTATCACCAACACCACTACTATACCACCACTATACTGTCACCATCACCACCAATATACTACTACCACCACTATACTACTGTCACTATCACCATCACTATACTACCAACACCACTACTATAATATCACCACTATGACTGTCACTGTCACCACCACTAAACTACAACCACCACCATATTACCACTACCACCACCACCACCACCACTACAATGCCACTACCACTGTTACTACCAACACCACTATACTGGCACACCACTATACTATCACCACCATCGTACTACCACCAACATTGTACTACCATCATCACTATTACTACCACCACCACTATACTGTCACCATCACCACCAATATACTACTACCACCACTATACTGCCACAATCACGACCACTACACTACTGCCACCTTCATCATCACTATACTACCAACATACTACTAGAATCATTTTAAGGAAAAATTGTTCCGGGGCCGGGTATCGATCCCGGAACCTCAGGTTGAACGTACCAGCGCTCTGCCAACTGAGCTACCCGGGAACTCCACCCGACACCGTCTCAACTTTTCCCTTTATATCCACACAACTCGCGTGGGCTGACGAAATGCCAGAGACCCACATCGAGTGCACACAAATTCTGTGTGACTTGAAATTGTGGTTTTCTGTTAACGTACACAGTGACGTATATATTATGCAAATCTAATCTTTCAGGTAAAGCTTCCTGTAAAGCAGATTTGAATCATTTTAAGGAAAAATTGTTCCGGGGCCAGGTATCGATCCCGGGACCTCTGGTTGAACGTACCAGTGCTCTGCCAACTGAGCTACCCAGGAACTCCACCCGACACCGTCTCAACTTTTCCCTTTATATCCACACAACTCGCGTGGGCTGACGAAATGCCAGAGACCCACATCGAGTGCACACAAACTCTGTGACTTGAAATTGTGGTTTTCTGTTAACGACCACAGTGACGTATATATTATGCAAATCTAATCTTTCAGGTAAAGCTTCCTGTAAAGCAGGTTTGAATAATTTTAAGGAAAAATTGTTCTGGGGCTGGATATCGATCCCGGGACCTCTGGTTGAACGTACCAGCGCTCTGCCAACTACCCAGCCCCGGAACAATTTTTCCTTAAAATGATTCAAATCTGCTTTACAGGAAGCTTTGCTTGAAAGATTAGATTTGCATAATACATATGTCACTGTGTACGTTAACAGAAAACCCCAATTTCAAGTCACACAGAGTTTGTGTGCACTCGATGTGGGTCTCTGGCATTTCGTCAGCCCACGTGAGTTGTGTGGATATAAAGGGAAAAGTTGAGACGGTGTCGGGTTGAGTTCCCGGGTAGCTCAGTTGGCAGAGTGCTGGTACGTTCAACCAGAGGTCCTGGGATCGATACCCGGCCCCGGAACAATTTTTCCTTAAAATGATTCAAATCTGCTTTACAGGAAGCTTTACCTGAAAGATTAGATTTGCATAACATACTACTACTACCAACACTACAATAATGCCACCACCACTAGCATTACACTACCACTACCACTATACTACCACCACCACTATACTACCACCACCACTATTACTACCAACACCACTATACTGCCACTATTATTTATAGTACAAGGCCAGGAAATGCCATGATGGACAGGTGAACAGAGTTATTGATATTACTGTTGTACACTGTATGTTGGCACTCACTTCCATGATTTCTTCAGTGTTGTTGAGCTCTTTATTGCTGACCAACAGACACTGTTGGAGACCATTGTTAATTGTACTGATAGTCAAGAAAGACACACAGACGACAAATGATGATGATGATGATGAGGAGGAGGAGGACGAGAATGATGATATGCTACTCCTGCTGCCACCATCAAAGTCAGCTCTGTTGTATTCGTTGTCCATCATATTTGACTTCTCGTCCTGATGTTGGAAGATTTATAGTATTCCGTAATCTCCATCACTTTAAGAACAACGTTAACACACACAGAGACAAATGAGATGTGACAGATTTTGTTGAAAGAACACTTTCTAGCATCCAGTAAATGTTTTATTAAAATGATCTATCATGTTTACCCTGAATAATGAAATACAGTGTTGCATTTTGAAAGCATGTGTTAAAAAAAATTCCATTTCCAGCTTATAAATGCTTTTCATCCAGTCTTTTCAAGAGCATTGTATTGAGGTTATAACATATTTTCATTCATGAATACGAACATTTTTTGCATTGACTGATTTTCTTTATTTCTTTGATTTCTCTCTTGTTTCAGAACAATTACAAGAGACCAGAATTGAAGAGAAATCTACAATGAACTTCGTATTAATGGTCAGGAAAGGTCACAAACAGCAGTACAAGAGTTTGGCAGTGCCCATTAATTCAGAGTTGGCACTGAACTTGAAAAATCGAGAGGAAGTAAGGACTTATGCCTGTGATATATGCTTTATCTTATTTATAAATATTCCTTAAAAAGTCTGATGACTAATTTTTGTTCTTGATAGGCTGAACGAGCTGAAAAAGAGAAAGTTAAACGCCTAACTCTGGATATCAATGAAAGGCTTGAAGAAGAAGATTACCAAGAAATGCTAGCTCAAGTAGGTATTAATAAATGCATTAAATATAAGATATTGAGTAATTTTTATAAATATTTTAATGATAAATTTATAAATTTTAGCTTAGTTCGAAATTTTCAGCTGAATATCTTATCTTCAGATTATATTCCTCATATTTGTGCTTGAGCTTTAATTTGGCCATACTACGTAGGCCTACATGTACGAAGGAAGAATTGTAATTATGAAAGAACTATTTTCAAATTTCAATGGAAAAACATGTTTTGAGAGAGTTGGAATATCTCTTTAGTTCCTTGTCATTTCGATATCTAACAATTAAGTAATGAGTCTGGTTCCTGGTAATTGCATTCTGCATTGTTCATCATCAACAACAGTTCTGTCTTTCACATAGCACAATATTCCCAGTTACCATTTTCATGACGAGGTAAACAAACAAATCATTCTATTTCAATCAGGTACTCCAGAATGAAGGATTGTGTCACTTGGGGTGAGGGGGAGAGTGATCGGGGAGTGGGGAAAGATCAAAATCCAACATAGTATGTGGCCGCATTCCACAAGGGTGCTGTCATTGGAGAGTAAAAGTTAGTCTCATTTCTTAATTGCCACATCAATTGTATCTGGTAAGAATCTTTGTTGAAATCTGATCTGGCTGCGTTTGGGCGTAGTTTCGAATTCTGTTTAGGCAGATTGTCTGGTAGGATAATTTCTGAGGTTTTTCCAACTGTACAGCGAATGTCGGGTAATTTTGAGTTGAATCCTTGTGCTCATCTCGCCAAATATAATTTTCAAAGCTGTATTTTTACAGTGATAATTTTCTCGAAATTTCGCTTTCTTTTTTTTTTTGGTGTTTAATAAGGTAGAAAGTTTCGCGATAATATTGCAATAAAATAATGTGTCTGTCGTGTAATAATCTACCACATTCTTTCTGGAAAATTAGCTTAGATGCGAAAAATACTTATTACATTAATAGGGGTTCTGTATAACTCACTAGTAATATTATATTTGTATATTGTATTAGTATTATTATCACAGTCTACTATATACATTCACGAAGCTTGGGGTGATTTTTGCAAATCTCGCGATAGTTGCTGGCCGCTTGGAGTGCTGTGAGTACTAGGAACAATAGACTGTGCCACAGCCATCATGATCTAATACAGGCCGTAAGGCAGACCATGTAACTCGCTTAACCCGATCACGAAGGGTGGCGTTTCAACCATATAAATTAGTTGGAATGCATAAACAGTAACATATGTTTCTCTGAAATGTAGTGTACTTCCATTAATAAAATTTAAAACAATGATTATGAGACACTTCAGACATAATTCACTTGCGAGTTAAAATGTAATATTATTTATTGTGTGAAAATTACGTTGTTCGTATGTGTAATACCTCCCTTTATTTCGATTAAATATTGCGAAATTCTTGTACATTCATTTATGCATGATTGAATAATTTTCAATTGCACCGCACAGATATTTAGATATGTTGAAATTATAGATTTTCTTTACTGTACCAGTTGCCCCTTTCTGTCTAAATTTAGTGATCTCCAATGCCTTGCCATTCATATGAAAATTATAGGTTATGTTTACTATATTTAACTTATATTCCTAAATTCGCAATCATACATTTTAATTAAGCATAATGTCATGTATGATACCCCGGACATTCAATTTGTCTGTATTTTAATACTACAATTGAGTACTGAATTATTGTATTTATCTACTACTTAAGAGATGAAGTAACACAATTGTACATATACTAATTTCATAGAAGTGGTATGGTAAAAGTTTTGTCTAAAATTAAAGAAGGTAGATGTGCTAAATTGAAATCACAATATAAATTCTTTTTTATTAAACCTCAAAATAGCTTCCATTCTAAACTTGAAATGTTGACGCGAACAGATTATGTTAACATGTCAAATTCTCTTTACATTCAAATAAGACAGTTTTGTAATTATTTCTGCAACATATTGTGCAACAAGAAGTAAACAGAACTTATGGACACATTACACTAAATAAAGCTTAGCAATGATAAGCAATAAAGTTATAATATAATATTTCACTGAGCTCCATACACCAAAATAGAAAACCCGAACAAACATTACGGCCTGGTCTAATGCTATGTAAACTGTGAAATGTTCGTTATCAGTTCTAATAAATGTAAATGGCTAAAATACAATAATTTGAATAATAATAATATGGGACAAGGAGACGTTTGTAGTACTACAAATTGTAAGAAAAATAGGTTAGAGTTATCCTTCTTCCGAAAGATCCAGGAAGGTGAGTTTATAGAATATAATATATATTTTATGAAAATAATATATAAACATTATGATTTTTCATATTTCAATAGTGGAAGGAAGGTGGTAATTTTTTCAAAAGAACACGATATCGAAAGTATAATACATTTTATGGTCTGTTAGGGAAAGAGTCTGTGATGAGGCGATAGTAGCGATCCTGGTGGTGAGCAACTATCAATGGATGCATATTCAACTGTTTATGTTTGCATATTTAGTAAGTATTAAGCTTCGTGACTGTATATACTAGACTGTGTTATTATTATTATTATTATTATTATTATTATTATTATTATTATTATTATTATTATTATTATTATTATTATTATTATCCATCGGATTTAACATAAGATTACTATTTAGTTAAAGGACATTATGCATGGTAAGATGTAATGAAATAATTAAGACAATAGTATTACTTTAACTTACAGTCGACTATAAAGCAGTGAAATGGACAAACTGCAACATATAATAATTTGCAATATTTTTCGGTTTGATTGTAGACCTCCTGTAATATCATTATCACTTAAATAAAACCCATGGCTACAGTATTTCACTAAACGAGAAAACACACTTATTTCGGTTTTTTCCCTGTCTTCACACCATCACTTCATTTTCGGAACTAACTCTTAAACCTACCAAGTAGAATGAAAATGGTTTGGAAAGATTCATTGCCTTGAGAAAGGTACCATTAAATTCCTTGTTTTGTGGTGAAATATATGGAGCTGTTTGACGAACACTCATTGTATGAAGTTTCATTAAAATTGTTATTTTATGTTCATACAGGCCGAAAGCGATGTCCCCAAGGGGTAGTCAAGATATTAACTGACAGGCAAAATTTATTTTAGTCAGTCGCAATTTATATACATAAAAAAAAGTCAAAAGTTTCAAGTGTGTACCAAGTCTTTCCACGAAAAACTAGATATCATTTGCTGTTAAAATAAAAAAAGTTAAAAAAAAATCATTTTTTTGCATTTATCGCTGAAGTTGAGGCTTTCGCAAGAAAACGTGAAATTCACGAAAATTGGCGTGAAAAATATTATCATAGATGTACAGACTGTATCAAACACTAAACTTTTACATATCTCTAATCACAACCAAAATTAATTTTTCGCGTTTATACTAATACCAAGAAAACATGATTGTTATTACCAGTTTCACTGACAAGCACACTAAGCCTTCAAGCTGTGGTGCAGTGTTACCAGTTTATCTTCTGCACGCATGGACTCTCAGTCCATGTGTAAAACAATGCTTTTACTCAGCTATTTTGTATTATTTATTTGATATTCAGTCATTGGACTTTTAATTATGTTTGTAAAATTTCTATCTGCACATTTTGTAACAAAAAATATTCACACATACAAAGAAATATAATCTAAAGATACATGGCTCTTATAAATCAAGAAGAAATATGTTTATCAAATTGCAACACACAACATAAATTCCAGTAAGCCCACATTTTTACAAAAATAACAATATGTATAATAAGAAAAATGCGGATAACACGTATTATAATTTGAATTTAATCACATCATTTTACGTATTTCATACTAAAAATCTTCATACACTTGAAAAAGAAAGAACATTCATATGCAAATTATAATAATAATTAAAAACTCACTATAGTCTGTTGAAGCAATATTTTATACATCAGACAGAAATATAATCTTCATATTGCAATATATCACATAGATCTCATTATGACGCATGTCTTTAGGTTGATAATATGTATAACAATAGATTTGAACCAAAAGACCTACAGTCCACTATAGGCTGCTAACCAATTGCAAGACATCAGATCAAAAGTTACACATTATCATTTTCTGGTTCAAATACAACTTTGCCACTACATTCACTGCAAAGATATGAAGAAACATGTTCCAGAAGATTTATATTTCACAAGACTTGCACTGAAATCTTGTGGGACTTTTCCTTTTGCAGTTGCAGGAACACATATTCCAGGGATGATTGAGTGTCTGGTCTGGTTGCAACTTGAGCTTTCGGCAACCTCAAAATTTCCTCTAGGTTTGCTTTGACTGAAGCTGGAATCTCTTGTTTCTGCACCTTCATTTTCAGTAGCTCTTTAGCTAGTAATTTCAAGAAGTGACTCCTTGCAGGGTCACTTTTAATGTTGCTTTTGAATTCACATATGGATTAATTCCAGCAATATTAAAAAAAGAGATAAACAGCACCAAAGTTCATCTTCTGATTATTCTGGAAACTGAGTATATGCACTTCATTTCGTCTATCTTGTTGACAACATATGACACAGACTGAAACACGGTACATATAACTTTCACTTTACAAGAATTGAGAAAACTAAAATTCATGACTTGTTAAGGCACAAATTGAGTAGCTTAATATCAAAGACGGACATGTCGTCTCCATAGTTTTGATCTGGAGGCAATTTTTTAATTCACAGTGTTCTTTGTAATATTTAACACAATTTATTTTATAAATATATTGTTAGAGTTTGCATATGGTTTCACTATAACTGGAAAGAGCATGAAAAATTGTATAAAAAACCACAGCTATCTAAATTTCGATTGAGGTCAGATGTCCGTCTTTGATATTAAGCTACTCAATTGTTTCCCGCTATGCCTGCAAAATTCCTTGGAATGCAGTTTTACAATCCCAAAGAAAAGGTCATTATCCACTAAGGACTATGTATATACTTGCTGATGCAGCACATTATACTGTAGAAATGCTCTATGCAGTACTATCTTTTACATTGATTTATTTTTAAGATTGAATTCCATTAAATGCATTGTATATTTTACGTATTTTACTGGGGACATACTTTCCCCGCATTAAATACGAGATACGTTCTTTACTGGGGGACATACTTTCCCCGTGTTAAATACGAATTCGTGCTAAATCGGACCGCACTATATCGGCTTTTACTGTATTGATTTAATCCGCATCTCCCTCTAAAGGCATCAAGCATTTCATGTTATGTCACAAATTCTGACAGAGAATAATGTTTTTTGCATTTGTCATTGAATTGGTCAATTAGAAACCAAACAGCAGCCAACTTATTTGTTACTTTTCTCTGCACTCGTGACCTTTTATCATCAAATTTCATACATTTCAGGAGGAAGGGAAAACAATTTATACCCAATTGTGAACCTGAAATACTTCACTCCTTTTTCCATTGTTTTGCCACATATCTTGCAAGTTTGTGTGTGAAGCTTTCAGAACATCAGTAAGGAATAAATTACCTAAATAAGCTTTCAACTCGATGATATTAGTGTCAGATGCATTTCTGAATCTAGATTAATTAGCACGAATAGAAGCTATGTAAATATTTGTACACTGCACTATTTCGTTTGTAAAAAACAGTTGCAAGGCCTCTATAGAACTACAGATGTTTTTAGGATATCCTACAATCTCTGACAAGTGTTTCACTACATTGTGCTGAGCTCTTTTTACCCTTCTATTCTGTCTGAGAGTTTGATGACTCCACTTGGTTCCATCTTTTCGTATATATATATATATATATATATATATATATATATATATATATATATCTCATGCTGTTTAAAGTCATTTTCATTACTCTGAGAATCATGGTCACTTTCATTTACTACTTCCTCATCACTAACAAGGAGAGGACACGATCTGTATATCACCGAATGGAATAAGATTGTGTGAGATGAAAGTACAAGACGTACTGTTTAAAGTCATACCTGGCATGGGTGGCCAATGACCCCTCGTTTTGGAAGTATTGGAAGTATTGTGACATACTTCCGTTAGGTGCCTAATAGGGAAGCATTAGACTGTGAAACAGCGTAGCCCATATGTTGGATGCTGAGTTGTTATCCAGGCAACTTAAGTTCGAATTTTAACTGGTCCTACTTTTTTTTTCTTTTAATAATGATTAATATTGTGATCACAGTAATCTATTTACATATATCATATTTCTCAATGTATTGAACGGTTCATCATGTTTTAAACAAATTATAATTAGCGAACATTGTATTGTAAAGGATAAACAATGAAATATTGCTCATGTAGGCAGGTAAGATGCGTCAGTGGTGTCTGTTCTGTTTCTGTAGCAGCTATTCAACTTCATTGTGTCCCGATTCATTATGATAAATGTCATAAAAACACACAAAACATACATATTTCCTGCATCATGCACAGCAAACGAAAGAAGGTTGTCCACAGTCACACACATTTTTCCGCACTTCTACTGCGAAACAGATATCATTCACATTCACAAACACTTCTCATTCATTTATTAATTTTGATGCATACCACGCATATTTCAACATGGCTTTGAATATAGGAGTTGACAACTGAAAGTGAATAAAAAAATTTAAAAAAGTAATAATAATAATAATAATAATAATAATAATAATAATAATAATAATATCAAGCTTTAAAAATGAGAAGGCATTAGGATTCGAACTCAAGTTGGCTGGATGACAACTCAGCATCCAACCATATGAGCTATGCCGTTACACACTCTAATGCTTTCCTATTAGACACCTAACGGAAGTATGTCACAAACAATAGCCAATATTTTCAAAACGAGGGGTCATTGGCCACCCATACCAGGTATGACTTCAAACAGTACGTCTTATGCTTTCATGTCACAAAATCTTATTTAATTCTGTGATATACAGAGCGTGTCCTCTCCTTGTAAGCTTCAAACTCATCTTCTGATTCCTGTTAAATCTTAGCTTTCATGATATCACAAACTAAAAAGAAATACATGTATGTTTAAGAAAGAGAATAATATTTGTGGTTATCCATAAACAAAGGGAAAGATAATGCTATATGTCAATAAAGGTATAGTGACTTTCCAATGTATCTGACATGTGTTCAAATAAAACAGGAGCACTCGCACATGGGCTCACAGACCGCACATGAAAATAACACTCTCCCTAAGCAAATATATTAACTTCTGATTGTTTTAGCCATTACCATTCGAAGCATGAAGGATTAAAGGGAAGCTATTCGAAAGTACCAATCCCGATTTTTAGTCCATTGTTGACAGAAGAATAAAAATTGTGGACTCCATGCCCAACAGCATGCGTAGAAGCTTAAGAACCAAAACATTTCGAATGCAGTATCTAAGATTGTTATTGAATTCAGAGGAAGTCTAAGAATAATGGTAAGAAGCGTAAAGTTATTGGCCATTATAAGACGTGAAGGAGAGAGTTGGGTATAGCTTTTATTGATTATTTCTTTACCTGAGCATTGAAAAGATACCAGTGACTACTGCCATCCTCATAGTAACAACCCAGTAGGAGACTTGATGTGCTACAGACCCTTCCTGGAAGTTAAAGGCAAATTGAAAATTGCGTATCATTGCAGAGGATTGAATGAGGATTACAATCCTCAGCCACCACTCTACAGATACAGCAAGTACACTGGAGAACTTTAATAATAATGCACGTTCCTTATTTTTTTGTTTCATGTTTCAATTTTTGGCTAATAATGTTCCTGTTTTAAGTTCCTTTCTATACATAAAAAAAAAACACACAAACTCCATTGTTAACTGAAGAAATAGATTCTCTGGGTTCAAGACAATAAAGAGACAGAATTTTTCTGCTTTATAAAATGAAGAGTATACTGTATGAGAATCAGTATCACACTGGGTGGACATTGTTTATAGAATAAGAAGTTTGTAGAGAGTAAAGTTTTATTGTCCTTATAAAATTTTGTTTAATTTTTAGGCCCAAAGGCCTGTCGTGATGAATTTGAACCGAGAACGGAAACATAAATACCAGCACCCAAAAGGTGCCCCTGATGCAGATCTAATTTTTGGACCAAAGAAAGTCAGATGAAGAAATGGAAACAGTTTGAATTCTTCACATCAGAAGTACTCTGTGTTCTGTCAATGCATTGGAGATATATTGTTAATATCTTTGTAAAAAGAGTGTGTGTTCATAATTTGCAAATATGTAGTAGTTTTGGTGTTTTTATGTCCATAATTTTAAGTAAAAATATGACATTTCTCCTTCATTTAGTAATAAACAAATACTATTTATCTGTTTCTTCAACCCATCATCACAGTTATCCTTGACATTGTTGCCATAAATGTAATTATTACGACCATTAACAGTTTTGGATTTTTTCCATGTTGGACATTAATTGCAGACAACAAAAACGAAGGAGTTTGTTTTCATTTAGGAGCATAGAATTGCCTTCCATTCCATATATAGTGTTAAATCTTTGTTTATATATAATTATTTAAAGACAGTGAGTGCCAAATTTATCACTTCAGTTCTGGAAAGCATGCCTGCAGCAGTCTGCTAAAATAACATTGACTTCTTAATTTTATAATATTTTTGTTTCGTTATAGATATATTTGTAACGTTAATTCAGAAGTGAGACATGGGAACAGCTAGATGCCTGAATGTCAAAAAGACAGACTATTACCCCAGTCTAGTATATACAGTCACGAAGCTCAATACGTAGTAAATATGTATCCATAGATAGTTGCTAACCACTAGGGTTGCTACTATCGCCTCATTACAGACAATGCGAAATAGTACCTACACAGTTTATTGTTCCTAGTACCCTCATAAACTCAAGCTTATGACTGTATATACTAGACTGTGCTATTACCGGTACTCTTGAAATGGAACGTGACAATGTGAATACATAGTGTTTTATTTGTACGACTTTTATAGTACAAATATATATTTCACAGAGAATATATCGTCAGTTTACAAGCAAAACACATTAATTAAAAAAATATTATATCTGAGATAATATTTTTGTTTTGTTATAGATATATTTGTAACGTTAATTCAGAACTGAGACATAGGGACAGCTAGATGTCTGAATGTCAAAAAGACAGACTATTACCCCAGTCTAGTATATACAGTCACGAAGCTCAATACGTAGTAAATATGCATCCATAGATAGTTGCTAACCACTAGGGTTGCTACTATCGCCTCATTACAGACAATGTGAAATAGTACCTGCACAGTCTATTGTTCCTAGTATCCTCATAAACTCAAGCTTCGTGACTGTATATACTAGACTGTGCTATTACTCTTGAAATGGAATGTGATTGAATGTGAATATATAGTCTGAATCCTCAGAATATTATTTTTAGCAAGTTGTTTCTCTTTATGTGTATCTTATTTTCCAATTTTTTACTTAATGTGTTTTGCTTGTAAACCGAAAATATAAGAGATATGCTTTTAATAAAATAAGCTGGAGCAATTTTAATTTCCTGCTTGTCAAAAAATAATGATTCAAAATCATTGTGAAAATGCTCGGAATTAAATAACGGAAATGTATTAATAATGGTACTGGAAATTTGAAATTTAATGAAAGGATATTCATCAAATTTAATTTGGATACATGATTGAATAACTGAACTGTCACCAAGTGAAGAAGATACTTTCATTTCAATAAAGAAAACTGTATGCATTATGTCTTTAATTTAAGATATAACTTTGTAATCAATATTATTTAACTTTGTGTTACAGTAGCAAGCAAACAGTATGTCATTAAGAATGCATGTTGATTTAGTTTGTAAACATACATTAATTGTAAGTGGAAATTAAAAACATTTTTTGTAACTAACTTATATATATATATATATATATATATATATATATATATATATATATATACACATACAAATATGAAATATTTTTATTCAGAGAGTTGAGGCATTTATTTGTTACAAGTTGTCACTATATCTAGTGTTTAAGTAAGGATTTTCATTCATTGTAATTGTATTCAAAATTGAATAAAGGGGATTGAGTTTATATGGGTTTTCAGGCTTTCACGGTGAATGTGAACAGAATTGAACTTTTGAGTTTTTCATTTTGCTCTATAAATATCAGTTTCCATAACATGGTGAAAAATACAAAAATGTAATTCTGTTAGGACTTAGTTTATTAATTCTAATGGCATGGATGTTAATTGTTTCAAAAATTTATTTACAAACTGTCCTTAATTACTTTTATTGAAAATTACTAATATGACTAGAGTAACTTGTACAGATCCAGAAATAAAATTTGGCCCACCTGAAATTTTTTTCTGGGTGTGTACATACTTTCTCTTTTGCACAGTAATGGGCGTAGAATATTGACATGCAGAAGCAGATCTGTAATAGTTCATAATAAAAAAATTTCTTCACATTGAGGAAGATATGAGAAATTTTAGCCTCTATTTTCTGCACATTTCACAGAACTTTAAAAATGTTCCATCATTTGTTGAAGTTCCACTTAGATGATGGAAATGTTTTCTAATCTAATATTTTTACTCCAAATCTTGAAACTACCCCCATATTTTATTCTATTATTAAGGATCCTATAAAACCCTGATAGAATGATATTTAACTCTTGTGGTAAATTTCGGTGAGGCCCGGAGGGTCCAATTAGTCAAATCCACTCTCCTCACCTCCACGCTGGGGCCCCCTGGTATCTATTAAGACTTGGAAGAGAGAGTGGTGTGCAGAAAGCAACAGGAAGCTACCAAATTTATCCTTCCCAAGAAAATCTGCAAACATGGCATGATGAGTTTTTCCACAGTAAAAGATTCCGGACAGAAAGAGGAAAAGGAATTGGTTGGGTCACTGGCTGAGAAGAAACTGCCTACATAAGTATGTACTGGAAGGAATGGTGAATGGAAGAAAAGTTCGGAGCAGAAGAATATGATAGATGACATTAAGATATGTGGATCATATGTGGAGACTAAGAGGAAGGCAGAAAATAGGAAAGATTGAAGAATGCTGGGTTTGCAGTGAAAGACCTGCCCATTAGCAGAATACTTATGTATGTATGTATGTATGTATGTATAAGGATCCTATTTTACGTTGAATAAAAATGTTAAGTTTCGGTGTAAGAATTTGGTTAATTTGAATGTTATTTCGCACAAAAACACATATATTCGGTGTTATTTCTCACTTAAAATATATATAATGTTTTGACTTTTGTGTTTCAAAATCCATTACTGCATATTCCCACAAACAATCCGCCGAGTTAACTTTGTGGTAGCATGTCTGCCTCCAGACTAGCCGGCCCGGGTTCGATTCCTGGAGGGGTCAGAAATTTTCATGTAAAATTTCTACCTCGGGACTAGGAGAGATGGCAGTACACAACTTCTAATCACTAGATTGTGCACCAATATGCCTGGGTTAAATCCCAAATCTCTCTGCAGTGCATATGAAGAGAAGACATATGTCATTGTTGATAGTGATTCGTCTGTCGGATGGGGACTTAAGCCTGGTGGCCCCCTTGATGCTTTTCGACAGGAGTAGGCTATGTGCCAGCACCGGGTTTCCCCTTCTCCCTTCCTCATCTTCATCATCATCACTCATTCCAGACATTCCACTTACACGAACACTCACACATACACTCACCCTAGTACATGACATAACTCTCCACAGATACACATCATGTACAGTGTGACCCGCCAAAGTGGTGTACAACTATAAAATGGGTCACAGTTCTGCCATCTATCCGCAATATGCGGAACCCGAATCACGCAAGTGAAGTGGGTAGGCATTGGATATACACACACACATTCCCATAAACATTAGAGGTCTGTATCATCAAGGGAATCTTAAGGGTCTTTGTAACAGTTTTGCACATACCTGTTGTGTAGAGAAATTTGTATGACAGTCACCCAATCTGTGTGTAAATACTATAAACTAATAGGCACCACGAAACATTCAATCTATTAAATTTCTGCTTTATATTTCAAAATAAAGTCACTCGAAATACGGTTTGAATATTATGTTCAGATTTCTGTATTGAAATAGGATTCGAATATTATATACAAAATGTTGTACATAAATCTAAATGTATAACAGATTCATTTTAGTCATAATTTTTAAGAAAATTCCATTACCTAGTTAAAACAAACTTAAATGTTCAGAAACAATTCAGAGAAGTCAGATCATCCAGAGCACATTCATCTCCAATGTCTAAACTTAAGGCTGTCTCTAGATTTTGAGGAAGAAGATGGGTTCTATTGTCACTCGGAATGTTCGAATATCCTGAGAAAGCCCTTCCAGCAATAACATTATTTACAGGCATAAAAATGGTTTGTATACAACGTGGTCCAATTTGAGTGTTCTTCAAGCATTCCCTTCATTATTTCATGAACCTTATAATCTTTCTATGAGTGGTTTTGCAAGACTTGACCAGAGTTTGAAATGTCAGGTAGAACTTGAAAGATTCACTCAACTGAATGCTGTTCAGTGAGGGAATTAATATACATTCAGCTGTTCAGTCACTTCAGCAGCATGAACATTTGGCAAATAGAATAATTTTGAGAATGCCTCACAAAATGTTTGTGCCGTATCGGATGCTGTCATCTTACTTAATTTTGATCTGCATTCTTTTCAAGAGCTTGAAATTTTTCTACCTCTCGGAAGACAACTTCATTAAGACTCCGTGCACTTCTTCATGTAGTAGAAACCTTTCAATCAAACTGAAATCATTTTACAGTTCTAGCAACTTAGACAACATCTTGTGGAGAAGACGATATTGGAGCTTGCATCCAAAACCTGAAAAGCCATATTTTAAGAAAATGTGTTTGTTTTCAATACAATTTCACTGGATGCTATAGATATCTGCATTTTCAGTCAAACTGGAAGAAATCCCATACAAAGATGCATTGTAAATAGAGGTTTTTTTTTGCCAAAACGGAACATGTCTAGAGGTAACTTGAAAAATGAAATGTTAATACATTTTCAGTTAATACCAAATAAGTCCTATATGAATATAATCCAATATACTATTTTTTTTTCAGCCAAGTTAAATGGGCCCCTAAAATACTTATTTAACTTAAAAGTCTTTTTTAATACAATAGTTGCAGTATTTTTAAACTGTTGAACTAAGAAAGATTTTTAAGATAAATTATGTTTTAAGTATTTTAAAACACTAAAAATCACATTGACCATTAACAAATAGTAAAAATATTAAACAGGTCCCCTTCACATACTGTATTGTTTTGAGAAACCCTTCTTGTAGATTTCAGTCACCTACCTCTACCCTACTTGGGAATTCTAAAAGGATCTGCTATCTAATCTAAACATATCATAAAACAGAATGAAATCGAGACATGTGCACATGGACTATGGTCTGAAATGTTATTGGACTGTGAACTCTCTAACAATTCTGTTGATTCAAATATAAAAAGTGAAGTATTCCGGAAATTTAACATTAGATTCTGACTACCTGCATCAGATGCATGTGGATTATGCAAAGAAACTGGCAAGTGAAGAAGAGGAGAAACGTGTTAATATGAGAGATTTGGGTGTGCAGCAAGTTCAGTCCCTTCACTGAATGCCTATTCAAGATGCCTTTTATCTGAGGCAGATTAGCTTCAATATACTCTGTTTTGTTTATCTTGTTAATCAAAATTTCATTGTTGGACGAAAACTCGGACAGATCAGGGAGTGGAAATCAGCTCTGCACTGTTATTTCACCTCCAATGAATTTTGATGGCATAAGTTGTGTGAGATTGTTTTGTGGTGGGTGTGGAGGCCAGAACAAAAATTCTCACATTATCTGCACCTTCACACACTGGCTTTAAAAATTTCTCTACAAAAAATTAAAGCTGTAATTCTAACATTTCCAGTGAGAGGACATATTTCATTCTTGCAGATAGTATGTTTGTTAGAGTTAATATTTATGAGAAGTTCGTAAAGGTTCTCGTTTTGGCACGAGTTTTGCCTCATTCAACAAACATACGAGGGCCCAAAAGATAACTTTACAAATGTTTTTTTCTAAGATAAAACAAATCCACATTAAATAAATATTTCAAGTTGCAGACAGTGTTGTCAGATTGTGTCCCATTATTTTCCTCGTGACGGGTTGAAATTTCCCTCTTCCTGCCTTCTCTACTTCACACGGCCTACTTGCTGAAAGGCCACCGCACTGAATGTGGGTACGCCTCTACAATCCATTTGTGGGAGCCGACCAAACAGTTTGTAGTATTACAAACCAACGAGTTAGAAAGAGAAGACTATTGAGTGGCCATGTTGTCCTGTACAGTGCTCTTTGCGGTGCCACCGCGAAACACGGCAGATCTGAAATAAGCACCCAATTTGTAAAACTTCGTCTGCTTACAATGTTGTATAACGGAGGTAATAAAAAAAAACCATGCCTGTTGTGTGTGCTGCATTTAACTGCAATGTCAAAAGGGAAAATACAACTGATATATCATATTTCATGTAAATTTTATGAAGTCCATAGTTTTGTTAATTAGCAGCATTTTTTTCATGCTTAAATGTGTAACAACGCCCGGCATAAACAAAATAAATGGTTCACTGGTAATATACTTAAATTAAATACGGATAAAACCACTGAAATTCCGTTTCAGACCCAGTGAAAAACAAATAGCAATATAATATTAAAATAGTATTTCGACACCGGCATCCTTTATTTCTGCTCCTTCTGTCCTTACTGCTTATAGAAGACGATGAGCTGTAGCTTATAAAAAGTAGGCCTATTTCGAAGACAAACGATTAATCAAATAAATGGTTCACTAGTAATAAAGTTAAACTAAATACGGATAAAACCGCTACAATTCCGTGTCAAACCCAGTAATAGCAATCAAATATTAAAATTGTATTTCGACACTCGCATCCAAAATAACGCAAAACTCTGGGGTAGATCGTATTGCTGTTAGTATTTTGACTGGAAGGACATGAAAGAACATAATTGAGCACCCACGTGCAATAATGGGGTAAGTATGAATATATTTCGTAACTACTTACCACATTACTGTACGTGGATGCTCAATTATACACTAATAATTATCTGTGGTGCCACAGCCCTTGAAAGGCTCAGACAGACTAGCCGGCTGTTGGCCTCACGTTCACATTTCGATAATAATTATACTTTACTGTAACAAAAAAAAAACTGAAAGCATGTTTGGTCATGTTTTACCCACGTTACAAGCTTGGAGGTAAAGGTTGTTTACTACAGATAGGGCCTACTTTCATTCTATATCTTATGGTTAGACATCGGATTTTTAGGCACTAAAAATTGCAGTTTTAGGCGCCTAAAATAAGCTCAAAATTTGTAAAATTAGGCTCTATTTTAATGAAAATAGGCATTTTAGGTACATCAAGATATCATACTTATTTCTTTCACTGAAAGTTTTAGTTATACACTAAAATACGCACAAAAAAGTATGTTTAAACATTAAAAAAGAATATTATATTATATTTATAAACAGAGCTGCACAAATTTAATATATTGAAACTAATGAAATAATGATTATTGATATCAAGATTACTCATTTTAAGTTATTGAAATTCAGTTCCATGCTCAGACTTTATTATAATTATCTGCACAGTACACCACCAGAATTTTTTCTAAATTCTCCACAGTTAACCTTTGCCTTTTGTCACTGAGAATCATTTTGAAAGCAGAAAAACTTCTTTCAACCAAAACTGATGTGAGAGGCGCAAATTTTAAATTAGGTACAATAGAAACATCAATACTTACTGGAACATTTACACTTTCCCCCGATATCACTCTTGATACTTTTTCCAACAATGAAAATCCTACATTCTTATTTAATACGTTGTCCCACTTATTTTTAACTTTTTTCCCAGTTTCGCCCAAAGCAGAATGTATGTTCACTTGAGCTTCCTTTACTATTGCTATTTGGCTACAAAGAGATTGTTTTTCACGTTCTAATTGTTCAATGCTTGCAGGTATGAAAGAAAAGTTTGATATTATGTAGGCAATATCGTTTTTCACTCGTGAGTCATACAGACAATCTTTCACTGCTTTCACACATGCTGCACTATCAGTTTCAGGTAATTTATCAATAACTGTGACCACTTCTTTAAAATACTTAGAATAATACACCACTGACTGAATCCAGGTTCCCCATCGTGTAACAACTGGCTGAGGTGGGAGTGGGATATCTGGAAAGTTCTCTCTGAATATTGAAATCCTGGATGGGGCTTTACAAAAACATTTTTTTGTGTTAGAAATAAACGAATTGACAAGAGGAAATTCATTCCAGATTGTTTCAGAAACCCTGTAAAGGCCATGTGCTAGACAGGTTACATGCGTGAGGTTAGGATAAAATGTTTTAAGAAGTGGAGCTGCAGCAACCACGTATGAGGCAGCATCAGTACAAAACAACAGAACTTTAGAATCGTCTATATTACCTGAGTATAAAGACTGTAGGCCTTTATTTACAAAATAAGCAATGGCTTGGCTATTCACTTTCGAAAGTTCCTTAACACATACGAGGTGTGGAATCGAAGGTCCATCAGGACTAAGTTTTCCTACTACCATATTTGCTATATACCTATTCATAGGATCTGAGGTTTCATCCACAGAGACCCATATGTAAGAATCACCTATATCCTCCCGAATGGAAGCTAAAGTTTCATTGTATATTCTGTCTAAGTAATTTTTTCTTAGGGTCGACTCAGATGGGATATTTTGTTTGCAGTATTTTTGGAAAAACTGTCTTAAAACCGGATTTTCAATTGCATTCCAGGGAATGTTAGCAGCAACAAACGCTCTGGTTAAATCAGCATAGAAATTGCTGCTGAGCTTGGATGAAGTAGGCTGTGTTAGTAAAGTTTGTTGCAGTTGATTTTTCTGCTGAGCTTTAGCCTTATGAGCCGCTCCTTGCACATGCTGCTTTAGGTGGCACTTCTTTTCTTGCGAAATCTAAAAATGTAAAGTAAACTGAATTAAAATAAAATCCTAATTATTGTATTGCCGTATTTCTATCACAAAGTTAGTGGGTTCGAACAATCAAAATTTTAATGACCTGCAAATACTTTAACTATCGGAATTTAAAAGGTTAAAGTGTAGTGGTCTTAAAAAGAATTATACCTCAGGATAGCTCAGTCAATGTATAAATATTATAGGCCTACTCATTAAAATTAATAGAATTTATATATTTCAACTATTGTTACATACCTGTTTGCTACAAATCTTTCAGAATATTATTTTTCCATCATAAGTGAATTCTGAATATTCTGTTAGCCATTGCCGGATCAATGTAGATTTTGCACTTATATTTTTAGGCATTATCGCGTTAAACTTCACAGGAAAACGTCCTACAGCTCAAAACTTCTCAACACAAATAAGGTGAGGGAAAGAGCAACTGTTAACGAGCATTCAAATGAACCGTTGTTATTGAGATTCAATTGGACAAAAATACAAAGTTCCACTTATTGTTGCATTTCCTGGTAGTGTTATCACTAGGAGGGCCATTCTTTTAAATATTTTGTAACGGTTTACCCTACTAATTCGCAGTTTTACGACTTTTCATAAATATTTCAAAAACACTCTTTCTCCAAAAATTGTGATTTTATGACACTCTGAAGGGCAGTACAGCTAATCGGTTTCAGACCGAAAACAGTCATTTTTATAGTATAGTATATCTCTGAATCGGTAGCAGCACATGTTGTGATTGTTGCCTGCTTCAAAACTAAGGTTGGTTCTTTGTCGGCATTTATGCCTCCAAACATGTTAAATTCGGTGAAATCTATTGCGAGTGTCGTGAGATTCAAAACATTTTGTTTCCTTTATCAATGGTTTCATGGCCGGTATGAAGCAAACTTTCCACTTTTTAAATGCCTTAAATTTCGCAGTGAATGCATGTATAAATTATAAAAAGTAAGAGTAAAATGCGAAACTTTACAGTGAGTTAGGCATTTTTAGGCGAATATTAACAAATTAGGCTCTAATAACCGTTTTAGGGCATTTTAGGGCACTATAAAACTCTTTGAATACCTTTCAATTTCCATGAAACACAAATATTAATAATTATTTTTACTTTTCTCCTAAAGAAACAAAATAGGCATTTGCCCTAGAATCCGATGTCTGCTTATGGTATAATAAGTAGTTTTGCAGCGTGTAGAGACTGGGAAAACAATTTAATAAAATCATCCGAATCATACTATTAACATTTTCTTCAGTATATTTGCTAGGACTTCTTGTCATACTACATGACAATTTTGCTTAGGTTATTCTTTTAAGCATTCCTTCTAGGAATAGCTCAAGTGTTTTAAATTTAGCGTACATAAGTTTAGATTAAGTTCCTAGCACGTATTTGACGAAATACTAGGTTTTCCCACTTCAGTTTAACTGATTAATGCAAACGAAATTTTGACAGCCGGCGATTACAATGTTACTCATTGCCACGCCCACTTTGTTTTGGGCGCATAAGTTCATGGCGGACAGTCGTTCAATATTCTTCAAACATGGCGGCGAAATGACCACTCTATATCTTTCTCTTTCTAACTCGTTGTTACAAACTCTTTGGGGCCGACATCTGTCATTTTATAGTCTGCTTGAATGTAAAATGTTTCTAAATTCTACCATGAATTAAAAGTAGTTACTCAAATTTTGTTGGATACGTATTCATAAAACGTTAACCATGTTGTATCAGTGAGCAAATTAAAGACAATTCCAGCAGATAGCCTACTTAATATCTCACAATTCAGGAAATAATTCAGTCACAGTCTATTAAATAGTCGCGAAACTTGAGGTGTTTTTTTTTGCAAATCTCGTGATAAAGCGCTCCAAGCGGTTAGCAACTAGAAACAATAGACTGTCCATGGTCGACTTTGGACTGTGTCGTGTTTCTATCGAGTGCTAGCTCGTTGCGTTCTTCACATTGATGCTTGTGAAATGTTCGTTATTGGTTGTAATGAAAATGTTAAAGGCTAAAATATAATAATTGGAATAATAATATGGGACAAGGAGGAGACGTTTGTAGTGCTATAAATAGTAGCAACAGTAAGAGAAAGAGGCCAGAGTTATCCGATTTCCGAAAGATTCAGAAAGGTTCCTGGGTTTCCACAAGAATGCCGTGCAGAAACAAAACTCTTAATTTTGAAGTTCTTTGTGACTGTTAGAATACATTATATCCTTAAATTTCACAGTGAAATGTTTCAGTCTAACCGAAAGGACATTAGATACCGGTTAAAGTTCTGCTAAATTTTCAGAGAAATAAAGGTTAGGTTACTTTGTTTTCCAGAGGATATATTTTTAATTGTAGCTATTAATTTTGTTATTATTTTTATGTTATTTTACTAAAGACGTAGAAAAATTAAGTTTGTCTTAATGAAATTTATTGATCACGTTTTACTTCCAATTCTGGTGGGATTATTATTGCTTAGGCCTACTTTTTTTTTCAAAGGATATGTTTTTAATTATAGCTGTTAATTTTGTTGTTATTTTTATTTGTTGCTTTACTAGAGACGTAGAAAATGTCTGTTACAATAAAATTTATTGATCACGTTTTATTTCCATTTCTGGTGTGATTATTATTGCTTAACCTCATCCCACTTTGTTAACTACGTAAGCCTACACTACAAGTACCGGTACACGTAAGTTACTCCATTAATTCATATTTCCATTATTATTGTTGTAAAGGAAAATGCAAATTAATATTTATTGGTTTCGTAGTTAATTATGGCTATAATCTTGAATGAGTGAAGCTATTATAGTAAATTTCAGTTCGTTTTGCACAAACAAAATTTATATTAAGTTATTTCTTGCATGTATCTTCGAGTTTATGGTGGAATTTAATATACTTCATTAAAATAATAAATTAATTTTATGCATTTAATATTTCAATAATGGAAGGAAGGTGTTAATTTTTCCAAAAGAACACGACAACGAATGTGTAACATACTTTGTCGTCTGTTAGGAGAGAGATCTACGATGATGAGGCGATAGTAGCGATCCTAGTGGTGGGCAACTACCCATGTTTGCATTTTTACTACATATTGAGCTTCGCGACTGTATATAGTAGACTGTGATAATATTATGCTTCATTATTACTGTCCGAAACAATTTAGTTATGACCCTTAATAATAATAATAATAATAATAATAATAATAATAATAATAATAATAATAATAATAAAAATTTGGAAATTGAGGTAACACAATTCATTTTATTGTTTAAATCAGTGATCATCAACTCAGGTATGAACGGGCGCGGGCAATGCTTGGCTGACGCGTGCTTACTGTACAGGGCAGAGGACCGGTTTGTGATCAAGAGGGTTATATTATAAGTCCTCTTGTTTGTGATGTTGCGTTGTAGTGAACAGAGGCAGTTATTGCCATCCATTCAAACAAGAGATGTGAGGAGCAGAAAACACTTCAAAACGTAGGCCACACTGAAGAAATACAACTCACAGTAACGAATATGGCGGATACGAAGGTGAAGAGCATGCAGCATTAATTCAACATTTGAAGGCTTGAATTAAAAAAGGCTCTAAGTGCCATAATAAGAAATTTTGAAATTGTGTGCAAAATGGGATCTATATGCCAAGCCCTATAATGCATAAAAGGCTCGAACTGCCACGAATGAAAATGTAGTACCAAATGCAATCGACAGATTACATGCGGTTTAACTGCCGCTGCTGTTAACATATGAAAGGCTCTATGTTCCGCGCGCTACCTCCTCATAGATAGTTTAAATGGCGGAGGTGGCAGATGTTTGTAAGAGTTTGAATGGAAAGAAACTACGAATTAAAAGAGAAGGTACTGCGGCTACAATGAAAAAAAAAAGCTGAAAAATGGAGGAAATGAATACATAAGTTCAAATAATAAACATGTTCCTGCAAAAGCTCGTCAGCACAGGAGGCTTGTCTCATTACTAATCGCTAACCTACACCATACCTGGACAGACTGTTTATTCTTGTTCTCTTCGCATGAAAGCAACAATAAGATCTAACTAAATTATGTTGGTTGTGACAACAGAAAAAACTGGTAGACCTAGTGAGGTATAGTGCACAGGGTTCTCCATCTTGCTTTCAGAGTCGGTGTGCATGCAAGTATAAATGCAAGAACCTCAGCTATGAACACAAGGTCGGGCTGTTTGAAGATTTTTATGACCTGGAAGATATTGAAAAGCGAGAGAGTTACTTGGTGGGGCTGATGCAAGTATCACATTTTAAAAGAAGATGTCATGGTACCTACGATGACCCTTCACAGAGCAGGAGACAAGCAACTATTGATTACACTGTTCCAGATGGGCAAGGTGACTTAGTGCAAGTTTGCAGAGGAACATTTTCTGAAATATTTTAGTTAACCCAGAAAAAAATCCAGGTATTAACCGAAAAGAAGAAGAATTTGACTGAAATGATATAGTACCTGACAAATGATGATCAGAAACAGTTTTACAGAAGCATTACAGAATAAACTTTTACTTTATGAACAAAAACTATTTTTGTTTCATTCGTTTGTCTTTTTCACTATCTTTTTGCTGATTCTGAAGTATGGAACTTAGAGCCTTTCATTAAATTTCCACTTCCTGTACGTTTTTCATACTATTACAATATTACTTTAGTTAGTTCCTTTGGACACTAGCTCCATACTTTGCTTATCTTTTAAATAAAACAAATTAATACTGAAATTGTGACCATTAATTACCCAGTATACTTAAAACTCATTTTCCTCAAATTCATGATTATGGCACTTAGAGCCTTTTTTATTTCAAGTCTTCAATTGAAGGAAAATGAGCTAGAATTTGTTTAAGATAATACTAGTGAATCGGCTGTGCGACTCAGTTATAAAATTTCAGTTGTAATAGTAAGATATTAAAAACCTTTGCGGCTGCTCCCTACGTGCTAACGTACTGTAGCATGCCATAAAATTATCGTCGAAATAATATTGTTAAAAAACGCACGTAATACAAATTCTACTTATAATACTTCACTATTTTCGATAATTTGGTGCTATAGACTCAATGGAATCCATCCTTACTCTACGTGCTAATTCCCAATTTAGCCCGGCTATCAGTGTCTGCTCCTGCGCAGAAGAGCACTTCACCTCGCCCCTCCTTGTTATTTTGTCCTTTTTCACACAACACCGTGTTCACTATTGTGCAGCGCGGTACGCTCTTCTTCACTTTGTTTTGGTGAAACTTTCTCTCTTCCCTTCTATATTCTTTGGTTCGTAGCAGTCGACGGAACAGTGCTCCCTAGACACCGCTAAAGATATAACCACAGTCTACTAAATACAGTCGCGAAGCTCAATATGTAGTAAAAATGCAAACATGGGTAGTTGCCCACCACTAGGATCGCTACTATCGCCTCATCATCGCAGATCTCTCTCCTAGCAGCCGACAAAATATGTTACACTCTCGTTGTCGTGTTCTTTTGGAAAAATTAACACCTTCCTTCCATTATTGAAATATTAAATGCATAAAGTTAATTTATTATTTTAATTAAGTATATTAAATTCCAACATAAACTCGAAGATACCTGCAAGAAATAAGTTAATATAATTTTTGTTTGTGTAAAACGAACTGAAATTTACTATAATAGCTTCACTCATTGAAGATTATAGCCATAATTAACTACGAAACCAATAAATATTAATTTGCATTTTCCTTTACAACAATAATAATGGAAATATGAATTAATGGAGTAACTTACGTGTACCGGTACTTGTAGTGTAGGCTTACGTAGTTAACAAAGTGGGATGAGGTTAAACAATAATAATCACACCAGAATTGGAAATAAAACGTGATCAATAAATCTTATTGTAACAGACTTTTTCTACGTCTCTAGTAAAGCAACAAATAAAAATAACAACAAAATTAACAGTTATAATTAAAAACATATCCTTTGAAGAAAAAGTAGGCCTAAGCAATAATAATCCCACCTGAATTGAAAATAAAACGTGATCAGTAAAGTTCATTAAAACAAACTTAATTTTTCTACGTCTTTAGTAAAATAACACATAAAAATAATAACAAAATTAATAGCTACAATTAAAAATATATCCTCTGAAAAAAGTAGACCTAACCTTTATTTCTCTGGAAATTTAGCAGCCTAAGTGACAGAACTTTATCTAATGTCCTTTCGGTTAGACTGAAACATTTCATTGTGAAATTTAAGGATATAATGTATTCTAACAGTCACAAAGAACTTCAAATTAACAGTTTTGTTTCTGCACAGCAATCTTGTGGAAACCCAGGAACATTTTTGAATCTTTCGGAAATTGGAAAAAGGATAACTCTGGCCTCTTTCTCTTACTGTTGCTACAATTTATAGCACTACAAACGTCTCCTCCTTGTCCCATATTATTATTCCAATTATTATATTTTAGCCATTAACATTTTCATTATAACCAATAACGAACATTTCACAAGTATCAATGTGAAATACGCAACGAGCTAGCACTCGATAGAAATATGACACAGTCCAAAGTCGACCATGGACAGTCTATTGTTTCTAGTTGCTAACCGCTTGGAGCGCTTTATCACGAGATTTGCAAAAAAAAACATCTCAAGCTTCGTGACTGTATATAGTAGACTGTGATATAACTTTGAATTAAAGAAAATACGTTTTATATACGTAGCTTACTTTTGCTTTTTGTGTTTTTCATACATATAGTCATATTGAAATACATTTTTTAACGTTTGTGTTAACAGGTTTACTTTTATATAATCTCAGCAGGGGCCTGTTTCTCAAAAATACTAGTTTAGTAGTTCACCAGTTACCAGAGTATATTTCACCAGCTCTAGTAGATTCTGTTTCGCAAACTATTTTACCAGTCTAGTAACTTGCGACAATTTTTCACTAGTCACATGATCTTTTTCACTAGTCAGCTGATTGAGTTCATTTGTTTATAGTCATTGGCAGATATTGTTGAGGTTAGACAGCTCAGTTTTTTGTGTTTTGGTTTTGCTTTCTCTTTTCGGTTAAATTCCATCAATTGAAAGCAAATTAACTATACTCAATATGATTAATGAATCAAAAGATATAGGCTACTATTCGGTGCTTTTTCAAGCACAATAAGAAAAAATTATAAAGTAAACGAATGGACAAAAAATATTGTAATGTGTGAGGCTGTGGAACTGATACCTCAGAACAAAGATTATGCATACGTTAGGGACACTTACTGGCCCAACATTAAGAAAGCAACTTTGATGAGTATCAATTCAAGTTCACGGTATCATCACAGTCTAGTATATACAGTCACGAAGCTTGAGTTGTGAGGGTGCTATGAACAACAGACTGACCCCGTACTATTTCGTATTGTATGTAATGAGGCGATATTAGCGATCCTAGTGGTTAGCAACTATCTATGGATGCATATTTGCTATGTATTGAGCTTCGCGACTGTATATACTAGACTGTGGTATCATAATATAAACATATTATGTGGTTAGTGGGTCTACTGCCGACATGAATGCCACTTATAACTTAATGAAAAATTCACTATTTTTTTTTTCAGTTTTACATTTGATCTATTCATAAATTAGTGTCGTTTTATATTTAATTTGTAGGCTAAAGTTGACAATGTCAGAAGAACTGGCAGTGGAGGAGGGAAACCAGCAAAATTCACTGCAGTTGATGAATTGGTATTAGATTATTAGGAAAATATTCTGCATGTGTTGCTGGTCTAGGACAGAAAGACCTGATGACATTGGAAAATAATCAACATCCCAATTTGTAGAGTATTTGAAGCTTTGCTGATAATGCATGACTTCTATTATATGTCTTGTTATGGCAGGTTCCACTATATTTAAAAACTCTCCAAGCTTTTCAAAACTCAAATTATGTTTATTTAACGATCCTCGCAACTGCAGAGGTTATATCAGTATCGCCGGTGTGCCGGAATTTTGTCCCGCAGAAGTTCTTTCACATGCCAGTAAATCTACTGACATGAGCCTGTCGCATTTAAACACACTTAAATGCCACCGACCTACCCACAACCTCGAGTATAGAAGGCCAGCGCTATACCAAGTAGGCTATGCTACCGAGGCTGTCTCCAAGCTTTTCAGCACTTTACCTAAACTGTTCATTATATTTAAATAAATGCTCCCGTAAAGGAATAATAATTGTTCTTTCTCGATATAGTTTTAGCTCTTCTTACAAAACTTCATCACTTCAGTCGGAATCACTAAACCACATGTATTAAAATAGTAATATACGTTACAAGAGCGGTATGTTGACGTTTTCATGGTCGAGGAAAAGATTGAAAAAGCGAAACGTAGTTGATCTTTTTTAATTTCCGAGAACATGAAAACAAACATACCGCTCGTGTATCGTACATTATTTTGTGCGAAGATCGTTTATTACATATCTGAAAGACGAATTTATAATTAGTTGCAATGAAATCTCCATGTTGGTTTCTGTTTAATGACGGCAACTTCGGAAAACCAAAATATCTTTCTTCAACATTGTTGCTATAAAATGTTTTCTGTGTTTACTATATTCCAGCAGGCCGTGATATACGTCTGTCTTTCCCCCCCCCCCCCAGGTCTATAAATGCGAACTGAAAACAAACGGTAAGGTTACGTAATGATTTATTTTTCATTTTAATATTTTAACAATATTATTTATATAACACATTGCAGTAATAACGTCGGCATCTGGAATCTTGTTGATTTTTTCACGGCTTCCTTAATGTTACTTGTATCAGGAATGCAATAAGTTTCGTGGAGTAGTAGACTTTACTTAATTTTTGCAAATATTTAAAAGCAATAATTAACATTGCAATTTAGGTGAAATTGCAGTGGTAAGTTTCCAATTTATAATTATTACTATGTTAAACGTCTCTAAAAATAATATGTTAAAAGCCTAAAGCAGTAAAATGAATGTCGCGCTTAAGCGGTAAGAAGAGGGAAATTGTTATCTGTGTGTCATGTGTGTGAATGTGGTATTTCACACTTACCGCGTATTGGTTCTGTGCGGAAAACAAGCAAATACGCACGATCTCGCACAAAAATAAATACAATATTTTGTTTTGATTATCTGAGAAAAGTTGTCACTGGTAACTGATAATATAGAAATCAGCAGTCTTTAGAGTCTTGTAGGAATATTCCTATTGAATACTAGTATAATCAACTAGATTAGCATTTTGAGAAACAGAATCACTTATGAACTGGTGAAATCTACCAATATTACTAGTCTGTAAACTGGTAACTAGTACTTTACCCTTGTAGTTTCTAGGAACACAGACTTGTAAAATAAACTAATATTACTACTGTACAGACTAGTATTACTAGTTCATGAGTTTTGAGAAACAGGCCCCAGATAGTTTTCAGTTTATTATCTACGTGTTACGGGGTCTATGTTGGCATACCTTTTCGCGGGAGTCTGTTAAAATAGGGATTATTTTCCACTTTCAAAACAGTGTGTGGAGGTTTATGGGATTCATTATCTTTTATACTGTGGTCATTTTAAATGTATGCTCTGCAGTGTGTCTGTCAATATTTTGTGCCTATTGTAATTCAAATATATAATATAAGTTTAATATGTATGTTAATCCACACACAGGGTTTAATATTGGGATTATAAACACTTTAAAAAATATACTGTAGTTATATCATGATGAACTCCATCGATTCATTACTCAAAAATGCTTTCTGCAAGCAGCCGTAGAAGATTAAATTAGAATTAAAAATCTAGGGCGGTCAACACCAATATTGTGCAGGAAGTAAAGGATGGTAAAAACTATGTGTACACTAGGAAATGTAACAGAAGAGTTTATGGCAACAGTGACTGGATATGTGGATGCGAAATACGAAATGCTCTGTTCTGCTTCCCTTGCCTCCTATTTAGTGGCGGTGATTCATGTCTACGACAGGTGTCAAAGATCTTGGTCTCTGAATGAATATATAAAGAAACATTCACACAGCAAGAAACATAAACTCGTTTGATCTTTGTACGATTGGCACCGCAAATATTGCAGCGCAGTTAATAGAGCTTATCAAGAATCAGCACATAAACCTAATGAGACTTGAACAACATCGCCTGCAGTCATATCAGTCTTACTTATCATTTCTATCTGAAGCTGATAATACTCTTTGGTACGCTACAAAGCATATTCTACGCGAGCCAACAGTCATCCCGACACTTCAGTTAGACTCTCAAATAGCCACAGACACAGAGTCGAAATATAACTTGCTTGCATCTCATTATCAACATGTATTCACCCCAAACGATAATAAAAATGAACACACTACCTCTGAATTAGAAAAAGAACTTATAGAAAATATTAATAAACCGACTGTGCCAGAGAAAATTTCTTATACTACTCCACAAGAATTGTCTCACTTCATTCAAAGGCTTCCAAATAAAAAATCTCCAGGTCATGATCTTATACCCAATATTGTACTAAAGAAGCTCACCAACAAAGCTCTCACTTACTTGACGATAATTTTCAATGCTGCCCTTTTAATTGGGTACTTTCCTCGAGCCTGGAAGCTTGCTGAAATCATTGTTTTTCATAAGCCTAACAAACCTAAGCACTTGCCATCAAGTTATCGACCTATTAGCTTACTGCCCACGCTATCGAAATTGTTTGAGAAGGTTATTCATCATCGCATTTGTAAATTTACGTTCCAAAACAAGATAATACCAGATTTTCAGTTTGCCTTTCGTCCAAAACATTCTACAACACACCAACTGCAAAGAGTCACTGAATCCATTATAAAAGGCTTTGAAGAAAAACAGTATACTGCCACTGTGTTTCTGGATATTGCCCAAGCATTTGATACTGTTTGGCATGATGGTTTAATGCTAAAATTATATAGAATTGGTTTCCCTGACTATCTCGCACGCATCGTGATAAGTTTTTTTTATCTGAGCGTCAGTTCTCAGTACGTATAGATGGCATTAAATCAACGCTTCGTCCAGTTTTAGCCGGAGTAGCACAAGGATCTATACTGTCACCACTTCTCTTCAATATCTTCACATATGACATTCCATGTTTACAACCGTCACACATAGCTATGTATGCTGACGATACAGTTCTCTTTTATTCTCATAGTAACCTAAATACTGCAATAAGCACTCTTCAGACATCCTTACAGGAGCTGTCTAAATGGTTCTCTGACTGGAGATTACTACTCAACATTACCAAGACAGAAGCTAAAATCTTCTCTTTAAGGCCTATTCATAATCCACCTCCTTTGGTTCTTCTAAATGAACAAGTTACATGGCTCTCTAGTCCTAGTCAAGAAGCTGTCAAATATTTGGGAATATTATTAGACACGAAACTTACATGGAATGCCCATATAACTCGCATCGTCACACTAACCTCTTCTAGAATTCGAAAATTATACCCTTTGGTTAATAGACGTTCACAAATTGGATTGGACTGTTCATTGCTACTCTACACCTCGCTTGTACGACCTCTTTTAACTTATGCAGCGCCAATGTGGGGGACAGCAAATAAGACACACATGCATCGCCTACAAGTTCTCCAGAACAAGTTCCTGCGTACTGCAACAAATGCCCCCTGGTTTGTGAGAAATCAACAACTGCATCAAGAATTGGGAATGCTTCCACTAGAACAGTACATCCATTCAATGTCAAAATCTTTCTTCAACAAACTTCCTGGTGTTCCTGGAGCTGTGACATATAACATTGGAGCAAGATCTTGTCAGCCATCTCAACTTAAAAGGAAACTCCCTCAAGACATCCTTCTTAGTGATACTGACGACTCTTCATAATTTAACACAGAAAATCATCATATTTTTGTTCACATAATTGACAAAAATGTTCAATTAATTAATTTAAATTAATTAGAGGAGCCTTTAGAGCCAACCTCAACATGATATTCTACATGTGATATTCCATCTTTTAGCAGTGGTCTGTATAGCAAGTTTGCTGGTCGACCAATATTAAACATAAAAAAAACCTAATGAGAAAGTCGAAAAAATCGATATATTTTATCGAAATAATTGATTGTATTAAATTTGTGGGGAATTTGAACTAGCGCTACGTGGCCACGATGAAACAGAAACGTCAGATAATCTCGTTGTGTTCATAAGTCTTACTAATCTGATAAGCAGCGTGGACAGTGTAGTGAGAGAATACATTGAAAATGGCAAAGTGTTTAAAGGCAATTATAAGTCGATTCAAAATGTCGACGGATGGATTTCACCTTCAAAAATTAGGAGAGTCTAAAAATATGTTTAGCTCGCTATTATTTTCAAGTACGAGCCGCCACTGCTTTGAATAAACTTATACCCTTGGCAACTTGGCATTGTTCACGGAGAAAAAAGAAAAGCCTGTATCATAAGTGAAAAATGAAAAATGGATTTGTGAATTTGCTTTCTTAATGGAATTATCTGAATGCTTTAAATTGTTTTCGACAAGGTAAGAACAAGATTATTATACAGTTATATGACAGAGTGAAGGCGTTTAATATGAAACCACCTCTAATTGTGGAATTTTAGCTTAACTAAGAGGATAAGTTACATCACATTTTTCAAAATTAACGATATAGGCATACTAGTTTCTTAAGATTTTGGATTTCGAAGAATATATTCACACATCATGCGATCTGCGCCAGGAATTTGATTCTAGATTTAAGGATTAGGAAAATTTTCAATTTGATTTTCGATTATTATTTGTAATTGAAACTTATTGATTTACTTTACGATAGTGAATTGAAGGGAAAATATGAAAAATAAAAGAAGTTATCTGACTTTTATATGAACTTTCCATGTGTTATATTTCCCCCATTGTACAGACATGCATTTTCGGATTCACATATCTGTGCGAACAGTAATTTTTTCGTATGATGAAGATAAACAAGCCATGTCATGGAAGCCAAGTATCGGATCACAACTTAAAATGTGCTGTCACATTGTGCACTATACAAACAATAGTTCCAAACGTTAAGAAATTGCTGAGAGAAAAGAGAATTAAACAAATCCTGAAAAATCAGTGCTAATGCCAATATTGAGTGAACTGAATGGAGTTAATTTCTACATTACAATTCCTAGCGTTTATATATGTTTTGTTCAACATTTTCTTTAACAGAAGCAGTTTATACATTTATAGTAATTGTCACGCATTGCCCGAATAATTAACATAAAATGTGTATTACATTTATGAAAGTAATTATAAATTTGAATAATTTCAAGGGAAAAATTGTTCCGGGGCCGGATATCGATCCCGGGACCTCTGGTTGAACGTACCAGCGCTCTGCCAACTGAGCTACCCGGGAACTCCACTCGATACCGTCTCAATTTTTCCCTTTTATATCCACACAACTCGCGTGGGCTGACGAAACGCCAGAGACCCACATCGAGTGCACACAAACTCTGTGTGGCTTGGAATTGTGGTTTTCTGTTAAAGTACACAGTGACGTATATATTATGCAAATCTAGTCTTTCAGGTAAAGCTTCCTGTAAAGCAGGTTTGAATATGTATAAATGTATAAACCGCTTCTGTTAAAGAAAATGTTGAACAAAACATATATAAACGCTAGGAATAGTAATGTAGAAATTAACTCCATTCAGTTCACTCAACATTGGCATTAGCACTGATTTTTCAGGATTTGTTGTGTGCACTCGATGTGGGTCCCTGGCGTTTCGTCAGCCCACGCGAGTTGTGTGGATATAAAAGGGAAAAATTGAGACGGTGTCGGGTGGAGTTCCCGGGTAGCTCAGTTGGCAGAGCGTTGGTACGTTCAACCAGAGGTCCCGGGATCGATACCCGGCCCCGGAACAATTTTTCTCTTGAAATTATTAAAATCTGCTTTACAGGAAGCTTTACCTGAAAGACTAAATTTGCATAATAAATTATAAATTTATTAACTTCTAACTTTGTTGAAAATAGGCTACAATGTTTTTTTTTTTTTTCAAATTGCTTAAGATACTTTATTTAGTTGTTTCTATTTAGCCCGTATCTTTCATCATCAGAAAACAATCATAAACCTAGGCAGTAAATTCATATTGTGGTCCCGCCGCTGATCGTCTTACCTGCCCTATTACGACATTCCCTTGCCCAGCGGCCGAGCGGGCAAGGCTTGATGACGACAGAGTGCTCTGAGTTGAGGACCACTGGTCTAAATCTTCTCGGGACAGGCTTGCAGACTGAACTTGGAAACATCACATTAATTTATAAAAAAAAAAAAGCATTATCCGTAATGCTTACATTTTTATTGAATAGGGTTCGGGCACTCATCCAATCCTGAACAGATGAAAAAACTATTTTGGGTAACTACTAAATGTACATAGCCCAAATAGAAATTATTGGGACGAAATTCAAATACAATCTGCTGAGACATTTATACCCGAACCCACGCTTCCTGAAGCTGACAATGCGATAGAAAATCTGAAAAAAGTACAAGTTTTCAGGTATCGATTAAATTCCATCAGAATTAATAGGAGAGGTTCGAAGCGCATTATGTAGCGAAATTTATAAGCTTGTATATTTTGCTATTTGGGAAAAATAAATTGTCCCAGAACAATGGAAGGAGTCCATAATTGTACCCCTCTTTAAAGAGGGAAAAGTACTAACTGCAGTAACTTACGAGGGATATCACTTTTGTTGACGTCGTGCAAAAATTTGTCCAATATTGTTTCGACAAGATTAACTCCTTTTATATAATATTCTTATTGAATTTGGTATTCCCAAGAAACTAGTTCCATTAATTAAAATGGCTCAATGAAATGTACAGCAGAGCCCGTATAGGCCATTTTCTGTCGGATGCTTTTCCCATTCACTGCGGGCTAAAGCAAGGAGATGCACTATCACCCTTACTTTTTAACTTTGCTCTAAAATATGCCAAAAGGAAACAGGATAACAGAGAGGATTTATAATTGAACAGGTTACATCAACTTCTTGCCTATGCGGATGACGTGAATATATTAGGAGAAAATGCAACAACTATTAGAGAAAACACGGAAATTTTACTTGAAGCAAATAAAACAATAGATTTGGGAGTAAATCCCGAAAATACAAAGTATATGATTATGTCTCGTGACCAGAATATAGAACGAAATGGAAATATAAAAATAATTGAATATTTATCCTTTGAAAAGATGGAAAAGTTCAAATATCTTGGAGCAACAGTAACAGATATAAATGAGAGGAAATTAAACGCAGAATAAATATGGAAAATGCCTGTTATTATTCGCCGGAGAAACTTTTGTCATCTAGTCTGCTGTCAGAAAATCTGAAAGTTAACATTTATAAAACAGTTATGTTACCAGTTGTTATGTATGGTTGTGAAACTTGGACTCTCACTTTGAGAGAGGAACAGAGGCTAAAGGTGTACGAGAATAAGGTTCTTAGGAAGTTATTTCGAGCTAGGAAGGATGAAGTTACATGAGAATGGAGAAAGTTACACAACGTATACCTGCACGCATTGTATTCTTCACCTAACACAGTTAGGAATATTAAATCGAGACGTTTGAGATGGGTAGGGAATGTAGCACGTATGGGCGAATCCAGAAATACATATAGAGTGTTTAGTTGGGAGTTCGGAGGGAAAAAGATTTTTGGGGAGGCCGAGATGTAGATGGGAGAATAATACAAAAATGGATTTGAGGGAGGTAGAATATGATGATAGAGACTGGATTAATCTTGCTCAGGATAGGGACCGATGGCGAGCCTATGTGAGGGCGTCAATGAACCTCCGTGTTCCTTAAAAGCCAGTTGTAAGTAAGTAAGAAATTAGGTAAGGTTTCTGCAATATATCATGGAATTATACACAATGTTTCTAATTTTCTCTTCTTGTCAGAGCTGCTAGTACTTGCAAGATCATTTTAAATTTTACAGTAATTGTTAAGTAGTATGTTACGGTAGACACAATTTGTTTACAAATATCGAACACTGATTTGCTACAAGGGCAAACATCTGAAACGAATGTATTAAGATTGTCATCCTCATGTGATTCTTTTTCCACCAATTTATTTTGTTAGCAGTAATTTTTGACCGCCGCAACAAAGACACATAGTTATAGCACAGTCTAGTATATACAGTCACGAAGCTTAATACTTACTAAATATGCAAACGTAAACAGTTGAAATATGCATCCATAGATAGTTGCTCACCACCAGGTTCGCTACTATCGCCTCATCACAGACTCTTTCCCTAACAGACCATAAAATGTATTGTACTTTCGATATCGTGTTCTTTTGAAAAAATTAACACCTTCCTTCCACTATTGAAATATGAAATACATAAGGCTTGTATATTAGTTTCATAAAATATATATTATATTCTATAAACTCACCTTCCTGGATCTTTCGGAAGAATGGTAACTCTAACCTATTTTTCTTACAATTTGTAGTACTACAAACGTCTCCTTGTCCCATATTATTATTCAAATTATTGTATTTTAGCCATTTACAGTAAATGCGGTCAGTGGAATAAGGGCCGAAGTCTAAGATTTGCCGAAAATGTTTTTTTGAGTGCAATTTACTCTTACAGGCAAGGCGCACATTGTGCACTATTAAAATGACCAATATCTATGCCCGTTATTATATTACAGCGGACGAGTATGATTCGGAGAGTGTCTCATAGAGGCGCTGCAGGTGGAAAAGTGGATATCCCAAGTGAATGGATTGAACTTGTTAAACGTCACTTCCAAATTTTTGAAATGACACACATTGTTTGCAAAGACTTTGATGGGTATTTAACACAGTTTTTTAAGAAAAGCGCATCTCAAAATGATGAAGTGTTTCAGGTATCAAAATACAAGTTTTTCCCATACCATCATTTGCAAAAACACCAGGTAGAGGTCGTAAAGTAATGAGCGGAATGGTCATGAGCAACTTCCGTCTCCTTAAGAATAACGTGACTCCCAACCTCAATGTACCACAGGACCACAGCTGTATCACGGGCCGTTAAAATTGCAAAGATTGTGATATATATTCGCTCACTCATTCGTTGTGTTCTGCCCAAGGACAGGTCTTTCACTGCAAATCCAGCATTCTCCAGTCTTTTCTATTTTCTGCCTTCCTCTTTGTCTCTTCATATGATCCATATATCTTAATGTCGTCTATCATCTGATATCTTCTTCTGCCTCAAACTCTTCTCCCGTTCACCATTCCTTCCAGAGCATCTTTGAGAAGGCAGTTTCTTCTCAACTAGTAAACCAGCCAATTACTTTTTCTCTTTCTGATCAGTTTCAGCATCATTTTTTCTTCACTCATTCTTTCCAACACAGCTTCGTTTCTTATTTTCTCTAGCCATTTCGCATGCTCCATCCTTTTCCATATCCAAATGCTTCTAGTCGCTTCTTTTGACTTTGTCGTAATGTCCATGTTTCTGCCCCATATAATGCTACACTCACACAAAGCACTTCACTAGTCTCTTTCTTAGTTCTTTCTCCAGAGGTTCGCAGAAGATGCTCCTTTTTCCATAAAAAGCTTCCTTTGTCATTGCTAATCACCTTTTGACTTTTTAGCAGCAGCTCATGTTACTGTTATAGTACATTCCAAGCATCTGAAGTGGGCACTTGTTCTACTGCCTCATTTAGAATTCGCAAGTTTACCTTCTATACTTTTCTTCGTACGACCATGGTCTTTGTCTTGTTGGCATTTATCTTCATCCCATACTGCTCACAGCTGTCATTTAGCTCCAGTAGCATATCCCTTAGTATCATCTTCTCTTCTGCTATCTTATACACTTTATTCTTTTTCCTCCTACTATCACTCCTCTCATTTATGTATCTAAACTCCTGAAATATCTATGAGAGAATGCATAGCAGTACTTGCAGAGTATTAAGGATGAGGAAGGTAGCAGAACTCAGAATGTTGGCAGTGACTAAGGACACAAAGCAGTTTCTCATTACACTGAAATAGTTTCTTTATTATTATTATTATTATTATTATTATTATTATTATTATTATTATTAGTATTAGTATATTAGTATTATTATTATTATTATTATTATTATTATTAGTATTATTATTATTATTATTATTCATATTGGTGTCATATCCTTTTTTTCTAGACAATTAGCTCAAGTGATGTGTGTATTCTGAAAATGCAACTTATTCAATAAATAAAATTCACTATTTCAGATTATTGTGCTTGACTTTTACACTTGCGTAGTAAAACAATGTAATAAGGACCGAATTCCACCACTTATCATCCTATTTATTACCCATACTATTAAATTCATACGTGGATGTTCATTATCGGTCAGAGTGGTGCACTATGACCTACAACTTTGCAAATTTTTGTTAGTGTTGTTCTAATGATTTAGGAGATGTGATGTTTTTTTCGTCTCCCGAAAAATTTACTTCTCTGGAATTCGGAACTTTATTCCACTGACCGATTTAGTTATTACAACCGATAACGAACTTTTCACAAAAAATGCGAAATACGGCACAGTCAATGCTTTTTCGATCTAGACCAGGCCGTAATGTTTGTTCGGGTTTTCTATTATAGTGTATGGAGCTCAGTGAAATATTATAACTTTATTGCTTATCATTGCTAAGCTTTAGTTAGTGTAATGTGTCCCTAAGTTCTGTTTACTTCTTGTTGCACAATATGTTGCAGAAATAATTACAAAACTGTCTTATTTGAATGCGAAGAGAATTTGACATGTTAACATAATCTGTTCGCGTCAACATTTCAAGTTTAGAATGGAAGCTATTTTGAGGTTTAATAAAAAAGAATTTATATTGTGATTTCAATTTAGCACATCTACCTCTTTAATTTTAGACAAAACTTTTACCATACCACTCCTATGAAATTAGTGTACGTACAATTGTGTTACTTCATCTCTTAAGTAGTAGATAAATACAATAATTCAGTACTCAATTGTAGTATTAAAATACAGACAAATTGAATGTCCGAGGTATCATACATGACATTATGCTTAATTAAAATGTATGATTGCGAATTTAGGAATATAAGTTAAATATAGTAAACATAACCTATAATTTTCATATGAATGGCAAGGCATTGGAGATCACTAAATTTAGACAGAAAGGGACAACTGGTACAGTAAACATAACCTATAATTTCAACATATCGTCGCTTAAGAACCAATACCGCGTAACTGACATTTTTGGTCAAAACTGTTTTTTTGCACAGATGGTACCTCCACTGTCATCTGCATGCATTGACAAGCGCGGGAATTTGATTACATGAATGGCCTGCGTGCAAAGGAGGGGGGTACAATACCGCGTATCTGAAGTCACGAGAAGTCTGTTGGAAATACAGCGTATCAGATAACAGATATTATGTTTACTCCCTGCGCGCCCTCAGTACGAAAGCTGGTTCTCGTTACTGCCTTGTGAAATTGTGTCAACAGTGTGTGATATTCTGAGAAGATTAAAGAAGTGTTCAGTTTCAATTATTTAAAAGGTAAATATAATAGAATTATTTCACTAATGTCAATTGAATGTTAGTTGAGCTGAATTCACGCAGAATCTTACTGCAAGTTCATTCACTGAAATGTAGTATATTTATTATTTTATTATTATATAGGCCTACAGATACAAGAAAAGAAATGGACAATGCATCAGACGACGGTCAGTTTAGCGAGAACGAATCCTATCTGTGCTATGTTCTGCATTTAAGACGGAAGAAACTTCTGTGAACATTAACTAAGGTATGGTATATGAAGTATCACAGTTATTAAACGTTTATTTTTCTTCAGTTACGGAATCATAATAGCAAACTTAATTTAAGAGAAAAAGGAGTTCAAAGCCACAAAAAGGTAAGTGGAAGAAAATGAAAAATAGAAAACTTAGAATAGAAGGGGAAGCTTATCTTGGCTACAAGAGATCGAAAGATGGCAAAGTGTCACATGATACGGAAAGAGATGCAAGGAATTTGGGGCCACAGTGTAGTTATAAAATGTGCCAAAATTCGAAAGTAAGGGACTGTAATTTAATTTCTAATGAGAGAAGGGACAACTTTCAGGCATTCTGGAAAACAATGACTTGGGAACAGAGGAAAGTTTACGTATCAAATCTTGTGGATTTCACTCCTACGAAAAGACCTGGCAGTACTAGTTCTGAATCGAGAAGAAAGAGAACATTTGTCTACAACCTAAAAGTTGATGAGAAAACTATTGAGGTTTGCAAAAAAGATGTTTCTGTGAACATTGGGAATTAAAGAATGGACTGTGCGATATTGGTTAGCTAATATTACTGATGGCGTCCCTTCTGTAAAAAAGAAATATGTTCTCGTGAAAAAGTACAGAAAAAAGAGCATTCGAAAAATTTCTTACTTCTTTCTTCAGTAGCCTGCCTAAATTACCGCCTCATTATTGTAGATGAACGTCCACAAAATTGTATCTAGAACCGATTGTGCAGTCACAGTCACAGTCAGAATTATATGAGCATTACAAAGAAGAATGTGGCGACAGTAACGTAGAAGCTTTAAGCCGACATACTTTCAACAGTTTGTTCCAGGAGTCTAACCTCAGTCTGTTCAGGCCCAAGAAGGATCAATGTAATGTTTGCTGCAGCTATAAAGCCGTAAATATCAAAGAAAAAGAGTGGAAAACTCATAATGAAAGGAAAGAATTGGCAAGAAAAGAAAAATATAAAGACAAAGAAATGGGCAGAAAAATTTGTGTATAGTTTATAAATGGACGTCCAAGCAGTTAAAGTAGCACCATTTGTGCAGGCTAGTTCCATGTATTATAAAACAAAATTAGTTGTGCATAATTTTACAATGTACAACCTAGCCACTCAGGAAGCAGTATGCTACTGATTAGATGAGACAGAGTCTGATCTAGTGGCGTCAACTTTTGCATCATGCGTGGTAGATACGTTAACCAAGCAACTGAAAGATCGTCTACTCCCAGTCATTCTGTATTCTGATGGTTGTAATTACCAGAATAGAAACGTAGTAATGGCAAATCCCTTATTAAGTTTAGCCATTAATGCTGGTGTTACAATGACACAGAAATTTTTTGGAAAAAAGGACATACGCAAATGGAATGCGATTCCGCCCATAGTTCTATTGAAAGTGAACTGAAAGGCCGTGAAATAACACTTCCTAGCCAGTATGCTTTGATTTCTAAACTGGCCAGGAAGAAACCATTCCCCTATGAGGTCCATTATCTGACTCATAACTTCTTCACCAACTTTGCGACTAAGGATTTGTGGTTATATGACTCTATTCGACCTGGAAGGAATAAAAATGACTCTACGGTCACTGACATAGAGTCATTCAGTATTGTCCTGATGGTATAATACTCTTCAAGTGCAATTTCAATGTTGACTTGCAAGAGATGCCTGGGCGCCCTAAGAAGGTCTCCAGGAATGTCGTTTTTCCAATAATGTACAACAATAGGCTGAAGATTAATGACTCAAAACGGAATCATCTGCAGCAATTGAAGAATGTTATTCCAAGAGACTGACATAGCTTTTATGATAGTATTCCACACTAGGGTTAGTCAAGGGTTACTTTTTGTGATTTAGTGTAGGCCTATAATTATTTATTTATTGTGTTTAACGAATATTGTGCCTGAAAAATTATAGTTATGATCATTATTACATTTTTATATGATTTTCTTTTCATTATTCGCAAGTCAGTCAAGTCCATTGTCAATAATAATAATAATAATAATAATAATAATAATAATAATAATAATAATAATAATAATAATAATAATATATTATTATTATTTATCATCATTTTATTTAAAATTATATTTGTCAGCAACGTTTTAGTAACAATTCTACTTATCTATTCAAATACGTAGTGGGAAAATAAAGTAGGCCTACCTGTTTTCAGATTATTATTATTATTATTATTATTATTATTATTATTATTATTATTATTATTATTATTATTATTATTATTATTATTATTATAACAATAAACATTGATCTGTGTCTTCGTTTTTCCTTTCCCATAGTTTCAGCATTTGATTGACTGTAAGAATGCAGCAATCAATGTCTGGAACGTAGATCGAGTGCTGACTCAAGCTACAGCCTACCGACCTTGACTCCAAGTCAGACGGTAGGACAACATTTCAGATAACACATTGACATATACAAGAGCAAGAATATTTCCAGAAGGCAGTTTTAACGTAAATAAAACGGTTGTCAACATGTGTCCTGAAGCTGCTGAAGTTGTCTCACAATATAGCGTAACTAACAAAATGTAGTCAACGGCAGACTTCCAATACCGCGTACGTGACATGGCCAAATGTCTACGGCCATGATCATCCATGTTCACTTAGTTACAAATTAGTTAAGCTATTTGATAGCCATATACCACTTTTCAAGACTATTGAGTTATTTTTTGGATTTTATTCGGTTTTTTCCTTCTCCTGTAAAATTTACATTTTGTCAGTTACGCGGTATTGGTTCTTAAGCGACGATATCTAAATATCTGTGCGGTGCAATTGAAAATTATTGAATCGTGCATAAATGAATGTACCAAGAATTTCGCAATATTTAATCGAAATAAAGGCAGGTATTACACATACGAACAACGTAATTTTCACACCATAAATAATATTACATCTTAACTCGGAAGTAAATTATGTCTGAAGTGTCTCATAATCATTGTTTTAAATATTATTCGTGGAATTACACTACATTTTAGAGAAACATATGTTACTGTTTATGCTTTCCAACTAATTTATATGGTTGAAGCGCGGCCCTTCGTGATCGGGTTAAGCGAGTTACGTGGTCTGTCTTACGGTCTGTATTAGATCACGATGGCTGTGGCACAGTCTATTGTTCCTAGTACTCACAGCGCTCCAAGCGGCTAGCAACTATCGCGAGATTTGCAAAAAATCACCCCAAGCTTCGTGACTGTATATAATAGACTGTGGTTATAGTATGTCTAATCCATAGACTTACTAAATAACCGCTAGACCGCTCACTGGCGCTAGTTTTATGTTCCCAAATTGAACAGTCGACGAGCGGCCATTTGTTTGGTAGAGCTGAATAAGTATTGTTCTTTCGTGTGCTGCTTTGTATTGCAGCAATGCACACGGATGTAACGATAAAGAAGGAAGGAATGTTATATTTCACTGGTTAGTTAATCCTTAATTTCTACGACGATTTTTCTCCATATTATTTTACAGAAGACTAACTATTGTACTTGCCATGTGACTCTTTATGCTTCAAGTTTCCTCTGATTAAAGATTCCCTTAACCGAAAGTGGTTAGGTGCAATCCGCAGAGACAATTTCTACCATACATTGAATCATTCAGTGTATTCAACTCATTTCGATGATAGTAATTACCTTTCAAACTACGTTATTGTACAATCCGCAGAGAGAATTTCTACCATACATTGAATCATTCAGTGTATTCAACTCATTTCGAAGATAGTAATTACCTTTCAAACTACGTTATTGTACACTGTTATTGTCCTCCACTCACTCTATATTATTCATTTTCTTCAAACAGCTGTTGTTTCAGTGCATACATGAATAATAAAATTATTCACCGAACTTAAACATACAGAAACTGCATAAATTATAAAAAAATATATATTTTTAATATAACTGATTGAAAGTAATTCTTGTCTTAGTTACGGATTAATGAAACATTTTCTTATGCTATTGCTGCTGCTACTGCTATTATTACTACTAATATTTCTGCTACTGCTGCTACTACTTTTTTGACTTCATACATCAGTTTAACCTACAGATTGCATTAAAAATTTGACATATTAATTCTTTTATTAACCGTGGTTATGAATGTTCACATTCAGAGTTCCTATGAAAATGATGCAAGTCTAAACACAGTACCTATGTCTGACAGCCAGGGTTGTCGGGTATCCCAATTTAGTCGGGATTCTCCCAATTTCCTGGTTGAGTCCCGATTAAAGGGAGTCGTGATTGACAAAAATCCCGATTTTACAGATATTAGCTTTGAAAAAGTTTAAACAAATTAGTCTGTATTTCCTATTATCCGATATTTTTATTTATATGAGTCATACCATATCAAATCGAACACCTACGAAACATGACAACTTAATATTTGCTCCAGTTATTTTTATTCTATACATTAAATTAAATAACCCATGTGTAATTTTTTCGGATTGACACAATTATTTAGTAATTTATTTAAATGTTACTTTTTCCGTAAATTAGGATGCAACGTATTATGAAAATGGTTATACTAAAGATTCTATAAATCGTAGAAATTTCGTATTTGTATCATTTCAAAGTGCAATAATTGCAGTATTATATACTAATTTTTTGTGTTCAATCAATATATAAAATGGGCCCCTTTTAGGGGGTTATATTTTTAAAATACGTTTTTATATATCAGGGACATACTTCTTTGAATTATTTTACGTAGAACTGCGTTGGTTTTAGAACGCTATTCGAATAAGAAGTCCCTGTGCAAATAATTTACTGATGGTGTGTTCGGGTCGGAAGCGGATTGAGTGAGACTGCGCGCCGGAGCATGCAGCTGCGATAGCCGCAGCGAGAGTGAGTAATACATTATCAGTGGTGCGATGTTACTTTACGTAAATAAACAGATAACCTCTAGTTCTAAAAGCACGTAATGTCCCTTCAACACTTAGCAGTTTCTCTTTAATTTATCTAAAAATAATTCCTAAGTCTTTCGGAGTAGGTATCGTGTTGTGTTGTGTGCATATCAAATCAAATACCTGTATATGAAACATGACCATTTAGTATTTGCTTAAATCTTCTAAAATATGTTCTGCACATCAAAATAAGGGGTCCGTAATTTTTTCTGGGATCATACTTTAATATTTTACTATTTATACTCTTTTAATTATATGACAAATTCATGCACGACGCAGTATGAAAATGCTCATTGTTAAGATTCTATGCATAATAGACGTTGAGTGTTGGTGTCATTTGAAATGGGAACAAATGGAATATTATATTGATTTATTGATGGGGTTGTTTTAGAGGGTCACTTTTTAAACAATTATTTTATAATAGCTTATCGGTACTTTAAAAATGCAAAAAGAAAGTATAATCTATTATATTTTACATAGAACTACGCTGATTTCACGTTGCTTTCGAGTAAGAAATAACTTTAAAAATAATATATTGAAGATGTGTGAGAGCTTAGTGATGATTGAGAATCGCCAATAAAGAAGACAAAATTATCTAAAAAAAAAATATCCAAAACAAAAAAGTGCAGAAAGTTACGGATACACTTAAACATGAAATATTTCATGTCACAGAGGACACAACTTCAGTTGAAAATTCAAATAATTCCGATATAATACAGAAATTATAAACTTATTTCATGAAACAGACGACAGAAATCTCAAAATACATATATTAACAATTTTTGAAAATCGGTCCTACAGTAAAATTCAACAACATTTTAATATCACTACTCACATAATATGAATTACTAAACAAGTAGGAACAGAAAAGGGGATATTGGTTACTCCTAATCCTGAATCGGGAAAAAGTTTCGGAACATTTGTAGTAGAGAAGGTTGTTCAACTTTATAATTCTGATGATGTGAGGAGGGTTATGGCTGGCAAAAATAATTGTGTTTCAGTTAAAGAAGATGGAAAGAGAGTTCACAAAGAGAAAAGATTAATGCTGTGTAATCTTAAGAAAACTCACCAGTGTTTCAAAGAGCAATATCCGTATATCAAAATAGGATTTTTCAAAAATTTTCAAACTCAGACCAAAGGAATGTGTACTCCCTGGAACAAGTGGCACGCGCTCAGTTTGTGTCTATGTTCATCATGAAAATGTTAAATGAATGCTTGATGGAATTAATAATATCATTTATAATATTCCTTTTAAATGTTTACCATTAGCGAATACAAATAACTTAGCTATATTTTCTACTCAAGATACCAACAAGGAAACGTGGTACGACGTATCTTACAACTTCATTCTTTTGTTCCACTGACACAATCTCAGGCCATAATAAAGAACTATTCACTTCAAAGTGAGAGTAAAGTGGTGGACATTAAATAGAATTGGTTGTAGGTGATTAGTTTTAAAAGTGCAGTGTTGTGTAAACTGTAGTTATCATTCTTACAAGTGCATATTTTACAAAAACAATATTTAAATACAGTATTATATTACATAAATTACGCGAAAGAGTGATATTCTGACCGTAGAACAGTGTAAAGTGGTCACACGACTCTCATCCAGAGCTGCACTTGCAAATCATCTTGTAACAGTACTTATGCAGCCCACGCACTCAAGACTTGCAGCTTGTTGAATCATTTAATTATTCTTCAACGGTTAAGATAAGCGTTCTGATTTTTTAAGTTTGGTTAAAATAATTTCAAGGTATTTAATGATTTTTTTTCTGTAATTTTAAAGCAAGTCGCACCCATTAAAACATATTTTTATGTGCTTAAATGTTTTTTAAAACAAAGTTAACAAACTTATATTTTTATATTATTATGCGAAGAACAAAGTATGTAATACCACCTTCAAATTGAGACAAAGAGCAAATCTCTGTGATGATTATTAGTGGAGATAATCACGTTTAACAATAATGATACGCGAACTATTTCAGAATCTTTGATAACACATATCTACTACAGTAATCGATATAGACAACAATAATAAAACACGTATTTACTTTTTAATCCATAGAATGTGCAACATTTTTTTTTATCTAAATCAGAGACATGAAAGTCAAGTCGAGGTTAAATTTGTGCGATTTGGCGTGGAATGACTCATATATTGACTCAAATGGTAACATTGTAAACACAGAGATAACCTGCGGATATTTAGTAAGTCTATGAGGTAGCCCAGCTGATTGCCGTAAGGCAACTAAACTCGCAAAATAATACTTCTTCTAGTTCTACCGCATTGTTGATTATTCCGTTTCGGTCCCTAGTCGCTGTTCTCGAAATTAGTAAACATTGTGTATTTCAAGTGCGTTGGCTGGCAAGAAAGACAGCGTTTTGATATCGTACTTTACACTAATAACAGAGACATACAATTGCTGCGTTTTATAGTTTAGTGAACTATGTTTAAACATGGATTCATCGTCAGATAGTGAAACTGTTGCAGTACCTGTTCCAAAATTAATTTATTAGCAAATTGTTAAAACATAGGCTATTCGCGGTTAGTAAAAGAAAAAATTATTGTAGTGTTCACTGTACTGTGTGTCCTTCGTATTTTAGTGTTTCTCACGGAGGCGAATAGGCCTATTACATTAAAAAGAACACGTGAACATTGTGCAGAAAACTGCTGTAAATCTTATGATAAGCTAAATTGTTGACAAGTCTAATGCCTTAGGTTAGCTTTTGATATCCCGACTTCCCTCGCAGAAAGCCTAGCAACTCTGCTGACAGCAGAAACACGGTATTAAAGGTATCTCGCGAAGGAAGTATTGTTCCTTTAAACAAAAACATTTAGTTTCGGATACGCAATACAACACGTATTCAAGTAGCGGTATCGAAATCCCGCACGTTTTCTACCTAACAAATGGCGGCTTTCTGCTGCTTCAATTTGGGAACATATTTCTCACTTCTCCGCTACGGCAAGGTAGGGGCTCGGTCTAATCACTCCAAGACAATGAAGTCCTCGAGAAGTGCAGTAAATACGTAATCTATATGTAGAACTTAAACTACACTTATATTTCGTTAAAATATCAACATGTTTGAAATGACATAAAGAATTATGTATGTAAAATTATCTTAACATAGGCCTACATAGCTACTTCACGTAAACATTAATATTACTGATGACAGTGATAACTTCTGTAAGCAATCTTCCAATCTGCCACAAATCTGAGCCCCCAAACAGCGTTGCCGCAATTACAGCGCGGTGGCCTTCCAATCAAGTAGGCCGTGGGGCGTGGCGATAAGTAGGCGTTGGAATCGTGAAGCTGTCTAAATTTTGTTTGCATAAAGCTCAACGAGTTAGAAAGAGAAAGATATAGAGTGATCATTGCGCCGCCATGTTTGAAGAAAATTGAACGACTGTCCGCCATGAACTTATGCGCCCAAAACAAAGTGGGCGTGGTGATAACTGACATTAGAATGTTCAGCTGTCTTAATTTCATTTGCATAAATCAGTTAAACTGAAGTGGAAAAACCTAATATTTCGTCAAATACGTGCTAGGAACTTAATCTAAACTTATGTACGCTAAATTTAAAACATTTGAGCTATTCCTAGAAGGAATGCTTAAAAGAATAACCTAAGCAAAATTGTCATGTAGTATGACAAGAAGTCCTAGCAAATAAGCTGAAGACAATGTTAATATCCCTAGGTTCTTTTAAATACGACCTGCAAGATTGCCTATAAAATGAACGAGTATGATTCGGATGATTTTATTAAATTGTTTTCCCAGTCTCTACTCGTTGCAAAACTATTTACTATACCATAAGATATAGAATAAAAGTAGGTCCTAACTGTAGTAAACAACCTTTACCCCCCAGCTTCTAACGTGGGTGAAACATGACCAAACACGCTTTCAGTTTTTTTGTTACAGTAAAGTATAATTATTATCGAAATGTGAACGTGAGGCCAACAGCCAGCTGGTCTGTCTGAGCCTTTCAAGGGCTGTGGCACCACAGATAATTATTAATGCATAATTGAGCACCCACGTACAATAATGGGGTAAGTAGTTACGAAATATATTCATACTTACCCCATTATTGCACGTGGGTGCTCAATTATGTTCTTTCATGTCCTTCCAGTCAAAATACTAACAACAATACGACCTACACCAGAGTTTTGCGTTATTTTGGATGCAAGTGTCGAAATATAATTTTAATATTTGTTTGCTATTACTAGGTTTGAAACGGAATTGTAGCGGTTTTATCCGTATTTAGTTTAACTTTATTACTAGTGAACCATTTATTTGATTAATCGTTTGTCTTCGAAATAGGCCTACTTCTTATAAGCTACAGCTCATCGTCTTCTTGTATAAGCAGTAAGGACAGAAGGAGCAGAAATAAAGGATGCCGGTGTCGAAGTACAGTTTTAATATTATATTGCTATTTGTTTTTAACTGGGTCTGAAACGGAATTGTATTGGTTTTATCCATATTTAGTTTAAGTACATTGCCAGTGAACCATTTAATTTGTTTATGCCGGGCGTTGTTACACATTTATGCATGAAAAAAAAATGCTGCTAATTAACAAAACTATGGACTTACTTCATAAAATTTACATGAAATATGATATATCAGTTGTCTTTTTCCTTTTGACATTGCAGTTATATGCAGCACACACAACAGGCATGTTTTTTCTTCGTTTTTTTTGTACTTCTTACCTCCGTTATACAACATTGTAAGCAGACGAATTTTTACAAAGGTGGGAGCTTAGCTCAGATCTGCCGTGTTTCGCGGTGGCACCGCAAAGAGCGCTGTACAGGACAACATGGCCACTCTATACTCTTCTCTTTCTAACTCGTTGCATTTCACACATGCATATTTACCTGTTAAAAGTTATTCCAGGATTTTTTTAAACCTGTCTGTGCAGCCATACGCAGCACATATAGGCATATTGGAATTAGTTCATTTATTAATTAAAACAACGATGCAACATCACAATCAACTGCCCATATGCTAACCGGGAGCCCAATGTTTTGGTAGCATCATAATGGCGACTATCCACAAAATCGGTTTCACCTTCAACCTGTTCATGTCTACTCTATGTATTCTGTGCTCGTTGGTTCAGACGGTGCGTGTTTCTGTGATGGATTCCAAGGTGGCTGCGCGGATGGGTCGCCTGCGTGTTCACTCACCGGAAGTAATGCGCTCTGGTGGCTCCGTGGACGGCTAGCTTGCTGGATTTCGAGGGTAGATTCCTTCAAGACGGTCTTGGTTCCTTGCTATTTTTCGTGTTGGTTAGCAGGCTGGAAACCAAAGATGATCATATAATATCACCACTGAAACCATGTTGCCATGTTCGTTGTTTTCCAACTAAACCTGATTTTTCTATATTCTTTAGTTTCTAAGAAACAACAATTAAATATCGGACTTTAGCTGTTTTGCAGTTATGGCTTAATTACTTTATTACTACATTTACTACTGTTAATGTAGGACTTTAGTTTTCCACTCACGGCTTAGTTTCTTTCTGATCATGAGTGTTGGCAACAGATGAACCAGCAGATGATTTTCCAATTTGAACCACAGTCTAAGACATACAGTCATGCAACTCATACGTATAAAATATGCCAACATTTGACAGCTGGCGCGACAGTAGCCCTCTAGCGGCAGGCAAGTTAAAAGTGTGCACACGACATATGATAACATATCAGAAAACGGGTTTTGCGTAATTTGTTTTATATTTTTATGCTATACAGAAAGTGTATATGATTCTTATTAATTTTAATTTAGAATCCTAGAAGAATTTCACACGCAGTTAATCTACAAGTTTCAGAAGCTGAGAATAAACGTAATTCTTTCTGCTCCTTACAACTGAATCATGGAACTGTTCACGTATCATGGTTTGAAATAATATAATTGTTCGTACGTGGATGGTTAATTAAATTCATTCCTGAATATATTTATGAATCATTAGAACTCTATATTTCCTGTGAGAAGAGTCAAAATTAGTAGGTTCAAAATTGTAGGTTACATTGCGTGGTGAATTCCTCTCCCTATTTCCTGAGAAATTAACTATTTTCCATACCGCAAATTGGGGTAAACTCGGCCTCTGAGGTAAACTTGAAAATAAAAAAGGGGAAGATTTAAACCTTAATATGACAGACATTGATATATGAAGTTTATTATTTTTCATTTCTTAAGAACCGGTATTTCCTTTATTATTTTGAGTGACAAATAGTGCTGATATTATGGTTTAAATGTTTATGGCAAGTTTACCGCATTTTACATTACATTTCCAGTTTTCACACATAATGCCTAATTTTAACTTATCCTACCTATATAATACGTAATTTACATGCCCTAGCTTTTAATATGACGTAGGTGAAAACAAATAAATGAACACACAATTTTGTTGAAAAAATTGTGACTTCAATTAACTCAGAAAATGTAGGCCTAATTTTATTTTCAGAGCAAAAGTAGTGTAAGTCAAAATGGGTAATGAGGGTTAAAGTAAACATTCTTTAAAATACAGCGCAAAGTAGCAGTTAATATTGAATTTATTTAAACTATTAGTAGTCAGTGAATAGCACGAAGGATATATTAATTGCTACTTTGCGCTGTATTTTACAGAATATTTACTTTAAATCTCATTACCTAATTTTGACTTACACCACTTCTGCTCTGAACAGCTCAAATAATCACTGGGAATGTAAAATCAACACCAATAGTAGTCATACAAATTATTACAGAAAAGATTGCTTTTTATATTAAATTTAAAAAGGCTCTTGAGAACTTAATACGTCTGCCACATGAATCTACACCAACACATCAGAAATCTACCGACACAGTCTGGATTTATTCAAGAAGTGAATATTTTGCAAAAGGATTACAATACTCCATGAATTCTTGAAAAATTAACACCATGATCCCTACTTGAATGCAATATAACGTTCAACTTTTGAAAAATATATAGAAAAAAAAACACGAATACAAAAAGTATGGACTTACTTGCATTAAAAACTGTAGATACATTATCGAAAATCGGAATGGTTACACATTTACACATATGATTTCTACAAAAAAAATGATATACTGTAACAGGTATTTACTTTGTTTTTATTTAAACTCTCCTTCCTGACATACAAATAGGTAACTAATAAGTAATAATAATGTTTTATAGAACACAATACGTAGGCTACCTACAACGTGGATTATTGGTTATTCCTGAGTTATGATTTTCTCATGGTCTTTAGGGAATCTGAAGAACGACAAATTCGGAGATTTAAACTTGTTGTTACTGCAATTTTCGTCATTGCACACATTGCCTTTATTCTGATGCATGATTAAAATGTTATTATAACATCTCGCATCCCTTTAAAGCACGTGCTGGCTGAACGAGACTATGGCCAGTGCCTTGCCTGCCGCTTGGGCGCTAGTGTCGCGAATGTTGGCAGAAAAAGTGTTGAAGTTTCGTGACTGTATGTCTTAGACTGTGTTTGAACTGTGAAAAGAGCCAGCTCTGTGTGAACAACTATCATCACCGTAGGCAACACTGAAGCCAGCCAGTCAGCAGGCAGGGCAGCCATCCGCGCAGCCACCTTGGAATCCATCACAGAAACACGCACCATCTGAACCAGGCTTAAATAAGTTAAACTGAAGTGGAAAAACCTCGTGTTTCGTCAAATACATCCTAGTAACTTAATCTAAAATAAAGAGCTTATGAAAACTATTCAGTTATTCCTAGAAGGAAAGCTTAAAAGAATAACATAACCAAAATTGTCATGTACGTATGACAAGAAATCCTAGCAAATATACTGAAGAAAATGTTAATATTCCTAGGTTTCTTTAATGCGACATGCAACATTGCCAATCTGCAAGAAAGAAAAATACTGGAGTACACACGGTATGTGTGCCAGGCGTTTTTTTTTTTTTTTTTTTTACACATTTACGCAGGAAAAAAAATGCTGCTAATTAACAAAACTGTGGACTTAACCTCATAAAATTTACCTGAAATATGATATATCAATTGTCTTTTCCATTTGATATTGCAGTTACATGCAGCACACACAACAAGGCATGTTTTTTTTTTCGTAACTCTACCTCCTAGATCATATATACTAACAGATAACGACTTTATATAGACTTTCGAGTTTGCAGTTGGAGGCCGGCTTGATGTAGTTCAATAATCGTTAACAGATGGCACAACGACCAACACCATCACGAGACACGAACTCTGAACCGGTCTGGTCGGTCTAAATCGATTATTTCTTGCTTACGAGATTATCTCGTATGTACTGTCGACAACTGATGACCATGGATGTTGATGTTTATTGACTTTACTGGCTTTGAGCCAGAGGCCGTTTTAGGGTCTTATACGCGCAGGATGCCCTCTCCAGCCATTGTACATAAATAACAATAAATATATATTTACATACCTATACACTATTTCTGGCTTAAGAGCCAGTAGGTGTGTGAGTGCGGTGATTGGCTTTTTATTTACTTTATTTTATTTTATTTTTTACTTTATTTTTTTTGTTTTAATTATTTTGGTGTAGGCCTAATTTGTTAATTTGGAACGCTTAAGGAATGGTGAACGGGACAAGAGTTCGGGGTAAAAGATATCAGTTATAGACAGCATTAAAGTATTATATGGGGAGATTAAGAGGAAAGCAAGAAAGGGAAATGCTGGGTTTGCAATTAAAGACCTGCTCTTGGGCAGAACACTGTGCATACATACATACATACATTTTTGAGTTTCCCCTTCCGGTGGCAGAAGCGTCTGAATCCTTATGGAGACTTTCATGGTGTGGTGTTATTTTATTCATCTGCCTCTCTGTTGCTTTCGTGTGTCCTCTCAGACAGTATTCAAATTTCCAACACGTGTTTGTGGTTTTGTTTGTGTGTTTTAGTTTGGTGGTGGAGGCTGGTGGTAGTTGTAGAGGAGTTTCTCCAGTGTTGTTCTGTTGTTTGTGTTCGGGGGATTTGCGAAGATGTGTTGTGTATATACGCGATTTACTGCCGAATGTGTGTATTTCCTGTTTATGTTGTTTAGGTGTGTGAAGAGTGGCTTTGTTTTTGTGGTAGTGTAAACTGTGTTATTTCTGGTGCGTCTGTGCAGGTGGAAGATTTGGCGGAGAATTCTTCTTTCGCGTGCTTCAAATTTCAATTGGGTCGTTGGAGGGGCTTGTGCGAGGAAAATGGAGGGATATATGCATAGGGATCTAACCAATGCTTTGTATAGGTGGAGGAGTGTTTCGGTTATACAACCGGGTCGATTGATGCCACTTAGGTAGCTTATTGTTCTGGTGGCTGCATTATATTTCCTCCAGGTTTCTTTAGCTACTTCGGTCCAGGAGAGTTTGGAGGTGAGGGGTATTCCTAGATATGTGAGATCCCGCTGGAGTGGAAGTTGAGTGTTGGCTATTGTGATTGGGTTGTTCTGGAGGACCCGAGTCCGGAGTTTTGGGCGGAAGACGCATATCTGTGTTTTGTCTGTGTTGACTGTGATCCGCCACGTGTTGGTCCAATTTAGATACTGCCTGAGTGTTGCGTTTAGTAACTTCCTAGCGGAGGGGAGTCGGGGGTGTGTTGCCCAATATGCGACGTCGTCTGCATATTGTGCCAGTCCTACTATCGAGTTATTAGGTAGGGGAATATCTGCCACATAGATGTTATACAGAGTGGGAGATATGACACTGCCTTGGGGGACCCCAGCTTCTATTCGGAAGGTCCGAGAAAGTTCGTTCCTTCCGAGTCTCACCTGTCCTGTTCGGTTCGATATGAAGCTGGAGAGCCAACGTGTGATTTCGTGTGGCAGGTTTAAGGATGTGAGTTTATATTTTAGGGCGTCTATCCAAACTGTGTCAAAGGCTCTCTTGGCGTCTAAGGCAATAAGGATGCTGTAGTGTCTGCGTGTATAAGCCTCTTCAATGGGAGTGAGCTCTCGTATCAGCTGGTCGTGTAGCTGCGCTCCCGGTCGGAATCCGGCTTGAGTGGTCGGGAGTAGATTGCGGTTGCGCATATAGACGTGTAGTCGTGACACGAGAACTTTCTCCATTAATTTGGCTAATGTTGATGTCAAACTGATCGGTCGGTAGTTTTGTGGGTCAGACGCGTCTTATGCCTGGTTTAGGAAAGAGAAGAATGTGAGAGTGTTTCCAGCGCTTTGGTGTGTGTCCTAGTCTGAGTGATCCTGTGTAAAGTTCTGCAAGATAATTTAGTGCTTTGGGAGGCAGTTGGCGTAGTATGTTGTAAGTGATTTGGTCTGGTCCGGGGGAAGAGTTTTTTATGTATCTTAGTTCCAATGATATGTCTAGCGGAGTGATGTTGTCAATGAGTGGATCGTCGGTCGATCGAGGAAGTGGCGCTGGAAGCGGCTCGTAGAGATCAGGATTCTGTGTGATGTGATGTGTAATGTATGCTAGATGTTGGGGGTCGAAAGATGGGTGATTTGGTGTGGTGTGTATATTTTATAGTGTGCGGCTGAGAAGATCTAGTTTACCAGGCGTGTCGTATACTATGTGTTGTCCGTCGCGTAGTGGGTGGTTTGAGTTTGCGTGTTTTCCTCGTATCCGTTTGATCACGTCCCAGAAAAGTTTGGGATTGTGAGTTCTATTGTGGTCAAGTCTGTCTATAAATCTTTTCCATCTGTGCGCCTCAAAACGTTGTATGGTTTCTCGTACATCCTGTTGAAGGGAACGGTACAGTCGTCTGTCTTCGTCTGCGTGTGTCCGTGTGAATAGTCTGTGCGCTGCTCTCTTTGTCTTTATTAGTTTGATTATGTTTGGTGGTAGTCGCCTGCGTGTATCCGTGGTGCGTTTTCTTGTCGGTATGGATATATTCATTGCAGCTTCAAGCACCTGTACGAACGTTTCGTCGGCGTGATCTATGTCTTCTGGTTTTGATATGTCGATGTCGGGTAGTGTCAGTGTAATGTGCGTCTTGAATTGGATCCAGTCTGCGTTGCGAAAATCTCTCGTAAGTATGGTCTCCTTGTCAGGAGTTGGGCGGTAGGTGGTGGCGGCCAGTTTGAAGATGATTGGTGAATGGTCTGTATTGAGTGGGGCAAGAACTTTGATGTCAGTTATACGGTGTTGTAGGCGGTGGGAAGTGAATATTTTATCAGGTGTGGTGAAGTTTTGAGGTAGGGTGTTCTTGTGGGGGCTGGTAGTGGTATTTGGATGTAGGATAGGTTTGGAAGTAGGGTGGCTAATTGTGTGCCCTATGACCATGGATAAATATTATTGGCCTATATGACCATGGCAAGTTCGGAACGAGGGAGCTAAATATAGTTGTCACGTGGGCGAAGCGAAGAGATAAGATAAAGTACGCCTTTGTATTGAATAGAATACAATACAGTCTCTCGGCGCAAAGCCAATGTACCTATATAGAATATAGAATATGTAGACCATGTTATAAAGTTATCGGTCGGCTAAATTATGATTCGTTATCTCTTCTGTTTTTATATATTTGTCGTGAATATTATTTATATTATCAACTGAGTGTATAACATAATTTATCCGTTAATTGATATTTTACTAAGATAAATCCAAAGAACAATGGGAAATAAGGGACCAAACACTGAAAAATAAATAAAATAAGAGAATTTGACGTTCATAATTATAATGTAGTCGGAGTTTCATTATACTTTACTTTGAATTATTTTAACTTGCACCACAAAAACGTATGAAAATTAATGTTAACATTACCTATTTAGTTATGATAGTAGTATATTGGAAAATTTGTACATATAGCCTGATTACAATATGTAAGTAATACTATCCTAGCCTAAGCAAGAGTAGTCTTGTTTATTTCATACATGTTCGTATAATTATACAAAAACAAGAATAATCTAGTTTGCAGCCTGTGATGTCTCGTTTACAGTATTATATAATATACATATTACGATATTTACTAGGTACTTTAACAATATATAGTTAATAATATTATAAACTATACAGGCCTAATCCATTACCAAGAAATACCCCTTCCCTCACATTTTCAATACTGTTTACCTCAAAAGGCCTTCACACCTTACTAGACACTGGATTAAAATATTCATGTTGATGTAGGCCTACAACATTACATTTTTTTGTCACTACTCCTGATCCCATTCTAACAGTTTCAGGTTTTGTAATTTGTAATAATACTAACAATACTGATGGGTCATTCCATAGTGACACACATAACATTTTCGAAGTAACTATGATCTTCACAGGATATTTAATTAAATACTTAAGAGTTTATGAAAGAGACATCACTGTCTTTTCACGTAAGCATTCCAAAATATAAACAGAAAATCTTAATGAAAAGGAATAATTAATCATGTAAAAATATGAAATATTATATGGGGTGACGAACATTTTCTTGCCACTTAATTTATTACCAAAATGGAAAATGTTCATATTATTGTGCCAAATAGCATAAATAGTTGTTTTCCAAAGAATTAAGACACTTGTGTAGTACATGTAACTGCTGACATACTTTAATAAAAATAAGTGTCATTAACAAATAAAATATTACGAATTATATTGTGACACACGAACATTTCTGCCAAGTTGATTACTATTTTTTTTTCAGATGCATATGGAGATTTATACACAGTGCCTACAGTTCTTATTATACAAGCAACACTTGATTACACTAAAATACACATTCAGATTTAAAATGTTCTTGGTTATTTACAACCATATGTGGTGATATCTCCTGTGTAATATCATGTGATGAATACACCAATATAGGCTATCTACTTTGCCTCCCATTTGAGAGGCTTAGAACAAAAAGCAGGTAAGTGACAGAAACCTAGTTTTGAGGAAATTGCAATTAAAGTTCTACATGCAATGGAATATTATACACTAGCTTGGTGAAATGATGCCCATATAGCAGCACTGCACAGTGTGATCACTTCCCTGATTTTTTCCCAAAGAAACATCATTTTGGGCTATCACAACACGCACTTACCTCATTTTTTTAAATAATGTCACTTACCTGCTTTTTGTTCTAAGCCCCTCATTTGTAGTACTTTCCTTTCTTGAACATCACGGAAACTTTAAATTCGCCACCACAAGCTTTTGTAACTTCCTCTGCTTATCTGACGTTTTTTTTTAATTGATTATTTAACGATGTTGTATCAACTACTAGGTTATTTAGCCTCGATGGGATTGGTGATAGTGAAATGATATTTGGCGAGATGAGATTGAGGATTCGCCATAGATTACATGACATTCGCCTTACAATTGCGAAAAACCTCGGAAAAAACCTCAACCAGGTAACTTGCCCCAATCAGGATTTGAACCCGGGCCCACTCATTTCACGGTCAGATGTGCCTACCATTACTCCACAGCAGTGGACCGAACATGGGTTATGTACATTAATTCTTTTGACTTTCGGTTAGCTTTCTTAAGAATACGCATAAAGAAATGTAAGTTAGTGCTTTCCAGGCTATCCTTGTAATATTTGTGACTTATTTCAACCAGTTTGTTACTAAAATATATACAGTACCTAAGTGTTTACTTGTGGCACTGGTGATCCATGTAATTGGTATGTGAGACGAATTTAATTTTGTGTTTTACAGAAGGATACATATTGATTTACTTTTGCTCACATTGATTATAATTTTATTTGTTGTAGTCCAGTTTTCAATAACGTCAAGCTAGTTTTGCAAGGCGGTGATATAAGATTTATCACTAATTTTTTCTATATATTATACAGTCATCCACGAATAACCTTGCCTGAGAAGTGGCATTTCTATTGAAATCCTACAATAATTTTCAGTAAATATTTTGCACCGAGAAGCTATTATACATGTAATTTTACTTCTGAGACCAGTGAAATATATGCCAATTTTATTAGAAAGGTGCATGTATAATTATCCAATAGCATGATGTTATCTGCAACAAAAACTAAAGGGCATGAAAGAAAAGAAGAAAACATTAATGCTGTGGTTCTTAGAGTTCCATTAGAGTTACACGTTCATTGTCCACTGAAAGTTGTATTTCTCTATTGAAGTGTAAAAGAGAAACTCTCATAAATTATGTCAGAAACAAAGAAAGGCACCACCCAAATATGTGGTATAATTAATTTAATAATGTTATTACCGGGACTTGAAAAAAGCAATCATATGTAATGGGTGGGGAAAAAAATACTTTTTAATCGCGCTTCTATTGTTCGACAATGCTGACTATTCAGAGTTTTGCCTGACAGGTGAGCTACCATAAATTCCTTGAAGTCCTAGTTATTATTGAAGCCAAATGTGTGTCTATTGTCAAGAGTCCATTTTATTTATACTTGTTAAGACATCATTCATAGACTAGTTACCGCTTTCAGTTTTGATACTACATACATTGAAATTAATCTATTATTATTCGTCCTATTTATACATTTATATTGAATGATTCGGTCTACCTTCATAACACATCTCATCAACAATACTCGATAAAGTTGAATTAGCTTCCATGCTGCGTTGTATTTATTTTGTCATGTTCCTATAGCAGGAATATTAAATAGGAATTCCTTAAAACAGATTTATATTCACTCCTATGCCTTTATATAGAATACCAGTACATATACTGTATTTCTTAAGATTTGGTTACTTTATAAACAGTATGTTAGTGCAAGAACTCTTTTTTTCATATTTAATAATTCTGGCATGTGTCAATAAATATGCTTGAGACCTCTGTCTCTCTGAATTACTCTTTACTAACTGGAAACATATTCCAAATTTATATTTTAAAAAAGTATTAAAATATCCTCACAATTTAGAGCATAACAATTCCCGAAATAATCATCCTACATTAAATTATTAAGATAAAAATGATTCAATCTATCGCTTGTAACAATACCTTTATGGTCCTAATAAATTAAGAAATAATTTACATCCAACAGATTTATTTTAAAATGGCCTGCAGTTATTATTTTGAATTTTATTGTACTTTAATAAATTGAGTTAAGGTACAATAAAATTTCATCAAGTTTCAAACAAAGTAATTCCATCTTTCCAACAGGGGGACAATAAATACTTAAAGTAATGCTAAACTCGAAAAACTTATTGATGCAACTTAATTTCATATTCTATACCACTAGCACCAAAAAAAATATCCTATTGTTCATACTGATTCAAGATGAATAGTTTCTTAGTGTTTGTCCATTTCACTTTTTTTATTGTCCTTCCCATTTCTATTTCTCTCATTTTTAGTAGGTACTTCACATGTAGTATATGTTTTATTTTAATACATATAATGACCATGAAGATATTTGGATATGTCTTACAAAATTCTTGCTGAAGACCATTGTGGTAATATTCTGCCGCATCTGTAGTTTGTACATTTCGAAATTTTCGTGCTTCAGCCCAGAACTCAGGCGGAGGGAGGGGAGGTTGATGTGCCACTGTAGTTTTCCAGAATATAATAATATTCAAAACATTCTCTAATAGGAGGGGCCTCTGATATTAGCTCTGCAAAAAATCTGATACCGGTACTTCTGTTGCTGGTAAATAAGAAAGAACGAAATATAAACATTTTTAACCACTTTCGAATTTCAGGTGCTTTGTGTCTCAGCTGCTGGTTTGATATACTGTTTGTTTCCTTTAATTTTCCAGAGCAAAAACTGTCCTAAGCGAAATTTACACTCTGTAATTTTAACACTGGAAACATTTATTTTGGCAGCATTGTGTGATGCTATTTCATAATATAACAAGAGCTTTGAAATGATTAACTGCTAACTACTTACCTGGGTGAAGCGGTTCCTGTGATTTCTGAAGTGAAAACCGTTCAATTTATAAGGAATTTTTTTGTGGAGATGCAGTTGATTGTATATGCAAGGTGTAAAAGTGCCTAAACTAACTGACCCCAGTGCTGTCATGGAGGCCACACGAGGCCATATATCGTATGGAACCTACAATTTTTTTTAATTAATCGTATGGGGAAATGAAAATTTTGTCTGTAAGGAGCCATACGGCATATGGTGCCTAAGTTTTGTACGTGGAGACCTATACAGATCTTAGATCATCTCTTCCTGTTCCTACTATACCTATTTTGTTTGATGTTCATAAACAAAAATTATCCACCTCTTCAGCACTGGAATCCAGAATTATATAAAATAATGGTTGAAAAACAAGAAGTGCTGCAAATATACACTCCAAGATTCATCGAGACAAGTGTGCATCTGTGGTGGTGCTACATGGTGTATTCTTTAAATCAAACTTGTACAATTAAATTGTAAAGCAAAACAATTTATTTACTTCTTCTTTAATATTGAAAAAAATAATTAAATGGCAATTGGAGAGATAGAGAGAGGAGAGTAAAATATATTTCAAGGGAGAAAACAAGGGGTGGGGTGTATGGCCAAGAAAAAAATTACCATGAGAGCACTGACCAAACCTAACCTGTTACAGACTCATGTATGCAAGGTGAATAAGCGGAGTATGAAGGAAACTACCTCAGCGCTTCCTTCCATTACTGAAATATTAAATGCATAAAGTTAATTTATTATTTTGATGAAGTATATTAAATTCCACCATAAACTCGAAGAAATAAGTTCATATAATTTTTGTTTGTGCAAAACGAACTGAAATTTACTATAATAGCTTCACTCATTCAAGATTATAGCGATAATTAACTATGAAACCAATAAATATTAATTTGCATTTCTCTTTACAACAATAATAATGGAAATATGAATTAATTGAATAACTTACGCGTACCGGTACTTGTAGTGTAGGTTTACGTAGTTAGCAAAGTGGGATGAGGTTAAGCAATAATAATCACACCAGAATTGGAAATAAAACGTGATCAATAAATTTTATTGTAACAGACTTTTTCTACGTCTCTAGTAAAGCAACGAATAAAAAATAACAAAAAAATTAACAGCTATAATTAAAAACATATCCTTTGAAGAAAAAAGTAGGCCTAAGCAATAATAATCCCACCAGAATTGAAAATAAAACAAACAATTTTTCTACGTCTTTAGTAAAATAACACATAAAAATAATACCAAAATTAATAGCTACAATTAAAAATATATCCTCTGAAAAAAAAAGTAGACCTAACCTTTATTTCTCTGGAAATTTAGCAGCCTGTGACAGAACTTTAACCGGTATCTAATGTCCTTTCGGTTAGACTGAAACATTTCATTGTGAAATTTAAGGATATAATGTATTCTAACAGTCACAAAGAACTTCAAATTAACAGTTTTGTTTCTGCAGAGCAATCTTGTGGAAACCCAGGAAGCTTTTTGAATCTTTCGGAAATTGGAAAAAGGATAACTCTGGCCTCTTTCTCTTACTGTTGCTACAATTTATAGCACTACAAACGTCTCCTCCTTGTCCCATATTATTATTCCAATTATTATATTTTAGCCATTAACATTTTCGGAACAACTGGATAATACGCACGGCAGACCAATATCGATAGTCGACTCTACTCGCTAGCCACTAGTCACCGGGCCGTACCGAGCCGTATCAAACAAAATATAATCGAAATGGTGGTAGTCAAATTCGCGACTATATTCTTAAATAATTCACTCCATTAGTCAAGTTCAAGGTTTTATGTAGTACAACGGCGGTTTTTTGAATGCATTAAAAGAAAATGAAGATGTAATAATATAAAACTAGGTTATCACAAGGAAATTAACAGGAAAAAAGGTGTGTTTCATGGAATACAATTAAAATGACGGAAAGTAAATTTCCGGTTAATGTTCGCCAAAGCGTAAAGTACGTAATTATGACGGCGTTGCTGTTTTATTTCTGGCCTATAGAAAAAAACCTAGCCTTTTACGAAAAAAAAATTTAAGGACCTTGAAATTATTCACTGCTTTCATTATAGGCCTATTATTTTTTAACAATATCACGAATCAAAAACTGTAATATTATATAATTTTAACTACTACATGGACGAATCAAATCAAGCTAACCTAACCAAAGCTAACCTAACCTAACCAAAGCTAACCTAACCTAACCAAAGCTAACCTAACCTAACCAAAGCTAACCTAACCTAACCAAAGCTAAGCTAAGCTAAGCTAACCTAACCAAAACTAATCTAACCTAACCAAAGCTAATCTAACCTAAGCTAAGCTAATCTAAGCTAACCTAACATAACCTTCGTAAATGCAAGGCCTGTAACCGGAGCAAGAAGGGATCTCAATCATTTAATCTGCAAGTACACGCAAAAATAAATTCAAATAAGGATCACGCTCCCACTGCATGAGAGGTCCGCGCATGAGCTACAGCAAAATTGTTTCTGTCCCGAGCCTCTCATTTAAGGCACTCGTCATAATTTACTCGCAATATTTACGCAAATACACATTGTCGCTAACAGTGGTGCTATCTCTCAATAATGTTCAGAACGAAGGAGGTAGACAGAGAGAGAAAAAATTTCTCCCGCCAACTACGCCACACACCAACGTCATGTTCTTATGTTGGTGACATTGTGTATTTACTTAAATTTGGTGGTAAACGTAACGGCACGGTTCAAAGTGACCGTGCTAATTCTCCAGTATAGCGACATTTTCATTATAACCAATAACGAACATTTCACAAGCATCAATGTGAAGAACGCAACGAGCTAGCACTCGATAGAAATACGACACAGTCCAAAGTCGACCATGGACAGTCTGTTGTTTCTAGTTGCTAACCGCTTGGAGCGCTTTATCACGAGATTTGCAAAAAAACACCTCAAGCTTCGCGACTGTATATAGTAGACTGTGGTAAAAAAGTCTTCCCACAGTCGTATTACTCTATGTAGTCACGCAACTCATACGTATAATATATGCCAACATTTGACAGCTGGCGCGACAGTAGCCCTCTAGTGGCAGGCAAGTTAAAAGTGTGAACAGTACATATGATAACACATCAGAAAACGGGTTTTGCGTAATTTATTTTATATTTTTATGCTATACAATAAGTGTATATGGTTCTTACTAATTCTACTTCAGAATCCCGGAAGAATTTCACACGCAGTTAATCTACAAGTTTCAGAAGCTGGGAATAAACGTAATTCTTTCTGCTCCTTACAACTGAATCATGGCCCTGATCACGTATCATGGTTTGAAATAATATAATTGTTTGTACGTGGACGGTTAATTCAATTCATTCCTAAATATATTTATAAACCATTGGAACTCTATATTTCCTGTGAGAAGATTCAAAATTGCAGGGCATATCTCGTAGGGTACATCGCGTGGCGAACTCCTCTCCCTATTTCCTGAGAAATTAACTATTTTCTATACCGCAATTTGGGGTAAACTCGGCCGCTGAGGTAAACTTAAAAATAAAAAAGGGGAAGATTTAAACCTTAATTTGACAGACATTGATTTATGAAGTTCATTATTTTTCATTTTTTTATTATTATTTTGAGTCGCTAATAGTGCTGATATTATGGTGTAAATTTTTATGGCAAGTTTACCGCATTTTACATTACATTTCCAGTTTTCACACATAAGCTTAATTTTAACTTATCCTACATATATAATAGCCTACGTAACTTACATGTCCTTACTGTTAATATGACGTAGGTGAGAACAAATAAATGAACACACAATTTTGTTGAAAAAATTGTAACTTCAATATTAACTCCGAAAATGTAGGTCTAATTTTATTTTCAGAGCAGAAGTGGTGTAAGTCAAAAATGGGTAATGAGGGTTAAAGTAAACATTCTGTAAAATACAGCGCAAAGTAGCAGTTAATATTGAATTTATTTAAACTATTAGTAGTCAGTGAATAGCACGAAGGATATATTAATTGGTACTTTGCGCTGTATTTTACAGAATTTTTACTTTAAACCTCATTACCTAATTTTGACTTATACCACTTCTGCTCTGAACGGCTCAAATAATCACTGATAATGTAAAATCAACACCAATAACAGTTAACAGTCATGCAAATTATTACAGAAAAAATTACTTTTTATATTAACATTAAAAAGGCTATTTTATTTCTTGAAAACTTAATACGTCTGCCACATGAATCTATACCAACACATGAGAAATTTATCGACACAGTCCGGATTTATTCAAGAAGTGAATATTTCGCAAAAGGATTACAATACTCCATGAATTCTTCAAAAATTAACACCATGATCCCTACTTGAATGCAATATAACATTCAACTTCTGAAAAATATAAAGAAATAAACACGAATACAAAAATTATAGAATTACTTGCATTAAAAACTCTAGAGACATTATCCAAAATCGGAATGGTTACACATTTACACATGATCTCTGCAAAACAATAATATACAGTAGCAGGTATTTGCTTTCTTTTTATTTAAACTCTCCTTCCTGACATACAAATAGGTAACCGATCACTAATAAATGTTTTATAGAACACAATACGTAGGCTACCTACAGCGTGGATTATAGGTTATGACTGAGTTATGATTTTCTCTTGGTCTTTAGGGAATCTGAAGAACGACAAATGCGGACATTTAAACTTGTTGTTACTGGAATTTTCGCCATTGCACACATTGCCTTTATTCCGACGCATGATTAAAACGTTATTATAACATCTCGCATACCTTTAAAGCACGTGCTGGCTGTATCAATCCTATGACCAGTGCCTTGCCTGCCGCTTGAGCGCTAGTGTAGTGAATGTTGGCAAAAAAAAGACGAGACGATAAAAGTCACCCTCGGCTCCCTTTATTGCGCATGCGCTGTCGGTGAAAAAATTCCGCTTCCGGTGTGACGCTGAGCCCCGTTGTAAGCATAAAAATGTTTTATTTACCGCAGTAATTGTGAACTGGATTTCTTTTACTTTCATTCGAGATTGATGGATTAGTTTTCAAACTTCTGTAATAATGCCTGTGGTATGCAAACATTGCAGTACCATATTTAGTAAACAGTCGAATTTAAACAGACATTTAAGACATGTACATAAAATAGAGCACGTGAACATGATATCGTATCAGTAATATTATATCTTTCTCTTGTAAAATTTCCAGTTTTGGAATTACAAGGTTTTGATCGCCACCCGACGATGAGCCATTAGTTTCACTGTCATTTATATAACCCAATTTATCATTGTATTCCCGTTCACTGCACTTTCAGTGGGGACAATTTTCTTTATTGAGCATTTATCCATTATCAGTAGTTATATAGCCGTTGCTAATCAATTAACGAGCACACACCTACGACGACGATCATAACAAAAAAAATCAACCTAAAAACGAGTGTTGATAATGGTTAGTTTTAAATTTTGGGTAATTAAGTAGTAATCATCAGCCAGGCCATCTTCCCGTAATAGAGATCCAGGATAGATACATTACCAAGTATATACATATATTTTAATAATTGTGTAGAAACAAACCATCGACAGGTCGTATCGGCCAGGCCATCATCATACTACAACAGAGATCCAGGGTGTAAAGTGGATACTGGATGACAAGTTAATCATACATATACAAACGAATGTTAATAAAAGAAAATACATATGATAACGAAGGTGCCCTGGACCTCTATTGCGAGAATATGGAGGCCTGGCCGATTATTACTACATAATTACCATACACTGTTAATTAACTGTTAGCTCTGTGTTATTTCCGCTTGGTAAGACTTAGGACCATTACTATTCGATCCCAATAGTTCATAGATTTGAACTGAACTACAAAAATGTGGATCATGGATAGAGAAATGGAGTCACTCTGTTGCATGTGTGAAGATTCACCGATCTCAAATTCAGGAAAGATAGCGGCATTGTGAAATGCTTTACTAACATGTTCGACAGCTGACCTCCTCTATCAGTGATTTAGATGGATAAAAACATTTAGGGCCTATAGGAACTCATAAAGTTAGTGGTATGTTTCCTAATTTACCATGATATTTAGAATGCTATTGTTCTAAGGGTGTCCCGATTTGTTCTTTTGGATGGTTCCTTGTCCATTTTGTTACTCAACTGTGGAATAATAAATAATAATGAATATAGGTCTATACCGGTAATAATAAAAAAATATATATATCTTCTTTTTTCCGAGATGTTCCAGTCGAACCAAACCACTACTCTCTATAGAGTTCAAATAATAATCTTTGGCCTATAACCTACTTCATCTTTCAAACAAATTAATTCAATTTTTGGCTAAACTAGTGCTGAAGTAGTTCCCCGCTTATATACATGTTGCATATACGAATCTGTGACAGGTTAGATTTGGTTAGTTTAGGGTTTTGTTACGCCATGCATATATTTGTCTATGATGCATATACGATCAACTGTATCTACATAAAAAGAAACCCTTATAAATTCAACAATTTTCACTTCCGAAATCACCAGAACTACTTCAGCGCTACTTTCGCCGCTTTATTTACATAGGAATATCTCTTCGAATTGTTAACAAGGTTGAGATCACTCTTAATTTTACTGGATGTGATGCCCCTGGTTTTATAAATTTGGACACAAAGTGTCTTGCAGCCCCTCTGAAGTTGGCACTTACGTTTGGTGATATTTATTTGCATATCACGAGATTCGTAAGTTGGTTTACAGTTGAAATATCCAGAACTACCTCAGCGCTAGTTCTTGCCGCCCCTCTGAAGTTGTAGATGGAATATTGTGTTAGCCAAGTTTAATATCAATACTACCACCAGAAATTAACTCTTAATACATATAGCCTATCAAGACTTATGAGGAAATATTCTGGAATACAATTATACGAAAATAACGTTTGACTTGGATAACAGGAGCTGGAGTAATAATTGTGAAATCTATCAATGCACTATTATTATAATTACGTAACTTGTATCACCGAAATGTAAATAATATATGATCGTGACGAAGGTGAATCTAGAATGCGGTGAATAAAACAATTTTTATGTTTACAACGAGGCCCGGCATCACACCGGAAGCAGAAATACTACACCGATGGCGCATGCGCAAAAAGAGAGCCGAGGGTGACTTTTATCGTCTCGTCAAAAAAAGTGTTGAAGTTGCGCGATTGTATATATTAGACTGTGGTAACACGTTAAAATACAAAGTGTTCAACATGCCCGGCTGTCCAACAGACCCTAATTTACCCTATTTAATATTCTTGTACAATACAGTTTCAATAACAATATTCCATATCATATCTATTATTATTATTATTATTATTATTATTATTATTATTATTATTATTATCATTATTATTATTATTATTGTTACTACTACTATTATTACTTATGTATTTGTATTAATTGTAGACTTGGCTCAGTGGAAGAGCAGGCCTTAACCACAGTCTAATACTTACAGTCGCGCAACTTCAACACTTTTTTTGCCAACATTCGCGACACTAGCGCCCAAGCGGCAGGCAAGGCACTGGTAATAGTCTCGTTCAGCCAGCACGTGCTTTAAAGGGATGAGAGATGTTATAATAACGTTTTAATCATGCGTCGGAACAAAGGCAATGTGTGCAATGACGAAAATTGCAGTAACAACAAGTTTAAATCTCCGAATTTGTCGTTCTTCAGATTCCCTAAAGACCAAGAGAAAATCATAAATCAGTCATAACCAGTAGCGGCTGGTGGTCAAAATAATGAGTGTGCTACAATCTCTATATCGGCATACTGTATGCATTTATATGCATTTATCTTAATTTGAGACTCGCCTAGTGACGAAATAAGGAGTTCCTTCCTACTGTAGAACTTGTCAATTACCCTGGTGTTAAACGTTAAATCCCTCCATCCTGGACATTATACTCTTTTCTATTGACAGTATTGCAAGAGCAGTGAGGCGATCCTGGGACATAGTGTTCCTTAAAAACGTTTTTATGCGTTTCAAGCAAGAAAAACATCTTTCTGGCTCAGCAGTGGCTATTGGTGTTGTAACCAAAATATTTAACAACTTCGTTACTTCACAGAATGGATCCCGTGAATTGTTGGAGACTATGTTTTGTAACAATTGAACAGCCATCTATATTTCGGAAGTCGGATCTTCCGTATAGAACTCCAAGTTGTGTCTTTAACATTCTTTTGTTCAGTATAGTATAGCTGTTGACAGCAACTTCAAGTTCGCGTTCACGAAAATTATGCAAAAAATTGTCAAAAAATTCGCTGTTTAACAATTTTGTTGCGTCTAGGTAGCTTAAAGATTGGAAACGATGAGTAGTTTCCTGAATTATACGGTTACATACCTCCTTGGCATCAATTTTCTGGGATTCAATTTTCCTTCGCTTGCTGATTGATTCAGGAGGAACCTAAAAAAACTGGTGGATGGCAGCAGCAGTCAAACATTTGAATTACCAAATACATTGTACATAGTTCCGAGTTCCTCCACGAACAAGCATTCTTTCCTTACGTTTTACTTTTGCAGTCTCCAAGCTACTACAGCACCTCCCCGCGTAAAAATAGCCAATCAGAGCAGTTATTTCAGCTTCGCACATGCGCATTAACTGTCTACATTCTCATGTAAGTTTTGAGTAGCACAACCAAAGACGTTGTAGTTATATATCTAGACACACAATTGGCGCTGGTGTCGTGTACAAATTTGAAACCTCTCGCGCAGGTGCGCGCAACGCCATGTTTGGGGAGAACGAATAATTGTTTCTATAAAGCATTCGAAGTTTAGAAAATACCATTCAGTATATAGCCGTTTTCTTAGTGGATTTCCTCCTTCACTGTAATATAACTAAACTTATTTACGTATTTTCTAACGTATAATATAAAATAACAGAAGTAAATCTAAATATTGTAACTAAGTATTGTTTTAAATATAAACGCCTTATATTGCTCATAAATTGACTTATTAGTTCATTTCTATTTCCTATGACCGAATAAATGGAATATTTTTACTTATGTTATTTTATATGCGTTGGAAAATGCGTAAATAATTTATTTAAATTATATTACAAAGAGGGGGGGGAATGTCCGTTAAAAATGTCTATATACCCAATGGTATTTTCCAAACACCTAACGCACTGCAATAATAATCCTCAGTGTTTTGAGAATCAGAAGCGATATGACTCTTCTACTGCAGACTGATTCCAATTCCCTCATTCTTACATCATTCTCAATGACACAATATTGTCAAAATATGATTGTATTCATTGCTGGCTTAGTTGTCAAATCATTAAGAAAAATATGGTGTAATAAATCTAAAGACTCAATTTGTGGTACGTAGCCTACCAGCAGGAAACAAAATCTCTTTTGTTTTTTAACGAAACAATAATGAGAGTCTTGTCATTCCATAATCTGAGATTATAGAAATATACTGCTTAAGTGAAAGAGCGATTATACAGATGTTGACAGTTCAATGGCATATTACCACCCACTCTTACATCGTGTGAAAACAATGTGCTCTAGCAGTAGAACGCTTGTTCAATCTTTCTACACTTATAGGAACATATTTTAGAAAATGGATCCCAGATTCCTCGCGAGAATCATATTTTTTGAAATTGTTAAACTGACCATAAAAGTACATAAAGATCTATCGACGTAGCTCAGTGGGCTGAGGACTGTTGGTCCGGAGTCGCGCTCGGTCGCGGATTAGATTTCCGCTGATTTCCTGGTTGGGTTTTTTCTTATATCCCCAACCGTAAGGTGAATGTCAGGTAATCTATGGCGGATCCTTGGCCTCGTCTCACCAGATATCATCTCGCTATCATCAATACCATCAATGCTAAATCTAGTAGTTGATACAGCGTCATTAAATAACCAAATAAAAGAAAGTACTACATAAAGAGCAGATGTCAGCACACAGCTTAAGGTTACCAGTACAACACGACTTTACATAAAAATGTTGTAAGACAATATTTAACGGAGTCAATAATAATAATAATAATAATAATAATAATAATAATAATAATAATAATGAATCAATAGGCAAGATGTTCTGTACACTAGGCCTGAGTTCTATTACATGACTAATTGACTAATTCATGCATGTGACGTTTATTTCATACTACAGCTGTGATAATAAGCTATTGTACGTAGGCCTACATATATTTCTAACTAAAACATTAGGTACGTGTTTGTATTTTACAGGTGTAGGCCTATATTATGTGATATGGAAGCGAATAAATAGTAATTGTTCATTTCTCGTGCACGTCAAAGCATACGTTTTTACAATTCAGGCCTAATGTAACGTCTTACACAGGCAGTGTTTTGTTAATAATAGTTAATACTAATAATTTTCTTTTCATCTGAACTATTACTACAATATGCATTTGTATTTCTGTTCCCTCTATATGTTGTATATGTTGACTATACAACGTCTTTAGTTACGTTATCAAATTGTTACAGTTTTCTTTCGTTTCATGTTAAACTAACGGTAACTAAGTTTGATTATATCTTTAACGTGGTCGCTTTAAATATTATTAAGACTGTTTGTTCATTTATCCATTCAGATTGATTTATAAGAGACACCAAACAAATATATTAAACATTCAGCATTGTATAGTGCAGCCGTTTGCTAGCCGGTGCTTCTCCCAAAGCATGGCGGCGGACGCAAGCTTCAATTTGTCCCTACTCTAAACTTCTGCGCAGCCTCGGCTGTAGGGGCTCGAGCACAACGAACCCCCTGAGGCACCAAAGAGCGAAGAGCGAAGACTAAACACTCTATAACGTGTTATGAACATAACAACGGGAAATTGTCAAATGGCAGATCAAATACTATGGTATTGCAAACACTTTATTTGAGCAAAAATTGTCATTGTGCTGTAGCACTGTAGCACATAAGGACGGGCCGCCCCTGGTCATAACCAATAATCTACGTTGTAGGTAGCCTACGTATTGTTTTCTATAAAACATTTATTAGTTATCAGTTACCTATTTGTATGTCAAAGTAGATACCTGTTACAGTAGGCCTATATTATTTTTTTGCAGAGGTCATATGTGTAAATGTGTAACCATTCCGATTTTGGATAATGTCTCTAGAGTTTTTAATGCAAGTAATTCTATAATTTTTGTATTCGTGTTTATTTCTTTATATTTTTCAGAAGTTGAATGTTATATTGCATTCAAGTAGGGATCATGGTGTTAATTTTTGAAGAATTCATGGAGTATTGTAATCCTTTTGCGAAATATTCACTTCTTGAATAAATCCGGACTGTGTCGATAAAATTTCTGATGTGTTGGTGTAAATTCATGTGGCAGACGTATTAAGTTCTCAAGAAATAAAAGAGCCTTTTTAAATTTAATATAAAAAGCAATCTTTTCTGTAATAATTTGCATGACTGTTAACTGTTATTGTTGTTGATTTTACATTCCCAGTCATTATTTGAGCCGTTCAGAGCAGAAGTGGTGTAAGTCGAAATTAGGTAATGATTGTTAAAGTAAAAATTCTGTAAAATACAGCGCAAAGTAGCAATTAATATATCCTTCGTGCTATTCACTGACTACTAATAGTTTAAATAAATTCAATATTAACTGCTACTTTGCGCTGTATTTTACAGAATGTTTACTTTAACCCTCATTACCCATTTTTGACTTACACCACTTCTGCTCTGAAAATAAAATTAGACCTACATTTTCGGAGTTAATATTGAAGTTACAATTTTTTCAACAAAATTGTGTGTTCATTTATTTGTTCTCACCTACGTCATATTAACAGTAAGGACATGTAAATTACGTAGGCTATTATATATGTAGGATAAGTTAAAATTAAGCTTATGTGTGAAAACTGGAAATGTAATGTAAAATGCGGTAAACTTGCCATAAAAATTTACACCATAATATCAGCACTATTTGTGACTCAAAATAATAAAGGAAATACCGGTTCTTAAGAAATGGAAAAATAATGAACTTCATAAATCAATGTCATATTAAGGTTTAAATCCTCCCCTTTTTTATTTTAAAGTTTACCTCAGCGGCCGAGTTTACGTCAATTTGTGGTATGGAAAATAGTTAATTTCTCAGGATATAGGGAGAGGAGTTCACCACGCGATGTACCCTACGAGAAATGGCCTACAATTTTGAAGCTACTAATTTTGACTCTTCTCACAGTAAATATAGAGTTCCAATGATTCATAAATATATTTAGGAATGAATTGAATTAACCGTCCACGTACAAACAATTATATTATTTCAAAGCATGATACGTGATCAGGGCCAAGATTCAGTTGTAAGGAGCAGAAAGAATTACGTCTATTCCCAGCTTCTGAAACTTGTAGATTAACTGCGTGTGAAATTTTTCTAGGATTCTAAAGTAAAATTAATAAGAACATATACACTTACTGTATAGCATAAAAATATAAAATAAATTACGCAAAAACCGTTTTCTGATGTATTATCATAAGTCGTGTGCACACTGTTAACTTGCCTGCCGCTAGAAGGCTACTGTCGCGCCAGCTGTCAAATGTTGGCATATTTTATACGTATGAGTTGCGTGACTGTAAGTATTAGACTGTGCCTTAACCATGGCCGAACATATAATAGGATGCGAAACTGCGGTCAGCGCCATCTGTCGGAAGGGGGTTCAAATAAGATGATCAGCACCCGACGTCGTGGGTGGTGAACATTAGAACTACGTGTTGGTTTTTATTTTTTTTTATTTTAGTAGGTTATTTTACGACGCATTATCAACATCTTAGGTTATTTAGCGTCTGAATGAGATGAAGGTAATAATGCCGGTGAAATGAGTTCGGGGTCCAGCACCGAAAGTTACCCATCATTTGCTCATATTGGGTTGAGGGAAAACCCCGCAAAAATCCTCAACCAGGTAACTTGCCTGGAATCGAAACTGGGCCACCTGGTTTTGCGGCCAGACACGCTAACCGTTACTCCACAGGTGTGGACACGTGTTGGATAGATTACCCAGAGTTTTGTATTTATCTGTTCGTTTGAGATGCTTTCAAAACATATGCTTTTCTCTAAAGCTTTTTAACTTTAAATTGTTTAAATTATCTCAAAATTTTTTTAATATAAGTTATTTATTTGGTAGTTTTTTATTTATCTGTTCCTTCGAGACGATGCTCGAGAAGACAAGATGGCAGCCAGAAACTTGCTGATGAGTGCACATAAAGTGATATTAGGTGTGTGTATAAGCAGTATATGTAAAACAGTAATGTTTATGGGCGTTGCAAAAATTGTGTTGTTGAATGTATTGCATAGTAACAGTAATATTATAAATCGAACTATCTAAGTAGTTCTTGCAGACTTATCCATTGCGCTGTACACTAAATACCCAAAAGAATACAATTCCAATTATCTAACCTTTTGCTTTTTTTCTGTCTCTGTTTAGTTGAATTATTATTTTGATATCAGTTATTATTGGATCTATCGGTAGATTAAATCAAATTTCAATCCGAAAAATTTTAACATATTCTTCAATCAAACATATAAACTAACAATTACACCACCAACTAATCTAATATAAATCCAAATATAATGAAGTATAGAAAAATTAATTAAAATTACAAACACGTGAGGTGTATAGTTCCAAAAGTCGACATCTGCCATTTTTATGAAAAATGTGTTAGGATCATTTCTTATATCTTTGGGTTGAAATACATTGGAAAAACACTATTTCATCCTCAAAAACGCGATATTTCTAACATAAATCAAGCTTTAAAATATGGAGTTTTTTCCCAAACCCGACTTATTTTGTTAAGGTATTGTTCCAAAACTCGACATATGCAGTTTATTCCAAAGTCCGACATTTACACTGCCATTGTGTGAACTATGAAGGCTTGTAACGTTCCAGAAGTCGACATCTTTGCTCAAGATAAAGAAAGTGTGTGATTTCTTTTAGAATATCATAATTCTTCAGTGCACGGAACTTACTGGGAAAATTGACAATGGAACTTTAGCTGAATAAGAATATGCTTCATTATATTGGTACTTCAGAGCTGTGTAGATTTTTACAAAGTGTTGATGTGTTGTGTGAGCTTCTTATAGAAGTAAAATTTTCATAGAATCTCACATACAGATTTCGCCTTCAGAGCCTGGGCGTGGAAGAAGGAGAGTCGTTGATACAAAGAACTAGACAAAACATAGAAAAGGGATAGGAAGTTAAGTTTTATGCTAACTGTAATGTTTGTCTTTACAGTGATTGTGCGATGTTTGCCTGTATTTGATAATTTTTTGTATTGATTATTGGCCGCTACTCTCTCAGAACTCAAAACTTTTCCCATAAACCAATGAAGTTTCCTAACTCAGCGTGATATCAACCACTTTTACAAAGTGTTTTACAGCGTCCCCAATAAGTTGGTTCAAGATGAATTCATACTGAATACACAATAGCTGATTATCCTAAAGCATATTTTGTTAACAGAACAGTGAGACATCAGGGGATGGGAGCAGGTCGTGTTCTACCAGTTTACCGACAAACTTTCTTAAAAATCTTGCAAGTGTCAAAGAATTGGGTGGGACTTCTATTTAAGTGGCATTTAAAAATTGGACTTCCGCCAGTAAAAAAAGAAGAGAAGAGGATACATGTAGCAAGAAATGTGAAATAAAGTGATATGCTATGAAAGACTTCATCGAAAAATTAGGTACAATGAGTCACTCCATTTCCTCCATACCAACGGATAGAATTTTTTTATGAAATTGAGAAGGAGGCAAAGAAGATGAACATTATGAAATCCGAAGATTACTGCAATATCGTCAACAATGACACCATAAACAAGTTAAGTACAGCCTGTCCAGTTTATTTGTGGAAAACGAATATACAAACTGTTTTGAAGCCACCAAATGGCTGGCATTTCAAACTAAAATTCTGTAAAAGAATTAAGATAAGGGAATAAAAAATTGAGATGCGATAAGGGGTGAACAAAACTACAGAAGAATTGTAAATTTGTACAAAGGATTTTGAAAAAGGGGAAAACGTGCTCTGGATGGAAAAATCACACTTGCACAAAAACAAATGCATAATCTATAAGGGAGAACTAAGTAATGTTAACAAATTACTTAAAGAAATGTTTAAGATAACTGGAGAGACATGGAAACTTTGGAATATTGCAAGAATATTACAGACCGTATTTATAACGAGGATGAGGATGAAGAAGATTGACTATCTGTGAACCACATGGAGAAGAGAATTTCAGGATTTAAAATGTACACTTAATGAAGGTTAAATATAATATTCTGATGATATATATATATATATATATATATATATATATATATATATATATATATAAATGCATGACAATTGTTTATTACATTCTTACCATTTAATACGAGAAAAATTCGTACCAGCACCGGGAATCGAACCCAGGACCTCTCAGCTCTGCGCGCTGAGCGCTCTTTCCAACTGAGCTATGCCGGGACACGATCCACGGCGCCGGCCGAACCTCTCTCGTTCGATTCCCGGTGCCGGTAGGAATTTTTCTCGTATTAAATGGTAATAATACACATTGACTACTTCATAGTAGACGTGTAATATTCAATGAGGTGGGCGAGAACTCATACTTAATGAATATTGGTTTATTACATTCCATGGATTCAATAAAATTAATAGCTTTTTAGTATAAAATGTGGATTATTTATGGGAAATAATGTTATTAGAATTTCCAAATTCCGACATTAATTTTATTGTTAGTTCCAAAATCCGACATATATATTTATTGTTAGTACCAAAATCCGACATATGCAATAGTTAGTTCCAAAACACGACATGTTCATATTTAATAATGTAATAACTCTTACAAAAATACATACTTTTAGTTCAAACATGTAATTTTATCCTCAGCTTTACTATTAAAGACTATTATAAAAATTTCCTGCACATCTCAACACTGGAAATACTACAGATAGTTTTTTGGCTTTTTCTCTAAACCACTTAGAAAGCAAATGTCGGGTTTTGGAACTATACACCTCACGTAATAATCCATAACCTCATAATTTTAATAAGACACCAGCAAAAATTATTGAACCTGAAACTGGAGCCTCTACATGAGCTTTAGGTAATCACAAATGAACCAAAAATATTGATATATTAACCAAAAATGCTATGATTATACACAAATAAAATAATTGGGTAGTGTAAAATAGATCGTCTCTTTTATCTTCCTGTTGGCTCCGGTAAGAATTTTCAGTGGAGAATAGTGTGAGAAAAAAAATGTAAATGTTTTATTTTAAATTTGGTTACTTGAGAATATCGATGAGTGTGGGAGGGAAGGAATATTTTCTGCACAGCTTAAAATTTTCGTCACCAGGTACGTTGCTAGAAGTAATAAGTTCTCCACCGTCCAACAGATGGCAGCAAGATCAGTTTCTATATTAGCGCCTCTAGCATCTGTTACGGGAAACTCAGTAAGTATCGCATCCTATTATTTATTTATTTTATTGGGTTATTTTACGACGCTGTATCAACAGCTAGGTTATTTAGCGTCTGAATGAAATGAAGGTGATAATGCCGGTGAAATGAGTCCGTGGTCCAGCACTGAAAGTTACCCAGCATTTGCTCGTATTGGGTTGAGGGAAAACCCCGGAAAAAACCTCAACCAGGTAACTTGCCCCGACCGGGATTCGAATCCGGGCCACCTGGTTTCGCGGCCAGACGCGCTGACCGTTACTCCACAGGTGTGGACCGCATCCTATTATATATTCATCCATGCCTTAACTCTGCCAGGTAAAATAAAATAAATTATTGTTATTATTATTATTATTATTATTATTATTATTATTATTATTATTATTATTATTATTATTATTAGATTTTTCGGAGTCATATATACTTAATTTAAACATTTTGATATTTTTTTTGTAAAAAGCTGATTTATAAATAAATAGAGAAGTAATGAATTTCTAAAAATGTCTCATTCCCTTGGATTTCAATGAAATGTACCGTAAATCGTAATATTCGTTTCTGGATAATTAAACCCTCTCAATACAGGTTGCATTGCCCCAAAAAATTATAAGATACGACGGACCGAGCATAAGCGAAATATATATTTAATAAGTTTGTACCATCAAGAGTTTAGTATTTATTGTGTTCATAGGGCCTACTCCAATTTTCTTTTTATTGATGAGTAGGACTCTTTTTGTGAACAAAGAGGAAAGTCAGCTCTTGTATCATACACAATTTCTCATTCTTACATCAAATGCAAGAAAAGTTTTATTCTACAAAAACCTCTGCCTAGCTGCGAGACACGTGTGAGATCAATATTTGCTTGAAATTATATAAGACTACGCGATGTGTCAGAGCCTTCTTTAGTTACAAGCCGGGGCCATACGTCGGCAACACTGTAATTATCTGTCACCCGGAGGCTGACCGTACAGTACAGGTGTTTGTGCTAATGCCGATTTCCAATGTAAATTAATGTTATAATATAAGTGTGTGTCGATGGAATTATGTTTGCGGTCGTACCAAACGTTAATTGTTGATGTATTATAAACTAAATGCGTGTTGGTGATAAAAAAACAAGCCAATAAATGAAAATAAAATGGTTGCAGTCTTTGGGAACTTTACGGTTATGGATGACAAAGTAATTGACTATTCTATTAAATATTGTATAACCACATTTTTATATTCTTATTTGTGATTTGTGTGTATCAGAATTCTAGTCAAATTGTTGGGTCTCGCCTGCTATATCAATAAATTTACGCCGTTGGTTTTCAAAGTCATTGTAAACAGCTGTTTTGTGATCCCATAAATGTTGCAGTTTTGTTGAAGATTCGGAATGCCTGCTATACGTCAGAACTATCTATAATTTGTACATGCATATAATCACTTTGTTGGTTTGGTCAATGTTACTTATGTCCCGCCCACTATAGAGACATAGGCCAATTTTACACATATTTAGTATAACTTGTTGCTTCTTTGATAGGTTAGGTTTGGTTAGTTTAGGTTTTTGTTATAGCCTACCTTGCATATACGATTATAGCGCAACATTGGCAGTGATAAAAGTGAAATATTTGTCCAGTGGGCGTTGGATACTCTACATTCACCCACTTGGTATTTACAGGATTTAAAGTCCACTGAGTTTACGCTAATTGATACATACATGTACTTAATAGATAATGTTGCGTTTTGTTACGTATTATGTTGAAGGGATGTGTTTTTATTTTTTCATAGATTGTTTTACTTGGCTTAACTATATTTACATTCTCATATTTTTATTGTAATAGGAATGTCAATAGTTTCTTCTGTTTACATTTTATTTTAGGCCTATTTGCATAATTCACATTCTTAGCTTGTTTTCTGTAGTTATATTTATTTAAAATTATATTTTAAAAAGCTTATAATAAATAATTTAGGATAACAGTATTGTTATGGTGACTGGCCAGGTTCAAACTAAAACTGGCTTCCTGGACATCTGAAATATTTATAGAAAAGCACGACATAATCATATGAAATTAAAATGCATATGATATCCTACACCTTTCATGTCAGAGGTGAAACAACATTAAGCGACAAAACGTTGTCAATTTACTAGCCACATAATGGTTAATTGATTGGAATAGGGTATTGCGAAAGTACGTCATTATTTTATTTATTTTTGGTACAAGTAACATTTCTTTAAGTATTTATTTATTTTCCCTTGCACCATCAATAAAAAAACAAGTATGTTTTTATTTTTTTTTTAATTATAAGTGTAGTTGCTACGACACATAGGCACACAACACTTTCTAGGCATCTGAAATATTTGTAGAAAAACACGATAGATAATCGCAGAAGATAATATTAACATATATCCTAAACCTTTCACAGATGAAACACCATTAAGTCGCAAAACATTGTCAATTTGCTAGCCACAAATTTGTTAACTGAATGGAACTTAAGAATACTGCGTAGGAACTTACGTCTTTATTGCATTATTGATTTTATTATTTTCGGTGCAAGGAATATCTTTCTTATTTATTTATTTACCTTCGTACTATCAATAAAAACATGTTTTTTGTAATTATTTTAAGTGGCAGCCTTTGTATGTAAGTAGCCTACTTACGCCGTATTCTGAAGTATAGCTAATTGATTGCAAATAAAACACTATTTTCGAACCCGTAATAATTTACATCAGTACTCTGAATCTTGATCTTACCTTTGTGCATGAAGTAATATTGAAAAAATACGCGTTACGTATAACGAAAGCAATGAGCAAACACAATATCACTCTAAAATCTCCCGCCTCCACTCTGCGTTGCCAAACCTACCCATGCCCCGGCTTGTAACTAAAGAAGGCTCTGGATGTGTCCATCAAGCGAAAAGAAGCGTAGCGAGCTGTGGCTCCTGTTGTTTCTGATAACAATGTTAACCGTAAGTATCTTATCGTTTCAATAAAAGTGGTGAATTATGATTATGAGTAACCTTCTATTAGTGCCATTCTTTAATTTTTATGTTGCATGCTAAGATATTATTTGTAGTTTTAATAATTGCAGTTTTCAAAAAGTATTTGTGTTAATTCCATTTGCAAATGAATTTTTCTAAGTAATTATTGGATTTTCTTTTTATTTTCGCCACCACCTTTCCTATATTTTACTCCTATTATTTACATGTATCGTCTCTCTTAAAATCATTTGGTGAGCACTGAATTACATGGTTTTATGTTAGGTTAGATCAACTGTAAGGTAATTACATTTGTGACGAAGTCAAAAATAATGTATTTTTCTTTTGCCGAATACATTAATCGGTCTTTAGGTGCTTTGGTTTGGTTGCATTGAGTATAGCTTGTCATTTAATATCTGGGCTGTATTTAGTGAAACTAATAAAACATAGGTCTACAGCTGTTATAAAACGTAAAGTTTTGTGTGTATTTTACTTTTTACTTATTAACATAGGCTTAATATGTAACTCAATTTACAATAATACTAACTTCATCACTGTCATTTCCTACAACATTCGAACCACGCCCCTTTGTTTTGACCAAACAAAACATGGCGGACTAATGTTCAATTGTCTTCAACTCAGAGTCCTGCATAACGGCCCAGCCCATGGGCTGTTTCACCACTGACCGCACTGGGCTACACAGTGTCGCACGGAACTAGCCCGTGACTTCACCCTGCATCACCGCACGGGTCGCGGCGGACTGCTTGTGGAGCGGTTTAGTGCGGTGGACTTGTTTGTATCAAAGCATGAGCCCAAGTTTCCGTTTCTATCAGTTACTTATGAATTGAGCTGGCGCGGGTTTGTGCTTGTATGTACGGTTCGATCAACGATCAGCTAATATTTCAAACGTTTTTGTTTTTAATTTCTGTTTTTCAAGGTGAGTCCAAATCATGGTGCATCGCAAAGAAAATACAGCCTCTGTGAGGACCCTATTGCACTGTCAAAGTTCTTTGACAAAGAATATTATGATAAAATGTTTCATCAAAGATCTTTTATAAAATATAGGATTTGGGTATCTTACACTATATAAAATCTTTTAAAATCTTAGATTTTATCAAACGTAACATAAAATTAGGAACAAATCTATCCTAACACTTGTTCCACAACAATGAACATGTGTTCCGAGGATTTGTTGATACTGATAATTACGCCTTAAGTTTATGATTTGTTTATACTAATATTTACGCATTAAGTTTATAACACCGAGAATAAAGAACAGTATTATGCTTGCTTAGCTATATTTAGTTCAATCAGGACCAACGAGATAGAAAGAGAAGACTATAGAGTGGCCATGTTGTCCTGTACAGCGCTCTTTGCGGTGCCACCGCGAAACACGGCAGATCTGAGCTAAGCGCCCACCTTTGTAAAAATTCGTCTGCTTACAATGTTGTTTAACGGAGGTAAGGAGTACAAAAAAACGAAGAAAAAACATGCGTGTTGTGTGTGCTGCATATAACTGCAATGTCAAAAGGAAAAAGACAACTGATATATCATATTTCATGTAAATTTTATGAAGTTCAGTCCATAGTTTTGTTAATTAGCAGCAAATTTTTTTCATGCATAAATGTGTAACAACGCCCGGCATAAACAAAATAAATGGTTCACTGGTAATGTGCTTAAACTAAATACGGATAAAACCAATACAATTCCGTTTCAGACCCAGTGAAAAACAAATAGCAATACAATATTAAAGCTGTATTTCGTCACCGGCATCCTTTATTTCTGCTCCTTCTGTCCTTGCTGCTTATACAAGAAGACGATGAGCTGTAGCTTATAAGAAGTAGGCCTATTTCGAAGACAAACGATTAATCAAATAAATGGTTTACTAGTAATAAAGTTAAACTAAATACGGATAAAACCGCTACAATTCCCTTTCAAACCTAGTAATAGCAATCAAATATTAAAATTGTATTTCGACACTCGCATCCAAAATAAAGCAAAACTCTGGGGTAGGTCATATTGTTGTTAGTATTTTGACTGGAAGGACATGAAAGAACATAATTGAGCACCCACGTGCAATAATGGGGTAAGTATGAATATATTTCGTAATTACTTATCCCATTATTGTACGTGGGTGCTCAATTATACACTGATAATTATCTGTGGTGCCTCAGCCCTTGAAACGCTCAGACAGACCAGCCGGCTGTTGGCCTCACGTTCACATTTCGATAATAATTATACTTTACTGTAACAAAAAAACTGAAAGCGTGTTTTGTCATGTTTCACCCACGTTACAAGCTTGGAGGTAAAGGGCCTACTTTCATTCTATATCGTATGGTATAGTAAATAGTTTGCAACGTGTAGAGAATGGGAAAACAATTTAATAAAATCATCCGAATCATACTCGTTCATTTTATAGGCAATCTTGCAGGTCGCATTTAAAAGATCCTAGGAATATTAACATTTTCTTCAGTATATTTGCTAGGACTTCTTGTCATACTACATGACAATTTTGCTTAGGTTATTCTTTTAAGCATTCCTTCTAGGAATAAGCTCAAGTGTTTTAAATTTAGCGTGCATAAGTTTAGATTAAGTTCCTAGCACGTATTTGACGAAATACTAGGTTTTTCCACTTCAGTTTAACTGATTTATGCAAACGAAATGAAGACGGCTTACGATTCTAATGTCAGTTATCACCACGCCCTCTTTGTTTTGGGCGCATAAGTTCATTACCGACGGACGTTCAATTTTCTTCAAACATGGCGGCGCAATGACCACTCTATATCTCTCTCTTTCTAACTCGTTGATCAGGACGAATAGAAGAAATAGTGTACGCACCCTGTGAGTTTACACGGATCCGCCTCAACGCGGCGCTGCTACTGCTATGAGCGTGACTCGGAAGGAATTCACAGTACTTGTTACACTGAATGTAGTCCTTTTTAAAGGCAAATTTCTTCCATTTAACTCGGCTATTCGTAACTTAAGAAATACCATTATAGTCCCTTATTCACAATCAATAGTCTTCTATCAGGTAATACTATTATGAACGTTCGTAACAGAAAATACAATGAGATCTGAAACGTTGTGAACGCAATTATAAGTTCAGTATTTTAATAATCTTTCCGTAACAAGTTGTGAATTCAGGGACAGAAAAACCTACAAAATGTTAGCAGATAAAGAGTTGAGTGATATTTTAAGTGCCTATAAATGAATTAAATACTCACCATGATTAGTTGCCTGCTACCTTTGAGAGTTTCCGAGATGACTTGACGGATTTGCGAGCTCGTAATTATCTTCGGATTTTCTTCATTCTGAAGAAGAATCGGCACTTTAAGTAGTGGTTGACAAATTTAGGAATAATATCTATGGTGTGTTCTCTGCAACAACCTGCTACCGAAAACTGGATCGAAAGAGCGTCAATAGTGTCGAGATAGAAGATGACATCACACTTGCTGAGCTAATCTTTTCTTAATTTTCAATTCTGTTTGAATAAATACGTCATACACAGCTTGGGAGGTATGGGTTAAAAAACTGACGTTCCTACCTGATCGGTAGTCTTTGATTTGGGTGAAAGCTGCACAATGTTTATTCCTATTATATTCCTGTCGAAGCGCACAGAAGGTACACGCAATAAACTTAGATGCATGATTTACTACATAACAGGCCACATAATACATTAAAACATCTGTCAATCAATGTAGCACATAATACATTAAAACATCTGTCAATCAATGTAGCAGGAGTGTATTCACTAACTCGGGCACAGCACTTTCCCAGTCTTGATCATGTATTTTTTAATGAATAACATTATTTTCTTGTATACAAGTTTCTACAGACTTATTAAATGTCTTGTTGCGTTATTTCACATTGCGCGCTAATGTTCACAAACGATGTGAATAGTTCATCAGAGTTTCCAGCAATGTTAAGGATCTGCTTCGTAGTAAATGCATATGGAGGAAATCTATCGTCGAAGGATGGTCATCTGAACTGAGTGAAGACAAAATTCCGAATTGACGTTCCAAGGGGTCTTGGGCCAGTTTCCCTGTTAGGATATATTTGTACCCTTTGCTCCAGAGCCATTAGCTCATTTCTAATGTACTCTGCAAGGATACTACTCCACTCCATATAAAGCTACTTTCCTCTATAAAACATTATTTACTTGGAGCTAATTTAAGTAGGCCTACCATGCATTAGCATATTATCACAGCTGTTGTATGAAATAAATGTCACATGCATGAATTAGTTATATAATAGAACTCAGTCCTAGTGTACAGAACATCTTGTCTATTGATTCATTATTATTATTATTATTATTATTATTATTATTATTATTATTAATTTCATTAAATGCTGTTTTAAAACTATTTTATGTAAAGTCGTGTTGTACCGGTAATTTAAGCTATATGGTGACATCTGCTCTTTATGTAATAGTTTCTTTTAGTTGGTTATTTAATGACGGTGTATCAACTACTAGATTATTTAACATCGATGGTATTGATGACAGCGAGATGTTATTTGGCGAGACGAGGCCAAGGATTGGCCATAGATTACCTGACATTCGCAAAACGGTTGGGGATATCGGAAAAAAAAACAACCAGGTAATCAGCTCCAGTGGGAATCGAACCCGCGCCCGAGCGTAACTCCGAATCGGCAGGCATTAGTCAACAAAACTACGCCGGCAATTCTTTATGTATATTCTATGGTCAGTTTAACGAGTTTAAAATGTGATTCTCGGAGGAATCTGGTGATCCATTTTCTAAAATATGTTCCTACAGCTGTTGTAGAAAGATTGTACAAATGTTCTACTATTAGATCACATTGTTTTTCACGGGATGTAAGGGAGATCCTTGGGTGGTAATATATCATTATTCTCTGTCAACATCTGTATAATTGTTCTTTCTCTTAAGCGGCATATTCCTATAATCTCAGATGATAGTATGACAAGACTCCTATTATCTTTTATTTAAAAAAAAGAAGATTTTGTTTACTGCTGGTAGGTACGTATTATAATTTGAGTCTTTAGCATATTTTCTTAATGATTTAACAACAAAGCCAGCAATGCATACAATCACATCTTCACAATATTGTCATTGAGAATCAGTGGCGGTTCCTGCATATTTCTTAAGAGGAGGAAAGAAGTTAACAGCGCAAAACGACACATTCTTGAGAGAAACAAGCTACAAATTAGCCTACATGCATACATGTAGGACCAGGTAGTGTTATGGTTGGCCTTCCCTTTTGTATAGCAATAATCTGTTCTTGTAAACTGAGTTTACTAAATTGTCCAAAATATAATATGTTTTCAATTCCATTCATTGATGAATAATTGCACAAATTAACAATTACAAGGAAATTCACAACCTGGCAGCATTTTTCACGCACACTACAGCATCACACGTGTTGGAAGAGACCAGCTACTAACACGTAACCGGAACCGTTTTACGGAAATGGGAATGAGAAATAATCTGTTAGGAAAGCGAGAACACTTCACCCACCCACGTGGTCTGTGTTGCCACATGCACATTTTACAAGTTCAGTATCAAATGCTTTTGAAGAACATCAGTTCTTGTAAAGTCATATTACCATTATTGTTCAAAGCTGCCGGTGGCCGATTAATTTTTTTATGTTAAAAATGATGTAGTTTGCAGTACCTGCAATTTCAAATATATTTGTAAAAAACTGACAACTTGGCTGTTGTCCTGTCTAGTAGACAATGAATGGAAGTGAATTTCAGAGGCCAAAAAGATCTGCAATACTAACTCAGAACTACTTCCTCTTTGTTTTATATAAATCCAACTTCAACTTTCAGATATCCTCGAAAGTTTCAAACCATAAATATAGCTTATATAAAGTGCAATGAATATATTTTTATTTATAATTTAAAAAAAAGTTTATATGGTGTCTTTCATAGCTTTGCGCTAAAACTGTTTTTATTGTGTCTTCTCCTAGATGACGTGTTATAGTCTGGTTGAATGCAGCATCGTTAGATGGCAGCGGTAGCGACCTTGCTGCAAGACCAGTCGGTTTCTTATTTTTTATGTTTAATATTGGTCGACCAGCAAACTTGCTATACAGACCACTGTTAAATTATGGAATATCACATGCAGAATATCATGCTCAGGTTGGCTCTAAAGGCTCCTCTAATTAATTTAAATTAATTGAACATTTTTGTGAATTATGTGAACAAAAATATGACGATTTTCTGTGTTAAATTATGAAGAGTCGTCAGTATCACTAAGAAGGATTTTTTATTAGGTTATTTTACGACGCTGTATCAACATCTAGGTTATTTAGCGTCTGAATGATATGAAGGTGATAATGCCGGTGAAATGAGTCCGGGGCCAACACCGAAAGTTACCCAGCATTTGCTCGTATTGGGTTGAGGGAAAACCCCGGAAAAAACCTCAACCAGGTAACTTGCCCCAACCGGGATTCGAACCCGGGCCACCTGGTTTCGCAGCCAGACGCGCTGACCGTTACTCCACAGGTGTGGACGCTAAGAAGGATGTCTTCAGGGAGTTTCCTTTTAAGTCGAGATGGCTGACAAGATCTTGCTCCAATGTTATATGTCACAGCTCCAGGAACACCAGGAAGTTTGTTGAAGAAAGATTTTGACATTGAATGGATGTACTATTCTAGTGGAAGAATTCCCAATTCTTGATGCAGTTGTTGATTTCTTACAAACCAGGGGGCATTTGTTGCAGTACGCAGGAACTTGTTCTGGAGAACTTGTAGGTGATGCATGTGTGTCTTATTTGCAGTCCCCCACACTGGCGCTGCATAAGTTAAAAGAGGTCGTACAAGCGAGGTGTAGAGTAGCATTGAACAGTCCAATCCAATTTGTGAACTCTATTAACCAAAGGGCATAATTTTCGAATTCTAGAAGAGGTTAGTGTAACAATGCGAGTTATACGGGCATTCCATGTGAGTTTCGTGTCCAATAATATTCCCAAATATTTTACAGCTTCTTGACTAGGACTAGAGAGCCATGTAACTTGTTCATTTAGAAGAACCAAAGGAGGTGGATTATGAATAGGCCTTAAAGAGAAGATTTTAGCTTCTGTCTTGGTAATGTTGAGTAGTAATCTCCAGTCAGAGAACCATTTAGACAGCTCCTGTAAGGATGTCTGAAGAGTGCTTATTGCAGTATTTAGGTTACTATGAGAATAAAAGAGAACTGTATCGTCAGCATACATAGCTATGTGTGACGGTTGTAAACATGGAATGTCATATGTGAAGATATTGAAGAGAAGTGGTGACAGTATAGATCCTTGTGCTACTCCGGTTAAAACTGGACGAAGCGTTGATTTAATGCCATCTATACGTACTGAGAACTGACGCTCAGATAAAAAACTTTTCACGATGCGTGTGAGATAGTCAGGAAAACCAATTCTATATAATTTTAGCATTAAACCATCATGGCAAACAGTATCAAATGCTTGGGCAATATCCAGAAACACAGTGGCAGTATACTGTTTTTCTTCAAAGCCTTTTATAATGGATTCAGTGACTCTTTGCAGTTGGTGTGTTGTAGAATGTTTTGGACGAAAGCCAAACTGAAAATCTGGTATTATCTTGTTTTGGAACGTAAATTTACAATTGTGATTATGAATAACCTTCTCAAACAATTTCGATAGCGTGGGCAGTAAGCTAATAGGTCGATAACTTGATGGCAAGTGCTTAGGTTTGTTAGGCTTATGAAAAACAATGATTTCAGCAAGCTTCCAGGCTCGAGGAAAGTACCCAATTAAAAGGGCAGCATTGAAAATTATCGTCAAGTAAGTAAGAGCTTTGTTGGTGAGCTTCTTTAGTACAATGTTGGGTATGAGATCATGGCCTGGAGATTTTTTTATTTGGAAGCCTTTGAATGAAGTGAGACAATTCTTGTGGAGTAGTATAAGAAATTTTCTCTGGCACTGTCGGTTTATTAATATTTTCTATAAGTTCTTTTTCTAATACAGAGGTAGTCTGTTCATTTTTATTTTCGTTTGGGGTGAATACATGTTGATAATGAGATGCAAGCAAGTTACATTTCGACTCTGTGTCTGTGGCTATTTGAGAGTCTAACCGAAGTGTCGGGATGACTGTTGGCTCGCGTAGAATACGCTTTGTAGCGTACCGAAGAGTAGTATCAGCTTCAGATAGAGATGATAAGTAAGACTGATATGACTGCAGGCGATGTTGTTCAAGATTTGTCTTGACTAATCGCATGAGATAATTCAGCTTCTTCCGTTGCCATGGTTGCCTTTCTCGTTGCCGTTGTCTACGAATACGATGTTTTTCTTTAATTAATTGGAGTATGGATGATGGTAAGTAGTAGGGCGTTAATGGCCGCTTGGAGCACATTGTAGAATAATTTACACATGAGCATATTGTGTCCGTAAAATGTTGAACATCATTGTCAAAATCTGTTGCTGTTAGTGGATGATATTCTGTGACTAACATTGAGTCTGAAATTTATCCCAATCAACAAAACCATTAATAAGGCGTTGCACTTTAGGTGTTACATTAGGAGACAATTGGAAAGTAATCAATACTGGACAATTATCTGAAACAAGTGCTGTTAATGATGCAATATAAGTTGGTAAATGCATATTCTTTTGAATTCCGACGTCAAGGATATCGGGAAGATTGGCGGGATTATATGGATAGTGTGTTGGTTCAGTTGGTGCGAGAATATGGAGACCAAGGTTGTTAATGCAGTTGTAAAGACGATGTCCATTTGGGTTCGATACTCTGCATCCCCATGATGTGTGTTTACAGTTTAGATCTCCCACAAGAAGTGTTGAACCGACTGAGGGGAAAAAAAAGAGCAAGGTATGCAGTATTTATTAGATATTTTGGGGGCTTATAAGTACAAAATAAAACAAAATCATGGTTATTTTGATACTTAATTTTGATTCCGACTGTTTCTATATCAGACGTATAAGGAAGAAGGACTTGATGATGTGTAATATTTCGCTTAATTAAAATGGCAACACCACCAGATGCAGTTGAAGCATTCCTATCATATCTATATATTTTAAATCCTGGAACAGTGAAGACTTCGTTTGGAAGAAGGTGAGTTTCTGTGATGCAGGCTATCATAATATTATGTGTTGACAGAAAGGCAATCAGAGAAGATCGTTTCATTCTAATACCATCAGCATTCCAATTGATTATAGTGAGTTGATGAATAGAAATTTTATTATTTGCTGCCATTCTGGAAGTAAGATGACAGAGAAGAGATAAAGTAATCTTTAATTTCTGACAAGAATGGAGTCAATAAAGTGATAATGTGCGGAAATAACCTTAGAGAGTAGATCGGTTAAGAGAGGTGAAGTGGAAGATTCTGGAGCAGGTTGACATATAGGGCGACGGTGACTCTGATCAAAGGATCCTTTCGCTGCATTTGCATACGTCTTAGATCGAGAATTTGCTTGAAATTTTTACGTAGATGGTTGAGACATTGAAGGATCTACTTGATGTTGAGAATCTTCTGTGCGTTGAAGTAATGGTTGCGAAGATTCTGGGACATGAGTCCGTTTTTCTTGTCTTAACTGAACACCACGTGAGAGTTTTTCCTTCAATTGTAATTAGTGTTCACAGCCTCTGTAGTTAGCTGGATGTTGTTGTTGACAGTTCACGCACTTAGGCGGTATTGTTTTAGGATTTGGGCATTGAGAGAAATGATGAGCCTCTAGACGTCGTACGCAGCGTGGTTCGAGTTGGCAGTAGTTCTTAGTATGACCAAAATTTTGGCACCTTGTACACTGAGGAATCTCTTTGGATTGGCGTCTGATTTCGACTTTAACTACACTGTAAAATAGGCGACTGAGATTTAGTATTGATTTACCTTGGTCATTGTTGTCTAGTTCTATTGCACAAAGTGGAGTGGGCTGTTTGTTCTTTCCTAGGAGTCTCGTTACTTTATGAACTGGATAGTTAAGTTCTTCAAGGGCGACTTTTATCTCTTGATCACTGAGAGAGTAGGGTACATTTCGAATAACAGCAGAAAATTTCTTTTCAGAGGGATTTTTATAAGTATAGTATTGCTGACGAATTGAGTCAAAGTAAGTAGTAAGTGATCGAAAATCCTGGGATGTTACTTTTATGATTGAACCTTTCATCTCTGTATGAAATTCTGATTGTACATAATTCTGTATGCTTTGTAATAAGAGCTGATAGTTCTCTATGTTCTTTAAGCAGATAGGTGGAATTTTTTCCTTTTGAAATGTAGAAGCAGCAGAAGGTTCCTCCATGCTGTCTTCCGTAGCTAAAGGCTGAAATCTGTTTTGAGTTGGAATGTTGGTGTAATACGTCATATTCGGTGCTATTTCTGTATTTGAGCTTGTTCCCGGCCGCTTATTAATTTGCATATTAGAAGGGGTTGCATTCAGATTAGGTACTGAAGAGGCATTCTTGTTCGCAGTATTTAAAATAGTAACATTTTTACTTCCAAGAGGAGTCAACTTAACATGCTTAGCAGAAAGAGTTTTCAGTGATTTTTAGGTAGCTGCATAAATATTGTTTTTTATCTTCTTTTTTTGTAACTAGGCACCAAGGAAATGTTTACAGAACCTGTGTCATTTCCACAATTATTAATATTTATATCGCTACTCACAGTTTCCATTTGATCAACCATAGTATGAAAATCATATTCAAATGTGCTAGGATCTAAACCAGAAGAACCGGATTCATTTCCAGAAGAACCACTAATTTGAACTGTGTCCATGCTTGAAGAAAGTTTTTCACGCACTCGCACCAATGAATAATAATGTTAATTTGAAAACTAATTAAACCATTATTTTAAGTAATTAAACAACACTATAACAAAATAAACAACAATTAACACTAATATCAGTCGGTTTCTATTTCCCGCCCATGCGCTGATTTAGAGGAGGATCTCCTCCCTATCCGTTCATTTACTTGCTTTAAAACTCTGCTTCTTTCTCTGGTCGCTAGCGCGCTGTTGTCTATGTGTGTTAACTGCAGTAAAGGAGGAATGGATAGGCTTTCTTCCACACAAACTATCTCGAATCCTTCTCACAGTTTTCTAGCAGCACATGAGTGCGCGTGGTTTAAAACTCGATCAACCGAGGTTTTCTTATAGCTGTGAAATTAAAAATTTCGAATCTTCCTCGAATTTCGAGGCATATATTTCATTTGGTATTTACTTTCAAAAGAAGAAAAATGTGAGCAGGACGCTCCTCCCTTCCCTCCCCCGAGGAACCGCCACTGGTTTGGATAATAACGTTGGGTATATAGGCATCTTTTAGCGGACATTTCCCTCTTTGTAATGTAGCTTAAATAAGTTATTTATGTATTTTCTAACGTATATAAAATAACATCAGTAAAAATATTCCATGCATTCGGTCAATGGAAATAGAAATAAACTAATACTGTAAGTCTATTTATGAGCAATATAAAGCGTTTATATTTAAAACAATACTCAGTTACAATATTTAGATTTACTTCTGTTATTTTATATTGTACGTCAGAAAATACGTAAATGAGTTTATTTATATCACAGTGAAGGGAGATGTCCGTTAAGAAAACGCCTATATGTACCCAATGGTATTTTCCAAATTCCAAATGCTTTATAGAAACCAACGAGTTAGAAAGACACAGATATATTGTAGAAAGATAAACTTTCTAACTCGTTGATAGAAACAATCATTAGTGATCCCCAAACATGGCGTCGCGCGAACCTGAGCGAGAGGTTTCAAATTTGTACACAACACCAGCGCCAATTGTGTGTCTAGTTATATAAATACAACTTCTTTGCACCCAACGCAGGTAACTGGCATAGCTCAGCCGGCTGAGACGCTTGCCTGCTTATCCGGAGTTGGGCTCGGGCATAGGTTTGATTCCCGCTTGGACTGATTGCCTGGTTGGTTTTTTTTTCCAAGGTTTTCCCCTACCGTAAGACTAATGTCAGGTAATCAATGGGGAATCCTCGGACTCATCTCGCCAAATACCATCCTGCTATCAATGTCATCGACGCTAAATAACCGTGTATTTGATACAGCGTCGTTAAATACCAACTAAAAACTTCACCCACCGCTTCTCGTAGCTCAGCATGACACTGACGAGCATTTCTGCCACGGAGAATTGCAATTTTCACGTATCACTGCTGTTAAACTTTTCTTACGTTTGAGTGCTGTCATTTAGCATTTCTCACCGCTGTGGACTAACGGTTAAAATTCCTGGCCGAGAACCGAGCGGGCCCGAGTTCAAATTCTGGTTGGGACAAGTTACCTGGTTTAGGCTTTTTTTTAGGGTTTTCTCTCAACCCAATAAGAGCAAACATATGAATAACATTTGGCTCTGGACCTGGAGTCATTTCGCTGGCATTATCACCTTCATCTCATTCAGATGCTAATGTTGTTTAGTCAACTGTCCGAAGACAGATCTAAACCTCACAATTGATACCAACAAGGCAGCACTTATGAGACAACTAGGCCAGGAGATAATGGGTTAGAGTGGCCAGTTCCTTTCCCCCTTCATTGCATACATCGGCGGTTAGCTACATGTTACACTAATCAGACTTCAGATGCATATAAACAATTGTTCTTCCTCTGACGCATCGCGACCTTACAATGACAAGGTTCTATGTGACAAAATTCGTGAAAGTCATGTTTTTACACTACAGGGTTATATTTGACGCGTTCTGTTAAAAAAAATAAGCATCTTAATGCAATAGGAGAGAAAATATGGGATCTACGAAAGTGACAAAGTGCTATCTGCAGACCTTATATTCACACGTTAACAAGAAACGGTTCTACCTGCAAATGTGGAGTAGATAGAACCCTGTATAGCTCCATGTGTTTTCCCACCAAGCAGATACACTCCTAAATGGTACTTCCTTGCTGCATGTGAGCGGACGGCAGTTGCTAGTTGTACATTAGCCAGAGGGCGAATAGAGACATGGCTTACAATTTTTTCATTGAATCACATCAGCACAAACACTATTGCAGCATTCGAAACCTTATTATTCATTGATATTTTTTACGACGCTTTATCAACATCTAGGTTATTTAGCGTCTGAATGAGGTGAAGGTGATAATGCCGGTGAAATGAGTCCGGGGTCCAAAACCGAAAGTTACCTAGCATTTGCTCATATTGGGTTGAGGGAAAACCCCGGAAAAAACCTCAACCAGGTAACTTGCCCCAACCGGCAATCGAACCCGGGCCACCTGGTTTCGCGGCCAGACGCGCTAGCCGTTACTCCACAGGTGTGGACTATTCATTGTGAAGAGATATTGTACTTTGGCGGAAATAAGTTTGGAATACAATTAAGATCGGATTAATAAACTGTTAAGTAGTGTTCCGAAGGAAAGGCACCAAACAAGGCATGCTTATGTCAGAAAACTAGGAAAATATGTACCATATAAGAAAATAACACGACGGACTTCTTGACCACTTACAAATTCAAGTACAGCACTAATCTTTCTGCTTCTGAAAGAAATTCACTTCTGGTTCTTATTATTCTTAAATCTGTCGTTCCTCTACAAGTAAATAGTAATTATCTTTATATTTAAGTTGTTGACAACATAGCTGTCAAATTATGTGTTCACATTTAAATACAACAAAAATTCATTATTTGTACTGTGATTTGTGTAAATCTAAAAGTTCCACAACAGCTATGCAGAGCATGTATAGGGGTATCTTTGTTACGGAGTAATTACAATTTAGAGACTTTCACAAACCGAAGAGTGATCGTTACGACGTATACGAAGCATACCCTCCTGACTCCTGAGAGTATAGTATAGGCCTACTTTTTTAAAGTGTAGAATTATATTGAAGTTTAAAATTAAAACAACAAATGTCTCAGGACTCAGGAGGTTATAAGATTTCGGAAAGTCAAGACATCACAACCGAAGCACAGAAAATAGAATTTGAAGAGCATTAAGTATACAGAGAAATAATTTATTACAGTTGTTGAACACTTTTTATAAGGCAAACTTCCATACAGGTTCCCCCACCCCTAACCCCACTTCCGGTACCGCAGATGTACACTAGTCTAAGGTTGTTCAATGTGAGCACTTCCCGATTTTCAGTCAGAGCCGAGACACCGACATGAACACATCATACAACAAGCTTTTGCACTTAAGTTACTTCCACAATTTTCTTTCCAAATATAGAAATTACAAAAAGTATTAACTTACAACGTCCCAATATTTAACGTGTTCACAATATGCCTGGCTATTTCTGAAACTCGAGGAGTGACAACATGAAGTTTGTTAAAACTCAACATTGTAAGCTGATACCAGATAACATCACTGCACTCCAACAGCTAACGACTGAAACCACACTACGTAAAGCACCACATACGCCGGGATTAATTGTTTTCAACGTGTTTTATTAAAATGTAAATAAGTGATTGACATTACGACATTTATTTGTCAATTTTATCGAGCATCATCTGTCAGTATGTCAAAGCTCATTGTTTATATTCTGTTTTAGTTGTTCTGATCAGAGTTAATTATCTTAACGTGGTATTATAATGCAATTAAGTGATTGACATTAATGACAGTCATTTTGAATCTATCAAGCATTATCTGCTATTGCCAAAGCTTATGTTTTATATATCTGTTTTAATTGTTTCATTTAGTATCTGCTTAATTCATCACGAAGGGACAGTGTGTAATTAACAACGGTGTGAACATTGTAATTCATAAGGTCATTTGAATAGTATATAACGGTTATGTTTTACCATTATGGCATTATTAAGTGTGTTTTAAGACTATCTTTTAACATCTGAAGATGGCATATATATGTGCCGAAAACATTCATGATCAATAAATTGTAATATATCAATACAATATTAATAGATAAGCATAGACGGTCCCATTCAATCATAACCTATTGTACTTTGCTTATCGGTCAAAACTTCAACAAAATGAAATTATTCTTCATAAAGATTAGCAGTCATTGAACCATAGTAGTCAGCAGGGGCATTTTCCATCTTCTGATGTGTCACTAAAAGCGCTCCATCTACAAATCCAGACCGTCATTCAAAGTGCACAATGACTATTTTTTGTCCTTCCTAACTATACTTAGGAACGTCTATGTTGGCAGAGCTACCTGATGTCTTGGGAAGGGTCACGGAGAGTGAGTTGAACTAATCCCATGACACAGACACTTGTATAACAGCATTTCCTCTTTCTTTCCTCCCGCTCCCTCACCAGTACATCTGGAAAGGTTGTCAGTGGTGAATGTTATTACAACTGTGTGTTAACGACATTTTTCGGTGTAGTTTGAGAAGGTGCCTATAATCATTTTATAATTAAATTGTTAGAAGTGTTGTGCTTTATATTAGGCCTACTTGTCCTAGTATTTGTGATTCTTGGTGTAGGAACAAGAGGAAAGCCACTGCAGTCTGACGCCAGGGAAATAGTGTGCAATGTACATAAGTTTTTCGTAGAGGAGTATGATGCCTTGAAAGTCGGAAATCCTACAATAAGCGTAGTCGAAGTAGCGAAGCGAACTGCTGCTGCGTGTGGAGTATCTGAACGCACTGTTTACAGTATCCTAAACCGTCTTTGATCCTAAATGAAAAGAGAGAAGCAGATGAATCAGGAAGAAAAGTGTTAACTTCGGACAAAAATCGGCCGCAAAGAACTCCTTGTATAAGGCTGATTTCATTCCGAATGTGGAAGATATTCGTGATGCTCTCGATAATTCTGAGTTATTTTCTGGCAGCAAATGGTGGATGCGGGAATTACTAAAACAAACTTGATTTCCTTTACGCTAAGAATAACTTCGGACGGAAGCTTCTGCTAGAGAAACCCGACATAATTGCTAAGCTATTCCATTTCTTAAGGAGGATGCGCGACTTAAAAATAACCGGCCGCCCTATCATTTACCTAGAGGAAACTTGGATAAACATTAATCACACGAAGAGCAAAATTTGAGTTTGTGACGATGGTGACATTCCTCTGAACGTGCCCTTAGGAAAAGGGGGACGATTTATTATTGTGCATGCTGGATCTTCCTCTGGATTTATACCAGGAGTCTATCACAGTTTTAAGTAAAAATCTACCAACGATCCCCATGAGAAAATGAACGCCGTTAATTTCAAACATTGGTTCGAAAACAAACTCCTTCCGAACATTCCACAAAACAGCATCATAGTAATGGACAACGCCTCTTACCATTCTGTACAGTTAAATAAAGCTTCTACTTCTGCATCTTCTAATTCAGACATGCAGTCTTGGTTACGTCAGAACAATATAGAGTAAAACCCAAAAGCGACAAAAATCGTGCTGTACTACAAAATAAAATATAAAAAGGGGAAAATGGTAAGGTATGAACTGGATACATTACCTCAAAGTGAACCACACCGGCATAGGGTAGTAGTACGATTGCTACCATACCACTGCAATTTTAGTGTCATTGAGTTCATCTGGGCACAAGTGAAAAATTATGTCGCTAAACATAATGTATCTTTAAAATCCAGTGAAGTTATATAATTAGTTGAAGAAGCGTTGTCCAAGATCACGTCAGAGAATTGTAAAAATGCATGTGAACATGTTAAACGGGAAGAGAATTTTTATTGGGAAAGGGATGGAATGATTGACAATGCGGTGGATCGTTTCGTAATAAGTTTGGACTCTGATAGTGACAACATGGAAGTAGAAGTACAAGAATCCGCCACTGCATATACAAATAGTTTCATGGAGGGTGTCTGTCTCTTGCCAGCATGCCCCCCGCAGAAGTCCGGTCAGCCACGGAGTGAGTGAGAGATAAGAACTATCTCTTTCTCTGTCTAAATTTCTCTGCCAACTAAAGAATTCTATATTATTGGAACCAACACCGCACAATTATGAGATGGTTATGAGTACCGTTTGTTCAGGTCTTCATTTTACATGTATTACTGTCATCCCAGGTTTCATGTATATATCGTTGTAACCATTAAGCCTAAATTGTTCAATTTGTTGAAGATAATTATATCTCCGACAAACAATTCATCACTTTCTGCCCTCTGTACCTTTCTAGTAGCAGTCTTGCAGGTAAAACCCATGCTATTAAGTAATCGACTAACTGTACTAACGCCATACGGAAATTCATAGCCGGTACCAGCTGTCTTCTCCCGCATTTTGTGGGTAAGGAGGCTTGCAGGATGTCTCGCCTTTTTTATGTAGCGGGTGTATTGTTCGACGAAGCAGATTTCGAGTGAAGTCATCTATTAAATCAAACGGTTCTTTGTTTCTACTCTCGCGCTTCTTCGTCGGTGTTCTATACTGCTTGACATCTCTCTGTGATATTGTTTTTACAGTAGTGAGACTCATACCAGTTGCATCCGATGTTAAATGATTAACATTTCTGCTATATAGCACATCATTCCTTTGAATAATTCTTCGAATAAAGTTTTTCACACTCTGTGTCCTTCATTTTGCCCCCTCCTATAACTACATCTTTCTTCTTGGTCGGTGTTCTATGATTTTTCTGAGGTGATGAAGGTCCAGGATGACGATCCTGTTCAGAACTTAACCAAGGCCGGAAAAAATAGACATATTCCTTGAAAAAAACACACACAAAACTATTTGCACTTTACACGGTCTCTACACAACCACTACCAGTAGCTTTTTTTTTAAGACGGTTATTTAACGACGCTCTATCAACTACGAGGTCTACCAGTAGCAGACTGAAAGTAATACACAGCATTCAACCTGTCAATATTGCATTTCTCTACCGCTAATGCATTGTTTCTTAAATGACCTAGTGGGAAAAGGGTAGGATTATGGTTCCCTTCTACAATGGGAAGGGCAATGGTCATTATAACGTGATGTCGACTATAAGCACAGTAAGCCTCAGGCAGCAGTGTAAGCCTTCGGGTCCCTCCTCCGTACAAAAAGAAAAAAACCCTCGTATTAATTTGCAGAATTATGCTTTCGTCACACCTAATGCTAGAGATAGGCAGTAGCCTATACCCCTCTGACGTGGGGGGCGCTGCTCCTCTTGCTCCTTCCATATCTCTGCCTCTTTGAGGTCTCTAATAATGTGACTTTAAAGATAGGAAATTGCGTTATTGCAATATTAACGAATTAAAGTTAATATGTCCTATGTAATTTCCGTTTTAATGTTTTAAATGTAAAATAAATATTTATTTGAACTTGTGTAGTTTCTCTATTTTGATGCGTTGTTGCGTCATTTTTGGAGGGGAATCCGAAGGTAGGCCTATTTACCAATACAGCAACTTTAAGTTAATTTATGGTTGTTAAATATTATTTATATTGGTAAGGAATTCGCTCAATTCAGTGTTTTGTGAAAAAGGTTCGCGAGTCGAAAATTTTTGGGAATTAAGTGCCTTAACTAATAAAAAAAAGTATGAGTTTCTTAGAGCCATCTCTCGGGACTGTGCTGAACAACCCATCTCGGGTTATATGTTGTTAACCTTGGAGGATTGGAGATGGCGCCATGCTACTGACTGAAGCCAATTTTAATAGTGTTTTGCGATGAATGGTGTTGTTGTGATGTGTTGTGTGTTTTTGTGATGTTTTGTCTGATCATATAACGTCTTTTGTTGCTTGTTATTATGTGGAAAATGGAATTTGCGAGATTACCAACGGGTTAAAGTAAGTTTATGGTGATTAGTTTATAAAATTTACCTTGAAAGGACTTGTGAAAGAACGTATGGGATTACGTTTGTGGATCTTGCCGCGGTATTCTTGAAATTTTTTTACTTTTGAAAAAGAAAATTACGAGAGTGGATGAGAGTTTGTGTGGTTGAACTGTAAAGAGCATACTGAATTATACGATTTTGAGTAGTTGCTACTATTTTAACCTTCGATTTAAGGTCATGCTGAGTGACAATTTGGACTATATACAATACCATTCTTCATCTCTCTCTAAAACGTAAAATGTCCGAATACTCATATTTTTATTTAACCGTTTTCTGATTTGCTATAGTGAATCAAATTCATAGCATGTGTATTTCGATATCAGTGTACAATTTATTAGTAACCTTAAATCACCATTATTACGTGTAAGCCCATAGTGTGTTTAATTCAAGTAGTAAGCTTATTGGTGTTTACTGTTTTAAGTTGTGTTAGGTTGTGAAAAAGACATTAATTGTATTTAAGTTGATAATGGTTTCAGACTTTTTTTTTCTAGGGAAGGAAGAGTGAATGCAGGTAATAAACCATAGTAGGCTTATAATTTTAACAGGGTATTGTTTTATACGTGTATATAATAGTAATGCCAGTACATGTTAATAGTAATGATAATATACATTTTGTATTACTGGTGACAGTGATGTAATGATTCCCACCTTTCATTCGGGAGGTCCGGATTTCGATCCTAAAGGCTGGCAAATTTCAATGGCCACTACCCGACTCCTTTCCAATCCTCATTAGGCCAACCCCTTCATTATCACTTCTCATCTGTCGTCCTGTCATTTCTCTGTGATAAACCTGCCACCTGTTGGACGGAGTAGCGCACTCGCCAAAGCTGCGACCAGTGGGTATGATGATAAACCACTGTAATGTGGAAAACGTCGGCAAAAAAAAAAAAAATACTTTTTTTTTTCACACACCTGATTGAATAAGTACACCATTTTGTTACTTTAGTCAGACTACGTATCCGATCTGTGTCTCTGAATGAAATGAGAATCAAACCGAAAGTCCACCTATCACGATAATTATTCATCCCTCCCCTGGTTTCCTCCCACTCCCCCACTACTCAAAATATTGAGACTACTTGCAGCACAGTTTTAGTTACAGACCAATGTTGTCAAACTCAAAATGAATAGTTTATTGTAGCTAATGCAGGGTGGCAAACAAGTAATATTCTGAGATGAAAAAAAACAAATTCGTCATTAGACCTACCTGCTTCATATAAGACGACCAACGGAAAGAGCAGCTGCGAAACTTTTTTCACTTTAATTTATATTGACAATCTGTCTTGAATTATTTTTAAAATTACTGGAATTTACTTGACTGATAAATATACAGGGTTGAGGTGAAATAACCTTCCTGATTGAAAGAGACGATAGGGTATACTTAAATGAATAGAACACCTATATTACGTTTTGTGATTAAACGCACGGTTAATTAGAAAATTAAGTTCGAAGTTTCAGCAGTCCAGCAACATTGCCGCTAATACTCTCTTCTTGTGATACCGATGAAAGAGGTCAACAAAGCCACCGGCATGGCTCAGTTGGTTAAGGCGCTTGCCTGCCGGTCTCAAGTTGTGCTCGGGCGCGGGTTCGATTCCTGCTTGGGCTGATTACCTGGTTGGGTTTTTTCCGAGGTTTTCCCCAACCGTAAAGTGAATGCCAGGTAATCTATGGCGAATCCTCGGCCTCATCTCGCCAAATACCATTTCGCTATCACCAATCTCATCGACGCTAAATAATTTCGTATTCGATACAGCGTCGTTAAATAACCAACTAAAAAAAAAAAAAGAGGTCAACAAACTCAGTGTGTCTCGCTAGGTGAGCTGTTTTCTGGCGCGACATTGCAACCTGCTCTCTTCATGCAGTGACTTTGAAATTAGAGGTTTTTAAAATTAAATTTACACGAAAACCATCCACTCTATCGAAATACGCCAGAGGGATAAATTATTCTTTATTAGATTTGCTGTAGATAGCCTATGGACAAAAATCACGATCCTACTCGCAATAGTTACCGAATAAGAGATTGTTAAACATTTGAGAAAAACTATTAACTTTCCACCAATATGATATTACAGTTTCTTGTTACATACAACATGAGCTATTCACTCTGAAAATCTGCAAGGCTGTTTCACTTCCACCCTGTACAGTTATACATTATGTATCGTCAGGTCAGAACTAATTATTTACTTTTAACTTACAGCGCGTTTTCTAGACAAAATTTATTTAGAACTCCTTGATGTGACATGAGGAATACGTAAAAACTACTAAAATTGATCGGAAAGCAATAATAAATAACTCTAACTTTGTCACAGTCCTCAGTTTCCAGTCACTTTGCTACACCACCATCTAACCACTCTGAACTTGTCACAGTCATGGGCCTCATGTCACATTATTATCCCCTCGATAATTATCTATAAGTACTGCTTTTGGTTTTTTTTATGAAATTAATACTTTAAAACATTATTATTCCTAATGTGGAAACAGAAAAGGTGAGTGGAAAAATCATCGTAGTTTAGATTTATTATATTTACATACTTATGGATATCAGCTGATTGGAAGTTGTCCTCAGCCATGTTGTTTTGTTTGATATGTATAAGTTGAGTGGATAAAATAAATAAACAAACATAAAAGTCTTAATATATTCGTTTTTGAATTGTTTTGGAGATATTCATACAAATGAAAGTGAACAGTTGGCAACATTGCAGCACTTGAGTTAGCAGTAGCAGTTGAGTCGTGAAATTATATAGGCCTACATAACTGCATGAAAGGGAAAGTTCAGTAACCTATTGCGTCACAGAGGGACATTGGTGGCTGTACATTTTCTCCTTTTCATTCTAGTCTTGCTTTTGACTCTCTTATACTGGCATTGAATCCACAGTTGTCACATATTACTGTCACACACATTGTTATTAATCATCATTGAAATTACGGTCAGACAGTTAACCCGTCTTAGCCCAAACTCATTACAGATGTACAAATTGTTTATAAATGACTAAATAATGTTAATTATAACCTATAGAAGTCTTGTTTATTGAGAATTCATGGAAAATCATATTTACAACGGACTGTAGGGGTGTCACCTGTAGGTGACATTGGGCAATAAATCTTATTGTCACATTTAATGACTGCAATATCATATTTTATTCAGTGGAGAATATTTAAAATAGCATATATGTAATAATACTACTGGATGAGACTGAATCGCTGGCTGGATGTCTGTATGAATCTTTCTCATAGAGACCACAACATACTTGCATGATATTTCGCCGGAATTCACAATATGTCAAGTCTTTTTGTATTGCATCTCTTCTTGATACTAACCACGCATTATGACAGGCTGCATCGAGATCAAATGCAAAAAGTGGGTACCACCATTTTGTTCCATGAAAGCTCACTTTCAAAGAATAAACATTTCCGTCAAATCTATCTACTCCTCCCATGTATTTGATGTACTATTCAATAACCGAAGGGCAATCCACTTGAATTTTGCTTCGTTTCCCTGCAATAACACTGACTTGATCTGCTTTCAAAATTGGAGTTACATTGTGGCAGTTTGAAGCAAGAGTGACATTATTATCATCATGCCATCGAACAACAGCATCATCCTGTGTCACAGCAAAAGTTATTGCACCACGATTGTGCTTTTTCATGTGCTTAGCATCATTCTTCAACCACACACTTCCCTATGGGTTTTTCTCTAATGGTTCCTGTTCCTCCATTTGTGTTCAGTAAGAACTGACAACAACTTGAGACTTATGAAGAAATTATCAAAGTAAAAACTAAGGTGAAAAAGCTGCCAGTACTCTGCTTTCAAGTTCCAACACAACAGCAGCTACTACCCCATATTCTGTTTGGCCTGTTTAGCTCCTTGGTATGGTTCAAACGCAGCGAGATAGCAAAGACATGTAGCTCCTGACTATAGTTTATATCCAAAACGCAATGGCTTTCCATGAATATGCTGATTGGCACTATGTCTCCCATAATAGGGAACCATTGTTTCATGAATAGATTTGTTACTCGACCATACCTTTTCAAACTGTTGGCCAAAATTATCATTTAGAATCTTGAAGAATAACTTCGGACTTTACCAAATTCATCATTAGGAGGAAGATTGAAATTGTCCGAAAGATATAAATATTTATGGATTTCTGTAAACCTACTTCTCCTCATGGTATTGGATAAAAGTTCATTGTGTACATCTTATTTTGTTTCGCAAAACATTTTATGCTTTGGGGAGACATGTAGCCCGTCACTAAGAGAATGGCAATGTAAACTTTTTATATCATTTTTGTCCCAATTCAATAGAATGATTCCTTTGGAGGGCATACAATTTTGACATTTTACCCATGACAGCGAGTATTTCTTCACTGAACAGGAGCTCGAAACATTTGACAGGAGTAAGTTTTGAATCATTATAATCTGCAAATGTTTCATCTACATCGCCTCTTCCAGATTTATAAGTAAAGATTTCTTCTTTTTCAGACCACTCTTTATTACGAAAAGAAATATTACAAGTGGATTATTTTGCTTTTTTTTTTCTCTGCTGAAGTCTGACTAATACTAGAAATAGATTGTCTTTCATCGCGAGAAATGTTAGAATAACACTGTATTCTTTTGTAGACCATAATTATTTCTTCCATGTATATTCATATCTGAATTCGGTAGTTTTTTTTTTTGTCTGTTGAAACGTGAGTGTTTATTTCCTCAATATAAGAATTGGACATTGTTATCTGGTCAATTGTTGATTGTCTCGGGTTATTTCCTTCATCATTATCTATTAGTACGTCATTGGCAGAAGTAACGTTGACTTCAAATGTAGATCTGCGTATTCTTCCTGGAAGATGGTTGATGTCACTGGTTGTTTTGTCTTCACTTTCCTCATCACTGGTCCATCAGCCGGTGGAAATATGGTAATATCACTTACAGACGATGCTCCAACTGTGTCTTCGTCCATAATCTCCAGTATTTCATATAGTCAGACTGAAGAAGAAAAATAAGTAACATAACTATACTAATATAATGAGATCGGACGTTTAATGTATCTGACCAATTTCACCTCCAGGTGACATGACACTTTGTGGTCCCTATATATACTGTATGCACCTTTTTTACTTGTTTATGAAAATTGCATATAAAATATCAATAGTTTAGTAATGTATATATGGAAACAAAAATAAAACTACTTAACTCTTAGTTCTGTTTTCACAAGCCATTATGTGAAGTGCGCACAAAGTTGAGATTCTTCTGCATCCACGCTAATATTTTCTTCTCTACTGCTGTAGATTTACGAGCTAGTCGCCAACAATGGTTGAAATTCAGTTACCAGATGTCTATTAAGGCATTGTCGATGGCGATTTATGTTTAAATATATTTACTGGTAATTTTGGACAGCTTGTTAGGAAGTGGCACCTGTAGGTGACATTGGGACATCAAAAGTGTTACTCAACATATCAGTAAAGGACATATTTGTTGGTGTTTTCTGTACAAAACCCCCCCAACATCATCTCTCCAATATCTCCCGCTTTCCTTCAATATGCATTCAAAATTAACTAGAAATGCTTCTTTTCTCAAAACTCGTTCACAAAAGGTCACACAATTGTTTTAGATTTATATCTTTAAATCTCTGCTCTAATTCATTTCTAAAAAGGACTGTACTTCGTCCCCATCCAGCCTTCCACCTCATATAAGCAATAGCGAAGTATTATAACTGACCAGTTGCCTATAGCAGCCAGACGTAACATGACCAATGGAGTGGGCAGTCCTTTTGCTCATAACTCCCTGCCCTGTTCATGAAACTAACCTGTAAATAGTTCCGAAACAAAATTCTAATCCCACTGTAGTTCCATGACTGGGGAATGTGCGTCTCTGGGTATAGGAAACATTCATGTAGGAAAGGATATTATTTTATGATTCGTTATCCAGAATCATATAGTACCTGTCGAAAACATTTGTTGAGCTAGTCTTTGAATATTCGTTTTCTACAATTTATTAACAGAATGACTGCTGAGTGAAATGTTTTCATTAGTAGCAGTGGAGTACAAACAGCTTTTTTTTTATGCACGACAGTGGAGTGGGTGAATTGACAGTTGAAAATATCACAGACAGTACATAATTAATATCAAAAGAATATGTGAGTAGTATGAGAGGAATTTAGTATTAGCTAGTGAAACAGCATACCAAAAAGGTACCCTGAGTTCCACAAGTAAAGAACCCTGCTCTCACACCACTTCTACGCAGATGACAGTGATTGATAAGATATGTAGGGGAGATTTCTTGTTACAGCCATCAGCTGTTGCAAGATTTTGTTCCTGGTTGGGTTCTTTTCACTATATTTTCTATTTTCGGATGAATTAAATCAATTGAATAATACTGTGTTTATTATTGTACAGGAACAACTTAGGAAATTCCGTTGGTCTGAGCATGCGTCAATCTTAAGGAGTGACACAATATACGAGTACTATTCACCTCCTCCTCCCTAATTGTTAGCCAATGACGGGAGAAGGCGTTACTTATGAGGTGTGATCATTAAATTTCGAGACTGTGTCTGTTGTGTGCGAAGGAATCACGTGATTGACTCGCGCGCTCAGCAGTGATGCTAGACAACCTTGAAGAGATGCTACACAAAGTTTCAAAGCGCTATCTTCAATGAGATCTGTGTTACACAAGGTTTTGTTAGCACGTGCATCCGCGCATTTGTGAAATCACGATAGACTCGAAACTGAAGCAGAGAGCCAACATCAAATTCTTCAGTAAATCGGCAAGCGAAACCCATGAAATGTTGAAGCAAGCCTACAGGAATGAAGCAGTGAGTCAGGCGAGATGTTTTGAGTGGCATTTGCATTTCAGAAATGGCAGAACATTGCTGGAGGATGACAAGAGGCCAGGTTGACCACAAATGTGCATGATTCGACAAATGTGCATGATCGATGCATCACAATCAGAGAAATTGCTGACATCGTAAACATGTTATTTGGAGAGGTTCAATTATTTGGAGAGGTTCAAATGATCCTCACGTCCACATCCAAATGGATGCTCCATGATGACAATGTGCCAGCTCACAGAGCTCTCGTAACACGACTGTTTTTCACCTGTAACAAGATGGTCATCGTTCCCACCGCCTGTATTCACCAGATTTGGCCCCCTGCGACTTTTTTTGTTTTCGAAGATGAAATTCAAGCTAAAGGGTCGACATTTTGGCACTGGAGGAGATTCAAAGCAAATAGCAGAAGGTGCTTGACAGGTTTCAAGAACGCGAATTCCAGGAGGCATTCCAAAAACGGCAGGCATGCTGAGATCAGTGTATAGCTGCCCAAGGGGACTACTTTGAAGGTGATGGCAGCCAAATTTAAATCGGGTAATTTTATTTCCATTTATGGGACAGGTCTCAGAATTTAATGATCACACCTTGGATGTAAACTTTGTATGAAGCAGAATATTTTCACATTTCGTATACTTAATAATAACTCAAAAAGTAGTAGTCAGATTCTAATAAGGAAAAAAGCAGTTCATGAGTATTGTTTGCAGATTTTTAAGATGTCTGAATCACCGCAATGCAACAAATGTAAGACTTCTTACTTGAGGTTTGTTTTATACTACTGTAGTGTGGGAAAATATGTTTTTGAAGTAGAAAAACCGATCAGCGATAAACTTTTTTTCTTGAAGAGATAAGTGGGTAGTTGCAGTGTATGAAATTGTCTACATAGATTCTACTTTATGTTGAAAAAAATCACATCTTAATAGAATGAGTCAACAAGATATCACTTGATAAGTTTATGTCTGACTGCTCTCGGTCTGTCAAGTAGCGCGTACATAAACATTTATCTTCAAAACCCAACCATGCTTTAAAAATAAGCATTTATTGTTTTGATTGGTTTCATTTACTTAAAGGGACAGACTAAAATGTTTAGTCAGTTGTCTCCAGTTTTTTCAATTGGATTTTTGTAACAGAAATTGGGTCCCCACTTAAAGTAAAAGAACGATTGTGTTGCCACCTTTTCACAGAATATGAAAAAGACAAGTGGAAGAAATATGTTGAGCACATTAAAAATAACAACGAACAATATTTTTGTAGTGCTAATGTAATAGTGAAACTGACAGAATAATTTTGTTAGGAGAATGCTTAACTGATAGCAGTGATGCATCAGATGACTTGTCAATCAGTAGCGACAATGGTTCAGATTAATGGAGGAAAACTCTGACTCTCCCTCCAGCACAGTTCTAAGATTTAGTACCCTCCCATAATGGAGTTTTGTCAGTTGTTAACCTATAGTATTATTATTACTACCACAGTAACAACAGGTCGGTCTAAATGATTGAGTAGCAGAAATATTACATATATTAAAGATGGAAAATTCTGAACATAACATTCTCTGGGGTCCTCTGGTGGTATCTTTGTCCATAGTTTCATTAATTGGGGAGGGGCTGTCAGTCAGATTTATGGGTGCCTGAACCCAACCCTGCCAAAAGGCTCTTTACTTCTGAAACCAAAGTATCTTCTGCATATCGAGAATACCAATTATCTTTAATTTTGGAGATGTTGAAATATGTAGACCTACGTTTTGCACCATTACAATGCCTCACCTATAATTCATATAGGCTAACTGGAAAGTAAAAACTGCTGACATAAAAAATCATATTATCTTGAAGTTATTGATGATGATGATGATTATAGTAACAATAATAATAAAAATAATAATAATAATAATAATAATAATAATAATAATAATAATTATGGCTTTTAAGGAACACCCACACCTGTGGAGTAACAGTTAGCACATCTGGTCGCGAAACCAGGTGGCCTGGGTTCGATTCCCGGTCAGGGCAAGTTACCTGGTTGAAGTTTTTTTCAGGATTTTCCCTCAACCCAATATGAGCAAATGCTGGGTAACTTTCGGTGCTGGACCCTGGACTCATTTCACCAGCATTATCACCTTCATCTCATTCAGATGCTAAATAACCAAAGATGTTGATAAAGCGTCGTAAAATAACCTACTTAAAAAAAAAAATTAACGAACCTGGAGGTTCATTGCCGCCCTCACATAAGCCTGTCATTGGTCCCTATCCTGAACAAGATTGATCCAGTCTCTACAATCATATCCCTCCTCCCTCAAATCCATTTTAACATTATCCTCCCATCTACGTCTCGGCCTCCCCAAAGGTACAATAATAATAATAATAATAATAATAATAATAATAATAATAATAATTCATGTTTTCCACTTCATCTGGGGATTTGAAAAAAACCTAAAATATCTCTTGCCCAGGAAATGAAACTTTCTAGTCATTTGCTATGTCACTGCTTCAAATAATGCTGCATTTGTACAGCTATCAAAAGAAAAAAGTGGCCGCTCTCCAGAAACTAAGTTACCTTTAGGTATCTGCTATAATTCGGAGATAGGCGATGTTACATGTTGTTGGACCACGTTGCCTAATATCTACAGTTATAATTAAAGCGTTTTCCATATTAATGTTGTGTGTCAAAGTAGTGTTTCAGGCTGGTATTCGTGAGATGGTGCATTCGAACACAACCTCATATATTTTTATGTTTTTTTTATGAGAGAGAGAGAAAAAAATATAATTGAAGGGTACACGGGAAAAACGATCAAGGTCCATCAAAAATCGAAATTGAGTTAATAATGCTATCTTATAGTGGAAAAAAAGTACTATCATGTGGTCTAGCTAGTAATAAGAAATCATCATTCTTGACATTCCACTACGTCAATTTCTATGAAATACACACATAACTAAGTATTAAGTGCTTAAACTTTAAAATTCGTTTTTCTCGAAACTTTCTAAAATGGACCTTGATCGTTATTCCCGTGTACCCTTCATTTGCTCCTATCCCTTTTATGACTGTTTTCATAATTAACATCAGGTTCACGAATGTATTATGCCATGACTTTATTACTATTTATTATGACTTTATGGCTGCAAATGGAAAGAAAGAAAGAAAGAAAGATTATATTCTCAACAAAACTATCTTTCATGACTTAAACAAAACAAACTTACTGGCGTCTGTCTTTAAAAAAAAAAAAAAAAAGAAAGAAAGAATAAAAGGCTACGATTCAATATTTAGTCCATCTTCCTTCCACCTTAATCACATCTTGCAGTTGAATGGGCATGGACTCGACTAGTATTTTCAGTTTTCAGTCACGACATTCCAGACATCTTGGATGAGGTTCCACAAATCATCAGGACGTCTTGAAGAGGGATGGGGACTACTTTTCCGCATATGCTTCTTTACTTGTGCCCCTGTAACTCGGAAGAATGTCGACATTTAGATGTCATTGTCTCATGTTCAAATCTTCGTCACCCCTCTTCATTTTATTGTTTAACAGGATAGTATAATGCAATATAAGAAGAAAAAACTAACACTAGTATTATGCAATTGTATTGTTTCAAATCTAACATTAAATTTATATTACTTATGTTACTAAAGAACGATAACAAATTATAAATGATTACTTTAATATTATTTTTATCACTAAAGAACGATAAAAGAATCCAAAAGATTACTTGAATATTATTTATATTGCTAAAGAACGATAACAAAATAAAATAACTTTAATATTATTTATAACACTAAAGAATGATAACAGAATATAATTGATAACTAGCATATTATTTATATCACTAAAGAATGATAACAGAGTATAAATGATAACTTGCATATTATTTATATCACTAAAGAATGATAACAAAATAAAATGATAACTTGAATGTTATTTTTAATGCTAAAGAACAATAACAGAATGTAAATGGTAACTTGAATATTATTTATATCGCTAAGGAACTATAACAAAATAAAATGATAACTTGCACAAGGCTCGAACTCAACCTACGAATCATTAAGTGAACACATTACCGCTGCTCTATGAGACGCAGATGTGAATGACTTCTGCTTAAACATCTTAGTTCCGAAACTGCTTCTATAAGCGCAAGCATCATGTAACATTATCCTTAGAAAATATTCGCTGTTCAGGTGTGCGGCCACTTTTTTTTTTTGACAGCTGTACAGGGACAGACTGTTCCTCATAAGAATTTAGGTATATTGTCTGGATAGACACCAGCGACTGATTTATGATATGTGTTCTTTTTAATAAAATGATTAATTGAATATCTCATATGATTCCAATTTTTAGAGGGATGATGTACTGACGTCTTTCTTATCCTGTTGTATGAAGTTTAGTATTCTGTCTTCCTTTTCACACTGGATCAATTCCGAGTAAGAATCCTTCTAAACACTTAGCCTTGTTTTGTTACTACAGGGAGTACTGAAAGGATTGGGTGAGAGGTGGCGGGATGGCAGCTTCCATACTTGGATCTGGGGCCGGGGACGGTACCAGTTCCAGTGCCGTTTCCGCTACCAGTCCATGCTGCGTCGAATTGTTGGATGAAGATGTTGTGCTCTGCGGTTCCAGGATGAACAGGCTTGACAATTTCAAGCTGCGAATTCGTAAAGGAAATGCTTCAGATGCTGTGAGGAGGGGACCAATGGTGAGTGCCAATTTGCTGTTTATACAGAACCTAAATATATATAGCATGCTACAGTGATAGAGGTTTTGAACAGTAGCTCCTGGATCTAATTCACCAATTATCAGTTATTTAACCCTCCAGTATTCGTGTACTTTTTTGTAATGTGTTCTGTTGCATGGGGGACAGTTGTCACTCGAGTCATATCCTTGGTTTAAAGAATAATTTTGAACATTTTTCAATATGAATGGTTACTTAAATAGCTATGTTATTTCATAGTATACCCAGTTTATATGTAAATAAATATAAAAATAGTTTTGAAACAGGATTAGTTTATTTATAATTAATACATAATTCTTATGTGTACATTTAAAATATTTTCTACATTTACCTATAAATTTAACATTGTAAACACGTTTATAATCCTTGCTTTGTTGTGATAATCTTTGTATACATTAATACCGAAATAGTTTGTATCCTAATGTTCTTTTGTCCTGGGATTTTTCTTCAAAAATCTCTATTTCTAAATGTTTTCTGTTGACATCTCTTTACAATACATAGTTATTTACTAGCAATTTACACAGATATCCCTCAACTGGTCAGCACATGTCCATTTTGAACATTTTATACACAATCTCCTAGTTTTATCTTGAAATTTACCACATTTGTAACAATGGTCCTTGGATCCATGCCTTTGTTCTGAACTGGTGTAGAGGGTTCTGAAATTTTCAGTAATACTTTAGAACACCTTCTAATCTTAATCTCTGAAGGAATTTGAATGGTTGTAGATCTACGTTGAATCTATGGCTTTGTCAGTTCCCAGGCAACGTTAGAAAGAAGATCAGTCTTTTTACCACTTTGTCATTTTTATGATTGTCTCTGTATATGCAGAGAGCATTGATTGCAGCTATATTCAGTAAATTATAGAATACAACTATAGATCAGCATCTTGTATTTCTTGAAATGGGGTTTTTCTGGCATAATTGATGAACTAGATCAATTCCAACCTTTGTCATAATATTAAATGTGATTATTTCAGGCTTCTTGTCATCACCTGCTTCATTGTCAGTAACATCGTCATGATGCATTGTTGAAACTAACAAAACAATTTATTTCTCTTAGGATAGTATGAAACATATGTTTATTATTTTGAAAGCCAAACAAAGAACACTAGATCTTTGTGTAATTACTGAATTATTTTGGAACTTCCCGTTTGTTTCTAGAGAGAATATTCAATAAGTTAATCTATTTTTTGTTATACTTTGTTATATATATATATCATCAAAACGCAGATGACTAGGAATGAATCGTAATCTATGTTCACTCATGGTCAGGTAACATGACTCCAGCCCATTTCATTTTGAATTATTCCACAGTTGAGAAGTATTCAAATGCTTGTACCTCAATTTCATCTGCCAAATGAGCATCCCTTTCTGTCTTGAAATTGCGTTTAATATTATTAATGTATAGATTAGTGCAATTTGTTATAATTTTGACAACACTTTTGTTGATAAATAACTTAAAAAATTCAGTTTCTGAATTTACTTGTTGAGCTTCACCTTTTGGTATTACTATGATGTACCGAAGTACATATGATATTTCTGTGCAGGAATTCTGCATTACCATAATTATGGTGAAGAATGGGTAGAATGGAGAAAAATTCTTCTGGCACCGGGACTCGAACCCGGGTTTTCAGCTCTATGTGCTGATGCTTTATCCACTAAGCCACACCAGATTCCAGTTCTGATGCCGGATTGAATCCTTCTCATTTTGAGTTCTACCAGCTCTCTGTTCCCCTTTGGTGGCCTACTCTCATGTACTGTGTCACAGAATATGTGGTCCCAGTAAATGCGTTATTATATTATGTGCTGGAGTATTTAATTTCTCGAATTACTTTTTTTTCACCATCCTTATTCTAAATAATGCCTTGTGAAGCCGAGATCTCCATCCATATCTTCATCATCAGTTATTTCCTGCTCGGAAGCTAAATCATGGTCACTGTGGGTTACATGGTTCTTTATGCCATTGGAATGACCTTTAGCATTCTTTTCCTCCTCTTCACTAATCTCATTGAATCAATTCAGTGAAGTATTTCGATCACAGGTAGTCTCAATTTTCCATTTCTTAGTTACAGACGTACCTGAAAATCGAAAAAAATCATATATAAACTATATATTAGGGTGCTCCTTATATAGGATGAAATTATAAATTCGAAGGAATATTAATGGGTGCCCCCTACATTGGTTCCATTTGATGTAAAAACACTCCACAATTATTATTATTATTATTATTATTATTATTATTATTATTATTATTATTATTATTTTATTTTAAATAATATTTAGGGTGTGCTAAAATAGCATAATCATTTAATAGCATATAGTCTTACGATAGACCTAAATGCGATTAATAATGTAGATAACAACTGCAATAATTACAGTTCATAAGTAAAGAAATTAATAAAAAAAATAATGAAATAATTTTTTTATTCCAAATGCAAAATTGACATTCAAATGAATTTAAAATGCAATGATGAAGAGTTGAAGCTAATGGTGATTGATGTTTCACATCTGTTTGGTGATAGCTGGCTTAGTGATGGACGGAAGAATCTTACGGTGCTGTGCTACTACTACTTGAAGGATGAACTGAGTTTGCTCTTTCGATTTGATGCACAGCCCATTGTATTCCTGCATGAGAGCCACTCCTCTCTCAACAGTATCATTGGTGACACAGATCATTGGAGTTCACAATATAATGGGTTATCAGACCAAGTTTCGGAGTCCTCCTTCAGAAAATCACTGTTTAAGAAAAGAGCTTCAAAGAACTTCTTTGTATTCATTGTCACGAAGTGAGGAATCTCATTCACTTGGATATCATGGTCAGAAAGAGTGATTTGCTTGTGCGGATCTTCCAAAATAGGAGGCATGTCTAAACAAAATACCATCTTCCTCTTTTCTTCACTCGAGATTGAGTCATCAAAGAAAGAAATCCAATCAGTTCCTCTGAAAGGTACCAGAAGTGTCCTTCCTTTGAGCTTCTTCAGGGTTCAAGAGAAATTCTGTCTCCAGAAACCAGTAAACATTGCGCTAAGAGATCATTCTTCGGGGCAGATATTCCAAGACGCGATGAGAACCAATATCTGATGTAAAACTTGACTCCTAAAATACAGTGTTCCTTGAGTCCATTTAGTTCATGAGCAGTTAAACGAAATGCACTATTCCGAAAAAGAAAGACCTTCATTCCATAAATCTTGCACGGTACATAGCTTCTGGTTTCATAAATTTGATTCCTCTTTGAGGAACTCCTCCCAAGTATGACAGTAAGCTCTCTATAATCATCTTTAAGGTGATCAGTGTTCAAATGCTCAGTGGAAAATGAAAGGATTTCATTTCTGACAGAATTCAATTTGGTTAGTACAGATTCATCAGTGATTCCAGGATTGAAGTCATCTTTGATGATATTTGGCCAGAACATCTTGAATCATTTGAACAGTGATATTTCTGAAGCTAAGGAAAGACCCATACATGTAGAAAATACTTCCTCCAGCATAACTTCATGAATATGATGACAAGCCAAATACAATATATTACAGCCAAGTGTTGCTTCGAGAAGCACACAAACTCCATTCATTTGTCCAGTATTGGAAGCAGTGGTATCAAAGCTGAAAACCTTAACATCTTGTGTTAGATTCCAGTCATCATAATATTTCAACAACATTCACAAATTGCAAACTAAACAAAGCACCTTGGAATAATGAAAGACCATGCCACACAATCACCCTACACAGAAAATTCAAGGTCACTGAGCATACCCTAAATATTAATTTATTTGAAAAATATTTTTTGGGGTTTCACTTCAACCAAATTGGAACACTTTTAGGAGGCGTCTGTTTCATATTTTGAAAATTGAAAAATAAGGACCGCTCTACTGTATACGTATATATAAATAAAAATAAATAAAAGAATTGATATAGTATGTAACTCATACACAAAGGTGATATGATATGATATATGATATGACATGATATGATATGATATGATATGATATGATATGATATGATATGATATATTTGTTCCACCAGCTTACATCGGTTGTGATGGCCCTTCACATTTCTGCATACAGTGCCATCACTCCCTTGGATACATAATATTCTGCTTAAGCTTTTTTAAACATCCAGCTATTACATATAAATGACCCTGATCACTTTTCTATCACGTCTCTCACCTCTGTTTCCCTCCCTTCTTTTTCTATTTACCCTCCCCTTTCCTAATTATCTATCTTATTCTTACTAATCTCATTTAACTGAACAGTCACTTCTCTCAATCTCTTATTAATTGTTCCCAACATTGTTTACATTAGTTGAACTTTTCCATAGTTGTTAACTTATTTATTCACTTGAATCACTAATGTTCACTGACCGCTTATTCCAATTAATCTAATCTGTATAATTTTAGACGAAGTAGTTTCTACAGTTTCATTACATTTCCATTCCCACTTTCTTTATTATATTTGTATCACTACTTACTTATTATCACTCTCTGATTATTACTTGTATCTTATCCTTTTTCGCTATTATTCCCTTGCATTACCGTCTTTTCTGTCACTATCACTCTTTTCACTTCATCACTGTTCTGTTTTGTCACATGTGCACACTATTTTCACTTTATCACTTTCCATTGTTTTGTCACTCATGCACACTATTTTCACTTTATCACTTTCCTATGTTTTGTCACTCATGCACCAATCTCTTACGTTATAACTTTTCTGTCCCTTACTTCTTCCCACTAACATACCTCTATTCGGTGTTGCTAATGTTACTTCATCCCTTCCAGTTCTTGCAGAATCTTGACTTCTTATCTTAATTACTTCTTCATCTCTCGATACCTTTTGTAATTGTTGACCCTTATTTGTTCTTCCAGCTGGATTCACTGAACTCTTTTTGCTCTTCTCAGCTCCTGTATGCTGTCCTTCTGTTCTCCCCTGTCTACCTGATGCTGTCATCATTATTTTAGTGCAAGCTTCTTGTTTCTTCTTTAATTGCTTGTTGACATCTTCATCTGCTGCTGTTGCTGCGCTATGCACACAAAGGTGATAATAAATACTTAACCGAAACTTTGCAGAAACCATAGCGTAAAAAGTCGCGTTGTTGACAGTTGTCACCTAGAAGAATGAAACTTTAGCTACGCAAGTTATCCGAGCAAATTCAACACTGAAACTAAAGAATGTTGTTATGTGAGTTGGTTTTGGAGGTGCCTGAAGCCTCACGGTTGTAAATACTTTCTAGGGAAGACAGTGAAAATAAACATGCTATAGACAGGTGTTCCCATGCGAGTACTGAACATAGTTCGTAGAGGGGATGATAGTGTGCTCTTAAAGATTTGTAAAATTAAGGGTAATATCTGACTGGTAAAACAATCTCGAGCATATATCTGTTTAAATTATTTGTTTAATTCTGTAACGTTTGAAGAAGTCAGAAGCTAAATTTCCTAATACCAAAAAGTTTATGCTGTATTGGAAAGTATTGTTGTTGTTGTTGTTGTTCGGTGAACTGTCCGAAGATAGGTCTGAACCTCACAAGTGATACCAAGAAGCACCACTTGTGAGGCAACTAGGCCAGGAGATAATGGGGTAAAGTGGCTAGTTTCTTTCCCCCTCCTTTGTATACATTGCTGACTACCTACATATTACACTAGTCAGACTTCAAATGCATACAAACAATTGTTCTTCCTCTGATACATATTGTCAAGTGAGATGTACTGGCTGATAATAGATGTAGGCCTACATATCAGCCAGAACCTCAATCAGAGAATTGCAAAGTATTAAAGGAAGTAAATGTCGTGAACTTTCGTCACTATAATTGCTTATTGACTGAAATTGTTCACAGTTTAAACATTTCATGTCACTGTCACAAACTTACAATTAATAATTGAGTTACGAAAATAGAAGTGTTTTAACAATGTGATAAACATGGCAATACAGACAGAAGAAATTTTGTGTTCCAGTGAATAGACAACAGAGGACTTAGGAATGCATCATTACAGTATCAAATTCGTTAGGAATGCTAGAAAGCTTTGAATCACTGTCCAAGTTTCAGATGTTCATTAACATTTACAAAGAACACTCAAAACTCATTCCCGTTCTTTAAAAAATCTTGACTTGTCTTTTCGATGGCTGTACCCTTGCACACAGGCCTGTTTGGTCATTGTGTGCCCTGTATATGTGATTATTATCTAAGTATGACAGGTGACCTGGATGGTATGTATGAAACCATTTACGTAGTTTCTGCAGTCCCCATACAATGCTGACCATATATACAAACCCCAGAATCTGGAGCCCAAAGCCCTTTTTTATCAGCATTAGAAACTTGTACTACCCTCAAGACTTCACCCCAGCCTATTTTTAACTATTTCAGATAATGGATGAAATGAAGGAAAGATGGAGCGTGTTCGCACTCCTAAAGATATACATACAGAGCTATTATTATCATAGGTCCCAGAAAAGAGTGGCCGGCCGGCCATGCCCTGCGTGGTTTCTGCTGAGCGCATAAAACCATTTCTCTGGCGCTTCTCCAATATATAACAGTACTAACAATAAATGTTCTTTGGAAAACGTATTATATGTCTTTTACGTGTTAAATTTTATGTTACCTTGTTAACATGTTTCGGCCTGCTATTGGCCATCATCAGAACTGATTGTTGCTGGTCTTGGTGCCTTTTGTTTTGTTTCCTGTGGGGGTGTGTTTGTGTAGTGTAATGTGGAGTCAAATAGTGTGTGTGTGTGTGTGTGTGTGTGTGTGTGTGTTTTCTGAAATTGAATTGTGTGTTGAGAATTTCATTTGGGTGTGTTTTTGTGTGTTTGTATATGATGATGACCAATAGCAGGCCGAAACATGTAACAAGGTAACATAAAATTTAACATGTGAAAGACATATAATACGTTCTTTAAAGTGATATATGAGTGTTAAAAGCTGTGTAATCAAGATGTATAATAAATGTTCAATAATTTGAACTTACCATGCTCGCAGTCGTTGCTGAAAATGTCCCCCCATTTGCTGCCACACACAACTGACATTTTCTGCTAAATGAATGAACAACACACTGAAGTTCCACATCATTGATAGCATGGATTTCTTCTCGTATAGGCCTATAGTCTTTTAGTTCATCTATAGAATGAGGATTTTTCCTATAAATCCTATCTTTTAGTGTTCTGCATAAACAAAAGTCATAAGGTGTTATATCTGGGCTTCGTGGAGGCCACAAATTATTACTGATTAGTCTCGTACCGAAAATACATCTCAGTTCCCTCATTAACACAGGAGCTGTATGAGCAGTGGCGGAATCTTGTTGGAAATAAACTGATAATCATTCTGCTTAAGAACATACGTTTTCTACTTGATTTTCGATTCTTCACAGAGCCTGTTTCTTTAAATATTTTAGTGAGTCATCTAATTATTTTGGCAGAAGGCACAGGTCTGTTTCGAAACTTTATTCGTAATTTTCGTCTTGTTTTCGCACACGACTTTCTGCCTTTTTATGTACAATTTCCCTGGAAAAGAATGAGATGATTGAATATTCCTAAGTCTTACCTAGATGTAAGACACTGCGCATGATCGGAGACCAGAGCACTGATATACAAGATAACGAATATTGAGTTACTTAAATTCAGGCTATTTGGTTTGTTACTAGCACCGTTCCGAAATTCACTTAAAAAACTGCAAAAAATATGATAATATTACGTAAATAAAAGATAAATATATACATAAATCGTGTAATTAAATCGACAATGGACCTTCATGACTAGATCAACACTCCGCACAGAAAGGAAAGCTTTTGTGTCGTTTCAATAGCTCAGACGCTAAGATTTCTGCATGTTGTGTAGAAGAGAGTGAGTTCGATTCTTAGTCTACATCAACGATTTTTTTTACTCTAAATAACGTTGGAATAGCTAAGTAATGTTGAAATAGAGTTTTAAAAAGTCCTCAGATTAAGTGTTAATGATAACAGACAATACAAAATTACAAGGTTAATCTAATGAATGCATTTATATATATACACACACACACACACACATATACAATGTAAATGCATATATATTAAAAACTAACAATTAAAATGAAATTAAAAAATATTCCTAAGCTACACAGACAAACTTGTACAAAGGTTTAGAGTCCTTAGGCTATGTCGTTTGCTGGAGTAATTATTATAATATTTTATTAGTAGCTTTCCCATATGTGTAAGAAATGCACTTGCACAAAACAATTTTTGTTAAAAGTGTGGCTTTGGATTATTTCATTCTCACCCCTTCAGTTGATTTTAACTATTTTATCTACGTGTTTGCAATAGTGTTTAATTTAATGTGCAATAGTGTTTAATTTAATGTGCATTCAATTTTATTCATGTTATGATTGAATGAAAAAGCACTGTTGCAGTTATTGACTAATTACATATGAAGAGTCCACTGCAAGAATAATGGATGTCACTTTCTTGTCGAAAATGAACCAATGCTGTCAATGCATAGCTTAGGACATATAGAATGTACATACAGAGTTATATGGCATTAACACTGATAGTCATTGTCCAGTAATGATCGGAAAACCACAGTTAAGCTTTGAGCGCTAAGCATTTCAAACTTTCAATTGTTTCTCCTGCAAAATGTATTCCAAATGACATCCATCATTCTTGCTGTGGACTCTTCATATATTAATACTAATTATTAAATGCATCTGTTAAGTAACCAATTGCAGTATCTTTTGCAAAATCTTGAATGTTTAAGTTGTCAATAATATTTCTGTACTATATACTATAAGACGTTAAAAGAACTTGCAATAGATTTGGGATCCTCTACTTTATAATGACTGGTTTTAATGAAAAAATATTTTCTTTCTTAGGATATCTACAAGTTTGACTTTAATAATATTCCGAATAGCTTTAATTGCATTATCTGAATTTTGTACTTTTCTATTCAAATGTATTCTATTTCCCTCTTTCATAATTTTTGATAAATTACAATGTACTTCTTGTAGTGTTTAAGAACATGAGGATCATTACATTGCAACTCATTACATACAGATTCTTCTTTTTAATACATGAGATTTTTAAGTCCCTGCGTTATCTACATTTGTTTACTTTTGAACTTTTTCACAACATTGAGTGGAGAACATCCACTGAAGTGATTCTGAAATTAAGTGAGAAATACAATACATTTACTCTTAATATCAGTAGTACCAGTATCATATACGTTTTTCCAAGATTCATTTTGTAGACATAAATGTAAATAATCATTAGATACAGCATTTACGACCCTATTTTAGTTTTTAAATTAATATTTTGAAATTCTTCAGTGACATTGGAAATACTTAGGATTTGTTTATCATGTTCAGACAAGCCATTGATTATAGATTCTGTCGAATAGAAATTCAGTCTAATTCTGTGTACAAAACTTTTATCAATGGCTGTTCTACTTCAGCTTGTATGCTGGTGGGAAAATTACTTAATGACTAAGGTTTTCAGTTTCAAGGAGTGAATTTAATTTACTTTTACAGAAAAATTCCGAGAGATAATCTATGTTTATGTCACTACAGAATAGCCACCTATGCCCACCGACGCCCTCGAAATAGAGACGAATTGTGGAATCAAGTTGTTGACACCTGGGAAGATCTCGCCGGGGATCAGAACTCATTCCACAATCTCGTTATATCCATGCCGGATTGACTTAGAGCTGTAATAGAAGCTGATGACATGTGGACAAGATTTTAAGTTAACAGGTCTCTTTTTGTTTCTGATGATTTTTGAGGAAGAATACTTTTAACTTTAACTTTAAGATTTTTTTGACGAGGTTCAGCCCACTTGTAAGACCCAGAAATTGGGCATAAATTATTCCATATTTTTCGACAAATTAGACAGTCGAGGAACTCTGAAGAAATTAATTACACCTCAATTAAAAAAAAGTTTCACCTGGGATCGAACAAGAGATGTTTCGGTTATACATTGGAGCCGACACGCTACTATATGAGCTACCGAGACAAAGACAGTGACAGCAGCAGTCCAGAATGTAGATCCCATAGCAGGCATTTGCCATTCAGTACAGAGAAGCAAAGATATTTTGTGACTCGAGCTATGTTGTGAAATCGTGGCCTTAAATTGCTATCTTCTTCGTGATCCTTATTCTGGTCTTTGTCCTTGCTGTGGTCCTTGTTGTATTTGTCATGTTACTTATTGTTACGTTGATATCGAGTGAACCGCGCTGTAGAACTTTAACTTCCGACGACCAAGAGTCATCTCATTCCTTTTAAGGGTAACTGTACGTATTGTACATATACACACGTTCACATAATGAGAATTTGTTGCTAGGCATTATCTAAATACATAATAATCACTAAACTTTATACACTAACTTTGTACACTTGAAGAATTGAGAGTTTCATTACATGACTTGTAAGCACATTGAATGCCATATGGCTACTGGAGGTCGATTGCACGGGAGAAATGGTTAGTACGCAGCGGAAACCACGCAGGGCGTGGCCGGCCGGCAGGCTGCTCTCTTCTGGGACCTATGATAATAATAGCTCTGTATAAGAGAAAATACAATTTTTTGTGTTTTGTATTTGCAATAATAATTCTAGAATTATTAAACACTATTTCATTCATCCCCCCCCCCCCTCACCATCAGTAGGGATTTTATTTTTACAGAACAATAATTCTTTCACTGCAGGATTTTCTTTGTGTTCAGCATAATATTCTAGAAATGACTTCTTTGAATGACACTCTTATTACAATCATCCACTTTGAATACCTTCTTACTTTTTCAGTTTTTGGGGGGGGGGGAATTGAAATTTTAACGCCAAAACTATTTGCTTTCTCACATTCTTTAGCATTCTGTTTTTTCACTTTTCCCCTCTTCTTACATTCTTCTGGTTATTCAGGTTTAAGCCATATCAGGCATTGATACCTTGGAAAACAAATGTCTCCTGAGGTGATTCAGGAAATCAAACCCAGCAACATCATGCAGAAAATCACCCATTCCGAACTCCTGGGATAATTTCTAGTTTATGGGCACACAATGAGCCATTTGTGGCTAATGGTTCTGTAATTATCTAACCTCTCAGGAAGAAAAATAAAACCATCAGACCACATTGCATTGAAATTGACTTTAGCGAACAAATTATGTGACCTGAGGGAATACTGGGTTGAAATACAGGTTAAACATAAAGTTCTTCCCTGATTATGAACAATTGTAACTTAAACGCTATCAAAGACAAAAATGAAAGCATTGTATTGTTCACTTCATAGAGTTGTCTTTTTTTACTTATAGCACTGCAGTACAGTAAAATTCAATGTGAAAATGGCACCTGTGCAGGAAGAAGCACAGTGCATTTCATGAAACAAGGTAGCCTATTGCAGTTCATTGACAATTTCAGAGGGAATATGGATGAAATCCAACATCAAAGGAAAGGGCACAAGTAGCCATAGTAGCTGATGCACCCTTTTTAACCTCACTAACTAACCAACCATCAAAGGGTGGCATGTAAAGTTTAAAAAGACTGGCAGTTTTGGAGATCAGAGTAGTTGTAGACCTGGAGTAACAGATGAGACTGTTGATACTGTGAACACAGCTTTTGAACACTGTCCGAAAAAAAATCACCATGTCTTGCCTCAAAAGAACTTGATATATCTCAGAGTACTGGGGTTGAAATTTTGCGCAATCGGCCACAGTTTCATGCGTACAAAGTGCAAATCATATAAACTTTGTTGCCAGACATTCATCCTCGAAATTCTGCATTTGCTTTGGACATTCTGCAATGAATTGAATAACACAAGTTTGTTTTCCTGATGATACAATCTTTCACACTTCTGGAAAAGTCAACAGACACAATGTTCGGATTTGGGGGTCGGAAAAGCAAAGTGTTGGTGAAAACATGACATGAAATTAGGTTTCGTAAGATGTTCTGTTGGCAACAAATAGAGCACATGTTGAAGTGTATGCATAAAAACTTTTTAAGTTGAGGTATAATTTGCTGTATCTAGCGTAATTTTGCAGTAATAAATGTTTATAATCAAGGATATACTTTGTGTTTACTCTGTATTATGTTACTTGAACGTTAAGAAATAAACAACTGATTTATTGTGATATTTGTATTGTTGCAGGTTGCTCGGCATCCATTGATGGCTTTGCCAGGAATGGCCGAGCAATCAAATTCCAGTGAGGTGAGTTGGTGAAACTAATTTCAGTTCACCAATTTTGGACAATGTTTATACATAATTAATAATTTGTGAAGTCGTCGCCATCTATAAATTCAGTATGCTTCAATATTCCTTTCTTTATCTTACAAAAAGTGGATGAAATCTGTAAACATTATGTTTTATATGAAATTATAGTTCTTGGATTCGTAGATTTCGAAATAAATAGGCCATAGGCGCAGGCTTAGCTTCCCCCCCCCCTCTTCCCCCCCACCCCAGAAAATGAGATTGTGAATGCTATCATTAGATTCTCGACTTTACAGTGTTGCATTTTTTCTCCTATTCATAGCACTGTAAAGGTAAAGGTAAAGGTATCCCCGTAACATGCCATGAAGGCACTTGGGGGGGGCATGGAGGTAGAGCCCCATGCTTTCCATGACCTCGGCACTAGAATGAGGTGGTGTGGTCGGCACCACGCTCTGACCGCCTTTTACCCTCGGGAAAAACCTGGTACTCAATTTTATAGGAGGCTGAGTGAACCTCGGGGCCGTTCTGAAAGTTTGGCAACGAGAAAAAATCCTGTAACCACCTGGGATCGAACCCCGGACCTTTCAGTCCGTAGCCAGCTGCATTCATAGCACTGTAAAAAAATTAAATTTACACCTGACAAAAAATACATTATTCTAGTGTATCTTCATGATCTCACTTCGAAAGTGAAATATGTTTTGCGATGACACTTGAAATTTTGTAGAAAATCGGTTATAAGCAGTATGTTCTTGTTGCAACAGGCCACGTGTATTGCACATTTGTAGATAGCTATGTCGTCTCGATGCAATGGATTATGTGTTTTGCATATGTTGCAAATAACTGTCCCAACCAAACATATCTGTTCTATACCTGCTTTTATGGCATTTGTGGATGTTGAGAGTGGCTATAATAACATACAGTTTCAGTAGTATTTTCGCGTTTGTCAGATACTGTTGTTTGACACTGTGTATTTCGTATATCAATTCTAGAATTTGTTTCTATGAACTGCGTGTGTTTAATTTATCTATGTTGCAATGACAGATTTATTTAAATAGTGCTAACTTGTGCATGTACAGTCCTAATAGCATTTATGGATTTATTTAGTATTATGTTTTCATACCATTATATTTAAAGAAAAAAAAAAAACCATGCAAGTATTCTAAATCTGCAGCCTACTCATAAATCAATGTCATTTGCCGTTCCAATAACTTGGTGAAAATCAGTGGATCATATTACCAACTGTTACATTTGCCCAACAAAAGTTAGTGGTTCCTCTTCAAAATCAAAACATATCAGAGTTTATCCAGATATTGTTTTTGCTATAAGACCAGTGCAACATGGCAATTCTCTATAAATTCCTATACCACCTGAAGTACAGTGAAACCTCTTTAAGCAGATCATCAGAAATTGCACATAAAAAGTGGTCATCTAGCGGGATGGTCTTCTTAAAGAGGTATCAACAATTTAGATTTATACAGTATTTAAATTTAGCATATAGCCTAATGAAGGATTTAAAACTCAACCTTTTCAGATTTCTTAGGATTCATAAGAGACTAAAATTCAAGTGTAACTTATCATACACAATGAATCTTACATTTAATAGTGATATTTTCAATACTGTACAATGAAACAAAAAGTAGGCTGGAGTACTACAGTAAAATGGGAAATAAAAATTACTTTGCATCCCAGTTAATCATTTTTCATGGTGTATTTCAAAATGGATGTTTGTACTAAATTTTTCAAACGTTTGTTGATGATAATGTTTTCATATTCTTTTTCCACTTCACTTCCACTCCACTTCATAAAGCTTTTTATTTCCTAATTCAAGAGCTAGAGACCTATGCATTGCAATACTGTCAAGAGCATCTTTAATTGCCCTTTTAAATCCAATTTGTCAGGTAGGCCAAGAACTTGTTAGTGTACTGTATTGTCAAAACTCATACAAACCCATCTTTCCTAAACCTTTTATCAGAAGTGATATTGTAAATGGTCAGAGAGACTTACTGTATCTTTTGACATGCAATTAGGAAAATAACTTAACAGTAACCTTAAACAGTGAACCTGGCTTTATTGTTCCTTGCTGGCACTGAAATGCCATTATTCTTAAAATTCTAAAGATGACACAATACAACTACCTGAGTCGACCGATAGAATGACTGAAAGCGGTCTGCGGACAGGGCGAGAGTGAAGATCTGTTTTTTTTTTTTTTAATTCTAAGAATACTGTATAGGAATAATACTACAGTATTTCCAATTTTATTTTAAATTCTGGTCGTCTTAAAGGGGGAAAACCATTTGTTTCACTGTCAAAATCCTTGGTCGGGGAAACAGGTGGTCATCTTAAAGAGGGACAAAATACATTGGTCTTATGAGAATAATATTCCGTGCCAGATGATAGAGGTCGGGAATAGGGGTGGTTGTCTGGAGAAGTTTCACAGTATAAACCATATATAATGAAATCTCACATATCCCTTCTGACACCAACTCTGGACCCCAAGACGCAATGTTGATGGTCCTGAATTCCAGCTGCTATTACCTAAAACTCATTTGATTTCCCAAGCTGAACTTAATAATTTAGTAAGAGGCTTTAACAAAAATTTCATCTGAACAGTTAAACTCTTGTGTCCAAGGGTGGAACTTGCTTTGAACCTGGTGTCATAGAGCATGCAGTAAGTGTGAACCATTTTTTTTTAAATGACAAACTAGTGTATTGTAATGACGTTGGTGGGCAAATGATTTAACTGAGCAGTCATTTCAACCCACTAGAATGGCGCCTTTTCATTAATTCTTCAAAATTAAGTATAAAAGTAGTGTTGCTTCACAATGGTAACTTGTACCTTCTGTGCCTATTGCTCATGCTGCTAGTATGAAACATACAAAAACATGAATTTACTTTTAAACATTGAAAACTACGCAAAATATGAGTGGAAAAATCTGTGGCCCCTTAAGGTGATAGGGTTACTACAAAATTTTGCTGCATTCTATCTGAGTGGATCAGTCAAACTAAGGAGAAACATTATGAAGTCAGAGTAGCATGTAAGGTATGCTTGGGTACCAGGGGAAATGAATGTCATATATGAACCATTAGTTAAGAAAGACGAAATTTTGCTATCACCACTTCACATTAATTTAAGCTTAATGAAAAAATTTGTAAATGCTGTAAACAAGAATTGTAGTATTTGAAAGAAAAATTTCCAAGAATAAGTGAAGATAAATTGAAAGAAAGAATTTATTTGGCCCAAAAATTTGTGAAATAATGCAAGACCTGTAATTGGACTTGAAAAATGCAACTGAACTGGAACTGAAGACTGTGTTTACTGTTTGGTACTTTTCTAGGAAATGTAAGAACTGAAAACTACGAACTACAAAGAAATTATTGAGGTCATACTAAAAGCATTAGAATTTTGGCATATAATGTCATTGAAAATGTATTTCCTACATTTCCACTTGACTTCTTTCTTTCCAAACTGGATGCCATGAGTGTTAAACATGGATAACATTTTCATCAGTATATTGCTCTCATGAAAAAATGATACAGAGCAAAGTGGACACCTGGTATGTTAGCTGAATATTGTTGGCACCTTATTAAGGATGCTTATTTTATAATAATTTTTGTCTTTATGAAGTCCTGTATCATAGGTGCAATATGGGAAATTTAGGAACATGTCCCGAGAAGGGAAGCCTGCGAGTGACAGTGCTGAGATGTGGGAGTGAGATTACTGACTTCTTCTCGAGAAGGTTTGGAACACATACAGGTCTTCTCAGTATTTCATAGCACTCGATGCATGAGAGCTAAGACCTTGCAATGAATAGATTTAATACTGTATGACACAAAAGTCACTTCCCAAATGACGAAAGCATTATTATTCTGAAATAACAAAGGACTGTGTAGTACTTGTGGGGTGTGACAGTGTTTTGCTGTCACAGCTCCAAACTGTGATAGCGCTGGAAAAATCTCTGTGATAGATAATGGTAATCTTGTCACAGTGTGATTTTTGTCTTCACCTAGTTCTTGGCAATTGCAAATGTATTTATTTATTTATTTATTTATTTATTTATTTATTTATTTGTTTGTTTGTACTTCAATTCAGTACACTCCTGGTGGAAGTGATATAATAACATGCAATAACACAAACCAACAGCCTGTAAATGACATTGAAGATGAGTTTTCAATGTGGCAGTCCTACAGAAAGAATGTGGCTGCATTACTATCAGACAGAATGACAACTTCTCGTGCTATTATCAAGGTGCAAAGATATCTTCATGCCAACTTAATTGGTGAGAAAGAGGATCTTTTTAAATAGTGGGATAATCACAAAAATAATTATCCTCTTTTGAGTCAATTGGTTCGGGAGAGTTTTTGTCCACTTGCTACATATGTCCCTTGTGAAAGGGTATTCTCTGAAGCCAGGAACATTTGACAGAATGAAGATCACAACTGAATTCTTCAAAAGTAAATCAGGTTTTTTTTTTTTTAATATCAATGAGAAGTTCTTGAAGCACTAAGATAGCATTGTGAAAAAGTGTCAGTTCTTTGACTCTTCAGTGTTATTGCATTACTTTTGTAAGTATTGTGATTACATAATTTGGAGATAATAATTGGGGCAGTTAGAAGAAAAGAGGCGTAAGTAACATTTCTATAAGAAAAAAATGATTTAATTGCATGTAGGGTAAAAGAAATGATTTAACATTTCTGTGGTAAAGGGATATATCTTTTAACCACATCGCACATTAACATTTAAAATTAAAACTTCACTGAATTTACGAATGCTTAGTAAACTTTTAATCACATTTTATGGAAAATAACGTAAATGCACTTACACCCTTTTGTTTCTGACCACCTCAATTTTGAAATTGAACATGGAAGTATGTTTCCTTTTTTGACTGAAGTGATAGCTTTTGTGTTCTGAGTGTCTATAACAATCACTTTGCTTTCATACAAAGTAGACTGTATTTAATAAGTGATGTTTGTAAAATATTAAATACCTAAATTTAAACTTGTAATTTATGAGCAAATGCTGGGTAACTTTCGGTGTTGGACCCCGGACTCATTTCACCGGCATTATCACCTTCATCTCATTCAGATGCTAAATAACTTTAGATATTGATAAAGCGTCATAAAATAACCTACTAAAAAAAACTTGTAATTCGTGTTGCATGTGCTAGATATGATGATTTATCATTAAGACTTCATAGACTATTATTTTTAAGTTACATAAATTAGAACTTGCTTATGGCTATTGTGTGTTTTTATTGTAATAAAAAAACAGTAATATACGGTGTTTCATTATAATATCCAACATTTCATATTACTATGATTGTAACAAGTTTAGTTAGATTTCACAAAAATGATTATTTGTGCTTTACTTGCTATTAATGCATCAACATTGTTATAGGAATCTTAAATATATTTCTCCAACTTGCAGTGCAATTAGAGAGAAGAGATAAGAATGCTCCTGTAATACAAACAGTAAGGCAATAAGCTAGCCAGATGCTGTGCTGTGTCAGAGTAGGCTGATTCACACATGTTCACGGTTGTCTTCATCGTTATGAGTCACATATTGAGTGGTGATGGTCATTTCTTGGAGCTATGAAAATGGAAACTTATCATAGCAGCAATATGACAGGTCTTCAAATCAAATCACACCCTGCTACTTGTGATAGATAAGGGCAATTCTGTCATAGTGTCATTTTTGTGTTAAACTGATTTGTGACTAGTATTGAGTTCAGATCATAACATAACAACATCAAAGGTAGTCTTATCTAAAAGGAACATAAAAATTGGGGTCAATTAAAGAAATAAAACTTTAATTCGTCTAATTTTGTTTTAAATACTACTAAATGTTAATATAAGCAGTAACTGAAAAATGTTAATACTGTTACATAAAACATGGTGAATATGAATATGAAACTATTCTTATATGTAAAATTGTCACATAAAGCCAGTGTTAAATGTTCTTTTGTATAAATTATATTACTTAGTTTTAAAAAATCTGAAATCTTGGGGGGAACATCCCTCCCGGGCAATCCCCAGGATTCATTACTGTTCATGGACCTTGTTCCTTATCATGTGGTGATCTTTACTGTGATCCTTGTCGTGGTTTTCATTGTGATCCTTATTCAACTTGTGATTCTGAACTTTGTTGTGATCCTTATTGTGATTTTTACTGTGACCCTTGTCGTGGTCCTTATCGTGATTCTTGTTCTCTTTGTCGTGGTCATGGTCCTTGTCATGATCTTTATTGTGGTCGTGGTCCTTGTCATGATCCTTATCGAGTCATTGTTGTGGTCCTTTTCATGATACTTGTCAACGTGCTTGTGATCCATGTCGTGATCTTTATCATGGTCCATGTCATGATCTTTATCGTGGTCCAAATGATTCTTACCATGGTCTTTGACATTGTCCTTTTTCTTACAGTGGTCCTTGTCTTTGTCATGGTCCTGCTTTGGTCGTTTCAAAATAATGTTTTCCCTGTTTAACAAGTGACTTACATGCCAGGGATGGTATCTTCCATATTTTCATAAAAGATGAAGGAGCATGCACATAAACAGGAATAGACAGACAACTGATAACTTTCTGCACGTGTGTTTACTTTGCGATAGGATTGCTGAAGAGTAGGAATTGGTTGAAAATATGCGTGTGAAGTCAGACATGGCTACATCTATAGTTAGAATAATATTTCAATTATGCCTATTTCATGTGTTTTTGTGACAAATTTAAAATCATATTCCTCGAAAAATCAGTACGTGATATGAAGTTTTGAACTTCCGACTTGAATTCAGCATAGCCTAATTATACATGACAATAAGGAATTTCCTCTTTCCACTTGAGTGCAAAACAAAAAAATTGAAATATGTTGTGTAGCTGTTATGATGTTGAGGAAAGAGTTCGGAATTTTAGCATATTGTTTATACATAAGTATTAATTTCCCTTGGTCGATTTTTCAGTTTTATTTCCTGCCCTTAAATTTAATATTCTCTGTTCAGCTTCAGTATTTGAAATTAAGTAATAACTTCTACATTTTGAAAGCAGTTTCTTGCATATACCAAACTACACTTCAGCTATGTGTACAAGATCTTAATTTAGTCTCTGTAGAATTGCGTGAATGTGAGAATATTTTATCTTTCCAAATAATTTTTTGTTATGAAAATGCACAGATGTTCTCACAGCTGATCTGTAGACTAAATTAACTAACTGAAAGTTTGTTCCATTCAGTTTGTGATATATAAAGTAATTACTGTATTTACCTTTCAGTTTTAGTTGCAATGGAGTAGAAACAAAGTTCATCTATAAGTTTTGTAAATGCGAACTATAGATTGAGACATGCATATACTTGTAATTTTAAATTAATATTTTAATTAAAATAATGAAGATTATAACATAGAATACACTAATTTAATTAATATGAGTTTCATAGCTTCATACATAACCACAAACCTACAGTATACACAAACCTACAGTACAGTGACTGGAGGCATTAAGCATCAAAATACTGTAGTTTGTTGCTTAATTCATTATTACATACAATGAAAAAATAGGAACATATCTCATTAATTTTTCTGTTATAATTATATTGTTTTAATTTTATTTCTAGTTGAGAAATTTAAAACTTTAATTATTAACTTACAAATGTTAAATGGATATAATTTTAAGTGTAGTGTTCGGTTACACACAAAAGTAAAAAATAATTTATTTTGTAATTTTAATTTTTTATTTTAGAAGTAAACGCACCACAATTAAAGGTAACACCACTAGTTTAATTGCAGCAAATCATGGGTTAGATTTTTAAATCCACTACCACATAATGTTTTCACCCCACTGACTCTATTTGACACTGTTATCTAAGCTTCTCCTCTTACAGAGCTCCTGAGCTTATTGATGTGTGACATCATAGAGCAAGAAGTTGATTCTGACTGGTCTAGTGGATACCATTCTAGCTGTTGGATCTGGTAGTAGTGTGTTCAAATCTGGTTGAAATTGATTAATATTAAAAGGTGATAAAATTCTTAGAATTACATCCTTTGTGATAGAAGTGAAGGTTGGAGTAAATGTCATAGATTTATAGCATGTAAAATAATCCTGTTTATGATGGAGGTGTCCATTCAAAATTTGTATGCCATTTCTCGCCCACATTGAATTGCGATACAGAATAATCTTTTCAGTTGAAAGCATCACCAATAAAATTACTACCCCTTGAGTAAATGTTTGACAGTTCATACACATACTTCTTGAATAAATTGTCTTGTAAATACGGAAGACAAACAAAATTTATTCAATTATACAGGAGAAAGTATTGCACGGAAATGAATAGGTAGCATGTCATGATCTATATGTAAATTCATTTGAAATGCAGGTAACACTTTCCATCCCTACTTAAATTTCCTTTATATAATGACTGATGTCTGTTTTGGTTGCTATGTAGGTTGATGTCTTTTCAAACATTCTGCTGGGTACTGGCACTCTCTTCCTTAATAATGATTAATTTCGAAAATTTGCACAATTTTTGTGGTATTTTTCTATGCATTTTCCTAATCTAGGTCTAAATTCTTTCTCCCTGAGCTGTAGTGCTACATTTTCTATCATAATTTCCTTCATGTGTGCAGAAGTTAAATCTTCATGAAACTCGATTTTTTTCTGTTGATCAGTTATTCTGTGTGAGTATCTATAATGCGAAATTGAAGCACTTGCTTTAGATATTTTCTTTGGACTAATGTCATTCCACTTATCAAAGACAGTTTTTGTGATATGTCAGAAATGAAAGTGTACTTTAAGTTCCAACCCTGAGTATTATAAACATTCATACAGTGAATGACTTAACACATGTTTCTTTATGAAATATGATTTGTCAGCACTGATCTGAGTTGGAATGAAGAGCCGGTTTTTGAGTGTTGGAAAAATATGTACATTTATGGTCCGCACTAGAAACTGGCTTGGTTATAACAGTAACCCTGTAATAATATTTCTGTGCATGGGGTTATGTCTGATCTTGTAAAAATAATGCACCTATTTATATTTCTTATTGGGCAAGTTCATTTCACGCTTTTCTGATGACCACATCCAACAATTCAGTGAATATTCTCACAAGACAATGAAAATTGTTGAATACTCATGAATTGCACTTCTTGCCTTCATGACATCAATTTTTCTCTGAGTACCATTTCTTAAATAGTTTATTATACGCAGTATGAATAGAATCTGTTTTGAAGATGAAAAAATAGGTTTCCATGAAAAAAATATATAGTTTTTCACGGAAATATATATTTTACGCATCCCTGATGCTGAAAATTTGCTTTTATAATATTGTGTGTCTACATACAGTAATTTATCCTAATGTGTTGGGTGCATTTTCTTCATATTCAGTTCCTAGAAATCGATTCAATCTTGAACATTGCACATGTGGTACCATAATTTTGACCAAGAGTTAACGACTGTTTATTAGCCAATTAGTGCTCAATTTAAAGAGCTAAACATATGGCTTGATAAGAAAACTGTTTTGTCACATGTTCCACCTACATTTAAGGAAAAATATCCCACAACCAGGGTCATTATAGATGCTTCTGAGGTGTCTACAATGAAACCAAAAAATCCAACAGTCCAGCAAGCAACATTTTCTAATTATATAAATTGTAATACAGTTAAAGTGCTGATAGGGATCAATTCCTCAGGTTTCATTTGTGATGCATATGGGGGAGGGGCTGTTTAAGATAGTGATTTATACAATCTGGCTTATTAGATCTTTTGGAAGAAGGAGATGCAGTAATGGCTGACAGAGGTTTAAATATCCAAGATATATTATGTGTGAAAGGTGTGTCACTGAATATTACACCTTTCCTGAAAGAGAAAAAACAGTTTTCCCAATCAGAAAACATAGAGACAAGGAGAATTGCCTCTAATGGGATCCATGTAGAAAGGGCAATAAAGCTTGGAAAAACTTACAAAATTCTGCAATCAAAGTTGCAGTACAGCAAAATACGCTTATTCAACAGAATAATATTTGTCTGCTATATGCTCTGCAACTTTAGAAAATCAATAATGAAAGAGCACTGATGTAAAATAAAAGTGTTCTTTGTAAAATCTTCTGTAGTTGAGTTACGTTTATTGCAAAATTATGGTTTAGGATATTAGTCTTAATGTATTTTTATTTCTTCAATCAAAAGAATAATTAAATTGGACACAATCGAACACAAATTACTGAAAAATACTTAATATAAATCTACCTTAACCTACGTACTTTCAGTATCTAGCAAATCAAGTAATATTTGTAAGAAATGCCCTATAAATGACTAAAGTTTGAAGTTTTCTTATACATATTTGAATTTGTTAGTGATTTTTATTCTTGGCGAAGTTTGATTCCTTTGTATTTTTAGACTTTCTCAAATGCAGCTAGTTGTAATTAGCCATGCTATAATTATCTTTTTCGTATTGTAGTTTTGATTTTCAGAATTCAATTCATGTAAACCTCCTTTTCATAATTTCATACAATTGATGCAAACCGTATGGAAAACCCATTACGTTGTAGTTAAAGAAAATATATAAATTTTTAGCTAGATATTGAAGACTTCCAATTAACAGGAAGAAAATAATTCCGGACTGAAGGGACAAAGTATTTTTTTTTTCGAGAACGTGTTTCAACGAATCCATATATTTTGTCAAGTTAAGATGTCATAGTTTACACAGCATACTGTTTGCATCAGATCTATAAAAATGCTTTCTTTTTATGTTTTTAGTAATAAAAATAAACAAACAATACATTTTACACCATGATAGATGATAAAATAAGAATAATAAACCAGATATTTTCATACAACTCTCTTCATTTATATTTTTTCATGCATACCTCTTATATACTGTATAGGTAATATCACTGCAACTAAGTAACACTGGCCCATTATTAAGCCATGAGATACAGAAGGAATCAATTTAAGTCAACAGAAAAAATCTTTCAAAATTTAAGACAAAAGTGATGGAACAAAATACTGCTTGTAAAATTTATCTAGTTACAATGACATTTCCTGTAAGAAAACATTATCTCTCTCGACTTTTATGATAAGCATGTCAACTACTGTGTACACCACAAAGCAGCTGTACTGTCGTCCTGTCACATACAACTGTCCTTGAACCTGATAGAAGTAGTTATGATGTCTTTTTAATATGATATTCCATCTTATCATTTGCAGGTATGGCACAGCATTTACACAAATCTTATCATTTTTCTGGCTTGGAAGTCCTTTTAATTCTAGAACTCCTTCATTACCTATAAGTCCATCACAAAAGGCTGCTAGGTAATTCTTTTCTGGATGAATTATTAGTCCACACCTTACAACATGATTATCAGTAATTTCTTCGAACTCATCCTTGCTAAACCCTCCATTTGCAGAACACACTTCATATTATTATTTTGAAAATGTGATCTCATTCTTAATTGTCGAGCAAGTTTCTCAGGATCTCTCGTATGACAGCTGTTAAATGGCATTCTCTTTCCTTGAAACACAAATGTTGTTGAGACTGCTCTTGCGTTGATTTTTCCAATTGCGCTCTCTTCACCTCATCAGCAGCAACTATTGTTTCTACAAATGTCATCAGTGGATCAACACCATAGTAATGGTCATGAAGTACACCTATCTGTGAAATGGGCTCTTTTTTTACAGCATATGAAAAAGTGAGTTTATGTGTTGAACTTTGAGTTTATGTACATAATTTTCATAGCTTTCTTGATTTATTGCACTTAGAGGCTTCACTTCATGACGAGGCATCTGAGCATCTGAAGCTAATGGCAGATTTTCCGCTTTTATAGGATTTTGTGTTGTTTTCTTATTCGCTGGTCGATGAAATGTTTGCAGAACTTGGGTGCAATTCTGAGCACACTTTATTTCCCCATTTTTGGAGAAAAGCTCTAGAGCATAACAAAGAGCAGCAATATGTTTACAACTGTCTTTGGGATTGGCTCCTGCAACATATTCACAGCCTGCTTCTGATATAACACTAGCTTTATTTAATACTAGTTTGACTTCATATTTTTTTGCTTTTGTGTATTCTGATTTCACTTGACTAATTATAAACACTGCACCAGAATTTACATAGCATTTAATGAAGTTAATGAGTCTGTCATTGAATAATCTATAACCTGAATCACAGAATGATCTGTAATTTGAAACTGAGTGACCATCTATTTCTGACTTATTGAAAATAAAGTAGTTCATCAATTCAAAACTTGACAGTTTTATTTCACTCTGATAAAGTGATTCAATATCATGAAATCCATCAAGCACTCTTGGAAAATCTAATGTAGGCCTACCAGTAACAGCCAGTGACACTGAAGTCTTCTGGATATGAAGCTTCATATAAACTTCTAACCTAAAAAATAGATATGGATATAGAGTATAATATTTTCATAAAACATTGTGCAATATAATTTAACTCAATTTCTAACTCAAAAATAAAGTAGAACAATTTGTTGCCATAACCAACAGTTTAACCCACGTTTCTAATAATTTGGGGTTTGTTTGTACTTGTTTTTCCGCTTCTTTTCTTCAGTTCTGCTTTTAAATCAGCAACTTTCATTGACTGTATATTATTCCGCATCGCATCTGGATCAGAAAACGACGAGTTCATTTTTTTATAATTACTAATTCACGTAAAAATAATATTTTGAACGCCACAAAGTTTGTATAAACTAGTAAGACTAGATGCAAAACAAATTAGAAGCGGTAAGCGCATACTGTCTGTTACATTGATCTGTCAGAGAAGTTTGGCATAAGACACTCCTATTGAAACTACATTCTCTGGCAAAGCAATATTTAGTTTCGAGACAGATACAGGTGAAATGTGCTGAAGTTCAAGTCACCAATATACTCATACTTTCATAAACAAACTGGTTAAATGTAAACACAATTAATAAGATCTTATGGTCTCTTGCAACAGAATGGGGAGAAGTTTCCACTTAAATGCAGGTCTTTTTATACAGTGATGGCCATCATGATATCTAGCATATCTGTTCCTTGCACCTCCTGCACCATGAAATCTCCCCCCCCCCCCAGAAAAGAAAAACAAAATATGCACTGAGCGAGAAACAGTTGAGAGCCAACTTTTGAGTGCAGAAAGGACTGCAGTCCTGGAGTCCGAATTTTTGTGCACTCAATCAGAAATTCAATCCCATGTTTTCAACCTTAGATCTCTGTAGATTGAGGTCTTTTCTAAGTACAAATGTGATTAATGAGATTCAAAATGTGCTCATATCTGAATTTCATTTTAAAAAATGTGACTCAGGTCCTTTCTGCAATTATCAATTCAAATATTAGTTTTGAATAATTTCCAGGGAAAAATTCTTCCGGGGTCGGGTAACAAACCTGGGACCTTTAGCTGAGCACTTCAGTACTCTACCGACTGAGCTACTCAGGAACTCTACCAGACCCGGCTCAGTTATTCCCGGTTATATCCAGGTACCTCAAGTGGGTTGACAAGACGTCAAAGACCCAGCATTGAATGCACACTTTTTCTGTGTGACTTAAATTGTGGTTTTCTGTTAACGAACAGTGACGTGCATTATACAAATGTGACTTTTGAGGAATAGTCCCCTGTAAAATTGACTTGAATAATTTCCAGAGAAAAATTGTTCTGTAGCCGGGTATCGAACCCAGGACTTTTGGCTAAGCACGCCAATGCTCTACCAACTGAGCTACTCAAGAACTCTACCAGACCCCGATTCAATTATACATTGAATGCACAATTTTTCTACCACTACTACTGCTGCTGCTGCTTGATTGTGTAAAATTTTGGTTTGTGTATTATTGTCGAGCCAATACGTTTTTGTTTACATTATGATATTGTAAGCAAGTTTACAAGGGAGAAAACATGCAGGAAAGGCCATCATCATTGGTCCAGTGACATTGAATCTGAGGTTTGCGGGTTGAAACTGGGCCAATGTCAATAAATTTTGAATGGAGATACAAATAATTATTAAGGCTTTGTTCTGAAGGGAAGTGAAGCTGTGAGACATATGTCTTTGGTATGAAATAAATTCTATAATTACATACAAATGATATTATATTGTTCGATTTCCATACTACACATTATTGTAACTTAAAATATTGAACCTGTTTATAAATCATATATTCATTTTCGTACTACTCATTATTTTAGCTTATAATATCCAAACTGTTAATAAAAAAAATATTTTATTTTCAGGCTATACATTATCGTCGTACAATGACACACTAAATTCAGTTCATTTTGTCGAGTATAGAAAAGTTCGATATTCACTGATGTTAGCTCTGCAGGAGGGTTGTCATGTTTGTTAGATTGTGTTATGGAAATATTTGCTGTCCTCCTCTCCCATCCCTTCATGTTTTAAACCACTTAAGATTTGAACACATATCTTGTGATCAGTTTTCACATGGAATAAAACGAAGTTTGCAATATCTTGGTTTCCTCTCTCATGTTTGAACATTGCACGATAGTCTGTACTATGAACATACGCATTTTTAAATGGATGTTTTGTTTGATTTACTAATACGTATATTTTTTGTGGGTGTTTAGTCATATTAATATCAAAAATTGCCTGTACTCATTACTCTGAGTAACTTCCCAAGATATGTGCCTGACATCCTTATGCAACTGAAGTATAAAGGTGCTGGGAGAGGAAGAACTAAGGAGAAGGCAACAAACATAAAGGGGAAAGATTAAACAAATGCAAAGCAAACTTTGGCTCTACAGAGACTCGGCAAACATGAACTGAATATAAGGACTGTTAATGATTTTAACGAGTTTGGTTATTTTAGTTTACATGTTTCACTTCTATGTATTGTTAGATGCGTATGCAGGAGGGTGAATGTAATATCTTGATATTCCTTCTCATGTTTGAACTTTGCACGACACTAGTAGATAAAACATTTCAAATAGGGAAAACAATATATATATTTACATTTGCGCGCACGCACGCACACACACAAAAAACACACACACACAGACACAACCCCCCCCCCACTGGTCAAATTATTAAATGCACCTTTATTTTGTAACACAATATACATGTTATTGTACAGTAAATAATACACGTTTAATATTTTTGAATTGTATATTAGTGAAGATTCTTAATACATATGAACAATCCGGTATATAAAACACACATTTTTTAAAGTAATAATTACATATTAATTTATTTTTTGTATAGATACATATCTTTTCAATATTTTCAATATTTGGTCGTGCCACCTTTAGCGGCTAGTAAAGCGCTGATTCACCTTGGCATATTACTAATACATGCTTGCACAGTCTCCTACAAATGTGGGTGATGATTCCAGAAAACATTTTTACTAATCGTGCAACATGGCAGAGGGCTCCATCTTTCATAAAATAAAGAGTTCCCCATTTGGGAACCATTCTCTTATTTGAGATAGCATTTTGGTTTTCAGCACTTCCTTGTATTTGTCCTGCTGCATTGTCCCCTGGACCATGTAAAGTCATCCAGTGCCCTTGCCGCTGATAACAGAACAAATCGTGACTTTGGTGGGATGTTTTACAGTCTGTACCACACAATTTGGATGTTATTTTTCACCAGAAAGCCTTCGCACAAATTGAGATTTGTTTCCCAAAATTTCATATATGCTCTCATCACTAAAACAAACCTGAAATAAAACGAAAAAAGTGATTATTCGGTTTAAGGGTACATTCTAACTCAGAACTGACAATCATTCAAGGAAACAAAAAACATTATTAAATATTCATCGATTTTCAGAAGTCCATATCTTTGCCTTTTTGATCCTTTACTCACTTGATACATTTCTCTTTCATAACAAAACTTAATTTGGGCTTCCGAGCGGGTCTGTAGAACTTTAAGTTGAATTGTGAAAACTTGCAGAGTACAGTTCTAGATGTCACTGCTCTTTAGCCTGAATTTAATTTCTTTTGTAGTAGCAAACTGGTTTTCCTGGCAAACCTTCAAATATCTTTCTGATCTTGTTGTAAATATCTGTTTCCAACCACATATTGTCATCTTTTGAGGGGCTAAATCCTCGCCAAAGTGAATTTTCTTTTTTATTCGCCTCACAGTTGATTCAGACACATCCAGTCTTCGAGAAATCTCTCTGTTATAAAACGTTTTGGTGTCAAACAGTGCTTTCACTTCCGCAATTTTTCGTGGTGTCATATCACTTGCTTTACCCATTATTTTTCTCAATACAATTCAACAAATAAACATTAAATATGCAACTTTACATTTAAATCCACCAGGAAACAGATGTGAAAATAAATTGCAAAAGGAGAGGCAGAAAACAAGTCTCCTCTCGTTACACTCAGTGATGCAACTGCGCTTATCCAACTTCATATATAAAATGTAAGCATGAAATTAATTAATTGTTGTGCAGAACAGTTGCTACAAATATTCCTTAACAATAATAATGTAATGAAATTGATTACAACAATAGTAGATGAAGAATATTATTAAAATTTGTTTCCTGAGATGAATGAATTACGAAAAATGAAGGTGCGTCTAATAATTTGCCCAGGGACTGTGTGTGTGTGTGTGTGTGAGTGCGTGTGCGTGCGTGCGCACGCGTGCGCGCGCACACAAGGTAAGGTGGAATTAGAAAATAGATTAAGGGATATTTTCATTTCCATGGTGTGTTAGCAACTTGTCTAATATTAATTGGATTTTATAATCACATTGGTTGACCCATGGGTCTTCAAAGATAAAGTATTTATGTTATGAGAGAAAATCGTCCATTCTTGTCTCACAACCAGTGACAAGTTTCGTTCAAGTGTTCAAGTTTTTCATATAAAATGTTTAGTTTCACCAAATAGAAATAGTTTCTCTGCATGGAATATTTTAAGTTCTATTGTATCTTTCACCTGTGAATTTTGAATGTTCACCCTATTCGATTGGTTAAGAACACACAGATAGATAGGTGACATGGTATCGAGATGTCTTCCCTTGCCTGGGGCAAGATTAAAATGTTATAAATAGGTTAAAATTAAGATATACCAGGTCCGGCAGTGGAACAGATTTTAAGGAGTGTATATCTCTCACAGCACAGTTGAGGGATATTAAACTATTGTTGCCAAGACAATGTCATTTAGTCTTTATAGAAAGATGGAGCAGTGCACAACATGCTCTTGCAATTAAAAACTTTTACTAGAACAACAATGAATACGCGATTAAAGCTGTAGTTAGTGCTTGTTAACTTTCATTGTATGTTAACATATGAGGCATTCCACATCAAATTGAACAGCCATGTGACTTCAAAAATTTTTGTGTGCGTTTAGGGGATTAAAAAAGAAATCTCGTGTATTTTTATTTCAGCAAAAAAATTTTTGGCATATAAATCAAAATTGAAAAAATTAAAAATGGGCGGGTATTGATAGATATAAACACACAGAACTCATCTTAGCTCAATTGAAAGTTTAAGAAAATTGTAGTTTTATTTCACATATTAATATCGTTTTTGTTTAATAATTTATTGTAAAACGATACTTAAACATTTTTAAACTTAAATGTTCAACATGTTCGCGAGAATAAAAAAGAACATCAATTTATTCCCCGTTTAATTTTCTCATTGTGCATGCAATTTAAAGATGGAATTGCGGGAACTGAATTGAAAAGAAGTATTTTAGGAAGTGCGTGCACTGCCTGTACTCGTGGGATACATAGCACCCCTCAGCGATAAGGATCAGCCGGGGGATATATTTTGATCATCATAAAAGAATTCATGAGTGCTCTTGAGTAAACACTTCCTTTTGGAAAACTACACTAATCCTCATTCCATAAGTACATAAAAACTCTGCATATCAACAAACATATCGCAAAATCCTTCCACGCCCCAACCGATGATTGGTTCTGTGTTCGTGCTGGAAAATGAGGCATGCATCGATATGTGTGGAGCAATGATGTGACATAACAGACAATTTTTTAAACCAGTGTCCTAACACAAAACATCGAATGGATGTGGAATTTTTACAAGAATGCACTTACATCTAAGTTAGTGTTTTGAGTGGAGACGCACCATTACACGATTTCCTTGCTAGGTTATCACGACTCATTGCAAAGGTTTGACATGGATCCTGCCAACAAATCACATTATTTCCTGACAACTTTAATTAGTTTTCTAGTTGCTTCAAATATCGTTTTGCCTCTACATGTGTAGAAAAACAGCAAGTCTGCCATTAATGCTTCGGAAATATATAACAGATGCCCAGTCAATGCGTCTGGCCATGAAACCAGGTGGCCTGGGTTCGAATCCCAGTCGGGGCAAGTTACCTGGTTGAGGTTTTTTCCGGGGTTTTCCCTCAACCCAACACAAGCAAATGCTGGGTAACTTTCGGTGGTGGACCCCGGACTCATTTCACCGGCATTATCACCTTCATTTCATTCAGACGCTAAATAACCTAGATGTTGGTACAGCGTCATAAAATAACCAATAAAAAAAATAACAGGTGCGCTTCCAGAAAGCTGTCTTATTTATCAACTTGCAAGATTTTTATGAAGAAAACATTATTGAGAAAATTACTTACAAACAATGGGTGTCAGTTGATAGAACAAATTTAGAAATTATAGAGTCACAAGATGATTTCTTTTTAGAAAAGTTGTCGACAAAATTAGAAGCCCTTGCACCCCATGCCTTTATTTGACAGCTGCAAGCTAAATTTCTCAGAGAACGAAAAAGTACAGTAAGGAGAATGCTTAGTCATATGTGATTTTTCGAAAATTATGCCTTCCGTCATGATTATGTGCATGGTGTTCACTGGAATAACGATCAGGCCAGGCCATACACCACGGTGCATCCATTTCTGTCTATTTCACACAAGAAAGTGAAATGAAGCACAGGAATCTCGTAATATCTGAGTGCCTTAAATATGAAACCAGTGCAGTTTATCTATCTAAACGTTATTTAATAACGTAGTAGTAGGAGGAAGTAGGGATTGTTAATTAAATTATTTAATTTTTCTGATGACTCAAATGCGTAATATAAGATTAGAAAGAATTTTGTAAACACATGCTACCATGAAAGGGATTTTGGAGTCTCCACAGACTGGCACTTTCTTGCAACATCACACGGTAAAGGCCCTTGTGATGGCTTGCTATGAAAGTGAGTCTTGAAATTGTTCGAATGGACTGTGAAAAATATTAGTGAAATTTTCTTCAAATTCTTCAGCAACGAGGATTATCAAATAAAGTGTGAACTTCTGAAAAAAAAAAACGGTGTGAGAAAACTGAACCACTATGTGGAATACTAACAATACTTTCTTCCATCCCCATTTCAGCTAAGTAGTAATAAAAAAATACTCTGCCTCACATAAAGCGACAGTAGTGGTACTTAAACTGATTCTGTACAGTTTATTTTCCTGTAAATAACATTAGTTCAATGCAAGAGACTTGTGCTAATGTATTCTTCTGTGATTGATATTCATCTATACACTGCTCCACCACTACAACATGCGCACGGTGCAGCAACTGCATTAACATCTTGTTGGATAAGGCAATTAATTTTATATCAACTTCTTAGAGTTGAATCCTGATATTTTGCATACACACTGAAAATTAAATGGAGAATGCAACTTACTATATTATTTTCGTATTGTTTTAGAGTAGCGAAATTCCTTAAATTTAAAATTTTAGAATATAATTTTAGTTTACACACATACTGCTATATTTTATCTATTGCAACGGATATGTGTCGAAAGCATGTTTAATTGGGTTTAAAACGAGTCTAGAATGGTTCTACGATAATTAGAATATGAGATATTAAAGTTAATATGAAACAATGTCCAGACTTTTATGAAAATTTTTATGTTTTGTAACTATTAAATGAAAGGAGTTTTGGGGGCAATAAAAACAACTCTCTGTGTGTGTGTGCGTGCGCACGCAGGTCATTTCTCTTTTCAAATTGTCCGAATTATCTCATATTGTAATATTTAAACACAATTGTGGCATGTAAATGGAAAAGGCTGAAAGTGCCAAACACAAAAATATTCAGAAACCACAAAAACTGATAGAAACACGCACTTTCATCTTGCATATTTCGTAAAAAATTGAGTCAACCTTCATGCTTGTGAGAATGAACTAGCAGTAATCCAACAGCAACAGCACATAGAATGGTTTCAAGTGAAAAAAAACAATTATATCATATTTTGGCACTTTTCCATTTACATGCCACAATTGTTCTCATACTTACAGTTTACTGTTACTCATTACTCACACACACACACACACAGACAGACACAGACACACGGCTATTAATAGAGTCTCGACGTCAGGAAGAGATTGATATTCTAACTAAGAAGATCGATGAAGAGTGTAGTCAACACCTGGAAGTGAGCACTCCTAAGCTTCGAAAACCACAAATTATTCTTTACAATATTCCAGAAGACATCGATCTACAGAATGCTGCTGGGATCATAGTATCCCAGAACTCGGAGCTTCATCTGCCTGAAGAGTCCATCAGGGCAAAATTCGTTTACAGGAACAACCGAAATGGTATGAATCTCGTTGCAGAAGTGGACACTACAACATGGAGGATACTTTCAGGGCGGAAGCTGAAAATAGGATGGCAGCTCTGCAGGATTGAAGATTACCAGTACAGTAAATTCAATCATAAAGCTGTAAATTGCTCAGGTGAAGAGATATGTCCTCTATGTGCTGGACAGCATAAATTAAAGGAGTGCAAGGCAACTGAAGAGGATTTGAAATGCATAAATTGCATTATGTATAATAAGTATAATAAGGCTGAGAAATTGCCAGAAAATCATTCCTCTATGGACAAGAACTGCCCATGCCTACAAACACTAATCAGGAAATGCAAACAAAACACAGAATATTAAAATGGCCAATGGAATTGGAAAAATGAAATGTGTGCAAATTAATCTCCAACACTGTAGAGCAGCTACAGATAATCTGTTAGAAATAATGAATTTAAACAGTGTAGATATAGCATTTATACAGGAGCCATACCTAATAAATAATAAAGTGACAGGCATAACCAAAAATTACAAAATCTTCACGTGTGGAAACAAAAAGAGAGCAGCAATACTAATAGCAAATAAACAGATTGACGCTATATTGTTATATCAATTATCAGACGAGGACACAACAGTCATAGAAATAATCCATGGTGATTTACATTTCAATGCTGTAAGCATGTATCTAGATATCACAACTGACATCAATACTGATTTTTCAAGAGTAGATGTTATAATTTCATTTACGAAAGGAACAGGACTGTTAGTCACTATGGACAGCAATTCCAGATCTAAAATATGGCACGATGTCACTACCAACGCAAGAGGGAAGATAATGTAGGAGTATCTCAGTTCAAACCACTTATATCTAATTAACGAAAGTGACTCTACCACATTTGAAAGCTCGAGAGGCAAAAAGTAATATCGACCTAACAATAGCCAATGGTCAGCTACTGTCAAGAATGAGCCAATGGGGTATCAGTAGTGAAGAAAGTTGTTCAGATCACCGATATATAACATTCAGTGTTGCACAACATAGAGTGCAAAACACAGTATTCAATTTTCGAGGAACAAAGTATTTAATAAAAGAAGTACACTTTGATAAATTTAAAGACATCCCAAAAAAAGAATTTTCAGCAATAATCCCTGGGTTGGTAAACAGAGATGAAGTAGAAGACTTGGATGAGGAATTATATAACTAGCAAGTATAGAAAGGGATAACGAAAAACTTTAAAGCAACATGACCATATAATAAACACAGCATGCAGGAAATGTTTTAAAATGTGCAAGCCAACACAAAAATTAATTCAGAAAAAAATCTGTTCTCTGGTTGACTAACGAACTAACCATCATGCAAAAGAAAATAAATGCACTCCGAAGACGATACCAGAAAACAAAACACGATGAAAACCTAAGAGAGATCAGGAAAATTCAATACATAGAAGGGAGAAAGAAATATGCAAGGACTATAAGAACAGAAAAGATGCGCTCCTGGAAACAATATTGTACCTTAACACCAACAAACAATCCTTCGAACGCAGTATACCGCACGTCGTCTGGAGAGATAAGAAAAATACAACCTTTAACTACTTTAAGGAAGTCCGATGGTTCTGTAACGTCGACTATGGAGGAAACTCTGCACTACATGTTAGAACACTTTGTTCCAGAAGATGACGAAGAAGAAGATTCCGAATACCACAGAAAAATCAGGGAGGAAAGCAATAGATCGATAGAAATTCAGAATGACAGAGACGAGACTTCACTCAACAGGAAATAAAATTAATCTTAGTAAGGATGGACACTTGGAAAGCACCAGGAGAAGATGGTTTAACTAGTAATATATTGCTTCAAGTCTTTGAATTGTTCCCAAGATACTTCACAGCCGTCTATAACGCCTGCTTAAAAAGTGGCAGCTTTCCAAAAAACTGGAAAAGGGCAAAATTAGTTCCCATTGTGAAGCCAGGGAAAGAAGGTACCTCAGAAGTGACGAAATTTCGCTCTATAAGCCTATTGAATACGGGAGGAAAAGTACTGGAAAAAATCCTAATTGATAGAATAATGCATAATTTGTATTCCAGTGGTCTACTCAATGACGGTCAGTATTGTTTCACGCCAAATAAAAGTGCAGTAGATGCCACGATGGCGGTAAAGGAGTATGTGAAAGAGAGTATGAGCAATGGTCAATACATCATCTTAGTGAGTCTCGATGTCCAAGGAGCTTTCGATGCCGCATGGTGGCCGAGCATTTTGAAAGCCTTGAGAGAATTTTACTGTCCAGCTAATCTGTACAACCTCACCAAGAGCTACTTCAGCCAGAGAAGTGCATTTATCTCGGTAAATAACATTGCAGTGGAAAAACATATGACAAAAGGCTGTCCTCAAGGATCCTGTTGCAGACCTGGATTTAGGAACATCCTGTATAATACCGTACTTAATCTCCAATACTCCAGTCACAGTAAAGCTATTGCGTTTGCAGACGATTTTCTGATAATAACAAAGGGTTCAAGCATGCTGAAAACTGAAAACTTTGCCAATTCAGAGCTACAAAAGATCACAAACTGGGCTAACAACAACAAAATAAGATTTAATGAGGAAAAGTCCAAAGTCATACTGGTGACACGGCGAAGGCGCAGAGACAAAGCAGCTATCAATATATTCCTCAATAACAAAGAATTGGAACAAGTACAGACAATTAAGTACCTCGGAATCACTGTGGATGAAAAATTCAATTTCACTGCACACATTCAGAATATAACAGGCAGATCCATGACTTTGATTAACGCTCTATCCAAATCCGCAAAATTAGACTGGGGATTAAACCACAGTGCACTAAGAATAATATTTAAAGGAGCGATTTTGCCCCTATTGTCTTATGGAGCACCCGTTTGGATAGAGGCACTCAACACCACATCAAACAGGAAGAAACTCGAAAGAGTACAAAGACTGATGAACATAAAGCTTGCAAAAGCATTCCGGACAACATCAACTGAGGCCCTTTGCATCCTTACTGGTTTGACTCCTATAACCATTAAGTTAGAAGAGATAGCTAAAAGCTATACGATGAAAAAAGGATTACTAGACAGTAACATTGAAAGACCTTTGGAACTCAGGGAATGGCCCCATCCAGCAGATTTTCCTGCTGTTAAAGACACAAAGCTAAATGAAGATTACGCTTACGAAATCTACACTGGCGGAAGTAAATCCACTGAAGGAGTAGCAGTATTTTTCAACGGCGATCTCATACAGCAATCTAAATTCAGACTTCATGGTGAATGCTCAAATAACCAGGCTGAACAGTTCGCAATCCTAAAAGCACTTCATATAGTTAATGATCTACAACTACAGCACAACACCCCTAAGACTGCATCATTGTATTCAGACAGTGAGATCACCCTAGATTCCCTCGAAAACAGCAGAAACCACAATCCATTAATAGAAGACATCAGAAAAAAACTGACTTCCTTAAGAGAAACAACCTTCAGCTGGGTTAAGGCTCATATAGGAATATTCAGGAACGAGCTTGCTGACCGCCTTGCCAAGAAAGCTACAAGGGAAGACACAATACATTACAGCAAGATCCCCATGAGTGGTATAACAAAGACTCTGAGAGAAGAAAGCCTTGCGAAGTGGGAAAATCAGTGGCAGCTAGCAAGAAACGGAGCGGAAACAAGAAGATATTTTCCACAAGTCTCACAGAGAATAGCACTGAACATACCTCTTTCAGCTGGACTTACAACCATGCTAACTGGTCATGGAAGAATCAATGCATATTATCGTAGATTTCACATTGTACAAGACTGAACATGCAGTTGCAATAACGGTGACGAAACTGTAGACCATATTTTACTTGAGTGCACAAAGTACAACACTGCCTGAAACAAATTGGAAAGGATCATAAATTCCAAAGGAGGAAGGTGGCCACCAAACAGACCTGATCTCATTTCCAAATACTTAAAGGAATATTGTAAATTCATATGAGAGGTAGATTTAGAAAGTAGGCAAAGTGTGTAGCAATATGGAAACACAAATATGGAGAATAGTAAATATCATTATCAAGACCATATAGAACTATGACACTCTGTCTCATCTCTGATTGTAAGAAAATAGTAATTATCTAAGTGCAAACAGACATGTAGTATTACTTATGTAATGGAGCATGTTGTTCAGTAAAGACATAAAAAAATAAAACACACACACACACAACTCTCTTCATAACAAGGAAAAGGAACGGGGACAGAAATGTCACCATTTACTTGAACCATAAAAGGCTGGCTCAAACTGAGGAAATTAAATACTTAGGAATATACCTAGACACCAAATTCAACTTCACTTCTCATATAGGTCATGTCACAGAAAACTCTCTCACTTTGATAAACAGACTGGCAAGAACAGCTAAGCTACAATGGGGCTTAGGTCACAAATCGCTCAAGACAATTTATGAAGGAGCCGTTGTACCTATTTTAACTTACGGAGCACCAGTATGGGCAGAAGCAATTAAGAAAAATAAGAACCTCGCGAAATTCAAGAGGATACAACGGCTCATCAATATCAATAGCCAAAGCCTACCGGACTATTTCTTATGATGCCTCCTGCATACTAGCTGTCGTACCCCCATAGCCATAACAATAGAAGGAAAAGTACAAACTTACCTGGCAACTAGAGTCAACAATGCGGAATACGATTCCCCACTGGAACCTAAATACTGGCGACATCCTGCACAATCACCAGTCATTCACGAAGTGGAACAAGGAGCCCTATATCCACTGAAGTGTATACCGATGGTAGCAAGACCGGAGAAAATGTAGGAGCAGCAGGAATTATATTCGAGAACGGGAACCCAACACACCAACTAAAATACAAATTACACAAAAATGTACAAACAACCAGGCTGAACAAATTGCAGTCTTAAAGGTACTAGAAACACTCCAAGGAATCCAAGACCGATTAGATGAAGAGAAGCTTGTCACCATATACACTGATAGCAAGATAACATTAGACCTACTGAGTAACAAATCCAAACGGAGCAGAATAATTGAGAGAATAAAAACAAAAATTATAGAATTAACACAATCCAAGTGGATAATACACTTTGGTTGGGTCAAAGGACATTCCGGTATAATGGGCAATGAACTAGCAGACAGATTGGCGAAAACAGCGGCGTTAGAGGATAGTGAAGTCGTCTACAACAAAACACCAAGAGAAGTTATTCTGACACGAGAGGAGAGGGGGCTCGATATGTGGAGCAACAATGGTCCAATTCGACGAAAGGAAGGATAAGCAAAGCCTTTTTTCCCCTCAGTCAAGAGGAGGTTGAGCTGAAAGGTACCCATTTCCCCGGAATTCACAGCAATGACAATAGGACACGGGAAGCTGAGGTTATATCTCCACAGATTTAGAATAATAGAATCTCCCATATGCCCATGCAGACAGCAGGAACAAACAGTCAATCACGTAATATTTGATTGTAGCATAGTGACCAGACAAAGGAACGACATGATAAGGAAAATCCAAGAAGCAGGAGACAAGTGGCCAACAATGTGCGAAGCACTGGCGTCCAACTACCTCCAAATATTTTCGACCTTCGTCCACAGTATAGACTTCACAATTCTGTGAAACATCAAACTTGACAGTGAAATTGCAAAACTTGTAAATAGGTTAATGAAAGTGAAAGTGAAATTACAAAACTTGTAAATAGGTTAGTGAAAGTGACAGTGAAATTGCAAAACTTGTAAATAGGTTAAACTTTGACATGCTACGTATTAGATCAAGCTCAAAGTGACAGTGAAAGTAGCAAATTCTATATTACAAGCTGTAAACAACAAAAGTGACACCAAATAAGAGTGATCTAGCTAGGAAAACTTAAAACATTTTGTAAATTTGGAATAGGCTTCATACATGTAGTATTACATTCGTAATGGGGCATGCAGTTATACAGCAACTCATGAAAAAAAAAACACACACGCACACACACACACAAAATTGCTAGAAGGTTGTGGATGCAATTAAACTGTTTTGCAAATTTTCTTTTTACAAAGTAATTTTTATAGTATTTTGTAGGAAGCTAAATTGACTTAAACAAAATGCTGTTTCATGCCTCATTAAATATCGACCACACTTTCGTTTTGTTCATCCTATGATTCAGTAATATAAGATACACTTTGTAATCAATAGCTTTAGATCAAATTTTGAAGAAGTTAATTACCTGCTAATAAAATCGTAGTAAAGCAGTTATATTTTCTGGAATTATTTTCCGAGAGTAAATTTTGCTTCTTGGTAGGCATTTCCGCTTTCTCAGGAGTTACATCTGATGCTCTTTCCTCTCGATAGAGGAGAACACACTCTGTCAGTTGTGATACTTCTTGGACAGATGGCAAGCCTGTCACAGAATGTGAGAAGATGACATACGAAATTATGTTACGTTATGAAGGAGTGTCAGATTAGGAATGAAGCAGGTCGTGGCCCAGTAAGTAGTAATATTGTAGCTTCACTGGAAAGACTTACGAAACCACGAAAAACCCCGTCAATACAGCCGGTCCCTGGAATGGAATTCTGAACCTCCCAAATACAAGATGGATTTATTAACCACTATAGTACCGTGCATAAAAAAGTTTCACTTATAAATTATTCGTTCTATTTATTTATTAATATACTGAATATTGGAGCTTGAAATTTAAATAAAAAAATTACACGATTGACATTCTTGTTGCAGATGACAGGCAAGGCAGCTGCTCCCCGTCGTTGTTGCAGGACTCCTCCTCCTATCGCAGGGCCTGGACCCGGAGAGGGAATTCACTCAAGAAAAAGATCACCTAGTATTCCTCGATCTGTAAGTAATCTATTTTAATTATTCTGGGTAGAATATCTGTGCAGCTAGTGGTAGTCTTCTACTTTTAAAATTATTTTTTGTTGTAATTTTTCATTTACTATTATTTAATTCAAATATTATATGAACGTGACAAGGATGGAAAACCACATTTTCGTTTTTAATGTCAATGAAATGACGTTTTCAGGATAATATTTTAGCAATAATTGATTGTTTGGTCAGAATAAGGTTATAGGCAACGCTTTTTATGTATGTTGAGTTAAGCATGGAAAGGGTATGTGTGTGAAACCCACTACATGTTGGCGTCATTGTTTTATCACTAGAGGATTTTATTACACTTCACTTTACTCTAGTGTATACATTACAATCCTACATTACAATAAATGCTTCCTAAACCATTATTCTTGAACCAGAAAACAGACATTTGTCTGTTATAACCTTGTTTTGCCCCACCATTCAAGGAAAAAAATAGGGTAGATTTTAATTTCTGCATAAGTTATATATTTGTAAACATTTTTGTCTGTTCTTGACACGTATTATCAGTAGATGTTTGTGGTATGCATATTTTCCGCTCTTATTCTTGGTAGATTTACTAGAAGTAAATATCCATAAGTGCAGGTATAAAATTGCAATATATTGCAAGAATTATTGCATTCTTTTTTATACGGCTTTTGTCTCAAATGTTTCAGTCTAAAAGAAAAATCTGTGGATATAAAATATGAGTTAAAGTACGTAAGTTCTTCTGTTGGTTTTGATTTAATTTTATATTTACTTACATATTTATGTGCTCTCATTTAAATAAAAAAATTATAGGGAAATATTAAATTGTTCAGTGATTGTCATGAAAACAATCACAGACTTGCAGATCATTTTATTTGGGGATGTCTTCAGGAAGGAAATAGTGTTGTTAAACTATCATATTATGAACCCTCATGTGTTGTAGTAATTGTCCTATTGACAATTAATATTTTACAACGGAATCATTATAAATGTGTTTTTTTTTTTCCTCCAAAATTACTTTATATACTTTACCCAAAACAGAAATAGATAAACTAAAGATTGCTCTAACAATGTTTTGATATTCCATCTTGCTTTAAAATACCATTCTTTAAATTATTTTGGTAAAGTTTTAAAATAATCTGGCTCAACAAGTTTTAAACGACACTGAATTCAGATGAAGGAATCCTCATTTTCTTTTGTGTAGTTCAGCATTTGCACTTTCCGTGATGTACAGTCTTAGATAAAAAAAAGTCCGTCTGCCATATGCTAAGTTCCCTTTGGAAGACTGAAGTTTATTATGTGAGACTGAAGTTTATATGTGAAGGAATTTCTTATGCATGACTCTGCTCTGTTTTTCCTTTGCTTTGTTTCTTTGTTGCTTTTTGTATCTGTTTATAGGTCAAGTGTTATGAATAATCTATAATGAAGATATGTTCAAAGAGTAAATTACGTGCAAAATAAATTTCCTTTCCCTAGTTTCGTGAACCAGGCGCTGCCTGAAGTGGACTTATGACAAATTCACGCTACAGGAGAGGGATCGTTTTTTGTGTGTAAAGCTGTAAATTTTCGCCCTTCCACACTGTTAATTCTTTACTCCAATACATTACTTGAAATTGAAGTCGCATTTCCATTCTGTTTATAGTCAGCTCTGGATATAGTGAACTCGGTTATAGTGAACATTCAGCTATAGTGAACCTAAATCGTTGGTCCCGACCCGCATACATTAAAAAGTACTTTAATATTTCCATTTACAGTGAACCCTCACTTCGGTTATAGTGAACCTAAAAGTATAACTTCTCCAAGAAAATGTAATTTTAAAATGGCCAAACTGATAATTTAGGAAACCCTTTCTCCTATAAACTTCCAAGAATATGTTCAGAACAAAATCTCAAACCTTTCACCCCTTAAGTGCATTGAAAGACAAAGGATTTGTTCAGCTTCCTGGACAGCTTGAAACACGTTAAAGAGAATAGTGTATGCAGTGCGGGATAAAGGAAGGATTAGTTCCGAATCCTTTAAAAGAGATTATTAGAAGAATAGGAAGAGGAAGTGTTTTCTTTTGTAAAAGGTAATAGAGAGATAACCATAGGGTAAATACAAGAAGGATTACAGTATAATGGTTCTCAACCCTTCCTTCCGTATCTTTGTAGAAGTGAACACGGGGAAATTTCAAGGCAAAGTACGCAGTAGCACATCTTTATTGGAAAGGGGTGCGAAATCGGTCAGTGCCTACTACCTACATGGCTATATTTGATTCAAGTTTCGAATTGTGAACACCAGGATGCCAAAGCATAAAGTGTTTAAGTTGGAAGATACAGCAAACATTAGTACTGATATTGAACGTAGTCTGTCCAAAACGGGCATTAATACTGTATGTATAGCAACGTCAGTAGTATAAAAGCAGACACTTCGGTTTTAGTGAACCTGGGATATAGTGAACGAAATATACTGGTCCGCATAGGTTCACTATAACCAGAGTTGACTGTACTATTACTACTTATCTTAATGTTATTACAAATTCATCCACAAGTTTTTTTTTTTTTTTTTTTTTTTTTTTTTTTTTTGTTAATAGGAAAGGGAACTTTTCAAAGATTGCGAATTTTAAAGAAATTGTTACAAACATTGATATTGGGCTGTGAGTGGATATAGAATATAATAGTATGTTTTCGCGAATTTTGGCTGTATCGATTTACGGCAATTTGTGCTACATTTTACAAAAGCTGCCAAAAACAATTTATTGTATTTAATTTATTATTTGCACAATATGACGTATGTTGGTAACTTGATGTGTAAAGATAGGTCGACTGTCTTGTTTGGTACCCAGAGTTAAAAACTTAAAGTGGAGTGTTGTGCTGCCCATTGTTATCATTGTACGCACTTAGTTATTAAAGCATGCATGGAGAACAGAGAACCACAGTAAGTTCATGGTATTTTTTTTTTTTTTTTTTTTTTTTTTTTTGGAGGAGGGCCCGTAAGCAAGCACTGCAGCCTTAGGCTAATTGTGCAACCTCCTTATATTGGCAAGGTTTTGAAGTCCTTAAGACCACTCTTCAAGCACATGATTCATACTTGCTGCAGTCTTATCGATTCGGCTATGGCATCCAGTCGACGTGAACAGCAATGCCCCTCCTCCATGTTAATATGCCACCTCCTCACATCAATGATACCTGTTAGCATTTCACATGCTTGTGTTCTGCTGCATTCTTTGACGAGACGATCACACCACTCCAGGTTTCGCCACTCACCAAGGCACCATCTATTGAAGGGAGCTTAATTCCCAATTCTGTGATATTCAACTCTAGAAGCCCTATGGCTCCCTAAGATTTGTGTAACTTTCCCAGACAGATGACACCTTTAGGCGAATCCTGGAGCATCTGCCACAATTTCCCAGTTGATCTGAAACTGTTAAGATGATACATGAATTGGAGCTAATGAAGATGAAATGAGTCCGAGGTCCAACATCGAAAGTTACCCAGCAATTCTGCTTCAAGTGGTTGAGGGAAAACCTCGGAAAAAAACCCAACCAGGATTCGAACTCAGGCCGACTAATTTCACGTTCAGGCAAGCTAACCGTTTCTCCATGGCAGTGGATTATGTGATAGTTTAGTTCAGTTTAACAAAATAAATCAGTCAGTCAAGTGATGCCAGAGAAAAGTAGTGCTAAAGAGTTCGAAAAAGCAGAAATTTGCAATGAGTGTTTGAAAATAATGTGCTGTAAATTTTTCAATGTGCGAATCGAATTGATAAGGTATGATTCCTTTGAGAAACATGTTACAACCGAAAATCATGCTGCAAAAGCTACCAAAAGGACTTGGAAGATATATACCAAAAAGAGAATTATTGGTGGAAAGTGTATGTAATGAGAAGTAAGAGTTTGCTATGGACACAACTAAAATGATGCTTTGAATAAGATACTAATGAAATAATTTCCACTCATCTGAAAATTTAAGATGCAGTTCTCCCTGTTCATTTATTTTGTGTATGGTCAGTATAAATATGATTGGACACGCCCTTCTAATGCAATTGACAAGATATCACTGCCACATTTATTGTACATTATATTCTAAGTCGCTGCAATGCAATTTATGCACATACTCAGTGTCCATATCTGAAAAAAGTGTTGAAAATAAATTATTATTATTATTATTATAATTATTATTATTATTATTATTATTATTATTATTATTATTATTATTATTATTATTATTATTATTATTATTGACGTGGCCCCAGGACAGAAAAGGTAATTAACTTGCTCATGCATTTAAGTTACTGGTGTGGGCCCAGGAAAAAATTAAGAGAATGAACATTCTTGAAACTACATTTTTGATGTGGTCCAGAGGAGAGGAGGCCAGTGCCCTACATATTGGTTCGAGTTGCGGCTGTAAACCGTAGAAAAGAAATGGGAAAATGAAATAGACACCTTTACTTGCGACTACATTTCAATCTCTACCCAAAAGAAATGCATTTTTTAGTATTATTACATTTCTTGATGCGGCCCAGGGAAGAGAAATCTACTTCTGATTTAAGTTGCGTCTGCAAGCCAAAGAAAAAGAAAAGGTGAAACCAAAATAAAGTTCTGACTTGAGATTACATTTATCTCTACTCGAAATGAATGAAAATGCTCATTTATTATTGTTATTATTATTATTATTATTATTATTATTATTATTATTATTATTTATTAGAATTTATATATTCTTCTAATAATTTTCTGACCATATATAAATTTAAAATGTTTATTAATTGGAGACACAAAAGTACAAAATTTAGAAATTGAAGGACAAATAATTATAAGAACTGGCGACGAAATAGAATAGTTAGGGGTAGGGTGACCAGATGTCCTCTTTTGTCCGGACATGTCCTCCTTTTTAGGCCTTTGTCTGGGGTCCGGGCGGATTTAAAAAAAATCAAGAAATGTCCTTTTCGTAACTTGTATGTCTGATACATGAAATTAATTTGACACCTTTTTTCAAGTAATTTGTCTGTAGGTGGCAGCAGCATCGACGGAATATACTCTTTGTCAACAATTATAACTCTCTTTGCTCCTTCTTGTTATGGGTTGCTTACAGGTACCGGTAGCTACTAATCAATTGTTCAGTATAATTTGAAGAAATTCTCTTGTGTGTCATTTTACAAATAACTTCTGAACAAACCCAAGTTACTGCAACAAGTTGGATCTTCAGAAAAGTATCTGCAACAGAATTAAATATGGAGAATATGGGGAAATATAACGGTAACCCTCTTTTCATGTCTTCTTTTATCTACTTTAAATTTGTACATCTGAAACACATTACAAAATAATATTGAATTCACATTTTGTGCTGTCTTTTTAGGTATTTTGATAATAATTGAAGCATGGGCTGTAACAGCATTGTAAGTTACATTTAAAAAAAGTTTACAGTAATCACTAAAAACTAATCAGAAGACGAAAGGTTTCAGGTCTTGTTGATCAAATAGCGAAATGTGATGCAAGTTCACATTATTTGTTAGCTTCTATAAATTCTGTGATCTTTTAACAAAGAAGAGATCATTTAAAGCAAGATAGAAATGATATTCCATGTAACAGTATTGTATGTGCAAAGATATACAACATTGTTACACTAACAACAAATGGGAAATATTTATACACTTTCTAAAACACTGCATTTTAAGTTTATTACATTATGTGAAGTATTACATAGATGTATCAAAAATGAAAGATTATCACTATAAAAATTAAATGTTTATTTTTACTAACAAGCAACAAATCAAAAATGAATCTTGTATTTTTATAGAATGTAACATAACACATTAAAACGGATCGAATTTTCAACTGGCAGACTCTCATAAAACTCCATGTAATGAGGCAAAAGAAACAAACGTGTTCAAAAGGTCCTTCTTTGTAGTTGGTTTGATAGAAATGCTACTTGTAAATGTTAAATATCTTGCAATACAGGCACCTTTTCCTTTCCTCAGTTTGTTCCCAGGAGTATGATATTCAAAGCTGTAAAAACATTATGAGATTTCCTTGCCCGAATTTATGTGGAATCATGACTAGTCATCTTAAGCTACATGACTTGAGTTACGTTTAGTGTGGGATCTCTTTTCATACAAGTTTAATTTTGTGATAAATATTTGAAATCTTCTCCTTTCATTTGAGTGACAGTGAACGGATTGCTATGTCGTGTCGTAACTACACACAGAGTGTTCGCTTACTAGGTCGAGCAGACTGTGCGCGACCGGCACGAAGGCAATGCAACTCACGGCAAACCGTCTCCCGCACGACTCGGCAGTCCACTTCAGTCTCTCTGTAGGAGTGGTTGTGTTGACATTAGATTGCGTGTTATTCTTCTGATTGTGTTAGTAAGGTGTTTAGATTTAGATTTAAGAGTGGTCTTTTTTGCTACTGTTGCTATGTGGAATGGTAACATTAAGAAGATTTCTTGCAAATCGTCTTTTTACTTTTCCGTAATCAATCTTTTTCAGACAAGTCTCTAGCATGAAAATATATTTGCTGTGATGTAAATTTCTGTGGTACCATGTGAGCAAGATAATCTAAACATTTCACTAACACAATCAGAAGAATAACACGAAATCTAACATCAACACGACTCCTAAATCTAATCACTAACCGAATCTTTTTTAATATTATTGAAGAGGGAAGTGCTTAAATGGTATGCTTGCTGAGAACATTTTATAACTCTAATATATTTATATAGTAAAATTCCAAAATTTGTCATTTCATTAAGCTGACGTATCTCTCATCCCAAAAGGAAAACAAGTTTTCTACATAGAACGTTGTTTTATGTACCTCATTTGGTTCTGATAACTCATGTTTTATAGTATTTCTGAAGCTAAGATATTCTTTCCTTTGGTCTCCGAGTCTTTTCCGAACATTTTATTTTCACTAAACTACGTTTCTTTTAAGCTTTCTTCCCTAATTTGCATGTTTTTGTGTAGAGGATGACAACAGTGCAGGTCTACTCTCCTCCATACTATCTTACTTATAACATTGTTATAGGTTAGCTAACTATTCAACTAATCCTGCTCACATAACTAGTGCCCATATGATTGTTATTGTAGTTTCTAGTGATGCAGAGGAACACACAACACCTTATTACATGGAAATTTCACTTTTGAAAATTGTGTCGCTTACAATGTTGTTACGGCCCATGCTTCAATTATAGTTCCCTTGGCTTTCATATGTAGCTAACTGTAAAATTATTTTATATTATTAAGTTCTATCATAAGTATGCTGTAATAAAATATATATTGACATAATTTTAGTCTACACCTGTGGAGTAACCGTTAGCCTCGAAACTAGGTGGCCTGGGTTCGATTCCCGGTCAGGGTAAGTTACCTGGTTGAGGTTTTTTCTGGGGGTTCCCTCAACCCAATATGAGCAAATGCTAGGTAAGTTTCGGTGTTGGACTCCGGACTCATCTCACCGGCATTATCACCTCCATCTCATTCAGACGCCAAATAACCTAAGATATTGATAAAGCATCGTAAAATAACCTACTAAAATATCAATTTTAAAAAGAGTGTTGTGAGCTAAAAATATAACAACATCAACAAAGCAAAAAAATATTTAACAATTGAGGGTCCAAGTGGAAAAGGAGCCATCCACATTCTTGTTAATTTTTAGTTTCTTCGATAATCCGACATCTTGCCATCTAGGATCTCTTTTATGAACTTCCAGTCTTGTTGCATTTGTCTACCGGACATGGTAAGCATTTATAAATGCCTCGTCTTCACTTGAAGAGAGAATCTCAGCAGAATAAATGCTTCTCCTACAAAATTTAATTTTTGTGGCATTGTTTCCACTGAGCCCCTCAATTGTTGAAACTATTAGCTTTTATGGAGCAGAAATGTGCCATCAAAACACACAAAAATCACCTTTATTTCACTTTCTGCAGCACAAAACCAAACACTATCTCTTCAATAACCACCAAGCAACTGTTGACTGTTGTTGTTTGTTGTCCAATCGAATTCAAATCTGAATAGCAACTGATTCGCAAACATTGAGCCAATCAGTTTTAAAATCGCATGTTATGATAGCTCGACAATGAACTCATTTATGAAATGTTTCTAAATCTGTTATTGTTTCAATATACAGTAATAAATACAACAGACATATGCATAAATGAATGGTGGTTTTTAATGTACCATTGCATGAAGCAAAAATCTGTGTTTATTTTCAATTTTGATTAAATCTGGGACATATAGCAGCCCTACCTCAAGACCAACCCTCTGAGGTGACTGTCTGCTGTGATGGTCAAAGAAATGTAGGAAAATCACACTCCCTTTCGAAACAGCCAAGTTACCTGCTTGTAAGTGGTAAAAGGAAAGTACTGTTGCTCAGAGAAGTGAAAATAGCAACTGGCAAGGGATGTCCAAAACACAGGCAAAACCGATTTTCTTAGAGATTACATTTAGAATATACAGTAACCCTCGCAATATACATTTGCATATGTGCATATATATATTCAAACATTCCGAGCCCTAATAATAATAGATAAGATTAGATAGTCAGGCAAATGGACATGCAAACAGATAATCATAGATTTGAGAAATTTTGAGAGAGAAATTTTAATGGTAAAATCTTTTAGGTTTAGTGGGTATTGTTACCTTTTTTTTTTTTTTTTTTTTTTTTTTAATTCCTTACTTTTTAGCATATTTGTTTGCTTACTCAGAGGAAACAAGGAAACCTCATTTGTATTTTACATATTACAGAGACCATCAAGTCCAGGAAATGGATCAACCCGTCGCCCTCCAAGCCCAGGGGCGCTCGATCCCAGTGTAATGGAAGCTGTAAAGAATCGTGTGCGCCGAGTACAACAGGCACGTTTGTATCTCCTTCAGCAAATAGGGCCCAACTCATTTCTGGTGGGAGGAGACTCTCCAGAGCACAAATACCGTGTGGTCATAGGACCGCAGGTAAGAATGACTTATTAATGTACTATTTCAGTGTGATATCTTCTATTGGATAAATTCTGCAAGTGTAATAATTTGTTTAGAGGGAATGATGATTGAAATGATTTTGTTTTCTTTATAAATCATGTGAAAGTAGAGATATATATGCAAATCTAGTCTTTCAGGTAAAGCTCCCTGTAAAGCAGATTTGAAAAATTTCAAGGAAAAATTGTTCCGGGGCCGGGTATCGATCCCGGGACCTCTGGTTGAACGTACCAGCGCTCTGCCACTGAGCTACCCGGGAACTCCACCCGACACCGTCTCAACTTTTCCCTTTATATCCACACAACTCGTGTGGGCTGACGAAACGCCAGAGACCCACATCGAGCGCACACAATCTCTGTGTGACTTGGAATTGTGGTTTTCTGTTAACGTACACAGTGACGTATATATTATGCAAATCTAGTCTTTCAGGTAAAGCTCCCTGTAAAGCAGATTTGAAAAATTTCAAGGAAAAATTGTTCCGGGGCCGGGTATCGATCCCGGGACCTCTGGTTGAACGTACCAGCGCTCTGCCACTGAGCTACCCGGGAACTCCACCCGACACCGTCTCAACTTTTCCCTTTATATCCACACAACTCGTGTGGGCTGACGAAACGCCAGAGACCCACATCGAGCGCACACAATCTCTGTGTGACTTGGAATTGTGGTTTTCTGTTAACGTACACAGTGATCGATACCCGGCCCCGGAACAATTTTTCCTTGAAATTTTTCAAATCTGCTTTACAGGGAGCTTTACCTGAAAGACTAGATTTGCATAATATATACGTCACTGTGTACGTTAACAGAAAACCACAATTCCAAGTCACACAGAGATTGTGTGCGCTCGATGTGGGTCTCTGGCGTTTCGTCAGCCCACGCGAGTTGTGTGGATATAAAGGGAAAAGTTGAGACGGTGTCGGGTGGAGTTCCCGGGTAGCTCAGTGGCAGAGCGCTGGTACGTTCAACCAGAGGTCCCGGGATCGATACCCGGCCCCGGAACAATTTTTCCTTGAAATTTTTCAAATCTGCTTTACAGGGAGCTTTACCTGAAAGACTAGATTTGCATAATATATACGTCACTGTGTACGTTAACAGAAAACCACAATTCCAAGTCACACAGAGATTGTGTGCGCTCGATGTGGGTCTCTGGCGTTTCGTCAGCCCACGCGAGTTGTGTGGATATAAAGGGAAAAGTTGAGACGGTGTCGGGTGGAGTTCCCGGGTAGCTCAGTGGCAGAGCGCTGGTACGTTCAACCAGAGGTCCCGGGATCGATACCCGGCCCCGGAACAATTTTTCCTTGAAATTTTTCAAATTTTTCAAATTTTTCAAAATTTTTCTAGAGATATATAATTCATTTTTGTAAACTCACATGAAATAGTTATTCGTATATTGTAATTATTTTTAATATTACTTTACCATTTATGAAACCAGGTGTTACAAGTACATAGGAATATTAAATGCAGTAGAAGTTCTTTATTATTAAATCCTAACTCAGTGGTCCTCAACTCAGAGCACTGTGTCGTCATCAAGCCTTGCCCACTCGCACGCGGAAATTCATAACAGGGCAGGTAAGACGTTCAGTGGCGGGACCACAATATGAATTTACTGCATAGGTTTATGATTGTTTTCTGATGATAAAAGATACAGGCTGAATAGAAATAACTAAATAAACTATCTTAAGCAATTTGAAAAAAAAAAAAAAAACATTGTAGCCTATTTTCAACAAAGTTAGAAGTTAATAACTTTATAATTACTTTTAAAAATGTAATACACATTTCATGTTAATTATTCGGGTAATGCATGACAATTACTGTAAATGTGTAAACTGCTTCTGTTAAAGAAAATGTTGAACAAAACATGACATGGCTTGTTTATCTTCATCATAGGAAAAAAATTACTGTTCGCACAGATATGTGAATCCGAAAATGGATGTCTGTACAATCGGGGAAATCTAAGACATGAAAAGTTCATATAAAAGTCAGATAACTTCCTTTGTTTTGATATTTGTCCTTCGATTCACTATCGTAAAGTAAATCAATAAGTTATAATTGCAAATAATAATCGAAAATCAAATTGAAAATTTTCCTAGTGTTTAAATCTCGAATCAAATTCCTGGCGCTGATCGACATGACGTGTGAATATATTCTTCGAAATCCAAAGATTTAAGAAACTAGTATGCCTATATCGTTGTTAATTTTGAAAAAATGTGCTGTAACTTATCCTTTTAGTTAAGATAACGTTCCATAATTAGAGGTGGTTTCATATTAAACGCCTTCACTCTGTCATATAACTGTGTAATAATCTTGTTGTTACCTTGTAGGAAACAATTTAAAGCATTCAGATAATTCCATTAAGAAAGCAAGTTCACAAATCCATTTTTTCATTTTTCACTTATGATACAGACTTTTCTTCTTTCTCCGTGAACAATATGTTTCTGCCATCAGTTCAAAGAACCTATCCAATAATTTGCCATGACTTAGTCACCGTACTTTACTGTAATATGACAGATCGTCATACTTGCTATTGCATTCATCAAGAAAGACTTAAATTGACAATGAGCGAGACTTTTTGATATAATTGTGTTGGTGGTTTTTTCAACTGGGCTACTTCTATAACACCATTTTGATGTGTTTTGCACATGAATTCTGTTGGTGTATAATGCAGTGAATAGAAATAACTTCATGGGATACATTAACGCTTTTCACTTCGTCCCTTACATTCCTTATTACACCCGTTTTACTTCCAACTATGGAAGGAGCACCATTGGTTGCCAAGGATATAAGTTTATTCCAAGGAAGTCCAAAATAATTTCGACAGCCTTTACATGAAAATATCGGAACCAGTAGTAGTATCCTTTATGAGAACAATATATAAGAGCTCTCCTTAATCTGAAGGCTTTCAATAATGCCTCTTACAAAAATCACCAGTTGGGAATTATCGCTTACATAAGTATTTTCATCTACTGCCAAAGAACAACAAATGATATACCGACAAATAATTACTAGTTATACCTGAACGTCCTCGGCTAGACCTCGGATGGGATGCATCACGGTGGAAGGAGACAAACTGATAGATTCAAACTCCTACACTTGAGAAACGTTCTTCAGTTGTAATTAAACATTCTTCAAATTTTCAATCTTCAAAAGGTTTATAATATCGTACTATTACAAGTGAAATTTTATAACTGAGTCGCACAGCCGATTTACTAACATTGTGATCTTAAACAACTTCTAGCTCATTTTCCTTCAATTGTTGAATTAATGCTACATGCTCTTCTCTTCGTATCTGCCATATTTGTTACTGTGAGTTGTATAATGTATCTGTAAATTGCATTTCTTCAGAGTGGCTTACTTTTGAAGTGTTTTCTGCTCCTCACATCTCTTGTTTAAATGGATGGCAAGAAGCGCCTCTGTTCACTGCAACATAATGTTACAAACCGGTTCTCTGCCGGTACAGTAAGCACGCATGAGCCAAGCACTGCCCGCGCCCATTCATACGCGAGTTGTTGATCACTGTCCTAACTTAACATTATGTACTACAGTCCACACCTGTGGAGTAATGGTTAGCGCGTCTAGCCGCGAAACCAGGTGGCCCGGGTTCGATTCCCGGTCGGGGCAAGTTACCTGGTTGAGGTTTTTTCTGGGGTTTTCCCTCAACCCAATATGAGCAAATGCTGTGTAACTTTCGGTGTTGGACCCCGGACTCATTTCACTAGCATTATCATCTTCATCACATTCAGACGCTAAATAACCTGAGATGTTGATAAAGCGTCATAAAATAACTTACTGAAATAAAAATTATGTACTACATACATGTTACATTCTGGTTAAGCAACTCTAGAGTGCTTTGTAAGCAAGCCATTGAAGAGTAAGAAAGTTGTATTATGAATATTTACCCACAAGTATAGACGTAGCCTTTATTACGTTTTCACTTTAGTTCCAAGGGATACCACCATGTCACAGTACTGGTAAGGTGAGGTAAGTTTGCATTAACAATGTTGTTATGGCTATCATCATTCTTTCCAGGAATGGTCATGTGGCCACACCCTTTGGTCAATAACATATTAGTTCTAGCAAGTGGCTATATTGATGCCTACCCATCAACTCCATGCCACTTTATGTAGAGCAAAGATGTTGTCAGACTTACCTAAATTTAATCACATGTTAATATTCCAGATATTCTTGAAACAAAAGGCACATTAATACATAAATATGTACATATGAAAAGCATAATTTTGGGTTGCCGCACATAATGGAAATATTTTGCAAAATTATCCCTTGGCCCCCCAAAAATAGACATGATAATGCTTCTCTGTCTCTCACTTATTTTACTTTTATCATCTTTGCCACAAGCCATCAGTTCAAATGTTGCTATCCTGACTTGAGCTTTAATACTGGTAAGGCATCTAAGCTATGCACCTGGAAAATATTGAAATGGAGGACAATAATACAAAAAGCCAGCATTGTACTTGTATTAGAGTACTTTATTTCTTCTAATCGCGTAATAGTCAGTTAAATTCCACTCGAGTTTTGATTTACTCTAGACTATTTCGTTTATATGACGTCATTCCATTTTCGACCAATGAAGTGTAATGAAATTTTGAATTCCAACCAATCACAGTCAGACTTTGCTATAATTTTTGCAGCTAGATTTATCGCTATCAATTTATCGCATGGTCGTTCTTTTGTTTAGTCATTGTCGCCAACTGTTTCCCCGTAAATTGATGATCATGAATACATTAAGATGCAACTACACGGTTAAACTTTTCTTTCAACTTTAAAGCAATGAATGCAAGGTTGATATTTAATATTGATTAATATATTTACGCAGTGAAGACGACGTTCAAAACGGCGCACCATGTATACACAAAATCTTCATGCATCTTAATTGAACGTACCTTTTAAACTTGATTCTTTCAATATTCTTCCCAGATTTGCACGCATACGTGATTGGAATATTGAACTGTGTAGATGCAGCTTTAGTTCCGTTACACACTACAGCGAGAATGTGTTTGTCGAGCTATAAAAAAATGCTTTCGTGTAGCACTGATTGTAATGGTCGAAATAAGACACAGCTGACATTGGTCCTGTTTCCTATAAGTAGCCTATAAAATTCTACCTTGTGAATGAAATGAAACATTTAATAGAAAGTCAGATGTTAAAATTTATGTAACATCATCGCATATCAAACCCAATGACCTTGCATAGTAATAATAAGGTCTTTTCATCAAACTGCCTTCCGTATGGCGTAATAAAATTCGTGTTTTAATTAGGCCTATCTATACAGAGATGGCTTCACTGTGTAGCAACATGTCTCGCTGTGAATACATAACCATTGGTATATAGCTGTCCCCACTGTTACTGTTAAATTAAATTATGATTTCAGCAGATAATGAAAATGTATTTATGTTATAATAATAAGAGAAAAGTGCAGTACATGTAATTAACATTGTTAAACCTGTATTTCGCTTTTCGCAATTGGCATTACTGAATAATAACGTCGAATTTCTTTATTGCAGTAATCTATATTCATCTACGAGTATTTCAACTTCACAATGTCTGAATAGGTTAAGTATTCGTTAATAAACAATTATTAACATTTTGTGATCGAATTTTAGGGATATATTATTTACATTTTTATTTTATTCACGAAATAGTCCTAATAAATGCCACTCGAGGTCTGAGATTTCCCAGATAAATCCACTCACTTCGCAGATCTCAGACCTCTCGTGACATTACTGCAGATAAATCAAAACCTCTAGTGAGATTACTGTTGATAAAAAGTGCTAAATTCCATTCTACCAGACATAGGAGTAATGAGAATGAGCATGAGCATTGAGAAGAATAATATGTGGGATGTGGGGCGGTGGTTACGAAATATACTTCATGATTACTTTGGTCATTAACAAGGATGTTTCTGAGTTTAGTTATGGAGGAGAGTGGGAAGGAGGAAAATTCTATTATTATTTTTTTTTATTATAATCTCTTGTATTTCTTACAGTGAAACCTCAGTAAAATACTCTTCAAGGGACCACATAAAAATAGCGTATTAAACGGGACAGCGTGGGACAGCGTATTAGCGAGAGTGGGTCATTCTTTTATTTTTTAAATTTTAACACAAAGATAAGACTCAGCATAAATATTTGTTGAAGAAATTTAAGGATTAAATAGTATAATTTTGTAGGATAAAAGGTTATTTTATTTTCTTTCCTTTCAGAAAATGTCAGAACAAATACATTGTCTTATCATTAGGCCCCGGATTTTTATGTAATATGAAAGTGCGAAATATGTGCATAAAAATGTAGTAAATATGGGGGAAATATGTAATTAAATATATAGTATTAATAAAATATGTAATTTAAAGCCACTATTTATTAATGCATTAAATTCACAAAAATGTCGTCACAATTTAACTGGTCAGTTGAAGTGGGAGGATATAGCCTGGAAAGTGACTTGCCATTTCCACCTCATTGTATAGTTTGCAAATACAATTTGTCTCTGCCACAGTTTATGCTTTTTTTTTTCTTGTGCCTTAAGATTTCGTAGAAAAATATTTTTCTTTGACACACAAAATGGTATTTTGATTTACCTGACACCCGACCTAAACCCCTTGCTAATAACTTACTTTCAATTTGTAACATAGTTAAATGACCGGCGCACCTGACCGTCCCAGATTCTGAGAAAGTATTAGGGCAAATGTATAGAGTTGAGGCACTTCGAACTATTATGTTTTACAGTCAAAGAGTTGGAATCTCCAGTTTTATGTTTGTTTTTTTATTTATAAAACAAACTATTGTCTTACGCCAGCTTTAGAAATTGAAGTATTTTCTATAGTTGTGAACAACACATAACGACATCAGTTTTCGAGCCCTCCCTCTTTACCAGTATTGTGTACTATCGTGAGAACAAAAATCGGCCCTCCAATTGGAGTAATAGGACAGGGACGTTAAGATGTATGTCCAAGTATATACGAAAAAAAATTTAAAAATTTACTCTGAAAAATAAAAAGAATTAAAAAAAAAATTTGAAACTCAATAATTGCCTAGATATGTATAAAAATGTTACATTCTTTGCATAATATGTAAAATATGTAACATTACTAAGAATATGTAAAAATATGTAAAATGAAACTCAACTATAACCATATCAAAACCACAAATCGCCGACATTTGTCATTTTCAGTAGTCTACAAGTAAAGGAATGCAATATGTAATTACATAAGAATCTGGTCTCTACTTATCATTTAAAGTGCCCCTTTATTAAAAAAGTAAAAAATTGTTTTCTGTCTTGCACTTAATCCAGTACTATGAATAAATTGCTTTTTCCACACGATTTAAATCGGAAGTGACATCAGTGATTTGACTACTAGAAACATTAACGAATCTATGAATCACAGATAGCATGACAAGAGCTTCATTGCGAGAAGGATTTGGAATGTACCGCTTCCACTTCCTCTTTGTCAAGTCTTCACTGACAATGCGATTCAAAACTGTGCCAGCAAGAAGGACAGACTCTAAATACAGTAGTCTTGCAGGTACTCAAGGGTCACATTCCATTCTATTGTATTCACCAAATAAAGACTCCTACAAATCCATGAATATACTGGTGCTAGCAGTAAATGTAAAAGTCCTGGAAAATTTTCTCAGTATCCTTTTATGTATGATATTTTAGAATTTTCAGCAGATGAAAGCGTGCATTTTTTTAGTTGGTTATTTAACCACGCTGTATCAACTACTAGGTTATTTAGCGTCGATGAGATTGGTGATAGTAAGATAGTATTTGGAGAGATCAGGCCGAGGATTCGCCATAGATTACCTGACATTCACCTTACAGTTGGGGAAAACCTCGGAAAAAACCCCAACCAGGTAATCAGCCCAAGTGGGGATAGAACCTGCACCTGAGCGCAACTTCAGACTGACAGTAAAGTACCTTAACCGACTGAGTCACGCTGGTGGCTGAAAGAGTGTATTAAACAGGATGATGAGCATATTAAGCGGTGGATTTTTCTTGGTTTTATATAGGGATGTCAAGGGACCGGACGAAAAGAGCGTGTAATGTGGGATAGCGTAACAAACGGGTGTATTATCTGAGTTGCACTGTATTTGAAACCTCATTTCTGGATTCAGTGTATAATTTGTAACTGAATATTTCCAGTTCTTAATATGGTGATAAGTAAGGAAAAAATGAAAGAAAGAAAATATTTTTTAGAAGTTGAGAGCAAAATTAACTTCATTTCGCAGATAATTGGAAAATGATATTAATGGTCGCTCACATATGTTGCCGCATGTTCATCTGATTTGAATAAATACAACTTCTTATTGGTTTTGTGATATTATCTCTGAAAAGTAAGAGAAAATAATGTTGCACTTATGATGGTTAATCCTCTGCCAGCATTGAGTATGCTGTTAGTAGCCCAAGCACATTAGTATATAAGGAATGACTAACACAGTTTTAGTTAAAATATGCTGATATAAGATATGAATCATTTTGTGTCTGTATATGGTGTATTGCCACTTTCTTAGTAGTGTTGTTATAATTACATTTATTATGTTCTTTTTAAATCACATCACTCATTAAAAAGATTGTATCACTTTCCAACTAAATTAAAGCAGATGCTTGTACAAACACTTGTTATGCCTCATTTCGATTATTATGATGTCATATTGAGTGATATCAGAATAGATTTATCCCAGAAACTGCAATGTGTTCAAAATGCGTGTGTTCTTTTCATTTGTAATGTCAAAACTACACTAATGTTTGTGGAAATTGCAACATCAAGAAGGATACATGTGACTGAAATGAAATTGATACCATAGATTAGGTACATGACAATACACTAATGATTAGAATTACAGAGCTGTACCTGATCTGTGACCGTGAGATTTCAGTATTGTGTGAAACCTCCATGCACTGCAATCAGAGCCTCTAAGCATCGTGGCATGGAATCATAGAGGGCCCTCCACGCAGTTTGTATGTGAGTCCACAAAGCATCAAGAGTGGGTGCTGGAGAGTTGCCGACCAACCATATCGCAGACATGTTCTATGGGCGACATGTCTGGCAAATGTGCAGGCCAGGGAAACAATGATACCCATCATTCTTCGAAGAAGGCTTGCACAATCCTCGCCACATGTGACCGGCCATTGTCCAGCTGAAATATGGCATGTGGAGTTGCCTGAAGGAGGGGACAGTACTTCTGGCTCTAAAACCTCCCTGATGTAGTGGTTGGTGTTCAGATTGCCCTGAATACGTAGGAGGCGAAATCGCATATTGTATCCAATGGTGCTCCAAACCATCACACTAGGTGTTTGTCCGCTATGCCGCTCAACAATGCAGGCTTTCAGATTGTGTTCACCATGGTAATGTCTAACACATATGCGGCAATCATTGTAAGACAAGTTGAAGTGGGACTCGTCCGAAAACACTACATTTTGCCACTTTAGCATGCCAGTGACGGCATTCACGTGCCCATTGCAGTCTGAGGCGTTGGTGGTATCTGGACAATGGAAGCCGACACAGCATGTTAGCCACTAGTCCAGCTCTCAAAAGATGGCGACGAACCATTGACGCAGACAGGTCCACTCCCATTGCAGTACTCCAACATCAACTCAACACTATGGATGAAGCTGTATGATTCATCATGGCCATGCGGACAAGATGGCAGTCATCCCATGCTGTGGTCACATAAAGTGGTCTAGTACCCACTCGTCTCTGCATACGACCCTCTTCTATCCACTGGTTCCACACATGCATCACTGTCGTAGCAGTATGCCAGCATGCCCTGTATCATTCTGCCTGTTCGTACTCACGTGCTGATATTGCACCCTTCCACGTCGATGAGGCATACCTGCACTAGCTTTCACGTTTCCACTTCGTTTGGAAGCTCTGCACTGACTGAGCAAGGCATAACACTGACCTTGCTGATGACACAAGAGACATCACTGTTGAGCGTATGTGTACGCTATCTCTCTGGAAACGTAATCAATTATTGGTGGTACACTGTTCTACACATCTCCCGAATTTGGACTCATTCGAGCTATTCTTTCTGGGTATTGCACTTTTCACAAACAGTAGTGTATTATCACATCTCACTTTTTTTCGATAAATTATCGTGGCTCAGGTTATACGAGAGGAGGATGTTGCATTCTCTTTCTCTCTTATACCGAATTTTGCACACCTATGCCCCCTGTTACTTATTTGTTCAATTCCATAACTTTTCTCACTATCATCATTTAAATATTCAGTCACATCACAATAGAAATCCCATATCACACATCATCTCTGTATTCCTCATCTATAACTGTTGCTAATTCTCGTCACTGGAATTCTCTGCCATTTGAAATCAATTGCTACTAAACTTTCATTTCTTTTAAATATAAATTACACAATATGTAAATCGTATTTGCTTCTAATTTAATGCCAATATATATTCTACAGTGTTCATTTTTATTGTACATACTTTATTCAAGTGTCTGATTTTATTATGTAAATCGTGTTTACTTATCACTTAACATTAATATGTATTCCAATGTGTGTGTGTGTGTGTGTGTGTGTGTGTGTGTTTTTTTTTTTTATTGTGTACCTTTTATTCAACTCTCGATTTCTGGTTTTGTTATGTGAATCGTATTTGGTTATAACTTAACACCAATATGTATTCCAATGCGTTTATTTTTATTTTTACTGTGTACAATTTTATTTAAGTGCCTCTTTCTGATTTTATTATGTAAATCGGATACAGTTGTTTGTTTAATTATGTAAGGAAGTTTTCTCCTGGTTAAGTGTAAGAGAGGGCCTTATGGCCTTAACTCTGCTAGGTTAAATAGAACAATCGTTATTGTTGTTGTTATTATTATTATTATTATTATTACTATTATTATTATTATTATTATTATTATTATTATTATTATTATTATTATATTTACTTCCGTCATTATTGAAATTTTTTGCTTTTAAACTTTAGGTAAAAATAGATTAATATTTTAACTCATTTCAGACTTGCAGCTGTGGTCGTGGTCCCCATTGCCTCCACCTTTTGTTTGTGATGCTCAGAGTCTTCCAAGTGCCTGAAAGTGACTCCAGGATATTTGCCAAGGAACTGAAAAACTTCGAGGCAAGTGGCAACTTTGAAGACATCTATCGTACACTTTAATGCATTTATTTATTTATTTATTTATTTATTCATTCATTCATTCATTCATTCATTCATTTATCTATTTATTTTGAATAATATGGCATGTAAATTGTATTTCTGTTTAATTTAAACCTTCAGTTAGTTTACTTAACATGAAATCCAACAAAGGAATATAACATTGATACACGGTAATATTTCACAGGATAACTTTCCATATAGTTTTGCCTTTTTGTCTCTTTTCCAACTCAGCACGTCAGTTTTTGTTAAATCATCTTAATTCTTTTTGCAAAGACCTTCAGTAGATTAAAAAATTGAGTTAAAACTTTCATGAACATTATCAAGGGGTATATGTGAATGAATATTTTTCGCATAGCAAAAAACTAATTAAAAATTTCCACATAAAGACTGCTTTAGGAGACAAGTCTTTATCAAAAGTTCCTTGCATGTGTTACAGAATTATTACAACTGTCGAAAACAGTTCTATAAAATAGCACTTCATGGCATTCACCCAACGTGTTTCAAACAATCAGTGTAGGGTCTTTGATGTATTTGCACTATCACTGTCAGAGACATGTTTTATGTTTTCTCATAGTAAGTTAGTACTTTATGGGGACCATGGAAAAAGTTTATAGTGTCTTCAGCAATGCCAATGCAGTTTCTGATACATGTGTGACTTTATGAGGGTCAAATTTAGCACATAATTTGCACATTGGACATAGGCAGCCTGAGGGTAGACCTTTTTTTAGCTAGCTTGAACACCGTTGAAACTGTCGCTCATAGTAGGTACTTGCGCCATCATATTCCTGTCCACAAAGAAAATTTAAATCTATACCAATACTTGGCAGATTAGTTGTAAAGCTGAACATGTTCTATTTTTAACTGGGAAAATCTTAAGAAGTCTTCACGAACATTAACATTTCTCCCTCTTGTCCCACAATGTAATGAACATATGAAGAAAATTGCTGCGCCCCCTGCATCAGCTGTTCTGTCGGCCAGGTCTGAAAAGTATTTTGCACTGTTTACATTACCTACTATTTTCTCAACGATTAAATTGCCGCAAATCTCCATTATTTCATTTTGAATTTGGGGACTGATATATCGAGAATTCATTGAACTGATTTTGAATATTCTTTCAAAACTTGATCCCCACTGTACAAATGGCTTTTAGAGAACCCGGAGGTTCATTGCCACCCTCACATAAGCCCACCATCAGTCCCTATCCTGAGCAAGATTAATCCTGTCCCTAACATCATATCCCACCTTCCTCAGAGCCATTTCAATATTAACCTCCCATCTACGTCTTGACATCCTCAAAGGTCTTTTTCTCTCAGGTTTCCCAACTAACACTCTATACACATTTCTGGATTCACCCATGTGTGCTACATGTTCTGCCCAGCTCCACTAGCAATCCTAAATCTTAATAACACACAAAAATTCCCATCACTTTTGTCTGAATCTACAGGTAGTGATCCTGAATCCCATGTTCTCTCAGAGTTTATATAATTGAAACAAGTCTTTGTCTGTTCTCTAATACTTGTCTATTGTGCTAGCAGTTGACACTTCCCATAACATTCGGAATCTTATGACTATACATGGATAAAAATCTTACACTGCTCTACTACAGCATTATGGTACTGAGTTCATTCATGAGAATGGAAACATTCAAGAGCATCCTTCCAATTTGTGAAGAGTTTTGGCACACAATTTCCAAGTTTTTTTTTTTGTTTTTCACGTCCTCCCTCTCGTCTGACAGAAAACAAGACACACGTGCAACAAAGAGCTCTTTCACCATAATCATTATAATGCATCGTTTACAATGACGCGACACACATGACGACACAGCGACGCGACATTATATAAATTATGGCCCAATAGAAAATCACAATTCCATGACGTCATGATACAGATCGCGATGCGACGAAAGTTGAAATTGAGTTAACTTTTACCGCGCGATGTTACTGGAATGCATATGTGTTTTGTTTATGATGGCGTCGTCTGCGACAAAATTGAATACTTTTTCATATGAGATGTTGATAGAATTGGTTAAAGGATGCCCTGAATTATACAGAATGAACCATGAGTAATGTCATTAATTTCTAGAGGTAGGATATTTCAAACAAAAAAGTTTAATATATTTTTGCTCGTTTTTGCTTCATTTTCGAGAAAAAATTATTTTATGTGAATCATTTCATGGCATATTTTGTTGAAAGCCATTGAATTAACTTAATTCCCAATATGCTTAGTCAATTTAAGAGAGCAGTGTATTATGATAAAAAATAGTTTTTGTCGTTGAAATATGCAGAAATTTCATTTGAACAATAATTGTAAATATTGTAATATTGTAAATTTTCGTTCTGAAAAGGAATTTTAAAATGTTACGTTTGTTACATCAAATTTCTGCGTATTTATTATCATAATACAGTGCTCTCTTAAATTTACTGAAAATATTGGTAATTAAATCAATGGTTTTTCCAAAAGATGGTAAGAAATGTTTCATATAAAACAGTTTTTATCTCGAAAAGGAAGCAAAAGGAAAACAAAAATTATATTAATTTTTTTGTTTAAAATATCTCAAAGAATAACCCTCTGAAATTAATGACTTTATTTACGGTTCACCCTTTTATTTCGGTTTGTTTACGGGAAATACACAATGCTTTCCATCCATGGCTCCCATGAAGTTCGGAAAATTTACTTTTTTCCAATAGGTATCCTTCTTCCAACTTCGTGAAATTGTCCTCAAAGAGTTTCCATTCAATGAGGTACTTTTTAATTTATCCCAGATTACAACACTTGTTTCTAAAACTATAGGCCTAATAGACATTGTGTAGTTACAATACGAAAATCGTAAAGAGAGAGAACCAAGTTCTTAAAGAGAGATACCAACTATTAGGGAAACCTAACCGTAAAGTTACGCTTAGACGCTCTGCTGGATGCTCCGCATTGGACGTTTTTGTATTTGAGGGCCAATGATATGCAGGACATCATCAAATTGCGAAGATTTCATTCGCATATAGTTATATGTTGATTTCTTCTACTCCAAAAACCGAGAAGGCAGGCATCGTTTCATTTTAAGTTTCCTAATCAACACGAACCAGCGATTCAAGTCACGGAATTGTGAATACCAGTCTGCGATGCGATACTGTGATGTTGCATCACATGTCGCGGATGTCGCGTCATTTTAAATTAAGCATAACATAATAATTTAAATTGATTAAGCCAATTTCTCTGGAAATGCCTTCATTTTAGTACTGGAAATACATAGTTTTCATCTTGAGTCCAAGGTTCAATCAGTAACTTCACCAAAACATTAGGATCATTTCTGGGAGATTCACTACATGCAGACTATGTCCAACTTACAATGACGAGCTGCACTTTCATTACCAGATATAACAGACATGGAAGTATATGGGAAGGCTCTTGTGATGTCTGAATTAGCATTGGTGGCACCTGAAGAGAACATATAAATATCACTAGATACACTCACAAGGAAGGCTCACCAAGTGATAATGGATTTTCACAACAATTTTTTCCCCATACATTCCATTTGAAATGAGAAACGTCCCTATAAATTCCTATACCTAGAGAAGGCCTAGCCTTTGAGATATGATTTTTCAAAATAATCGCTCGACATTCATATAAGTCTCATATCTCTATTGCCATTGTGAAGTAGAATATGTTTAAGGCCCCAAATGTTTATGCATTGCCCTCAAAATGAGGGAAGCTTATGAAAATTCACTGCTTCAAGTTGTTTCAAGAAGTATACTTTTCATCTCTCAGTGATCATAGCAGACTCGTTGATCATTTACCGAGATAGACATGCTATAGAAAGAATAACTCCAGAAGGTAAAACCGTGGAAATGTTTACAATTCCAAAGCACACAACTCCGATTGTTCAGCCTCTTGACGTTTATGACTTTAGGCAATGGAAAAATTTCATTCTCTAATAGTGTTTTGTTACTATTATATTGCATCAGAGAGATAATGTGATAAAATTGCAGTCTTTAACACACAATCAGTTTTCATCTCCTAGATATATGAATATGTTTAAATAACTTTCGGCTAGCATAAAGCTGGGTAACTTGGCAAAAAGAAACTGATAAATTCGTCACTCCTGTAGAATTCTGTTTTCACGTTGATGTGCAGAACTGCTCTAAAGGTGACTGCGAGAAACTTACTTTTCTGAAATATTTGTGGTGCAAAGTTCCACTGTGTTTTCAGCATTTTTACAATGATTTCCACTACTGTGATCAGTACAGTGAGTAATAGGGTGTATCGAATTTTTTTTTTTTTTTTTTTTTTTTTTTTTTTTTTTTTTTTTTTTTTTAATGAAGGTGGCTAGTGCGGAAAAGTTGCGACTTGTGGCAGAAAGACTGCAGGAGAAAGAAAATTAAATTTAATCAATATCTTGTGTCTCGGCATCAATACTGAAGATTCGAATTTATAACGTATTCTTGTAAAAATTATTATAATGACAGTCTGCATACCTATACAGCCAACCTCATTAACCAGATCTTTTAAAAGTTAGCGAAGATAGTACAAGAAGAGAAGTATCTGGCACCTGTATCTTCTGTGGTGTGAGAGAAGAGAGGGATGCTGGCAGTCAGGATAGCATCTGCCCAGCAGTCGTATTTCATAGGCTATGCTGGCCAGGTTTGTATCACTGTTGTTCCTGTGAAATCGTGTATCATATCAGTGGTTTAGTAGTAGGCCTACATGCAATAGTTCTTTTGCGTCGTGTTGTCATGAGTGGAAAAAATAATTCCATACTCGCCGTACTGCTGAGTCCTTTGTTCGATATACCAGGACCGATAAGAGAGTTGCAACTTCCAACCTATAAAAATGTGATAACACATTTTCTTTGGATCAGATAGTTAAAGACAAACGAATTAGGTGGAAAACACCTTTTAGTAAAAGACATCGCTCATGTTACTGCCAACAGACTTATGGAGGTTTGAAAAACAGCAAGCCTTCCTTCCATCAGCAATCGTAGAGTAGTGGAAAAAATGAAATAGTATCATAGTAAATATCAGAATATTCTGAAATCGCGTTAACGAAGTGGGCTAACCTCAAGGGCGCATGAATAGGCTGTTATTAATAAAGGTCGAAAATTGTTTGATCTATGCACTTGTAAGTGCCCGGACCCGGAAAGTCTCTGTGAATGTGAGTTAAGTAGGAAAGTTCCATTGATAGGAGTATCCTTTCTAATGGATCAGAAAAATTAACGGACTATGATTATTGATAATATCGACATTGTGACGACGAAGACACTATTTAAGAGTGAAGCGAGAAAAGCGAAGAGGCCCATTCGCCATAGATCTGAAGAAGTGCTACTTGAATTCCGAGGAAGAGAAAAACAGACAACTTTACAAGCTCTGAGTCTTCGCCTTCGCAACACTAGGAACAGCAGTGAAGGAGTGTGTATTCTGACTTCGAATCGAAGCCTTCTGGTGCTCAGGCTCACTTGCCTCTACCAAAGTTATCTTCAGCAGCCTTTAGATAGGCACCTCGAGGAGAGATGTAGCTCTAATTGCGACAGCTATGCTACAAGCACTAGAATAATATGTACTAGGAATAAGGATCTTATAATAGATGGTCACGAGAGAAATGAAGATTGGAGATAAAATTCAGAAAGAAGAAACACCTAATAATAAGTTCATTCGAAGAGTATATTTTGATGGTCGAAAGGACAAGGCACTAACACAGGAAAAAAAGGACAACCGACTATATCGCTGAGAAAAAGAAAAGGAGCATAATTATAACTTTATTAGAAGATCCACATTCAAAGTATATCCGACATGTCTTCCCTTCCTCTGGACATGGACATCAGATTTGAAGAGCCGTGCTTCAATTTTTAAAGGCAAGTAAATTAGATGTATCGCCCCTAGCAGTATTTGGTTGTGATGGAGCCCCTACAAATACAGGAAGAAAGAACGTATCGATGGTGTGCATCGAAAAGGAAATCGGCAGGCCATCCAATGAATAATTTGTCTTCTCCATGCAAATGAACTTCGACTCCACTATCTCATGAAACATCTTGCTGGTCCTGTTCTGGACATATCGGAGAAGAGTTACTCCATTGTGAGACAAAATTGTGGCGAATTTCAAAGTTATTGAAGTACCCTGGATCAACAAAATTAACGTGGAACGGATCTCCGATCTTAGTAGGCCTACTGACCAGGAGTATCTTCTGGGGATCTACGAAGCCGTTCATTCTGGTCATTGTCCGTTAGAGCTTGAAAGGAAAAAACCAGGGCCAGTTGTTCAATCTCGATGACTTACAAGTGCTTATAGGATTCTTCACTTGTATGTGAGCTGTAGTAACCCTTCACATAATTTAGTGTGCATAGCTGAGAAATGCCATGCTTCTAAATGAAGTCTGATTATGCAGCGTGAATCAACATTTGACACCGGAGTATACTACTAAGGGTGGGTGGAGGGATGGGGCTGGAAGTGCAGCCACTTCCTCGTAGTGAGCCCTGGGTTATTTTTGAGTGTAAATTTAAAGAAATAAGCGAAGAGTTGCACTACGAAACAAAATTTGAAAACAGACATAGAGCATTAAGCTCGCAAAACTTTAGGGCTGATGCAGAGACACGGGATATTGTCGAATTACTATTTTCTTTTTTTCTACGTTCTTTCTGCCACAAATAGCAACTTTTCCGCACTAGCCACCTTCATTTTTCAAAAAAAGCTTTTTTTTCGATACACCCTAGTGAGTAATTTCAGGTATGCTTACATTTCCTCATCATTTCTTCATAGACTATTCTGTAGTGTCAATTTCATGAACATTATATAGCTGATATGTCATTTTCATTATTCAATGAGATTTTGACAGTATGGTTTGCAGCTAGATGAGATTTATTGCCTGATACATCTAGCATATAGCACTATTGTACTAGCTGTTATAGCTCCAGGTTGAAGAATTTGAAAAATCATATCTCGAGAACTAGGCCATTTCCAGATGTAGAAATGTATAGGGAAGTTTCTCACTTCAAATGGAATGTATAGGGGGAAAATTGTTGTGAAAATCCATTATCACTTGGTGAGCCTTCCTTGTGAGTTCAGATTCCTGTCCGTCTGTATTATTCACTTATTTGGGTTTTTGGCGAACAAAGCAGAAATCTTCTATTATTCATTTTGAGTTTGCAACAACCATAACTGGTCGACACAAAAATCTACATCGATTGAGGAGCAGTGTTTTGAATAAGCATTACAGATATGCATGTTATAATGGCCACAACTCCCACTCCTTTATAACAGACACATCGTTGCAACATTCCTTTAGTAGTTTAATTTAACCTTTAGGAGCCGTGCATCCATTATAGTGGCGAGCTAGTATTATGGTCATGACGTGATATAATATGATATAAATTGTATGTTATATATAAAATACTCTGATATTATTTAATTTTATATAACATTAAGGATATTGCAATTGATTAAAACAGTAATCCTTTTTAATGTTTTGTTTTTCTTAAAAAAAAAAAGAGCAAAATCATTTCAACTGCATTCAACTGAAACCCCGTCAGCTTCCATGCATACTATTACACCGATTGCTTTATGTGGGCCCTCCCCATCCTTTATCACAGGCTCAGTTGACTGCAGTGGCCGGGACGTGAACTTGTGATTTTAGGCATGATATGCTGGCTGGATATATCTTGTGCGAGCTTAAACAGCTCGACTAACGGACCCAACACTAATTTACCCCTGATTATGCAGGTATACGAACCCCTGGTTAAGAGTTGCACATTTGCGTGCAATAGTGGCATAAGACTTCCGTTTTCTAAGGGTTAACTATAGGGATTCAGCACCTAAGCAGTATTTAAGAAATGTTATTCCAACATAACTGTTATAAAAGAGAATCTGTTTTTTTTTTCCACCTCTGGAGTTCTCTCTAAAGAAGGACCAGATTGTTTGTCAGCTTCTTTGCTTCGTGTAGCATCTAATCAAGACTGGAGTAAATTTGACATAGCTTTAAATGACTATATAGGGGTCCAATCACTATAGCATCTGAGTAGTGACTGAAGCTAATTATACACAGAGTGCAATCCATTACTTGATAACAACCCAGGCTTATTTATAAATTCTTTGTTGGAAGTTGCAGGGGTCAGATGCGATAAGTAGTGTTATAGGTTTGTCTTCCAGGAATTGTTGACATTATAACATGGCTAGCTGAAGCTGAATATGACAACATAAACTAATGTCATAATATCCCTTTCCATATCATACTAGGTGATAACAGATTCATTTGATTTGAGATGCCTCAGCTTGCAGGTGTTAGTTAATCAACATTGTTCAAGTTACACTTGATAGCTAATTAATGAATTCCTCAATTCGTAAAATCGTGTCATTGTCAGTAGAAACAGTCAAAACAATATCTTTGCAGTGTAGCATTTGCAACACCAATGGTGGACTGTTCATTCATGCTTTAAATCTAATTTAAATTTGAAAATGTTTCTTGAAAAATGGGGGGGGGGGGGGCGTCAGCTGGATGAACCCCTTGCTTACGTCGCTGCCTACCTGCTTACCATCCTGAGTGGTTACAATAATAAAATTTTCCCACACATCACTTTTGAGACCTACTGGCTTGCTTTTTTTTTTATTCGTGGCTTAAAAGCTTAGCCTCCACGGACTGTTCTAGTCTCCTGATCCGTGTTTACTAGGACAACTGTCAACAAGTTATAAGTGTGCTTCACTCATGTCTAGCATCACTTGCTTCAAGATAAGTGGTGGGCGATAAAGCCTCGTGTATTTTCCATTCATGACATCTAGTGCTTTAATAACCAAAAACATGATTGCTTGTCATGCTCGAGTGAAATTCGTAAATTCAGGGCTCTGCTGCCTTTCCTCCAGAAGATAATAAAATATGGTATATGTACATATGAGGCGCGTCCATAAAGTAACTTTCCCACTCGTCCCACAGCTAGCAAACCATATGTTGCGCGAAGCGACTGCGTGTGCGTGATAGAGTAATGTCCTGGCATGGCACATGCACTAGCGAAACTTCCCTAGTGCTCTCAGTAGCTTCGTTGCATTGGTTGAAGATGGACGTTCCTATTCCAGCTCCCGCCGCGTGAAGTGCGGTCAGTGATAAAATTTTTGATTGCACAGGGCATAGTGCCAATTGTAATTGATCGTCAGCTGTGCCAGGTCTTTGGGCCTAACGTCATGAGCAAGCAGATGGTGTGTTGCTCCACAAGGTCGTCTGTGATGATGGTTGGCCGCCCACTGCGCTCCTCGTCATGCACATTTTGGTGTCCTGCTGAAAATTGTCTACAGCAGCAACACACCATCTGCTTGCCCAAAGACCTGGCACAGCTGACGATCAATGTCAATCAGCGCTATGCCCTGTGCATCCAGAAACTTTATCACTGGCCACAATTCACACTCGGCGGGAGCTGGAATGGGAAGTCCATCTTCAACCAATGCAACGAAGTTACTGAGACCACTCGAGAAGTTTCACTAGTGCATGCGCCATGCCAGGACATTACTCTATCATGCACATGCAGTCGCTTCGCGCAACATATGGTTTGCTAGCTGTGGGATGAGTGGGAAAGTTACTTTATGGACGCGCCTCGTATTTTACATGAAAGTTTACATAATAAAATTGTGGTTCAGTTATAAATCATCTTTTTGTTTATATATCAATGATTTTTCTGTCAATCAGGTGGAATCATTGTTCCATAACTACCAAGAACGAAGAAACTCCAGGGTAAATGCAACTCCAGATGATACAAGGAAAGATGTGGCACAACCTTACCATGGGTCATATTCACGCTCTACACCACAGTCTGAAAGTTCTAGTCGATGTGTTGCAGATTGTATTGCTGCTGCAGATGCCAAGTGAGTTGTATGAAAATTGACTAGTATAAAAATACATGTTATAGAAATGCAGAATAAAACTTCACTAGGGCTATATATTGAATGGTAAGGAAGAAACATGTTATACGGTTTTCTAGTCTTTCATGGTAAATGTATTCAGAAATGAAGAGTAAAAGGAATAACATGGAATGTCCGTTTTTAGCGATATTATGATATATTGGTGGCAACAGGGACTACAGAACTGTCCAGTCACAAAGCGTTTAAAAGTGGAAATGTCCACACTAGGTAATGTTAAACATTTGGTGCACTGGTTAAAAACCAGGAATATCACAGGTATTATAACTTAGTTTTCTCATTAATACTGTTCTGTGGCATTCCCTTATTTATCCTTAGGTTCCAAATGAACTTTCAGGTATTCCACCGTGTCCTGAAACTTAAAATTTTCATTGTGCAGAAGCTATATATAGGTTGAATCAGCAGGACAAGTAGGTATAACCAGAAGATCGTCTATTCTGTTGGGCTCGTAATGTATGACTACTCAAACAACTGAGCAACGAGAATTGAAATGTTTACTTAAGTTTCTGGCTTAGAGGCAGTGTCTGATTTAGGAGCTTACACATGCAAGATGCCCTCTGCAGTCATTGTACATAAAAGTATGGCAGGCATAAATGTCAGTGTGTTTGTAGGTGAAGTGATGCTTGCAGTGCTGGGTTTAGCTCTAGGCAACCTAGGCAGTTGCCTAGGGGGGTTAGCTCTCTCTCTCTTTCTTTTCCTTTTTCCTTTCCATTTTTTTTTTCATTTTCATTTTACAGTGAAATTTGTTTTTAAAACACTTGTTAGTAAATCTTTTCTAAAGTTTGTTCTTGAACACTTTGTGGAAGTCGGATATTGTTTTCTTATCGTATTGCGGTCATGGCAAGAGTAAAAGGAAAGTGTGCAGCTGCATAATTAAATTGTAATGCTGGTATCATGTTATTATACAATGAAACTGCTTAAATGTATCTGCTTGTGTAAACAAGAATGCACTGTTGAAGATCAAATTGGATGTGGGTTTATTATTTACTGCTATGACTAGTAACCACAACTCTGTTACATTTCCAATATAATATATCGTCAGCAATACTATTTAATCACTTTCCAGCATATGCACTATATAATTCGATATTAAAGGTTTATTCCACAAAGATTTGGAGTTTTTTTTTTCGATTTACTTTATACTTCCTATTGAAGTAAGAAATACTCGTAATAATTATACCACAAACAAAACCAATGCTTAAAAATAAACCACAGTCTGCCTTTCACAAATCAATTTTGTATGAACAGTGAATAAGTTTGAATACTATGTTCCTTTGTATCGAGTCTGATGTGCTTCGTCAGATCGACTTGATAAAATCATCAGTACTTTCTCTGTGAAGAAATTGTGAAGGAAATCTTTATAATCCACAAGTAAGATGCATGTATTTTGATTGCGGTAATTTATTGTTTTCTGAATTGTAACATTTCACTTAAAACTAATGTAAACTAAACATGACCTGTATAACAGCTACTCATAATCTGTTTGTGGGAGTTGGGGTGGGGGGGGCGGCAAATTTTAGCATTTCCTAGGAGCGGCATTATACCTAAATCTGGCCCTGGGTGCTTGTTATACTTATACAGGAGTTTCTTCAGTGTTCTTTTGTTTCGTGTGCGTGCGTGCGTCTATTTGGAAGACCCGAGAAAGTTCTTCCTTTCAAGTCTTACCTGTCCTTCTTCAGTTGGATATAAAGCTGAAGAACCATTGTGTGGTTTCATGTGGCAGATTGAGGGATTTGAGTTTATATTTTAGAACTTCTATCCTTGCAGTATCAAAGGCTCTCTTGGTACATAAGGCAATCAGGATGGCATACTGAGAGAGAGGGGTGGGGGGAGGGGGGAGAGAGTCTCTCTCTGTCTCCCCCATTTGTAATCTGGCATGAGTGATTGGAATCAGATTGGGTTTGCCCAGATAGACGTGCAGTTGTCAAAATAAGAACTTTCTCCACTAATCTGGCTGAAGTTGTGGTTAAACTGATTGGTTAGTAGTTTTGTGGGTAAGGTGTGTCTTTGCCTGGTTTAAGGAAGAGGAGAATGTGGGAATGTTTCCAGCACTTTGATGTGTGTCATGGTTTGAGTGATTTTGTATGTTTTTTATTGCTGCTTCTGTTAGATGCCTAAGGTCTGTCATGGTAAATTTTTTATTGTTTCACCACGTATACTTTTAAACATGCCCGAGTCAGTCCCGTTGGCATTAAATTGACAGCAATGAGTGCCAGTATAATTATTTGGTGTCCGTATTTTTTCACTAGTTTATCAATAACTTAAATGGAATATGAGGTTTTTGAAATAATAAATCTTCACTGACTTGATTTCATCATTTATGTGATAAATGTAGGAATTTTCGAAATACTGTGATTTATTGCAAAACTATATGATCGGTCCATGTTCATTTTTGGATGGAAAAATATATTACCAAATTTATAATTAGGAATTGAACCATAGAAGACCAATAAAAACTATATAACTTTGCCAGGAATTTTTTAATGTGATAAAACAGTAATGGATTTTAAGAGAATCACTTTTTAAACACTGCTATGGTGTTGTCAAAATTGTCATGCTTCTTTCAGCTTCTGAAAATTTGTTTTTAAACCTACACATATGAGGATTTGTTTTTAAACCTACACATTTGAGGATTCTGCAGTGAAGTGATTTTCTAGTTAATATTTATTGATAAGGAAATTAATACATGTCATTTTAATAAGGACAAAGGGAAAATAACTTAAGAGTCTCAGTTATTTTTCTGTGTATATCTACTCTACACGAGTTTCAATTTAAAACAGAAAAAAATATATATATATTTAAAAAGGAAATAAAATAAAAACGAACATTTTGTTCTTACGAAACTTAATACAGTATAACTCCGTTAAAACGCTCGTCAAGGGACTGTGGCCTTTAAACATTATAAACAGGACAGTGCTATAGACGGGAAATGATTTATGAAATGGGGAAAACAATTCAGACACCACTTCATAGGAAACATAATAACATTTTCTCTGCGGTTCAAGTAACTATAGATAACTTCACTTGATACACTGCTAAGAAAACTTACTTACTTACAAATGGCTTTTAAGGAACCCGAAGGTTCATTGCCGCCCTCACATAAGCCCGCCAGCGGTCCCCATCCTGTGCAAGATTAATCCAGTCTCTATCATCATACCCCATCTCCCTCAAATCCATTTTAATATTATCCTCCCATCTACGTCTCGGCCTCCCTAAAGGTCTTTTTCCCTCCGGACTCCCAACTAACACTCTATATGCATTTCTGGATTTGCCCATACGTGCTACATGCCCTGCCCATCTCAAACGTCTGGATTTAATGTTCCTAATTATGTCAGGTGAAGAATACAATGCGTGCAGTTCTGTGTTGTGTAACTTTCTCCATTCTCCTGTAACTTCATTCCGCTTAGCCCCAAATATTTTCCTAAGCACCTTATTCTCAAACACCCTTAACTTATGTTCCCTCTCTCAGAGTGAGAGTCCAAGTTTCACAACCATACAGAAGAACCGGTAATATAATTGTTTTATAAATTCTAACTTTCAGATTTTTGGACAGCAGACTGGATGATAAGAGCTTCTCAACCGAATAATAACACGCGTTTCCCATATTTATTCTGCGTTTAATTTCCTCCTGAGTGTCATTTATATTTGTTACTGTTGCTCCAAGATATTTGAATTTTTCCACTTCTTCGAAGGATAAATCTCCAATTTTTATATTTCCATTTCGTACAATATTCTGGTCACAAGACATAATCATATACTTTGTCTTTTCGGGATTTACTTCCAAACCGATCACTTTACTTGCTTCAAGTAAAATTTCCGTGTTTTCCCTAATCGTTTGTGTATTTTCTCCTAACATATTCACTCATCCACATAGACAAGAAGCTGATGTAACCCGGTCAATTCCAAACCCTGCCTGTTATCCTGAACTTTCCTAATGGCATATTCTAGAGCGAAGTTAAAAAGTAAAGGTGATAGTGCATCTCCCTGCTTTAGCCCGCAGTGAATTGGAAAAGCATCAGATAGAAACTGACCTATACGGACTCTGCTGTATGTTTCACTGAGACACATTTTAATTAATCAAACTAGTTTCTTGGGCATACCAAATTCAATAAGAATATCATATAATACTTCCTTCCCTCTTAACCAAGTCATATGCCTTTTTGAAATCTATGAATAACTGATGTACTGTACCCTTATACTCCCATTTTTTCTCCAGTATCTGTCGAATACAAAAAATCTGATCAATAGTCGATCTATTACGCCGAAAACCGCACTGATGATCCCCAATAATTTCATCTACGTATGGATTTAATCTTCTCAAAAGAATATTGGACAAAATTTTGTACGACGTCAACAAAAGTGATATTCCTCGAAAGTTACCACAGTTGGTTTTGTCCCCCTTTTTAAAAATAGGTACAATTATGGACTCCTTCCATTGTTCTGGTACAATTTCCTTTTCCCAAATAGCAAGTACAAGTTTATAAATTTCGTTATATAATGCACTTCCACCCTCTTGTAGTAATTCTGCTGGAATTTGATCGATACCTGGAGACTTGTACTTTTTCAGATTTTTCTATTGCAATTTCGACTTCTGAAAGCGTGGGTTCGGGTATAAATGGCTCAGCAGTTTGTATTTCAATTTCGTCCTGATCATTTCTATTTGGCCTATGTACATTTAGTAGTTGCGCAAAATAGTTTTTCCATCTGTTTAGGATTGATGGAGAGTCTGCAAGCAAGTCACCATTCTCATCCTTGATCACGTTTACCCTTGGCTGATATCCGTTCTTAAATTCCTTTATACCCTTATATAAATCTCGAATGTTTTTATTCTTACTATTTGTTTCTACCTCATTCAGTTTTTCCTTCAAGTAACCTCTCTTTTTATTCCTAAGTGTACGACTTGCTTCCCGTCTTTCATTGAAATAATTATCTCTCTTCTCCTCAACTGGATCCTGTAAGAATTTCAATTTTGCCTGTTTCCTTCTTTCTACTACCATGCAACAATCTTCATCAAACCACGGTTTCTTTTTCTTAGTTTCATAATAACCTATGCTCTGCTCAGTTGCAATTTTGATACTATCTCTGATATTTTCCCACACACTATTAACATCTAATTCTTTCTCAACTTCGTCGGAACTGTCTAAAGTGGCAAACCTATTCGAAATTTCGACCTGATAATTTTGCTTAGCTTCCTCGTCCTTTAATTTCAAAATATTGAATTTAGTAATATTAACTTGTTGCTCTACTCGCTTGGCTACTGATAATCTTTCTCTTAATTCTCCAATCACCAAATAATGGTTAGAATTACAGTCTGCACCCCTGAAAATTCGAATATCTACTATACTAGTATGTCTCCGTTTATCTATCAAGATGTGATCTATTTGGTTGTGTGTCAATCCATCTGGAGAAGTCCAAGTGTATTTATGTATATCCTTATGGGGGAATGTTGTACTTTTGACAATTAAATTTTTCGATGTGGCAACAATAATGTAATTTTTCATTTATATATACTGATTTCTGCTTTGCCATTTTACACCAACAAACTTAGGGGAGATTGCCACAGTACCAGACTCCTTAGCAATTATAGTTGATCAAATTTCAAAATATTTATTCAAAAGATAGAAAGACATATTACAAACATTATTTCAAAAGTAAATTTTATGAATCGTTAGCACAATATTAAAAAAAAAAATTCTTAGAAATAAAGATTGCATTTATGAACTGTCAAAAATGTGTTTCCAGTACAGGGCAGTGTCAAATGACGTAATATTACAGAAACATTAACAAAAGTTTTACAAAAAATGAGTAGCTGACACTTTAATGCATTCCAGAATGAAGTAAGATAATTCATTGTCTATTTGCAATAGTCATATCTGATAAATATTCTCGCTGTCTGTGCATTTTTCGTTTGCTCAACCACCACAATCCAGGAATTGGCACCTTGTCTTCTAAAACATTTCAACGCATATCACATATTCTGTTTTACTTTCGGAATCTTCATTTTGGCTTGAAAGACCCCTCTCTACTCTACTCTACCATCAGTTACCATTCTCAAAATTTGCCTTCTTCGTAATGTCGTGAGAGATTCTAGAGTATTCCTAGCGTATTGCTGTTCTGTAAGGTATGGAAGTAGCCTAAGCACCTCACCTGATTCTGCTCTCCTTTTCTTGATTGTGACTTTCCTTCCAGTTCATCTGCTACTGTAGATATTGTGACAGCGACGTGAGATTCGAACTCACGACCTGCGTCCCGCAAGAGAGAAGATCGCGCGGAGCACTTTGGGATGGCGCGCGGCGGAGAGGGGAAAGGGCCAACGCGGCGAGAGAGTGGAGAGAGAGTGCGCGCGCATCTGGTGCTGGTAGAGAGGAGAGGGCTCTGGATTTTTCTGGAGTGCCATCTCTAGAGACGCGTGGAACTTTCGAGGCTACGTCGCTGTGGTTATAAATTAAGGACGCGAAGGAACGACAGGAGTTTTCAGTTGATTAGTCAGCCAGTCAGTGAGAAACCCAGAGCAAGCAAGCCAGTCTTGTGTACCGGAGTTCGACTCGAGTGTGCGTCCGCAACTGTATCAGCATCCGAAGGCCTGAGTTCGAGTGCAGTGGACCGCATTTGGAGGGACCTGAGTTCGAGTACAGTGAACTGTCTCTGAAGGTCTGTGGTTCGAGATACTGTGAACTCGAGTGACTGAGCTAGAAGAACTGTGAACTGAGAACTGATAGTTCTGATTTGTAAATAGTGCTTTGTAAATATTAGTTAAGATTAACAGTTCATTGTTGTTCGTACTAGTCCAAGTAAATTGTCATTGTCGTCAGTGGAGTGCTATAACGAATACTGTGTTGAGTGAAAATCCAATTGTTGACGAGAGCGTTTAAGGCGAATTGTAGAAAGGAATTATTGTTGTGACGAATAAATTACATTGTTGTTACTAATAAAATTCACATTGGTGTCAGAAGTGGGATATTATCGACAATGGAGAACCTACAGCTGATCCTGCAAGCCATCGCGGAACTGAAAAACGACTTAAGTGCAGTAAAAGCAGAAATGAAGAACGATATCAGTGAGGTCAAGAACGACATAAGTGAAGTGAAAACGGAGATGAAAAGTGACATAAGTGAAGTGAAAGGCGACATAAGCGGAGTGAAAGGCGACATAAACGGAGTGAAAGGCGACATAAGCGGAGTGAAAGATGACGTCACTACGCAAATTGAAAGCGTTTCGGCCCACGTAGATGGAATTGTCGCCATCGTAAAAGACGAACTTAAGGCCGATTTGGATAAACTAAACCAGAATTTTACAACTATAAACGAGACAGTAGCCGAGTTGAGACAGGAGGTAGACCATTTCGACGGCAAAATCCGCGATCTCGAACGTCGTCAAGAGGAAACGTGTGTGCTGATGGACCAACATGCTGTAGAAAACAAGCACATCCTCGCGTTGGTGGATCGCCAGGCTAGAGAACATAAACAGATAGTTGCCGAGGAGGTTCGACGTGCCATGAAAGAAGCGGCCACAGAGTTGAGGACTCCCTATAGTGGCCCTGCGGAACCATCGCCTTCAGCCAGACATCACAACGTCAAGACGCCGAAGTTCGACGGTACGACGTCTTGGGCAATATTCCGTCGCCAGTTCGAGGCCATCGCAGAGCACAATGGGTGGACGCCGGCAGAGAAAACTACTCAGCTGCTGGCCGCGCTTCAGGGACAGGCGTCGGAGATTCTTCACAGCGTTCCAGAAGATGGGACAGCCGCTGAGATAATGGCGGCCCTGGAGGGACGTTATGGTGACCATCAACTTGCTGCAGCATTTAAGACCCAACTAAAAACGAGGGTCCAACAGTCAGGCGAGTCCCTACAAGAATTCGCGATGGCGGTGGAACAACTGGCCCATAAGGCCCTCAGGGGCCTACCTAATGATTTCATCGCTGGAGAGGCGGCCTACACCTTCGGCAGCGGAGTTCGAGACCCCGAAATCAGACAACAGCTACTCCTGGCAGAGCATCGTACCATCAACGCAGCTCTGGCGGCGGCCCTCAGGATGGAGGCAGCAAAGTTGACGGCGAACGTCTCGACGTCGCACCGGATTAGGAGCGTCGCGGCGGCCGACGTCGAGGAGCGTCAACCGAAATCACCCGAGCGACGAAGACGAGGAGTGCCTACCTGCTGGTCCTGCGGCGAACCTGGACACCTGAGGAGGGACTGTGACCGATCTGGTCACAAACAAGAAAACTAAAAGGGGCCGATGTGATGAGGGGCACGTCGGCGCCGTCATCACCATCCCCTCGGCTGATCTTGAAGACCGTTAACAGAAGATGCGACGATGGGCTGATTGCTGACGGATGGATAAGAGGCCGCCCATGCAGAGTACTGGTAGACACCGGGGCGTCGCTCACCATCGCCAGACCGGAAGTCGTGCGTGGCCTACCTGGGAGGACGCCGCTGCGCCAATATGAGCTACGTACTGCCTCAGGCGAGAGCCTGCCCATCCAAAAAGAGGTTTTCCTGGATTTGACCTTGGGAAAGAGGAGACTGGAGATGTGGGTGTTCGTCGCCAACATCACTGAAGACGTCATCCTGGGACTCGACGCCATGCGGATCTTCGATGCAACGGTGGACGTCAGGCGCCGTATCCTGCGTTTTGGTCAGGATGAAGTGTTCCTGAGGGACGTCGAAGACCAACCCATGGCCAGCAGACTCACCTTGGAGGATCATGTGACAATCCCGGCAGGCTGCGAGATGGTGACGGCAAGACTGGACGGACAACCTAAGAGAAACCTGCTCCTCGATTCGCAAACAACTCCGATAGATGGGGTTTATGTGGCCAGATCCCTACTCCCGAATCAGAAGGTGGTACCGGTGAGGTTCCTGAATGTCACCAATCGGGACAAGGAGGTGCCTAGTGGAACTGTATTAGGTAATGTCGAGCCGGTGGTGTCTGTGATGTCTCTAGCAGATAATGAGGAGTGTCACCGACCACGTCCAGATCTAGACCCATCACTGAAAGAGCTGACTCGAGAATTGCCGGCGAATTTAAGCAAAAGAGAAAGAAGACAAGTCCACGATCTACTGACAGAATTTCAGGACGTATTCAGTCTGTCTGAAAACGACTACGGGAGAACGGAGAAAGTTCAGCACCGCATCGACACCAGAAATGCTCGCCCAATCAGACAACCTCCTCGACGCGTCCCTCTAGCTAAAAAGAGGGAGATTGACAGCCAACTGGAGGGCATGAAAGCAAGAGGGGTCATCGAGGAATCCGACAGCCCTTGGTCATCACCTGTGGTGCTGGTGAAGAAGAAGAATGGGGACCTGCGTTTCTGAGTGGACTACAGAAGACTGAATGACGTCACTAAGAAGGACTGCTTTCCGCTTCCACGAATTGACGACACCTTGGACACCCTGGCCGGAGCAGAGTGGTTCTCGACGTTGGATCTCAAGTCAGGATACTGGCAGGTGGCGCTACATCCTGAGGACAAGGAGAAAACGGCATTCTCTACAGGCCAGGGACTATGGCAGTTCACCGTTATGCCATTCGGCCTCTGCAACGCCCCGACTACATTCCAGAGACTAATGGAGTCCGTAATGAGAGGCCTGACATACGACACCTGTTTGCTGTACCTTGATGACATCATCGTGGTGGGCAAGACTTTCGGCGAACAGCTGTTGAACCTGAGGAAAGTGTTCGAGAGACTGCGACAAGCCAGACTGAAGTTGAACCCGAAGAAATGTCATCTATTCCAGAAGAAGGTCAACTACTTGGGACACGTAGTAGGGACCAACGGAGTGGCCACGGACCCGGAGAAGCTACAAGCCGTCAGAGGATGGCCGAGACCGAGGGACAAGCAGGAGCTGCGCCGCTTTCTCGGCCTCTGCACTTATTACAGAAGATTCGTAGCTGGGTACGCCAACATCGCTAAGCCTCTAACCCAGCTGACCGAGGAGAAACGACAATTCCAGTGGACGGACGAGGCGGAGTCATCCTTCCAGTCACTGAAAGAGGCGCTCTGCACTGCTCCTGTACTGGGATATCCCATCCCTGGAAGGAAGTTCACGCTCGACACGGACGCTAGCAACGTAGGCATCGGCGGAGTACTCTCTCAGGAACAGGACGGGCAAGAGAGGGTGATTGCCTACTTCAGCCGAACACTATCCAAGGCTGAGAGAAACTACTGTGTGACGCGTAGAGAACTTCTTGCCATTGTGGAAGCCCTGAAGCACTTCCACAAATATTTGTATGGCCAGGAATTCCATCTGAGGACAGACCATTCTGCACTCACCTGGCTATTGGGCTTCAAGAATCTGGAGGGGCAGACCGCCCGTTGGGTTCAATGACTACAGGAGTACAACTTCACCTCCAAACACCGCCAAGGGAAGAAACATTCCAACGCTGATGCCTTATCACGACGTCCGTGCCCGGATGGCTGCAAACACTGCCTGAAAGTAGAAGAGCGGGATAGTGCCCACGCAGTCCGAGCAATTGCCGCCCAGCCGAGCCCAGGATGGGATAACGCCGCCATAAGGAGGGAGCAGCTGGAGGACCCAAACATTGGACAGCTACTGCGTGATGTGGAGTCCGGCCAGAGACCAGTATGGGCCGATATCGCAAACCGTAGCACCACTTACAAGAGCTACTGGGCCCAGTGAGAATCCTTCACTGTCAAGGACGGTATCCTGAAGAGGATTTGGGAGTCGGCCGATGGAAGGACCCGCATAGAACAACTTGTCCTGCCTAGGAGCAAGGTGAAGGAAGTGCTGGAGGAGACTCATGCTGGAGTGACTGGAGGACACCTGGGAGCCAACAAGACTCTGGACAAGTTAAGACAGAGGTTCTACTGGTTGCATCAGAGAACCGACATGGAACAATGGTGCCGAAGATGCGACACATGTGCAGCCAGTCGCGGACCAAGGACACGCAGCAGGGGAGCCATGCAGCAGTACAACGTGGGAGCTCCTTTTGAGAGGATCGCCATCGACGTTGCTGGACCATTCCCGGTCACGGATCGCGGGAACCGCTACCTGCTAGTCGTCATGGATTACTTCACAAAATGGCCAGAGGTGTACGCGATTCCCAACCAAGAGGCTTCGACGGTGGCCGACGCACTGCTTGACAACTTCATCTGCCGATTCGGGGTGCCCCGGGAATTGCATAGTGATCAGGGGCGCAACTTCGAATCCAACCTGATGGGAGAATTGCTCGAGCGTCTGGGGGTGCATAAAACCAGGACCACTCCCCTCCACCCACAGTCCGACGGCATGGTGGAACGATACATCAAAACCGTGGAGGAGCACCTGCGGAAGGTGGTGTCCAACCATCAGCGAGACTGGGATGCCAGAGTCCCACTGTTCCTCTTGACCTACAGAGCTTCGGTCCACGATACAACAGGGATGACACCAGCAAACATGGTCTTCGGGAGAGAGCTGCGCCTGCCCTGTGATCTGCTGTTTGGCACGCCACCCAGCGCCGACCAGCCAGCGACTGACTATGTGGCAGAACTCACCGAGAAGTTGAATGGAGTTCACCAACTGGCCAGAGAGCACCTCAAGATGGCCAGCGACAGGATGAAGGTGCGCTACGACAGATTAGCCAACTCTGCAGGATTCCATGAGGGCGACCTGGTGTGGCTGTATCGACCTACCAGGACCAAAGGGAAATCACCAAAGCTGCAGCGTGCCTGGGATGGACCATACCGCGTGGTGACCCGGATCAACGACGTGGTGTACTGCATCCAGCGACAACCTCGAGGGAAGATGATGGTGGTGCATCTGGACCGATTAGCAGCCTACCAAGGGACTGCCCGGGACGAGCAGCCCTAAGGAGGGAGCAATGTGACAGCGACGTGAGATTCGAACTCACGACCTGCGTCCCGCAAGAGAGAAGATCGCGCGGAGCACTTTGGGATGGCGCGCGGCGGAGAGGGGAAAGGGCCAACGCGGCGAGAGAGTGGAGAGAGAGTTGTTGTTACTAATAAAATTCACAATATGTTCCCAATATCTTTTGGAAGTCCCTCTGGAACATCAGATTCAGAATTTCCTTGTGTTCTTTTAGTCGCAAGAAAATAGGACTACCATATGCATTCATGACCTCTGTACGTGAATACTCTTCTCTAATATCTTTTGAAAGTCCCTCAATGTAGATGAAACTGCTATGTCAGCAAAGATTGAAACAGGCAATGGACTAGGCTCAGACCTCTGAAGAATATCACTTTCAGAATTTTCTTGAGTTCTTGTAGCCAAAGGGAAACATACAACATCTGCACGTGAATGATCTTCTGGAATAGGCCTGTTCATAGAATGAATATAATCCAAATCTATCGAGATGTACTTGTTAAATGGGTAGAGCTCAGTGCATTCAAATACAGACTTTGCCAAATTCTGCCCACACTAGATCTCTTAGACTAATGACCCACTGCTTATCTCACTGATAATGTACTCTGTAGAGCAGTGATCATCAATTCGTGTATGAATGGGCGCGGGCAGTGCTTGGCTCATGCGTGCTTACTGTACCGGGCAGAGGACTGGTTTGTAACATTGCGTTGTAGTGAACAGAGGCGGTTCTTGCCATCCATTTAAACAAGAGATGCGAGGAGCAGAAAACACTTCAAAACGTAGGCCACACTGAAGAAATACAATTTACAGATACATTATACAACTCACAGTAACGAATATGGCAGATATGAAGAGAAGAGCATGTAGCATTAATTCAACAATTGAAGGAAAATGAGCTAGAAGTTGTTTAAGATCACAATGTTAGTAAATCGGCTGTGCGACTCAGTTATAAAATTTCACTTGTAATAGTACGATATTATAAACCTTTTAAAGATTGAAAATTTGAAGAATGTTTAATTACAACTGAAGAACGTTTCTCAAGTGTAGGAGTTTGAATCTACCAGTTTGTCTCCTTCCACCGTGATGCATCCCATCTGAGGTCTAGCCGAGGACGTTCAGGTATAACTAGTAATTATTTGTCAGTCTGTCATTTGTTGTTCTTTGGCAGTAGATGAAAATACTTATGTAAGCGATAATCCCCAACTGGTGATTTTTGTAAGAGGCATTATTGAAAACCTTCAGATTAAGGAGAGCTCTTACATATTGTTCTCATAAAGGATACTACTACTGGTTCCGATATTTTCATGTAAAGGCTGTCGAAATTATTTTGGACTTCCTTGGAATAAACTTATATCCTTGGCAACCAATGGTGCTCCTTCCATAGTTGGAAGTAAAACGGGTGTAATAAGGAATGTAAGGGACGAAGTGAAAAGCGTTAATGTATCCCATGAAGTTATTTCTATTCACTGCATTATACACCAACAGAATTCATGTGCAAAACACATCAAAATGGTGTTATAGAAGTAGCCCAGTTGGGAAAACCACCAACACAATTATATCGAAAAGTCTCGCTCATTGTCAATTTAAGTCTTTCTTGATGAATGCAATAGCGAGTATGGCGATCTGTCATATTATAATAAAATACGGTGCTAAGTCGTGGCAAATTATTGAATAGGTTCTTTGAACTGAGGGAGGAAACATCATCGTTCACGGAGAAAGAAGAAAAGTCTGTATAATAAGTGAAAAATGAAAAAATGGATTTGTGAACTTGCCTTCTTAATGGAATTATCTGAATGCTTTAAATTGTTTTCTACAAGGTAACAACAAGATTATTACACAGTTATATGACAGAGTGAAGGTGTTTAATATGAAACCATCTCTAATTATGAAATGTTATCTTAACTAAAAGGCTAAGTTACAGCACATTTTTCAAAATTAACGATATATGCATACTAGTTCCTTAAAACTTTGGATTTTGAAGAATATATTCACACATCATGACGATCTGTGCGAGGAATTTGATTCGAGATTTAAAGACTAGGAAAATTTTCAGTTTGATTTTCGATTATTATTTGTAATTAGAACTTATTCATTTACTTTATGATTTTGAATCGAAGGACAAATATCAAAACAAAAGAAGTTATCTGACTTTTATATGAACTTTCCATGTCTTAGATTTCCCCGATTGTACAGATATCCATTTTCGGATTCACATATCCTTGCGAACAGTAATTTTTTTCCTATGATGAAGATAAACAAGCCATGTCATGGAAGCCAAGTATCGGATCACAACTTAAAATGTGCTGTCACATTATGCACTATACAAACAATAGTTCCAAATGTTGAGAAATTGCTGAGGGAAAAGAAAATTAAACAAATCCCGAAAAATCAGTGCTAATGCCAGTGTTGAGTGTACTGAATGGAGTTAAATTTCTGCAATACTATTCCTAGGGTTTTTATGTGTTGTGTTCAACATTTTCCTTAACAGAAGCAGTATACACATTTACAGTAATTGTCATGCATTACCCAAATAATTAACATGAAATGTGATTACATTTCTAAAAGTAATTATAAATTAACTTCTAACTTTGTTGAAAATAGGCTACAATGTTTTTTTTTTTTTTTTTTCCAAATTGCTTAAGATAGTTTATTTAGTATCTTTTTTCATCAGAAAACAATCATAAACCTATGCAGTAAATTCATATTGTGGTCCCACCTCTGAACGTCTTACCTGCCCTGTTATGACTTTCTGCAGGTGAGCGGGCAAGGCTTGATGAAACACAGTGCTCTGAGTTGAGGACCACTGCTGTAGAGCATTATCAACAGCTTTTTTCGTTTGTTCATCCTCCCATTTTTCTGTTATGTTGTCATTTGGAGAAACTGCCATTAAAACAAAAATAGGGCATGTAGAAACTTCACCTTTATTTCTTCCGGTACTGGGAACAAACATTATGTCCAGTACTGGGTACTTGACACATGTTAGGAATAAAAATATTTGTGAGAAAAACAATGTTAGACTGCCCAATTATAAATACACCATATTATACCTTATTTATCTCGAACTGTCAAAGTGTTTGACAATATGTATGAACTCAATTTAAATGGTAGCAAATGGACTGTGAAAATAGTTCATGTTGGTTGTTAAACACAGTCAGATTGCTTTGAATACTCTAGAACACACACACTATGACAAAATTCTGTCGTAATCTGTTTATCTACAGTCCTTGCGGACTCTACATTCTCATATCAGTAAGCTTCTGCTATCTAACGGGTAAGATAGTGAACTGGCTACTGTCCAGTACTGTGGCAATCTTCCTACTGCACACTCCACTCCACAGAATTCAAAAGATGACTAAATTTTACTGAAAGAACAGGAAAGTATTGATAGGGAGACTTTTGAGTGTTAAAATCCTTTCATACAATGGAAAATACTGGTAAATACAACTTCTGACATTGCTGACCAGAGGGTTTTTCCAGGTAGAGGGTGAAATTTCTTTCAGGCACTCGTGGTGCAGTGACTCTCAGCACAGTCACAGCAACATATTTCACCATGCTTTTAAAACATAAGTTTTACAATGTATACAAATTTTTTTTTACTCATTGCCGATCCGAAAAAAGCACAACAAGATTTGGAAGCCTTACAAGAGGGTAAAATTATGCAGGATTACATATGCAATGGGGGAAAGAAACTGACCACCCTACTCCATTATCTCCTGGCCTAGTTGCCTCATGAGTGGTGTCTTCTTGGTATCACTTGTGAGGTTCAATCTGTCTTCGGACAGTTGACTAAACAACAACATATGAAATGTTCAGGAACTGTATAAAAAGAGCGTAGTAAATGGGATAGTGTTATAAACAGGAGCGTATTAACGAAATTTTACTGTATTGAGAACCATTTTAGGCAGAATGCCTATTCACATTATGACAATCAGCTTCTGTAGTCAGCCACTTCAGTAGCCTATGTCATCATAGAAATGTTCACATCCTCCAGTGTATTACAAAGGTTTCTGCAAGTCCTCCAGTTTTCTTATTTTTTTGGGACCTTTCCACCAGGATAAGCCTTCTGCGATGGTAGTGCAAGAACATTAGTAATGGTAGTCTTCTGGAGACTGAAGGTAGAAGAAGACAAGCCTCCGATGAACAATTTTGCGACAACTTGACCAATGGTTTGCCTACTATATACAAACTGAACGATGATATATTAAATGGAATTCTCTGGTCTTTTTGTTACCTCTGCCAAAAGTTTCATCAGAGTTTGTCATTTTTTTGTACAAACATGACCACCAGTCTTTGAAAGATAGAATTTCTTCAGTCAGACCTGATGAATGGAGAAGCAACCGATTATACTTGGTTTCTCCATGATTTGTGTATACTGTTCGGGAGTATAGATTCTGTTAGCTTTCCTCAAAAGTATCTTGGTTGAACCAAAATCACGGTCACAAGAAAGGAACGAAGGTCCACACACTGGGAAGTAGTGACTGACTGCCAACTGTACGTATTTTAAAGCAGAAACACTGTATGTTTAGCCTTTTGAGGGATTTCTGCACGAAACTCGATTTTCAAAGCAATGAAACGGGAATGTAGTCAAAGATCACATAATGGATTTCTGCACTAAATGATGCGTATATCTATAACAGTATGAATCTAAACTTAACTCCATTTTACCTATTTCAGCCAGTATGGGGTTTCTGAAATAAACGGTTCAATTGAAATGAATGGAGCTCCATCAGAGTTCAGCAGGTGTTTGGCAACATATAAGACATCAGCATCAGTCATTAAACTAGATAGTTACACTTCCATGTCATAAACTTTGTTGCGCAAGGACTGAACATTTCGATGCAAGAATTTCAAGGACAAATTCTTGAATTTTCCACTACTGCTGCTGCTGCTGCTGCTGCTGCTGCTGCTGCTGCTCCTCCTCCTCCTCCTCCTCCTCCTCTAAAATTAAGTCTAAGGATTTATATTCCTCGACTTGCCTTCTTGGATTAAATCAAATTAACTGTACCATTACTAGTAAAAATCTTCTTGACTTGGTTTTTACTAATGTCAATAATACTATAGTTAAACTTACCGATCACTCTCTAATTTTAGAGGATATTTATCATCCTTCTATCTTTATTCATATTGAAGTAAATTTATCGTTACCGAAACACTGTCATATCAATTCATATTTAAATTATTCTCAAGGTGATTATATGAATCTTTATTCTATTCTTTGCAATTATGATTGGAACAGCATATCTCAGACTACTGATGTAAACATTGCCGCAAATTCTTTGTCTCAAATTATAAGCAATGCAATATCTCTTTCTGTCCCTGTCACCTTTGTTAAAAAATCACACTACCCTAAATGGTTTTCAAACGAATTACGTGAGCTTATTAAGAAAAAAAATAAAGCTCATAAAAATTACAAAAAATATATAACTGATCATCATTATCAAATTTTCTCTAATTTTAGAAAACAAGTCAAAGTCATGATTAAATCCGATAAATTCAAATGGTTACAATCAATTGATGATAACCTAAATCATGAAGCAAATAAATTTTGGAAATATGTTGAAACTTTACGAAAAACTAATAACAATCCCACAGAATTAATAATAAATGGCGTCCACATCACAGATCAAAAAGAAATTGCAAGCACATTTGCTTAGTCAATTTAAATCTGTTCAACAAAATTGTAATTCTAATTTCATTACTTATGATTGTAATATCACTGACTGTTTGCCCCTGCCAAAAATTACATCCAATGATGTAACTAAAGCCATTAAAAAGCTAAAACCTAATAAATCTAAAGGTACGGATAGCATTCCAATTTTATAATTAAGGGTTGCTCCAATAATACCATACCCATTTTAACTTTTTTATTCAATCTTAGTTTAAAAACAGGATTTTATCCTTCACTTTGGAAGGAAGCATCTATTGACCCAGTCTTTAAAAATGGTAATAAAAACAGTGTTACTAATTATAGACCTATTTCTATCCTAAACAATTTTTAAAAAATTTTTGAAAAAAAAATACACAAACACATTTCATTTTATGTTAAAAATAAGATCAATTCAGCCCAACATGGATTTACTAGAGGGAAATCTACTACTACTAATTTAGTTTCCTATCTGAATCTCATAATGCCTACAGACTCAAAGTCAAATAGACTCAATTTATTTTGATTTTAGCAAAGCATTTGATGTTGTTCCTCACAAAATTTTATTAAATAAATTAAGTAATTTTGGTCTCTCCACTAACTATGTTAATTGGTTTGAAAATTATTTAACAGATAGACAATCTTGTCTTCGACTAGGTAATTCTCTCTCGGTTCCATTTAATAGTTTATGTGGAGTTCCTCAAGGGTCTACATTGGGACCTCTCTTATTTTTATTATTTATAAATAATATAAGTAAAGGAATAAGTTCTAGCTGTCTTTTATTTGTGGATGATCTCAAAATCTTTCGTAAAATTAATAGTTTGGCTGATTGTCAAATTCTACAAAATGACATTAATTCAATTTCGTGATGGTCTGTTGAAAATGGAATGAAAATTAACCTATCCAAAACTTTTGTCATTTCCTTCTCACGGAAAACTACTTCCTTAAAATTTAATTATTCTCTTAGTAATGTCATAATTACTAAGAAAAATAGTATTAGAGATCTTGGTGTCATACTTGATTCTAAATTATATTTCCATGATCATGTGCAATATATTTATACCCATTCATTAAGAATGCTTGGTCTAATTAGATCTATAACTTATTCTTTTTCTACTCCGATGTGTCTATTAATTTTATACTATACATTGGTTAGATCCAAGCTTGAATATGCATCTGGTGTATGGAACTCCATTACTTCCACTGACTCGGCTAAATTGGAGAATATTCAAGAAAATTTATTTCCTTGTGTTCTTATAGATTCTTACCAAATTCCGATGACTATAAATATGAGATTAACTGTAAATATTTTAACTGCTGCAGTTTATTTGCCAGATGTCAAGATCTTAATTATTTATTTTTTTGTAAAGTCATTAAGGGTGATATTGATTGTGAATCATTCGTAAGCATTCTTCATATTTCTGCTAAGGGTTTACGATGTCGTAACATTTTTTATAATATAAATTCAGAATCTCTCTCTCCGGTCTGCAGATGTATAAAATATGCTAATTTGCCTCTCTCCTAGTCTGCAGATGTATAAAATATGCTAATTTGCATGGATTAAGCTTGGATCCATTCAATGTGTAGTATACATCTTTTGAGTTTATCATCATATATCCTTACTTGTTATTATTGTTAGATATTGCTATTTATTTTGTTGCATTTGGTCAAAGATTAATGATGACTATCATATTGATTGTATTCCATCTCACTGCCATTTCTATCATTCATTCTCATCATAATTTCTTCTGTTTTGTTTTGTTTTGTTTTGTTTTGTATCTTGTGCTAAACTGTAATTGGCCTTGTGCTGTTGTTTTGCACGTTAATATTCTAAATAAATAAATAAATAGAATAAATAAATTTTATTATTATTATTATTATTATTATTATTATTATTATTATTATTATTATTATTATTATAAATTCCTGTAAGTTAAATCTTTGGAAGCAAATTTAAACTGATATGTCCGTTTACTGGATGTTTCTTCTAAAAGAAAATTGGTCCTTATTAATTTGTTTGATCAATAACTACAATTTGGAAACTACAATTTCAATAGTGGCTGGTGACTCTTCTGAAGGAGAATTCCATTTTTTCTGTAGATGTTTTCTTGTTATTATAAATTGCACATTTTCAATGCCTGATGGAACTTCAGAAAAGTTTTTATTCCAATAGTTGAGATAGAAACTATATTAACTTCAATGACTTTATTATAAATAGCTAGTAGTTTTATCACACAATGCTCTCTGGTATTCTTTTTTATTATGTCGCTAATTTTCTAAGTTCTAGCTTTCCCAGACCATTTATTTGCTTGTAGATGAGAGAGACAGAGTTTGTGCAATTAATTCAAATTATTTATTTATACTGTTCCTGCAAGTAAATTATATATCACATTTCTGTATCTTGTGTTTCAGACCTGTGGAAGAAGAGCTTTGTCCCATCTGTTTATTAGAGATGGTTGATGGAGAAAGCTTGGTTGTGTGTATTACAGGCTGTCGAAATAAGCTGCATCATCACTGCATGGCTATCTGTAAGTGAACAGTAATTCTACAGGACTTGCATTTTGGTTTCCTGTGAAAGAGTTTATATCTGTGAAAGAAATTTAAAAATATCTATAAAATTGACCAAGTTTTACATTAAAATATCCTGCCATGTATTGACTTCAGAGCCACCTTCTGTAAATTTGTTGTTCATTTTACTCAAAACTGCATTTTTCTAAATTCAGTCCATAATAACTTGGCCAATTTTTAAGATATCTCCATCAAAATTAAAATTTTCGTGCTTATTTCTTTGGGTATTATGAAGGAAATGATATACAGTTATGCTCTTAGTGTCATTAGCTAAAAAGAAACGAAATTACATACTTTGAAGATTTCATGATTTTTGTAACATATTAGAAAAAATAAATTACATATGGCTGTTTCTAATGGAGCTATACAAGGATGAGGTCTAAGAGGCTTTTCCACATGTTGTAACAAGCACAATGTAAGAAAAGTAAAAACACGTGCATAAACTTCACACCTCTCACATCACAACTCAGTCTTCTGCTGAAGAGCAAGGAAATTCTCACCTTTTGTAGTGCAGGTTGCAGTCTTGATGACTGTTTCCTGGTGAATGTGTACAAGATGTGGCTTCACTCGACTTACACAAGCCTACATCACTGCAGCTCTTACACTAAAATACATTGGCTTGACAGGCATAGGCCTACTCAAATCAACATAATTAATTAAGAAGAGAGTGCTTCAAAAATTTTCCCCATTTCGTTTATAGGCACAGTTCCAAAGAAAAGATATTGCTGTGTTAAATAAAAAAAAATGAGTGAGCTTTTGCTCATAAGGAGCAGCCCCTTCCCCAGTTGTAACACATAAAGTAGAAGGTCCACAGATATAACAAAGTTGAGGAATTACAAACCTCATACCATAATAATTTTTCCCTCAGCCATCAAAAACTAATTATTTTTAAATGATAGGCATGCATCAGCGCCATGTTGAGCTAATACTGTTGAAACAATTTAGATTGTATCAGTAAAGTTCTCAGAATGTGATATTCATCAGTGCTTGTTTCTTAATCAATAAGAGTGTTATGGAAAATAAATTTGACAATGGCACTGTTTTGGAGTTAGTATTGATACAGTTAACAAAGGTTAGATGACTTACGACTTTCATTTGATAAGCTAGTGACTAATGATAATATTGAATGAGCAATACATGTGCAGCTCTTGAGGCTTAAGCATAGGAGCAGAAAAAGTAACAATTTGGTCAGGTGGAAAATTTTGCTTCTCACATCACTTTACACTATTAATATACAGTTAATGCTCTTCTTTTACAATGGAACTCATGCTGAGTTTTATTTATCTTCTATTACTGATAGCTGTTGTACTAAAGGAGTTGTGATAATTACTATAATAATTTGATCTATTAAAAGAAGGGGCGTGACTACAAAATATTAATTACTGAAAATTGAAATATTTAGCAAAAACAATTTGTTTGTACAGGGGCAGAAGAGTGCTATCAACAGAGCGAGACTGTGCTGTGCCCACTGTGTCGGCATGCATGGGTCAGTGAGGGAGTAGCATCGCAGTCCTGTGAACAAGACAGCAAGCAAAGGGTTTCTGCACACCAGCACCAAGTCAGCCTTCATACCTCAGACAACGTAGAACTTCCACCACACTCATCATATAAGTTTACAAATAAATCACATCACAAAACACAAGAGAGCCAGCGAGTATTCTTGCCTACATCAGAAACAACCACCTCACCTGTTACAAGTTTCAGCTCGGCATCTTCAGGGTACAGATCAATGTCGAATGGCAGTTCTCATGGCCTCCAAGAAGCACTGCCCTATGCAGGGATCATTCCACCAGAACAAATGGCTGTTGCCAATGAATGGATGAAGGTATGTTCCAGTGATATTAGTGGAATTCAAACTTTCACAAAGATATTATCATCACTTTTAAATAATATTTATTTATATTGTCTGCCTGGTTGGCACAGTGGTATAGCGCTGGCCTTCTATGCCCAAGATTGTGGGTTTGATCCCAGGCCAGGTTGATGGCATTTAAGTGTGCTTAAATGCGACATGCTTAGGTTAGTAGATTTACTGGCATGTTAAAGAACTCTTACGGGACAAAATTCCGGCACACCGGCAATGCTGATATAACATTGGCAGTTGCGAGTGTCGTTAAATAAAACATAACATTTCATATTTATTTATTCATCATTCCATAAATATTTTTAAGCAACCTTTTAATTATTGTCATGGAATTTAACGCTCTTGTTTGCATTTAAAATATAGCAGGATTGTGCAGAAATTCTTTTTATGGCAGTCTCCAAACAAATATTAAGTTATACTTAAATTAGCACAACAAATAGACTAAACTTTAATGTCTGTATTGTGAGTTTGCTAAGGTAAGACTGTTGACTGCATGCAATCATAAATTTCATCAAGTCAATTTTTTTTTTATTCCTCTGCAGTGTTGTGTTGTTGTACATTGCATTTTCTTTCATTATATTTTGTGATCCAGCATGGAAAATATTATGAAAACTCAAACTTTAAAACATGATTGTAAATGAAGTTATTAACGCTTGGATGCATGAGATGGGTCTCACAGACCCTTCGCAATGTTCATAGCTGATGTTGGTATAGTAATTTTAAAAGTAGGATAATCAGTTACAAAATCATTCATCTCTCATGAAATGCCATTGTCAGGAAAAGAAATTTATTCACCATTTCAAAGTAAAAGAAAACCATCCATGTGGGAAAAAATAGCGTTATTTATATGAGACTATTTCCGGGACCAAAAAAGAAAGCAATTAAAAAAGGTGGGAAAACGACGATAATGGAAATGATACATGGAGGTTTCACTGTAATCTCCAGCAGTGTTAACTTTGTCGCTAAATCTGGCGACTTTTAAAGTTTTTTCTTTTAACATTTCTATTGCTATAGGGATTTAGCAACTTTTTCAGCATCTATTGATAATGGAATTGGCGACTTTCGAAATACTGTTTGGCGACTTCTCATACACTTCAGTTAGCAACACTGATCCCTAGTGCCATTGAACTACTGCAGTGAGATAGGGTGTAAGAATAATATGGCACTGTTTATTTACTGAAAGGGAGATAATTATGCTGTTGATACTGAACAGAAATCCGTGTAGATTTTGTAGCTGACAATGTGTAAAGTTGTAGCATATTTTCCTTTTCAGGTGTTTAGTTCTGATATGGTATCATCTCTGTACTCCCGAGATTGGAAAGTTCGTGAGATGGCACTTAGGCGGTTGATACAGGACATTATAGCAAGTCACCTTTCTGACAGTGAAGAGGAACAACAGAAAATCCTGTGGTGTTGCACAAAGATCCTCACTATGGTGGCTGCTGACCCAGTCTTTAAAGTGTATCTGGGTTGTGTGGTAAGTTCTTACTCCATTTTATGAAGTATTGTAAATAATACTACAGAATGTTACTTTAGAAATTTTGACTACATGGGAGAAACATAGTACAGCAATCACTGAGTTAATATAAATAAAATTCAGATGTGTGTCTTAAATTATAAAGGAAAGTGATCATTGCTGCAATACAGTCATATGTGGATAAATCTCTCTAAATCAGATACTTTGATGGTAGAAAATTAAAAATGAAATAATAATCCTTCTTACATTATTATTTTATTTTATGATGTCCCTCTCTACTGTATCCATCATGTAACTTGGCGGTAGGCCTCACTGAGAGAAAAAGAGCCACTTTCTGCAATGTTGCCGCATCAGTGAAGTTATTAGGTTGAAGACAAAAGTCATAATGTCGAAATGGGATGTAAATACAAGAATATGGTTTGAAAATGTGATAGCTTAATTAAGTCTAGGTCATGGGGCTCTACCTCCATGACCCCAAGTGCCTTCATGGCATGTTATGGGGATACCTTTACCTTTTTTATTATGTTTGATTGATTTGTAAAGAGAAGAATGCAATTTTATCTTTAAGGCACATATTCATACTTGAATATAATTTTAGTGGCATTTATAACACACACTATATTTGTTATTATTAGAGCCCGGATGTTTAGGCATTTATGTTGGTTAAAATAGGCAGGCATATAGGCACTAAAAATAGTAAAAATAGGCAGTGAAATAGGCATTTATTATCCATGGAAACAGACAAATACTTGATAAACTATCCCATACGGTAGTCACTTTCCTTGATTACATGTCACAACAAGATGGTTTTTTAAGTTGTCAACTGTCATAGTGATACGCCTGTCAGAACGTTTTTCATGGCGGAAAAAGATCTTTCTACTTCTACTGAAGTAATTGGAGCAAAGTTAAAACAACTTATTTCAGAAGGACTGTCTCTATTTCCTTTCAGAGATCGGGAAAAACCGACTGTGTACTGTCTCAAAAAGAGGGGTCTGAGAAAGGATTAGAGACTTCAAAGTATGCGTGACTTGTGCGTTCAAGTGACAACAGTAACGGGATCTGGAGACTTGCTTTTAATACTTCCCTCATTCCCTTTCTTTCGCTGGTAAACCCCAAAGTGACCTGAGCACTGAGGGTTATACTGTTCAAACATCTTTGTTAAGTGACATAAAAGATGGAATCGGTAGGGGAGAAAAGTTTACGACTTCGTGGAAACATATGTATTGCTGGAGAATAAGATTCGCATCAAATATTTGTGTGAGGTGAATGTATATTTTTAATTTGTACAACCGTTCTTTTTTGTATTTTGATATAATTTATGTGCGGTTTATTTTAAATGCATTAAACATGTAGAAAATGTACAATAACGACGTAAAAAAAGCTAAAAAAAAAGGTAAAACAAAAATTGGGCCTATCATCCCCAAATGTGTGGAAACATGTTTATCTCTAATAGGTCTTCCATACATACATTCAGTTTAAAAAAGGAATTTTGCCTAACATCCGGGCTCTAGTTATTATATACAGACAAAAAATTATACCAGGTATCTTTTTCTAGAATGCAAATTTTTGTCCATGAATGTACTATACTATTACACATCAGTGTTTTAATATTCGAGATTAATCCTTCTTTATTTCGTCACTGATGTAAAATCTCCTCTGGAGAGTTTGCTAGAATTCAAGACAGGAAACATTTTTAATATACTTTCTTAATTTAATGCAATTTATTTTACTCCATATAGTATCTTATATCATTGAAGTTTTAAGATGTGGAACAAGTCGAGAGTTACAAAATTTTTTGGCAAGATGAGGTGAGAATTTGCCATAGATTACGTGGCGTTTTCCTTAAGGTTGGGGAAAATCACAGAAGAAACCCAAGCAGGTAATCAGCCCAAGTGGGAATCTAGCCCAAGCCTGAGCACAGCTCCAGATCAGCAGACAAGTGGGGAACTCACATGTTTAATATTTCTAAATTTGTTGTAAGTAACTCCGTGACTATTTGGCTTATTTATTTCCACTAATTGTTTTCTATTCGGGATGTAAGATGTAAACTAGGATGACCAGATGCCCAAAGTAAAAAAGCGGGACACTTATTAAAGTTTACATGAATCAACATTCTATCTAAATATTCATTATTACTTGTGTTTATATAATGTCATTGAGCACTAAGGTCCAGTTTTATTTATTTTAAAGTAATAAATACTACACTGTTCACAATAACTAGGCTATAATAATTATAGAAGTACATAATAGAGTAGCATAGATACTTGGCTTAAATCATTGTTGACAATTTTTTATATTGCAACTAGTATGGATTAATTAGGTTAACTTATCTGTTTAAAAATACTTCAGGTTAATTGGACCTTACATCATATTCTTGTCACTGTATTCTGAACTTGATTCATAACAAAATGTTTTGCCTCATATTACCTTCTAACTATTTTAACATTCTCCATGAAGATCAACGTACAATCTGCATCATATTTCTTTGATGAGTGAATTTGCTGTAGAAGTATTGCCCTTTCCTTCAGGAAATTATAGAAGTCCACGCAAGACACATTTTTGAAATGACAATTTGTGAATAATATAGCCTTCATGATTTTAACTAAAAGCTGATCCCTTTTGTCAGACCAAATTGAATTCAACAATGAAAACACTCTTTCAGATGATGCATTTGGTGCCAGGTATTCCTAACACAAAACTTACAATCTGAATTATGTTTGTAAAACTATTTATCTTTTGTAATGAAATAAAAGAAAAGGAAAGATTTTAACAATAATTTAGGGAAACAGGACGCCATTTAAAAGAAAACGGGACATTTAGCATTCCAAGCATACTTTTCTCGGGACAGGGGACAAGAGGCTGAAAAAAGGGACAATCTCATTAAAAACAGGACGTCTGGTCGCCCTAATATAAACCAATCCAAAATCTCATCTTTGATACCATAAAGCTTCAATTTGTTTACCAGTGTTGTGATCTACACAATCACATACTTCAGTCAGATCACAAAATATCCCTTTGACATGTAATTTCGAATTTAAAGAATTCTTTTACATCCACCGACTTATAAACAGCATTCTCTCTTGATTTCTGTTTTCTATATCCAAACAGCTGTAAAACTAATTTATTGTTGGATTTCAAATAATGATGTAACATATTATATATAACTTTCTCAAACACTTTAGAAAATATGGGTCTATAGTTAGCAGTACATTTATCTCCTGTTTTGTATATTGGTTTTACTATCAAGTACAGTATTTGAGTCTTTCTGGGAGAATACATTATTTCGCATTGACTAATTGCATAAATAGATTAATGGATGATATGTTATTTCAGAACAAGTTTTTAGAAATTTTCATAACATTTTACAGCAGTTCTTATAATTTATGAGAATCATTACTATTTCTACTCATTAAATATAGATTCCTCTTGTAGCACATGAGATTTTAATTTCTAGTGTTATCCACATGTTTTTACTTCTGTGTTTTTTCACAGCCTTGAAAACAATCATTGAAAAAATTCGTAAATATGTGGTACATACAGAGTGGAAGCGATATAACCCTGTGCATTGAAAGGAGGGATAGATTACATGAAAATAAACAAAAATCTACTATATGTTTTGAGATTAAGTGTATGGTTAATTAAATAATTGCATTGAAAGTTTAAACTCGCTGGCAATGTTGCAGTGCCAAAGATACCACACAGAGGCATTGAACTCCTCTGATGTGAAATTTAAACAAAAGGCTTCGTATTGCAAAATCAAACAACTGCTTCAGCTAAGGTTTATCTCGACCAAATTTAAAATTTCCTCTTCCCAGTCAACAATTTCATCAGGTTGCTGTCGACCCTGATTGTGAAATGTTCGAATTACACTGCCTGTGTCACAGACCAGCTAGCAGACAGTGATGAATATGTCTGCACTGGGTAATGAATGAATGATATAGCTGTAATGTCCCATGTTGGGCAAAGGCCTCTCTTCACAGGGATGGCTCATTGGTACTTGCATGGTGAGTCAATTCAGGTGAGTTATAGATACTGTGGTGGAACTGTTATTAACCCTGTTAAACTTTATTATCTCAGCACTGTGTTTTTTGGTGCTTTTATGCATTGTCCACGTATTACTAACACCAGAACTTTGACAGACACTGAGATTACTATTTACAATATTTTAACTAGCACTTCCATAAACACTGACCTTATTATTTACAATATTTTGACACATATGTTTGCTGTTTTCAACTAACACTTTCAAAATCACTGAGTTCACTATTTACAATATTTACTAATCCTACCAGAAATCTTTCTGCATACGCACATAGAATGGCACGCCAGTTGCAATACGCTAACTCCACTTAAGATCAGAAGATCATGCAATACTGAGACAAGACGACCTTGACTATCGAAAGAAAGTTGAGAATAGCTTATCAGTGTTGCCGCGTCTAGTCTTGTTAGCCATGCAACAAATTTGCAATACTTTCTATTTAATTTACATGAAAACCGTCCATTCCATTGAAATACGACAAAGAAAAATATATTCTTTATTACATTTTCTATTGGTATTGATAGAAATCAAGATCCTATGAATAGTAATTATCCACAACAACAAAGTTAAAGTTTTCGAAAAGAAAAAAAAAAGTTTTTATTTCGAAAACTATAGGAGAGACCGTTGTACCTTTGAACAATTTTGTTTATTCTAAATATAAATCATTTATATTTATTTATTTCAAGTTACAAATACATACAATAAGACAAAAAGCATATTCTTTATGAAACCATGTCTCTAATATGCATGTTAGACAACACATTTTCAACTTTCAAAGAAAAACAAAAATTTGAAAATTTGTTCAGAAGTACATGATGATCATGTACCATTGAACACACCCTCATGTACCTTTGAACGCATCGTTGCTTAAGTGAATTTTTAAGGAAACTTAAGAAAAATTGTTCATCACATATCATAATACAAGTTTATATTAATGAAAAAGTTCCAGAAAGCATCAGTCTGTCCATTGTCATCAGAATTTAATTTGAAAAATGAAATGAAAAAATTAATGACATCTCCAGTGTCATATAATCACTTTAAATTAAATTCAGGGCTGTTGCAGAAATCAACTTAAAAAATAAGTTGTCCTTTCTGTCATCAGGAGGTACCATATTTCACTGGGTTTGGTAGTTTCATAACGATATCTACTTCATTAACGTCAAAAATGCCCTCACTGCCATAGATAAATTTATTTCCTTTATTCTTTTCAAATATTTCACCTGATATTCAGTAGCCACATTATCAGATTCTAATATTTCTCCTACGCAATGATCAGGGATGTTCTTTTCTTTAAAAACTGATCTAACACAAAGTCACCAACCTCGTAATTATCACTTTGAAATCCCCCTTTCGTTTTCAAATTCATCTACATTCGTTTTTAAATTCATCTACATCTTGCAAAATGTCAGTCACCATTTCATCATATCCATTGCTGCTATCTTGCAAAACCATAACTCCTAAATCATCATTTTCTGAATCATTCTGTAGAACCTTTTTCGTAACTTTCTTACTTTTTTTTTTTTTTTTCCTTGACTTTACTTTTGTTGTAAGTTGTTGTTGCTCATACCTCATTCTTATTTCTTCTTTTTCAGAACTATTTATCTTAATCCTTGTTCTTCATGGTTTTCTTCCTCTATTATTAGAACTTCTTGGGGTAGGACCATATTTCCACTGGAGAAATAGAGCTAGTTTGCCTATTCAATGCCTCTTCCACTGGTGTTGATGGATGTGTGAGGTATAATTCAACTTGCAATAACGAATTAGTGGTCTGGTGTGTTTATAGTGTTGACTAAACAGACAGAGTAGCTTCTGATGTGTTAGGCACACTTTCATTTGGCATTGCATTAACTGGGAGTGGGCGATCTGTTACAAGACATCCTCTGGTTTTGTTAAAAAGATTTTGTTTTTGTGTCACTTCATGAATAGATGCATCCACTCCTTCCTAGCTATCTCATTAACATCCCACTGACATACAGCCTTCTTTTTATTTGCAATTGTATGTCAATTCTCTAGCAGATTTCTTACTCAAACCAAAATTCATTTTAGCACAGGTTTTTAAATAACCAACCAATGCTTCCTCTTCCTCTTCAGAGAAAACTTTCCTTGTATCACAGCGAATATTGTATGAAAGTGGTTCACTTGACCCCGAGTTTTTGTAATTTTTAACATGTTTTTTATGAAGAGTCCCCAATTTAACTTTATGAACTTTGCAGGATTTGCGCAATGATATTCGTTTGCTTGGTAATTGCAGCAATTACAGCATTCATTGCATCTGTATCAATATGATCCCTCGTTTTGCCAGTTTTACTTCTTGGAATTATTGAAGTGGTATACACAGTAATAAAAAATAACTTAAAATTTGGTAAAAATTCAAGTGACGAATAATTACGCATGTTACTTTTTATGTTAAGAACTTATTATGATAGGATGGTAGTGTCTATATAATTATTTACTAACATCTTGTACCTATGAACAGTGTTCAGAGGCACATTATGTAATAGTGTTCAAAGGTACAAGACTATGTCTGCTTTAGAAAAAAAGCATACTTCTAGGTTTAGGTTAGGTTCAACAAGAATACTTATTACAATGTATTGCTCACAATATTGTAGACAACCAAGCTGTGATATCAAATATTTGAAGTTAAACAAAGCATGAACACAAATATATAAAAACTGAGGCAACAAAATGTTCGTTTTCAGTGCTCAAAACTTTTAACTTGATGACTAAGACAAAATGGCTGTGAGGAAAAACCTCTAACTACAACACTAGCGTATTCTGGAATTTACTTCACAAACTAGTATCAACGGCAACCACAGAATGGCATTGTTAGTACAAAAAAGTTCCAAGTGTTCAAAGGTACACTATGTCAAAGGTACAACAGTCTCCCCTAAACTTCCCACTGATATGGTATTAGACATTTTTTGTTATACTCAATTTGACCAACTCCGCTCTGCAAAGCTGCAGGGTTATTTCTCTTCCACTGTGTATATTGTATAATGTTTGTGAGAAATTCCTTTTTTCTTAAACACACTTAAACGTTTTGTCCAGACATAATTCGTGCCCTTGAACAAAAGTAATGTAACAGTACTACTGAATAATGAAACCATTACCTCGATATTTAAATGTGTTTTTGTCGACTAAGGAAACAAATGAAGAAAATTGTATTACATAATTTTATTGTGTTTAGTATTTTACATTGTTGATGTTTAGTCAACTGTCCGAAGACAAGTTTGAACCACGTAAGTGAAACCAATAAAGCATCACTCATGAGGCAACTAAGCCAGGAAATAATAGGTAGTGTGGCCAGTTCCTTTCTCCCTTATTTTACATTATGTAATTCAATATTCAGTGTGTAGACTTTTTATTTGAGGATAAAGTTCATAACAGAAGGATAGCTTTCAGTTAATAAACTTCTTTATTTCCACTATAAATTGAGGCATAATACAGTACTTAAGTGTTAAAAATACAGATAAATGTTCAAGTTAAAGACATTTGTTAAGATTAGTCTTTATGTCCTCTTGTAGGCCTACTATTTAATGTCTCTCTACCTTATGTGCAAAATGCTATAAGATAATATATTTCAATGAATGTGTTTTCTTACAGCGCTGCTTTAGAGTGTTGCTGAGCTATGCAGACTGTCGCACAAAATGTCAGCTGGACGAATTGAAGGATTTAATTCGGCCGATTGTGAGAACTCTGCTTCTCAAATGTGCTGACAGAAATCGCCGCACTGCGCATCTGAGTGCTGAGGTTCTGGTGGAGCTAGCAAAAGGACAGAATGGAGAACTTGCTCTAGGCAGACATGTCACCGAAAATCGATCTGTAGAGGGTCTAGATGGACTAGAACTGGTGTTGGATTGTGTGTTGGAGGACTGGAGCTTTGATACAGTAACTTGGCAGTGGCTGGCAGGACGTCTCATAGTGCTGGATCACCTCATTCAAGATTTTCCAGATGAGTTTTGGCTGCAGTATGTTCCACTGTATCCAAATGAATCAGGGTACAAATTACACAACTACAATCGCTTGATCACAGTAGTGGAATTTGCGTTCAAAGCCCTACGAAGTCCCCATAGTGCAGTGGCCAAGTTGGCAAGACATGTGTTCGTTATTTCATCCAGTATGACAGCTAGGGAGCGAGGTGTGTTCAACCAGGTGCTAGAGATGTTGTCAGGTCTGGATCCCACCCTGCAAACTCGTTTAAGAAAACGTTTGAACCAGGCAGCAACTGAAAGTGGTTCACAGTCACAAGTAGTCTGCCAGGGATCCAAAAAGGTCAAGGCGACCCGTTGTGCAACATCTGAGAAGAGCCACGTCCATCAAGAATCTCAACATGGAAGAGTAATGCTACAAGACTCCCCTCAACAGAGCCCCATTCTGAAGTCCTTGCACTTGCCCACAACAACGAAGTCAACAAAGGTAATGGATACAGGCTGCCAGACTGGAGGTTCAGATATATCACTGCCCCGCCCAAAAGATCTACCTCTGGATTTATCAAAAGCAAAGCACAAGAAACCTGTGAAATTTCAACATCTACCAGGTATCTCCCCTATTCAGCTATCATCAAGGCGGTGGGGCAATTCAGGCTCGAAGTTACTTAGTATTTTCACAGGCAGGAAACTTGACGAACTTCTTCCCACCAAACCACAGCTAAATGGCATTTACCGAGATATCTGCAGTCCTCTTGGACAAGATGGTGAAAGTCGACAGATGTCAGATTGCCACCGGAATGTGGAACCACGAACTGGTTTTTGGTCAAAGGTGAGGACTCCAACCACACCTACTGCCCCTCACAGCACGCCTCTCCAGGAGGTCCGTGAAGCTTCTCACCATGTGAACGAGTTTCTAGAAGACATGTCGGAGGAACTAATTATTCCTATAGACTTAAGTGACCTTGGAAACCAGAATGAGTGTGAAATACCTTCCATCCCAGGCCTTAACTCACCATTAGAAACTGATGTTTCAGCAATTCATCCTCAGGACGAGGTATTTATTCCTTTATGTTTCAAGTATGTGTTTTTTTTTATGTACACTCAATTGCTGACAGTAACATGCATATATTACAGAATATGGAGGATGGAATGAAATGCAGTTCCTACTTGGAAGGCCTTGATTGGAAGCGTGGGCATTTGCTTGGGACAGGAGCTTTTAGTTCATGTTACCAGGCTCGAGATGTGGCAACTGGAACACTGATGGCTGTGAAACAAGTATTCTGTTTTATAATTTTTATTATTATTATTATTATTATTATTATTAATATTATCGTTATCGTTATTATCATTATCATCATGACCATTACCATCGTCTTTTCTAAAATTAAAAATAATCAATTTACATTTAATTATACAGAATGTTCTTATGCAGAGCAGTCCTACTCCAGCCTCTACCTAACAAAATCTTTGGCAGTGATGAATAGTCACACACAAGCTTATGGACACGTCTGCACATGCTTCCCTACACAGATCTGCCCACTCCACCCTTTACTGTTTAGCTTCCTCGGAACAGGTGTTCCTCAATACCGTCATTAAGCTGATGGAACATGATTACCTGTGGCCAGTCTGTACAGGAACTCTGTATATCAATAAAGAACTAATTTAAAATAACACATACTGAGAATAGATTGAAACAGATTAGCGTCCATATTGCTACATTACAGACCAATTTTCTTACAAGCGAAAGAAATGTTGAACAATATTAAAAGCTCTTGAAAGACTTGCATAAAGAAACATTTCAAAATTTTATCAATGTGTTTACCTGGAACAAGCCTGAGGGCCTTGCAATAAATTATGGTGATTTTATCATTTTTTCTTTGGCAGAAATTTTAATTTATGAGAGTAATGTTTTGATGACGTTTAGTAATAGCAGGAATTGCTTTATTATTATGTCACATAGAACATCTCATTTTCATATTTCAAAAGGGTGAAGTGAATTCTGACACTGGCTTACAACTATATGTTTTGGGAAAAGACCACTTGACTCTTGACTGCAGCAGTGGCAGTTAGTCTCTTCTTATCTTTTATTCATCTCACTTTAGTTCCTAATTATTTGCACACTCACTTGCATGCATATGCGCATACACATAAAAATAGGTGGTGGTTATATGCAACACTTTTGCAAAATATGCACCGTCGAATGCTTCATGAATAAAATTCCTCAAAAACCAATATGTACATTTATTATTTAGAAAAACAATCATACTGTAATTGAAGAAGAGGACGATGGCATTAGAACATAACCTCAAACTATCTTTCCAGCTTAAGAATACTCTAAAAACTTTAGCACACTGAAGCCCCTAAAACTGAAGTTATAAAATTAGAGATTTGCAACAACTCTTGACAGGCTTCCAATGGTCATGTTTCAAGGATTCTCCCATTGCACAGTGGTTCATTTTCCCAATTTCTTGGGCAAAACCTCTAGAGACGTTTGAATTAATTTGAATGTAACATATAATTAAGAATGAGAAATCGAGTAAATGCACATAAATAGCTACAGTAAATGCTTTATGGCGTGGATGATCATTTCATTGCTTCTAAGAATATTCAAAGTTATAGTCTATTTTATCTATAGGCTATATACAGATACCTATATACATATATCTATAAGTTAGATATATATAATATGTGTACAGTACAGTACCTCTTTCACTCGCAACCATCAGAGTCTGCGGAGTCATCTTCATCAGGGGCCTGAGTGGACACGTCTAGATATGTAGATGCATCTGGAGATGACAGAAGTGATATGACATCCGCTGACGTATGCTTCAGTTTCTTTCTTGGGAGATTTCTAAGGCTAGTGATGTATGGATTGGATGATACTAGAAGGTGATTGAAAACGTCTTGCATTGTATTTTCCCTAGACGATTTTCGAGAAAACCCTTCTCTATATTTCCTAATGTCTTTATTACGAGCTTCTTGAGCATCCTCAGACAGTTGACCTATGGGCACAAAGCTGATGAAATAATATGTGGGCTATGAATTAGAATTTTTTGTACTGTTGTTGGCATATAGTACCAAGGATATCTATTTACATATTTTCTAGCTGTTTCAAGAGTGTATACCTGGAAATTATCTACATCAATTGCATAACTGCTTGATAGTGTCTGTAAAATAACCCGAAATCTTGTTATAATTTCTTCATCTACACCTGTAATCTCTGATGATACCGCAGAGTTCTCGAAAAATCTCCTTGCAGTGTTGCCATCATTACTACTTCCATATCCCTGCTTTGGACTATCTACATCGAGGGCCAGTTTTTCCTTGAATCCTTGTCGAATTCTTACTTTATTTCTGTTCAACGTCTCTCTTTCTTCACCTGTTCTTATTTGCCATTTTTTGATATCAAGCTTATAAGAGAGATGGAGAAGACATTGAAATAAACGTATCCAAGCATGCAGTTTCGAAAGGCCAAATTTTATGTGTGATGCATCTACTTTCCTTGTTAGCATGTCATCAATATTGTTGAAAGTTTTTGATGTCGCACCACACAAATGGCACCTATGAGCAGAGTCCGTGGCTGTTGCTGCATTGCAGACTTTTCCCTCTACCATTGTTGGTATTAATTCATGTGTTACTGTAACAGTATGTCCCCCTTCAGAGATTGAGGAAAGCTGCAGACAATGTATTTGTTGTTCTATGTGTTCCATTTGTCACTATAATGTCTTTAGATTCGTGGATGAATTGGAGTCTAATTGGTCTACAAAAACGGGGTGATGAAGGTCGGGGATTCTGCCATACAATTTTGTTATTGTGTGTTATCATCTGTAATGGCACGAATAATGTTACAAAAAGGCTGGCGTCTGATGTATCTTTTTCCGCAAAATGTTGTTTATATTCCTTGTGGCAAGAACTTCCGTCACAATCCCACTTCGAAATAAGTTGTAAATTTTGCTTCTCATTTACAGTTTAAGTGTTTATAATGTCTTCTTGGACTTTCAATATTCTTTCTGGTGTATGGTCTAACAATGCTTGCAGCTCAGTTTCAGCAGACTTTTCTGTTATTTTAATGACACTGGTATCGGGATAACATGTCTTTTTTGCTTCTAGCACCTTTCTGGATGGCGGAAATATGTGGGCGTTAGATTCATTAGCCACAGACCTAATCAGATTATATTGGAATTATGTTAATTTAGCTTCAACTAGAATGGACAATGGTTTTGCTCCAGATAAAGATACACAATGCTCTGAACTTAATTTATAAGCTTTTCTGTATTTTGAGGCCCTGGTTGGTGTTGAAAATTGTACATCTTTTATTACAGCAGCAGCATGAACCTCTCCTGTTTCACGAAGACTCATTTGTGTGGTATATGGAAGTTCTGAAGGACCTACTGTTTGTCTTAATTTCTGTATTTTTCGTCTTTTAGAACACACACTACTTTCACTAAATTCTAATAATGGACGCCCGCCCCTCATTTGTGTTTTAGTAATGCATATTGGAAAACTTATAGATTTTTCAAGCCACTCTTTATTCTGTGATGACTGTTGCCATCTGGTTTTAAAATTAGATATTAAATGTTTTAACACATTCTTTAGTTCATCAGATGGTGTTGCAGGGAAATTGGTTATGATTCTAATGCGTTCTCTTAAATAATCGCACTGTTCTTCAAAATTAGATAATGAACGTTCCTGTAGTATGGTAAATAATTTACGTCTAGTGAGGTTTATGTGATGACTTTCAGATCCTGAAACGAATTACAAAAATAATTCAATTTTTAATATATTGATGGAGGACTAATGTATTACAATGCAAAGATGTTGTTCGCACTTCAAAACTAAATTCGAGCTAGTGGGCCCAGTGGCAGTTGGAGGCAGACTTTCTTTATTGGTACATAAAAAGCATCCATATAGGTATGATTTGTAATGAGAAACTTAACAGGATCTCACAGGACCGGTAACTTTTAACCTCCGTAATCTGCCGCTTTCACATTTTCAACCACAATCAACGTGATTATATTATTTAATATCTAAATGCCGTTAGTTAATTAGATAATTAATTAGAACTATGTACAAATATTCTACATACCTCCAGGAATAGAATCCATGCTTCAGCTTTTAGTTTCACACTTATATCACTTATTTGTAACACTTTAAAAACGACCTTTCTTTCACCACGCAAACTCAGCAACTGCATTATCCAACAAAGCGCATTTTCAGCCACGTGTCTAGAAGCACAGGACTGGAGATGAGAGATAAGACATACGATCTTTACAAGCCCTGTCCTTCCTCTTCAACTTAAACAACAAACAACCCTCGTCTGTTATGTTTCAGTTTTGGGGTTTTGGCCAGGAAGTCGGGAAAATGAACCACTGTGCGTTGTAAAAAAAAAAAAACAAACAAAGGACTTCCTGTTTTGCAAATGTGTAATTATAAGTTTTAAGTTAAAATGCAGGAGATTTTGTGAACTGTGTGTATGAAAACTAGACCCCGACAGTGTTAAGCAGGAACAAATGAATTAAATATTCTGTATAATCATCCTTATGTGCCTCAAAAAAAAAAATCCCTATGAACATACTTACATATGTGTGTTCATTGCTTGAGTACATGTATGTACATGCCTGTGTGCACATGCATGTATACTGGGTGTATCTAAATTGGTGTCAAATATTTCGGGGACATGTTCTTAACACCAAGACATTACAAAAAGTTCATATGAATATTGGTCTCAAAATAATTTATTTCAGAGTTACAAGACAAAATTTAATGTTACAAAAATTGCTCAGAGTGGCTTCCTCCTGCTTCGATATGTCCCCTAAACCTGCGTTACATGCTCTGGCATACTCTGTTGAAAATTTCTGGAGTGTTTCGTATTTCGTGAAATCCAGTTTGGATACGCTCTCAGAATATCAACATTAAGTACAGGAGTCGCATAAACCAGGGACTTTAATGTCCCCAGACGAAGAAATCCATTGGAATCAAATCAGGCGATCGAGCAGGCCATGCAATGAATCCCCTTCGACCAATACATCTTTGGGGAAATCGATCATTAAAAAGTTACGAACTATCAGACTGAAATGAGCTGGAGCAGCATCGTGTTAAAATACATTCGTTGGATGACGTCCAGAAGCACATCATCAATTAAATGATGCAAATCATTTCGTTCTGTTCACTCACAGAATACATTTTCTTCTGATTTCTTTCCTCTACAAAATACAAACAAAAAAACCGTCAAACAATCAGCGGTCAATGAACGGACAAATCCTTTAATAACTCCCTAACGAATGGTTTTCAGACCCATGTTCTTATTAACTTTTTTAATTGTTTTGATGTTAGGAACATGTCCCCGAAATATTTGACACCAATTTAGATACACCCTGTATATGTATGTATGGAAAAAGTAAAGCAGAAAAACTGGAAAACGAAAGTTATTTCATGAAATGGTTGAGATACTATAGTTTATTATTAGTGTTGAGAAATACATGCGTTAAAAACCTAAAATATGCATGAAAATATGCACTAAAATGCCGAAATATGCACATTTATGCACTAAAAACTGAAAAGCTGGCAAACTTACTATAATATAGAATCCAATGAAAAACAAAACACTATAGTCATATAATAGGAAATATTCAAATTATTGGGCTTAAAGAAAAACACAATCACTGTAATTTCTTAGTCACAGCCTTAATGGCTATTGCTAATTTAATTGAAACTAATTTTACACAGACAATTTTCTTTTATAGGACATAATTATGTAAAACTTTGTGATACAATAATCCTTTTCATATTATCAGGATTCAACTTGTTTCTCCTGTCAGTGAATATGAACTGTACATAGAAAAAGTTCTTTCCACATCACATGATGTGAGGGGACAAAACTTATAATTCGGCAATATGGTATGTTCAGCATCCACATCACTGTCGTACCCTTGAAGCACTTTGCTAATTTCCCTCATCTTCTTTAGTCCATTAATCTTAGCAAGGACGATTGCCATTTTCTCTTTGATGACCTCACCTTTACCACCAGCTGCATCCACACATTTGATTACAGCATCAAGCACCTTCAAAGCTTTACTAAGCTGCAAGCCCTGCGTTTCCAATTGCTTGATGCTGCTGGAAAGAATGTAAAAATTTGATTTTATATATGCAAGCTTCTTATGCACACTGGGTGAAGCCATGGCTTGTTTCGCAACTGCAACATATGCAGCCCCATCATCAATTGAGTTTAGTACCTGAAACACAACCTGGAATGAGCAAGAGTTAATGTCAGAAGAAATTTTAGAGCAACAAATAAATTATGTATTTCAAAATTAAAATGCCATACCTCTCTTATTTCAGTTATACAGAATGACGCCAGTCGATCATGGGATATGAAGCCAGAATCTCCGAATGCGAGTCTGATTAACACAACCTAACCAAGTCAAAATTCGGTAAATATTAAGCTCACTTCCCCAACAGCAGCACTTATAGTCTATAATACATAAAAAATACACTCACCTCTTTTTTGCATAGCTGACAGAATACAACATTTTCATCGTAGCTCAAGCATGGATAATCTCTTATCCATTCGTAAACCAACGACCTTTTACTGGCTCTTTCTTTCGGCATTTTGAAAGTTTTCATCAATAAACAATCTCAAATTTATACACAAAAGCATAGAAACTAACAATTTCTATCTTAGAATGCACCACAATGGACTGCAAACTGCACTGGTATGGTTGACACAGAGATGTGAATTGGTCTACCTCAACACAAAGAGAAATCACTTACCACAGCCATGCCACACACTAACGCATTTTTCCCGCCACCACACAGCATTGCCAAACTTACTAATAGCAACTTCCCAGCAATGCCAACGTGACTTTCAACGAGTTACGGTACATATTTGACCAAAGTCCATAAAACTAGAAAACCATTTTCGCTACAAAAAGAAAAAAAAATAGTAATAAAAATATGCACGAACAGCTACTTGTCAATCTTCTTAATTTAACATGAAACCTGTAATTACAAAGTTTCATTAAGATATGCTGTTCTGATACAAATATGCATTTGCATATATTTCTAATCACTATTTATTTTCATGAAGTCAAAGCATATGGAATACTTTAGCTATTACACAGTATGTGTTACTCAAATTTTGTGAAGAAAATAATTGGTCTCACTGATCTAAGTAATTTGAAATTGAAGTTGGGCCTCGGAACATTTTTTTATCAAATTTGTGTATTTTTGTGTATGTGTGTGTATCTGTGTGTAAATGTAAATTGAAATATGTGGCAGAGGATGTGGTAACGCCTCCATGGTCTGGTGTGTACATAATAAATAACTCTTTTATTGCATACCTGTACCACCTATTATTTAAGTTATCTGCTTGAAGCTTCTAGTCAGTCTCATTCACATACATCATTCATGACTTCTACTTTCCACCCATGCTGAGTATTATTTATTTACCAGTAACAGAAGCCTGACAGTCATATTTTCTCTGGCTTCACAGTACAATCATCAGACGTACCATGCTGAGTATTATCTGTATAAAATTATTGCCAGTAAAACTTACGCTTTGCCACCATGCATCTCACTGGTCATCCAGATGGATTTGCTAGTTTATTCAGTAGTTGTACAGTGCATTTCCTGGTGAACTCAGCCAGTCGTTTTGCTATAACTTATCCAGCCGATGTCCTGTTGTCTCGCATGTTTTGTGACTTTGTTTTCTGATGTTCAAACTTGCTCACAGCTGACCATAGTGCTACCCCTGCCTACGCATATATTGTCTCTCATATCTTGTGTTCTTGCTTCTCCCATGTTCTAACTTTCACTTCCCTGTCATGTCAGACAGAGCTCTTGTTGGTACTGACACAGAAACAAAATTCAGGTGGTTCAAATTTTGTTTCTGGATCTGTACAAGAAATAGATGTTTCTGAAGTGTTTACTTAAAAGTTCGAAGTGTTAAAAGTTGTGTTATTAGTGTGATTTTTCTGAAGTGTTTGTGTAAGTGTTACAAGTTATTAGTGTTCCAAATAAATACTTTAGTACGATTATTGGCATCTGTCAGTGCAGTCCCTACCCGGAGATCTGATTGAGGGACTGTTTTATCTTTGGAGAATTTTACACTGAGGGACTCCATGTATCATAAGCAGTGAAAAATATAGTGGGACTGCATTGGTGTTAATGCAGCTTCTGTGGGTACCTCTTTGTTACTTGTTAGCACAGTGGCACAATGTCCACACATACATAAATCTATGACGCAGTGCATGAGGGTAGGCCACTAGAGGGAACCCAAGAGGTGGAACTTAATCTGAGAGGATTCAATCTGGCATCGGGATGGGAATCTGGTGTGGCTTAGTGGATAGAGCGTCAACACGTAGAGCTGAAAACCCAGGTTCAAATTCTGGTGCTGGAGAGAATTTTTGTCTGTTTCACTCATCTTTCATCATAAGTATTTAAGTTCGACAATCCAAAATTAAATAATACAGTTACTGGCCCAGAAAGTTGAATATAAAATACTGAAAGATGTAGGTAAAGTCTGCTCAGTTTTTTCTCAGATAATGGACACTACTCAAATATTTTCCGAACTAATAAATTATCCCAAGTCATTAGATATGTAACAGTTTCAAAAGATTCATCAGGAAAGCCTATCAACATAAAAATAAATGAGTGTTTTGGGGTTCAATGAGATTCAAGATCAAACATCAAATGGACTAGAAAAAGTAATTTTGGAAGGATTGAAAGAAAAGTGGTTGGTGTTGGCGAGGTGTAGAGATCAGAGTTACAATGATGCAGCAGCTGTCAGGCATGTAGTGTTGTAAAGACAAGAATTGTGAAAATAGAAAACTGAAAAATATGTACATTATGCTGCACATAATTTAAAACTAGTAGTGAATGATGGAGTGTGTGGTATTCTTGAAAATACCAACTTTTGTGATATTGTTGAAAAACTGTATTCATTTTTTAGTGAAAGGATAAAGGGATGGGAATTACTGGCATCGTTTTCTCTTTCTCCGAAAAGTTTTTGTGCAACACGTTGGTGTTCAAGGATTGATTCTGTGAAATCATTGAGATACTCGTATGTTGTGGTCATGAAAGCTAAAAAATTCTGTTATTTTCCAAGAAAACCTGTGAAAGATATGAAGGAACTGGTTTGAGGAAACCGTTGGAAAGTTTTGTGTTTGTTTTCCAAACAGTCTTGCACACAATAATTCTTCAAATTTCCTTTAGACAAAGAATTTTGATCTTTTTGATTTGGGGCATGAAATCTACTAGAAAATTCCTTTTTTAAAATTATCTGAGTTTCGAAATAACTTCAACGATATAAAATTATCTGCCACAGCTCTTGGAATATCAGATGTCAATTTCAGAACAGAAGAATCAGTAAAGTTACGAAACACTGATGAACTGACACAAGATGAAAGACTGACAGACCCAGAGAAACATTTTGATGTGTCAGTATTATGTTCTATGTTGGATACAGTTATTATCAGTGAAATTAAAATCATATTTGAAAGTATGACAATAAACAGCAAGTTTACAGTGTTGGCACTTTTGTTTCTATTAAAAGCGACAGATGAAGAAGTGACTCGAGAAATCATCTATCCTGGTTAGAGTATGGGTAGGGCCTGAGTGATGATTTAATATTCCAATTAAACAGTTTCTGAATTGCTCTGAAGAAGGATATTAAAAATAAAGCATTCATCCGACAGTTGACTGAGCTATGCATTACAAATTGACATCAAGCTTACCAGAACTATGCACTGCATTTCTTTTATTTCTCACACTTCTGTTACTATATCTACTTTTGAAAGATCCTTTTCAAAGTTGAAATTGTCAAAGAACTATTTAAGAAATACCATGAGTCAACAAAGACGTAGTACTCTCAATGTATTGGGTATTGAATTTATGAAGGCACAGGAACTTGACTTGCATGAAGTAATTGAATTGTTTATCTCTAAAAAGACTAGAAGGGAAAAGCGATTGTTCAGATCGACTTGAGATGAAAACATGTAAAAACTGTATTGAAATGTATTGGGCATTATATGTATTTTTTCTTTAAAAAAGAAGTTATTGTCATTTAATTTTAGTTTTATTGAATTTTGTTGTATTCATTTCATATATATTAAAATCTCAAGACTTCTTTCATAGTCAAATAGATTTTAATTCCCCCCCCCCCCCCCAGATACTAAACAAAATCTTGGCTCTGAGTAACTATATAAATTATTGAAATAACCTCTTCACAGGTTAACACGTTAATAATACTTTTCAAGTGTACATAAAAAACAGTTTGGAGGACCAAAAGTATCTTTTGCTGGGGGTCCAGCTTAAAAAAAGTTTTGCTAATGGTGTAATTGATCCACATTTAATATTTTTCTCTGACAAAGCATGGGTCCATTTACATGACCATGTTGAATCACAGAATAACAAGTATTGGAACTCAGATAAAACAGATTTTATGCCTGAAACTCCCTTGCATGATGAGAAAATTGGGTTACGGTGTGTTTTAAGTGCATACAGAATTATAGGTACTATCTTTTTTGAACTAACAATCAATGCAGAAATTTATCAGCAAAAGATACCAGTACCGTACTCTCACCATTCTTTGAACAATTATCCAACATTGAGTGTCAGTCTGCATTTTTACAGCAAGATTCTGCCACAGTGCACACAGCTGCATTCATTAAATTAATTCTTGGAATTTTTAAGCCAGAATCATTAGTGCAAGATTATGGCCTGCATGGTCCCCTGATCTGACTGTGTGCGATTTTTATCTATGGGAAAACTTGAATAATAAAGTGTATAGAACAGACCCTCATACAATGAAAGATCTGAAAGATAGTATTAGGAGGGAAATTGCTACAATTTCAGGAGATGAATTGATGCATGTGAATACCAATTTTCTTTCCAGATGTCACAAATGTGGACATAGAAGGACATCATTTCCTACATCTTGTGACAAGGTACCTGCATATTGTGATTGTAATTTTAATTGTGTATTGTATAAAATATAATTAAGAAAGCCAGAGCCTGAGGCACTGGGATGGTACCAGTATACCCAGTTTACTGACTACTGGCCAAGTTCACGAGGGAAGGCATTGTATATTATGTGGTTTAGAAGCGCGTACCAACCTGCAGTCTATAAAGGCGTCCCTTCTAAGTGTTCACCACTTGGTAGCTTTTCCATGTGACATTGTTAACTGCCATCTCCAGTGTATTTATTGTTGCCATGAAAAAGGACTTCTCAGCTAGCGAATTCATTGTACATTTATCTGAGACTGATGACAAGTTTCATGCAGACTATATAGACTTCAGAGTACTACGTGTTAAAAGTGACCGAATTTTGTTTCCTTTAGGTGCCTTTTTGCAGGAACTCTGAAGAGGAACAAGCAATTGTAGAGTTGGGAATACGTGAAGAAATAGTGACAATGTCTAAATTGAGGCATGAAAATATAGTACGAATTTTAGGTGCCACAAAGCAGGGAAGTCACTTCAATATGTTCGTAGAATGGATGGCAGGAGGGTCTGTAGCAGGTATGCTTGGTAGATATGGGCCATTCAATGAAGAAGTGATACTTCGCTACACCAAGCAGATTCTGGAAGGACTGTCTTATCTACATGACAATCACATTCTGCATCGTGACCTTAAGGGTATAGTAAAACTCTTACTTTCCTGTTTTTGGTCGTATTGTAAGTAATGGTCTGATTGAAAAGGTTACCTAAAATAAAATACACTTTCAGAAATATCATATAAATTCTTTGGGATTGAATACAAATTAAAGAATGTCGCCACCGGCGTGGCTCAGTCGGTTAAGGTGCTTGCCTGCCAGTCTGAAGTTGCGCTAGGGCGCGGGTTCGATCCCTGCTTGAGCTGATTACCTGGTTGGGTTTTTTCCGAGCTTTTCCCCAACCATAAGGTGAATGCCAGGTAATCTATGGCGAATCCTCGGCCTCATCTCGCCAAATATCATCTCGCTATCACCAATCTCATCGACGCTAAATAACCTAGTAGTTGATACAGTGTTGTTAAATAACCAACTAAAAAAAAAGAATGTCTTACTTTGAAGTGCAAAATATTTATTATCAATTGATTCTATGTCTTTACGAGATGCCAGTATGTAATATGACTAAATACAAAAAACATATACAAAAGAACTGGTGTTTGATTTGTGCAGGTGCAAACCTCCTAGTTGACAGCACTGGGCATCATGTGCGTATTGGAGACTTTGGAACAGCAGCCCGCTTGGTGTCACAAAGTACTGTGCCTGGAGAGTTTCAGGGACAGTTGTTAGGAACAATTGCTTTCATGGCCCCTGAAGTGCTGCGTGGTGAGGATTATGGACGTTCATGTGATGTTTGGAGTGTAGGTTGCTGTATGATAGAAATGGCTTCCACAAAACCTCCATGGAGAGAAAACTGCATGTCAAATCATTTGGCACTAATGTACAAGGTAAGTGAATTCTATATACAGTTATTCAAAAAAATATTTGAGCTCTTTTGATAACATATTTTATCGAAGTACAGTAAAACCCCTTTTTATCGTTCTCGTTTTTAAAATTTATATCATCATGCCAAAAATTGATATTATTTTGTAATAAAACGTATTTTTAAAATCAACCCTAACCTCCACGAGAGCATCGTAATGGAGACTGAAATTGAAAATCTGAAAAAGAAACCAGTTCCAGTTTGTAATCCATTATTTATTGAAATGAAACATCTTTCAGCAGCCTTCTATTGCTCTCTATGTAAATGAAATATGAATAATTCGTCTGTCATTTGTTAATATATTTCTTTTTACTTTTCTCACATCTGCATTAAATTTCTTCACTACATCTAATAGTAGCCAAATTCATTTTCTAGCCATTCATTTTCGTTTCTATTTGATATAATGCAATGGAAGGGATAACAAAATTCCACAGCAGAAGCTATCACGACTTCCTAAATAATATAAATCAAGGTGATTCGAAACCAAAGATTACTAAAATGTTACTTTCGTCCACTGGGCCGTGCCTCAGCACGATTATCTAGTTCTGGGAACAGGATTTAGCTCCTGATCGCGATCAGGACGGTGACACACTACAAACCCCATCATGATTAGGTCGATAATCACGATTAGTGACTGTAGTCTGTCACCGGTATAAGCAAGGCTTTTATATAAAATAACTTTTTTTTTAAATTCATTTGTTCAAACTGTGTGCCTTGGCACCTATAGGACAGTATGAAATCATTTAAAATTAATTTTCTTTTCAAGTGATGTGTATCCTTTCCAACTGCTACTGTTAAAAGAATATATATATTAAATTTCTTAGTAACTAACTGCTTAATAAAATTGAACTGTTAGTCATTGTAGTTGACGTATGGAGTTGTAGAATTTTGTCACTATGTGTGCCATAAATTGAGAAAGCTACAGAACCTCTGTTCTTAGTGCGATATATCTAAGGATTGCTTTTGACAACTGTAAAAATTTAATTTAGCAAATGTAGACTGGCATTTCAAAGCTACATATTGACTCTGTCATCAGGGAAAACAAAGAAATGGGGATGTATCAGTTCTTGTTTTTCCTTACTTGAATAACATTTTACGTAAATCATTAGTAGTGGTATTATTATTGTATCAATAACTATTGTATAATAATAATAATAATAATAATAATAATAATATTTATTTATTTATTTTTAGTATATCAATCATAGTCTTTCGTTAATTCTTATATAATTGCAATGCAGTTCAGGGATGCAAATATATGTTGGGGGTAATCTAGCATAAAAGATTGAGTACCACTGCTCTAATAATACTTAACAATAACAATGCATAGTTCGAGATAAATCATAAAGCGCCACCGGCATAGCTCAGTCGGCTTTGCCTGCCGATCTGGAGTTGCGTTCAGACCCGGGTTCGATTCCCGCTTGGGCTGATTACTTGATTGGATTATTTCCGAGGTTTTCCCCAACTCTAAGGCGAATGTCAGGTAATCTATGGTGAATCCTCGGCTTCATCTCGCCAAGTCGCTATCACCAACTCCATCGACACTAAATAACACCGCAGTTGATACAACGTCGTTAAATAACCAAGTAAAAATAAAATAAATCATAACATCCCATTCTACCTCACTTTCTCAGTGTGAGAGGAGAGTCATCTTTTGTTCACTGATATTTACAGCGTTAGGACTCATGGCACCAATTTATTTGCATAGTTGAGGAAAATTATCCAATAATTTAATATTATTAGCGTAAGTTACTAATGGTTTATTCAATTGTTATACATTTTGGGCTTTAAAATTTCTGAAATCACGTAATAAAGATATCTCTTATGCTTGCTTAAGCGATAGTTGGGTATTTTAAATTATGTTTTTGCCTTGTAGACCTATTATAATTATGTGTATTAACGCAAAACTTGATATTAAATAAATTATCTTCAGCTTATAGTAGGGATTAAAAAATAAGCAGTGAGAAAAAACTCATTACTTTATCTTAAATCAAATTATAGGCCTATAATGAGTTCTTGAAGATAAGTTCGTTTGTAATGAAAAGAACTTCGTGCATACAATATTCCACCCATGACATCTTTTAATATTTACACAAGTTTCAAACACCAATTATGTAAATTATAAGTCAATTACACAATAGACGTCAATATACAAATCGTTCTTTTATATCAATTTCGGTTAAAAGAATCAACTTGCATCAACTTAAAAACATTAGTCGTGCTTTATAGCATTCTGAAATTGAGCATGACATGTTTTAACGTAATTTTTGGTATCTGTTTATTTAAATTTATGAGTAAATAATGTATATATATATAAGCTATTATAATTCTAATCTGGTAAAATTATAAATAGTTCAGCAGTTTGGACTTTTTCCTTTGCTAATTGTCAAAAATTATAACAAATTATAACGCTCATTATTCCTACTGTTTCATAATTCCATTATTTTCACTGTTGATTATTAGTGTATATTATTCCTTGTTGTTTGTGTTATTGTACCATATAATTAATTTAGTTACAACCACGGTATTCTTTTTATTCTTTATATTTCACGTTACAGCAGCTTATGACATCAGGTTTTCCGTCTTTATATCTCGCACCAATCTGATAGTCATCGACCAGTCAGACACGCTAGCTGTTTGTAATGATCCCCACAGTAGGTTTTTACCTGAACACAAAGAGAGATCCACTCTTCGAAACGTTGTGTTATAATTTTTGATAATTAGCAATGGAAGAAGGGCAAACTGCTCAATTATTGAACAATTCACTGTTGCTCTTCCCCCTTCATTCAGAACAATATACTATTTTACATGTATCCTATTGTTATTTGACATACTGTTGGACCCACCAAAATACGAACGCAGTTTTGGGATTCACCTTCTGTATACACAAATAAAAAACTAAAGAGTTACAAAGCAGTAATAAATACCAAGTGCATGCAGTTCTTTTCCTATTTCATCCCACAACTGATCTCTCTTCCTTACATTCCACTCGGCCAGGTAAAATAAACCATTATTATTATTATTATTATTATTATTATTATTATTATTATTATCTTCATTGCTCATGTCGTATAGCATGATGTCTCCTAACACACACTATTAACTGTTCAGTCGCCATTGCCAAAATGAATGCGGAATGCAGGAAAACGCTGCTTGCAGCAAACTGCGAGTAGTAACGGTGGCGGGACTGTGTCGCTGTGGTGTGAGTGGATTCATATCCCACTGTACTTACAATAATTTGCATCGGTTTTGCATTTGCTGCCTCTCTTGCGTCCCACGTTGGTGTGAGCAGATCTTAAGAAGTATGTGCGTTCACTCCAGCAAGTCAGCAAAGAGGCTCCTGCAAATGATTTGCACGATTCTTCTGAACAAACTAATCCTGTTCCTATGATCTAGTAGACAGAACTAAATTACTTCAACTCTTATTTTAAGCAGTTTATGGCTTCTAAAATTTTTGGTTGTAGCACAAACTTGCTACAACCTTAAGGAGCCACCCCTGGATCTTTCTATGTGATCTGATCAGTATATGTGTGCACACCAATACAAAATACAGAATTATTTTCTTCTCATTCTACACTACCAATTAGTTTCCTTATCCTTTCTGCTTCTTCCTCGTATACTTCAGTACTTTTACTGCACTACACTGCTTACAACATCTACTAAATATTTAAGTGTGCTTAAATGCGACAGGCTCATGTCAGTAGATTTACTGGCATGTAAAAGAACTCCTGCGGGACAAAATTCCGGCACATCCAGCGACGCTGATATAACCTCTGCAGTTGCGAGCGTCGTTAAATAAAACATAACATTCTACTAAATACAATAATAACTGATAGGAAGACTGATTTATACCATAGTATTAGCTTGCTGACCCCAATCTTTCGACTGAAAATACTCCATTACAGAACAGAGCTTCAGTTGTGTTACAATTGCCTTTGTTGTGGTTAAATTTGTATCCAGGAATATTAACTCTCTACTATGTGTAATAACATCTGTTCAGTCACAGAACATGCTGCAATAATGGGAAAGAAAGTATAATCAAATTTAAAACATGTGTTAATTAATAAAACGTCAAAGCTCGCACACAGTGAAAACAACCAGACTCTTATTCAACAAAAGTTTACACCAAACCCAGATCAATAATGGTGCTTATTTTTATTGTTTCATATTATAAGAAAAGTAGGGGGGAGGTACTGAATACTGCAACAATCAGTAAAAGAGAAACCTCGTGTAATTTACCAAAATGTGTACTGCTCGGTCGAAAAAACTGTGCACGACCCTTGGTAGGATAAAGGTCTAATTAATTCTTTGGCCAGTTTGTAAACATTTTGAAACACTTTGGTTGTAATTTGTTTCGTAGTAGACAGATTTTCAACATACATTCACTCTTGGTTGTTAGAAATGCAAAGTTCTGTTGTGCAGGTCACACATACAAATGAACTGTAGTTGAAGGCATTTCTGTGATGTTTATTTATTAAAGTCGTCCATATACAGTGCAGTCAACCATACGAGATGTGTGAGGCATAGGGATAAGATTTCTGTTCTACATGCTATAGATTGTGAGTTCACCTCCCATTATAGTAAAATTATTTTGTTACCGGTACTTTACTTCTTAATTGATTTATTTTAAATGTTTAGTGACATTTGTTAATAAACTTTGTTATGCCTGTCATGTAAAAATATTATTGCTGATCACCTATGGGCTATTAATAGGCGAGACCTGGCCTGTATTGTGTGTTGTTTCACTTCCTGAAAACAAGAAGCACATCAAATGTGGAGTGTCATTTCAAAATGTATTAAATACATCCTCGGTCGAAATTTAGTTTGAAGCGATTTCGCATAGCTGAGACGGTATTCTATAAGACTGTGATCTCATATCGGAGCAATTCACATTCTTTCCCGCCTTTTTTCTATGATGAAAATTATGTGTTGGATCAAATCGTATTATGTGCAACTTCCATTAGTTAAAATCTTAAATGGACAGCATTGGCCAGCGTGCTGTATCTTCCCACCATTATTGAGTTTCCCGCTGTTTTACAACATTGTGATTATCAAGGTATGTACAATAGCAAAATCTATTAAGAGCAGTAAGGGAACCAGAGAGACGAGAGGTGCCCGAAAGAGAGCACTATATGTAGCTAAGAAGAGGGAAGTAGTGTAATTTATCTCTAAATTAAGAGCAAATGGTCCACACCTGTGGAGTAACGGTGAGCACGTCTGGCCGAGAAACCAGGTGGCCCAGGTTTGATTCCCGTTCGGGGCCAGTTACCTAGTTGAGTTTTTTTCCGGTGTTTTCCCTCAACCCTATATTAGCAAATGCTGGATAACTATCGGTGCTGGACCCTGGACTCATTTCACCGGTATTATCTCCTTTACTTCATTCAGACGCTAAATAACCTCAGATGTTGATAGAGCATCGTAAAATAACCTACTATAAGAAAGAGCAAGGGAATCATATTACAATAGAAGTAAAAGTCAGAGACTTTATTTGGCTTCCGACTTAAATATTACAAAGTTCTTCAAAATGTACAATGAAAGTGTTAATACCCGACTTAAGAATAAAAAGTTTTTTTTTTTCTTTTTTTTTTTTTTCTCGGATAGAATTCAATAGGCTATAGGATTTTGTACACCGGCCAAGGTTATTTTTTTATTTTACGATGCTTTATCAACATCTTTGGTTATTTAGCGTCTGAATGAGATGAAGGTGATAATGCCGGTGAAATGAGTCCGGGGTCCAGCACCGAGAGTTACCCAGCATTTGCTCATACTGGGTTGAGGGAAAACCCCGGAAAAAACCTCACCCAAGTAACTTGCCCCGACCGGGAATCGAACCCGGGCCACCTGGTTTCGCGGCCAGATGCGCTGACCGTTACTCCACAGGTGTGGACACACCGGCCAATGATGAATGCAGTTATTGCGCACACATGCTGTTCCCAATAAGAAACTGCGATGATACACTGAAAAAGACTAGGCTCTTAGTCGATTTAGGCGCACATAAGCTTCGTGCCAATACGTTCCATAAAATTATGAGAACAGAATCTAGTGAGACACAGTCATTTTGTTTCGACTTACAGCAACTGCAACTGCTCTCGAAACTCAACATAAGTGAAGTATATTATTCAAGACAATTAGCTTTCTATACTCTCTGTGTAACTGATAAAGCTTCACAGAAGACAAATTTCTTTACATGAAATGAAGCACAGGCTGGGCGGGCGCTATTGAAGTGGCATCTTGTGTCACTACATTTATCAGTGAATTTAATTTCGACAGTTCATCAAATGTATTAGGCTGTTCGCCGATGAATGATATATATAAGGATTGAAGAATAAAATATACAGGGTGGGCAAAAAGTCCTATTAGTCCGTATTATTTTGTGTCATGAGAATAATGGGGAACATACTGACTCTTTAGATACTTAGGTATACACAGTTAGTGTACAATGGTTATTTTGTTTGTATGTTTGAATTATGACCAGAATTACGTCAATAGTGTGCATATTTGAGATATTTCAGATATTTAAGGGGGTAACGGAACTTTGTGCTCACCCTGTAGATGCCATAATTATTTAAAATTTATATTCAATGTGAGTTAGAGATCGACCCGGGTGGCCGCACGATCCAAAGTATGTCTCTTTAGGCAGCTCCGTTCGAAGGGTTGCAGGTAAGAAACTCGCCGTTCCTTATCACTATTTTCCAGCAGAAAGCAATAAAAACTATTAATATATCGTCCTACGTAGTATGCTGCTGTAAGAACTGCAGAAAAACTTATAAATGACAGGGCACAATTCAGCATGGTTTATAGATGCCAATCGTATTATGTGACAAAATCGCTTCAAAACGTATTAAATACACTGCGTCGGTGCAAAACGTATTAAGTGCAAACTTCAATTGACAATATCATGCAATAGATTAAACAATCAGTGTCAGTGTTTATTACATTTGGTGTCTTTTCACAATGCCTAAAAAGTGACATTAAGATATTTAAAATTGTTCCATTATCTTAGCCGTGAAACGTTTTTTACGTTTCCTGTAAAATTTGTTTTTCTGCATTTAATACAATTTGAAACGACACTCCACAAATATAAATAAATATGAACAGAAAAGGCCTGTGGTAGGGATTAGTATCTCGTCCAAAAACCACCTGCATCAACAACTGTCCTCATTATGTGAGGCATGGAGTCCACAAGACTATGGAACAGGACTCCAATCACTCTGGCTACTCATGATATACAATAATGTACGCGAACCAGAGCTATGATTTGTTGTTAGAGTTGTTGCATGTCTGTCATATTCAAGAGTAATGCCAAGACAGACCATTTTATTTAGACAGGGGTAGTTTTGGAAGAGGGGGTTGTTATTTACTAGAGTGTGGACATATAATGTAAGAGATACCACCACATAAATTTAGTAATGATTATTAGAGGAGAAAAATTCGCTCCGACACTGAGGATCGAATCCGGATCCTTGGTTCTACATACCAAGTGCTCTAGCCACTAAGCTACACCAAAGTTCAGTCCACAGCATCAGATCGAATCCCTCTTTAGTGTTTTTCCTTTGTGGCCTGACTAGAGGAGAGAGATTCGATCCGGTGCTGTGGATTGAACTTCAGCATAGCTCAGTGGCTAGAGCACTTGGTACATAGAACCAAGGACCTGGATTCGATCCCTGGCACTGGAGCGAATTTTTCTCCTCTTAATAGTCATTGTTACCATAACAGATAAATTCTGTAGGACCAAAAATTAATCTTTACATAGATTCTTGTCCACACCTGTGGAATAACGGTTAGCGCGTCTAGCCGTGAAACCAGGTGGCCCGGGTTCGATTCCTGGTCGGGGCAATTTACCTGGTTGAGGGTTTTTCTGGGGTTTTCCCTCAACCCAATATGAGCAAATGCTGGGTAACTTTCGGTGTTGGACTTTGGACTCACTTCACCGGCATTATCACTTTCATTTCATTCAGACGCTAAATAGCCTAAGATGTTGATAAAGCGTCGTAAAATAACCTACTAAAATAAAAAAAATAAACGTAGATTCTTCGCCCAAAAGTGCATATACTGTGGAATCCTGGCCATCAAGTCACTCAATTGAGTGCGCTCCTTGTATAATGGCAGTTGACTTAATATATGTCAATGTATATGTCGAACAAGAAGCCAGGCCACAAAGAAAAAACAGTAGAGAAGAGGGATTCGATCCGGTGCTGTAGATTGAACTTCGGCGTAGTTCAGTGGCTAGAGTGCTTGGTATGTAGAACCAAGAATCTGGGTTCGATCCCCAGTGCTGGAGCGAATTTTTCTCCTCTAATAATCATTGTTACCATAACAGATAAATTCTGTAGACCAAAAATTAATCTTTACATAAATTTACCTTTGTGGAAATATGATGGGGAAATTTGTAATTAAAAAAATTAAGATTGGCTGATACACGAACTATAAGCTAGTACTATTCACTTGTTTTATAGATCCATGCAGTAACGATCTACACTCTTGAAACTGATAGTACCAGATTGACATAGTGCATGGTTCCAGAGTGGCATAATACGTGATTCTCCTGTTCATATTTGTTTCGATTGACTTTGTATTTATCAATTATATTGTTATTTTCTCTTCCGATATATCTAAAATCATCCCTCCATTCCATTTTACAACTTATTTCAGAATCTTAAACAAAATACAGCAAATTTAAATAGTTTAATTATAATTTACCTGATGAACGGCAGCTTTGACGAGACGAGCATGTGCTGTATTATGTATCTGGAACTTGTAAATTGTTGGCGGCCCATTCTTTTTGCTGCAAAGTGTACATTCTGCATTCTGTGCTGCTTTGTCAGCTTCAGTTTCTTTGTGGTCAAAAATGTTCTCCTCAAAGACATTATCTGTTGCTTGCAAGAGTCCTCACTGAAATAGTTTATCTAATCATTTCTGTACATAGTTTAAATTTTCCATTTGTTCATGTTTAACATACAGCCACTCATTTCTCTGACAGAAATAATTTTTGTGCTAATATTGAATAATCAGGCTACTTCTTGGGGCATAGATATATCTTCCTGCCAGACACATGCTACTTTTCTTTTCGTTCCATTATAATCTTTGAGAATCAGACGATTCTTCATCTATGGTCTTACTTTATTTATCAATTAGTAGCCTATATGATTGTGTAATTTTATTATTGTATCTTATTTATATTCCGTGTACAAACTCTGTATCTGTGTAATGGAAGCTAAACTACTTCTAAGCTGCTGCTGCTGCTGCTTCTTTCCAAAAATGGGTTACACCAATTTTTTTATTATTATTATTATTATTATTATTATTATTATTATTATTATATTTTCATGCCTTGATTTTGCAGATTGCATCAAGTAAAGATCCACCATCTATTCCTGACACATTAAGTTGGGCTGCAAAGGACCTCGCATTGCAGTGCTTACATATCAACTCCGAGTTACGTCCTTCTGCAAAAGAGCTTCTTCACCATGCCTGCTTCACTAACTGGCAGATATAGCAGAGATCTACTACTGGTAATGTTTGTTGGTGTTCATTTAAAGGCACATTGCTATTAATTTTAGAAAGATCCAACTGGGCACTGAGTAGCCAGTGGTAGTTACCAAGCTAAAATATGAAAAGTATTGTTCACATGTCACTGGACAATGCGTGAAATAACAATATTGATTACTTTGTTAGTGGCACAGCACTAAAATGGTGGTGAGTTAGGTGGTGGTGTCTTATGGATGACTGCCATTTTCATTGAGTTTCATGTTATAATTTTCTTCTTTTTAAAATATTGTAACATGGTGTTACAATAACAATACTTATATACACTGTCATGATTCAGTGGCATCCTAACTTCATTATCAATATATTTTGTCTACATATTGAACCTTAAAGACTTTTATGGTTTTAGCTATTTCAGCACGAAAACCAAAATTTCTCTGTGAACCATGTTGGCATCTATGTATTTCTGTGTATAATTTATGTTGTGTTAAACAGACAAATCCTTATTTCATTATGTCGTAGTATTTTAACAGTAAATTGTTGTTATTATTATTATTATTATTATTATTATTATTATTATCATTATCATTATCATTAATACTACTACTACCACTACTACTATTACTACTACTACTACCATCACTATCACCATGATGACTACCACCACCACCACCACCACCACAACCACCACCACTACTACGAATACCAATACCACTACCATTATTACTAGTATTAAAGCATTCCCTTCAAAGAACTCTCTTATATGTTGCATAGGAAATATTTATAAGAATTTAAAAAACATGCAAATGAAACTGCAAGTAAGAACGAAGCTTATTTCATGTTGATGTTCTCATTTTTTACCATTCAAATTAAGAATGTTGTGTTCTTGATTAAAGAAAGAGAAATAGATTTATTTTAGTTTTTAGGGTCAGAGGCAGACATTCATGATGGAGTAGACTATTTTACTTACATTTGATGTTTATATTGACGTTTCAATTTGTGCTGTAAGATCTAAGATGAAAAAAGTACTACTCTAAAATTAAGGAATTCACTTGCAATTTTTTTTTTTTTTTTAGAACTATACTCAAAATAAATTCTTTGTCAGTACGTCTACTGATGTTATAAGAACAACGCAATTTTGCGGGATGCCATTCTCTTCCCAGGGATCCACGGACCCCTGGTTGATCACCCGATCATGCATAATCCAGGTGGGCATACATGATGTCCAGACTTGACCCTAATGCCAACATGGAGCGATACTTCTCAAGACCTAATCTACTGATGATCCCTAGAGTTGTTGGGCCAACCACAATCAGTAGTACCTTGGAAACTCAAGCCCGACCACCAGCCAGATTATCGGCAAGCTGCTGAACTTTTCTTTATGGGCATCGAAGAGGGAGAACCCTTTCTCATAGTGGACAGTTACATCGACTACGAGAACCCCTTACCAACGAGGTCGGGTTTGATTCTCCTCTCATCGACTTGATGCTCAGCCTCACGAGCTACTGTGTAGCCTCTTTTACTCGATTCATGCGCAATTCTCTCCACTATGGCATTATGCCTGTTGATGTGCATGCCCTTTCCTGTACTCTCCGAGTGCGTGGCCTAGCGTTTCAGGTTTCTCGTGGCAGCTGCAGCAAGCCAGATCTCAGCTCTTGTCCGCCTGAGCCAGGGTCACATTGACACCATATGTGTTAGTCTGCAGCTTGAGTACATCGATGTATCGCTTTGGACGTAACACGAAAGGATCATAAAGCCAGGAATTGACGACTGGTTAGTTTCTAAAATTTGGGACACCTTGCCCCTGCACTCGAAGGTTACACCAGTCGTCCGCTTCCTTCTCTTTCAATTTATTCCTGGCTCTCACCAATGTGTTAGGTGTCAGAGGGAAGTTCAAACGCAACACGTTTGCCAACTTCCACAGGCGCATATTAAGTTTGCCTCCCTCCAAAGCTGTTCGCATGAGCAGATGAACGCTGTTCAAGAGGGCCATCCCCGCCTTCAGGCTTGACAATGAGACTTGTGTCTCAAGGCGGGGTATCCCAAGTCCACCGTCTCTCATTCTCGTGTCTCTCGTATCTGTGGTACTTTGGTGTAAATGCAGAATCTTCCTGATTTTTCTGTCTGTTTCCTGAAGTACCTTTTTACTGATAACCTTCAAGATCATTCCGTACATGAACTTGGGATAAATATATGCAATAATGAGCCTGAACTTCTGATGATAGATAGATAGTGTATGGGATATGATGATGATGATGATGAATAGTGTTATTTCAGACAGTACCCCAGAAAGCAGGTGTGTTCCTGAATTTCTTGTGTGTGTTGCTTGCTTCTTTTAAAGATTTCAAATCCAAATTTAAATACATCTGCAGTTGGACAAGCATACCAAAAATATTGCTGCTATAAGTATCACTGTTTAACCTGAATTATTTATTAGCATTAATGTATTTACAATATTAAAATCTTCTGTTTCATTATGTACTGCTATACCATTCATATGATCTAACAAATCTCAACCTTCGTCCTCTTTACATTGCATTTATTTGCTATAAAATGTATTGCATTCATAGCTACACGATCTGGCAGCTGAAAGTCAGTGATTGATTTTAAAATTTTGGTCAGTTTAACTCTAAACCATCGTGCATCTTATCAATAAATTTATATTTAATATAAATGAATTTCTGTTCTTTACTCTGATTTCTGCAGTGTAGTTTTAATATGAGAGACTATTATTATTGTTATTGCTATTACTAGCATTAATCAACAGCAGGAACATCACCACCACCACCACCACCATATTACTGCTGCTACCACTAACTGGCAGGAGGAGTGTGAATATAGGAGTACAATGTACACTCCAAGTTTGGTGTTTTATCCTAGTATGAGCATTCCACTTAACCCATATTATTCATCGCCTTAAATATATATTCATTGTAATACTGGATATTATATTTATGTTAAAAATATTTTATAAGGACATTGGAAGGATATTCAAATTTTCTCTCTCTCTCTCTCTCTCTCTCTCTCTCTCTCTCTCTCCCTCCCTCTCTCTCTCTCCCCCCTCCCCCTCCCCCTCCCTCCCTCCCCCTCTCCCTCTCCCTCTCTCTCTCTCTCTCTCTCTCTCTCTCTCTCTGTGTGTGTGTGTGTGTGTGTGTGTGTGCTGAGTATTTTTTTTATCTCAGGGATTTCCCCAAATGAGTGAATGATTTGGGCATGTAGTAATATTATATTGACACTTTGTACATGTATCTTCATTCTCATTGCAATAATTGCTTCAATACTGCTTGAATCATTAATAAATATCTGCACAATCTTTACAGTATGATATCGAAGGCCTTCACAGTTCTTGTGTTACTGTGAAATTTTCGGGTATTTGAACTGTAACCAGAAAAAATTGTCTCAGGTTGTTTCTATTTCCAGCGAAATATAGGTTACTGAAGAGCATTACATCAGTAGCAATCTTCATGTGATATTCAAATCGAAATCTGGCTGAAGCATCTAAACATAACAGACACTAACCTTCTTAAGGTGTCTAAATAATAATAGATATTGTTTATGGGACGCACTTGTGTTATCTCTTTCCAAAGATGTAACCAGGAAGACTTTCCAAAACACTGGAGACAGTTCCCTTGATAACAAGGCATAACACCCACATTCCCTTCAAATTGCAGTTGTTACTTGCACATCTTTGTAAAATATCGTCGTCTGAAATTGTACTGTTCCAGCAAGCACTCCTGCGTGTATAAAGTCTTCATTAGTTGTAAGATGGACAATATACACTTAAACCATATGGTAATATCTGATGGTGTTCTTTCTATGAATATGATGCGCACAGATAGCATTGCTGTGAGTAGATTAAAACACTAGTGCTGTGTAATCTCTGACAACAATTAACAACTACTGCTATGGAAGAACAATGATTTGTATAATCTCTAACAATACTTCTTATTCTTCTTCTTCTTCTATGGCTCTTCAGCTCGTTTTCAAGCCATGGCCTCCCCAATTCTTCCTCTCCATTCTTCTCTATCCCTTGCTGCCACCTTCCAGTTCCGCAATCACAGCATACTGGTAGTATTTTCTTGAACCATATCCTCCCATCTATTCCGTGGTTTTCCAACAGGACTTTTTCCTCCATATTGCCCCTCTAAAGTTCTCCTTGGTATCCTTCCCTTCTCCATCCTGACTAATGTGTCCTGCCCATTGCAGTCTCCTGATCCGTATGAAAGTTGACAATTCTATATCGTTGTATAAGGTATATAATTCATACATTATATCGGATTCTCCATTATCCTTACCTTACCACTGGTCCAAATATCCTCCGTAACACCTTTCTTTCGAAGTTGTCAACTGCATTCTGTGATTTTTTTTTGTGAAAGTCCGATTTTCACTTCCTCTAACAATACTACACATCACACTTATTAGAAAAAATGAAGTTATTGAAGGTTACGTATATATTCAATATTCCGTATCTTATGCAACATATATGGGAGGATACCCGGGCATATGGTGTAGAAAAGACGAAATGACTCTACATGTTTTGATGTGTCGTCTGTCTCAGTCATAGTGATGTAACTTCATATTACATTTGCACTGTGACAGAGCCATGGATCTGAAGCGAGCTATAATCCACGAGCAAGGGCGATGCATTATTTACAGTGTAATTAAGGTGAGGTTGAAGCATCCAGTAGAAGGAACAACACAATGGGCTATGGAATAAATTAAATTATCACAAAAGGCCATATGCACTATAAAGAAATATGGATGGACAAAAGCACTATTTAGTGGGAGTTCTTGCAATAATCTAAACTGAATAAAGATATTCCAACATTGAATTCTGTAAAAATTAACTGGAACTCACAGGCAGCAGGTAAGATTAAAAACGTACCTAGTCCAGTATAGTTTTAAAATGTTTCGAAGTCTTTCTCTCCTTTCTTTTTGCTGATTTAAGTAAAACATGTTTAAGGGTGAATATTATGAAATGGGCAAATATGAATAACAAAACTGGAAAAAAAATATATTAAATTGTGTACTTTTTTCTCACATTGGTTACATTTGCTCCTATTATTGAAGATTCTGGTATCAGTTGAGCTTAAAAAAATTTTTATGTGAGATTTTCTAATTTAAAAGAAAACCAAGGGATTGTTGTTACCTTTCCCTTACAGCCCATTGTTGAAGGTATCTTCCCAACTTCTGTACTTCAGATTTCACTTGGCTTCGAACATTTCTTTTTTCACGATCAGTCATATCTGCTATTTTCTTTCTTCTTTTTATATATATATTCTTTGCCATAGTCCCTTTTTTTCTGCAACTCCTCTTCAGTCATATTTGCCCTCTGCCTACGTATCTTCTCCCTTTCATATTTCCTACTTTCATTATCAGACTGTTTTTCTTTCCTATAAACAAACACATGAAATAATATTCGAAGTTACTTTATCCACCAGTATTTAATAATGTTAAATGAAACCTCAGTCCCACAATAAAGGAACCGACGTTACAGGGACTGTTGTTACAAATTAGTATAATTTCTGCAATAGTTTTGACAAAATAAATCGTTAAAAATATCATGGAGGTTAGATTTTTTAGTCGACAAACATTGTAATGTTTTGCATATACTACGAAAGTTTAATATATACAAACTATATTTAATGCCACTTGGGACCCGTGTTACTAATAGAAAACATAACATTCAGTAATCAGTGATGATTTTTGTATTTTTCAATAAAATAAATTACGACAATGGACGAAAAGTTTTTTTAACTGGTGCCATGTTGACCTCTCATCACTACCAACTGTTAAAATTTAGCACATGAAGGAAAATTGTCTTTTGTGTAGCTCTTTTATTTCGAGGGACTGGCGTTACGAAATTTTTGGGGACAAACTTTACGTTAAAGTTGTGTCCTTTCAGAATTAAACAAACAACAATTCCTGTCTTTCATAAGTTTTTTAACTATTTATTTTTATAATCTTGGCCGAGGAAATAAAATCAAATCGAAACATTCCGAGAAAAACTTAGTAAAACAGAGTAAAATGTAGTTGGGGACATAGGGACCGTAGTTACATTTTGACGTTTGGACATTATTTTTTAATTATAAATTTTAAAATTAATCCTTTTATGCTTTGTTTCCAACTAAAACATGTGAGAGTTAGTTAATTAAACGCAAAAGTAATCAGTTAACATTTTCAAGAAACTCCTTAAATCAGCCGGGACATACATTTACCCATTTCACAATATTCACACTTAAATATATGTTTGCAAATAGTAGTAATTCCGTAGTAAATGAGCTAGTTAACCACTTTAAACAACTCAACTACCAGAAGAATTTAATAAACATATGTTAAAATGTAATATATTCTTTTGCTCCTTTCATTTCAGTTTTAATTTCCATTAAAGTCGCCCTGTTTAACTACTCGTTTAATAATTAATTAATTTAATCACTCATTTTTTTCATTTCTAGAGAAACAGGAAAATCGTAAAGTCTGTGGGATTTAAGTATAAAAAGAATGCAGAGATAAGAGACATTATTTTGATTGAACACTCTGATATTGTAGCCAAGAGAGCGAGTCTCTGTAGAGCTCTTAAAAAGAAATGAAATTGGGGAAAAGAGACTAGATTGTTCCACTTGGATTTGAAGGCAATTATTTCCTGGATTAACCAAAAGAAACATAGTGGCCCTAAATAACAGCCCATATCACAATAAACAGACAAGTAAATTCCCTTCAAGCTACACCAGAAAGCCAGAAATTGAAGCTTGGCTTACTGGCAAATATGTTACCTGTGGCTCTGAAACTACAAAAAGTGAGTTACTTATGTTGAAGTAACATAAAAGTGCCCCAAAGTATATAATTGATAACTTACCGGTACTAGAGGAAAATGGTTTCAAAACATTAAGCCTGCTACCATATTATTTGGACATAATGAAGTCGAACTAATTTGTGGTATAATGAAAAAAAAGATTTCAGAAAAATTCACAGATAGCATTACTGTTAGCACATTAAAAGCATTAACAGCTGCTGCTGTGGAAGAAAAATAGCTTCTGGAAGCAAAACTGAAAAGTGAAAATTTAATTACAAATGGTGTTTTCTATTTTTGTTTTGTCTAGATTGTGTAAAATATATTATTTATTTAGTAATGTACTTTAACATTAATGGTAACGCTATTTTTGTTTGTTCATAAATTTACTTTTTTTTTTACATTATTTTGTACTTGTAAGTAGCGTAAAAAGTAACTGAAAATAGGTTCTTAGATGACATTACACCGAGGAGCAAAGTGCTATGATAGCTAATCCATATGCTCAGTCTTCTGTTGTATATGTCAACACATTAACCAGGTATCCTCCCAGATTTTTTCATATAATATAATTTTTAGAAATGTATAATTTCAACATTAGCACACCTTTACTACATAATGTAGGAAGTACACATATGTTGTAGGGAAGTATGTAAAACATTTTGTCGTTATGTTATACTCACATAGAAATGAAATTTGGAATTGTATGACTTGAGGCTTTCCCGGCATTTAATGTAGAATAACTCTTCTCAGGTTCTCAGCCAGGTGAGTTGGATTTTTGGAATTAATTAACAACATTATTTGTAGAAAGTTAAATCTCTTTCCATTTGAACTGTCATAAAGTAAATCCTACGGTCAGTGCAATCATGTTAAGCTACCTAAAAGTATTGATTGTAGAAATTATGTCCAATAATAATTATTTACGTATTAATGTGGTAAATAAATGAATGTCTGATATACAAAGTACACCCAAGCAACTTGTTGCTAAGTAACTAGATTGATAAGAATTCTGGCATCAAATTTTTAGTACCTATCACAACACTTGTTCTGCACAATAACTCATATGTTACATTTTTATGCAACACAAACTTTCATATTCACTGTCATGATTATTGTATTTAATTTCCCTGTTGTCCATTATTCGTAATAATTCTAATATTGTATTCAATTGCATGAAGATTACATCATCATTAAAATCAGTATAAATTGGAAATAGATGCTATTGAAGCATGATGAGCAATCCATAGGAATATTTGAAAGAAGGGTGCTTAGATCCATCTTTGGAACAGTACAAGAAGCTATTACCTGTAGGAAAAGATATAAACATGAATTATACAATAGCTTATATAATGAGCTTGACTTGGTGAAATGCGTGAAAATTAATAGACTAGCCTGGATTGGACATATACATACTGATGGAAATAGGATCACCAAGAAAATTAATTAAACAAGAAAATTGGAAAACCTAAATCAAGATAGGAGGATAGTGTAATTCAAGATATCAGGACACTGGACATTACAAATTGGAAGGAAAAAGCTGAGGATAAAAATATCAAGCGAGTTCTTCTGAATGATGATATATTGAAAAGTTATCTGTTACGATTTCCAGTTGGAAGTATTTCATATGGATGCAGAGGTATCTTATCTTTATTATAATTACTGGGAACATAAATGAATTTTCTATAGCTTGTCAGCTGCTAAATTATGAACCAAATTGTGACGCTTTATTGATACTTAATTATAATCACCATATATTATATGTATCATGATAAAAAGACAGGAGTGACTGAGGTTTGAAATTGAATGAAATGAATATACTTCTTGTAGATTAGCAAAGGTATCATTTTGAGGTTACGTCATTCTCTTTTAGAGCTTCAGTAACCATATATCTCGAGTTCAGAGTGAAAGGTGAAGATTTAACGACACTTAAGCTGGAAAGAAATTAATTTACTGCACAAATGTATGACTTTCGATATTACTGTAACCACTTTGTGGACACGGTGTTAATTATAATGTACTAATTTAATTTTATCTATCAAATTCTAATTAATATTAATACATATTGTTGAAGGTACTTCTATAAGGATGCATTTCAACATAAGGTGTTAGAACTAAGAGATGGCTTAACTTGAATATCTTTCTAATAATGGAAATATCAACAAGACAATCATCTTGTTTCATTTCATTGTAAGTGTAAGAAACAGCTCTGGTTCATTAAACTAACACATTCCTTACTTCTGTTGCTGCTAACAAAACCAAATATCATTTCTGTCACTGTTCATAGTACCTGAGAAAGCCAACTAGAATTTCTTCCAAATCAGGAATTGTTCTTTTATATAATGCATGATAATCATGCTTAATGTAACACGAGGGACCAGTGAGTTCTAATTCAGTTAAAAACCAAGGGTGAGATGACATGTAGACTGTATTTGTATTCTTAAAATAGTTGTTTCATGTTACAGATAATATTTATAAACTCTATAAAATAGTAATAAAAGACATTTTATGATAATTTTTACACTTCATTTTGATCATGGATTTGTCCCACAGTCCTGTAATAATGGATGGATAGATGTACTATATGTATTTTATGCTCAGGATTTAACAACAAATTCCTTATCATTCTTGCTTCCCAATATTTAATAATATTATCTAGATGCATTTTGAAGTTTGAAAAGATCTGTTGTGTTCCATGTCCATATTTTCTTTGTTAGAACATATCAAACTTCGTGATGGTGGAAGTAAACCAGGTTTATGAAGGTGACTGTCCAGGCAGTCATGGCCAATTACAAGTCTAAAGATAGCAAAACCAAATTTGCGTGGTAACTCAGGAGTAACTGTAGGGTTGTTGATAGGTTGATTCACTTCAACCTTCAACCATTCCGAAATTTCACCAGAAACCTCTCTCTTTATGCCCCGCACTACTCTTAAAATCATTCATAAAATAAATAGATTTCTTAATTCCCTTAAAAATGCTCTGTGAACACTCTTCTGTTTATAATCTGGTCAAAACATATTCATATGATGTTTCTGAAGAGTTTTCTTAACGAACATTAATTTATATGACTGTTTACAAGTCACTGAAGATCGCTTTTGCTAGCCGTCACCTAAAATAAAAGAATTTATTATAAAAAACGCACGTTTGCTGTTAAACCACAATATGGGATTTAAAGCCCAAATGATGTTTTATATTTTGGTCAAAAAAAATTCCGTGCAAGCAAGTGCCGATTTTGTTAAATCTCAGTATAAAAATGAACTTCATGACTGGAAATTCAGTTTTCAATTCAATAATTTCGAATATTATTATTACAGTATTAACATGAAATAAATAAATTAAACTTTATATAAACCAAAAATACATACCTTTGGGCAGACTTTCGACGTGAAATTTAAAAAAATATTTTGCTTAAGGACAACACAGAACAATATTTCTTTGCATCGCTCCAATGCACAACTGAGTATGGATCACCTGGCTGTTTATCAGGCATCAACTTCTGCTATGCATTAATTTTATTGTCGTTAATCCTTCCGAATCCCTTTTTATGTTGCGGATTTCTGAAGTGCAGACATCTGGTTAGTGTTTACAGTGTAGAAACACCAACTTCAGTGACTTTGAAAAAATATAATTTTTTTCACCTAGATTGAAATTCTGGTTTACTGTACATTACCTAGTTAGGATAATGCTTTCTTCTGCTGTGATTCTGTTCATTCCTTGTTTCTATGCGTACATTTACGGTAATTTAATTAGTTTCATCGAAAATGACTTTCCAAATCCAGGTTCCTACACCAACATGTTTTGTCACAAGAAGAGCCCAGATTTTTATGTAATTACATACTTTGTTCGTTTTATGTACAGCTGCAAAAAAAGAAATCTTTGTAAATTATGGCATTAACTTTAACATGGTACAATTTTATCTTACTTAACCTATTTTAACATAAAAGTACGTATTTTTGTTACATATGTTACTTTCTTAATATTTTAGCAAAGATATCGGTGCATATATTTCATTTGTTGTATTAAAAATGGCCTACATACATTTTAAAAATTATCGGATTTACTTTCATAATTGAAGAATCTCCCAATATTAAACCTTTGCAGAAACAACAATGAATTTTGTATTCATTACTTTCGTTTTATTGTGAATGAAATGCACCAGATTTAAATTTATAACTCACAATAGTGAGTAACTAAAATACTAACATTTATTATAAATACATTCATAGAACCAATTTAAAGTTTAGTTTTGAGTACTTGTACCACACCAGAATACTAGGCCTATGCCATGGCATTGTTGACATCTAAGATAAAAAAAAAGTTTATTGAGATTGGCAATGCTTTTATGACTATGGTCGTATTGTCTTATGTCAAGTTTGTGACAAACTTATTGACTGCTCTGTAAAATCACAATTCAAACAGCATTTATGAAGCCAACTGCACATGAGTAAAGAACGGGCTTCTTCCAGCATACAGACACTCCCAAAACAGGTGCCTCATCCATCCTCTAGCAATTGTATGCAGACATGCCAAGCAATGGATGCCACTAACATATCATGGTATAAAATTCAAATTCCAAAATTTAAATTATTTCTAGAAAAAAAATACTGCAAAGACCATATTCCAAATGAGTATTATGAAAAAGTACTTGAACACGTTACGTGTTATGAACAATATCAGAGCCAACATAGGCAATCACAAAATATGTGAATCAGTAGACGAGATGACAGATGCCTTAGGTCGTTTCATTGCTAATCTGATAGGCAAATTAGATGGAGAGACTCCTTCGAAACTTAATCTTATTTCTCTTAAAGCTCTCGAGCAGAAATATCATTCAACTGTATCAAGATTTGTGAATGACAGACTCAAGATATTGTGGCCAACAGGAACTCATGGATGAAAGTACTATTATTATATTCAGATGCAACATCATATTATGTGCTTAAAGCAGCCATTTACTTGGTATTTTATCCCAGTTTTATTTGCTTCACATGCACTGTATCGAGTAAGTGTGTAGTTAGAATAAATTCCCAGAAGTTAACAATCTTATCTCTTGACCAAAAAAAAAAAAAACTATTTTTGAAAGCTCCTAATCAAGTACAGTACTACAAACAACAATTGCCTGACGTGCCTCTCCCTCTGGAGCCCATAGTCACCAGATAGAGAATGTGGTTATGAACTATGAACTTCTACAGTGAACATACCAAGAGTGTGAAGTCAGTGGTAGAAACATTTTCTCCGAGTCCGCTGAATGTGTGCTGAAATCTCAGTGTGTTTTTAACTCATAAGTGACTTCTTCAGTAGCCTTTATTAAAAGCAGCTTTGGTTGAATCCCAGAAAGTATTAAAATCTAGAAACTTCAGAAATGCCTCTCCATGAATCAATGAGTGTGGAAAGTGCAGTAGAAAGGCTAAGGTATACAGCGAGTCTAGAAATGTCACATTTCTTCAAAATTTTGGTAAATATTTTTGCCTCATCTGGAAGCTCATTTCTTCTTCTTCTTCTTCTTCTTCAAAAATATTTAACTTGTACCCATTGTCTAAATAATTTAATAATTATTTGGACGTTTATAATATAAGCGGCCTATACTTTCTATACCTTACGCCATCTTCAGTGCGTGTTTTCTCCTATTTCACATTTTCCGACATTTATTATCCTTCCAACGGACAAAAAGTAGACTTCCAATTGGGCGAAAGATTTCATTGAGGTATCAAATTAAAGCTTAAATATATGGTTATATTGTAAATTAAAATTATTATTTTCAATGAATTATAATTATTTTATCCCAGTACAAATATACATTATATTTTTTTCTGGATAATGTGGCATATCTTTTGAATGGTTCAAGGTAAATAAATAATTTTTGCATGTAACATTCTTCATATATAGTGGATCATTTTGGTCAAAGAAGTTTTACCCTTGGTCAATTTCTAATGGAGTTAGGTCGGTGAAAAATTTTATTTTATTTTATTTATTTATTTATTTTTTTTTTTTTTTTTCCAAGAAAAAAATTATCTTTGGACCCCCAAATTCGATTTTCAAATTTGAATTATATAAATTGCTTAGATTATTCCCAAGAATCATGTCACCAAAGTTTGAAAGACATTAAGAAAGAAATGTAGATTTTTATCCTAAGAGTCAGTGTATACCTTAAGTGATGTACCAGCAGACATTGGTGAATTTATTAGTGCTAAATGCAAAGCTGTATTGAAAAAGAATCCCAGATATACAGCATTGACCACCATGAGCCACATCTTGAAAGGAGAATATTTGTATCCCCCCTCGAGGACATTGTTCAAGTAGGTTTCCTTTGTACAAATACATGCCAGTATCATTTTGTAATCGCAAAAGATCTTTCCAAGTTTCTAAGAATATTTTATTACACAAGACAGACAATTTGCCTAGAAAATTTGGAAAGACATCCAGTAATGAATTGTGCTTCGAAACAAGACATGTAGAAAGGGAGTTGTATAGTCAACTGTCTGAAGACAGATCTGAACCTCACAAGTGATACCAACATAGCACAACTTATGAGGCAACTAGGCCAGGAGATAGGGTGGCCAGTTCCTTTCCCCCTCCATTGCATACATCACTGACTAGTTACATATTACACTAGTGTGGTAATTCAAATATTTGGTAACTTAAATTAACTTGCTTTAATAAAGAGAAACCATTTCACTACATATTTCCTAATATTTACAAATTTACTAACATATTTATGTATATATTTTGACCATAAACATTACATAAAGTTCTAGGCTCTAGTAATGACTTACAAATCAAAGACCACTCTCTGCACACCAACTCAGCAACCCTGAGAGGTGGGGAGCCAATGGTGGCTGCCACCCGAATTCCAGGAACTTTCTGTTGATGGCTGTGTTTGGGGGTTTAGTTTACAGTTCACTGAGAAAAATATTTGTCCCATACAGGCATGCCAATACTCTCCGTCTGTGTGTGGGTGTTGAGTTTAAGTGTGCAGATTTTTCAGTTTTATTACTTCACTACTGTAAAATCTCGATAAATTTGAAAATGAGATTTCCTGAAACACAAAGTGTTCTTTTAATGACATATTGTGCAACTCATTTGCCTCGGTAAGTATAGCATCAGTTCAAAGTGCTAGAGATTGCAAAATAAATCTTCCAACAGATTGGGGCAAGAAGTTAAATATGCTCTGTGACAACACATCCAGCACAGCTCATTTAGACAGTGGCAAAGGTGGCACATTATCATCGCATCGTCCTGTTCATTGTTGCTGCTATGTTGTTCTCAAGACTGTCCTTGAGGTTATCAACGTTCTCCAATAGTGCCTGTTGTTCAGCTGTAACGAGATTACCATCAGCACTGACAGGAGCCATGGAAGTCGTTCCTGAGACAACAGTACAGCACCTTACTTCCCACCATGGAACGTCTTGGTATTGTGGGCAAGCAATTTATTATGTATAAGCCAAATAAGAGACTGACTCATCATCATTATAAATCTCGTCAGGTTTATAACTTTATGACCCCCTCTAGAAGCCCAATGGCAGTAAGAAATCCAGGCGTAAATGACAACTTTGTTAAGAGATCCTGCTTCCTCTTGCTGATAAATATAACAGTGACAGAAAAGTTGAGCAACTTTGTAGTTGTGCTGAATTCAGTCATGCCAAGTTTTTAAGGCTAAAATTATGGATTTTGATGGCAGTGAGCATTATATTGCGTTACAGTCTTTGCCAATGACCAGACGAAAGATCGTAATAAGCAGGAAAGTCATATGCAGGATATTTTAAAGTTCACTTAGGGAGTGGGTCAAGGGACAGAGAAAAATGAGAGTTATGTTGAGATTTTACTGTATATTATTTTATATTCTTATATTAAGCCCGGTTCCCATGGTATTCGTTTCTATAATGGATTGAATGCTGGCAACCTGCATACTTGCTTGCAGGAAATTCTGCCCCCTGGTGGCTGCTCTGTTAGCTATAATGCTGGATTTCGAGATTAGGTTGGTTGCTACTTTTCGTGTTGGCTTGTATGCTGAAACTAAAGGTGATAATATAGTATCACCGCTGGAACCATGTTGCCATGTTTGTTGTTTTCCAACTAAATCTGTTTTTTTTTTTTATTGCTTTGTTTCTAAGAAACAGCAATTTAGGCCATGTCTCAAAACTACATTTTCAGCTGAAGTGAACTAGATTGTTGACTAAATAGCCGGCTGTGACGTCAGAAGTTATGATCCAAAGCTACATAGTGTATAGCAATCAATTCCGTAGTAGCTAGTAAACGAAAATGCTTGATTGTTGACTTGTTCACTAAACAAACATGGATACCTCATCAGCAATTGGGGTTATGAAATCTTAAAATGTTTTGGAAGTGAAATAATGTAAATATAATGTAGAATAACACGTTAACTTTGAACACCGACATTGTTAATACCTTCTGTACAATGTTTTAAACATTATTGTAATATATTAAACCCTTATCTTTTCCACATAACTCGTAATGAAACTGCATTAGGACACTGCCTTCTTAATTCAGTTCTGCACCATGATGTCATGGTTTTTAGAAAAATAGTCTATGAAGAAGGCCATGTTTCAAGCATAATTTCCAAAGCTCCCTAGTGTGTAGTCTACAAGCCACCTAGTTGCTAGTCAGTAGTGTGTAGTTTAGACTTGAGCTTTGAGACACGGCCTAAATATCGGACTTCAGCTGTTTTACACTTCCGGTTTAATTACTTTATTACGACATTTACTATTGTTAATGTAGGACTTTAGTTTTTTTCCACTCACGGTTTAGTTTCTTTTTCATCGTGAGTGTTGGTAACAGATGAAGCACCAGATGATTTTCCAATTTGAACTGTGATAAGAGCCAGCTGCATATGAACAGTAACCAACATAGTAACAAACATGGGTCCACACCTGCAGAGTTACGGCTAGCGTGTCTGGCCGCGAAACCAGGTGGCCCGGGTTCGATTCCCAGTTGGGGGAAGTTACCTGGTTGAGGTTTTTTCCAGGGTTTTCCCTCAACCCAATATTAGCAAATGCTGGGAGCTATCGGTGCTGGACCCCAGACTCATTTCACCGGCATTATCAGCTTCATCTTATTCAGACGCTAAATAACCTGAGATGTTGATACAGCATCGTAAAATAACCTACTAAAAAAAAACAAACATGGGAACCAGCAGCGTACCCATTAGAGCATCAAGCTTGCTAGCCAGCAAGGGAACAAAAACAAACACCGTGGGAACTGGACTTCAATCTATGTTATATTTACTATAACATTGTTATTGTTGTTATATTTACTGTAACACTGTTATTGTTGTTATTATTATTATTATTATTATTATTATTATTATGCCACCATAAAGAAGAACAAGGTGATTCTTTTGGAAGGTCGCAACATAGTATTAAGTTATTAATAAATGTGACTAAAAGCAAAAAGAAATGCTATTGCATGTCAATTAAATAGATAAGATAAGCGTCATTGCATTATAATATGTCAGAGACAAAAAACGATGTACACAGGAAAATAAATTATAAGAAGAAAATTCTCCAAATAACTGTTGGTCAACTCAAAGAAACAAAACACTAGATCACTTCACACATTATGCAAATGGACGAAATACCAGCCCATCTTACACAATAATCCAAATGGACTATTTCGATCAGAGAATTATTTGCAAGACTGTTCATGACTTGTATTTAAGAGAAGAATTCTCCAATTGTGCCAAAACTGTTGCCAGTTACTCATCAGAAAAGACATTTTTCCATGGAGCAAAATATATTTAAGGAAACGATTAAAGAGACAGATGTAAGTGGAAGAAGTACTATTAGAGACTGCTAGTATTCCAAGTTAGTGGCACAAATATTTGGTACAAATTCGGCTTTACAGAAAAGTCGGTGGTGAGTTGATTAACTTGGATGAAATTTGGACATTTGGAAACTGTTGGAAGGATGACTGTAACATCGGTGTTCACTACAACACTACTGCTAGAAACAGTCTCATAATTAATGTTTATACTGGCAATAGCAATGGTTTCTTGTAAAATGCGGAGTTGATTTATAAGGTAGGTACTTCAACAGGTGACTACCATGGACAAATAAACCATATCATCTTTGAAATTCGAATCTTCCTCCTCAAGTTGTTGTTTAGTCAAATGTCCGAAAACAGGTCTGAACCTGACAAGTGATACCAAGAAGGCACCACTTATGGGGCAACTAAACCAGGAGATAATGGGGTATAGTGGCCAGTTCCTTTCCCCCTCCATTGTGCATACATTGCCGACTAGTTACATATTACGCTAATCAGACTTCAGATGCATATAAACAATTGTTTTTCCTCTGACATATCATCAAGTGAGATGTTCTGCCTGATAATAGATTAGTGATAATGAATAACATCCCTTATCACAGTATGGAAGTTGACAAGGTTCCATCATGGTGAATGGTGTGACACAGGATACCATAACATGGGTACTAATAAAGGGCGTACACTGTGACAACTTTGTGTAAGAAAATTCTGTACCAATCGGTTAACTGCAAATAAACCAGGACAAATATAAAAATAGATAGTGTGCTTGCTTCTCATGAACACACAGTACTACGCCTACCACTTTATATGTATGGTCTGAGTTCAGTTTTATTGAACTTCCATGGGCTAAAGGGAAGTGTGTACTAAGTATATAGTATTGTGTGTGACAAGAGATGACTGGAAATGCTACTATGATCATGTGTATAAAAGTGAATATTTATATTGGGAGCCTGATGGAAAATTGCCTGGCATTATGGACAATATGTTAATTAACCTTCTTTCGAACATAAAGAGGACGAAACAGACAGCAGCCATGACAATGAATCGCTGATTGCAAAAACACCCTAAGTCACAGAAGACAAATTCTCAGAAAACATGAAAAAACATATCGGCTAAATGAATTGACATAAAAAGTTGAAAAATTAACTGATTATAGAATGCATTGTTCCACATAATATCCCAAAAGTTGAAATTAAAAATGTAATTGCAAATTTAAAATATATATATATATTTTTACGTGGACTTACGTTGTTTTTGCAACCAGTTCTAAAAAAAATTGATACTTGATCAAAACATATATATTCTTTAAATTGTAAATAAACATCAATTAAATCATATAAAATTGATTGGTAAACATTTCCATTGTATTAACACTACACTTTTTACATTTTAATATTTTCCACATTATGTTATTAAATTTATTACATAAATTTTGCTTGCAACTGAACATTGACAGAAACATTTTTTTTTCTGTTCAAACACCTTAGGATACACACACTACAAAACTGATATTAAACAAAATACATTCTATATATTTTAACACATTACACAACAGCTGTTGGCCATGCCAGTATTTCACTGCAGAAAGAAGATAATTCATCATCAGTGACGTATTGAACACACTTTCTAATGTCTCCCAGTTCTTCCCTCTGTACAGGCTTCTTTTGTTGGTAGCTCTGGTTTTCTCTTGGGGCCTGTTTTCAAGGAAAAGCTGTGACTTTGAAGACATGAATGAATTCCTTAGCCACAACAACTCCTGGTGTTGACATGTTGTAGCAAAAATGGTGAAATGATGATATGTTCATTTGGACCTTGTTGGCCCTTGGTACATCTCTTGTTGCAGTTTCCACAGAAGAGCAAGTTTTCCTGTACACTGTGAGCCACCATGTCTTTAAGTCTATTATTTCATGTCCATCCACTATATAGACAGTGAATTTGTTGCTACAATGCACCACAAGTTCCATAAACTCTCTTTCTGTGTAGAGTGTGCCTACTCTCTTTATTACACCAAACACCCTGTCATGGGACAAAAATGAATGTCCTCGAATAGGATAGCAGTGTTCTGTCATGTCAAATTTTCATAACTCCACCAGGGCTACATTCAATCTTAGCAAGGTGTGCTTTTTATTTTGGCCTGAGCAGTTGTCACAAAACAGAAGTAGCTCTCGCACACACTGGTCAATTCTGTCATCTTCACAAATTTTTTTAAAACACACTTTCCGATATAATCAGTCTTCATCAGTTACTTTTTTAGGGACTTTCTTAATGCTATGGTTTATATGTTCTTCACCATGAATTCTGGCCTGTTTTTACTACATTTCTTCGATATTCCGAAGAATGTTTTGCTCTTTTCTTGGAATATATACTACTGAACTCTTCCATTGTGAAGACACAAACAACTTGACTTGGATTAAAATGAAGACAGTGATAAAGCACGGTAAACAGCTGTTGTCCAGTAGAGCTAACTGCTATATGTAGATTGTAAAAACAACCGGAATCCAGCACTTCAGGTGTTTTTATGCTCAATGCAATATTGATCCCCCTTCTTCACTGTAATATTATTGTCATTGCAGTTGTTTTTCTACTCAGACTAAGGCATCTACTGTATATGTGAGGTAGCGATTACAATGAATAACTCATTTTTACCAAAATGTGACTTAGAGTGTTTTTTGCAATCAGCGATTCAATTACAGTGATTATGAAAATGGGGGTGATAATCTTGCTACAAGTGGCAACAACCTCCCTATATCTTCGAATATGTCGGATTTTGCAACACCGTTTCCACATAAACACAAAGTTTCGTTATGTTTCCGGAATAGGTAGTAGCAGCAGTACAATTGCTGTTTTCAACCAAACATATCTCTTTCTATATCACACTTGAAGGAACTCCCACACATTCCAAACAGGGTTGCTCAGCTGATGTACAGACATACTATATTTTGCAAGTGCATTAGATCACTGATAATGATGGTGGTTGTAGTTCAATTAGCTTTTGCATCATCTAGTAGTTATAAGGAATTAAAATGTTGCTTCTTAAGTCTATTTTAGAGTATCCCTGTTGTCCACAGCCTCCTCAGATCAATCGCAACTGTTGGAAAATCACGTAATACATACTGCTGCAACCTATAATGACTTGATAGTTGCAGCAACATAGATACTGTGATCCACCATGGTGCCATCTGTCCGAGGAAGCTACATAGAACCACCAGATCCCTTGTCTGTCATAGTGTCGAGTCAGCTATGAGATGTGACAAGAATCCGCATCATAACCAAATTTAGTGCTCTCGAGAGAGAATATTAGTATTTTTTTTCTCTCTCTCATTTATAGTGTAATATTTTGTTTGTTTAACCTCAGTGAAAACATTTAAAATAGTGATTATTCAAATTATCTCTTATCAATAAATCAACTCTGATACTATAACACTGTGTAGAGACATGTATCACTTACATATGACAAATGTGGCAGAAAATACTATGCAAGATATGAAAGTTCAAGAATTAGCTGATTCTGAAGACATCACATCGGAGCTCACCTTACTGAAAACTACAAATCCAATAGTGTATACATTTGCTGAAGGTCTGCGATATATCATCAAGCCAATTATTAAACATGCATGAGATGACAAACTGAAGAAGAAAGAAATCACCAAGGGGAATCTATCAGATGATCGTAGCTTTCAAAATCCAAAAAGATCTATCACTGCTAAACAATAGCAAATATTCATCACTACATCAAATAAATATGCAGCATTAGACACCACCACAACACCAACAATAACAGCACAACTTCACCAAAGTACCAATGTCTCGGAAGCCGACACCTCAATGATAAATATCAATGCCAACAACTTCAACCATGTCAATAAGAAAATACCATCTATAACTATCATTAAAAAATTACAATCATTAGACCTCAATAATCTGCTAGTAGTCAACAAACATAACTTAGAAATACAATTCACACAGCAGGGAATCAAAATATTTCCTAAATCCACAGAGTGTCATAACAATTTAATTGGCATTTTCAAGGCAACTGAAATTCAATACTATACTATTTGTCAACAAAATAAATCCATCTGCAAGGTCATGTTGAGAGAGCAGCAGATGAGTTAAAAGAAGAACTTATTGCTTTAGAAAATGCAGTAATATCAGTTCTACATCTTGATTACACAACTTTTAACAGTACATCACTTCGGAATATGCAGTTTATTGCTTTCACGTGTTAAATATTAGGTACAGTACCTTGTTGACTAGTTTCAGCCTGTTGTGGGCTATTCTCAGTACTGGTTGGTCCTCAAGATGAGACAAGTCATACAATACAGAGGACCAACCAGTAAGTGGGGTGGCAATCACTTACGGTAACCATTCTGTGTATAGCCCAACAACCGGCAGAAAACATTTCAAAGTGCGCAGATCCTACCTGTCAGACTGGAGTGGGGATTAAGCCTCTTGTTATGAAATTTGAGTAAAGTTCTGCTCATGTGAAATACGGTTTACTCTAGATAGTGCAGTATAGCATTGTTGCACTCATCCTACATTACCTCATTTCAGATCAATCTTAGAGTGTAAAATGATCTTCTGGTATCTCTTTCACGCAACTCGTTATCAATTGAGCCCTTCAGAGCAGAAGTGGTGTAAGTCAAAATTATGTAATAAGGTTTAAAGTAAAAATTCTGTAAAATACAGCGCAAAGTAGCAATTAATATGTCCTTCGTGCTATCCACTGACTACTAATAACTTAAATAAATTGAATATTCTGAACTTCTGCTCTGAACAGCTCAATTATATTCCAGATCAGCTTACTTAATACCCTTATACGTAATCAGGAGTGAAACCTAAACATTTTCCCCCCATTACTACATATGCTAGTGAATTATGGTGATTTTCTAGTTTTAAGGTTGAATTTTCTTTTGCCAACTTCGTTTCGAATTTCGATACTGAGAAATACTACAACTGGTAGTGATTTTCTAACTGTTATGTTAGCAGTAGGAATAACTGTTGTCGATAGTAGTGTTGCCAGGTCTCCGGAAATTTCCGGAGATCTTCGGAATTTTTTAACTTCCCGGAAAAATAGGAAATAAAGCTGTAATCTCCGGATTTTTTTATGTAGGAAATTATATATATATATATATATATATAGAAAAACCAATCTCTGGCATACATTAAAACTGGTAGATGAACATTATATACTTAAAGTTTTGTTAATATTTTATAACTTGACTACAAATGCTTCCCTAAATGTAAAATATGTAACGCATAAAAACGAACATAATCTGGTCTGGAGAAACATCTATGAGAGGAAGGTGGTGACTACTAATCAAATTGGTGAGTAGAAAAATTAAAGTAAAAATCTTTTTATTATAGGTTCATGTATTGCAATAGTTAGAAGGTTATAATAACATTTTATGTGATTTTCGAAAGTGCCTCCGGAAATAGGACAAATCTCAGGATTTTTTTCATTACCACCTCTGGAAATATTTTTCCAAGATTTGACAACACTGGTCGGTAGTATAAATTCTGAAAATTCAAATTGTTCTAGATTTCTGAGCCGATTACTGGAAGCCACTGAAATTCGAACATAATAATTAATATCAGTATTATATTAATACATATTAGTTATTTTATGTATTGCGTTGTGCTGTGGTTACAATTCAAGATTATAGTCAGATAAGTGTAAATAAATATAACATACTGGTACCTATGGTGTGATACATGCACTTGGGTGATTGATAGAAAATATGCACGGAGTCAGCAATTGTAACTAGAATAACAAAATTATTAGTAGTAAGTAAGTATTCTTAAGCCTACATTTGAAAATGGCATTCGGTTCTCGGAGTTTGTATTAATTATTTCACGTGATCAAACAAAATAGAATTTTAGGTTAGGTTTCGTGAATCGTAAACTGTTAATATTTGTTTTTTTTTTTTTTTTTTTTTAAGATGGGACATGACAGTTAAGCGGCCGAGCTTGGAACAACAGTACCACAGTTTAGTATATACAGTTGCGAAGCTCAATACTTACTAAATACGCAAACATAGTTGAAATATGCATCCATAGATAGTTGCTCGCCACCAGGATCGCTACTATCGCCTCATCACAGACTCTTTCCCTAGCAGACGATAAAATGTATTCTACTTTTGATATCGTGTTCTTTTGAAAAGTTAACACCTTCCTTCCACTATTGAAATACGAAATACATAAGGTTTATATACACATTATTTTCATAAAGTATATATTATATTTTATAAACGCACCTTCCTGGATCTTTCGCAAGAAGGATAACTCTGACCTCTTTTTCTTAGAATTTATTGTGCTACAAACGTCTCCTTGTCCCATATTATTATTATTGAAATCAATGTATTTTAGCCATTTACAGTTATTACAACCGATAACGAACATTTCACAGTTTACACAACTTTTCACAACAATGCGAAATACGGCACGGTCAATGCCTTTTCGATCTAGACCAGGCCGTAATATACGTTCGGGTTTTCTATTTCAGTGTATGGAGCTCAGTGAATTATTATATTATAACTTTATTGCATAACATAGCTGAGTTTTATTTAGTGTAATGTGTCCATAAGTTCCCTTTACTTCTTGTTGCATAATAGCCTCTGTGGAAGAAATAATTACAAAACTGTGTTGTATTAATGTGAAGAGAATTTTACATGTTAACATAATCTTTTCGCATCAACATTTTAAGTTTAGAATGGAAGGTATTTTGAGGTTTAATAAATAAGAATTTATATTGTGATTTAATATAGCACATCTACCTTCCTTAATAAAGACAGAAAATTTATCATACCACTCCTATGAAATTAGTGTACGTACGACTGTTACTTCGTCTCTTAAGAAGTAGATAAATACAATAATTCAATACTCAATTGTAGTATTAAAATACAGACAAATTGAATGTGCGGAGTATCATACATGACATTATGCTTAATTATAATGTATAATTGCGAATTTAGGAATATAAGATATCAACGAGTTAGAAAGAGAAGACTATAGAGTGGCCATGTTGTCCTGTACAGCGCTCTTTGCGGTGCCACCACGAAACACGGCAGATCTGAGCTAAGCGCCCACCTTTGTAAAAATTCGTCTGCTTACAATGTTGTATAACGGAGGTAAGAAGTACAAAAAAACGAAGAAAAAACATGTCTGTTGTGTGTGCTGCATATAACTGCAATGTCAACAGGAAAAAGACAACTGATATATCATATTTCATGTAAATTTTATGAAGTTAAGTCCATAGTTTTGTTAATTAGCAGCATAATTTTTTTCATGCATAAATGTGTAACAACGCCCGGCATAAACAAAATAAATGGTTCACTGGTAATGTACTTAAACTAAATACGGATAAAACCAATACAATTCCGTTTCAGACCCAGTGAAAACAAATAGCAATACAATATTAAAACTGTATTTCGACACCGGCATCCTTTATTTCTGCTCCTTCTGTCCTTACTGCTTATAGAAGAAGACGATGAGCTGTAGCTTATAAGAAGTAGGCCTATTTCGAAGACAAACGATTAATCAAATAAATGGTTCACTAGTAATAAAGTTAAACTAAATACGGATAAAACTGCTACAATTCCGTTTCAAACCTAGTAATAGCAATCAAATATTAAAATTGTATTTCGACACTCGCATCCAAAATAACGCAAAACTCTGGGGTAGGTCGTATTGTTGTTAGTATTTTGACTGGAAGGACATGAAAGAACATAATTGGGCACCCGCGTGCAATAATGGGGTAAGTATGAATATATTTCGTAACTACTTACCCCATTATTGTACGTGGGTGCTCAATTATACACTGATAATTATCTGTGGTGCCACAGCCCTTGAAAGGCTCAGACAGACCAGCTGGCTGTTGGCCTCACGTTCTCATTTCGATAATAATATTATACTTTACTGTAACAAAAAAACTGAAAGCGTGTTTTGTCATGTTTCACCCACGTTACAAGCTTGGAGGTAAAGGTTGTTTACTACTGATAGGGCCTACTTTCATTCTATATCTTATGGTATAGTAAATAGTTTTGCAACGTGTAGAGACTGGGAAAACTATTTAATAAAATCATCCGAATCATACTCGTTCATTTCATAGGCAATCTTGCAAGTCGCATTTAAAAGAACCTAGGAATATTAACATTTTCTTCAGTATATTTGCTAGGACTTCTTGCCATACTACATGACAATTTTGCTTAGGTTATTCTTTTAAGCATTCCTTCTAGGAATAGCTCAAGTGTTTTAAATTTAGCGTACATAAGTTTAGATTAAGTTCCTAGCACGTATTTTACGAAATACTAGGTTTTTCCACTTCAGTTTAACTGATTTATGCAAACGAAATTAAGACAGCTGACGATTCTAATGTCAGTTATCACCACGCCCACTTTGTTTTGGGCGCATAAGTTCATTACCGACGGTCGTTCAATTTTCTTCAAACATGGCGGCGCAATGACCACTCTATCCCTCTCTTTCTAACTCGTAAGATATAGTAAACATAACCTATAATATTTCCATATGAATGGCAGGGCATTGGAGACCACTAAAATTAGACAGAAATGGGGCAGTGGGACAGTAAACATAACCTATAATTTCAACATATCTAAATATCCGTGCGGTGCAACTGAAAATTATTGAATCGTGCATAAATGAATGTACAAGAATTTCGCAATATTTAATCGAATTAAAGGCAAGTATTACACATACACATAACGTAATTTTCACACCAAAAATAATATTTCATCTTAACTCGCAAGTGATTTATGTCTGGAGTGTCTCATAATCATTGTTTTAAATTTTATTAATGCAATTACACTACATTTTAGAGAAATATATGTTACTATTCATGCATTCCAACTAATTTATATGGTTGAAACGCCGCCCTTCGTGATCAGGTTAAGCCAGTTACATGTTATGCCTTACGGCCTGTATTAGATCACGATGGCAGTGACACAGTCTATTGTTTAGTACTCACAGCGCTCCAAGCGTCTAGCAACTACCGCGAGATTTGCAACAAATTATCCCAAGCTTCGCAACTGTATATACTAAACTGTGACAGTACTATGTTGCCAATATGGACTACCATGCTGCCAGCTGATGGAAGCTAGCAATTAAAGTTAAGATGGCATCACAGTCTAGTATATAGTAGCACAGTCTAGTATATACAGTCACGAAGCTCAATACTTACTAAATATGCAAACATAGGCAGTTGAAATATGCATTCATAGATAGTTGCTAGCCACCAGGATCGCTACTAACGCCTCATCACTGACTCTTTCCCCAGCAGACTATAAAATGTATTGTATTTCGATATCGTGTTCTTTTGAAACAATTAACACCTTCCTTCCACTATTGAAATACGAAATACGTAAGCTTCATATATTATTTTCATAAAGCATATATTATATTTTATAAACTCACCTACCTGGATCTTTGGAGGAAGGATTTAGAATTTATAGTGCAACAAACGTGTCCTTGCCTTATATTATTATTCAAATTATTGTATTTTAGACATTTACAGTTATTACAACCGATAACAAACATTTCACAGTTTACACAGCTTTTCACAACAATGCGAAATACGGCACAGTTAATGCCTTTTCGATCTGGACCGCCGTAATGTATGTTCGAGTTTTCTATTTCAGTGTCTGGAGTTCAATGAAATATTATATTATAACTTTATTACGTATCATTGCTAAGTTTCATTTAGTGTAATGTGTCCATAAGTTTCGTGTACTTCTTTCTCCATAATATGTTGCAAAAAATAATTATAAAACTGTGTTATTTTAATGTGAAGAGAATTTGACATGTTAACATAATCTGTTCGCTTCAACATTTTAAGTTAAGAATGGAAGCTATTTTGAGGTTTAATAAAAAAGAATTTAGACTGTGATTTTAATTTAGCACATTTACCTTCCTTAATTGTAGACAGAAAAATTTACTATACCACTCCTATGAAATTATTGTACATACGATTGTGTTACTTCGTCTCTTAGGTTATAGATAGATACAGTAATTCAGTCTCAATTTTAGTATTAAAATACAAATTGAATATGAGGTGTATCATACATGACAGTATGTTTAATTATAATGTATACTTGCGAATATAGGAATATAAGTTAAATATAGTAAACATAACCAATAATTTTCATACGACATAATATACCGGTACATATGTAACGGCAGGGCATTGGAGACCACTAAAATTAGACAGAAAGGGGCAACTGGTACAGTAAACATAACCTATAATTTCAGCATATCTAAACATCTGTGCAGTGCAACTGAAAATTATTGAATCGTGCATAAATGAATGTACAAGAATTTCGCAATATTTAATCGAAATAAAGGCAGGTATTACACATACGAACAACGTAATTTTCACACCAAAAATAATGTTATGTTGTACACCATAACTCTGAAGTGAATTATGTCTGAAATGTCTCATAATCATTGTTTTAAATTTTATTAATGCAATTACACTACTTTTGAAAGAAATATATGTTACTCTTCATGCATTCCAACTAATTTATGTGGTTGAAAGCCGCCCTTCGTGATCGGGTTAAGGGAGTCACATGGTCTGGCTTATGGCCTGTATTAGATCACGATGGCAATCGAACAGTCCATTGTTCCTAATACTCACAACGCTTCAAGCGGCTAGCAAATATCGCGAGAAATGCAAAAAATCATCCCAAGCTTCGCAACTGTATATATTAGACTGTGATAGTAGACAGTGATGGCATTCTGTGCTCGTTGGTTAAAACATTCACTGACAATTGACGCGAAGGTAAGAAAACAATACAAGAATCGACAGAGAGTCAAACACGAAACGAACCAATGCTAACATTTTGTGCACAATATATGTCGCCAAGAGAGCTATTAAGCACTGGCCATGTGGGAACGGTAAGTTTGGCAACTAAACCGTTGTTACCATAGAAAAAGGCCTACCACGCTATGTGACATTCACTTGTTTTTCCGATCCCATGTCCCATCTTAAAAAAAAAAAAAAACAAGAAGGCCTATAGTCAAAGCAATGAATTTCATGTTGTCAGACAAAATACACTTTAATATTTCATCATAATGAATCTATCAATTTACAATATAATGTGCAAGAGGTCCAGGAGAAAAATATAGGCCTACTCTTTAACAAATTATTGACCCATTCAGAAAAAGCTCCCAACATAAATATGAAATGTAGTAAATAAGTAAATAACGGCGACATCATTATTATTATATTACATGGCAACACAGTACAGTCACGAAGGTCAATACGCAGTAATATGCATCCATAGCTAGTTGCTAACCACTAGGATCGTTACTATCGCCTAATCACAGACAATGTGAAATAGTGCCTGCACAGTCTATTGTTCCTAGTACCCTCACAACTCAAGCTTCTTTTTTTATGGTTAATATTGATCTACCTGCAAACTTGCAATAGAGACCACTTAAAATATGGAATATCACATGCAGAATATCATGTCGAGGTTGGCTCTAATGGCTCCTCCAATTAATTTAAATTAATTAATTGAACATTTTTGTGAATTATGTGAACAAATATATGATGATTTTCTGTGTTAAATTATGAAGAGTCGTCAGTATCACTAAGAAGGATGTCTTGAGGGAGTTTCCTTTTAAGTCGAGATGGCTGACAAGATCTTGCTCCAATGTTATATGTCACAGCTCCAGGAACACCAGGAAGTTTGTTGAAGAAAGATTTTGACATTGAATGGATGTACTGTTCTAGTGGAAGAATTCCCAATTCTTGATGTAGTTGTTGATTTCTTACAAACCAGGGGGCATTTGTTGCAGTACGCAGGAACTTGTTCTGGAGAACTTGTAGGCGATGGATGTGTGTCTTATTTTCTTTCCCCCACACTGGCGCTGCATAAGTTAAAAGAGGTCGTACAAGCGAGGTGTAGAGTAGCATTGAACAGTCCAATCCAATTTGTGAACGTCTATTAACCAAAGGGTATAATTTTCGAATTCTAGAAGAGGTTAGTGTAACAATGCGAGTTATACGGGCATTCCATGTGAGTTTCGTGTCTAATAATATTCCCAAATATTTGACAGCTTCTTGACTAGGACTAGAGAGCCATGTAACTTGTTCATTTAGAAGAACCAAAGGAGGTGGATTATGAATAGGCCTTAAAGAGAAGATTTTAGCTTCTGTCTTGGTAATTAGATTAGATTAGATTTATTTATTTAACCTGGTAGAGATAAGGCCGTCAGGCCTTCTCTGCCCCTCTACCAGGGGATTACAACTATAACATGAACAATAAGATTACAATTAATATTAAATTTACAATTACAATTAAAATAAAAATTAAAGTACGACAAGAATACCTGATTAATGAAAGCTAGACATTTTATCATAGAAGTTAAGAACAAAGAATATTTTTGTATTTACTAAATTACAAATTAAACCTACAATAACAAAATTCTATAGTGATGAAATTACCGGATATTGAGATATTTTGTGGTAGATTAAAAGAACTATTTACAAGAAACCATGTCTGAACGAGTCTCAATTACTGACCAAGTGCCTAGTAAGTTTGCGTTTGAATTGAATTTTATTTCGACAGTCCCTGATGCTAGCAGGTAACGAATTCCAGAGTCTTGGCAGGGCTATTGTGAAAGAGGATGAGTATGAGGAGGTGCGATGGGATGGTATTGTTAGTATTGTTTCATGGCGAGAGCGTGTGTTCAGATTGTGGTGGGAAGAAAGGTAAGTGAAGCGAGACGACAGGTACGAAGGAATGTTGAGTAGTAATCTCCAGTCAGAGAACCATTTAGACAGCCCCTGTAAGGATGTCTGAAGAGTGCTTATTGCAGTATTTAGGTCACTATGAGAATAAAAGAGAACTGTATCGTCAGCATACATAGCTATGTGTGACGGTTGTAAACATGGAATGTCATATGTGAAGATATTGAAGAGAAGTGGTGACAGTATAGATCCTTGTGGTACTCCGGCTAAAACTGGACGAAGCGTTGATTTAATACCATCTATACGTACTGAGGACTGACGCTCAGATAAAAAACTTTTCACGATGCGTGTGAGATAGTCAGGAAAACCAATTCTATATAATTTTAGCATTGAACCATCATGCCAAACAGTATCAAATGCTTGGGCAATATCCAGAAACACAGTGGCAGTATACTGTTTTTCTTGAAAGCCTTTTATAATGGATTCAGTGACTCTTTGCAGTTGGTGTGTTGTAGAATGTTTTGGACGAAAGCCAAACTGAAAATCTGGTATTATCTTTATTTTGGAACGAAAATTTACAAATGCGATGATGAATAACCTTCTCAAACAATTTCGATAGCGTGGGAAGTAAGCTAATAGGTCGATAACTTGATGGCAAGTGCTTAGATTTGTTAGGCTTATGAGAAACAATGATTTCAGCAAGCTTCCAGGCTCGAGGAAAGTACCAAATTAAAAGGGCAGCATTGAAAATTATCGTCAAGTAAGTAAGATCTTTGTTGGTGAGCTTCTTTAGTACAATGTTGGGTATAAGATCATGGCCTGGAGATTTTTTATTTGGAAGTCTTTGACTGAAGTGAGACAATTCTTGTGGAGTAGTATAGGAAATTTTCTCTTGCACAGTCGGTTTATTAATATTTTCTATAAGTCCTTTTTCTAATTCAGAGGTAGTCTGTTCATTTTTATTTTCGTTTGGGGTGAATACATGTTGATAATGAGATGCAAGCAAGTTACATTTCGACTCTGTGTCTGTGGCTATTTGAGAGTGTAACCGGAGTGTCGGGATGACTGTTGGCTCGCGTAGAATACGCTTTGTAGCGTACCAAAGAGTGTTATCAGCTTCAGATAGGGATGATAAGTAAGACTGAAACGACTGCAGGAGATGTTGTTCAAGATTTGTCTTGACTAATCGTATGAGAAAATTCAAGCTTATTTTTTTTATGCAAACGAAATTAATAAAGCTTGACGATTCTAGAGTTACTTACCTCCACGCCCACTTTGTTTTGGGCGCTAAAGCTTCAATTTTCTACAGACATGGCGGCGCAATGCCGCTCTATATTCTCTGTCTAACTCGTTGGATTTTACCAAAGAGTTTGTAATACTTACTAGAGACACATACCCGTGAGTGGCAGGCAAGGAAAATGTCACAAATTGAATCGGCTAGAATCCGCCATTAAAGGGAGTGTTTGCGGCGCGAAATTCGGAAACAGTACCACAATACATTGATGTAGCCTGGTGATAGACACTGTTTTAAACATCTTTTACCAAGGATGGATCGTGATGAAATAAAGATGAATGGCAGAGGAGAGCTGTATTTATTGAAGTATTATATGATTCATCTTTGGCGATATTATAAAATCAATTCAATCTCCCATATAAATTTATACTCGGGATAAGTAAATGAAATATTGAATAATGGCAATGCCAACATGAATTTTCAGTATTACCAGTACTGTTTAAGACCACAATAATAGATAACTACTGTAATATTTAAAATAATCTATATTTTAGTCCTTTCTTACAAGGGAAGAGAAAGATATATGGTGCTTAGAAAATGTTGTGGTGAAATATGAGATCATCAAAATTCTGGAAACCTGATTTAAAACATAACAAGAATAAATTTTTATCATTAAACAATTTATTACTTGTATAGCTGTCAGTACAGGCTTTTTAATGGAGTAGTAGTAATAGGCCTAGTAGTAGTGACATAATAGATGTCTAGTAGTAGTGGTAATAGTAGGCCTAGTAGTAGTGGTAATAATATGCCTAGTATTGGTGATATTAGTAGGCCTATTAGTAGTGGTAAGAGAAGGCCTAGTATTGGTGGTATTAGTAGGCCTAGTATTGGTGATATTAATAGGCCTAGTAGTAGTGGTAAAAGTAGGCTTAGTATTGATGGTATTAGGAGCCCTAGTATTAGTGATATTAGTAGGCCTATTAGGAGTGGTAAAAGTAGGTCTATTATTGATGGTATTAGGAGGCCTAGTATTATTGATATTAGTAGGCCTATTAGTAGTGGTAAGAGTAGGTCTAGTATTGATGATATTAGGAGGCCTAGTATTAGTGACATTAGTAGGCCTATTAGTAGTGGTAAGAGTAGGTCTAGTATTGATGGTATTAGGAGGCCCAGTATTAGTGATATTAATAGGCCTATTAGTAGTGGTAAGAGTAGGTCTAGTATTGATGGTATTAGGAGGCCTAGTATTAGTGATATTAGTAGGCCCATTAGTAGTGGTAAGAGTAGGCCTACTAATGATGATATTAGTAGGCCTATTAGTAGTGTAGGAGTAGGCCTAGTATTGGTGTATTAGTAGGCCTAGTATTTGTGATATTAGTAGGCCTAGTATTGGTGGAATTAGTAGGCCTAGTATTTGTGGTATTAAAATGTCTAGTAGTAGTGGTAAGAGTAAGCCTAGTAGTAATAGTTGGCCTACTATTGGTGATAATAATAGGCCTAATAGTAGAGGTAATAGTATGCCTAGAATTGGTGGTATTAGTAGGCCTGGTGGTGGTGGTGGTGGAGATTGTAATAGTAGGCCTAGTAGTAGGTGGTGGAGATTGTAATAGTAGGCCTAGTAGTAGTAGTAGTAGTAGTAGTAGTATTAGTAGCCCTAGTAGTAGTGGTATTAGTAGGTCTAATATTTGATATTAATAGGCCTAGTATTTGGTATTAGCAGGCCTAATAGTAGTGATGGCAAGGCAACTTGTGGTGGTGGTAATACATTTGTGGCCATCAGCTATATTTTCACGAATAAGCTAATAGTACCAAACGGAAATTACATGATTTACCTTAATTTATTCTGAAATAAAACAGTTTTATAGAGATACTGTCTGAGGATTTTATTATGCACTTTGCTATTATAATCTACTGTAATATGATGGCACCTAACAGTTACATACATTGTTGTAATCAACCGTATAAACCAGATTAATATGGTTCTGGAAAAAAATGTTATCCAAAAAATGTTCCGACATTCTGTAAACACATTGAAAGAAGGAACTGCATTTAGAACATTTTTCCAAATATTAAGATATGTATGTTTTCCTGGGCATCCTACAATAGTAAGCTATGTTAGAACAATTATTTGCGGCGCAATATTTCACCATTTTCTTATTATTTCCCTTCAGGTATACTTATATTTATTCGTACTCCTCAAATAAGCATGAACTGCTCGCACTCCCGGCGAAGCATCAACTCCCTTTAATGGCGGCCGAACATCGGTTCAAATTTGTACGCTACACTAGCGCCATTGGTGTCTCTAGTTATATATTACAAACTCTTTGGATTTTACCCTCTTTGGTGATATCTGGTATCAGTTGGCAACACTGAAGAGGGCCAAATTAGCCTAGGAACAGCTCTCACTTTTTTATGTTTAATATTGGTCGAACAGCAAACTTGCTATACAGACTACTGTTAAATGATGGAATATCACATGTAGAATATCATGTCGAGTTTGGCTCTAAAGGATCCTCTAATTAATTTAAATTAATTAATTAAACATTTTTGTGAATTATGTGAACAAATATATGATGATTTTCTGTGTTAAATTTATGAAGAGTCGTCAGTTTCACTAAGAAGGATACCTTGAGGGAGTTTCCTTTTAAGTCGAGATGGCTGACAAGATCTTGCTCCAATGTTATATGTCACAGCTCCAGGAACACCAGGAAGTTTGTTGAAGAAAGATTTTGACATTGAATGGATGTACTGTTCTAGTGGAAGAATTCCCAATTCTTGATGTAGTTGTTGATTTCTTACAAACCAGGGGGCATTTGTTGCAGTACGCAGGAACTTGTTCTGGAGAACTTTTAGGCGATGGATGTGTGTCTTATTTGCTCTCCCCCACACTGGCGCTGCATAAGTTAAAAGAGGTCGTACAAGCGAGGTGTAGAGTAGCATTGAACAGTCCAATCCAATTTGTGAACGTCTATTAACCAAAGGGTATAATTTTCGAATTCTAGAAGAGGTTAGTGTAACAATGCGAGTTATACGGGCATTCCATGTGAGTTTCGTGTCTAATAATATTCCCAAATATTTGACAGCTTCTTGACTAGGACTAGAGAGCCATGTAACTTGTTCATTTAGAAGAACCAAAGGAGGTGGATTATGAATAGGCCTTAAAGAGAAGATTTTAGCTTCTGTCTTGGTAATGTTGAGTAGTAATCTCCAGTCAGAGAACCATTTAGACAGCTCCTGTAAGGATGTCTGAAGAGTGCTTATTGCAGTATTTAGGTCACTATGAGAATAAAAGAGAACTGTATCGTCAGCATACATAGCTATGTGTGACGGTTGTATACATTGAATGTCATATGTGAAGATATTGAAGAGAAGTGGTGACAGTATAGATCCTTGTGGTACTCCGGCTAAAACTGGACGAAGCGATGATTTAATACCATCTATACGTACTGAGGACTGACGCTCAGATAAAAAACTTTTCACGATGCGTGTGAGATAGTCAGGAAATCCAATTCTATATAATTTTAGCATTGAACCATCATACCAAACAGTATCAAATGCTTGGGCAATATCCAGAAACACAGTGGCAGTATACTGTTTTTCTTGAAAGCCTTTTATAATGGATTCAGTGACTCTTTGCAGTTGGTGTGTTGTAGAATGTTTTGGAAGAAAGCCAAACTGAAAATCTGGTAAATTTGAACTATGAAAAAGCCACCTCCTTGATAACAACCATCACCGTAGCCAACACGGGATCCAGCAGCGCACCCACCACGACACCCAGCTTGCTAGTCAGCAAGGAAACACGCAACAAAAGAAGCACCGTCATTGAAGCAACGAGTTAGGCCCGTAACACACTTGCAGAGTTTTCGCCAACGAGAAATGTGTTGCGAGAAAGAGGCGAAGAGCCTTCCTCCACACACTTGGCGAGTTCTCGCTACAGTGACTGTGGTATAAATACAGTGTGGCCATTGGATGTATCGTTTCTGATAGGATATTGCGGTCACGTGTTACAATGCCGCCATTAAGATTCCAAGCAAATCGTTGGAACCCATGTTATTAGTCTTCAAGACGTGGAAAAGTAAAGTATTACGTCTGATTTTCAGCTGATTTTATGGAAATACCTTCAAGGTAAGATAATTAAATTTCTTTAACATATATAGATATAAGTATTCTTACCGTAATCCATGTAATATTTGTGCTGTAATGCAAAAGTTGAAAACTTACATCAGTTGTTAGCATGATAACTGATTTTATTATTTCCTTTAAGTAATTAAACTTTTAAGCAGTTGTCCGGATAAAAATCAGAAATTATATTAGGCTGACGTATACTCCATTATTTACAGTGCTTATTTCCATTTTCAACCGTAGTTTACAAGGCATGAAACAGAAAATCGTGAAAGAAATCTAAGTTGGCTACTATTCAGTACATTTAAGCTTTATTACATAAGAAATTTTTTTTAAGCTTTAAGCATAACGAAGTTTATTCAATTAGAATGAAAACTCTCTATTACTATTAAATTATAAGTACATATCACAATTTATTGTTTAATCTGTACCTATATAAAATGTTCTTCAGTAAAACACAATAAACGAGCCATATTTCACTATTCAAATAATATTTTAGCTTATATTTGAACGTATTTTTTGTTTGTTATGGAACCACGATTTTCTATACTTGCTCCAAAATTTGTATAAAATATATTAATTACTTCACATGCGGTTTTTATTATAGATATGGTTGGATGTGCGCCTATGGATGTACAAATCGACCCGAGAAGGGCTTTGTAATGATGAAGTTCACTGAGGATCCTGGAACTAGAAGGACCTGGACTTCTAAAGCCAGACATGACGGATGGATTCCTACAGAGAGCTCTGACCTTTGTGAGGTAGCTACATTTTGAAGAATCCATATGAGGAAAAACCTGAGAGGATGGAGGATACTGACATCACGTTTCACACAAGATTGGAAAATTCGTTTAGTGTGTTGGTAGTGAGATCGAAATAAGTTACTCCTAATGTGTCCCGGTTGAAGAATACTTTAAGACTAATATGTGTGTCACAGTTTCTTAATGATGTGTCAAAGAGTAGTTATGATGAGGTTTACAGAGAATTTTTAAGTAGTTTCCGAGATGTTTAGAAGAGAAGGGTAATACTTTGCGTGATGAGCAAGAGAGATATTGAAACAGACTGCGGGCCTGCAAAATGAGTTACAGTAAATTGAGTTAATTATATAATATTTGTGGATATATAATTTCTGGTATTATGAAGACTATAAAAACTTGTGAAGTGTGTTTAGACATTGTTGTCTCACATATCATTCTTAGAGTACTGATATGTTGAATTTAAAAGTATTAAGTGCTTCAGAGAGAACTGCTTGTTTTTTTCATTTATTGTAATCATTTAACTCAAATTTTTCTGTAAATCAGAGCATACTTTTAGTAAATATTGAGCTATTGTAAAATATATTAACATTGATTTGAAAACATTTTTCCTACATAAGATGCAGAATGTTAAAACAATTCATTTTCTCCCTGTCATAATAATACAAAATGGCTTTTAAGGAACCCGAAGGTTCATTGCCGCCCTCACATAAGCCCGCCAGCGGTCCCTATCCTGTGCAAGATTAATCCAGTCTCTATCATCATACCCCACCTCCCTCAAATCCATTTTAATATTATCCTCCCATCTACGTCTCGGCCTCCCTAAAGGTCTTTTTCCCTCCGGTCTCCCAACTAACACTCTATATGCATTTCTGGATTCGCCCATACGTGCTACATGCCCTGCCCATCTCAAACGTCTGGATTTCAAGTTCCTAATTATGTCAGGTGAAGAATACAATGCATGCAGTTCTGTGTTGTGTAACTTTCTCCATTCTCCTGTAACTTCATCCCGCTTAGCCCCAAATATTTTCCTAAGCACCTTATTCTCAAACACCCTTAACCTATGTTCCTCTCTCAGATTGAGAGTCCAAGTTTCACAGCCATATAGAACAACCGGTAATATAACTGTTTTATAAATTCTAACTTTCAGATTTTTGGACAGCAGACTGGATGATAAGAGCTTCTCAACCGAATAATAACAGGCATTTCCCATATTTATTCTGCGTTTAATTTCCTCCCGAGTGCCATTTACATTTGTTACTGTTGCTCCAAGATATTTGAATTTTTCCACCTCTTCGAAGGATAAATCTCCAATATTTATATTTCCATTTCGTACAATATTCCCGTCACGAGACATAATCATATACTTTGTCTTTTCGGGATTTACTTCCAAACCGATCGCTTTACTTGCTTCAAGTAAAATTTCCGTGTTTTCCCTAACCGTTTGTGTATTTTCTCCTAACATATTCACGTCATCTGCATAGACAAGAAGCTGATGTAGCCCGTTCAATTCCAAACCCTGCCTGTTATCCTGAACTTTCCTAATGGCATATTCTAAAGCGAAGTTAAAAAGTAAAGGTGATAGTGCATCTCCCTGCTTTAGCCCGCAGTGAATTGGAAAAGGATCAGATAGAAACTGACCTATACGGACTCTGCTGTATGTTTCACTGAGACACATTTTAATTAATCGAACTAGTTTCTTGGGAATACCAAATTCAATAAGAATATCATATAATACTTCCCTCTTAACCGAGTCATATGCCTTTTTGAAATCTATGAATAACTGATGTACTGTACCCTTATACTCCCATTTTTTCTCCATTATCTGCCGAATACAAAAAATCTGATCAATAGTCGATCTATTACGCCGAAAACCGCACTGATGATCCCCAATAATTTCATCTACGTACGGAGTTAATCTCCTCAAAAGAATATTGGACAAAATTTTGTACGACGTCAACAAAAGTGATATTCCTCGAAAGTTACCACAGTTCGTTTTGTCCCCCTTTTTAAAAATAGGTACAATTATGGACTCCTTCCATTGTTCTGGTACAATTTCCTTTTCCCAAATAGCAAGTACAAGTTTATAAATTTCGCTATATAATGCACTTCCACCCTCTTGTATTAATTCTGCTGGAATTTGATCGATACCTGGAGACTTGTACTTTTTCAGATTTTCCCTGTCATAATAATATGACAATAAATTGGCCCTAGATTTTCAGTCTTAGGCTTAAAATAGCAGGTATGCGTAGGCCTAAGCAGAAAAGAGAGTAGTAAGTTGTTGCTATGCACAGCATTTGGGTTATTATCTTTCGATTCCTGCACATTTATATCATAGTTGTTTTGACCTACATAACCATTCTGCTGACCTAGTTGTTCATTTGTGTTTAACAGACCCTAGTGATTTATGACTTTAAAAAATATGGGCTATTGTGAAGGACATGTCATCCAATTACTCGTGACTTTTGGTATGCTTTGCACCTACAAATATGTGATAGGTTAGGTCAGGGGTGTATTTAGGCCTAGGCAGACTAAGTAACTGCCTAGGGCGGCAGATTTGAGGGGGCGGTTTTTTAGTTATTACTGTTAATTTTTTTATTTATTTTATTCATAACTCTTTAAAACAGTACATAAACTTAAACGCACAATGAAAAACATGTAAATAACATTGGCAACAATCAGTTCAAATTTAATCAACTGTTTGCAAACGGAAAAAGGACAGTTTTTCAATAATAATGTCACAATGCGATCATAGCACTTTTTTCAATGTTATGCCCTCTCACTGTGAGAGTCTCACGTGATAACATTAAAGAACGTACTGGTATTATATTACGATAAAAGAAAAATTAAATGCTTAAGTAGCACAGAGAGTAGTGGTAATAAGTCTGTTGCTATGCAGATACACAGCATTTAGAATATTATTGTTTAGTTTCTGCAAATTTCTGAGTTTGTTTTTTAGGCCTACCTAGCCATTCTGCTGACCTGGTTATTCATTTGTACATAATAGTGATTTATGACTTTAAAATGTTATGTATATATGTAGCATTTGTTTTTACTGTGATTATATGGTATTATTGTACAACAATTATCTTAGCTTAGCTCCAACAAGATGTAGTTTGGATGCAATAAACATCATAAAACATCTGATATCCCATAGCAGTTAACCTAACCTTACTTTGCTGTTTAGACCTATATTATTCCACGACAACATACAGGAAGCAGGTAAGACAGGTAGTACTTTTGTTTTTATATATCTCAGATCTTATTTAAAGACACTCCGTGTCAATAATTGTGAATACATGAGTATTAGGTTACGATTTTCTTATTAGCTCCCTAAGAGCCTTCAGTGTGTTTGGAATCTTAATGGCGGCGGGTGGGTGTGTCCAACTCGAATGGTCACACTGTATTCATACAGTCACTGTAGTTCTCGCTATCACAGATCACACCTCGGTATGATCATCTATGCACTGCCTTCATGCAGAAAGCTTTTTTTCTGATTATAGTAATGACTCGTTGGGGGATATATTATAGGTTATGTATTTACGTATATTGTAGTACTTAAATATATAACCTGTAAGTATATTGTCGTATTTTACAAATTACGTACGAACGCTAAGTTGAATCTTACTATTCAGATGACAAAGACGTTTTATAGTTTAACCTACACTCACTACGAGCGCTGTTCCTCGACCAAAAATTGAACACTTTCGCGCATCTCCATCTTGGGGCAGAGAGCCATGTGATTACAATATGTTTACATCATAATTCCGCTTAATTTGAAATAACATAGAAGGTTATTCAATATTATTGAATGTGTTAGTAGTAAGTGCGTATTAATTTAATCAATAGTGTGTGTGTATATAGTCTTTATATAGTTTAAATGAATCGTTCTGTGATATACGTGAAATCACAGGCCTACTATTGTGCTACATATGAGGCCTAATCAAATGGTATTTTAATCATATTTCTTTGTTATAAGTGAAACCATCGTGTGCTCTTGTGCTGCATACAACTGTACAAATAGTGATCTTTTATCATTTATTTTCATCGTACTCCTATATAAATTCCGTAGGTGGAATCATGGTGCATAGTTGTGCCGCATACAACTGTACGAATCGACGTAAGAAGGATTGGGAAATTTCTTTTCACAAGTAAGTTAGTTACATATTGTATTAGGATATTGTAAAATGACTGAGAACATTAGTACATATTTATTGTGTTAATAGAAGAGAATGTTTTATAGGAGTAAGTGCAAGCTTTCTTTTTAGGTTTCCATTGCAAAAGCCTGAGCTTCTTTGTAAATGGTTATCTGCAGTTAAACGCAATACATTTATACCATCAATTCACCACCAGTATTGCTTTGCACAAAAAGATAGTTAGACAGCATCTCTCTAAATCAATTTTATTTATGAATCAATAAGTGAGTGCAAAATAAATCTGGTTAAGTATTTTCGTACTATCTAGATATGGCCTAGTTACAATATTTTGACACTCTTGCATATATTCGATTTAATAATAACAGTTGATGCATTTCCTTGTTTATTGAAATATTTATTATTAGGCCTAAGCAAAATGCACACAGTGTGCAAGATTGAGTTAATGTCCTAACTCGATTAATTAAATATTTCATAAACTCCATCGGTACAGATTTGATGAATTGTGTAAATATGAATAGGCCCAATCACGAAGACAAGCATTTTTAATTGACAGTTTTAGCATAACACCTTAATATTTGTTGTTCACAAAGATGACGATTACTGACTGACAGTTCCAGTTTCTCCAATTATTTGCTGTTGTAGACTACTATAGGTATGTAGGTGATTACGTTCCACTGTTTATATTTGTTTTTATCCTTGTTACCCTTTTAGCTTATATTTGGTTGTTTTTTTATGGTATAGTAATAAATCTTAGTGTCTTTTGCGGTTCCGTTCTATCAACATCACTTTTCGTCCACTATTTTTCACGACTGCAAGATGCACACAATGTGCAAGATTAAGTTAATGTTCTCACTCGGTTATTGAAATATATTTCAGGAAGCCCATCCTACGGATATGATGAATTATGTAAATATAAATACCCCCAAGTCACAAAGTCGACGACGATTATTGACTGACAGTTGCAGGATTAATATCTTTGATTATTTGATGTTATACCACAAGAATGCAGGTAATTACGTTTTACTATTTATATTTGTCTTTATCCTTGTTACTCTTAGGCTCATGTTTGGTTGTTTTTATGTTGTATAGTAATAAATCTTAGTTTGTTTTACGATTGCGTTCTATCAGCATTGCTTTCCGTCCGCTATCGTCACGGCCCCAAGATGGCGGCGAGCGATCGCTTCAATTTGGGTCCAGTCGTATCTTCTGCGCAGCCGGCAGTATGGGGACTTGGTGTGGACCGCCATTTGAATCCATGTTATCAATTTTTTAATTTTCTCGCAACACATTTCTCGCTGGCGAAAACTTTGCAAGTGTGTTACGGGCCTTAGAGTGGCCATTTGGCCGCCAAGTTTGAAGAAAATAGAATGAGCGACCGCCATTCTCATAAGCGCCCAAAAGAAAATGGGCGTGATGATAAGTAAGGTTGGAGTCAGGAAGCAGTCTAAATTTCTGTTACATACATCAGTTAAACCAGTCTAATATTTACAGTCACGCAACTCATACGTATAAAATATGCCAACATTTGACAGCTGGCGCGACAGTAGCCCTCTAGCGGCAGGCAAGTTAAAAGTGTGCACACGACACATGATAACATATCAGAAAACGGGTTTTGCGTTATTTGTTTTATATTTTTATGCTATACAGTATAAGTGTATATGATTCTTATTAATTTTACTTTAGAATCCTACAAGAATTTCACACGCAGTTAATCTACAAGTTTCAGAAGCTGGGAATAAACGTAATTCTTTCTGCTCCTTACAACTGAATCATGGTCCTGTTCACGTATCATGGTTTGAAATAATATAATTGTTCGTACGTGGATGGTTAATTAAATTCATTCCTAAATATATTTATGAATCATTGGAACTCTATATTTCCTGTGAGAAGAGTCAAAATTAATAGCTACAAAATTGAAGGGCATATCTCGTAGGGTACATTGCGTGGTGAATTCCTCTCCCTATTTCCTGAGAAAGTAACTATTTTCCATACCGCAAATTGGGGCAAACTCGGCCGCTGAGGTAAACTTGAAAATAAAAAGGGGAAGATTTAAACCTTAATATGACAGACATTGATTTATGAAGTTCATTATTTTTCATTTCTTAAGAACCGGTATTTCCTTTATTATTTTGAGTGGCAAATTGTGCTGATATTATGGTTTAAATGTTTATGGCAAGTTTACCGCATTTTACATTACATTTCCAGTTTTCACACATAAGCTTAATTTTAACTTATCCTACTTATATAATACGTAATTTACATGTCCTTATTGTTAATATGACGTAGGTGAGAACAAATAAATGAACACACAATTTTGTTGAAAAAATTGTGACTTCAATTAACTCAGAAAATCTAGGCCTAATTTTATTTTCAGAGCAGAAGTGGTGTAAGTCAAAATGAGTAATGAGGGTTAAAGTAAACGTTCTTTATAATACAGCGCAAAGTAGCAGTTAATATTGAATTTATTTAAACTATTAGTAGTCAGTGAATAGCACGAAGGATATATTAATTGCTACTTTGCGCTGTATTTTACAGAATATTTACTTTAAACCTCATTACCTAATTTTGACTTACACCACTTCTGCTCTGAACGGCTCAAATAATCACTGGGAATATAAAATCAACACCAATAACAGTCATGCAAATTGTTACAGAAAAGATTGCTTTTTATATTAAATTTAAAAAGGCTATTGAGAACTTAATACGTCTGCCACATGAATCTACACCAACACATCAGAAATTTATCGACACAGTCTGGATTTATTCAAGAAGTGAATATTTTGCAAAAGGATTACAATAATCCATGAATTCTTGAAAAATTAACATCATGATCCCTACTTGAATGCAATATAACGTTCAACTTTTGAAAAATATAAAGAAAAAAAAAGACGAATACAAAAATTATGGAATTACTTGCATTAAAAACTTAAGATACATTATCCAAAATCGGAATGGTTACACATTTACACATATGATTTCTGCAAAAAAATAATATACTGTAACAGGTATTTACTTTGGTTTTATTTAAACTCTCCTTCCTGACATACAAATAGGTAACATAACTAATAAATGTTTTATAGAATACAATACGTAGGCTACCTTCAACGTGGATTATTGGTTACGACTGATTAATGATTTTCTCTTGGTCTTCAGGGAATCTGAAGAACGACAAATTCGGAGATTTAAACTTGTTGTTACTGCAATTTTCGTCATTGCACACATTGCCTTTATTCCGATGCATGATTAAAACGTTATTATAATATCTCTCATCCCTTTAAAGCATATGCTGGCTGAACGAGACTATGACCAGTGCCTTACCTGCCGCTTGGGCGCTAGTGTCGCGAATGTTGGCAGAAAAAGTGTTGAAGTTTCGTGACTGTATGTATTAGACTGTGAGTTAAACTGAAGTGGAAAAACCTAGTGTTTCGTCAAAAATTTGAATTACGTACTAGTAACTTAATATAAAATAAAGAACATATGTGCACTAAATTTAAAATACTTGAGCTAGCCATCGGCGTGGCTCAGTCGGTTAAGGCGCTTGCCTACCGGTCTAAAGTTGCGCTTGGGCGCTTGGGCTGATTACCTGGTTGAGTTTCTTCCGAGGTTTCCCCAACCGTAAGGTGAATGCCAGTTAATCTATTGGGAATCCTCGGCCTCATCTCGCCAAATATCATCTCGCTATCACCAATCTCATTGACGCTAAATAACCTCGTAGTTGATACAGCGTCGTTAAATAGCCACCTAACATACTTGAGCTATTCCTAGAAGGAGAGCTTAAGGGGTTAGGTACAATTTACAAAAGTAAAAGTTTTGGAAATATTCAACATGTTTTTCCTTCATTAGTTTATTTTGTACAAAAATGAAAATTGGTATGTATAAAACACTGTCCTTCTCCTATATGAAATAAATATTTTTACGATTTAAAAGATTTTTTTTATTTTCAAAATTCATAATAGTGGTAGTTCGCTGTGCAGTGATGAAGCCTTTCCCTCATAACTCATAATCTTCTTAATTTTTCACGTTCTCTCTCTTTTATTTTATTGTTGAAACTCATATTCACAATATACAGGTAATACTCTTTAAACTACATTCCTTAATAAATATTTTTTTTGGTGATAGAAGAAAATACTGATATATGACCATTTTTAAATGAATTTATTTTTTATCAGACAATCTGTCAAAGGTAGAGAAGTGACCTTGCATCATATTGTAGATATGATATGCATAAATACACATAAAAAAATTCATCCCAGAATGTTGGATAGTTTTTGAGTAATGTGGCAAGCGCTTCATCACTGCACAGTTAACTGAAAATATAAAAAATGTAAATAATTTTTTTCTCAACCTGTCTCGTATATTCAATGAAGAGTTTGAAATCCCGCCTGATTTGCAAGGTCAAGCCGCTGTGAGCGCCACATGCAAGTTGTCTCCCTATTATATCGTGCGAAATGCCGCAAGATGTCCTTCTTGCTAGTATGAAATCTTTGCGAGAAGTCTCCTTTCTCTGTAAATGACATGGAAAATGGAAGATTTTTTTTTTATGTTTAATATTGGTCGACCAGCAAACTTGCTATACAGACCACTGTTAAATTATGGAATATCACATGCAGAATATCATGCTGATGTTGGCTCTAAAGGCTCCTCTAATTAATTTAAACTAATTAATTGAACATTTTTGTGAATTATGTGAACAAAAATATGATGATTTTTTTGTTAAATTATGAAGAGTCGTCAGTATCACTAACAAGGATGTCTTGAGGGAGTTTCCTTTTAAGTCGAGATGGCTGACAAGATCTTGGTCCAATGTTATATGTCACAGCTCCAGGAACACCAGGAAGTTTGTTGAAGAAAGATTTTGACATTGTATGGATGTACTGTTCTAGTTGAAGAATTCCCAATTCTTGATGCAGTTGTTGATTTCTTACATACCAGGGGGCATTTGTTGCAGTACGCAGCAACTTGTTCTGGTGAACTTGTAGGCGATGGATGTGTGTCTTATTTTCTTTCCCCCACACTGGCGCTGCATAAGTTAAAAGAGGTCGTACAAGCGAGGTGTAGAGTAGCATTGAACAGTCCAATCCAATTTGTGAACGTCTATTAACCAAAGGTATAATTTTCGAATTCTAGAAGAGGTTAGTGTAACAATGCGAGTTATACGGGCATTCCATGTGAGTTTCGTGTCTAATAATATTCCCAAATATTTGACAGCTTCTTGACTAGGACTAGAGAGCCATGTAACTTGTTCATTTAGAAGAACCAAAGGAGGTGGATTATGAATAGGCCTTAAAGAGAAGATTTTAGCTTCTGTCTTGGTAATGTTGAGTAGTAATCTCCAGTCAGAGAACCATTTAGACAGCTCCTGTAAGGATGTCTGAAGAGTGCTGATTGCAGTATTTAGGTCACTATGAGAATAAAAGAGAACTGTATCGTCAGCATACATAGCTATGTGTGACGGTTGTATACATGGAATGTCATATGTGAAGATATTGAAGAGAAGTGGTGACAGTATAGATCCTTGTGGTACTCCGGCTAAAACTGGACGAAGCGTTGATTTAATGCGGAAGATGTTTAATTTTCCCTTTGGCTAGCAAACGTCTTTTCTTGTTTACAGAATACACTATATTATCACAGTCTACTATATACAGTCACGAAGCTTAATACTTACTAAATATGCAAACGTAAACGTTGAAATATGCATCCATAGATAGTTGTTCACCACCAGGATCGCTACTATCGCCTCATCACAGACTCTTTCCCTAGCAGACGATAAAATGTATTGTACTTTCGATCTCGTGTTCTTTTGAAAAATTAGGACCTTCCTTCCACTATTGAAATATGAAATACATAAGGTTTATATATTATTTTCATTATATATATATATATATATATATTATAATCTATAAATTTAACTTCCTGGATCTTTTGGAAGAAGGATAGCTGTAATCTATTTTTCTTACAATTTGTAGTACTACAAACGTCTCCTTGTCCCATATTATTATTATTATTATTATTATTATTATTATTATTATTATTATTATTATTATTATTATTATTCAAATTATTGTATTATACCACTCCTATGAAATTAGTGTACGTACGATTGTGTTACTTCGTCTCTTAGGTAGTAGATAAATAGAGTACTCAACTGTAGTATTAAAATACAGACAAATAGAATGTGACGGGTGTCATAGATGACATTATGTTTAATTATAATGTAGAACTGCGAATGTAGGAATATAAGGTAAATATAGTAAACATAACCTATAACATACATATGTAGTGGCAAGGCATTGGAGACCACTAAAATTAGACAGAAAGGGGCAACTGGTACAGTAAACATAACCTATAATTTCAACATATCTAAATATTCGTGCGGTGCAACTGAAAATTATTGAATCGTGCATAAATGAATGTACAAAAATTTCGCAATATGTAATCGAAATAATGGCAGGTATCACACACACGAACAACGTAATTTTCACACCAAAAATAATATTATACATTAACTCGCAAGGAATTATGTCTGAAGTGTCCCCTAACCATTGTTTTAAATTTTATTAATACAATTAATCTACATTTTAGAGAAATATATGTTACTCTTTATGCATTCCAATTAATTTATATGGTTGAAATGCCGCCCTTCGTGATCGGGTTACGCAATTCATATGTACGGCCTGTATTAGATCACGATGGCAGTGACACAGTCTATTATTCCTAGTATTCACAGCGCTCCAAGCGGCTAGCAACTATCGCGAGAAATGCAACTCGTTGGCAAAAATCACCCCAAGCTTCGTGACTGTATTTACACTAGCTTAATATCGTTCGACTTGTAGCGCGGGTGCATGCGCGGTACGGATTTCGATCCTTCCCTTTCGATATCTGCTGGGTAGATGCTGTTTCTATTTCTGTGCGACATTTTCGTAGGTGGGCCAGCCGAATTCACGCGACAGGACCCGAACATGGAAAAAGCAGTAGCAGACAACTTTTAATCAGCTGTGTCTCTGTTTTCGCGCGCTTTGTAGCATCATGTCAGAGTGGAACAAAAACCAAGTAATGAAATTAATCGAGCTTTACGAGCAATGTCCATGCTTGTATGACATCAGAAGTAAGGACTATCACAATAGGGTTCGGAGGGAAAATACACTGCTATTTATTTGTAAAAATTTGGAGTCTGTTCGTCCCAATACTATTGTCTCCAACATCAAAACAAAAATAAAGAACATCATGCAAGAAAAAAAAATAAACTTACAATTAATTTTAATACAATAAATATCTATTGGACAATTTTGTTCCAGTTTGAACTCTTTACTGAGAACATGGAATAACCCTTTCTCCTGCCTTCTGGATATCCATTTCCTTTTCCAGTCTGTTTTTTTTCTCATTAGTGAAAACTAACAAAACACTTGAAGTTTCGGAAGCTAAAACAGCTGTTTTTCTATTATTCAAATCCATTCTGTTCATTTAAAAGGCTCACCACATCAATCACACGTTGCTCGAGCTCAACAACTTCGAGTAGCAGACGAGAAATCAAGAGGACTATAGACTGTTAATATTATAAGTCCTCTTGCGAGAAATTCTTTTTTTTAATTGGTGGCACTTTATATGCCTGTTACAATAAGTTCCAGGTCTCTTATGGATTCTTGCCTTTCGCAGTCGTATGGAGAAATATGATAATGTTACATTGACCTTTTCATCTTCCTTTTATCTTCATCAGTGAGATAGATGAGCTGAGTGTAGCAAGTGGAGGGTGATCACTGAGTTAATTCGTGCATGAGAGGGTTGATGTGAGAATGTAGCTTTTCCAGGTAATTTTTCCGTAACGTTCGAACGTAGTCACTAAATAAACTGATGTTGAGATCTCTGTACAATTGGGTATTCCGGATGTGGTAATCTGCTCCAGTGATAGTTCTGCATACTGCACGTTGGATACCGTCGAGTCTTCGAAGATGGCAGGGGTGGGCGTGAGACCATGCTTCACATGCATACATCATGAATGATCTGATGACGGATATGTACAGTTGCAATTTGGTTTTTGTTGGTATTGAGCTCTTGAAGATGGGATATAGGAACATGAATCGTTGAAAAGCTCTATTTCTCACGGAATGAATATGGTGTCTGAACGTTAGTCTCTTGTCAAGGAGGACTCCAAGATATTTTCCTGATGAACTAAAGGGGTTGGCTTGATTTTGAATATTAAGTGGCTCATTTATACGGGGGAAACGTCTTGTGAATATGACTACCTCTGATTTGGTGTTATTTATTTTAAGCCTCCATCTCGTTGACCATTGCGTTATTTTATCTAGAGCTTCTTGCATATGTTTGCGGGCATACTGTATATTGAAGTGCTTCGTATATATGATTGTATCATCTGCATAGAGGGCATGTTGGCATTTTGAGTGCGAAGGGATATCTTGAACGTAAGCTGAATATAAAATTGGACTTAATATGGAACCTTGAGGTACTCCTGCATGAATTGGTTTGGAAGTGGAAGTTTGTTTGTGATAACGGACTTGAAATGTTCTTCCTTCCAGAAAGTTTGCTATTAGGTGAATGTATGCATCAGGGGTTGAGAGTTTTTGTAACTTATACAGGAGTCCATCATGCCAGATAGTATCAAATGCCTTCTCTATATCTAAAAATGTAACAAAGGTATGTTGTTGAGATAATAATCCTGTCTGTATGAAGTGCGTTAGCCTGACCAATGGTTCCCGAGTGCTATGTTCAGATTTGAATCCAAATTGTTCATTTTGAATAACATCTGGAGCAGTTAAGATTGGACGTAGTCGTGATAGCAGAAGTTTTCCCAGTATCTTTCCTAGGAAGTCAAGTAAACTGATAGGTCTGTAGCTTGTAGGAAGTGTGGGGTCCTTTCCTGGCTTGTGGATTGCAATAATTACGGCTTCTTTCCATGCTTGTGGAAAGTAAATGAATTTGAAACAGGCATTGTTGATCTTCGTTAGGTGTATTATGGAGCGTCGGGGTAATTTCTTCAATGCTTGTGGAGGAATGTTGTCTGGACCAGCTGTATTCTGAAGTGGGATTTTGCGGATTATGTTATGTACTTCTCGTGGGTTGGTGACTGGTATATTATGTCTTGGAGGCTGTTGTAGTATGCTCTTCACAATTTGCGTGACTTCCTCTGTGAATTTAGGTTGGGATGGCTCTTCATGTGGTTCAAAACGGTGTTGGAACGAATCTGCAAGAATTTCAGCTTGTTTTCGAGGATTATATATCATTTGGTGGTTGGTATTTTGTATAGGTGTGTTATGTGAGGTATTTGTTTTACCTAATATTCTTTTTGTTAATTTCCAGAAATCTTTTTTAGTTGGTGGAGAATTTTCTATTTTTATGGCGAAGGCTGCGAGATATCTACCAAGAGTGAAAGGTGATACTACATTTAGCCGACAGAAAGCGCTTGATATAGGACGTTGCTCGACAACTTGCGTCGACTTGTGGCCGTGCTTGTGGACGAGAAATCTGCCAAGTGTAAATGGTGATGCTACATATAGTCGACAGAAAGCGCTTGATGTTGCGCGACAAATAGCAAGTGTAAATAGGGACGTTGACTGTGATATTATATGTTATGGGAGAGCATATATTTCTCTTGATTTGGAAACCCACTGCTGCGTTAACAAATAATTTCCCAATGGGTATCTGTATAGACAAATATAGGCTACTACAGAAGTTTTCGATCAGTAAGAACTGTTTAGGTATTATATGTGTAGTAATACAAAACCACAGTCTACTATATACAGTCGCGAAGCTCAATATGTAGTAAAAATGCAAACATAGGTAGTTGCCCACCACTAGGATCGCTACTATCGCCTCATCATCGCAGATCTCTCTCCTAGCAGCCGACAAAATATGTTACACTTTCGTTGTCGTGTTCTTTTGGAAAAAATTAACACCTTCCTTCCATTATTGAAATATTAAATGCATAAAGTTAATTTATTATTTTAATGAATGCATATTAAATTCCACCATAAACTCGAAGATACCTGCAAGAAATAAGTTAATATAATTTTTGTTTGCGCAAAACGAACTGAAATTTACTATAATAGCTTCACTCATTCAAGATTATAGCGATAGCGATAATTAACTATGACACCAATAAATATTAATTTGCATTTCTCTTTACAACAATAATAATGGAAATATGAATTAATGGAGTAACTTACGTGTACCGGTACTTGTAGTGTATGCTTACGTAGTTAAAGTGGGATGAGGTTAAGCAATAATAATCACACCAGAATTGGAAATAAAACGTGATCAATAAATTTTATTGTAATAGACTTTTTCTACGTCTCTAGTAAAGCAACATATAAAAATAACAACAAAATTAACAGCTATAATTAAAAACATATCCTTTGAAGAAAAAAGTAGGCCTAAGCAATAATAATCCCACCAGAATTGAAAATAAAACGTGATCAATAAATTTCATTAAAGCAAACTTAATTTTTCTACGTCTTTAGTAAAATAACACATAAAAATTATAACAAAATTAATAGCTACAATTAAAAATATATCCTCTGAAAAAAAAAAAAGTAGACCTAACCTTTATTTCTCTGGAAATTTAGAAGCCTAAGTGACAGAACTTTAACCGGTATCTAATGTCCTTTCGGTTAGACTGAAACATTTCATTGTGAAATTTAAGGATATACTGTATTCTAACAGTCACAAATAACTTCAAATTAACAGTTTTGTTTCTGCACAGCATTCTTGTGGAAACCCAGGAACCTTTCTGAATCTTTCGGAAATCGGATAACTCTGGCCTCTTTCTCTTACTGTTGCTACAATTTATAGCACTACAAACGTCTCCTTCTTGTCCCATATTATTATTCCAATTCTTATATTTTAGCCATTAACATTTTCATTATAACCAATAATGAACATTTAACAAGCATCAATGTGAAGAACGCAACGAGCTAGCACTCGATAGAAATACGACACAGTCCAAAGTCGACCATGGACAGTCTATTGTTTGTAGTTGCTAACCGCTTGGAGCGCTTTATCACGAGATTTGCAAAAAAAAAACACCTCAAACTTCGCGACTGTATATAGTAGACTGTGTACAAAACTATGACAAACTACTAACACTAACCAGAAATACGATATATTTATTTGTTTTGTTACTTCAGTTGCTACAGTTATAAGCAGAACAGTCAAGAGACGAGAGGCATCTTAAAATCATAGTTGTAACTAGTACCACTCAGAGCGCTGATTCTGACGTGTTCGGCACTATTCCTACGTCTATCTCGTTGGTTTTGTGAATGATCCGAATTTTCCTTGATTGTGTAATATTCTAGATGTATTTTGTATGTTATCTGTCTACAGCTGTTGTCTTCTGGTAATGTAAATTTGACATTAGGAATAATTATTAGTATTCGCTAATCATGGCGGAAAAATTGCAGCAGTCTTCACAGCAACCTATTGTGAAGATAGGACATTATACTCTGGGACAGACATTAGGTGTGGGAACGTTTGGAAAAGTTAAAAGTAGGTGAAAATGTAAATTTCATTTAATAATCTTGAAGTTATAATGTCATGATAATTTATTTCCAATCAACTTCTTGACTCCCGAGTTGTAGGCTATTTATGAATGAATATTATAATACGTACGTAACTTGTCAGTCGAATTTTATAAACACATATAAGTATGGAGATATGAAAATTATTTGTAAGTTATATGAGAAGTGATTGTACTCTTTGGGAAAATTTCAGCTCTAACCTCCTATCACGGTGTTAAAGTTAGGTTATGTTAATATTTTTGTTACTACTACTACTACTACTACCTTCACCTCCACTTCCACTTCTGACAAACTGGTTTGCAGTTTGAATATTCGATTCTGCTACGCACAACATATGATTTAAAAAAGTACTTAAATCATTGAAAATAAACTCAAAATATAACCATACTAAGCCCAAATACTTTCGTTTCCTGCATACCTGACCAATGATTTTCTCGGATATTTTCACACTAAATCAACACGTAGGACATGTTTGAAAATAATGTTCGATGCGGCATTCTTGGAAACTTTATCATAGGTTCTTGCTTTTTTGAAGGCACAGTTAAAGATGCGAGACATATTGTTATTTTGTCAGTAACCCAGTGGTATCACCGTTATGTTGCACTATCCTGGAAGACACTCCTTTCTTCCGTCAAGAGTAAATTTATGATAATTTGCTAGGAGACATCGTTGCATATAGACCACTTTTACACTAAACCTAACCTTAGTGTATACAACGTATACTAAAACACTAACCTAATCTAACGTAACCTGTCACAGATTAAGTAAAAGGTTAGGTTAGTTTAGGGTTTTAGTATATCTTGCAAAAACAAATTTTAGGTTTAGTGTAAAAGTGGTCTATATGCAGCGACGTCTCCTAGCAAATTACCAAATTTATTTATGTACCTATCTGCCAGAAAAGCTTACATGCAAGCATAGTAAAAGCCTGCACAAACCAAGTCTAACCTCTCACAGATTTCCGACTTTACGTAAATTCGCCCATTTATTTTTCTAGATATGTATACTTGCAAAATTAGACTATCTTTCACTTTCATTTCATCATAAAGTAATGCAACATAGATGACACGTCAGTTCCGTATGTGGTATGTAGCGAGATTGAATATTCATTGTAGTTAATTATTTGGAGGATTTCAAAATACTTAATTCTAAGTTGCTACTGCTGTACCTTAGTGGTAATCTGTCGAAAGAATTTGTAGTTCCACAGAAATTTTGAAACGTCTTGAGAATGTGTACAGTGAATATAAATCTTAGATATATTTTACACAATAAATACGGTACCATTTTTTTGTTCTCCAGAGTTTAGCAATGAGCCTCACTGTTGCCTATGCTGCTTATTCATTACTATGAAAAAATATCTGAATACTGAATCTCCTAAAATGGAATTAAGCCAAAGCTTAGAGTCAGTATTTTGATTTTGCATTTGATTTGTTTTAATAGAAGAAAACGAGGAAGAAATTTGGAGTGGCGGTCTAGGAGCTGAAACTATGAGGAAACCAGTCTTCTTTTGAAGATGTAGAATTGGTCGTATCTACTACATACACATGTACTCTTTTGAGTTCAGCAGATATTCGTGGGTGGTAATGGACAGGTTAATAAGTTCAGCAGCATACACCAATAGTAAGCTGTTGTATGACGTTGCATTAAGTGAATATGGAACATTTAAGCATGTAGAATGAATTTACATGATCCCACTCAGCAAATCGTCAATGATGTCGACGTTTCTTTACAGTTGCGTTACCATGTTTAGGTACAAATAATATATTTACATATTTGGCTTCTAGTCGAGTCGTATGTACCGTAAAGAAAAGAAAATTGGGTGCAGACATCTATTTCGTACGGAAATAAGGTTGGAAATTTACTATGAAAGTGGGGGCTGGTGTGAAGATGTTCGGGCAGGGATACTGGATCGCTTTGTCGAGGTGGAATTGGTAGGCGGCAAGGATGGGGAACACATACATCACATTTACGTGCGTTTCCTTACTGATTGTACGGAAAAAGCGAGTTTTCGTAAGGTCGAATCATTGACAGGTTAAGTTAGTTTAGTTTAGGCATTTGGTATACCTTGAATATACTCACAATTGTCTAAGAATGAGCCCTTCCAAGGCATACTAAAAGCCTAAATTAACCTAATCTAACCTGTCACTGATTCGATCTTACAAAAACTCTCTATGATCAATAAGGAAACACAAGAAAATGAATGATATATATCTGCTGTCATTCCCTTCTGCCTAATCCATCTCGCTCGACTCGAGTGGTCCTGCCTCCCACACCTCTCTGCCAGCCATCACTTTCACAGGAACTTTCGTTGTGAAATTGGTGTCGAAATTCATTTTTTTTTTGTTTTTGTTTTTGTGTTTTTTTTTTTTGTTTTATGGTACGTTTGATTTGACTAGATCCCAAGGATGTAAATACATTTTTGTATATTAAAGTGGTAACGCAATAGTAAAAAATACCATTGTTTCATTTTGCAATATGTTACTGTTGTCTGTCAACATTGAAATAACTTTCACTTGAAAGAGGAATTTTTTTAAGCTCTGGAGGTGTGGGCTAGAAAGAAGATTAGTAGTGTGCCTGCTGATAAGTGCGATGGATCTCTCATGGCGTGATTTTCGTACCATAATTTATTATGATTTTAAAAAAAGATCTAAATGTGGATCAGTGTTGTGAGTCTTTGGCACTTGTATTTGGTGACTCTGCACCCTCTTATGCGACCATAGGCAATTGGTTTATGGAATTCAGAAGCGGTCGATGGTCCCTTGAAGATGAACCTCGCCCAGGCCAGCTGCACACTGCAGTGACTCTTTATAGCAATGAAGCTGTGAGAAAAGCGATAGTGGAAGACCCACACATGACCTACGCAGAAATTCACAGGACCCTAGGAATTGGATTGACAGATATCAACACCATCTTGAAAGACCACCTGCAAGTTAAAGTTTTGTGCTCGTTGTGTCCCTCATTCTCTGATGGAAGAGCGGAAAGAAGCGTGTGTTGAATGATACCATTTCATGTTCCAAGAATTTGATAATGGGACAAACAGGGACATCTACAGTATCATCACTGGTGACGAATCATGGATATACCATTATAATCCCGAAACAAAACAGCAATTGGCAGTGTGGTGCTTTCAAAATGACCTGCCACCAACAATGATGCAGCAGAGCAGGAGTTCAGACAAAATGATAGTGGTATCTTTTTTCACTAAAATAGGCCCGTTAGCGACTGTGACTCTTGATACACATAAAACAGTAACTGCAGAATGATACAGAGACATTATTATGATGTGAGGCGAGAAAATGGCAGGTGACTTGTGGCCCACTGCTAGTGTGGTTTCCTGCGAGCACATAACCATTTCTTCAACACTTCTACAATACATAACAGTACTAACAATAAATGTTCAATAATTTGGACTTACCATGCTCACAGTTGTTGGTGAAACTGATCCCCATTTGCTGCCACACACAACTGACATCTTCTGATAAACAATTGAACAACTCTCTGAAGTTCCACAGCATTGATAGCCTCGATTTCTTCTCGTATATAGTCTGTTTCTTCAAATCTTTTAGCAATTCTTTTAATTGTTTCGGCTGAGGGTACAGGTCTGTTTGGAAACATCATTCGAAATTTATGTCTTGCTTTCGCACGCGACCTTCTGTCTTTTGTGTACGTATTGTACATATACACATGTTCATGCTATGAGAATTGTTGGTAGGCATTACCTAAATACACATAATCACTAAACTTTATACCATAACTTTGTACACTTGAAGAATCAAGACTTTTGCAGCGTGACTTGGGACTACAGCGAATGCCATATGGTGACTGAAGATCTACTGTGCTATACCTCTAACAACCTGCTCATCGCAGACCGTGCAGGGAGTGGACTGCCAGTAACCCGGTGTTTTCTCGCCTCATGTCATAAAAATGTCTCTGTATGTGAGCCATGACAATGCCCCCCCTCCCACACACAGCAGCCAGAACTCTGGATTTCTTGGCCCAACAAATAATAATCCGTGGCGCTACAGCCCGTGAAGGGCCTAGACCGACCAGCTGGCTGCTGACTCACGCCCACATGCCGAAGGAGAGGTGGACGATCATCCAACCAGAATGGAGGTATCGTGTGGTTAGCACGATGATCCCCCCAGCCATTATAGCTGGCATTCGCAACCGGATTTCGCTACCTATCGTAGCTCCCCAAGTGCATCACAATGCTGGGTGGGCATCGGTCCTATACACTGGCCGAAATTTCATGAGAAAATTTCTTCCCCCATGAGGACTCGAACCAGCGCGCATTCCATAACGCGAGTCCTAGCCGGGATGCCTTAGACAGCGATGCCATTGTGCGGGACTCTTGGCCCAACAAAAGATCCCATTGTTACCTTATCCCCCTACTCTCCAGACCTGTCCCCATGTGACTTTTTCCTTTTCCCAAAACAAAAGAAAGACTTAGTGGACACCAGTTTCCAGTACTTGAAGTAGCAGTTGTGGCTTATCTGAAGGCTGTTAAGGACGTTCCTGAAGAAGTCTGGACTGAGACATTTTCTAAGTGGTTCCGGCAGATTGAAAAATGTATACACGTGTTCATGGTGAATACTTTGAAAAGCTGTAGAAGTTTCAAGTAAAAAAATTTTTGTGAACTCTGCTAAAAACTTTTGTAGTGACCCTCGTACTATCTTCTAACTACTATATTAGAAGGATTCCTCCACAGGACTGGTATCTCAGAAGGTAACTGCTGTAGATGTTACCACCTCTATGATGAAACAACACTGCACCCACTCTGTGATTTTGAAGTTCTAGCTAAGGCTAGATATTTTTGTATTTGGGTCTGATATAATGTCACACCAAGTGACTCCCATGAAATCCGAATCAGATGACTGGTTTTGTTCATTGAGAAATAAGGTAAATGTATCCCTGTGACATGCCATGAAGGCACTTGGGGAGGCATGGAGGTAGAGCCCCATACTTTCCATGACCTCGGCACTAGAATGAGGTGGTGTGGTTGGCACCATGGTCTGACTGCCTTTTACCCTCGGGAAAGACCTGGTACCCAATTTTATAGAAGGCTGAGTGAACCTTGGGGCTGTTCTGAAAGTTTGGCAACGAGAAAAAAATCCTGTAACCACCTGGGATCGAACCCTGGACCTTCCAGTCCGTAACCAGCTGCTCTACCAACTGAGCTACCTGGCCACCCTCATTGAGAAATAGGTGGTCTTTAAAGACTGGATCAAAAATGGAAAACAGTTCAATAAAGCCAGGAAATTATTCATGTTAGAGCCACGAATCATCAGAAGTGATTCCCTGAGCCTCCACAGAAGTAGGTTTTGTGCCACTAGCAATTTTACTCAAAGAAGCTCTAATCAAGATTTCATGCCACATTCCCTTTTCCCTTGCAATCCATGCCTGAAGTTCTACGCTACGTCAGTTACACATTTTTCAACTAGATTTCTTTCCAGTTTGTGAAGGAACCTCAGTGTGTCATGCCATTTTCATGAACACTCATCTTTCAAGAGCTTTCCAATTGTTAAACCCTGTTTCCTGTTCAAATGCAGACTAATGTTTGACGAGGAAAAGAGGAGGCAGCAGAAATGAAATTCCGACTTTTTAGTACATAGACAATAGACCATCCATGAGCAAATGTCTTCCTTACTGTGACGACCATCACTTTGAACCAATGTTTATTCACAGAACGATTATTTGTGAGTGCGAAAGGTTCCTTGCTATTCTGGAAATATGTTGCACCCAGCTATATTACACTGGCCAGCGAAGAAAATGGATTGCTTAATTTTTTAAAAGCTATAATAATTTTATAGCTTATGCTTTTATTTTTTCTACATTCTGGCAAAGGCATAGATAAATTTGAGGTAAATATGATTCTTCAATCTCGTCGTTAAAATGCTTTTTGTTTGCTGTTTATTTTAAAGTTCTAAAGTATTGTAATTTATACATAATTTTAAATGCATTTCATGAAGTTATTGAGGCAGTGGCTTACATTAACACGATTATGCCACTGAAATTGTCACTGTGCGCGTACCTTACCCTGATATTGTGTGTTACCACCACTACAATGATGTCCTCCATTCGTCACACCATGCTGACCACCAGGTCCTGCAACGTTTCCTGAGGGATGAGGTTCCACTTCTCCTATAATGCTTCCTGCATTTCGTCCAGAGTGTCGAAGTTGCGACGTCGGACATTTTAGCCGAGCATATCCCACATGTGTTCAATAGGGCTGTGTGCTGACCAGTCCAGGGTTGGTATCCCTATGTCATGAACGTAGTCGATCATGCAGTGAGCAATATGGGGGTAAACATTGTCTTGTATAAGGATGAAATTTTGGCTGGCGAAGGGAGCGAATAGGATTACATGATCTGCTAACACTTCCACTATGTATGAATGCTCATTCAGAATGCCTCCATCGATGAAAATAAGTTCTGTTCAGGCACCAAAACTGATATTGCTCCATACCATGAGAAAGCCCCTCCAAATAGCGTCCTTTTGGAGAAGTTGCAAGGTGAATAACGGTCCTCACACTTTCTCCATTCTCTCTACCACCAGATGACTGGAAGCAAAATCACTACTCATCTGTGAACAGCACCTTTGGCCACTGGTCCACAGTCCAATTCCGGTGTTGACGCACTAATTGTAATCACTCAGCCCTATTTTGGGAGTGAGCTATGGAAAAATTGCAGATCTTGTTGAGGTTAAATTGGCTTCCTGGAATCTTCATCTGACATTCCTCTCATTCACAGTGACCTTCCTCTGTGTTCGATATGATTTCTGGCCTGGACTGTGGTCGTGTAAAGATATTGTAAGACTTGGAGAATCAGAAACCTCTGATCCCTGGTGGATGTAAACCTACAACGGCCTGATTCCAGTTGTCTATGGTAGTCCCCAGTTCACAGACTTGCCGTGGGGCATGTTGGATAATTTCACGATGGCATTAGTAGCAAAACAAATAATTCATCCACCCTCAACCAACATGACAGCTCTCACAATGTGGTGTCGAATAAGAAAGTCTTAACGTATCAAATTCAAAGCAGAAACTGAAGAAACTATGTAAACCATCTTTAAAGATCATTCTTGATTCACAAACTTTTATCATTTGTATGTCACTAATGTTATTTGAAACTTGTTAAATTAAAAAAAAAAAAAATTGCTTCACGGTGTTAACTTATGAAACTTTATATGGAAGTTTGAAATTGACGATAAATCACTCCAAAACTGATCACTGAGGTAAAGTACCATATTCATTTTCATAAGTTAACATAGTTAAGCATAAGAGTTGTTAATTTCATAAGTTTTAGTTATTATTAGTAATCTTTTAAAGATTTATTAAGCAAGTTCAGACAAAATTACGTGAGTTTCATAATATTGACCCTTGTTGTTTGTCCTCACTATTATATAGGCTATGCCTGGAGGGATATTTTAAACATTTGTTTCATTTTACGATCACCATTAGGACACCTTAGATCTGGCTCTTCTTTTTATAATTTGTTACATGCTATATTGTTACTACCTGTTTTTATTCTAATCTTTGTTTTAAAGAAAGAACAATTAACTTATTGTTTGTATACAACTGAAGTCTGATTAGTATAATATGTTACTATTATCTGTGCATTTCCAACTGGCTGATCAAGGTCACGTACAAATGTACAAACCACGCACAAATCACTGAACTGAAAACTGTGAACTGAAGCACTGGTAATTCCGGCCGTCCCAGCTGACTTTAGTTGAGGAGAATGGTCCAGGATTGTGGTAAGCACACGTGGCAAATGCAATCCATTGCTTGACCTTGAGCTGCCAGTTCGAAGTGCACACATAATAGTCAGCAATGTATGCAATAGAGGGAGGAAAGGAACTGGCCATCCTTCCCCATTATCTCCTGGCTTAGTTGCCTCATGAGTGATGCCTTATTGGTGCCACTTATGAGGTTTAATCCTATCTTCGAACAATTGACTAAACAAAAACTTTGATAGTTTTATTAAATATAAGTAATTGTAATTATATTAAACTTGCCATTTTAAATATGTTTAGTTGTATAAAAATTCTAAATTGCATTCGTATTTTAAATTTGTAGTTTTAAATCCTAGTCTTTGTACTTTCAAAATTCAAGTCAAAAGTGCAAATAGCTCTAAATGCTTAAACACTAGGCCTACTGTTACATCAGTGTGCAAATGAAATGACTTTGGAGGAAATCGTATCACCAAATATTCAATATAATAGGTGGTCTATTTACTTATAAATGGCTTTTAGAGAACTCAGAAGTTCATTGTCGTTCTCATTTAAGCCTGCCATAGTCCCTATCCTGAGCAAGATTAATCCAGTCCCTAGTATTATCCCACCTTCCTCAAATCCATTTTAATATTATCCTTCCATCTGCATCTCGGCTTTCCCAAAGGTCTTTTTCCCCCAGCCTTCCAACTAACACTCTATAAGCATTTCTGGATTCGCCTATATGTGCTACATGCCCTGCCCATCTCAAACGTCTGGATTTAATGTTCCTAATTATGTCTGCGCTGTGTAATTTTCTCCATTCTCCGGTAATTTCACCCCTCTTGGTCCCAAATATTTTCTTAAGCACCTTATTCTCAAACACCTTAGCCTCTGTTCCACTCTCGAAGTGAGATTCCAGGTTTCACAACCATACAGAACAATTGGTAATAAATTCTCTAATTTTAGCTTTTTTTGAGAGCAGACTGGATGACGAAAGCTTCTCAACTGAATAATAACAGGCATTTACCATATTTATTCTGCATTTAATTTCCTCCTGAATGTCATTTATATTTGTTACTGCTGCTTCAAGATATTTGAATTTCTTCACCTCTTCAAAGGATAAATTTTAAATTTTTATATTTCCATTTCGTACAATATTTTGGTCACAAGACATAATCATATACTTTATCTTTCCGGGATTTACTTCCAAACGTATCTCTTTACTTGCTTATAGGTTCGATTATAACGTGTTTATGAATATACAGAAAGACATTTAGAAGAATTGGTTACAGACTCCTTATAGCACCCAATAGAAAAATGTTGTTAACCGCTTATTATGTAATTGTTTTCTTTATTAGTGCTGGCATATTGGACTTTTCTGCAATTTATGTAGAATTAAAGATAATGTGATCCAAATTTAGACAATTGCATGTACTCATGAAGTACAGAAAATATTAATTAACTAGGTATAATCAAATTTCTGTCCCTATATTTAGGGCTAATGCACAGTGAAGCTGTTATTGCAATGTCATTTTTTCCAAACTCTGATAAGTTGTTGCATATAAGACTTATTGTTTACTTACAACAAAACAATTACATATTTAAGTCGCATTTTATGATGTAGGCCCTATAAACTATTTCTTGCAAAGTATGAAGTTCTCAATTGAAAGGAGGGAAATGATGATGAAAATTCTGTAGTTTTTTTAAAATTGATACATATTAACTGAAAAGCACTACAGTGGTTTGTAGCATTGGGGGCTGCCAGACTCCATTCAGTGCCTGCTCTATACCTCTTTCTTTTTTTTTTTTTTTTTTTGCTAATGGCAGGTACTTGACTTTTCATCGTTCACCCTATGAAACCAGTTATGTAGACCAATTTATCGACAGAGTCATTGCCCAGGGTGCTCCACAGGAGGCTGGTCTACGCTACACCCATGATGAGATGAGATCATGATGATATTTTTTGGGTTGCTACAAGGGAACCGGAGCTCCCAGAGAAAACCCAGTGTTACCTGGACCACGGGCTTGCCCAACACAAGTTATAAATCAGGAGTACACCGGAGATCGAACCCGGGTCCACAGCATTATAAGTCCAGCGCTTTAGCCACTAGATCACCATGGCAGTGCTATACCTCATGTTACAAGTGGGAAAGGGAACCAACATCGCACTAATAATAGTGCACAATGTAAATATTTTAAATGAAAGCATAAATTTATATAAAGCTGACAATAATGAGCACCAACCTGTGTTACAAGAATTGATTCATTCATTGTTAAAAGGCACTAAGTCAGTTCTTTATGAATTGGATATTTTAATGGATTTGTAAAGTTTTTTTCTTGATTTAAAACAATCCAATTTTATTTTCTATTTTAGTATTATCATTGAGTGGTACATAAACACAACAGAAACATAATTTTAAAATTATTAAGCTAATACAACAATTTTCTATGATTATCGCAATGTGGAAAGAAATGACTTAGTGCCTTTTACCAATGAACGAGTCAATTGTTGAAAATGATGTCCCTCAGCAGCAACTTTGTGTGATGGTTCTTTTATTTACTTATTTTTTAAAGAATTTGTCTTTTATGCTCTCTCTCAAATAAAAATCACATGGAGTGGGATCAGGTACATGAGGGGACCACAACCCAGTGCTGATAATTCAGTTCTAAAAAATCTCTGAAATAAAATCTACTGATTAGTAAGCAGTGTGTGCAGCAGCAGAAGTCTACTGAAAGAATGGTTGCCGGCATTCATTGTCAATTAGTTAGTTGCTGACATTCATTGTCAGTTAGTTGTTCAGTAGATGTCTTAATGTTTCGAATGAATATCTTTGTATCGGTATTTCTGCTCAATAGTCTTCATAAAAAATAGGCCCTATTATTCTTTGTGCATAAAAACCACACCACACACACATCTTTCCATCGTGTAGCAGAACTTCATTGCACAAAAGCTGGGAGTTTTCTGCACTCCAGCACCAGTTGCTTTCTGAAATGTTGTGGACATATTATTTGAAGCATGCTTCTTCTGAAAATGTAATTGAGGTTCCACTCTCCTACCAGCAACACTATTCAGCATCCAGTTACCAAATCAGACTCTACTCATGTGGTAGCAATTCGCAGACCACTGTACTTTTATAAGGTTTTAATTTATTCAGTTTAGTGGAAACTCTTGCTGAGTATTTGGAATATCTTATTTCCTGACCATGCCGACAGAGATTTTTTGGGGTGTGTTCCACTCATTCAGCTGTTTTATATAACTTTTCTTCTGTAAAAATTCTGCATCCATGTTTTTTGTTAAGAGGTCTGTTTGTCATAACTTTATAACTAGTTGATGAACAGTTCACTTACCTGGAACAGGATTGCTGGGACATTTTCTTGCAAATCACTTTACCATTATTCTGCACAAATTCATTTTTACATATGTATTATACATAAAAACTCTTTGTTCTGGACTAGTATACTTATGTCATAGCATAACTAACAAACATATAATACATGCACAATAATGATTTTAATATAGTACTGTGCTGACTAACATGCCAAATCACTAACAAATTCTAAATCAAACACACAAAGATAACAATTTAACATAGAACTTAGTAAACATCAATTCACTAAGAAACTCTAAACCAAACTAACTGGCTTGACTTAGTGTCGCATGGTGTCTTATTTCACTCTGCGACTATGCCTGAACAGAGCCATCCTCTGATGGTCCCAAATGCTACTAACTGCTCTGTATTTACATTGCTTCTACCTTCATTTTCATAATTGTTACTCTCTTTATGCTGATGTATTTTGATGTGTATTCATATCAATATGTTGTCATTACAGTTGGAGAACATCAACTAACGAAACATAAAGTTGCTGTGAAGATATTAAATAGACAGAAGATCAAGAGTCTTGATGTTGTTGGAAAAATTAGGCGAGAGATTCAGAATCTCAAACTCTTTCGACATCCACACATTATTAAGCTGTGAGTTTACCGTATTTTTTAATATAAGGACTTGTGTGGATATTATTTCCACAGTAGTGTGATTTTGTGCATAGAGTGCACTTGGCAAAGCAAAATGAGTCTACATGATGTATATGATTAGCTTAATCTTAGTCCAGGACTTACCTATTTCTCAGCATATTATTTGTCTCGAAATATTTGTCTATTTCTTATCCATTTATGAATTAATTAATGTAGGCCTATTTAACATCAAAATTTAATAATTAGAGGCCAGATGTTTAGACATTTACAATACTTGGAATAGAATGTGTAGTTTTTTATTTAAGATACATTTAGCACTGAAATTCCAGGTCTCAAATTTATTCCCATTACTGCAGCAGAAATTGGGCATGTGATAAAACATCTAAAAACAAAAAAATTCATCTGGATATGATGAAATACCAAGTAGAAGTCTAAAGGTCTGTTCTGAAATAATTTGGCATTCTTTAAATTGAAGAGTCCACTGCAAGAATGATGGATGTCACTTTCTTGTTGAAAATGAACCAAGACTGTCAATGCATAGCTTAAGACATATAGAATGTACATAGAGAGTTATATAGCATTAACACTGACAGTCATTGTCCAGTAATGATTGGAAAATCACAGTTGAGCTTTGAACGCTCAGCATTTCAAACTTTCAATTGCTTCTTCTGCAAATGTATTTATTTTTAAAATTCAAAACATTGGCCTAATACCGGAATCAACTGCGTTTGTTGAAGCAGCATGACTTGAAGAGTCTTGAAGGAATTCTGTTGGAAGACGTTCAGGAATTCTTGCCACATTGTGATAAAACCTTCAAGGCTTTGCAGAATGAGATCATTATACATCTCGCGACCGATTGACAAGAAGAAGATTGTGTTCTTCAAAAACAAGACAGCAGCTCTGCCTGTGGACGATGAGTTCCAGAAACTCAGGCGTTCTGTGGCAGTTGAGAGCACGGATAACCTGAAGATAGAGGAATATCTGGAGAAACAGGGAATCCGCTCCATGGAAGATCATAGACCCAAGAAGCCAATCTCCACAAGCGTAAGAAACTGAACCAGTGCAAGAAGCAGCTCAAGATGCCGCGAGATGAGCACTTGGCTGACACCCTGGAATTGTATGATGACAAGTGAAGATCGGAGAAGTGAGAGTGGGATTGATTATTTGAATCGCTCCATGCAGAAAGGACTTCAGTCCATTAGACCTGGTTTTGAGAAAACTAAGGAAAACAGTGTGTACTTTGTATTCCTTTCTGCATAGAACTCTGAGCCTGACGCTTCAGTTTCTGTCTTTCCAAGCATTGGACTGAATATCTTTCTGCACAGGCTGATGGAACCATCCATAAAGATATGATTTCCATCGATATCTCGTTTTTTCAAAATTTGTGACTGAAGCCCTTTCTGCATGGAGCGATTCATTTATTGTGATGTTGGTAGAGGAGACTGATGCTGTTGACTGAACACGAAGACCGGTAGACAATGCGTGTGCATTGTGTGCGACTGAAATGATGACGAAAGTGTGTATGTATTAAAATAATGCTATAAGATTGCATAAAAATAAAGTACACTAAACTATCATAAGATAAGAGAAGACGTGTAAAGAAAAGCTAGCAAAATACAGTATGAAAAAAGGGCCTGGAATCTGATTGCCATAGATTTCGTCGTAATTTTTGAAATTTTTGTGCTGAATAACAGGACTTTCGGCTATATTAACTATTAGTTGTTATCTACTGTTATCTAGAAATTAAATTTCCATAATTTTATGGACATTGTTTTAGATTAATATTAAATCATTATTATAAGCTATTGTATGTTTGGTCTCTATGGTAATACCTATATTAAAGTTTTAGTTGTCGTTTCCAAATGACATCCATCATTCTTGCAGTGGAATCTTCAATTATTTATGCAGTTTGTCTCTACAATGTGATATTTTCCCAGGAAGACTCAAATACTCAAGAATAAAACCATATACAGAGTGTTTCAGAATTAAACCTAATAAATTTATCATGTTATATCAATCAATCAATCAATCTTTATTAAGCCAGAAAATCCAAGAGTGTGTGTTGAGTCAAAAACAGGTATACAATAAATACATTAAATTAGTAGAATTATCGGTTAAAAGATAATATGAATAGAAACATAAAAATATGCTTGAATATTATAGAATGGATTATTTAGGAGACAGTTGTTGACAAGATTTAAATCTACTAAAACAAATAGAGTGGGTATCGAGAGGTACTTCATTGAACAAGTCAATAGCAATAATTTTTAACCATTTTTTTTTTTTTTTTTAGTCAATCTAGCATTTGGAACTAAGAGAGAATAGTTATATCTTGTAGAATAACCATCGAGTTCGGGTTTACTTATATATTTGGATAAGTTATTTTTGACCTGAATTAAACAGTGAAATATGTATAGATTTATTGTGGTAAGTATGCCTTCACTAATAAACAAAGGCTTACAATGTGCATCAAAGTCTGAACCACTGATTATATGGATAGCCTTCTTTTGTAATTTTAGAACTCTATATTACAACTATTTCCTCAAATTTGAATACCATATAGCAATATGTTGGAATAAACGGACGGGGATTCTAAAGAAAATTAGAGTGGATTGGAAAGAGAGAAGGTTATTCAGTAATTTTTATAGGAGATGAAATGTCAGGAGGAAGTGAAATAAGGAGAGGAGTACATCAAGGACGCCCTTTATCATCTACTTGTAGAATTTAGTGAAGAACTGTTTTCAAAACATGGGAGGGGTGATAATAGGAGGAAGATATGGCGTTGTTAGCAGAAGAGGAGATGATACTATGGACAGTGCCGGATTTAGGCCTAGGCAACCTAGGCAGTTGCCTAGGGCGCAATTTCCAGGGGAGCGGCATTTTCTCTCTCTCTCTTTCACTTATTGGTACATCTTTTCCGAAGTTTGTTCTCGAACACTTTGTGGAAGTCGGATTTTGTTTTGTTATCGCATTGTCGCGATTGTGGCGAGAGTAAAAGGAAAGTGTGCAACTGCATAGTTATATTGTAATGCCAGTATCATGTTGTTATACTAGGAAACTGCTTAAATTGAACCGCTTGTATGAACAAGAATGCATTGTTGAAAATCAAATTGGATGTGTGTTTATTAACTATTTATTCCTATGGATAGTAACCACAACTTTCAGTTACATTTCCGGTATAATTATAACATCAACAATACTATTTAATCACTTTCCAGCATATGCACTACCGTATATAATTCGATATGAAAAGTTTATTACGCAAAGAGCTGGAGTTTATGTTAATATAAATTCACATTATTATTAATAAATTGGATAAATTAAGCTTAAATTTAAATTTACACATAGTTTATTTGGAAAACATTGAGAGCAAGTATCAGCAAGTTGGGAGTGTTCTTGAAATGAGTTAAAAGAGTAGTTCACAAGCTGTGAAGCGAGGACATTTTCTTTATGTCAGGTTTAAAGATTTATTAAACGTAAATATATTAACATAATATTGTAATGTGAGATGGAAAATTCGCCATTATATATTTTTCCAGTAAATTTTTCTGCCTTACAAATAGTTGATTTCTTCATTCACTTACAGCCTCAATAGCTTCACATATATTCCTCACTCAATATTCTCATCACTTATCAACTTGAAAGTTATAAGTCGTCTAACCTTTGATGGTTGTATTAGTACAGACTCCAAAACAACGCTATTGTCACGTTTGTCTTGCAGTGAGAGTACTGATTAAGAAATAAGAGCTGGCGAATATCATATTTTGAGAACTTTACTAATCTAATTTAAATTCTCACATCACTATTAGGTCAGCATGAAATTATGAAAGCCTCTCATTTTAAAATAATTACTGTTGGCTGAGGAAAATATTATAACATTTATGTTATATGATTCGTAATTTCTCTTCTTCATTATATCTGTGAACTCCTCACTTTATTTTTCATAACACATTCACAATCACAGCTCAATGAGCACCCGTACTGATCTGTGTTACTGAAACCAAAGCTGTTCTGCTAATGCAGGTAATGTACAGCCCTGTCGCGTTCCCCTCCAAGCCGATTCACTCCCTCCAGGTAGGGGAATAGGAACTGCACATCGCACAGAGACAAGTGCACAATGTGCAGGGTTTTGGGATGCCTGCCTTAGACCATGCAGCCAAGGTGCGGAACGCTTTATAATATACTTAAATAAAATAAATAATTAATGGACGTTATAAATTAAACCTGTGGAAGGAAAAAATTACAGGAAAACTTAATTAAATACATTAATTTTTGCGGATGATCAAATTATGGTGGCAAGAAGTGAGGACGATCTAAAACAGTCAGTTTTCTAATTACAGAACTATAATACAAATATATCCTCTGGTTGAGGTTCTGGCTGATATGTACATCTATTATCAGGCAGTACATCTCACTTGACAATATGTGTCAGAGAAAGAACAATTTTGTTTGTATTCATCTAAATTCTGACTAGTGTAATATGTAGCTAGTCGGCTATATATGTAATGAAGGGGGAAAGGAACTGGCCACCCTACCCCATTATCTTCTGGTCTAAATTGTCTCGTAAGTGGTGCCTTCTTGGTATCACTTGTGAGGTTCAGACCCGTCTTCGGACAGTTGACTAAACAGCAACAACAGCAATACAAATATTTTGGAAGGAAAAAAAAGACAGAATTCAGAAACGTTATATATAGTAAGGAAAAAATATTATTCAACAATAAATCAGTAGAAGTAAAACATTTTCTATATCTAGGAAACATATTCCTTTGAATTATTATCAAAGAGAAGTTAGGAGAAAATAAAATAATATGTAACAGATGGAATGGAATCCTACAACAAAATTTACGAAAATAAATGAGGAAAGAATTTAAAATACAATTCAATATCAAATCCAGCTCTCCTATGTGGCAGTGAATGCTGGGTACTGCACCGAAATAATGAAAATAGACTTAATACCTTCATAAGTTCCCTGACAGGAATAACACTGAGAGATCATATTAGGAGTGAAAATTTGAGAAATCAGTGGAATGTACAGGAAGTGGCTGCTAATGCCCATAACTACCAACAAAAATGGAGAGATTATGTTTTAAGGGTGCCAGAATACTGTTTGCCACAAATGTTTCTGTGATACAAACCATATGTAGAGAGGTATACACTGCAGATGAACTGACCAATTTCTAATGTCATAGAATGGGAAATTGTACTCTTGATTTTAAATTCTGTAATAATTAAGGCATGTTTTCCTTTAGTTGCTGTAGTCATTTGAATATGATAATGATTTTTTACTATACAATAACAGTTTATTCATATGTTAATATGAAATATCTTTTTGTAGTTATCAGGTGATCAGCACACCAACTGACATATTCATGATTATGGAATATGTATCTGGAGGAGAACTCTTTGACTACATTGTTAAACATGGGAAGGTAATTACTAATTTATAGTCTATCTGTATAGTACAAAAAATTTTACTTGTGTGTGGTTTCTTTCAATTATGTCCTACACTATACAGGGTGAATCTTCTCATCCTGTGGACTGGTAACTAGGAAAATCTGCATTTTACAGACTTTGCGAAATGCAGGTGCTCACATCTCATTCACCAGCCTGTCCGATAAGGCTACGATGTTCACCTATGTTAATGTGCTGTGATTGCGCAACGGTTAGCATGCTGGACTGTCCCAGTGTAGGTCCGGGTTCAAATTATGGCTCTGGATACATACTTTTTTTTCATAATCTATCTGTGTTTCGAGAACGTTGTAGAAAAGCATATTTCCTGTTTGAATTCATAGAACATTCTAGACATTGAATTTGACTCTAAATAGGTGGTTCCAGCCGCTCATGCACAGTGCGGTATGTAGCAGTCAATTCGGCCGAAAGTTACACAATGTAGGGGACTGTGTTTATGGTATAGTCTGTAAAATGCCGGTACTGCATAACTTCTCAATCCGCAGCATGGGAAGATTCACCCAGTATATTAATGCACATCCTTAACATAAAATAAAGGTTTTCTGCTGATTGTGGTAGGAGCAGCAACGTGTTTGGTTTAAGAAATGCCTTTTGCCTAATACAAACTTTATTTTCGAACTAATTTATTTTGTCGGAATAATTAATCCCCAGAAATGTTTGATATATACGAGGCGGATCCAGAAAGTAAGTTTCCCGATTTTTTCCCCTTGAAAGTAAACTTAATTAGCCGTGTCAATTGCTCATGTGTAACAGATCTATGACGTATCAATCATATGCCAGCTGGACAGGTCCTACCTGGTGCCAGTAGCGTGGCAGCAGTGGTCCGAAATGGAAGCTCTTATTCCTTCTCCCGCTGCCTGCGAGGTTCGGTCGGTGATAAAGTTCTTTAATGCACAAAGCATTGCGCCAATTGAAATTCATCGGCAGCTCTGTCAGGTCTATGGGCCGAACATCATGAGTAAGCAGATGGTGCGTTGCTGGTGTAGACAGTTTTCCGAAGGTCGTCAAAGTGTCCATAATGAAAAGCGCAGTGGGCGACCACCCCTCATCAATGATGATCGTGTTCAGCTGGTGCGGCAGTGCATCATGGAGCACCGTCGCTTCATGATTACGGAGCTGAGCAGCCATTTTCCGCAGATATCGCGATCCTTGTTGCATGAGATTGTCACCAAGCACCTGCTGTTCAAAAAAGTGTGTGCCAGGTGGGTGCCGAAAAACCTGACACCCGAACACAAAATGCAACGTTTAGGAGCAGCACTGACATTTCTGCAATGGTATCACGATGACAGCGACGAGTTCCTCGACAGGATCGTCACGGGTGATGAGACTTTGATTTCGCACTTCACCCCGGAAACCAAGCAGCAGTCAATTCATTGGCGGCATAGTGGATCTCTGGTCAGGACGAAATTCAAACATGCTGTCGGTACGGAAAGTGATGTGCACGGTGTTCTGGGACATGAAGGGCATTCTGTCCATTGACTTCCTTCCAAGAGGTGAAACAGTGAACGCTGACCATTACTGTGAAACACTGCGAAAATTGCGACGTGCCATTCAAAACAAGAGGCATGGAATGCTTACTGCAGGTGTTGTGCTCCTCCATGACAATGCTCGTCCGCATACGGCTCGGCGCACAGCAGCTGTTTTGACGGAATTTGGCTGAGAGTTGTTTGATCATTCACCCTACAGTCCTGATCTTGCTCCCAGCGATTTTCACGTTTTCTTGCACCTCAAGAAATTCCTGTCCTTCGGTGAGCGTTTTGGCAACGACGAAGAGCTGAAGACGTCTGTCACATGCTGGTTCCATTCACAGGTGGCAGAGTTCTACGACAGAGGGATACAAAAGTTGATCCCACGATACGACAAGTGTCTCAATTCTGATGGTGGCTATGTTGAAAAATAGCTGAAACATTGCTGTACCTGTTGCCAATAAATGTTTTCCTGAAAGTGTGTGTTCTTTTTTTTTTTAAAATAGGGAAACTTACTTTCTGGATGCGCCTCGTGTGTGTGTGTGTGTGTGTGTATATATATATATATATATATATCTTTACTTTTACTTTTAGTTTGCTTATATTGTTGTTCATAAACCCAGGGGACACTTGTAGCACATTTTATTAGTGAGAAACAAGTGGGCTAGTCACCGGCGTGGCTCAGTCAGTTAAGGCGCTTGCCTGCCAGTCTTAAGTTGCGTTCAGGCGCGGGTTCGATCCCCGCTTGGGCTGATTACCTGGTTGGGTTTTTTCCGAGGTTTTTCCCAACCGTAATGTGAATGCAAGGTAATCTGTGGCGAATCCTCGGCCTCATCTCGCCAAATATCTCGCTATCACCAGTCTCATCGACGCTAAATAACCTAGTAGTTGATACAGCGTCGTTAAATAACCAACTAAAAAAAAAAAAAAAAGAAAAAATGGTCTGATCACTTGGCAAAAGAAGGGACACAAAATATCGCAACGGCCCTTACCATCAAAGCCAACATACACAGTAATACCAGAAATCAAAACAAAACTTGATCAAACTTATATTAAGCACACCAAAACAACAATTCAAGGAAAAAAGTGGATCAATAGAGAAATCGAATATATTCATGCTGACAGCAAGGACACTCTAGCTGCGAAATTTAGGATTCTAAAAGGTCATGACTGCCTGGCACACCATTTGCAAATATTTGACACGGACACCTGTATATTATGCAACACAGATGCTGTAATGAATACAAAACACCTACTTCAGTGCAGCACTCTAATAAAGACAAACAAAATGCAGAAGATGCAACTAGCCTATATTGGGAAGTAAGAAGAAAATGGTGTTAACTACCAAGATCCAGGTCATTGGAAATCATCAATTATCATATATACTTTTTATGGGGTACTCGACCAATGAAGTTATGTGTATTATTCTCATATAACCATTTTGAACTTGGCACTTGGCCATTCTTAAATCTTATGTGAATAATAAACATTGTGGATGTTCAGAGTCTAACAGACAGGGCATGAAAGATTTGGACATGAATATATTGAATGAAAGTAAAAGTTTTTGTTTAAGTGAATATGAGTGCTGGAATGAAGGTTAGTAACGACAGTATTGTTGCATGAAAGGAAAGCTGGATTTTGTAGTTATATATTGAGCTAGTAGTAGTTTGTGTGACAAGTTAAATATATACAGACAGCTGACGTTTTTAGAACACAAATTATTTTTCTCTTTGTTTCCAAAAAAAAAAAAAAAAAGATTTAAATTTCGAATTTTTTTCTATACTTTCCTCAGACATTCACTTATCAATCATAAAAATTACAGCACGATTGATTGATAAATATTTAACGTGGCGGGAAACTGATTTCTCCCTCCCTTTGGCTGCAGTATTGCCATCTTTCTCACATGAAACGTCAGTCTCTCGCACAAGTCATCTATACTACAATGCCACAGCAATCTCTGATTGGTTCTCCTTATAAGCAGGAGATTTGTCGTGGAGAATAGCAGACTCAGTTTTTGACCATCACATTCACCTCTCCGCATGACTTTCTTCTCTCTTTGCCTCCTCCTCCAATATCCTCTTCCATGTTTATTTTGGTCTGTTTCTTCTGCCCTATCCTTGTGGATTTCAATTTAGGGCTTGTCTCTCTACTGCCATCTGACTTACGGAGTGTGTGTCCAGTCCATTTCTATTTTTTTGTGTCTTCATCTGCATGTCCACAGGCTTTTCATTTATACGATTCCACAGCTCTGCATTTGAGATAACATTTGGCAAAAATACTTTCAGAACTTTCTGTAAGCACTGGTTGAGGAAGGTCTCAATTTTCTTGGTAATTGATGTTGTTGCCTCCCAGGTCTGACATCGCTAAACAACACCTACTTTACATTAATGCTATATATCTTCAATTTTGTTCATATGAATATATCTCACTGCTTCTCCAAATGGTGTACAGTTAGATGGAAGCCACATTTGTTTTTCTGACACTACTACGTACATCATTCTCCAGTTTTTGACACAATGCTTCCGATATATATAAAGTGTTTAACATCCTCTACATCGTTTCCTTTGATTGGAAACTTGCTATCAATAGTTGTGTTTATTTTTAGTGATTTGAGCTTCCCTTTATTAATACTTACACTGACCTTTCCTGCCTGTGTATCCTCCATGTTTCTTAAGTTCTGTGAGGTTGGCACGAATCATCAACATAATCAATATCTTCAGGTTTGTTTGTAATGTCCTAACTTATTCCTCCTCTTTTCCTCTCAGTTATTCTCATTAATTCATCCATTATGGCAAGGAAGATGGATGAGGAGAGAATACATTGTTGTCTTACTCCCGAATTCATGGTTCTAGGCTTTGCTGCTGTGAAATTTTGCTTGTGCCTTAAAAATCGTGTGCTGAGGCGTATGAAATGTTACACAGTCTTGTGAAGAATCTGTTCAACCAAAAATACTGCCTGTAGGTGATGCAAAATGTTTAAAGCTGGAATGCAGTCATCATCAAAAGACACTACTCTTGAGGATTCAGCCACAGCTATTATAGACATAAACAGTGATATCACTGTTGGGATTGTGAGGGAAGATAGAAAAATAACATTAAGAAAGTGTCAAAGCTCTAGAACATTATATTAAGGAGATAGACAACATAACATAGAAAAATAACGTTAAGAAAGCTGTCGGAGATCCTGAACATTTCATTAGGTGCTGCTCATACATTGTTAACAGAAAAACTGCACATGACACATGTTAATCCATGGTGGCTTCGAAGCAGGGGCGGTTTTTCGGGTGAAGCTCTTGAAGTGGCACTTCACCTGTTTACTAAGCGCAACTTCACTTATTTACAACTATTTTAACATTTTATTTTATTTCACTTCAGTTTTATCTTTTATGTTCTGCGTTGTGATATGTTCTGCACTTAGGTATTCTGCATTATGGAACACCAGTCCCATAGTCTTGCTGCAGAGTGGGGAAGGGTGACAATTGCAGCTATATTCCTCTTTCAGAGGTAGAGCTTCTCAATTTGCGGATTTGTTTATGGGTAACCATGGCAACGAACATTTGTAAGATTTCTATAGAGCCTGTCTGCGAGGGTACTTGAATCTCTGACAAAACATTTCTCTTGTAGCTGCAAACACCTTATAGCTTCCTGGCTTGGCTCTTTTGTAAGGAAAATAACGGCACGCAAATACAATGAGATAAAATTCCTTGTCTTTCACAGTGTTCACACTTCTTTGTACCTGTTAATTTCAGTTTGTGAGATGTGTGAATAGAGTGACTGTGTTATGTCTTGTTGCTAAAACGATATATTAGAAGATTAAGTTAACTAAGCAGTTATTTATTTTTAGTAATATTATTTTTAAAAGTGGTGACTCAAATATTTTTATTAACAACAAGGAATGTATACTATAAACGATATAATGTGTAGCGTGTTACAGACACCATTTTCTCGATGGACTGAAGGTGATGAAAGAGATGTATTGTTAGCGGGGAAACCACCGGCGCAGCTCAGTCGATTAAGGCGCTTGCCTGCCGGTCTGAAGTTGTGCTTGGGCTGATTACCTGGTTAGGATTTTTCGAGGTTTTCCCCAACTGTAAGGTGAAAGTCAGGTAATCTGTGGCGAATCCTCGGCTTCATCTCGCCAAATACCATCTTGCTATCACCAATCTCATCGACGCTAAATAACCTCGTAGTTGATATAGCCGTCGTTAAATAACCGACTAAAATAAAAACAAATGTTAGCAGGAAAACCAACACTTGTTATTAATATATCGGCAAAAAAGTTGAAAAGGAAAGGTGCGAAATCTTACACCAAACATTTTAAAAGTGCGTGGTACAGTGAATATCAGTGACTGTGCAGTAGTTCTTATTGGAAAAATTGTTTTGTTGGCCCTGTTTGTTAGTCGGAATACAAAAATCAGCATGGAACTCAGATGGATTTTGTAAAAACAGATTAAGTTTTTGTCAGTTTTTTGAAGAGGCTAAAGAAAGGGGTGAATTTTCAGGGCGGAAATATGTTAAGCTGTCAGAAGGTGAACTTTTTCAGAAGTACAAACAATTATTTTTGAAATACCTGACGTCATATTTATGCAAGTTAACACTAGATATCAAGATATTGAACAGCTTCAGTTTTGCTCTTTTGCCAATACTTTAAAATTTCTTCAGTATTCTAATATTTTTCCTTCTAATGCTCTTGCCGCTCTGTAAAAGACTTTCCCAAATTTGTTCAAAGTAAGTCGTTTGAAAACAGAACTAGAGCTTCTCTATGCAGATCATGAGTACCAGAACATTTCCCCTGATACAAGCACTAAAACTTGTAAGAGAAAACAAAGACGTATTGAAGAAACCTATAGGCTCTTTTCCCTTATTGTGACATTACAGTCAACAAGCGTTACAGTGCAATGAAGCGAAGTTTTTTTTTTTTTTTGTGCACTCATCCGCATAAAGACAAATCTTCGCAATTCAATGGCACAAGGGAGATTAACATCATTGGCGTGCATCTCCATTCACAAGGACTTGCTACATGATCTGATTGAGAAGCAGCCATTTCATGACATCAGTGACAAATTCGCCATCCATAGAGACAGACGAACCAACTTAATCTATAGAAAATAGTTAAGTCGTACATCATGTCCATTAATAAAAGAGCTTCACCAACTTTTGAGAATGCAAGCCGCCACTGCTTCGAAGACTGCTTATTCCTCTGAAACTGAAGATCTGTGTACAGATTTCTGTAGAGCTCCAAAGTATGTTAGAGGAATAAGGTGAAGGGGTTTTTTTCGAAGGTCGTAACTGGAGATAAGACTTGCTGCATCATTTTGACCCAGAAAGCAAGCAACAGTCATATGTGGAAATCTGCATCATCACCAATACCAAGGAAAAGACATAGTGGTGGTGGCATATGCAGGAAAGTTCATGGCCTTCACATTTTTTTGACATTCAAGGAGTGGTTTATCAACATATACCAGCACACACAATATAATTGTAACATGATAATACCAAAAAGTGTACTGAAGTACTTATAGTGTCGGGTAAAAATGACCACATTTCAATGCACCTTGATAATGCATGGGCCTACATTTCAAATGCTGTCACGGTGTATCTTACCAAAATAAACGTGATATGTATCCCTCACCCCATGTACAGTCTGGATTTTGCACCATATGATTTGTTTCTGTTTCTAAAGTTGAAGAAATAGCTTTGTGGAATGCACTTTCAGTCTTCAGAAGAAGTGCTATAGAGGCATTCTGGAGGACCTATAAAAAATGGTTTCCAGCATGTCTTTGAAGACTGGCAGAACTGCTGGGACAAGTGCATTGTAACAAATGGGATCTATGAGAAGGATCATCAACTATTGGGGGATAAATAAACTTACATTTTGATTGCACTCTTTTAACACTTCTATCACTAATGATTTGTTAAATTTGTTAAATAAACAACATTTAACTTTGATGTGTTAATATTGAAACTTTACCTTAATTAATAATTTCAGCATGTTTCTGCCATATTCACATTTCTAGTGAGGCTTTGCACTTGTTTCCAGTACTTCTTGCTGGTGTCTTGGTGGGAGTGTGTTTATGATCGGTAGCATTTTGTAAAAAAGAGCTTGTTCTGAAATTTAGTTGAGTGTTGGGGATGTGTTGTGCATGTGTTTTTGTACGACGAACTATACAAACGTACAAAAAAACATGCATGAAATGTGTATGTATTTTTATATTTGTATATTTCGTATTGTGCATGTGTTTTGCACGTCAGTATATTTCATTGTACAAAATCACATGCACAGCACATTGTCGACACTCAACTAAATTTCAGAACATTTACCTTTTTCGACACAACACTACAGATCATAAACACAACCCCATTAAGCTATCAGCAAGAAGAGCTGGAAATAAGCACAAGGTCTCACTAGAAATGTGAAGATGGTGGAAACAAACCAAAACTAACCAGCAATTGCATATCCCATAATTAGGTTCTATTTGTCCTATGGAAAGTTTTCCCTAAACCTGTAAAATAAATTAAACTCTCGCCTTTTTTCAATGAGTTGAGAGCAAAAACGTTGTATTTACAGGAATGTCCTTTTGCAAAACCTGACTGGTTTTCTAATAAGAGCACTTCAATTATTGGCTGAAGTCTTGTATTTAACATGTTTGTATACAATTTATAGCAGTAGGCTGATGTATCGATAATTGCTACAAATATTTCGTTTCACATTCTTAAATAACGATATTACATGTGCTTTGTACATATGGCAGTTAACCAGCAATGGAACTTAATAATGAAGAATAAAAAATAACTTTTCAATGCCGAGTTTCAGTGTGTTTCGGGTTCAACAAAACGAAAAAACATTTCTGCCTCACCATTTGAAGAATTATAAAATATTATAATGAATTTTATTGTAAATTGTAGGTCTAATTAAATGATTAGAATGTTTGATGTATAACACACAAGTTAGTACAAGTTATTTTGGCCTTTCCTTCTCACTTTATGTAAACACCCTTTTAAGGGAAACCCTATTTAAGGAAAGAAAATGTAATCCCTCAGAGATTCGTTAAAAAGGGGTTCTACTGTATTTCACTATTGAAGTGCAACTTTGATTTGTATATCGCGAATTTAGTTTAAAATATCTTGTTGCACAATAAAGGTCACATTTCAAAATAATCCTTGGTTTCAGCATGCTAAGAAATTATATGTTTGAAATATACAACCGAACTTCTGTATGTATTAGGAGATGTTCTATAAGTAATTTCGAAAATATCGTTAATAAAAAAATCGGGGAGTTCCTAATTACAATTTAATTTGTGTTTCATAAATGTAATCTCTTTAACAAGAGACTGTGCAACAAGTGTGTTATATTAAAGTATTATTTTTATTATTATTTTGACTCCTTACACGTTTATATATGCTTATAAGTGATGAGTGCTCTTAAATTTCAACTTCTGATTCTTGCATTTTCTTCACAGTTGAAGGAGTATGAAGCACGTAGGTTTTTCCAGCAGATTATTTCTGGTGTGGATTATTGTCATCGCCACATGATTGTACATCGTGACCTGAAACCTGAGAATTTGCTTCTTGATCATAACTTACATGTAAAAATCGCGGACTTCGGTATGTTTCTAATCTAAGCTATCTGTTTTTAATAGAATGTGTTCAATTATTACACTTATTTAAGTGCTGATTTCTCATTTTTTTCAGGAGTTCATGTTTATTTCATATAGGTAAAATTTTCTGACAGTGAAAAATGTGAAATGTGACTCAGCTTTGTTATAAAAGTTTAAATTTTTACTTATTGTGTACAAGAATTCCACAAAAAATTATACTGAAAATTTTTTCCATGATGTTTTGTTGCCACCCGGTAATAGCTATCAAACAAGCAAAATATTAATCTCATGCATAAAGGGATCTATAGCTTTCTTCTGAAATTGTTCTCTGTGATCTTTTCTTCAAACGATTGATTATTCTGAATGTTAATAATTCCACATCAGATGTCCCCATCTAGGAGCATAAAAATAGAAACCACTTTACTGTCTTCATTGTGCTTTTGATGCACATGAGAAGTGGATGCTTCATCATTATGATCTTAGTGATAAATTAATGGAGTGATTGATGGAATGTGGTTAGGAAAAACAGTAATACTTCGAAAGAAACTTGACCCAAACACTATTTTGTCTACCACGTATTGCACTTCAACTTATGTATCTGCCATTTCCAGATGTCTATAGGCCATACATTCTTGGAAAACTAGAACAGTATAATTTGTTAATCCTTGGTACAAAAAATTCAAATCACATTTATGATCTTTGTTGAATATAGAAAGAAACATTTAATTATATCAGATGGGAAATCATATAAGGATTATGAGATGTATGTTTGTTAATATTAAATGTGTAATATTGTAACATAATATGTGGTGTCGAGATTTATATATATTAAGAGATTTAAAAAGTAATTGTATTTTTTCTATTTCTCAATAATGTACAGTCTTAGAAAAAGTTTTATCGCACAGATACTTTATAAGTTCCAGAAAGGAGGAGTGCGCATGATCAGACATACACTGAAACAAAACTAATTTTATTACCTCAACTAGTCAGTCTCTTGTGATCCAGGTCGCACATCCTCAGTTCATGTGCATTGCCTCCTTTCTGGTACTGTATCTGTGCGACAAAACTTTTTTTCAAAGAACTGTACATGATACTTGAAGAAAAATTTTTTATGTATTAATGATTTATTTTTTATGAATTTTCTTAATTTTATAAGATGAAAATCAGTGACTGATTTCCTTTACAAAACAAATGGATTAAGTTGTTTAGTTCAAAATGAAATGTATATTATGACCTTATAATGCTCCAAATCCCTTGCCCTGATTATCACTGTTTGTTATTACATTAAAGATAAAAATTAAATGTTGCCTTTTCCTATGTTTCTTATCTTGTACACTCAAGTTTCTCTAACATTCCTAACATGATTTTCTAACTAATGTAAGACTGCTAAGAAATTTGACACCTGGAAAATTCTGTGCAAATTTTTACAAGTGTTGGGCAAAGAGTAAATAACAAATATAAACGGTAGATGTTGTATTGGAGAAATGTTCATTCTAATCACATAATCACTACAAAATACATTCTTGCTTGTATTATCTGCAGGACCCAGCAGGAAACCTGATTCTCTTTTGTAGGATTTGAGTGACTCCATTTGTGTTTTTCGTCCTGTTTTATTGTGTTATCATATCAAGCCTTGATCTTAGCATGCATAGCATAAAGGGCATAAAAGAAACTCATAAAACGCAGCTGTGGGAGTGTTGCTCACAGTAAGGAAATCAGGCAGACACACTCCATAACAAAAGTTACATTTTATTATGTGGTATTTACATTGTGTTGTTTACTTCGCTTTTTTTTTTTAGTTATTTTTCATTGGGAATATTTAAGTGGAAGTTATGAACCAGCATTTATTTTAAACTCGCATTTTCTATATATGCTCTTGAAAATGGGGAAAAAAATTGTGTTTACTTTCAGGGTTGTCCAACATGATGATGGATGGTGAGTTTTTGCGTACAAGCTGTGGTTCTCCTAATTATGCTGCCCCTGAGGTGATCTCAGGCAAGTTGTATGCTGGACCTGAGGTGGACATCTGGTCATGTGGAGTGATTCTATATGCCTTACTCTGTGGAACATTGCCCTTTGATGATGAGCATGTTCCAACTCTCTTCCGAAAGATAAAATGTAAGTTCAGTAATATAGGAATAAAATGACTATGAGCTATAATGCCCCTACATCTCTTATTTATGTCATTCACATGATTAGCTTGCGTATTTTCTTTGTATAGTAATACAGTATATTAAAATTCCAAGTGACTTCTCTTGCAATCAGTAGAACATCTCTTATGTTTGTAAGATTAAGATATGCACTAGAATGTCATTTAAATTGTTGTGACTTGAAATTTCTGAAGCCATTACACCAGTTACTTCATAAACAATGTTGCTATGAGCAGTTTCTAAAATTTATTCAACACATTTATTGTAAAACTAGCTGTACCCACGCCCTTCACTGCACTTCTTAGAATTAAATATTGACTTAAATCTAAATACAGTTTTGTAATTACTTTGTGAATAGTAGGTTTTTGTATGTTGTAAGTCATTTGCTTCTGAGTCATTTCGAAAGTTGTATTTAAAACTATGAATTTAACTGTTATTATCATGCAATACTTCCTGGAGTTGTTCAGTCAACTCTACTTTAAAGATTGATACTATCCCGGTATGGGCACGTTACCTGGTTGAGATTTTTTCCGGGGTTTTCCCTCAACCCAATATGAGCAAATGCTGGGTAACTATTGGTGCTGGAACTCGGACTCATTTCACCGGCATTATCACCTTCATCTCATTCAGATGCTAAATAACCTAAGATGTTGATAAAGCATCGTAAAATAACCTACTAAAAAAAGAAAAAAATTGATCTGAAATGAAATATACTTGTAAGAATTGAAGGCTCTTACTCTCAGCTGGAAGAAAATTTCCAATTAAATGATAAGCCTATGCTTGAACTTTAAATGATTGAGTAGAATTGACTTTATGCATTTATTGCACAGTTTATTCATTTTATCTATTTTAACACAATTCAATTGAGCATAGTTAAAATAATGGAATGCTAAGCTAACGTACTATTACTGCATACTAAATCAATACACTCTCGTTCGTTAATTCTCTGAGATGAAAATGAATGTGGTAGGCCTACATAAACATTATTTTAAGAAATACAAGAAACGAATAATATACAGAATAGTCTATCAAGTTTTCTGTGCATAAGAATCTATTTTAATCTTACCTGTCCTCGATTCACTCAGAAGTTAATGTAATAGCATATAGCATCATGTCCATCTAGAGAAACTACACTTTCCAATGGTGAAATAATAATATTACACAAATCGGTTAATTAGCTTCTGAGGTTACTTCATACAAACACAGAAACATGTTAAATGAATAGCTTTCATTTGTTGTTGTCCAAGGCCCCTTATAGACGAAGTCATTTGTTTTCGTTTCATTACAGCCCATTAGGTGGCCAAAATAAAACGCATTGTTATTTCAAAACTCATTTATCTCATTAAATATCAGTCCTATCAAACGTTTGCAAAGAATAAAACTTATCGGAAATCATTTTTAAAGAAACTTTTGTTATGTAATACATTTCACAAAAATCAATAATAAGCGAGATATTTCGATTTATTTAATTCAGGTCCCCTTATAACCCTCCCCCCTTTTAAATAACGTATTTTGAATGTCATATAGCCTAAAATCTAAGTTACAACGAACTTAATTTATATTCCATTTTTCATCGAAATCCGTTCAGCCATTATTGCGTGAAAAGGTAACAAACATCCAGACAGACAGACATACATACAAACAAAAATTTCAAAAAAGCGATTTTCGGTTTCAGGATGATTAATTTTACATGTTAACACCAATTATTTTTGGAAAATCGAAAATGGTGGTGGTGGTGGTGGTGGTCAAAATTACATGTTTTCTTATTTTTAACATTTTTATTAAACATTTTAAGTTCTTTTGATTATTGTTTTCCTATTTTTGCTTACAGGATTAAGTGAAACAACGTAAAAGTGAAACATAATATTGGTTCTAACAAATTACAGTGAGAAATCTAACTTCAGAAAAAAGTATAGTAATTGATTAATAATAGTCCCTTATTCACTGCTAGTGGTTGGATTCTCTGTGTTTCCATGGCATCCACTACACAGAATAACTGTGTGTTCACCACAAATAGGTTGCCTACACTGGATACATCGTACCTTTGTCTTTTGTTTTTCTTTCTGGGACAGAACCCACATTTCACTCTTGTGCATACTAGATACACGAAGGATGTTTCTGTATCATCGTGAAACATATGATAATAGCATTGGCTCTTCCCCAAAAGTGAACAAGTTGCTGTTGACCGGTCTGATATTATGTTTACCATATTGTTAGCATCTCTCTCTTGTCTTTTCGAATTGTTCGAACAACTGTGAGATTTTTTTCATGCAGTAGTTCGTTCACAAGACCAACAGATATAAACAGATTGTCCATGGTCACATTCCTGCCAGAGTTCACAATTGGTTCAACCAGTCTTTTTTCAGCACTGCTGGGCTCCTTGTTTAAAATATATGGGCCTTCTGGTTCCCTTATCGTGTAGAACATGCGTGAGTCAAGCATTTCAAATATTTTAAGTCCATATTTTCTTGACTTTTTTTTTTGCCAGAAACTGCAGTGTCCATGGAAGCCCGCCAATATTTCACCGATGGTAACATATTGAGAAAGACTATAGTGGTTCTTACACTAAAAAACAAATTCTTAAAAAAAATATCTCGAATTGGTGCTAGTTCTAAGATCATCAAATCAAAGTGTGCAAGGTAATAAATAGAAGTGGTTATACCTCATTACTAGCCGAAAATGTTCAGGACCTGTACTGTCAGTTTCCCAAAGGTCTTTGACACATTGATGGGATGTTTCCATGAATTCTGCCTAGTACAGAAGCCCAAGGAGAGCCTTTATTTCGTTCATATCTATGTCAAAAAAAGTCTCGCGGACGACTATAATTTGTCCGAATTTGCATATATTCGTACAACTCACAATTTCTTCAATGACTTGAGTGAGGGAAAAATAACTTCCAGCAATCCATTACACTCTTTGCTTCCTTGGCTATACTTTCTATTCCAGGTGAATGCAGAATAATATTTCTTGCTCTTCGGTGGTGGTTTCTTAGTAGAGCATGAACTTTCCACACTGTTACATTGTGTCATCCTGTATATTTAGGGCCTACATAAGGCGAAACATCTTCTCCATTAGCTGATTGCTTGCTCCTGCTATTGTTCTCCGTAATTTACAAATCTGAATCTAATACATTGTCATAGAAGGCTTCATTTGTCATGGCATCTTCTTGGTCGAAAAATGCTGGTGACAGCTGTTCCTCATCCGGAACTTCGTCTAACCACTGACATATTCGACTTCCACCATTGAAATCAAAATTCTATAAAATGAATTGAAGTGGAAAAATCAAGATATTGTAACTTCGTTGGTCGCAGGTGAGTGATGCACTCAGAGAAAAAACACACCTGCAACAATTAACTGCTAGCAGGTGATTGTCAGTTAATTCCCACCACCAGTGCCAGTGCAATCTTTGTAATCAAAAAGGAAGGTAAGAAGAGTCTCGCAACCAATCCATTTCTTATTTATATTTTGTAGGCTTTTTAAAATGAAAGTGAGCACTGAACTCACCCCGCGACCAATGACAGTTTAATAATAATAATAATAATAATAATAATAATAATAATAATAATAATAATAATATATTAACCTTCTAAATACCAAGCTTTAGAATGTACATGGTTTACCAAGCGGGGTACAAATGTACCCCAGACAGAAATGTTATTTTTTTCTAATTCTACACAAGAAATTCGAATTTTATGAACTTAATAAGGAGAAAATTGAACTTACTTATAATATCAAACACATTTACAAGTCACTCTGAACAAGACTTGCATGTTACAGTTTTACTGTCAGAATGTTCCTTGCAAACAAAACACAAGCACTTATCACATCTCTTTTTGGATTTCCTGTTCACTTTTCTTACATATAGTTTGCACAGTCCAATGCTAGAAGTTTCTTCCACTGTTTCTTCCACATGTTCAGTTCCCAGATAGTCCTTCATTGCAGCCACTGTTCGTGTTGTTCACCCTTTTGTTAGTTTAGAAATCATTTGTAGGTTATTTTATCATATTGAGTTGAAGGATCGTTGTTTCTTGGATGTTGTTTATTGTTAAATTCAACAAGTGTGATGAACTTTTGTGCTGGAGTCAGATGTTCTACATCGCTCAGTGTAAAATGTAGGTCCTAAGGATATATTGTTTATAGTAGTAGTAATTTTGTATTTATATATTCTAGTATCTTTTAGTTCCTTGTTTTAATTAGAGTACATGAATAGAGTTGTGAATCGAGGTAACAACACCTCAACCTCCTGTCTTCACGAAACATGTTAAAAATTTTGTAATCAAGGAATGTGTGAAGTTTTGAAATATCAGCACTCAGAAAAGATTCTTGTATGCAACTTACCAAACGTTTCTTTGTCTTGAATATTGTGTTTTAATAATGCAGTCATAATGTCTTAAAGTTCTGGACATCAATTTTAGAATTTTTGATGTGTCTGTTTCATTTCACGATCTTTAAATGAGATAAGGAATTTATACAGTTTAGTTTATTTTTTCTTATTATTATGGAAAAAAAAAAAACAACTTCTGCGTTTGATTCATACCAGATTTCAATCTGTTTAAAAATATGTTTGCCTCTTTTTTGGATTATATGGTTTTTTGCAGTATTGGGCTTAGTTCTGATGGACTAGATAGAATATGTTTGCCTCTTTTTTGATTATATAGTTTTTTCCAATATTGGACTTAGCTCTGATGAACTGGACAATATTATTTTTGGTGTTAAAATTATTTTTAATCATATGTTTTCTGGTCTTATTCAATGCTGTATCTGCCTGAAGGTATGACTGAAGGGCTGGGCAATCTCAATGATAAACTATCCTTGTCGTTCAGTAAGAATGCTGGTAACTTAGGTTGAACTTACTCTGTATAATGTTTGATATTAATTTTACCTAACTACGAATTTAACCTAACTAATCAGCAAATAGCACAGGAAAAATTCTGAAGTATTCTACAGAAAATGTGTTACTTGCAAGGGGTGTGGAGGGATCCTAAGTGTGAGAATCACTGTTTTTAGGTCAAGGGACATAAAAGTGTGGGGAAGAAAGTGGTGACACTTTCATCTCTTAAGAGTAGTCATGTGAGCACTGTTGCATTATGACAATGTTTCTCGACACACTCCAGTATGACAATATATTTCTTAAAACAGTAGAACTATGACATAATAGCTCCAATCAGGGACCATACGACTTTCCTCTTTTGTACTGTCAAGAACATACAGTGAAACCTCGATTCTGGGTTTTTCAGGGGACCGGATAAATTATACCCAGAATCGGGAAAAACTCAAAATAGGGGTTTTACCAAAATTGAAAAAGAAACACATCAACATATTTAAAAACTAATTTTTATGGTCCAATCTCAACTAAAAGAACAAAAATGCTTTAAAGAGCTTCACAACATTAAGTACATTGGTTGGTTGCATCAAGTTTATCTGCCACTTTTTGAAGAAATCAAGAATGGATGTCTGTTTTGCTGGACATCTTTGACGGAGGAAGAGTAACTCCCTTTTCACCTGGATTTATCAATATTGAAGCTACACATGTACCTTCATACAGCTTCCAGTCCTGCTACCGTTCATCGATGCAGTCTTCTTCATTTTCCATGATGTCACCACTGACAGCCTTCATAAAACCTGCTTTTCTGACCAGTTGGTGATAGTGGCTGCTGACACTTCCTCTCATGCACTGCAGACCATATGTATGGCAGTGACGATGGAGATTTTGAAAACAGAATCTCCAGTTTGTCCAAGGCAGCAATCTGTTTCTGCACCAGTGAACGTCTATACTTCTCCTTGAGGGCATGAGTTACACCCAAATCCAGGGGTTGGAGACAGCTATACAGTTAGGTGGAAAGAAATCAACCTTCACATTCTTCAGGAATGACGCATCAGGGGGATGTGCCAGACACTTATCCACTAAAAGAATTATCTTCCTGTTAGCAGCCCCCATTTTCACGTCCAGCTGTCTCAGGTAGCTGCTAAAAATGTCCATTGCCATCCAGGCACTCCTGTTGTTCTTGTAACTGCATTTAAGTGTGCGGACATTTTTAAAATACCTTGGTTTTTCAAATTGGCCAATTACCAAGGATTTCAACTTCTTGGAATCATCTGCATTTGTATATAGACAAACAATGAGCCTCTCCTTACTTTTCTTTCCACCATGGCAGGTCTCTCCTTTTATGTGGAGGCTCTCATCAGGGAGTAGAAGACCCCCGTCTCATCAATATTAAAGATATCTTTGGAATCATAGCCTCAATGAGACGTGGAAGCACATCGTCTTTCCAATGATCCACCGACTCATCTGGAACAGTTACACTTTCCTCATACACATTTTTTTATGTAATGTCATGCTGCTTAAAGCAATGAAGCCATCCATTAGAAGCCCTAGAATTGTTTACTTTCAGTCTTAATGCGTTGCTTTGTTGTGAATTGATTCTCATGCACTGCAGCACATGATTAACACGTGGTTTCTGGCACTGTGGTGCATCACGTATCTCACCTGGGTACGCATGGTAGATAAGGAGGGGGATAGGAACTGTTACTGAAATGACCTTGGACAAGGAAATAAGCATTTAGGGCTGAAAAAACGCACATTTGAAGCTAATTTGCTTTGTTGGGACAAAAAATTTGTTTCTTAAATGTGGGTAAAACACTAAATCAGGGTATAAAGAGCATTGCGTATATGGGACTTCTGCTGGGACCACAAAATGCGGGTAAATCTTAAATCGAGAAACCCAAAATCGAGGTTCCACTGTACTTTGTGATCACAGATATTTCAGCTCTGAAGATGTTTGAACTTAAAGGAGGAGTCCAGTGCAATACTGCAGAATGGGTGGTGTGGGTGTTACAGAAACTTTTTCATTGGTTATTTAACAACTCTTTGATCTGCCATAAGACTACTTGATAGATTCATTCATTCATAATTTTCTACCCAAGGATAGGTCTTTCATTTCAAACCCAGCATTCTCCAATCTCTCCTATTTGCTGCCTTCTTCTTTGTCTTCGCATATGATCTGTATCTTAATGTATATCATCTGATATCTTCTTCTGTCCCGAAATCTTTTTCTCTTCACCATTCCTTCCAGTGCATCATTCAGTATGTAGTTTCTTCTCAGCCAGTGACTCAACCAATTCCTTTTCTCTTCCTGATCAGTTTCAGCATCATTCTTTCTTCACCCACTCTTTCCAATATAGCTACATTTCTTATTCTGTCTGTCCATTTCACCTGCTCCACTCTTCTCCATATTCACATTTTAAATGCTTCTATTTGCTTCTCTTCACTTCGTCGTAATGTCCATGTTTCTGCCCCCATACAATGCCACACACCACATAAAGCACTTTACTAGTCTCTTCCTTAGTTCTTTTTCCGAAGGTTTGCAGAATATGCTCCTTTTTTCTATTAAAAACTTCCTTTGTCATTGCTATCCTTCTTTCGACTTCCTGGTAACAGATCATGTTACTTCTTGTAGTACACCCGAAGTATTTGTAGCTGTCCACTTGATCTACTGCCTCATTTAGAATTCGCATATTTACCTTCTTGATTTTTCTTGTGATAACTACCGTCTTCGTCTCGTTTGCATTTATCTTCATCTTATATTTCGAGAAATGCTCAGATAATACCTGTGGAACTGAATGCAGCCTCAGATCATGAGTTCAGGTCCTCCTTAACTTGTTCAGGAGAATTCATTGGTAGCAGTGGCAGCTGGTGGTTTGAAAATACGGTGGTGCACAATGGATATTGAAGAGGAGTTAAACATAGTTTACTTTAAACTTTAAAACTGTGTACCTGAGGACATATGTGTCATTCCACGTCAAATCGCACAAAATTATACAAATTTTGACCTTCATATTTCTGATTGCGTTTATAATTTTTTTTACCAACTCTGTGGGTCTAATAAACCAACAAGTGTATTTTTATTTCCTCCTAAGTCCACATGTTTTTAAAATATTACATGTTAAAATTCGTTAAAAATGTCGCACAATGCAACATTTAAAGCGTCATATTTCTGACGATATTGATGTTAAAAATGTTTTGAAAAATGCATTTAAAAGCTTAGAGTACTGACTTTTATGAAATATTTACTAACTAATTTTAATATAATTATTGCAAATATTTTTTTATAATTCAATTTTTAAAAGTTATATATCAATGTGAAATAGCCCTATTAAAAGTCCAAAAAAATTCTTACTAGGTGAACTGAAGTATTCTTAATAATTCCAGAAAAAATCAGAATGGGATCTCCAATAGTTTAATGGAAATTTAATTACTTACGTTACAATGTGTAGCGGTCGGTGCAGCAGCAGTGGACGGGAAGCGTTAAAGCGTACTGGGAGGTTTATCGGCGCTGGATGATTGACTGAACATTGCAACATTACACCCAGTACGGATCAAGTCACTCGAGGAAACGCTGATAATTTACTTATTATGATATCTTCAAATGTTTGTACATTATGCTTTTTAAATGTTTCTTTTCATTCACACTTTAAATTTTCATTCACCTACCTTCTTTCTTGAAAGAAAATTGTTTTACTAAATCTTCAGTTTTTGACAACAGAATGAAAGAATGTAATTTTAATGTACCAGTTATTGGTTTTACATTATGGTATCTGGCCTGCAAATTTTCAGTGTGGTTTTTGTGCTTATTCAATGGACAAAATATAAATGACACGTTAGAAATATTTTTTGTGACCAATCAGACAGTTTTTTTTTTTTTTTTTGGTGTTGTTATAGGATCTTATATAGGCTGGCTCTCGTGGCAAGTCTTTTAACAGTTTCTCCAATGCCATCACATGGACCTTTACCATACGACATTGCAAAGAAGTGTCATTCAGCACTAATTCCATAATCGTCTTCATGTAAGCAATTATTTAATTTTTTTTTTTTTTTTTTTTTTTTTTTTGTGAACTTGTTCCATTGGAAAAGTAGATGATTTTTTTCGTATCGTTGAATTCTTGCTTTAAGAAATTGATTACTTCGGATTGAAAAAAGTGAAAGGGATCGGTGTCATGTTTCATGTTTTCTGAGATGACAATACTTTTGAGACGAATTTCTGCATCTCCTTTGAAATATACTACGAAAGGATGTATTGTGGCTTGGCATATGTTCCAATGCACACCTTGTATTGAATCTTGTATTAGAAATGAATAATTTTCAGAAAAGTCTGCAATAACTATGTAATTTTCAGGTTGTACATTTCTTTGCATTCCGTCAAAAATAAAATATGGCTGACTTTTGAAGGGATGACGATGCATCTTATACATGAAAAACTTTACATGCTAGAGAGCCTTTTACTTTTTGAAACTTTTCATGGGGTATCGTTTTTGTTGTAGTTTTCTTTTCTTGATAGGGGATTCTATTGACATCAAACTCTTGTTTAATTCCTCAATATTAGTGATTTCTAGCACTGTATCCATAGAACTGCTAGAAGAAGAATTGGGATAATCACTTTCTCTGTCTGCACTTTCATTTGATTCATGTTTATTAATATCACAAGAGTCCACACCTGTGGAGTAACGGTTAGCACGTCTAGCGCGAAACCAGGTGGCCCATGTTCGATTCCCGGTCGGGGCAAGTTACCTGGTTGAGGTTTTTTCCGGGGTTTTCCCTCAACCCAATATGAGCAAATGCTAGGTAACTTTCGGTGTTGGACCCCGGACTCATTTCACTGGCATTATCACCTTCATCTCATTCAGACGCTAAATAACCTAAGATGTTGATAAAGCGTTGTAAAATAACCTAATAAAAAAAATATCACAAGAACTACCGGCTTCACATATAATTTCACCTGACCTATCCGGAAATTGATTGATTTTTACGGAATGAATCACATATTTGCACTTCAAAGACTCCTTTAAATTGAGCTTTATCAATTAGTCGCGACTTACGCGTCTTAGTGTACTTTTCTTTTTAAAAGCGTGATTAGGAAGGTAAATGGATTTAAACACTTGTTATATATTACGCGATCTTTACCATCACTCATGTTGTGTAGAAGTCACGTCACTCCGTGAAATTCAAACCCAAACTGATTATTTTTCTCTTCTATATTTTGTCTCCTGCCATCTGTTTACTGCCATAAAGGTTACTTCCTTACACAGCCTTGCTATAATCAAACACTTGGCTATATTTCAGTATAAACATACAGCACTGTGAAGGGCTTCCCTTCTTAGCTGAGCTGACAATAATAAAATAACTTTAGATAAGATATTTACTGTTCCTTAAGGTATTAATCATTTGATGATTAGTATGGTGACATCAGATGCAATGGGTGATTTCGTGAAACTTTCCCCGGACAGCCTTCTAGCCTATGGCTGCAAGCAGTTCATTAGCTGGGCATTGCGAGCGCGTGCATGCCTCTGGAAAATAAATTGTTACAAATGTATGGGTGCCAATCCCATATTTATAAAGCAGTAGTTTACAGATAATACATCAGCGAACAAGTCTATATTTTTTTCAGATTTTTAACTTGGCTATTTAATATAGTAATTTTGCTTTGGAAAAGAAATGATTAAAAAAATAGGCCAAATTTTAAATTTATTTGTGATAGTGTTGTATTTAGTCTTTCAAATGCGCCAAACCGCAAATCTCAATTATATGTAGACACAGAGTTCCAAGCGAGTTTATGTAACAGTGTGCGCATAATTTGCGTAACTTCAAATAGTCATAACTACACAAATAATTAATAATTGTGAAAATAAAACAATACGGGTCTCCTTATTTGATGGCTGGAATTCATGAAAAAAAATTTGACCAATTCCGAGAAGGTCGTGTTTTATTGCTGTGCGATTTGACATGGAATGACTCATATATAAAGCTATTTAAGTGCAATTAATAAGTAAAATGACTAAATACAAGAATACTTTTTTGTGTCGAGGTCTAAAAGAAGAAATTTGCAGATTTGCAAAGAATATTTTTACATTCCTGTTTACTGATGAAACACGCAACATAATAAGGTTCAGTTGATGTGTGTGGCAGTGAATGTAAGAAGCATTTGAAAAAGTTGCTTTGACAATCACTTGTACTACATTAGAAGAGCCTCTCATGACGTTTGCCCCATCACATATCTCTGCTATGAGCTTATTGGAATCCCCTTCAAGATGGCGATTGACCTCAGTAACAATGAAGATGCCAAAGATTTAGCATCATGTTTGTGTGAAGTGAGAAAATTCCAAAACCTTTCAAATGGTTTCCTATTAACAATATATCGGAAAACAATTGACATTTGAAATTGCAAGATACATCAGTTGTCTCATCTGCAATTGCAGCTACATAATCTGCTTTTTTATCTCCACTGAAATTTCATCCTGACATACTTCTAAAGTGCACTGGAACAGTTCGTTTTGTTTTGTCTTTGATGTCCCTTTAAATATTGTAGCTTTTTCCAGGTGCGATTTCAAAGCTCTAACCAGTTTAGCACTAAAGTTAACTAAAGCACGAAACACTCCTTGGTTGGAAGCTGTTTCACTTTCATCATGGCTCCTGAGGGCTAATTCTAAAGAACCACAAAGTCGAATACAATTTATTATAATATTCAAAATGTACCTATTATTTTTTACTAGCTAGAAACCAACTGAGCAGCAATATTGGTATTTCCAAGATTACTGAGATTCAGAACGTTTGTAATGTGAATGGAAGAATTTTCATTTTTTTTTATACGGTCATGGAGATGATTTATACCAGTCACGCCCTTCTTAACCCAAGCATCTTCCCTGCCACCTCCGAATAATAACCACGGGAAACAAAATGGAGCACTTTTTTTCACTGCAGCCATATATCCAATTATTTTTATTATATATATCAGGGTTAAATTTTCTCACGAAGTTCCTACTCTTGCTTTTAATTTCCTGGCATATGTTTAATGAAAGTATAGGCCTTCTCAATCTTTTTATCTCTAATTTTTCCTCCAATCTTAATGAGGTAAAACTCGTTGAAATCAGGGATGCTATGTTGTTCATATTTTGTTTAATCTATAGCATTCCCTTTAAAGACCGTCATGTGTTGATAATGCTATACTTACTAATGCCACAACACAAAATAATATCAACACAATTAAGGAAAATTACACATATTCACTCCACAAGTACGATCATGAAAAACTGTTGAGCATAGAATCATCATCAGAATGCTACCAATGCATTGCAGTGTTTTCGTTCATAAAATTCAAATGCAGCTTTTATAGACTGTCAGGAGATATCAGCACTTATTATTGTCAGAATGACAACTCTTACAACTTTAAAGCAAAATACAAGCTCCTTTATGTATTGTGCCATTTGTGTGCATGTAGATTGAGAAAGCAATATGCGAAATATGCGACTGCTCCTTGCACAAGCTGAATAAATGCATTTTTCGTACTTGTTACTTAAAACAAATGCCTAGTTGAAACAGATACTTTTCCGAGTGAATTTAGTTTCTTCTACAATGACATTGGTGGCCATAATAGGGAGTGCAACAAACTGTTCTCAATGTGGAAAGCCTCTAACCCCCCTTGTCTACACTAGCCGAAAATCTCTATAAACTACCTTCCCTAGTTTTCAACATCTGTGCAAACCAAGAGGCTCGGAGCTCCTGCAGACGTACAAAACTAGATGCCAGCTACAGATAATCATGAATGAAAATTGTAAAATAAAAATATATTTTTAATAGTAACAATGCCGGGAGATTAGCAACATTACTGGCGGTGGACAAACCTGTAACCCCCTTGAGAAGCCGCCACTGTATAGATTTCTGAGGAGAGTACTTTGAAAAGATTGAATAGTTTTAACATTGCTGTGAGAGTTTATCATCTCTTGTCTCAGTAATTTTTGGTGACCATTGAGGAAATAGAGTTGGATTTGTATATCAACACTTATTACAACAGAAGATTAAAGTAAGAGGTTTTACGTGTTAAGTTATGTCTTGTACTCTATTTCCAAAGCTATTTACTCCACTGAAGTATTGCTGATTTTTGTGATAAATAATTTAATGTTAACTTATTCAGTTTTGAAAGTAAATTGAAAAAGAATTATTTAACCTTTTTAAGTAACAATAACTGTAGACCTTCAATTATTTGCGTAACATCTGGTATAGTACCAATAATATTTTTGAAAAAAAAAAAAATGTAACTGTTTATTGTGTTACAGCTGGAATATTTCCGATCCCTGAGTACCTGAACAAAACTGTGGTAAGCATGTTGTGTCACATGCTGCAGATAGATCCAATGAAGAGAGCTACTATTGAAGATATCAAGTGAGTTGTAGCCTACATAGCAAACCAACATTCTATAGCCTGTGATCTGAATTCAGATTTTGAGGTTTTGGTCAAGGGTTGTCTAGGTCTGTATACCTTCCGATTCAAACATATACTGTTAACACTTATAGGACGGCATAAGTTACCTACCTGAAAGGACGGCAATGAGTCAGAATGACTTAAGTGTTCAATTTGAATGTTGAAGTATTCTTGACTCAAAAATGTGTTTGCCTATTATGTTATAATTATAAATTATTGTTTTCATTGATCATATTTATGATGATAATAATTATAGTAATAATAATACTAATATACCATTCACAAACTTATGTTTATTAATTTTCAATGCAAGGTTGAAATTTCCTGTTCTTGAAAACAGCTGATTTTTAGAAGTAATTATAAATTATATCATATTATTGCCAAAAAATGAAAATATTTTATTCTGATGTCAGCCAGTAGTCAAACTTGATCCCAAATTTTTCTGGTTTTTGCAGCCACATATTGAAGAAACCTGCACCTGCACTTCGTAAGGTACAATTTTTCATCACAAGTAACACAATATAATTCTTTATAAATATATTCAGTGTGGAAAACTTCAGAGCAAATTAATCAGTTCTCAATCTCTGACTTCTCTGTGATCATATGTCAAACCTGCAATACTTCTTCATTTATAAAATTCTGTCTCCTGACATTGAAATCCTAATATAAGTACACCCCATACCTTAAATGAGTGGTGACCAACTTGTGCTCTTCGTGTAAGAGCATTCTTCGCTGTACATGATAAGTATGTGAGAACAGATCGTCCCAATGCTTGCAGTGCTAACATCGCTCTTTTTTGCTTGTAATTGCACATAGTACTTCATAAGAGCAGCTCAGTTGGTCATCATTGCTTTAAACAGATTTTTAGAGGCATTTTGCTAAGACCAAACACCTGTATGTTGTAAAGCAGTGCAAAAAATGTGAGAATTTCATCTTTTGATGCTGTCCAATCTTGTTTGTCATTCTGTGCTTTATTCTCTATACTCCTCTTGACTGCAGACACAAATTCGTTATTTATAATCAAACGAAATGTACTATACACCATATTAAATGTTTTGAAATGTATAGCGTGTAGGGCCAGGTAAAATACGCAAAGTGTTCTGCCATGGCCATCTACCTGATGATGACAAATAATTTTCTCTCATTTTCCATTTAGTTCCATCCGATGAAATCTCACATCAAAGAAGAGCCACTAAAGTTGTATCACTAATATCGCTTTGATCTGGACTTCATCACTTGATCCCAACACACAAGATTCAACACCACCTTCAGTACGAAAATCATCAGGATTGAGATTTTGAAATTCTATTACTATTTCTTCATTTCACAGTGGTTTGGTTTCAGTCTTGTTTGAAATAACACTAGCTTATTTCCTGTTTTCCCTCCATTGTCCTTTACACAGCTGCTTGTGGGAAACTCTACACACACTGTGAACTTATTTCTCTCGACAGTGAGCATCAATATTGCGAATATTCCAGAACTGCTACAATTAAATCTACATGAGTCAAAATGACTCACTGCCGTCTTTATAAGTATATCCTAAAATTTTACATAATGTAATAATGGCTTGTGCTTCAAAATAATCTCATATATGAATCTCCTTTTTTTTTGAAAGGGCATCAGTCACTTAATGTAAATATTAAAAAAACAGCAAAAAACTGTATTAATTGAAACAGATGTTTATAAAATATGTGTTTTATTATTTTTCCGTTTCATCATCATGTACCTTACACTTTGGGAATAATTTGTATTGTTGCATTAATTATTTATTTTTTTATTGATTTTTAAATTTTTGAAAATGATGCCTTTCACACAAATTGAAGATTTAATGCATGAAACAATTAAATTTTTAACATTAGAGGAGAAAAATTTGCTCCGGCGCTGGGAATCTAACCAGGGTCCTTGGTTCTATGTACCAAGCGCTATAACTATTGAGCTACGCCGAAGTTCGACCCGGGTTCGATCCTCTGTGCCGGAGCGAATTTTTCTTCTCTAATATTAATTGTTACCGTAACAGACGTATTCTGTAGGACCAAAAAAAATTATCTTCACGTAAATTAAATATTATTTTTATTAAATGAACAGTAAAGTTATTTATTGCAATAAACCTAAATCAAACACTTGTGAAAAATGATATACGATAGTATAGTACAACATACAAAATTGGTTTTCTTGTGAAAATGAACACACTATATCAGGCTAGTCGTCATCTTGTCTAAGAACTGCTGTTGTCACTGGCCAGTTCAAAATATCATTATAATGTTCAATCTTTTCCTCTGGTACAAAGTCTTTCAATCTTAAAAAGTCACTCATTTTACTTGATTTAATAGGGACTTTCTCTGCTGGATATCCCTTTCTTTGTGCAGGTTGGATCACTTGATGCCGCTGGAGTACCGTCTGAAAAGTATGAATGTTGAGGCCATTGATAGTGGTGTAACCTGTGACATAACCCTTTTAATCCTTTTCAAAAATGAAGTGAAACTATTCAGAGATGGAAAAGAACACCCGTTCTTTCCTTGACTTATGCTCGCTTTCAATCGAAACTGGTATCTTCTTGTAGTAATCCTTCCACCACTGCTTGTAATCACAGATCTCTGATGCTTATACTTCCTTAACAGTAAATTTTCCTGGTTTAGCACTAAGAATGATGTGTTCAACTATATCATGAATAGTGTATTTCCTATCATGTCTCCATAGTCTACGTTTTATGACCCCAAAATCTCTGTCACAGGGCAGAAAACTGTGCCCCCTGACAGAAAAAACTGCTTTATTTTGATTAATTGTTTTCCAAATCTGTGAGGGATAAAAGATATCTACAGAGAGTCTGGTTTTTGTTTTGAGCTGAGCAATTGTCTGACTGAGTTCAGTAATGCTAATTCTCCTTTAGGTAGTCACTCAAAAAACTACAAACTTCGTCAGGGCTTTTACGTCCATTGCCTTCATGATACACATAAAAAGTGTTCGTCTTTTTCTTTGTGTTGGTTATGCAAAAAAGATTAACTGTCAATTGTCTGCGATAAAACACATCTTGTACCGGTACTTTGGGAAGAGAAACATTCTGCATAAAGTCAAATGCTAATGATAAAACATGTGTTTCATTTTGACCTTCTTTTGAACTTTAATATTGTAGAGCATTGTAAAATTTCTTGCTCTTTCTCCTATGAACCATCAACTCGGCCACTGCTGTATGTTTTGTTGCTTCGTTGAGCTGAGGAGATTTCATTTTTAAGTTTAGCTTCTCACACGTACAGCACTTGTGGCCTCCCAAATCTGTAGTAGAAGTGTTTTCTGAAATAGTCGCAGTATTTCCAGTAAGAACATTTAACATCAGGATGTTTTTGTACAAACCACTTCCACAACAGAGTAATATTGAGATCTGCATTTAAGTAGTAGATTCTTTCCCTGAATAAAGAAACTCTTTAACTTGTAATGATTCAATATGTTCTCGAATCATCATTTCAACATCATGTGGTGTGGAATTGGAAACACCTCTACCGCTTCAGTCTTGCGGTGTTTTTCCTACTATTTTCATATCACGAACCCTTCGTACTCATTTTACACTAATGGCAAAAACCGATAACATTGCATCAAAACACACTTCGTTCCGATGAGTTCCAATTTGTAAATGATACTTGAAAGAGGCTGAGTTTAATCTACTTGACTCCGATCTTGGGCACCTCTGTTTCATTTCTTGCACATCAATAAGCCCCTGAAGATATAAATCTTGTTGATCCTTTATGAGCAACTAGTACCATCTTCAGTTTTAAAAAGGAACTCACAAAAAAAAAAATAAAATCCTCCTCAGCTGCCATATGGTGACATCTTCTGTGTTGAAACGGCATGAGATGCCTTTTCAAAACCAATCTTAGTCTTTGTGTGCAAGTATTTTACCTTTAAAACCGACTATATGATGCCCTTTCAACACAAATGAACGAGTCTATGTCTGAAGATACCAACATAACAAAAAAGTAAAAATGGGAAAATTAGTGACTGATGCCCTTTCAAAACAAATAGATTCATATGCAGTATGAACTAACAAATAAAGTCACAAAGTGTAAACTATTTTACTTATAAGGTAAGTACTTTTCTATCAAGTCGAAAAACTAAGAGAGTCATTTTGACTCATGCCATCTTTCTAGTTTTTTTTTTTTTTTTTTTTTTCATTTGCTGCAACAAGAAGCTTTAACTTCTCATGTGTATACATAAAAATATTTAAGAGTGGGGGATAAAAAAAACCTGTGAGGAGAATATGAAACATTATGTCTCACAGTCAGTAATGGAAATGTTTGTCAAACAAGGAATTACTTACTCATGCATTGCCAATTGTTACTCCTTTTTTAGGAACAACAAATATTCTGCGATAATAAAATAATATTTATAAGTTTATACTGGCAATTCATGTTATTTATGTACTGTTAGATATAGTAACTGTGCACTTGATAATTTTTTTTATTCATTCTTTGTGATTGCTTGTTCATATATTCTATTATGTATATCATTTCTGACATCTCTCTCTTTCACAAATACAGTCTTTATCTCTTTGACTTAAAAATTTTATTTATCCAGTTTTTACAGTAATTTTGGCATCCCTGATGGCAGCAATGCTTCATTATCCAACTGTCAATAAATGCGAAAAATGTCTGGCTTTTGGTGCGTGATCAATTTAGATCATTGTCTGTGTATTTCACTGACGAGAGCAATTAATTGGATACCTATATTATTGAATGTGCCAAGGAAATTACAACGAACATGGAAAAAGGTTGGCCTGTTTGGTCTGAACTGTTAAAATTTGTTAAATGTGTTTCATGTTAATCTTTCTTCCAAGTGCTAATTTTAGATTTTCCAAGTGAACATTTACGTAAGTTTAGAATTTAACTTGTTCATTTCCATAATTGTTATTTTAATTATCTGTAATGTGTATGTCTCTTTCTGAAATATGATGTAGGAGATTGTTTTATTGTTATATTACACCCTTCTATATTACTTGAGAAGGTAACTTTTTTTTAAGTAATATGCGAAGTGGAAGGAAGCTGAAAGGCAAAACTTTCAGATGTCATTATTCGTTAGTCTAGATTATGTAGTAATTTTATTCTAAAGCACCATGTATCTGCATTTTAACACTGTAAAACAGCATTATTTTCAGTTTGATGACTTCAGATATAAACTGTGTTCCATTCAAACCTCCCTGATTTCAATTAATCATTGCTAACAAGGTATGCAGATTATGAAATGATACTGGTACTAAAAGAAAGGGAAACTCAAAGAATTTGTATTTCATTTGTTTGAAGTTGATTGGGGCGCGCTTTCGAACAGGGGCAACAATCGCAAAAGCAAATTGATGACTCCACAGCAATGCAGGCAAATGGTAATGTGGTATGCGGAGACAAAATCTGTGATTTCAACCCAACGAAATTACAGACAAATGTACGGAGGAGTTGCACCTGATACAAAATCAATTAGGCTTTGGTTCAATAAGTTGCTTACGACCGGCAGTGTCGTAAAACAATCTGGTGGAGCTCAGTGTTCCGTAACAGAAGAAAAGGTGGAAGAAATTCGAGCGGGATTTCAGAGAAGGCCGAGTAAATCCAGTCGCTTATGCTGAATTCGATGCACAGTTGTCGGAGGCACATTGAATTGCCTTGTTGTCTGGTGAATGGATTTACTCTTCTCTGGAATCCCGCTCGAATTTCTTCCACCTTTTCTTCTGTCATGGAACGCCGAGCTCCACCAGATTGTTTTAGGACACAGCCGGTCGTAAGCAACTTAATGAACCAGAGCCTAATTAATTCTGCATCAGGTGCAATTCCTCCATACACTCATCTGTAATTTCGTTGCGTTGAAATCACAGATTTCATCTTCGCATACCACACCACTATTTGCCCGCGTTGCTGTGGAGTCGCCATTTTTGCTCTTATGATAGTTGCGCAACGTAGTGACAAAACAATCAACTTCAAACAAATGAAATACAAATTCTTTGAGTTTCTCTTTCTTTTAGTACTAGTCTCATTTCATAAATCCGCATATCTTGTTAGCAATGATTAATTGAAATCAGGGAGGTTTGAATGGAACACCGTGTACGTTAAAGAAATTTTGTATAATAAAATTTTCTTCTGGATGTTTATGAAATATGTCACCCTTTACATGCTTAGCAAAATAAACCAGAGACATGTTACAGTAAGATTATTCAGGTAAACCTTAAAAACATACTGTGAGAAAATTGTGTTTGTTTTTCTTTTGTCAGCAGTTAGTATAGGCCTATTTCTTAAAGTGTATTGAAGAATGAGAAGTGAAGCAGAGATATTTTTATTCCTCTTCTTGAAATCTTGGTTTATACTGAATTTTTTTATTCAGATGCCTTCCACTGTATAAATACAATTATACATGCTGTTTGTATATACATTGGTTCTGGAAATTCGTAAATTCACACTTTGTTTGAATTTCCTATAATGATGCACTCTCTTGATTACATTGCAAGAGATTTTCGAAATGCCACCCCCTGCCATATTGCAGGCCTCTCCTCGTCATCTCATGGAGTTACGAACATACTTAAAAATGGCTGGCATTGTAGGTATTTTTTGGTCACTGGATAGGTAGAGGTGGACCAGTTGCTTGACCTCCACGTTCACCTGATCTAAACCTGTTGGATTTGTTTCTGTGTGAACACTTAAAGTGTTGTTAATGTACGCTACTGCTGCAGAGGATGAAGCAAAACTTCATGGGAGAATTATGGAGACCTGTCAACCAACACAATGCCACGCATTTTTAAGCGTGGTTGTAATTCAGTGAGATGACGAGGAGAGGCTGCAAAGTGAAAGTGAGTCTGAGAACACGGACACTGTCGCCATTGACGTGGCTTCTAAAATAGGAGTACAATTAGCTGAAAGTGATATCGACAGAAGTCACCGAGTGGGGCGAAGAAACAGTGATAGGCCTCGGCCTATCATTGTCAAATTCGTCAGCTATAGAAAGAGAGCTGAGGTATTCAGAAACAAAAAACTGTTAAAGGGTAGTCTTGTTACCATCCGTGAAGATCTAACTAAAGCCAGGCATAATCTGTTAAAAGAATGCATAACTAAATACAGCTTGAAAAACGTGTGGACACAAGACGGAGACATTATTGTCAAAGTAGGCGAGCACAAACATAGAATTAAATGCCCAGAAGACATGATCTGAACGAGTCGGCTGCGTAAAACTAGTAAGGCAACTAATTTTAATATACTGCAATATTCAATCTATATTAAATTTTACTCTATCAGTAACTTTACGTAATAATTAATTCTTTTTCATTCTTATTTTTATCATTTAGTACTGTAAGTCACTTTAACTTTTACCATATAATAACGTTATTTATTAATTAATTATTTTTCTTCTTCACATTCTTTATCATTTAGTACTGTAATTTTAAGTTATTATTGCTAGAAAATAATTTAAAAACTTGAATTGCATATAAGTTGGTACAATTGAGAACAAAAAGCAGCATGTTCACCCGACAGTCCCTGAGGTCAGTGTACAGAGACCGGTCCCCTCTATTAACACGAACAATAGCAATCCTACCTGCCCACTGCCCTGTACCGCAGACATACTCAAGGCTGCGCTTTCTTTCTCCCCTTTGTCACTTAATGTTGTTCACGTGAATGCTCAAAGTCTGTTGTGTCATTTTGACGAATTTTCTTCTATCTTCTCACCTTTAGACATTCACGTTATTCTTATCTCCGAATCTTGGTTACATCCTAATCTTCCTTCCACTCTCGTAAACCTTCCTGGCTATACGCTTTGCCGTAATGACAGAGAGGGCAAGAGAGGCGGAGGGGTGGCTGGTTATATTAGATCCGATTTGCGACCTAAAATTATTCATCACTCTCCAAGCCAGTACTCTGCCAAACCCGAGTTCATGTTCATTGAAATTTGCACCTTATTTACAAAATGTCTAGTGTGTGTCGTATATAAACCCCCACATATATATGACGTAGATGATTTCGAAACCTCCTTACTAGACGTAACGCCGCAATATGAGAACGTTATAATCATGGGTGACTTCAATTCAAACTTACTTGACTTACATTCTAGTACGACTAAAAGACTTAAATCATTCTTTCAGTGCCTTGATATGGTAATCCTACCCCTAGCTCCCACACATCATACGGAAGGTACAGACACATTACTGGACTTGATAATTACTAACAATGCCGACAAAATACTGACGCATGGACAGTTGCCTGCACCAGGACTATCAGGGCATGATATCATTTATCTATCGTTTAATCTGCAGTGTCCTAAATCGACTCCTAGAGTAATTACTTACAGGGATATCAAAAGAATAGATGATATTGCACTGAAAGAAGACGCTGCGCAACTTCCATGGCACATGATCTGGACATTACGAACTGTAGACGAGAAAGTAGACTTATTCAATACGTTAATACTTCAACTTTATGACAAACACGCACCATTAAAGACCAAACGTACCAGAAAGACCCCAGCCCCTTGGATGACGACTGAAATACGTAGCCTGATGTCCGAACGCGACTTAGCCTATAGGAAATACACCCGCAATAAAAACGACGAATATTTTAACTTATATAAACACCTAAGAAACAGAACGACTCAACTAATAAGAAACGCTAAACTCAAATACTCCTACAAACTTATAGAGCCCAACACAACCCCTTCCGAGTTATGGAAAAATCTGAAGGTCATTGGACTTGGAAGGGCTAGTGAACAAGCAGACATACCCATCCCACTTGACCGATTGAACGAACACTTTGTAAAGGACCCGACCTTAAACAACACAACGAAACAAGACACAGTTTTGCCTGACTCAGCTCCCCCAACTCGAGACAAATTCTATTTTACTGACGTCACTCCTATTGACATAATGAAAGCCATCCGACGCATCAAGACGAAAGCTCAAGGGCCAGACAACATTAGCATATTACTCATACAGAAAATACAAGACATAGTAATACCTACAATTGCACACATATTCAATAGTTCCTTAATCACTTCAACTTTCCCTAAAATATGGAAGCAAGCTTTCGTTCTTCCTCTTCCAAAAGTCAAAGTTCCCACCGACCCGAACGACTATAGACCAATCAGTATCCTGCCAGCCATATCAAAAGCACTGGAAAGAATCGTACACAGACAAATTACTAACTACATGAACGAACACAAACTATTCGACAAGTATCAGTCAGGTTTCAGAGCTGGACACAACACAAGCACTGCTCTACTTAAAGTGACAGAAGACATTCGTGAAGCAATCAACTCTAATAAAGTAACAATACTAACACTTCTTGACCTTAGCAAAGCTTTCAACTCTGTAAATTTCGACCTGCTCACCCATAAATTGAGAAATCTGCATTTGTCAGAGACTGCTGTGAGTTGGTTCGAATCCTACTTACGGGAAAGACAACAATGTGTTGTATCCGGGAATCGAAGCTCTTCCTGGTTTAACATAACATCAGGTATACCACAGGGTTCGGTACTCGGACCATTGTTGTTCACGATATATGCCAGTGATATTACATCTCATGTAAGGCATTGTAACTATCACTTGTATGCTGACGACCTTCAATGCTACATCTCTTCCCGCTTAGATCGAATAAATGACGCTATAGATAAATTGAACAAAGACATTGACTCGATTGTGACATGGACAAAGAAATTCCATCTTAATATCAATCCTGGAAAGACACAAGCAATCATATTAGGACACAAACGGCAAACCGACGCTGTAAAGCACCTCGACATTTCCCCCGTTAAAGTAAGTACAGTGCATATCCCTTTCAGTTCTTCGGTAAAAAATCTTGGCATTCACATGGATAATAATCTCAACTGGGACATGCAAATCACAGAAACCTGCAGAAAAGTATATTCTATTATTCATGTGCTAAAAAGGATAAATGTTCATCTTCCCTCTTGCTTAAAAAAGTCCCTTGTGCAGACCCTTGTATTTCCCCATTTTGACTATGCTGACATTTTACTGACTGACCTTTCCAGCGACAACAAAATGAAACTTCAACGTGCTCATAATTTGTGTGTACGTTTTGTAAGCAATGTTCGTAAATATGATCATATTACCCCATCCCTGGAAGCAATAGGTTGGCTTAAACTAGATAAGAAAAGAAATTTACATTCACTTCTCTTTCTCTTCGAAATCTTGAACTCTTCTATTCCTTCGTACCTGTCGTCTCGCTTCACTTACCTTTCTTCCCACCACAATCTGAACACACGCTCTCGCCATGAAACAATACTAACAATACCATCCCATCGCACCTCCTCATACTCATCCTCTTTCACAATAGCCCTGCCAAGACTCTGGAATTCGTTACCTGCTAGCATCAGGGACTGTCGAAATAAAATTCAATTCAAACGCAAACTTACTAGGCACTTGGTCAGTAATTGAGACTCGTTCAGACATGGTTTCTTGTAAATAGTTCTTTTAATCTACCACAAAATATCTCAATATCCGGTAATTTCATCACTATAGAATTTTGTTATTGTAGGTTTAATTTGTAATTTTGTAAATACAAAAATATTCTTTGTTCTTAACTTCTATGATAAAATGTCTAGCTTTCATTAATCAGGTATTCTTGTCGTACTTTAATTTTTATTGTAATTGTAATTGTAATTGTAAATTTAATATTAATTGTAATCTTATTGTTCATGTTATAGTTGTAATCCCCTGGTAGAGGGGCAGAGAAGGCCTGACGGCCTTATCTCTACCAGGTTAAATAAATAAATAAATAAATCTAAAATCTATGTCAGTGGTGGGCATTTCGAACATTTTTTTGTAAGTGAGTGCAAAGAGAGTGCATCATTATACGAAATTTAAACAAAATGTGATCGTCAGAAATTACGAATTTCCAGACTCATGTTTATTTTACCTTTCTTTCTGCTCCACATATGAGAAATCCAACCTTCTAATTTTGCCGGGTATTTTTTAAACATTCTGTATATATATATTTTTCATTTTATTTTTCAGGAAACATGAATGGTTTCAACGAGACCTTCCTGCATACCTTTTTCCATCTCCTGTAGAACAAGACTCATCCGTCATAGATACTGATGCAGTGACTGAAGTTTGTGAGGTAAGAATATATTGTATAATGAATATTTCATAATGTGAATAGATTATCATTTTTAATTTCATATGGAACAATGAATTCAAGCAAGTCCTTTGAATATATATATATATATATATATATATATATAAAAATTATGGTTTATTGTTAATTTAACGATGCTCGCAACTGCCGAGGTTATATCAACATCGCCAGTGTGCCAGAATTTTGTCCTGCAGGAGTTCTTTTACATACCAGTAAATCTACTGAGATGAGCCTGTTGCATTTAAGCACACTTAAATGCTATCGACCTCTGGTGGGATTGAATCCGCAACCTTGAGCACAGAAGGCCAGTGCTATACCAACTGCACTACCGAAGCCAAATATATATATTTTTTTAATTGGTTATTTTACGATGCTTTATCAACTACTCTGGTTATCTAGCATCTGAATGAGATGAAGGTGATAATGCCAGCAATATAAGTCGGGTCCAACACCAAAAGTTACCCAGCATTTGCTTTTAATGGGTTGAGGGAAAGCCCCGGAAAAAAACCTCAATCAGGCAACTTGTCACAACCAGGATTTCAACCCAGGTCCGCTCATTTCATGGTCAGCCAGGCTAACTACTACTCCACAGCGGTGGTTTATAATATTTTCTTCCAAATTCAAGTAAGAGATATTACTGGTCTGCACTTCAGTAATAAGTCTGAAGTAGATTGGTGCTATTTTTTAGAAATATTAGTGCCTACAAATAATATCAAAGACTATTTTTTTCAGTATCTTTCACAGTTGATCTGTGTTTGGTGATTTTAAATTATTTTATCTTAAATGATAAATTAAAATGAAGTCATGGCGTATTACCATTGGAATTACAATGGCCAAAAATTTAGGGATCTTAAGCAGAATACTATGAGAATATTAGGAGAAGTCACTGTGAGTGGTTAGGCAGGGAGGGCTAGGTTTATACTACACTCAATACCGAAACCATCACTTGTCTTATGTTAACACTATGCACACAGGAAACACGTGAGTCCAGTGTTTGTTATGTAGGACAGGGTGCAGCACTAGTGCACATGCCCAGTTTTCCACCCATCTTCCGTCTATCAACTTGGTGCAACTTCTCCTGGCATGCCCATAGTATGTTTTAACCTTTAGAACAGACGTATATTTTCAAAATTCTATATGGGATTAGACTTAATGTTTCATTCTTAAGTACTGAATTGAAATAATTTCAGTGCAGCAATTTTGAAATTTGCATAACCATAATCTTCATTGTTTTTTTTTAATAACGCTTAAATTTTTGTCTCTATAATATAATGGCCACTGAAAGTCGTGAAGTCCCTTAGTGAAATAGCATTCTTAATTGATGTACTAGAGACTTGACAAGTTAAATGGAAAATTTAAATTAATGTCTGTCAAATTTTGAAGTTTTGATTGGTTTTTGCTCAGGGTGATATGACATATCACCATAACATTTCATAAATACACAAGCACGCACGCACGCACACACACACACACACACACACGTCGTCGTCGTCTTCGTTGTCGTCGTCGTCATCGTCATCATTGGCATGACAGCCCTCTGTGGGCCTTGGCCTTCTGAAGAAATTTTCCCCATTCTTCCCTATTTAGTGCCGAGCTCCTCCAGTTCTTAATTCCAATTATCTTTACATCCTCTCTCACACCTTTTTCCCATCTTAACTTAGGTCTTCCAACTTTCCTGGTCTCTTTTGGCACTGCATTAAATATCCTCTTTATCATTCTGTTATTGGCACGAAGTACATGTCCTGCCCACTTCTGATCTTTATACATCTAACAATGTGTAGTTCATTATATAGGTTATATAATTCATGATTATATATCCTCCTTCAAACCCCATTTTCTGCCACTGGCCCAAAAATATGCCTTAGGATCCTTTCAATATGCCAAGTTGCCTCTCATCAGATTTTGATAATGTCCATGTCTCAGCGCCATATGTTAATAGTGATCTTATTAATGCTTTAAACGTCATTACTTTAGTTTCCCTGAACAGCAATTTGGACTTCAGATGTTTTCTGAGGCCATGATAACACTTGTTAGCAGACATTATTCCCTCTTTGAGGGAATTAACATTATTCTTGGTATTAACTTCTGATCCAAGGTAGGTAAAGCTACGTACAACTTCAAGATTATTTGAGGCAATTTTAATAGATGTGAACTCATTAGAATATTCTTTCTCAGTTACAGACATGTACTTAGTTTTCCCCTCATTAATCTGTAAATTCATCTTTCATTTTTCTTGGTATTCTTGCAATTATGTCAATATCATCTGCATTTGCCAAAATCTGGATTGATTTACATAGGACGGTTCCCCTTGTGTTGTTGCCAGCATTTCTAATAACCCTCTCCAGTGCTATGTTAAACAAAAGACAGGATAATGAATCTCCTTGTCTGAATCCATCCTTGGTAATTACAGTACTTGATAATCTATTCTGTATTTTGATTTGACTCTGAGTGTTTTTCATGGTAGCTTTCACTAAGGCAATCAGTTTCTTGGGGATACACTACAAATTGCATCACCCTTGTAAAACTCTAAAATAGGTAGCTGGTTCTTTAATAACCATTCCTGTAGTTTTATTATGTATTTATTTGCATATATTCTAGACACCAGAGTTTTCAGTAGTTTTCAGTTAGAAAGAGGCCTTTTTTACATTTCGACCTGTCGCATCTCCCCATGAAGTTTACAAGACACAAAAGCAAATACAACTTTAAAAGAGGAAGAAATATTCCAGGATAGCAATCAACAAAGAACAAAATTGCACACAACTTCAGTACTTAAATAACTTTACTAAAATTAACGTAAAATCAATAGGTAGCTTATCTGAAGATGTCTGTAAGCAGTTGTTTACAACGTGAGCTCCACAGCCAACTCCAGCAAGTTCCCTATTTATTTCTGATTATAGCTTTGTATGTATATTATTATTTCCTCTCCTATGAACACCACCAAAGTTTGAATTTGTATTATCTGCACAATAAAACACAATCTTCTTTGAGAGGTCATTTTTTAAATTATACTCACATGGTATTTATTGAGGAGTTCTGATGTTCACCAAATTCAATCAATTTCATGTGGATGACAGTTTCTGATCTGAAATATCTTGTTATTGGAACAAGCATTCAGTCTTTCCTTTTAGAACAGTCCATAGAAACGGACAAAAATTGAGCCTCAGAAACCTGTTTATTCATCAACTAAGTTGTGAAAGTTTTCAGTAACATTCATAATCAATGCTTCTGTTTTTGTTCTAGCTGACATAAACTTAGGATCACATATTTTTTAAATTAATTTTGAAGTACAGTCAGAAGACCTGAAACTTAGATCATGTATAGCACTGTGATTATGTGAAGGTTAATTCCTTAATAACATAATTTATCATCACTTTTCAATTAACTTTTTTATGCATTTAAAGCTTTAGATTCACTGATGTTTCTCTCTGATGTCTGAAAATTCTTCTCGGCATTTTAGACACCTCACTTTATCTGTTCCACATACAGTAACCAAATATAGAAGTTCTTCCTTCATATCTTTATTAACGAACAACTCTTTTCGGCATTTTAAACAGCAACAACTACAATTCAACACACTACAACTGTCTACAATTACACAGGAAACGAATAATGACATAGGCACACAGTATGAACTGAGCGCAACCGGGAACATCAAAATAATACTCCAGTATATTGTGAGTATATTGTCTTGTACCAGTGTGCACTGATGAAATAAAAGCGCAGGGAACTCTAATTGTATGGAACATGCACAATGTATATGATATTGTTGAAATCAGTAGTTTATGGTTTATAGTGCACATCAATGACTTAATGCATATGACTAGGGATGTCCAAACATTTCGCTTTGAAGCACCCTCAGTTTTAAAAGAAAATCGAGAATTGATTAATATATTCATCTGCCCCTGAACCCCCAAACACGATATAAAAAAGTGTAATAATCGAGGTAAAGGACATATGGTAGTCCTAGCTTAGTGGTAATAAAATAATACAGGTACACTGTACATGAATATTGTAATGGAAAATCCTTCTATTTTTTTTTTGTATTTGCACCTATTTCTGGAAATATGTTGCATGACAGATTTCTCAAATAATACATTACCTTATTGTACGAGGGAGAGTCAAAAAGCAACATTAATAATTGTTTTATTAATTGAATATGTACAATAAGACAACAAACACTTCATCACTTGCATTGAACTAGTGGGGACTATGTTGAAAAGTAATGAAGTGTTTGTAGTCTTATTGTACATATTCAATTAATAAAACAATTATTAAGGTTACTTTTTGACTCTCCCTCGTAATTGAGATATTGTTTTATAGTGGTCTAACTTTTATGTTTGTTTTGAGTGTTGTCTTGAATGTATACATGAAATATTTACGCTCAATATTGAGATAAAAGCAGGTGTTGAGAGTTAACACAAATAAATTTTTTGCAGAAATTTGGAGTGAAAGAACATGAAGTGCACAGTGCTCTGCTGAGTGGAGATCCTCACGACCAGCTTGCTATAGCCTATCATTTGATTATTGACAACAAGAGGATAGCAGATGAGGCAGCTAAGGCAGAACTGAAGGACTTCTATGTTGCCAGTAGTCCTCCTCCTATCTCCTTTAGTCCTAGTGAGCTTAATCCAAGTCCTGTTCGTCCACATCCAGAAAGAATAGCCCGTAAGTTCATTCTGCAGTTCGTTAAACATTATTACAATGGAGATTTTATTATCCTAATTTTTAGCTATTGTTTCTATGAAGAGTTATTCACTATTGAAAGCATTAAATTCAATTAGTATTGGACTTCTATTAATTGTAGTCTTTAACCAATCGTGTGGGGGTACATCATCATCATCATCATCATCATCATCATTGTGATGATTTTCTATGATCCGGACCTTGATAGTTAAACACCATTTTCCTTCTTGCTTTCCAATATAGCTAATTAGCCTACTTCAACACAGCACTTTAAGTAGGTGTTCTGCATTCATTACAGCATATGTGTTTCTTAACATACATGTGTTCATGTCGAATATTTTCAAATGGTGTGCTAGACAGTCATGACCTATTAGAATCATAAATTTGGCTAAGGTATCTTTGAGGTCTAAAGAATGCAGGGTGATCAAGTTTTGTTTTGATTTCTTGTATTACTCTGTGTTGGCTTTGAATGTTTGGGCTGTTGCGATATTTTGGTTCCCTTTTCTGCCACTAATCCAATGTATGAGGAGATCCATTTAAGTACGATGTGCTTTTGTTTTTTTTGTTGCCCTCTGAACATTGTTGGCAGTTTCTTATTTTCTGCTATTGATGGGATTTTAGGTGCGGTATTTGATGCTGTTGTTTCTGTAGCTGCTTTGGAGTCTACCAGGATGACTGCTTTTTTGAAGTTATAGATTCATTCATTCATTCATTCATTCATTCATTCATTTAGTGTTCTGCCCAAGGGCAGGTCTTTCACTGCAAATCAATCTTTCTTCAGTCTTTCCTATTTTCCGCCTTCCTCTTTGTTTCCGCATATGATCCATATATTTTAATATCGTCTATCATTTGATATCTTCTTCTACCTCGAACTCTTCTCCCATTCACTATTCCTTCCAGTGCATCCTTCAGTAGGCAATTTCTTCTCAGCCAGTGACCCATCCAATTCCTTTTTCTCTTCCTGATCAGTTTCAGCATCATTCTTTCTTCACCCACTCTTTCCAATACAGCTTCATTTATTATTCTGTTTGTCCATTGCACACATTCCATTCTTCTCCATATCCACATTTCAAATACTTCTATTTGCTTCTCTTCACTTTGTCGTAATGTCCATGTTTCTGCCCCATACAATGCCACAGTTCATACAAAGCAGTCTCTTCCTTAGTTCTTTTTCCAGAGGTCCGCAGAAGATGCTTCTTTTTCAATTAAAAGGTTCCTTGGCCATTGCTATTCTCCTTTTGACTTCCTGGCAGGAGCTCATGTTACTGCTTATAGTACATCCCAAGTATTTGAAGCTGTCCACTTGCTCTACTGCCTCATTTAGAATTCGCAAGTTTATTTTCTATATTTTTCTTCCTATGACCATGCTCTTCGTCTTATTTGCATTTATCTTCATCCCATACTGCTCACAGCTGTCATTTAGCTCCAGTAGCATATTCTTTAGTATAATTTCCTCTTCTGCTAACAACGCCATATCATCAGAAATCTTATACACTTTATTCTTCTTTTTCCTACTATCACTCCTCCCATGTTCTGAAAACAGTTCTTTACTAAAGAGTTATAGATTCTGGTCATTAATTTAGTAATGCTACTTCTGTAGCTTTACATTTATCTTCGAAAACTGATTTAGCTTTGCCTATTGGTATGTAGTGTGCAAATTCTTTGCTATAAACTCCCACTCCAACATTTCCTTTCATCTGTAGTTTTGAACCGTCAGTATACACTCCCCACCAATCTGTTGAGGATACTTCTCAGCTATTGTTGCTAGTGCTATTTGCTTTAGTTGGGTGGAGTTTGTATTGGTTTATTTTTTTGGCAGAGAATCCTTGGAGTTCCAGTTGGTAGTTCTTGAAGATCAATTAAGAGTTTTCTCCTCCATACTCCATCAAATGCATTTTGAAAATCTACAAAGACCACTAGTACACTTTCATGTTCATTAAATAATTCTTTAATATTCTAGGTTACGATTACCAATTGGTGAGCTGTGGTTATCTTCAGATAAAAACCCACTTGGTCTGAAGATGAAAAGTGTTGAGTTTCCATGTACCAATTCAGGTGGCTCATAAATAGGGACCGGATTTTTATGTAATATCAAGGTGTGAAATATGTACAGTTACCCTTAAAAAGAATGAGACGATTCTTGGTTGTAGGAAGTTTAAGTTCTACAGCTCGGTTCACTCGATATCGACGTATAACGATAAGTACCATGATAAATAGAAAAAGAATTGTTACAAGGACCACAAGGACAAGGACCAGAATAAGGATCACGAAGAAGACAGCCATTTAAGGCCACAATTTCACAACATAGCTCGGGTAACAAAATATCATTGCTTCTCTGTACCGAATGGCAAATGCCTGCTACCGGATCTACATTCTGGACTGCGGCTGTCACTGTCTTGTCTCAGTAGCTCACATAGTAGCGTGTCGGTTCCACCGTATAATCGAAACATTTCGTGTTCGATCCCAGGTAAAACTTTTTTTTTTTATTGAGGTGTAATTAATTTGTTCAGAGTTCCTCGACTGTATAATTTGTCGAAAAATATGGAATAATTTATGCCCAATTTTTGGTCTACAAGTGGGGTCAACCTCGTCAAAAAAATAAATAAATCTTACTTGGAACTTAAAAGTATTCTTCCTGAAACAAAAATCATAAAAAAAAAACAAAAAGAGACCCGTTAACTTAAAATCTTGTCCACATACCATCATACATTTCTCCAATCGAAATCCACTCGATTGGTAGCGAAGGAAAGATAGTTCACAGCTTGTGCTTCCCCCAATATTTCCATTTGGGCAGCCATCCGGCTCCTAATACCGCGGTTCCTCAACCTGCTGATCACAGTCTATGAAGAACCAGGAAAGTTAGATGCTGCTCTTATTTCGTTAGCAGTCCGAAAGGAGTCCAGTCGAACTGTCTCGAATAAGAGAGCATCCTCTTCCAATGAAGAAATCCGCGGACGCCCAGGAATAGGGCGATTTTCGATCTCCCCTGAATTTTATAACGATGAACCCCCTCGCGGCTGTACTTCCAGGAACACCGACCAAACGGCCAGCATATCTAGCCCCATATCCAGCCTCAACTAGAGCTATAACTCGCTGTCTCATGTCACGTCATTATGTCATGTCATTACGATGAGAAATGAGGGATGACGATAATACTTTAGTGTAAACAATGACTATTTAACTTGATACAGAATTATTGAAATAAGGGGCATCTTGCACAGTAAGAGTTGATAATTCAACCCTAAATTAAATATTTAAATAACAGGATATAACAGAAATCCAATTATTGTTGCGAAACTAATCAAATTAAATCTAATTACATTAAGTAAACAAATCCCAAGTTATGACACCACATTGCTACAGCTAAATTATAGGTTATTAACATAAGCATTGAATAGGTCCGTGCTTATGCATCGAAAGTTCGAATTTTGCAGCGGAATGTAACTTCTTGCTTTTTATAATGTAAATCAGACTTCTAACTACAATCATTCATATTTCTTACATTATTTATTAATATTTATAGCCAACATTGAATTTGTAAAGAAAAGACTTTATAAATCTCATATGAAATTTGTGATCTGTAGTGACATAAACATAGATTATCTCTCAGAAATTTTCCGTAAAAGTAAATTGAATTCACTCCTTGAAACAGGAAACCTTAGTCGTAGAGTCATTTTCCCACCAGCATACAAGCTGAAGTAGCACAGCCATTGATAAAAGTTTTGTACACAGAATTAGACTGAATTCCTATTCGACAGAACCTATAATCAATGGCTTGTCTGAACATGATAAACAAAACCTAAGTGTTTCCAATGTCACTGAACAATTTCAAAATATTAATTTAAAAACTAAAAAAGAGTCGTAAATGCTGTATCTAGTGACTATTTACATTTATGTCTACAAAATGAATCTTGGAAAAACGTATATGATAGTGGTACTACTGACATTAAGAGTAAATGTATTGTATTTTTCACTTTAATTTCAGAATCACTTTAGTGGATGTTCTCCAATCAATGTTGTGAAAAAATCCAAAAGTAAAAACATGTAGATAACGCAGGGACTTAAAAATCTCATGTACTGAAAAGAAGATTCTATATGTATTGTGTTGCAATGTAATGAATCTCATGTTCTTAAACACTACAAGAAGGACGGTGTAATTTATCAGAAATTATGAAAGAGGGAAATAGAATACATTAGAATAGAAAAGTACAACATTCAGATAATGCAATTAAAGCTATTCGGAATATTATTAAAATTAAACTTGTAGATATTCTAAGAAAGAAAATATTTTTTTCATTAAAACCAGTGATTATAAACAAGAGGAACCCCAATCTACTGCAAATTCTTTTAATGTCTTATAGTATATAATACAGAAATATTATTGACAACTTAAACATTCAGGATATTGCAAAAGATACTGCAACTTGTTACTTAACAGATGCATTTAATAATTAGTATTAATATATGTAATTAGTCAATAACTGCAAAAGCGTTTTTTCATTCAATCATAACATGAATAAAATTGAATGCACATTAAATTAAAGACTATTGCAAACACGTAGATAAAATAGTTAAAATCAACTGAAGGGGTGAGAATGAAATAATCCAAAGCCACACTTTTAACAAAAATTGTTTTGTGCGAGTGCATTTCTTACACATATGGGAAAGCTACTAATAAACTATTGTAATAACTACTCAACATATGACATAGCCTAAGGACTCTAAACCTTTGTAAAAGTTTGTCTGTGTGGCTTAGGAATATTTTTTTAATTTCATTTTAATTGTTAGTTTTTAATATATATGCATTTACATTGTATGTATGTGTATGTATAAATGCATTCATTAGATTAAGGTTTACAATATTATAACTTGTAATTTTGTATTGTCTGTGATCATTAACACTTAATCTGAGGAATCTGTAAAACTCTATTTCAACGTTATTGAGCTATTTCAATGTTATTTAAACAAAAAATCGTTGTGTAGACTAGGAGTCGAACTCGCACTCTTCTACACGAGACGCAGAATTCTTAGCGTCTGAGCTATTGAAACGACACGAAAGCTTTCCTTTCTGTGTGGAGTGTCGATCTAGTCATGAAGGTCCATTGTCGATTTAACTACATGATTTATGTATATATTTATCTTGTATTTACGTAATATCATTTTTTTTTGCAGTTTTTGAAGTGAATTTGGGAACGATGCTAGTAACAAACCAAATAGCCTGAATTTAAGTAACTCAATATTCGTTATCTTGTGTATCAGTGCTCTGGTCTCTGATCATGCGCAGTGTCTTACATCTGAGATTTAGGAATATTCAATCATCTCATCCTTTTCTAGGGAAACTGTACATAGAGAGTTGTATGGCATTAACACTGATAGTCATTGTTCAGTAATGATCCGAAAATCACAGTTAATCTTTGAGCGCTAAGCATTTCAAACTTTCAATTGCTTCTCCTGCAAAATGTATTCCAAATGACATCCATCATTCATGCAGTGGACTCTTCAATAATCTGCACAGGACATCGCCAGAATTTTTTTCTAATTTGTCCAAAGTTAATCTTTGCCTTTTGTCAGCGAGAATCATTTTGAAAGCACAAAAACTTCTTTCTCCTGAAACAGATGTGAGAGGAGCAAATTTTAAATTAACAGTAGGAACATCAATACCTGCTGGAACATTTACATTTTCCTGTCAATATCACTCTTGATATTTTTTTCAATAATCAAAATACTACATTCTTATGTAGTACATTGTCCCACTTTTAATTTTTTTCCCGATTTGACCCAAAGCACAATATACAGAGTGTCCAGTTGAAGACCTATACTGTTAAGATTCTAAATGCTAGCGGGTGACTGGCCGCTCGGTGACCGCCAGATTATTTACGCAGATGGAGCGACAACGGTCCGCAGTCTGACCCATAATATGATTGCCTAGTGTGAGTTCGCGCGTTTATAGTATCGCTGTGTGTACTGTGTATAGTTAGGAGTTCGCTGTGTGCAGTTACTATTTTAGTTTTAGTGTTAGTGTTAATGGCATTTACAATCGAACAGCGTGTTTGTCCGCAGAGGTTGGAAACGCTTTACCTATGGCATTGGAGTGCCAAACTAGCTCCGCTGAGCTGTATAGCCTCCTATCTGGAGATGCTTTATGTTCACCTAGACATTCTTTACTATTGCTATTTGGCTACAGAGAGATTGTTTTTACGTTCTAATTGTTCAATGCTTGCACGTATGAACGAAAAGTTTTATGTTGTGTAGGCAATATGTTTTCTTTTTCATGACGGGTAATATAGACACTCTTTCACTGCTTTCACACACGCTGCAGTATCGGATTCTTCAATAATTGTGACCACTTCTTTAAAATATTCAAAATAATACACTACTGACTAAAACAATGTTCCCCCTCGTGTAACAACAGGCTGAGGTGAGAGTGGAATTTCTGGACATTTCTCTCTGAATATTGAAATCCTGGATGGGGCTTTACAAAAACTTTTTTTTCATATTGGAAATGAACGAATTGACAAGAAGGAATTCGTTCCTGATTGTTTAAGAAACCCTGTGAAGTGCATGAACTAAACAGATTACATGAATGATGTTAAGATAAAAAGTTTTAAGAAGTGCAGCTGCATCATCCATAAATAAGCAATGGTTTGGCTATTCACTTTCAGAAGTACCGTAAGACATACAAGATATGGAATAGAAGGTTTATGAGGCTCAAATTTTCCTACTATCATACTTCATGGAGACTGAGGTTTCATCTACAGAGACCCATTTGTAAGAATCACCTATATCCTCCTATGGATGCTAAAGTTTCATTGTACACTCTGTCTAAATATATTTTTCTTAGACATAGATTCAGAGGGGATATTTTGTTGCAGTAGTTTTGTAAAAACTCTCTTAAAACTGGATTTTCAATTGCATTCCATGAAATGTTGGCAGCAATGAACCTGCGGGTTCCTTAAAAGCCATTTGTAAGTAAGTAATGATGTCAGCAGAGATTTTCTAGCTGTAGTTATATTTCTCCATCAATGGAATGGTCCCACCAATTCTTTAGAAATCACAACCCTCTTTATGACCTGTAGTCCAGACCCGTGCATGCTTTGCCCATGGGAGCATACTCTTGCCCTTCTGGCAAGGTGAGTCTGCAGTTTTGCTCTCGAATTCAAGCTCCTTGCATCATTTGCGTGCATTTTAGAATTTTATGAGCTTTTTTTTTTAAGTTCAAGGAACAATACAGGTATAATAATACATAAACCACAATATTATGACTAACTTACAAATGCTATCAAACCAGTGATACCTTCTTTAGGGGAAACATCCAGCTTAAATCAATGAAAATTGCAGTATTTATTTCTTTGTTTTTCTCAGGTCTTCCTAATTCAATTTCCTTGAAAATTTTTAAAGGTTAGTATTGAATCTTCCCTTTTTATGAGCCACTATTTGGATTTTAATAAAAAAAAATTAGCCATTTATTGAGCAACTGAAATTTGGGAACTATTTTTTACGACCGACCACCATTTCCCTCCTAAGTCACTGAATTTTTTATTTCTTGTGTCTGATCTATTCTCAAAGGTTGCAGCAACAATGTGAATTAATATTTCCTAAATATTTGCAGTGTAAGTAGAAAATGTTTAATAAAAAATAATTTTATCTTCAATTAAAAACATCATTTTTTCTATTAATGACTGGGCAACGATATTAAATTCACGTTGTACATCATACCACTTTGAATAAGGATGCAAAATTTCATGCACTTATCTTTAATACTTTTTGAGTTATGAGGGAAACAGACAGAAAATTTTGAAGTTTCAGAAAATGAGTGACAAACTTACCAACAGGTGGTGTAGACTAGAATTCTCCGCTAGCATATGTTGTCCCTTCCTTTGAAGATTTTCTGGCTTCTTCCAGTTTAGGTTTCTTCCTGCTTTTTCTTGTCTCCTTGGTGGATTCTAAGTGTCCTTTTTCACTGGATTTTAATCGTTTATTGTCGATAATGTCTGATGTTTGGAGACAATATTTTCCTTTACTAAGTCCTAACTTCTTAAGCACTTCTATTCTACACTTTACTCCATTATTAAATGTCATGAAAGCATCATTAACTGCAATTTTAACTATTTTGTGCCCTGCAAAACCTAATTTAGGAGTTGAGAGATTCATTGTTGTTTTGAGTATGTCCTCCAACACATCTCTACAGCAGGTCGGTTTTCTCTAAGTCTTTGAAGATGGGCTTAATAGACTCCATTATAGCTGATGGGAGATTGTTTTTGTGTTTATGATGTTTTTTTTCCTTCCCTCTACCTCAGCTCTTTGATTTTTTTTTAGTAGGTTATTTTACGACGCTTTATCAACATCTAAGGTTATTTAGCATCTGAATGAGATGAAGGTGATAATGCCGGTGAAATGAATCCGGGGTCCAGCACCGAAAGTTACCCAGCATTTGCTCATATTGGGTTGAGGGAAAACCCCGGAAAAAACCTCAACCAGGTAACTTTCCCCAACCGGGAATCGAACCCGGGCCACCTGGTTTCGCGGCCAGACGTGCTAACCGTTACTCCACAGGTGTGGACTCAGCTCTTTGATATGGGCACCAAGAATCAGGGCCTTTGGGGCAGAAATGATGAAATGACTTCTCATCTGATGACAGTTTGTGAAACCATATGGACCAAATACCCTGTCTCATGTCTTCTACTGACTGACAGTGCTCTCTAATAGCATTTCCATAATACACTGTCAGTGTATTTTTGCATCGGTCAGCCTATTTTTTCCAGAGAGCGGTTTCCCATCGTCAAGTTTTTTTCCCTTCCAGTATTGTTTTAATTTCCTTAGTCTAGCCTCCATTCTTTTTTGTACATGGCCAACACATTCTAATTTTGTGATGACAAAATCAGGTCCATATGGTTGACAGTCTGACACAGATTTATAACTTTTGTATCGCCATCACCAATGTAATTGGTGTAACGTACATTGTTTTTTAACATGGAGCAACTGAAAATATTATCATACCTGCAACCTCCATGCTGCCTGATGTTCCCTCATGGTTCATTCCACATTATTCTTTGTGCCCCTCCATGCACTCTGTATATTCTATATTTTACACTACGGTAGTAATTTTATTTTTCCATAAATCACATCCTTTATAGTTCAGTAACAGTACTTCTGTGTCGATTACCTTCCCTGACTTACTACCTATCATTGTACAGACACCATACTGTGAACTATGTCCTCTTGTGAGCCAGGTACCATCACAAGAAACTGTTACATCCATGCTACTGCACAGCTCAGCTTCTTCTTTAGGAGCTAATCTAAAAGAATTCTCAGCCACTTCTGTTGTCAGTACTAAAATTTTGTCATTTATCAGGTCATACTATGACAAGAAAAGGAGGTGGTAAATTCATCAGATCACAAAAAATTTTAATACTAAATAAACCCTGTCCAATACACCTCATTGCATATATAATCTGTCTGTCAATTCCATAGATATTTTTCTTGTCTCCTACCGTAGTACAATTATTAAAATTCCGTATTGTTGAACACTTTGTGCATGCAATGTTTACTTTGCAACCCAGACCAGATATACTGTCTTTATTTATGTTTAATTCTATTTCATTACCACAAACACATCATAAACATCTTTTTTATTCACTGAACATAATGTTAATAACAAAAATAATATTTACATCATTACAAGTAGTTTCACATTCAGTTTGGTTTCGTTTCAATTTTCTACCAGAAGCACTCTCCTTGAGATTAGGAATTTCTTGTTCACAGGGTTTCACTTCCTCCAGTTTATTATGTCTTTTGCCATGAAAACAACATGTCTTAGATATATAAGATGCTTTCCTTTTCCCCATGATTAATTTTCATTGAGCACAAAAACATTCACGAAAATACAAGAGACACGAACACGAGGTCAGGGTTTACAGTTTGTTTTTATAAACTATACTACCAAATGTGCTTCCTGTTCCCGTGCTAGTATGACAAATTGTGCATACAGGCTCATAGACATGACAAATTTAGTAGGCAACGTTATACAACAGTTTCAGCGCAAAATTCAAACTGGTGACACAAAAATAACTTTTATGCTCGACCATGCCGAAATGTAGTAATGTAGTAATTATACACTTACCTACACGTCCTAGAGAATGAGAGAAAAATGAGGTTTAAGAATGCTGTCCTGTTTGCCACTCAAAATGTTGATGTAAACTTAACAGAATTGATATCCACTCAACAAAATTACGACAGTTCTTTAATGCATGTCATTAAAGTACACCTACTCATTAAAGTACAGGTGTTTTCAGCCAATGACAACTCAGCTTACAGGTGTTCAGCCAATGACAAGTCAGCTTTGTACCGTTATAAAACCGCAAGTATGGATTATTCTCGGATATGCAATCGAAAGAGAATTAGCGAAAAGTCATGGAGGCTGGAAATCCAATACTGTCGCAGAAGGTTATGTTCTGTTACTATAATAATTAGCGTTAATTGTAAATAATATTCAAATAAATTCAATTTGTCATCTCGTTTTTCAATGTCGAATTCAATAATCAAGGTTATACCAAGTTTAACGGGATTACGCAAGGTCAATGACATTATTGTTCCTCGGAAAAAATCAATACTTTCGCGTCTGCGCACATCTCACAATTCACGACCTAGAACAAGGTCACTTCCGATCTTGTCAGATACAAATAAAATGTATCTGAATAATTTCAAGTTAGAAATATGGTCGAGCATAAAAAGTCGTATGAAACTCGCCTATAATGGGAATTAAGAAGCTCGTATGAAAATTATGAAACTCGCTTGCTCTCGTTTCATAAACATCCATACTCGCTTCTTAATTACTATCATTATAGGCTCGTTGCATAATGTACTAATATTGAGAAGAGTAATAGAAGTGGGCGTGGTGGTGGATATTTAAACGCCCATGCACAGTTACACGCCCCTGCATTTTCGCTTATAATTAGATATCCAATCACGATATTAAGAAAATTCTTTCACAGACAAAAAGGGGACTATATATATATATATATATATATATATATATATATATATATATATATTCGTTTTTTTCTTTGGACCATTTAAGCTGGATGTTCCCCCATAATGCTAAATTCTTAATAAAAATAATATTACAATACTCTATAAATTTCGAGCACACATCTGCTTATATATTTTTTACATTTCTTTAGCAAAACATAACTTCTTTCTGAGTTTCACAGTGCTATGTGACATTGCAATGGACTGATACATTTTCATTAGGTTAGGACAAAATTCTTCTATAGATATTATTAAGAGTTCACTAACATAGCTTCATTATCAATATTTTTAAGAGGCCTTGCTAAATGTAAACAAATTTGATATCTGAGCCAACAAGCAATCTCGCTGTATATCTGTTCCTCGATGTCGCTCTAAAAAGCAAGAAAGGGCCTACATATAAAATGTAATAGATATATTGAGGGTTGATGATGACAGTGTTAATAATAATAATAATAATAATAATAATAATAATAATAATAATAATTACAATTCTGTAAAAATATCATTTCTCACTTTCACTTCTTTCTAGGGGTTGTGACCGATGTCCCTCCAAAGAGTCATTTTTTGTCTTTTTAAACCTCTTTTTGTAGCAGTGCTTCTTTGAGTTCATTCATCAATTTAATTGGCTTTTCACCTACATAATCATAACACTGATGACTGTGATATACGAGTAATGTCTTTTGAAAATAAATTTCTTTAACTGATATGAAGTCTTGTACATATTAAACATTTTGCACTTCATTCAAATTCAATAAAGAAAATTTCTCTCTAATCACACTATACGTGGTAGATCACCGATTATCGCTTGGACTTGGATCAGGTATGTTATTTCTCCGAAACAATTTGTAGCTTACTGTCGTAGCGGTTAACTAACTCCACTGGGCTCAAAGCTGCTGACGTCACACGAGGCAGCCCTGTGGCTTACAGGCTCCGGCGCGAGACTCGCATTCCTGTATGACGTAACGCAGATAAACAGCTGCACAGCGTATATTGAAGTTTAGTTTAACCGCTGAATGATTAGGATTATGAAGAACAATGATTGCAGATACGAATACAAATTTAAATAATTACATAGGCCTATACTAAAAGCCAGGTTATCAACTGACTAAACCGGAAGCAACGTTCTGTTGCTCTCCTTATAAGCCCTGTTGCCACATAGTGGCGTGAGATTCAAAGCATATTCAACGTTTGTCACCGATATTTTTAAAATTATTACTATATATAGTTGTCGATAACACTATCAACAATATTAGTAATTAAAATTACTGTTTTAAGAAAGCACGAGCCAATGACGCTGCTACGAAATGCGACTTGTAATTCACGTGGTAGTGCAAATGAACTGGGAAGTTTGGCTACACTGTCTCCGTGATTCCGTTGCCAGATTTTCGTTAGCAGACGACATTTTCACGTGAGGTCCAATGAAAAGCTTCGTACTCCTTTTCCCCTCCAACCCCCCACACTCAACGTGTCATCACTGCACAGGCTACCCCTCTAACCCGCACTTTCCTCTCGCCCAGCCAACTACTTCCTGTTTAGTCGGTTCAAACCTGGCTTTTAGTATAGTAGGCCTAAATATAATGAAGATAATGCTCAAAGTCTAAACCATGTTTATAACTAGGTATACAAGATTTTGGGACATAATACACTTAATAAAGAATCGAAAGTGATTATTCGTCTACCAATACTCTACATAACATTCCTTGTTAAGTGGTTATTTCTTATTCGTATCACAGTATTCTGATATTAGTTTGTTGCAACCTACGACCATGACTATGCATACTTTAATACAGGGACATAATTTTATTTTTACTTCAATTTTTATTGTACCCGAGTTTTTTTCATGTACTTCTCTCCCACCCCTTCTACTAGTAAACTTCCACACATCCTCCACACTGAACCAAGGTCGCATATGCAGTCAAAGTCGCCTTACGGTCACAGTAAACACTATTGAGTTAGTAAGTATAGTACGTTCTAGAAATATGTTCATGTTTTCCAGTGACGAAAGGGCTTTCAATATTGAATCATATTTTCGCACAGGTCCGTTTGCATATGTAGCATCTCGGTTTCCCCTATCCGCTTCTGCTCGCCCCTCTGTAAAGGCTAGTGACTGGGCTGTCTTAGCTCTTTTCTGAAAACGTTAATTTCTGTTAGGAATTGGACGTCTACGTAATATTATACAACCGTTTCAAATAACTTAAATAAAAGGGCCTCGTTAAGTAATCAACTGTCACGTGATTCCCCCCCTTTCTATGACCCTGCAACATAAACACTTGGACGGAGAGTAGATAGCATGTCTGAGAAATTTTATACTTTCGGATCGGGCAGAAGTGAAGATTGAATTTACAGAACGTAAGGTACTATTTTATAGAGTAGTTACAGAATTATTTCAACATCAGTTGGGTACTAGTACGAAGGACATAACAACTGGTAATTGCAATCAGGTGCAATGTATGTGGGATAATGTGCACAAAAGAAGTGAAGTCCGTATCGGAATGAACGGCCACCATATGTGTTTAAATATCCATATTATGTTTATTTTTCAATTTAACTTCATTCTCTATATTGTACGCTAATGTGCTATAGACAGTATAATATACACTGCATAATGAATACGTCCGCATGAATAGCTCAGTTCGTGAATAAAACACTTATTGTTAACACTGTACTCAATTTTGATTAAACAAAAACCTAATGAAAATTATCAAACTCAGAATTTACGTATGTGGATAAACTACTTTTCTTCCCTCCTATACCTAGTAAAGTGATTTGTTTGTATTTTACGCCAGTATCATCGAGCTCCAGCCGTGGAAGGGGGTAGCAAACGGTGTTTCCGGTTCTCAACCATTAATACAAAAGTATAGTCAGGTTAATATTAGAAATATTAGTAAAAATATAATGATGTCCCTGTATATTAAACCTACTCATTATAAAATATATAGCGCTTACCTTGAAATAGAGCTGTTAGAAGGCATAGGTACACGTTCTTTTTAATTACGAGTTGGAAATGGCCATGTAAATTTTCTTTTCCTCATAATCGAACCAATTTTCCAAATACAGAAACAGTAAGATAACAGTTTAGCGCACTTGCCATTTATGTATATAATTTGCAAAATTCGTAAACTATTAGGAGACCTTGAAGAAAATAAAGAAACGCAAGTGAGATAAATTCCAAATTATCACAAGTAAAATCAAATTGAACTACAATACGGAAATTGTCTTACCTAATTTATTAAGTTATGCGTATCCACCAAAACTGAACATAACATTCATGCTCTGTTAAACTCTAGGCAATAATATTTATTTTTCAGTTATTTTACTTTCCTTGAATTGTCTTTAGAATCACACGACTGCTCATTGGTCATCTTAACAAAGTTATTTATCAAAATTTTATTCACACAATGGGTGACACTGTCCAGTTTGTCCACAAGAGTCTTCATTCAATATTTTCAATATATGACCTCAGTAATTTAATCTTGCACATTTTGTGAGCTACGGAGAGCTGTTTTCCACATGCTAAGAAATTTTGAATGCAGCCTTTTGCTAATAATGACATTGTATGCCACGCCAAACCAACAGTAAACACACTTTATCAGTAGGTAATGTTAATTTTCGTCTATCCAAGTCTTTAACACAAAGTCATAAGAGGAATCAACTTCAACTTATTTAACTGGAGTCATGATTTGCATACATCACATCTTAATTTACGTAAAACCTGTCTAGCTGCAAATCCCCATAATTATGTCAATATTGGCACAATATCATTTGGAATGACATCCATTACAAAGTCTTGGTCTACAATATACGACAAAGTGTTCAGGTCAATATCACTGTCGTATTTTTGTTGAGTGGATATCAATTCTGTTAAGTTTACATCAACATTTTGAGTGGCAAACAGGACAGCATTCTTAAACCTCATTTTTCTCTCATTCTCTAGGACGTGTAGGTAAGTGATGTAGTAATTTGCATCACTTAATTTTCTGTAGGATCCAAACAGCTCTCCAAATTATCACTCTGAAATTTGCTTAGCAAAATACTGTATAAACAATTTCACATTTCTCAGATACCGAATAATTTCAAGGAAATATTCAAGTGATGTTTGTACACCTTACTTACTTACAAATGGCTTTTAAGGAACCCGCAGGTTCATTGCCGCCCTCACATAAGCCCGCCATCGGTCCCTAAGCTGTGCAAGATTAATCCAGTCTTTATCATCATATCCCACATCCCTCAAATCCATTTTAATATTATCCTCCCATGAACATCTCGGCCTCCTCAAAGGTCTTCTTCCCTTTGGCCTCCCAACTAACACTCTATATGCATGTCTGGATTCTTCTATATGTGCTACATGCCCTGCCCAACTCAAACATCTCGATTTAATGTTCCTAATTATGTCAGGTGAAAAATACAATGCGTGCAGTTCTGTGTTGTGTAACTTTCTTCATTCTCCTGTAACTTCATACCTCTTAGCCCCAACTATTTTCCTAAGAACCTTATTCTCAAACACCCTTAATCTCTGTTCCTCTCTCAAAGTGAGAGTCCAAGTTTCACAACCATACAGAACAACCTGTACACCTAAAAGAAAAAAAATATATATATTTATTACATTACCTTTCTGTATCCGCCACGCTGATGACAAAAATAAACCCCATTTCAGTTTGGTTGATAGGCTTTCCCCTCTACTCTTACACTCTACCGTCAGTAAAGGGGAAGCTGCTACTGTCCATCTTACTAACGTTCGACTAATTGACTTTGAACACAGTGACAAAATTTTATTATTGAAAATGTTTACCGGTAATCTATATTTTGAAAGCCTATACTGAATGTTAATATTTCATTTTATTGCTGTTTATATCAACTGGCACATTAGAAAGCTACTGAGAGCAGAAGATAAATATTTTCTTCACCTCTAGTTGCTACTCTATAGCATACACAACGGGACAATCTGCACTGTGTCACTCCCCCCTGACAATAAAAACTAACATTTCTTAATTTAATTATTAGTTGGAAATATTGTAAGAACGACACTAAAATAAACACAAACATGTAATTGTCTAACTTATGTCACTGTATTTTATATTCATTTATGTACTTTATTTAATATTTTATTTTCTTGTTTGTACAACTTGGGGGGGGGGGGAACACCGTTCTGTTACTGACGGACTCTGGGCAAGTAGAAGGGGAAAGAAATGCCTAAGCATCCTCTCAACTTGTATGAAATGTCGTTTACAGTACGTCCGCTCAAATGAGAGCCACTTGCACCTACCTTGAGCGGGAGGCGTCAGGTGTTTCAGTCTTGAAGCAGGTGGCTGGTTATTGGTACGCCAGCGCTGTTGACAGATCTAAGTCGGTGCTCCGAGAACAAGTTCATATAGTATTCGGTTTCAGACGAGTCCACAAGTATAATGCAATTAGCTCAGAACAAGGCAGAAGATCGTAAATGTATATTGTGGCTTTTGTGTTCCATATAATATAAATCAAAAATAAAATAGCTCCAACGTCAAATAAACTTCTCAATGCAATTCGTAATAAAACACAAGGCACCCAATATATGAGTTTCTGTATCAAGAACTACTTTAATGGAACTCTTATATTCAATGGGTTTGAAATATAAAATTCATCGATATCAACCAGCAGCAATGGAATCATTACGAATACGGATGTGGCGTTTTCGTATTTACGGAATATAGAGTATTATCGACAACTGGGTTATGAAGAAGTATACTTAGACGAAACATGGTATGATACTCATGACGGAGTAAAGTGTCGTTGGTCAGATGGGTCAAGTTATTGTGATGACAATTTTTCTTCAGGTAAAAGACAACGAATGGTAATTTCACATGCGGGGGAGAAGAAATGGTTTCATTCCAGGAGCATTATTCGTTACCCACCAAAGTATGTGAGATGTTCCGGCTGATTATCGTGGGACTATGAATTCTAAAATATTTGAAGAATGGTTTGAGAAATGTTTGCTAAAATGACTGGAAGAACCGTCTGTTATCATTATGGATAATTCCCCATAACATTCCCATATTGTGAATCCTGTACCTACCACTAGATCAACAATAGATGCCATTTATAGGTGAAAATAAATCCCTTTGCTCACGCCAGTCCCAACAACAAATTCACATCTGCTACAAGAGAAAAAACGTAGCCATCATATAAAAAGATATATGTAATTGACAAACTATCATCAAAATATGGCCATGTTGTACTACGACTGCCCTCCATACCATTGTTGTCTCAATGCCATTAAATTCGTTTGGTCGGAACTGAAGGGAAATGTCCGGTCAGAAAATGAATTGGGAAACAAATGTGTTCAAGAAGTACGTGATTTAATAGTTAATGTGATGGATGACATTAACAATAAAAAGCATTGGGTGAAGTATATCGAACATGTAAAGTCAAAAGAAAGTGAATATCGCTCCTTAGAAGCTGGCTTGGAATCTTGTGTAATTGATTTAAATAGTGACTAAACGGATTCTGAATAGGAGGTGTTCGTGTTTTATTGCTGTATTTACAAGACGCACACGAAAGTTTACTTCAGTCTTCAGAGGGGAGAGATGGCAACGCAGCGTTGTTTACATGGAACCTGTTTGGAGTCGCGTGCCTACTTGCTCCCTGCGGTAAGTGTGTCCAATCACACGTTCCAAGTGGCTCTCATTTGAGCGGACGTACTATAGATTATGAATTCGTAGATAGGCTACACAGAAGAAAAAATCACTTCACTGAATACTTAAAATAAACACTAAATTAAACTACGTAATATTACACACATACTGTAAAAATAGAACTTACTGTATTTATGAAAACCAAGTGAGAAAATAATGCATCACTGTTGTGCAAGCCGTTACGAAATTGCCGGAATAAAGGTTATGAATTTTTGTAGCCTACAGCCCTACATGTAACACAAAACATCACTTCATCAAAGACTTAAAATAAACACTAACCTGATCTACGTAATTTCACACACATAATGTAAGAGTAGAAGTTGCTGCACTTGTGAAAATAAAGAAAAATTAATGTATCACTGTTGTGCAAACAGTTACGAAATTACCGCCAGAACAAGATGATGTTAATCCACAGGTGATAGCATTATTATACTGTACAACATAACTGGAAGAAGCTGAAAATTAATAGTGTATGGTAGTATCTACGTTAACACATTCCACTAATTCGTCTCACTAAATATAATCCAGAATATTAATTCCTGTAAGTAAAACAAACCTCTTGCCGCACTACGTTATACACTCACGTGAATGATGAATCAGGCGGCAAAGACTAGCACTATCAGCTGATCGAGGAGGAAAGGAGCCTGTCTATCTAGTAAGCCACGAGGCATCCCATCAACTTGACAGGGGGGCACTCTTGTTGCTCTTTGCCCGTAGAACCACAATCTAGTATATACAGTCACCAGCGAATAGGGATTACAAAGAATGGACACTTCGCGTCGGTACCTTTGATGTAGCCAGACCGATTTCAATGACCTTCAAGCCAGCTAGAGCGTCAGATTCTGCTTTCTCCCTAGAGTTGGCGCTGACATCACACCACCTAGCAGTCGACACAGCGGAAATATAACACATACAATTAATACATCTAGATACAGTTACCCTTAAAAAGAATGAGACGATTCTTGGTTGTCGGAAGTTAAAGTTTTACAGCGCGGTTCACTCGATATCGACGTATAACGATAAGTACCATGACAAATAGAACAAGAATTGTTACAAGGACCACAACAAGGACAAGGATCAGAATAAGGATCACGAAGAAGACAGTCATTTAAGGCCACGATTTCACAACATAGCTCGGGTAACAAAATATCATTGCTTCTCTGTACCGAATGGCAAATGCCTGCTATCGGATCTACTTTCTGGACTGGTGCTGTCACTGTCTTGTCTCGGTAGCTCATATAGCAGTGTGTCGGTTCCACCGTATAACCGAAATGTTTCGTGTTCGATCCCAGGTGAAACTCTTTTTTTTATTGAGGTGTAATTAATTTGTTCAGAGTTCATCGACTGTATAATTTGTCGAAAAATATGGAATAATTTATGCCCAAATTTTTATCTACAAGTGGGCTGAATCTCGTCAAAAAGTAAATAAATCTTACTTGGAAGTTAAAAGTATTCTTCCTGAAACAAAAATCATAAAAAACAAAAAGAGACCCATTAACTTAAAATCTTGTACACATACCATCATACTTTTCACCAATCGAAATCCACTCGATTGGTAGCGAAGGCAAGATGGTTGACAGCTTGTGCTTCCCCCAATATTTCCATTTGCGCAGCCCTCCAGCTCCTAATACCGCAGTTCCTCAACCTGCTGATCACAGTCTGTGAAGAACCAGGAAAGTTAGATGCTGCTCTTATTTCGTTAGCAGTCCGAAAGGGGTCCAGTCGAACTGTCTCGAATAAGAGAGCATCCTCTTCCAATGAAGAAATCCGCGGACGCCCAGGAATAGGGCGATTTTTGACCTACCCTGAATTTTGTAACAATGAACCCCCTCACGGCTGTACTTCCAGGAACACCGACCAAACGGCCAGCAGATCTAGCCCCATATCCAGCCTCAACTAGAGCTATAACTCGCTGTCTCATGTCACGTCGGTACGCCATTACGATGAGAAATGAGGGATGACGATAATACTTTAGTGTAGACAATGACTATTTAACGTGATATAGAATTATTGAAATAACAGGCATCTTGCATAGTAAAATTTAATAAATCAACCCTGAATTAAATATTTCAATAACAGGATATAACAGGAAGTCCAATTATTGTTGCGAAACTAATCAAATTAAATCTAATTACATTAAGTAAACAAATCCCAAGTTATGACACCACATTGCTACAGCTAAATTCTATGTTATTAACATAAGCATTGAATAGGTCCGTGCTTATGCGTTGGACGACAAAACCAAACATCGAAAGTGCGAATGTTGCCGCGGAATGTAACTTCTTGCTTTTTATAATGTAAATCAGACTTCTAACTACAATCATTCATATTTCTTACATTATTTATTAATATTTATAGCCAACATTGAATTTGTAAAGAAAAGACTTTATAAATCTCATATGGAATTTGTGATCTGTAGAGACATAAACATAGATTAACTCTCGGAACTTTTCCGTAAAAGTAAATTAAATTCACTCCTTGAAACTGGAAACCTTAGTCGTAGAGCCATTTTCCCACCAGCATACAAGCTGAAGTAGCACAGCCATTGATAAATGTTTTGTACACAGAATTAGACTGAATTCCTATTCGACAGAACCTATAATCAATGGCTTGTCTGAACATGATAAACAAATCCTGTTTCCAATGTCACTAAACAATTTCAAAATATTAATTTAAAAACTAAAAAAGAATCGTAAATGGTGTATCTAGTGACTATTTACATTTATGTCTACAAAATGAATCTTGGAAAAACGTATATGATAGTGGTACTACTGATATTAAGAGTAAATGTATTGTATTTTTCACTTTAATTTCAGAATCAATTTAGTGGATGTTCTCCACTCAATGTTGTGAAAAAATCCAAAAGTAAAAACATGTAGATAACGCAGGGACTTCAAAATCTCATGTATTAAAAAGAAGAATCTATATGTAATGAGTTGCAATGTAATGATCCTCATGTTCTTAAACACTACAAGAAGGACGGTGTAATTTATCAGAAATTATGAAAGAGGGAAATAGAATACATTCGAATAGAAAAGTACAACATTCAGTTAATGCAATTAAAGCTACTTGGAATATTATTGAATTTAAACTTGTAGATATTCTAAGAAAGAAAATATTTTTTTCATTAAAACCAGTGATTATAAACTAGAGGATCCCAAATCTATTGCGAATTCTTTTAATGTCTTATAGTATATAGTACAGAAATATTATTGACAACTTAAACATTCAAGATTTTGCAAAAGATACTGCAATTGGTTATTTAAGAGATGCATTTAATAATTAGTATTAATATATGTAATTAGTCACTAACTGCAACAGCGTTTTTTCATTCAATCATAACATGAATAAAATTGAATGAACATTAAATTAAACACTATTGCAAACACATAGATAAAATAGTTAAAATCTACTGAAGGGGTGAGAATGAAATAATCCAAAACCACACATTTAACAAAAATTGTTTTGTGCGAGTGCAATTCTTACACATATGGGAAAGCTACTGATAAAATATTGTAATAACTACTCAACAAATGACATAGCCTAAGGACTCTAAACCTTTGTAAAAGTTTGTCTGTGTGGCTTAGGAATATTTTTTTAATTTCATTTTAATTGTTAGTTTTTAATATATATGCATTTACATTGTATGTATGTGTATGTATAAATGCATTCATTAGATTAAGGTTTACAATATTATAACTTGTAATTTTGTATTGTCTGTGATCATTAACACTTAATCTGAGGACTTTGTAAAACTCTATTTCAACGTTATTTAGCTATTTCAAAGTTATTTAAACAAAAAAAGAATCGTTGTGTAGACTAGGAATCGAACTCGCACTCTTTTACACGAGACGCAGAAGTCTTAGCATCTGAGCTATTGAAACGACACGAAAGCTCTCCTTTCTGTGCGGAGTGTCGATCTAGTCATGAAGGTCCATTGTCGATTTAACTACATGATTTATGTATATATTTATCTTTTATTTACGTAATATTATCATATTTTTTGCAGTTTTTGAAGTGAATTTCGGAACGATGCTAGTAACAAACCAAATAGCCTGAATTTAAGTAACTCAATATTCGTTATCTTGTGTATCAGTGCTCTGGTCTCCGATCATGCGCAGTGTCTTACATCTGAGACTTAGGAATATTCAATCGTCTCATCCTTTTCTAGGGAAACTGTACATATTTATGTAAGAAAAATAAGCTGAATATGTACCAAAATATGTAAAATCATGAAAATATTTACGAGTAATATCAATATATGGCAGTTATAGGATAGGTAAGACTCTCTAGTTGTGATTTCATAGAGCACCCGACTTTTTTTACCGCACACTTGACACATTACTATTTTTCCATCTGTAGTGAAAGCTTCTTCCATCACAATCCGTGATTTTACTTTTGTCGTTAGGGTTGAAGATACAGGGGCCAATCTAGTTAGTTAAAAGCGGTAGATAAACTCACTTGCACTTTATTTTGTAATTACTAAAACTAGAGAATTGAATGAAATCAATGACACAACAGTACTGCAAGTACTGTTTCGCTGTACTGGATTAGGAGAAAATAAGAGGAGATGTGGGACATATGCATTTTAGCTGCTTCCTGTAAGAAACAAAGTACCTACTAAAATCTCAAACTATAGGCATTTACAAACTATTGTTTGAAAAGTGACATTCCTGTCTCATTCAGAAGGGTAGGATTATTCCAGCCGAGAACCATACTTAATAATTGCTCGGAAAATCCCATTTCCGTATAGGTCTACTAAATTTAAAGTAAAGAGGTCAAGCAATAACCTGAAAAGCTATTTATTTTAATCTTTCAACATCTTTCCAGTTTGTTCCTTCAGTTTCTTTTCAAAAGTCTGCTACTTTATTGCGGCTCATGCCAGACTTGACACAGGTTTTCCCTGGAAGGATTATGAAGAGGGTGGGTAAGGTTGCAAATTGCATGGGAACGGCTTGTTAGGACATGTGCAGAACAATTATAGTTGGAGACAAATCATGTCATCCTCGTCCCACTTCACCGCATGAAGGCAACATTACTTTCTGAGAGATTTTTACATTACAAGGTGGTTGTATGAGAAAGTTTTTTTTTTTTTTTTACATTGGGGAATTTAATTGAAGTGAATTTTATTATGGCAGGCAGAGTAACTATCTCATGCCCCCATGTTATATTGCTACCTATGCACTTCATTAGAACCAGGTACCCATCTTCGAAGCCGTTAGCCCTGTGAACTGAGAAAGGTTGCCTTTTGTTTACTCATATTTATAGTGGGCGTTATTGGGTGAGTGTCTCTTTTACTTCCTGGAACTAAGTATGTTATGTTTCGTCCCGAAATATGTTCTTTCTTGCGTAGGTAAAATGCTTTTTAAATCTGTGTATTTCAAATTGTAAACTTCCCCAGCAGAAGTTTTTTTTTTTTTTTTTTTTAAGGGAAGTAAAAATGAATAAAACCCCTCAATATGTATATTTATGTAATACCAAGCCATAATATGTAATGTGGGGCAAATATGTAAAAATATGTAGTATCAAATTTTAATATATTAATGGTAATTACAAGATTGCCAAAGATTTGTTATTTATATACAGTTAGGTGGAAAGGAATATAATATATATTTACATAAAAATTCGGTCCGTACTCATAACCATGCGTTTATAGATCTTATGTGGGTTCTACTTATTGCTCATGATTTTCGAAAAGTTGTTGAAGATTTCTTTTTTGTGTGGTAGATTTGTAGTTTCATCTGTGCTGCTTTTTACGCCATTGTTGTACCTTTCTAGGATCTTGTGATTCTTTGGCTTATCACTGTAATTTGTTGCTTTAAATCTTTTAACTTTTTGGACTGAAAGAGTTTATACTTAAGTGGTTTGTCTCTTGTTATACTATTTCTGGCATTTTTATAAATTAATTTCTGTAAAATGTTGAGACTCTTTGATATATTAGTTTGTGATTTTTTGGCAAGTTCTTGTTCTATAAAAGTTGTGTATTGATTCCAATTTCCTTTCTTGAAATTCCATGTTCTCCTTAGGCTAGTAGATAGTTTTCTTCTTCGAGCTTTCACAGTTAGTATAACTTCTCGGTGGTCACTGCCCATATCCAATATCTGTTGTTCAATTTTATTTATAAGGGAGTTGCAACCATAGCAATATCTGGATTTGTTGAGCTTCCTGAATCTTGGTTTATCCTGTAGTTGGTGTACTAATTCCATGCTATTAGAATCAGTAAACTCTTCTATGATCTTTCCAACTATGCTATCGTGTTTGTATCCCCAACTCTTAGATGGGCATTTAGATCTATAATAATGATTGTATGGTTGTTGATTTGTGTGTTATCCAAGTTTAGATTACACCATGCTACATTTTAATACTTTTTTACCCTATGATTTTGATCTGATAAATGATTCTTAACAGTTTTTTTTTTGTGCTGAATTTGAAACTGGCCTGCAAATAACCCCATCACATCAGAATTTTTCGCAAATTACAAAAAACCAAAATATCTAAAAACAATATTTTTACAGGCAAATATATCGCGTTCATGTTTGTTAAATACGTGTAAATCAGAGTTTGTGACAAAATTAGGACTATTATCTGAATAAAAAAGCTATTAACATAATATTTACACTCATGTAACCTTACCTTGACTATATGTGCATCTCACTCCACTTGAAATTTCCATTCCCTAGACTTCCTGGATGGCGTTTCTGAAGAATTGTTTCTCTTAAGCATCCAGCAGTACTCAGCCATCATACTTACACTCCACATTCCTTTGTACCTAGTTTCCATGTCTTTGATGTTCTAATGAAACCTTTGACCATGTTTCTCACTAAAAGTGCCTAAGTTCTCGGGAAAATAATTGAGGTGCGAATGTAGAAAATGAACTTTAACACTCATATTGCAGCCCAAGGTTCTGAAGTTGTCCAACATAGTTTGAACCATTTCTTTGTGATTGGGGTCTTTATGGTTGCCTAACAAATTATTTATAACCATTTTGAAGCTATCCCAAGCATTCTTTTCTGAATAACATATAACGGTGTTAAAATAAATGTCTAAAATTAATTTATGTATCTGTGGGCCTACAAAAATTCCAGACTTGACTTTATCATAACTGGGTGAGTGAAATTTTCAATTTTCAGTTCCATTCGTCATATTCTAAAGCAGGCAGAGCCTAAATATTCTCACGCCACGATCTATTTATTTTAATTTATGCAGAAGCACAATTATTAAAATCTGCTACAAAGTGCAATTACGCATGTTTTATTGCATCTGTGCATGACATTTAGAGATTTTTGTAGCTCAGACAGACTGTCTGCAAAACACTGTAAACAGTCATAAATATACCAGAGATAGGAACAGGCACCTGCACATCCGTGTGCATTTACTTCAGGTACAAAAATCAGGGAGTGGCCGCTTATTAAGGGATGGAAAAATTCTACCATTGTCAAACACAGGCCAGGCATACAGCAGCAGTGAGAACATGAAATATTTAATTAATATTCACACTAACCTAACAACTTACAGAGAGATATATGAAATTACTTTAAATTTGCAGCAAAAAAATTGTCAAAAAATAATTAGAGATATTAATTTTTGTATGAACACACTTTAAAAATACACAAAGATTCAGAAAGATCCAAACTATAAATGTGCAAAGTTTCATAACTGTGCAATAGTTTCTGACAAAAGTGTACCTAAAGTAAGTAAAATTAACATGGCGGAATAGGGTCTACAATCACCCCTAAAAATATTACAATTAAATAAAATCAGTTATACTAAATATCTCACTGTAAAGTATTTCTATAACTGTACTTCATACTCAAAAGAAATATTATTACATTTAATGTTATATCTAGAAAACAGTGACCCATGGAACGTTTGATTAATATTGGCATTATTTGCATATAAAATATTTAAAAAAATAATAACTTAATAACTATTAGCCCAACTAAATTCAAATTTGGTAATAATTTTTTAATTTAAACAAACTTCCCCTAAAATAGGGGTTGTCCTGGAGGACGAAGTATACCAAATATACAAGTATTAGTAAATGCGTAAAATTTTCTTGAGAAATATAATTATTATTATTAATTAACAGTAAAAATTTGAAGAAAATCTGTCAAGAAATGTGGATGTTTGAAAATTCAGTCCCCGCATCCCTCAACTAAAAATAAAATTGCGAATTGTGGAATATTCTGTCGTGATGGGCAAAAATTAAGTACATTTCCGTAATCAGCACACAAAAGTCGATGAGAAATGGTATTTAGTTTCAATTCATAGAAAATCAAGCTGTCCGGTGTTATTATTAGCTGGTGGGTTGTAGATACCATAGATATTGTAATGTTTGTTTTTCTTCCAAATTAGTATTTTCACAATTTCTGCTTTATCTGTGTCATTCATTTCTTTAATCTTGGTTTTAGATATGAACACTAGGATGCCACTGGCAATTTCTCTGTTTTTAAAAAGTGTGCTGCTGTAGTACCCAGGCATCTTGCTGTAATGTATGTTCTCTTTAATAATATTTGCTTCTACAGTTATTCTTATGTCCAGGTTATTTTTCACTGCTACAAATCTTACTTAGTTCAGACATTTTAGACTGTGACAGTCCTTTGACATTCCACTACATAATCTTACAGTTTTTTTCAGGTGTAGTACTGACAAGTATCATTTGTTTAATATTCAGCTTTACTTTTAGCCTTTGGGAAGTTGGCCTATATTATAGTTCATTTAGTACCACCCAGGGGACTTGTGTAGCTTAAGAAGTGGTATGGATGCCAACAACATTGTCTCCATTGTTATCATTGTTTATTATTATTATTATTATTATTATTATTATTATTATTATTATTATTATTATTATTATTATTATAAGTAGAATGTCTGCTCTTTAGATAAATGTGTCTGAATCATATTCATAGCCTAGGCTGCTAACAATGTACACTAGATGGTCAGTTGTCCCACAATCATTGTTGCTATCATAATATGCACATAAACAGATGGTACAAAATGCCCGTGCCGTGGCATCGTGATCTAAGGCATCCTGCCTAGGACTAACATTATGGAATGTGCTTTGGTTTGAGTCCTCATGGGGAAAGAAATTTTCTTATGAAATTTCGACCAGTGTATGGGACCTACCCAGCATCGTGTTGCACTTAGGGAGCTATGATAGGTAGTGAAATCCGTTTATGAAAGCCAGCTATAACAGCTGGGGGGGATCATCATGCTAACCACAGGATACCTCCATTCTAGTTGAATGATCGTCCACTTCTGCTTTGACATGTGAATGTGAGGCCAGCAGCCGGCCAGTCTGTCATGGTCCTTTATGGGTATGTTGACTAGGAGGGAAAACACTTCATGACTTTGAAGCATTGGGAACTTCTGTTTCATCTGCTTCATTGTGTTAGCTTATGATATTTCACATTTTGATGTGAGAAGACATTTTGCTTATGCTTACAAAGGGTGATATGAAGAGACCTAAACTTTGTCAGAATTCCTTTTTAAGTACGTTACTTCTGTTTTAAATTTAAAAGTGAATGTGTACAAATTAAGTCTTTGTGATTGAAATGCTGAAGTTTTATTTTGATTTTTTTCTGCTCTTTTTAATAAAAGTGCCTAATTTACAAAATAAATGCCTTTTATTTTCTTAATTTGATCATTCACTGTTTGAGTCGCTTGAGAAACTTCTTGCCCCAGCAACTAAAACTTACCCTAGTGCAAACCCTAGTAACGCCGCACTTCGATTATTGTGACGTTTTGTTAAGTGACCTAAGTTCTGAATTGTCAGTCAAGTTACAGCGAGCTCAGAATATGTGCGTCAGATACGTGTGCAACATCCGACGGTATGATCACATATCACCGTCCTTCGCAAGTCTCTCGTGGCTCCGACTTAAAGAACGTAGAACTTTACACTCTTTGTCTTTACTCTTTCGAATTCTGCACACTTCAACACCAAATTACCTTTCGTCTCGTTTCTCTTATCTATACTCTAACCACGATGTAAATACCAGATCACTTATCTGTGGCACGCTAAGTATACCTCTTCATAGAACATCTTGTTATTCATCATCTTTTACAATATCCACCTCGCGTCAATGGAATTCCTTGTCACAAAGTATTAGGGGCTGCAAGACAATAAACACCTTTAAGAACAGCTTAAAAGATAACCTTATTAGCATTTCACTCCAATCTTACTGATTTAAACTATCACTGACTACATTGTTACTTTTTTCTTTAGACATCATCCTGATTGTGCTGTATTTTAATTGTCTCGTAATAATCTCTTTCTATTATCTAATATTATTTGAAATATATTAACATTCTATGTATTTTAGTTTAATTCTGCTACACAGTTTATTTCAGTGTTTAATTAATAGTTCATAGTATTTTGTTGTTTAATTTGTAAATAACTTTTGTATACATGTAACTCTCATCTCAATCAAATTGTTGGATTCTTTGTAAGTTCATGCATATGTATATACACTTTTTGCTGGTTGAGTGGAAGAGAAGGCCTTACGGCCTTAACTCTGCCAGCTAAAATAAATCATTATTATTATTATTATTATTATTATTATTATTATTATTATTATTATTATTATTTACTTCTTCATTATTAAAAATTGTGTAATTTATTTATTTTAACCGTAACAGTTACTGTACTAATGCCACTCAGTCAGTTCATATTTCCTTTAAAACAACAATGAGTGCTGCAGTTTAAAACTATGAAGAAAGGTTTAAATTACTGAGTGCTGCAGTTAAATATAACTGTAAAGGTTTAAATTACGACTTGTTCTTGTACATACTTTTCTTTGAATTTTCATTTTCTCAGTTGTATAAAGTAGATAGTTACATGCCAAAATCCAGTGTGCCTTTACAAAATAAATTACAAAATTATGTCAATACATTTGGATCCAATGTATTTTCAGCTGACATGATGGAGAGGTAATTTTCTTAAATGAAAACTGTGTTATCTGGTAGGAGACAAAAATTACAATAATTGTAACATATAATCTACCACAATGTTAACATTACTGTGCTAATTGATTAGAATGATTTAGATGAATGTAGTAAATAGTAATTAGTATAAGCCAAATATGTATTTTCTATGTTGCTTTTTTTTGCCTATCTTAGTTGTTTGAAGTGTCTTTTTTCCTGCCTATTTGAAGGATTTATAATGGCAAAAGTTAACACAGTAACGATATCATAAAGTTATTCAGAGATTTATCATGCCTAACCTTCGGCCTCTAGTGATACAGCTATGGTAGATTTTAAGAAGAAGCTAGGGAAAAGATGCTTAAAAATATGAAGGTAAAGGTACAATGCAGTGATGGTCCTAAATTGTCAGAGGGTCAGTGGTCAGTGTTAGTGAGTTACAACATTTTCAATGCATTTCAGAATTCTTAAAAAAAAAAAAAAAAAAAGAAAAAAGAAAAAAAAAAAAGGAGAATTTGGTAGAAGAATGTGTAAAAGCCTCAAATTAAGTTTATCTCACAGAACTGTTAATAGAATAATTGACGTGGCGAAGTGTTTGGAAGAACAGTTCATATTCAAAATAAAAGATTTAATGTTGGATGAGAGCACTGATCGAAAAAATACAACTCAGCTTGCAGTGTCTTAGAGACTTGTAACTTTCTAGTTCTCATACGAAAACCTGCTGGACGTGGCCACTCTTAAAGATTACACAAGTATGTGTATCAACTTACTGACAGAGCTCCTTCCATGTTAGGACACTCAACAGAATTCGCTGGAAGTCTACATAAATTATTATTTGAAAAGGGACTCACGGAAAACTGTTTCTAGAATTTCAGTACATCATTCTTCATGAGGCACTTTGTATCAAATCTGTATCATTTGACAACGTGGTCATAAAGTAATCATTTTCAGACCCAATTGTCTTTCTCATAAACATTGTCGAGATTAGTTCTGCAATCGAGGGAACAAGCTAGCCTAGCTTAGCAACTTTTTGATGCCAAGAGCAGGGAAACTGGTAATCTCTGTCGAGGGATCAAACCTAGCTTCCAGTAGTTCAGAGTGGTGTATTGTGCAAACTTATCAAGTCTGTGATTGAAGTTCAGAGAGACTTAACAGGACTGAATTTATGAATTCCGTATTATCTTTCCCCCCCTCCCCCTTTATTGAAAATGTTCGCCCAAATTAAAGTTTATATCTGATGGTGACAAAAATGTGATGTTTTCTCAGCAGCTTTGCGGGATCGAGTGATGGGGTCAAATTCTGGAGGAGGTGGTGACAACAGACCGTCCAGGGGGACCCCAGTCAAGAGAGCGAAATGGCATTTGGGTAAGTCATTGTACTGAAATGACAGTATGACTGATTATTACATTAAATACATTTATGATTTTTCATCATCATCATCATCATCATCATCATCATCATCATCACCATCACCATCATCATCATCATCATCATCATTCAAGGATTAGGCTATGCCGAGCTACCAGTATAACTCAGACAATGGTATTTTGTCTGCTGTTCCAAGGCTGTGATTGGGCATGGGTTTGATTCTCACTTGAGCTGATTACCAGGTTGGAATTTTTTCTAAGGTTTTCCCTAACTGTAAGGCGAATTTTCGTCGTTATCTCGCCAAATATCACCTTGCTATTACCATTCCATCAACACTAAATAACCTATATTTGATAAAGCATTATTTTTCCAGAGGTGGACCCGAAAGCTAGCACCTCAGCATGAGGCTTATTGTGTAACCTTCTTATTATGAGATGATTTTTGAAGTCCTTAAGACTGCATTCCTGTGAGTATGTAATTCACTGCTTGGTGCAATCTTAATCAATTTAGCTAGAGCATCCAGGTCTGATGGAGTCCTCGTGAACAGCAACGCCCATCATCTTCCTGTTGTTATTCTGCCACCTCCTCAAATCTACTATGTCCTACTGCATCCTATTCATTAGAAGATCACAGAACCATGATACTGTGATTCACCATAGCACCATCTGCGTGTAGTCCTCTGTGAAAGTTCCTATGTCTCTCTGGGATCTTGCAGCTTCCCCAGATAAATCACAGTGATGGACCTATATAGCGTTGTTAAATAACTTACTAAAAAGTTTGTTCTGGCTTCAAATAGAGGTTACTGTTCAATCCGTCTTTCAAAATGGCTTCTTGACTTCTATGACCTCTAAGTTTATATGTTATAATCTTGTAATAGTGTTCATTCATTCATTCATTCATTCATTCATTCTCGGTAGCACAGTTGGTATAGCGCCGGCCTTCTATGCTTGAGGTTGCGGGTTCAATCCCGGCTGAGGTCGATGGCATTTAAGTGTGTTTAAATGCGACAGGCTCATGTCAGTACATTTACTGACATGGTCATACCACTCTTCACGAATTTCCTGTTTGCTTTGTCATCTAGAATATGTTCAATGATATATCTCAAGAATTTCATTTTGGGTATACCTTTATTCAGTGTCCAACATTCTGATGCATATACATGAGCAGAAACAATTAAAACCTTTTAAAATTAATTATGGTGTCCTTCCCCTCTCTCCTCAACAGTACTCTTAGTTGTGATACACATGTATTGAAATTTGTTTTAATATTTCTTCTCTCTACTTCATCTTACATTTACACCTAAATATTAATTAAAGTTCATAACTTGTTCAATTGTTTTATTATTTAAAATTATTTTAGCTCATGTAGAATCCTTTCCTTTGTTTTCATGTTGAAATTTTTTATTTTGTTCATTGGCAACTTTACTTAATTTAGAAATGCCTGCTTATAAATCATCTTCATTTCTCACTAAACTCACCTGGTCGTTTGTGAAATTTAAAACTCTTTTATGGATTTCAAAGTCATTTGTTTAAAAAATTCAATAAAAGCTTTTGTGTGTGTGTGTGTGTGTGTGCGTGTGCGTGTGCGTGTGCGCGTGCGCGGAAACAAAGTATATGAGAGAGTGTTAGGTATTTCTGCTCTTCAGAATTTGCCTCTAATGCTCTTTCCTCTCGATAAAGGGGAACAAACTCAGCCAGTTTGATACTCAGATACATGTCCTGGAAGATGAAAAGATGACATACGGAATGATGTTATAAAGGATTCTAGGATTGGAAAAGAAGTATGTCGTGATTTTTGTGATTCGTAATATCCTAGCATTCACGTGGAGAGGCTTGAAATCCACAAAAAAAAAAAAACAAATCAGGATAGCTCGCTACTTGGATTGAATTCCAGAACTTCCGAATATAAGGCAGACATTATTAACCACTACACCAGTGTGCTTGGTACTTCTAGAAGTATGAAGAACAAAACATTATACATTTTTTTTCCTGAGTGAACTGTTTTCGGAAAAAAATGACATTTTGTGTTATACTTTTGATAGTGTATTCCATGAAAGTGTTTAGAAAGGGGCTGCTTTTGTAAGGTAGCATAGAGTAAGTCTTTTTTTGACCATATTTTAGCACTAATCTAGTCGTCTAAAAGGGAATTGCAAATTTTATTCTTGAACAGCAGTAATATGACTGTGGTAAGCTTACCTTGTTGCTGCTAGGGTACCCTTAGTAGCTTTTTACAACAGAACTTACTATTGAACTAGCTTTATTGGAACTGTAAGGTACATACAGGTACCTACTGTTACTAAGTTGTTCTACAATTAGTGCTGCATTGCATGCAAAGCTAGTTTGAATGCGACAAACTGTCACAATTTGAAAATCATGAGTACCTAGGCACGAAATTAATTTATGGTGAAACCAACGCGCATAGAGGACATATACCTGATTCACATGGGGATAGTTTACAGGAGTCAAGTGCTTGACGCCTCTAAACTTGGCATCATATCTGTGATCACACAGAGACACTAAACTTGAAACCATGTTCCACACATAAAAAACATGCACTGAATGTGCACTGAATGCTTGGGTATGCTTGGAGGTACACTGTTTTTAATTTTTTTAATTATATTATTATTATTATTATTATTATTATTATTATTATTATTATTATTATTATTATTATTATTTTTATTTATTTATTTATTTTTTTTTTTGCGAACCACTTCTACATTAATGTTATGGATACCTTGTTCTTTAAGTTTCGTATCAAGTTTCTGAAATAATTCCCTCTTGTTTAATTTTAATTTTATTATTATCGAAATATTTCTCGTGCTGTATATATTCCACGGAAATTTGTACATCTCATGCAATTCTAAAAATGTTACAATAAAGTGTATATATACTTTATATTTTTAAATTTATTATGACATGGAAAAGTACACAGACTAGAGGCCCATCAAAGCACCTTCTTCACATAAATATACATTAACAATTTAACTTAATAATTTATTATTGACAATGATTCACGTGACCAGCAATTATAAAATAGGTATATGCAACTCATTAGCAATAGAAATGAAAGAAATGAAAACATGAAAAAGATGTAGCTTATAATTACTCAGTATTTACAAAAAGAATAAGAAATATTATAAATTGATAATAAATTGTAGAGCCAAAATAAGGGAAAAGTTGTGATATTTTTTTCGATCTAGAGATATTAAATACCAAGTTTGTTCTATTTATATTTGGAAGGATATAAACTGGAATTAGTTTGAGTATTTCAGCAGAATCGGTATTATTTTTGTTCATAATTTTCTGAGAAATATCATTAAGTCGTTCTTCTGTCATTGAACATATGGAAACCAAAAATTCATCTCAATAATCTAAGTAGTTGGGATCTGGAATAGACAAGGTATTTTGAATATCTTATAATATAGAAACCAAAGAAATTTTATTCTGTATAAATGCGATAGAATGAACGTTGTTTTTACAGCGAGGATTCCAAATTATTGTAGCACATTCCACTTGCTTCTAATCAGGTATAGACCTAACCTAAAAACAGGTGGTTGTTTGAATGATTTCGAATTACAAATCCAAGTGATCTGTAAGCAGAATTAGTAATTGTTAAAATGTGGGGATTGAAAGTTAAATTAATCTCAAATTCGATACCTAAATTAATTAGCTATTAATTTAAACAATCACTCACTATCCACAATATCTGCTTGCAAGTTGCTATTTGCTACAAGTTAGCATTCACACGAGGCAAGTGGTGGAGTCAAGTTGATCACTTCATGGGAAAGTGGACACAAAAGTTGATGAGTCGTCAACTCAAATTCCGCTTGTCCGCCAAGTCACAACTTGACTGTCTCGACCATATCACACGGGGAAAGTCGTAGGAAAGTCGACTTGCTTCAAGCACTTGACTGCTGTAAACTATCCCCATGTGAATTGGCCTATAGAGTAGACAAAAGGATGTTAATACCATTGGACGGAGTGAAACCGCTTTGAGGGACCTGACACCATCCTGTTGCTACCAAAACACTGCAAAATAGCTACTACATTATAGAAGATCTTATGATAATAGGAATCCCATATGTCCGTAATTTCCTGGGGTGAGTGAATTTCTGTTATTTTTTCGTAAAACAGACTCGTTAAGCACGTATTAAAAAAAAAAATTGGAAAACTGACATCAATAAATCACAGAAATACGTACAAGTTGTTTAAATTGACAGCTCTTCAAAATGCAGTATGGTATTTAATACTTTGGAAGGTTAAAAAAAAAAAAATAAAAAAAAAAGAGAGGGGGGAGGGGATGGGATGGGGAGAGGGGGAGGGGATGGGAGGGGGAGGGGGAGTGGATGGGATGGGGAGGGGGAGAGAGAGCGAGAGTGCCTGCGCCCACACTTTGACCTTATTTTGCCACTGGTCCAATAAAAATGCTAACCTACTGTACAATAATTATTTTCATAGGTTGATCCATTTGATTTGAATCAGTAATGCAACTGGTTCCTCATTGCATATTATCATTCTCTTCTTTTGCCAATATTTCATATAGATGTCCCAGTTTTGTTTTGGGGAAAATAGAATCCCCTTAACCATGTAAAAATTGATAGACTCTTTGTTAAATTTGTTTTGCTATAGCATTTGTAGCATACATAATGAAGTTGACAATAAAAAAACACAAAATGTTACCATAGTTACTACATTGTTATCGATGTTTGCGAATGGAAGTAGCATATGAAATAAAAGACTTCAGCTATATTTAAATTAATTTCTACTAATTGCTGGTTGAAGTTCTTTCTATTAGTACCTGTGTAAAATAAAATATATAGAAATATCTAAAATGAAAGAATTTGTAACCAAATGTCATGTAACTAATACATATTGATTTAGGTAAATTATTATTATTTCACTTAAATTTCTTCAAGGTGTAAACTGGTAGGAAGATCGTTTTGACAGAAGTATATCGTCATCTTCAGTTACTTCGTCTTGACTGATATTTATTATTTTATAATATAATAGTTTCCAGTTTAATAATAATTTCACAGTACTATATATGGTAATGCAATACTGATAAAGTGAATATAACGAGGATGATGCTAATGACTTTTAAAAATTATTTAGTTCTGTAAAACAATATTATCCAGAATTTTTGTAATAGCCTAATTATGATTATATATTCTGCCAATCTTTGATATCGCCCCACACCACTAATGGAACTGGAATATATGGGTTAAATGAGGGGATAGCCAAGTACTGTACCTATGTGACAAGGTTAGTGGATTAGTTGAATTCTCTGTGTTTTTCAATTATCAGTTTCAGTGTAAAATAATCATCGCAGCAAGACCTGCCTTTACGAAAACCATTTTGTTCTTCTCCAATGATACCTTCATAATGTTCATATAATTTATTCTTGAGAATATTTGTATGTATTTTGTATCTGGAGTTCAAAAGACTTATTTATCTATAATTTTCCTTTAGTTTTGGATCCCATTTTTTGTTAATGGGGATTATCACGGATTTAGTCTGGTTTTCTGGGATGTCTTGTCCATTCCAAAGCAGATATAAAAATCAAAAAAATCATATTAAAAAATTAAGAGCTAACATACTTGAATAATTCTAAATTTATTGAATCTTCTCCTGGGGGTTTCTGATTCTTCAATTTATATAGAGTGTGTTTCAGTTCATCAAAAGAAATATGTTCCTCTACAGTATTACCAGAGAAAGGGCGTTCAAGAGGCTGCTTTGTGTTGAGACAATAACTGTTGAAAGTATTGTAACCAGTTTTCTTGGGAGATTATATTTATTGCGAGGTTATCTTTGACTTCATTATTTAATTTTATTTTTAAATTTTAAACGTTTGTGACTGTGGAGGAGTAATATCATTTTCAAAAAAAAAAAAAATCAACAAATTCATCTCAATTCTGTTTCTTCCTAACTTCTCTCTTCGCTATTGCTTGCTTTCTATGGTAATCAATTTTATCTTCTTCAGACTTAGTAGAAAGGTATTTATTATAAGCTTGTCTTTTATCCTATGTTATCTGTTTTATGTCATCATCCCATTTTCGCAATCCTTTTTTTTTTTATTCCATGCTGATATGTCTCACACTTTCTTTAGCGGCTTGTTTTAAAATATCTTGTAGAGTGAGCCATTCATCTTCGACTTTACTGTTGATTTATTGCTTTAACTAAGAGATCATCCGTTCTCTTTTGATAAAGTTGGATAGAGCTGAAATCTCTAAATAAATTAACTTTGAAAGACAGATCTCTATTTATAGGTATTGATTTCTTTTTATACCACCTAGGGTTAAGATGAATGGGACTTACTAACAGATGATGTTCTGTTTACAGCACAGGACCTCTGATACTCTAGCATCTAGAACCATTTCTGATAATTTAACTTTACAAAGTATATAATCTGTAATTGATCTTGAATTTCTTGGTTCCCATGTGAATTTATGACTGTCTTTGTGCTCAAACAAAGTGTTCATAACTTCAAAATGATTAAATAATACGAAATCAATCAAAGTCCATTACTATTACATGTTTCTTCTCTGTGGGATACCGACAAACTGATCATTTTTGTATTCCCTACTCTTGCATTAAAATTTTCCATTATAATTAGCATATCTGACATATTGACTTTATTGATAATATTTTGTAAATTGTTATAGAATTTTCGCTTTCTTCTTCCTTGCCTTCCACTGGAGCATAAATACCAAAAACTGTTAAGTAAACCTGTTGTAATTTTAATCGTAATTTAATGATCTGTTCATTCTAGTAGTAGCAGCTATCAATAAAAAATTTTAAACGTTTTTGTATCATTATCATGACCCCAGCATTAGCTCTAGTTTTACTGTCCACTCTGCTATAGAATTGTAAATAATTTTTAGTCTCTTTGAATCCCTTCAATTTCTTTTTTATTTCTGTAATAAATGCTACTGCAATTGCCTTTTTTTTTTGCTAAAATGTCATCCAATTGGTCATCTTTGTGGGAAATATACTCTGTATATTTCATGTTGCAAATTTTAAAACATTTTCTTTCTTCCCATGTGTTGTCCTTGTTTTTTGCAAGTGTTGTCATCAGTAGTATCTGTCCTATTCATCCGAGGCTTTGTATGAGACTTGAAAGCAATATAAAATGAATGCGTAATGGGTTGCTAGCTCAGAAGAGTTTAATTGGTGGGGTTCCCACTTATGTAGCATTTCCTCTACATCAGATGTTACAATTATTCTCCTGCTATTCAGTCGCCAGAGCCTCGTTAGTATAAAACAGGGTGTACCACAAGAAAGCGAAGGTGGAATTAAGATAGGAGAGGCTATAGGTCTTCGCAAACACTACCTCTTACACCCCAAAGAAATTAATGCAAAATTAATTACATACATTTACTTAAAACAAATTGTAATTGAAGTAATGTTTAATTAAATTTTTTTAGTTTTAGATAATAATTACGCAAATAGTGTGTCAGTAAAGTGATGCTTTTCTTAACAAGTGGTTAAATTACGACACAAGTGCTATAGTACCATAATGTAAAATATAAAAGAATAAATATTCTAAAATTTCAGAAAATTAAAATTACTATGAGGTTATAATGGCTTACCATAAATAAGTTGAGGTAATTAACAATTCTTTCAAGTGTTAAAGAATCAGTTTTTGGTAGGTAACCATCCAATAAATAACTTTTTATTACACTCCAAGTTGGATGAATGTAGTGATTCACGTGATTTGCCAAACTTATCAGATGAAACTCGTGAGGCAGCAAACACTGCTACTTGAAGCTTGTTACCTCAAAAGTCAAAAGATTTTATAATATATGTGTTTCATGAAATGGTTTAAACAAAAGCAATTCTAATGATAACAGAATCACTACTTTGGTGTATTTTGCTACGAAGTCAAAGGTATTAAAGTCAAAAGTCTTTGGTGAAGATACTTAGTATTAAAATCTACTTTAGCTCTTAAAAAAATACAAATATAAACAAGTTTCCTTAACTAAAAGTATTTCTTGAAAAGAAATCAGGCAGATAACGATTGGAAAAGGCAAATACGTTTACAAATAAAGAGGTAAGTAAATTTTGATTAGAAGCACCTGATAACACATTTCTTATGAATAAAATTGCTTGGTTAATGGCGTTGTCAGGAGCTTGTCGCGAAGATGAACTTGTAAAGATGGTATAGAATGTAAAGGGTCTTATTTTATAGTGAAAATATGGAGATCAAAACACACGATGAGCACCCATCGGACATTTTCAATTAGTTATGGAGCTTCTCTGAGCATAGCCTCCTCCACAAAGTCGTACACAGTTCCAAATGAGGAAAAAAAATTGTGAATCACGTAGAAATATGCAAAAAGTATATCACTTTGACCAACAAATGTAGAACATTGCCGACTCTTTCTTCAGTATAGAAATTGAAAATTGACAGCATTCATGTAGTAAGAATTAACAGCTTTTCTAAAATTCCGAGACTAGTAAATAAGTATTTGAAACTATCTCATCCAGAAAATTATATGGGACATAGTTTTAGGAGTTTTTGGCGATTCTGAGGCAAATATTTTTTTTAACTCTAAAATGCACAGACACTGAAAGTCGTCATACATGGGCGAAGGTTACATTGAAGAGTGCATATAATAAAAAGTTGATGATGCTCATAAAATGCTTGAGGGGAGGGATGGTACGTAGAAACACAGTTTGAGACTTAAGTACAGATCATAAAAAAATTTTTATGCACACAGCAAATGAAGTCCGTTTTTATTTTTGTGTTCAGTATATGCTTTTCTTTCGTATGTCTTGCAATGAGCATTCAAGAGAATAAATTTGTAAATGTGCAAATGGGAATGTCGTTGGTAACATGAACTGAAATATTGCAAGTTGTATGACATATGTGGAAGTACATGTTATCTTTTCGACACTAATTTTTTATTCTTGTTATATCAATGAAATAAAATTATTTTGTTATTCCTGTAATTTGTGCTCAAAATAATTTCACCATTCTTTCATGTGTTTCTTTTATTTGTAAATATTTTGTTTCAGGGATAAGGTCACAGAGTAAACCAAATGATATAATGAATGAAGTCTATCGCGCAATGAAAGCACTGGATTTTGTAAGTATAAATATTTATAAACGTGTTTTCTTTGGAGTTCATCTGTCTTCATAATAAATTGGAGATTTTAATTATCGTATACATAATTATCTTCTAGGCATCGTACATTGAAACTGAATAATGAAATGTGTTTAGTTTATTTGTTCAGTAGTACTATTATCAAGTAATTTGCTTCGTATTAATTCCTTTTCTTCAATCGCTGTTTGTTTTGCATGTAATTGAAATCTCTTGTACTTGTAAACATTTTTAATACAATTTTTTGGTTACATGAAACCTATCAATACTGAATAATGAAAATCTAGTAACTTGAAAATATACAGAAATTGAGTCACAGTAAATCCTCGATTTAATGGACTGTTGGGAGCTGTTGGGGCTGTTAAATCGAAAGTGATAAGTCGCGAATTTTTTAAATCAATATTTTTAAATACAATACTATAATTTGGACATATTAATGTTACAATCATGTTGCCAATTTTTTAAGACGACAACATAATAATAACTTAACAGAACTAATGCACACTTTTATCTCACTACATATGGCATGCTTTGGCTGGCAACCAATCATAATGACGATTACATGGTGCGAAATCGCATCACCATGTGACACAGGACCACATTTTAACTCGCTACATAAGACATGCTTCTGCTGGCGACCACACCACAAATCTGTCATCGATTTGCAAAAGAGGACACGTCGAAAATAACAGAGTGTTAGAAAGTCGCAAAAACTATAACGAAGTTAGTAAATTAAAATGTTCATATATTTTTTTCTAATTAGATCACTATGGATACATACATTCAGGATCCATGAACATTTTAATTTTTTAATTCTGTTATTATTATTATTTTTTTTTTTTTTGCGATTTCTCAACACTTTGCTATTTTGGACATGTTCCCTTTTGCATATCGACGCCAGAAATAATAATTATTAAATAAGGAATATAATAATGAAAATGTCAGCAAAAAATTATCCGTTAAATCTGCTGTCTGTTGAATCTAGGTCCATTAAATCGAGGATTTACTCTATTGATGGAGTTGATGTAAAAACCTGTAACTCTCAATGTTTTGAAGTTAGAAACATATAGTTTTACGCATGGAGCCAAAGAAACTTCGAAATGTAAAACCTCGTATCTATATCATTGTTCTGTAAGTGTGAAAAGCTCGTATGTCTGTCCAGTCCAACACTTACAGCTCGATTCAACGTTATTGGCCCCTGTCCTTGGTTGTTTGTCTAGTGAGCGAGCTGTGTATTGCGTCATAAGAAAGAAATTTAATCACAAATGTGCATAGGAGGGGAAGAGGAAGAATGAAAATAATATCTATGCTCGTATATGAGTGACACTCATGTCAAGAAAATATGTCATCATTGTTCAGTCAACAGACGTAGTGGTTAGTAATGGGATGTGTGGAAGAATATTGTGTTTTAAGGTGGAGTGTACCGCGACATGATAAGAAGGAAGTGTTAGATGTTATGACTGCGCAGCCTGACCTGTGTGACCCAGTCTGCCAGTAGTGATGAGTAACTCACTCTTAGCCTGTCTACTTACCTTTTGCAGGGGCCAAAATCCCTGAATCAAGCTGTACAAGGAAATCACTCACTCTCAATCTTGATAACTCAGAAAGGAAAACTTTGTAAGCCTGTATGTACTATTTCCTGTCTGATTTGGTGCCTTTTTCGTGAGGAAAACATTATCAATTTTTAATGTAATTTTGTCCAACCACTATCCTGGTGTCGGCATGGGTGGCACAGTGAATCGAGTTCTGGCCTTATGTGCCTGAGGTTGTGGGTTCAATCCCAAGTATGCTTAATTGCGACAGACTCATGTCAGTAGATTTACTGGCATGTAAAAGAACTCCTGTGGGACAAAATTCCAGAAAACCGGCAATGCTGATATAACCTTGGCAGTTGTGAGCATCGCTAAATAAAACATAATTTAATAACTATCCTTGTTCAAGTGGCATTGTCGTGGTTTAATTACTCTTGTTGTGGTGTGTTGCACTTTTGTGTGCCTCACAGGTGTGAGAATATTATTGTTCGTCATCAGAATATTGATTTAAAATGCCATCAGCTCATCAAGGAGCTCCATGTTTGTAAAATTTGCCATAAAGTGAGCAAGAAAGAAGTGAAAACAGTGGAGGGATTGGAGAGTTCTGTTTGTGAAGGAACAGTTAAGCTAAAAATGTCTTGCCACAATTAATATAATGCTATAAGTTACAATAGTTTTGATATTTTATCATTAAATAACAATTTTATGTGGTAATGAGCAACAGAATGTTCAAAATTTTCAATGCATTTTTAATGTATAACAAGGTGTTTTTTTTTCTGAAATGACAATGCAAATAACACTCAAATTCAGTAGTAATTAGTAGAACTACGTAGAATCTAAGTGTATAATCAACAGGTTTTTTTTAATGGAGAACCAAGACCTAGCTTAACTAAAGAACTCTCCTAGGACAGCCTTAAAACTTCTCATTTGAATAAGCATCCAACTTGTAGGAAATGTGGGATGGATGTTGAGTCAACATCTTACATTTTTTCTAGATAATTCAGGTTTAAGCTACATCAGGCAACGATACCTGGGGGAAAAACATGTTGTCCCCTGAGGAATTTCAGGAAATAAAACCCAGCAGCATGGTCGAGCTGGTCACCCACTATGGTATTCTGGAATGATTTCTGGTTTATGGAGTGCATAGTATATGCACTTATTGAGGAAAATGAAGCAAGGCAGGACTGCGAGGTAATTAATCCTCTCATCTTACTTTCACTGGTTTCCTCTCTTCATGACAAGCCCAACAGTTTTGAAGACAGATACTTTCTTCTGTCTTTAGTGAAAGTACAGCATTCCAAGGCTTTGCCTCCTTTGCTATTATTACAGAATCATGGTGGTTTCAATTTTAGGACTTCCTTAGAACATCAAACGCAACACTGTCTCTTGGTTTCTTCTCCTACCAAAATCATCCTTCTCTTTTTAGCACCTTTACATTCTTGTGTTTAGTTATTTTCAGGAATTTACATACTAGGCCTATATATAGTCTCACATACTTTATCAGTATCATTATCCTCAGCATCATGTAATTGTTCTTGCACTTCTGATTCACTTTATTATCGCCTTAAACTGATGATTAGGGACTGGATTTTTATGTAATATCAAGGTGTGAAATATGTACATATTTATGTAAGAAAAATAAGCTGAATATGTACCAAAATATGTAAAATCATGAAAATATTTAATATCAATATCTGGCAGGTATAAGATAGGTAAGACTCTCCAGTTGAGATTTTATATAGCATCCAACTTTTTTACCGCACACTTGACACATTACTATTTTTCCATCTGTAGTGAAAGCTTCGTCCATTGTAATCCATTGTCGTTAGGTTTGAAGATACAGGGGCCATTTTAGTTAGCTAAAAGCAGTAGATAAACTCACTTGCACTTTATATTGTAATTACTAAAACTAGAGAACTGAGTGAAATGAATGATACAACAGAACTGCAAGCACTGTTTCGCTCTACTGGATTACGAGAAAATAAGAGGAGATGTGGGACACATGCATTTTATCTGCTCCTTGTAAGAAACAAGTACCTACTAAAACCTCAAACTATAGGCATTTACAAAGTATTGTTTGAAAAGTGACATTCCTGTCTCATTCAGAAGGGTAGGATTATTCCAGCCGAGAACCATACTTTCTAATTGCTTGGAAAATTCCATTTCTGTATAAATCTACTAAATTTAAAGTAAAGAGGTCAAGCGATAAGCTGAAAAGCTATTTATTTTAATCTTTCAACATCTTTCCAGTTTGTTCCTTACTCCAGCTTCTTTTCAAACATCGACTACTTTATTGCGGCTCCTGTGAGACTTGACATGGGTTTTCCCTGAAAGAATTAGGAAGAGGGTGGGTAAGGTTGCAAATTGCATGGGAACGGCTTGTTAAGACGTGTGCAGAGCAATTATAGTTGGAGACAAATCATGTCGTCCTCGTCCCACTCCACCACATGAATGCAATGCTACTTTCTGAGTGATTTTTACAATACAAAGTAGTTGTATGAGAAAGGTTGCCTTTTGTTCACTTATATTTACAGTGGGCGATATGGGGTGAGTGCTTCTATTACTTTCTGGAACTAAGGACGTTATGTTTCATTCCGAAATATATTCTTGAAAGCTTGGGGAATGTAAGGCACTTAAGAAATGTTGTCATTTCAGGAATGGAAAGTGATCAATCCCTTTCATGTACGAGTGAGACACAAGAATGCACTGAGTGGGAAATATGTCAAGATGTCTCTGCAGCTTTACCAAGTGGACTATAAGAGTTACTTGTTGGATTTCAAGAGCTTGAGTAGTGAGAGCAGCGAGGAGAATGACTCGTGCAATGCAGGCGGTGATAATATAAACTACGGTTGGTTATATTAAATTTCTTTCTTTCTTTCTCATTATCTTATATATAAAAGTCAAGTGGCTATGTATGTATGTATGTGTGTATGTATGTATGTATGTATGTATGTGTATGTATGTATGTATGTACTCTATACAAATCTACACGCTTTGACTGATATTTGCCAAAGTTTGCACATTTAACCTTCATAACCAGGAGAAGAACATAGGCCACATTATAATTGGACAGATGGATGTTAAATTATTGAAAACAAGAAAAATGAGAAAGAAATACGTTCAAGCATGCATGTATAATATAAGTTGGACATCATCCAATCACGAATCATAAGTGCAGCGATGTGCATTTTTTGTTTTAACTCTTTTTTCCGTTGTAAATGCGGCCATATTGCTACTGAAATATTAAATAAAATAACATTAAATTAAAATTACGTAAATGAGGGACGATTTCTTGATTGAATGTGTCATGTGGCATGAATATACAATATAATGTGGCATAAGACACATTTTGTTTAATATTTAAGAACTCAAAATCAAACATAATAGGTAACAAACATGAAAGCATTCATAACATGTAAATTCAACTACTTTTCTACATAGCTCTCTGTAGCATAGTCGTAAAGTCAAAGGCTTTGGTGTAGGGGAACCCAGGTTCGAACCTGAGGTCAACTGATTTTTTTTTTATTATTTTGATAATTTATTTACATTATTTTAGTTCCATTATTTTATTTTAACCCGACATAAAGGGGGTTTTACTACATAAATAATATACCCATAGTATTTTATTTATGCTGTCTCAAACAAAGTTACCATACAATTATGTAAGCTCCCTGAAAATAACAGTGTATTAATTCTAAAATATATTTCTTTCAAAATATTGTTGTTCATGTCCGAATGTGTTATTGCTAAATTTGATCTATTATCATGTCGTGAATGTACAGTAGTATGTATGTTAAGCCTACTGATAAGAAGAATCTGTTAATTTTTAAAATATGTTTCTCTCAAAATATTATTCTTCAAGTCCAAAAATGATTTATTGCGAGATTATACTATATTCTATACATAAATAAAAATGACATAATTAATAAACAATATTATGTACGAGTATTTGTAAGATGCCATTTTTCAAGTCATATTTAAGAAACCAGGTATGACATAAGCAGGCATAAAGCAGACAAGGGATACAAAATTCTCCAATCCTATTATGTATATTTTTTATTTACATGTTGATTCTTTGATATGACCATAATACCCCCAAGGGGTTCAGACTGGGAACAAGAGAATTCTCTATTTATTGTCGACTCTCTTCAAACATCAAGCAAAAGCACACATAGACAGGAAATTACGTTAAATTTGTGTCAGCACAGCTTTAGAACAATGTAGAACATTGCGTCTATGCCAAACAGATGTAAAGGGATCGAGGAGATATATTTGTTTAGCTAAACTTCAAGACAAAGCTAATTAAAAACAAAAACAGTAAGGCACATGATGACATCTTTTCTTTTCGGTGCCTTATCTTCAGCTGTTTTAAATTGGCAGGCGTTTTGGCTAAGGTCATTAATTCATGTAAGTGACGTTATGTAAAAATTCATCTTTAGGGATGAGGAAAGGTTAGTAAAGACATACGATGGAAGAGTAATGGAACGGAGAAAAATTCCCTCCGGCGCCGGGATTTGAACCCGGAAATATCATATGTACTTCGGTACATTGAAATAATATATTAGTAAAGACAGTAATTCGTTTTGGTTTTCTGTAGTTGAGTTGCCGAGATCTCCATAAGTCAGAAGCAAAAAAGGCAATGTCGGGTGCTTTTAGCTAGTACAAAATATAAAGGAAAAATATTGTGATGCTGCAGATATTTATTTCGAGGTTTTTGAGAAAATAATATTCTTCAATGTTCCTAATACTGATACATGGATAGGTTTGTTCGAAAAATCAAAGACTTCTGCTGAATATATTACACTTAATTCATTTTTCAAACGTACTTGATCAAAGTGACTGTTATAGGACTGAAATAATTTGTTTAGTGCCTCATTCGGGAAGTTTTCTCTATAAGCAGAAAATTTTTGAGAATTTAGAAGATGTGTGAACTGAAGCTTTCCATAATCAGAAAATCTGTCAGTAATTTCCATGTGCATACGATCTAGTATGCTGTAGTACAGCTGCCTGTATTTCAAATCATCATCTCCTTTTCTTCGCTTTAATGGTGGTTCCATTGTATTGGCTGAAGAATTTTCATTTTCCATATTACTCCATATGGACGGAAACCCACTACGTCTGAACTCGGATATAGTATTTTTTAACTTCGATACCTCTTGCAAGCAGTATGCTATGTCTAGACTTTTTGTCTGAAGAATATTGTAGAGCACATCTGTATGTGCGAACACTCTAGCATAGACTTCAAGAAGAAATATATTCTGAAACTGTGTGAAAAAATACAAATATCCTTGAGCCTGCACAATTACATCATCATCATCCCAGTTTTCTTCAGAGTCATTACAAATGATATTTTCAAAAAAGCAGTCCGTTGTTCTCTGTATTCCTTCACTGTATTTACAAGCCGAGATGTAAAATCCCATCTAGTTGGTGCTACTTTTGGGAGTTTCTGTTTCATAAATTCCTTGAGTTTTTCTGATCTTTTAGGAGATGATGAGAAAAATGCAGCGAAACCCGACAGTGTTTTGAAAAAAATGCGGCATTCTGGAATGGATGAAGTAATTTGTTGCAAAACTAAATTGAGAACATGGCTGTAACAATGGATAAATAGTGCTTGAGGATACTTTTCTTGAACTTTTGTTTTTAAGCCATTAATATTTCCCGCCATAACTGAAGCACCATCGTATGTCTGTGCAATTAACTTATTGCCGACATTATATTCTGCTATAACACCTTCCACATGCTGAAACAAAGCAGCAGCAATTTTGTCCGAACTGACATTTGTGAATCCTATAAACCGTTCTTGAACATTGGCAGTACTATTGACGTATCTTAAAACAGTGGACAATTGACTCTGATTAGAGCAGTCACTTGTTTCATCAACAACAATGGCCACAAAAGGTGTTTCTTCTATTTCAGATTTTATGTTCTTTATCATAACCCCACTTATAGCAAATATTAAGTCATTCTGAATTGCAGGAGAAGTACCACAAAATACTGTTGAACTCTCAAGATGATTGGCGAGTAAATGGTCAAATTCACTTAAGGAACTTAAATATTCAATATAATTTCCTCTATTGTCTGATTCCACACTCTCATTATGACCCCGAAAAGCCAATTCTTGTTTTCCTAGAAAGCAGACTGCGTTAATAAGACGCAGTAAAATCTCCCGATTTTTTTTCACAAGATCATTGTGTTGATTGATGTGTAGAGCTTTTTGCTTATCTAGTTGTAAATCAATTCTTGTCTTCCCAAAGTTTGCAAAGTTCATGCTACTACAAATATGAGCTTTTGATTTGTCGTGTTTTAGGACTGCCGTTCGAAGGGAGTTCATATTAGGAAACCCCTCTTTTGACCACACATTAGTTTCGCGGGCTAAATAACAAACATGGCCAGCAAAATAGTTTAGACAGTTTAGAACTACCACATAACCAATTCCACTTACCATATGATGTTGAAGTGAAATGGCGTGTGTATTCACGCTGTTTTTCTTTTACGTCCATGGACAAATTTAACTCAGGAGTTGGTCTTTCCATTTTCACAATTTCAACTTTCTCGTTGTATGTACGACGGTTAAAAGGCACTTTTAATAAACCTTCTATTACACAGTCATTTTCAACACAAACCTCTCCAGAAACTTGTTCTGCCATATTTTTCACAATATCACTTAATTGGGAAATTGAAAACTTAATAATTAACAATTAATATAACTCTTAGACACTCGAACAAATCACAAATTTAAAATACTGCACTGCAAGAACGCAATCACATTGATGAGCTAGCGTACTAAGCGTATTGTTGCTTTGCGCCTGCGAAGAAACCGATCACGAGAGCGCAACTCACCCGGCCTACACTGCACGATGGAAACAGAAGGGAGAAGGGGACGGGCAGTTGTGCGACAGAACAGTGTTAGCGGAACGGTCACAGGCTACCCCTCGTAGCAGCGGTTTCTCCAGCGATGCCGCCTTGACTACTTGTTTCTTGAGCAGAGAGCGCATATAAATCTAACGATTACCTTAATTTTAATTACTGTGGTAAAACTAATAATACAAAATTATTACATTATGTTATATTATAAACTTTTTCTTTTGTAATATCATTGGGCTACCACCGGTAGCCCCGGTAGTCCGCAAAATACGCCCATGATATGATATATGATATGATATGATATATGATGTGATATGGTATGATATATGATGTGATATATGATATGATATGATATGATATGATATGATATGATATGATATGATATGATATGATTTATTCTCACACTAATCTCTCTGGTCCTGCTAGTCCTTCACATTTCTGTATTCAGGCCAGCAGTTCCATTCTTACACTATTTACAACTTTTACACTACCAGACATTTAAGACTGATGTATATTCATCATTGCATTGTTCATCTGTTCATTCCCTTTGTCCTCCATGTTCATTCACTATATTTGTTACTATATTTCTACGTTTATTATCTAATCCTGCTTATCTTCTAATCCTATCTTGTACTACTTCCTATTCATAACAAAACCTACCAATTTCATTTACTACTCTGTATTCCTACAGTCCCTATTTATTTACATTGATACTCTTTGCCTACTGTTTAAATAAAATCATCATTACCTACTCCTAATTCTTAATCACTCTTCTTCCATATTTCACTGCACACTTCGTCACTAATTCTTGAATCCACTAACACACCATTTTCTGAGATTATAAGAGGGTTTATCCTTGCTACTGCCCACTCGATTTTCCCTGTCTGCTCTATTTAATTTTACTACACTTTCTCTTCTTATCCCTAACTCTCCTTTTTTACCCCTATTATCTTTCTTGTGCTCCTTAACCTTTACCAGCTGTTGACTCACGTTGCATTTATTTCTCTTGCTGACACCACAAATGTCTCCGTCATCGCTCCCACTCTCTTGATACACTTCACTCCTATCGTGACTGCATGGTGACATCACTACTGACTTCGCACCTTCTCTACTCTTCACGGCCTTCCCTCTCTTTTCTCCTGTCAGCAAAAAGTCCCGGGTCTTCGTACTGTTGCCTGCTGCTCAATCGGAATTTGCTGCATTCAACAAAACTCCAACTTCGCACTTTCTTGCATTTCTGACATCTTGCTTTTCACGACTTCGTTCCTGTTAGTAACCGAGTTTTTCTTCACTATTCCCATTACTTTATCCTTGATCGCTTTCCTTTTTTCTTCATTTATATTGTCTCCTATCCCAGATTTATTTAAGCTATCCAAACATAATTCCACGTCGAATACCTCGCCATTTATTTTTAATTTGTCTTTCGCTAGTCTCGCGTAGTGACCTTGCTGCTGTCAGAAAAGGCAATAACACTTTCCTCCTGCACCTCATTTTGTAGTCAAAGTCACTATCAGTACTAATATTTGAGTCCTTTAACTCTTTCCTCTTGCTCACTATCTTTTCCTTTATCATAGCATTCGCCAATTTGACTAGTATAGGCTGGTTGGCCCCATGTCCCACTCTATAGATCTCTTTCACTTGCCTGTTGTCTTGTTGATGATGACATTATGAATGTTATTGTGAATTCCACAAGTATTTACATCCATTCAGTTAGAGAATGATTCAACCAGAAATGTGATGCTTCACAAACAAATCCAGCAGAAATAAAGGCACATCTATGTTTCTGGTATTTTGCTGGGAGCATAAAATGATCCCTCTAAAATGCCAAAGACCTTTGGGTTTTTTTTAGTAGGTTATTTTACGACGCTTTATCAACATCTTTGGTTATTTAGCGTCTGAATGAGATGAAGGTGATAATGCCGGTGAAATGAGTCCGGGGTCCAGCACTGAAAGTTACCCAGCATTTGCTCATATTGAGTTGAGGGAATACCCCGGAAAAACCTCAACCAGGTAACTTGCCCCGACCGGGAATCAAACCTGGGCCACCTGGTTTCGTGGCCAGATGCGCTGACCGTTACTCCACAGGTGTGGACACCTTTGGGTTAAGGATGGGACAGGAATCCCAAGAAAGTCATCCAGTGGTCATTGTGAAAGCTGCCTGGGAAGCAAAGTTCGCAAAACTATAAACAAACGTGTGTCAAACGTGTCAAAAGCTCATGTAAGTAAAGACATTTGGTTATGTTGTGTGAAAAAAGTTCTAATCGTAAACCTGAGTCTGATTTCTCATAGTGAGTTGTGTTTCTGTGTAGTTTTGACAATGTAATAAATTAAACCAACCAGAATAAATACGTTCAAATCTAATTGAACCAGTGTAAATTAAGAGTATTTTTTTACTACAGCTAATTAGTGATAAAAATTCTGTAAAAATTTAATTTGTTCTTAAATGTGAAGCTAGAACTAAACATTTAAATTACATAAAATAAAAAACTAGCATAGATAATTGTTTCTGATATTAAAATTTACTAAAATGGATGTGCTGATTATATACAATTGTATGCGTGTGGTGAAGGATTAATTGAAATCAAAAGCACACAGTGGCAATCCAGTTCAAGAATCAGAAAATTATTTGCTTTGTGATATTTTGTATTATATAGAATAAAGTGGCAAATCAGATAGTGAAGTTAGTATCGACGTACAAAAACCTATCATAAGGGGAATTGATTATTATATTAGAGTTATTAATGATTTTCGTTACGAATTTTGTCGACATCCTAGGCCCTATGCCTTCTGACTCGATTTCAGGTAGGGGAAAGCTGGAACGTCCTTTATTTTAAGAGGATTATGGAATAGTTGTAGTCCACACCTATGGAGTAACGGTCAGCGCGTCTGGCCGCGAAACCAGGTGGCCCGGGTTCGAATCCCGGTCGGGGCAAGTTACCTGGTTGAGGTTTTTTCCGGGGTTTTCCCTCAACCCAATACGAGCAAATGCTGGGTAACTTTCGGTGCTGGACCCCGGATTCATTTCACCGGCATTATCACCTTCATTTCATTCAGACGCTAAATAACCTAGATGTTGATACAGCATCGTAAAATAACCCAATAAAATAAAAAAAAAATAGTTGTACAAACATTTGCAACTGAAGGATAAATGACTCATGCAGGATTTTAAAAGTTTATAATTAATAGAATAGAGTGGAATTTGATCTGAGCCTCATTGTAAACCACTAATATATTTTTTGAAGATTATATCACTTTAAAATGTGATATACAATAAAACCTGATTAAACCGGACCAGAAATAGCCATCCTATTCACCTTCTACATTACCATGGATAATAGAGGTCCTACTGTACTGTAGAAATTAATTGCATAATACTTACAGTTTTGTAATTTCCTCCATGGTATTGTGTTTAACATGCTAGGTAGTGGATCAGAAATTAACTAATTTAAGTCTGGTTGTCAATGACGGATTTCCAAGGGCCAAAGAAACTCCCTGTAATGGTTGTCTGTGAAAAGATACCAGTACTAGAGGTTCATATAGTGATGCGAGATGAACCTCGGTTTCTCCTTTCTCAAACAGCTCAGTTATTTGCAATATTTTTCTATAATAAGTACAATATGTTTTCTTTTGACACCTGTGAAAGATATTTTGCATAGAAGTTATGCAGTATGGCCTCGCGAACAGTAGAACAAAGACTGAATGGTGGACTGGATTGCAATTATGTGGAAATTTTTGGGTCATTTCTTTGAAAGCGGGTAGTGATTATGGAAAAAACACCCCCTTCCACAAGTAACTGTTTCTGTTGCCAATAGCAATAGCATTCCTACTACACACTGAGTAACGGTAAAGGCTTATAATATTTTTTTCTGCAGCAAAAAATAAAAGAGAGAGAGAAAAACAGTCGGTAGTGATTATGGAAAAAACACCCCCTTCCACAAGTAACTGTTTCTGTTGCCAATAGCAATAGCATTCCTACTACACACTGAGTAACGGTAAAGGCTTATAATATTTTTTTCTGCAGCAAAAAATAAAAGAGAGAGAGAAAAACAGTCGGATAATCTGCTGATTACTTAATAGGGTAATGGATAGTCAGGGTTGTACCACAGTCTACTATATACAGTCACGAAGCTTGGAATGATTTTTTGCAGTTCTCACGATAGTTGCTAGCCACTTTAAGCGCTGTGAGTACTAGGAACAATAGACTGTGTCACTGCCATTGTGATCTAATACAGGCTGTAAGGCAGACCATGTGACTTGCGTTTCAAACATATAAATTAGTTTGAATGCATAAAGAGGAACCTATGTTTCTTAAAATGTAGTGTAATTGCATTAATAAAATTTGAAACATTGATTATGAGACACTTCAGACATAATTCACTTGCGAGTAATATTATTTTTGCTGTGACAGTTATGTTGTTCGCATGTGTAATATCTGCCTTTATTTCGATTAAATATTGCGAAATTCTTGTACATTCATTTATGCACAATTCAGTAATTTTCAGTTGCACTGCATGGATATTTTGATATGTTGAAATTATAGGTTATGTTTACTGTATCAGTTGTCTCTTTCTGTCTAATTTTAGTGATCTCCAATGCCCTCCCATTACATATGTATGTAATGCAACTGGTTGATGTTATGTTATATGGAAATTATAGGTTATGTTTACTATATTTAACTTATATTCCTTTATTCGCAGTTATACATTATAATTAAACATAATGTCATGTATGAAACCCCGGACATTCAATTTGTCTGTATTTTAATACTACAATAGAGTACTGAATTCTGTATTTATCTACTACCTAAGAGACGAAGTAACACAATCGTATGTACACTAATTTCATAGGAGTGGTATGATAAATTTTCTGTCTACAATTAAGGAAGGTAGGCTAGATCACAACATAAATTCTTTTTTATTAAACCTCAAAATAGCTTCAGTTCTAAACTTAAAATGTTGATTCGAACAGATTATGTTAACACATTAAAATAACACAGTTTTGTAATTATTTTTGCAACATATTATGCAATAAGAAGTAAATGGAACTTATAGACACATTACACTAAATAGCAATGATACTCAAAGTTATAATATAATATTTCACTGAGTTCCATACACTGAAATAGAAAGCCCGAACATACATTACGGCCTGGTCTAGATCGAAAAGGCATTGACTGTGCCGTGTTTCTTATTGTTTTGAAAAGTTGTGTAAACTGTGAAATGTTCATTATCGGTTGTAATAACTATAAATGGCTAAAATATAATAATTTGAATATAATATGGGATAAGGGGACGTTTGTAGCACTATAAATTGTAAGAAAAAGAGGTCAGAGTTATCCTTCTTCCTAAAGATCCAGGAAGGTGAGTTTATAGTATATTATGATATATACTTTATGAAAATAATATATAAACCTTATCTATTTCATATTTCAATAGTGGAAGGAAGGTGTTAATTTTTTCAAAAGAACACAATATCGAAAGTATACATTTTATCGTCTGCTAAGGAAAGGTTCTGTGATGACGCGATAGTAGCGATCCTGGTGGTTAGCAACTATCTGTGGATGCATATTTATTAAGTATTGAGCTTCGTGACTGTATATACTGGACTGTGGTTGTACTGTATTTTGTTTTAATTTCATTACATTACACTGGTAGGAATTCTGTTTTATTCAATGATTTTTCTCTCGTGGGACTGACAATATTGTTCCCTTTCCGTGTTAGATAGGTTTCTGTTTTAAACTGTATAAAATGCCTTATAACTTCAGGGGACTAGAGAAAAAATGACTTTTGAGGCAGGTTTACAGTTTATTCTGCTTCTGATTTAGGCAGGCTTTACTGTAGTTGATACCATACTGGCTGTCAGATTCGAGGTTTGTTTATAGAGACTCGGTCCACTGGATTTTAAAGGGTGATAATATCCTTAGCATAGCTTCATTGAGGAGGAAAGTAAAGCTAGAGGGTTCATTCCTTAGTTTTATGACCGTACAAAAAACCTTGTCCCTGATAGAGGACTGAAGGCAAAATTTGCCAACCATTTCGTGCTCACATTGAATTTCAGTGCTGAGTACCTCTAACCTCTGCAGTTGAAAATAACAGTAAATAAATAAATAAATTCCGTTTTTCGTAAAAAAAAAAAAGAAAATAATACAGAAAGTTACAGCACTATATGTGTAGCTATTTAATTTAGTGTGAAAAATTAATTACATGTATCTAATTAAACCATACAACATACAAATGAATTCAATTGTCTTACCTTTGGAAATAAAGAAATGCATTTTTAATGTAATCCAGAAACTGAAGATATCTTATTTGAGTAATTTGAATAACTGTCCAAGAAGATAAAACCATAAACGCCTAATATCATTTGCAACATGACAAACAAACTGAATTATTGCAAAACATGTAATGAGTAATTATAATGAGAAAGTATGTTTCGTCTTAACACTCATTTATAGTGTATCCATGCTGTATGTCACGGGAATTTGTGTCTTTCCACAAAAACTGAATGTATGAAAGATATGCAGCAGAAGTTGGAATCTGTATCCTTCCTCACATCACTTTCAGGACCACTTTAGCTGACAAAGACGTCGAGAGTAAATGGTGTATTTCCCATGAATAATCTCATATGTTATGTAGGCTACAATTTTGACTTCAGAGAAAAATGTATCGTAATTTTTGCTTGCATTTTAATTCTGTACTTTCCAAGTACAAAATAATACATTATTAACACTATTGTGCTGTTGACTTCACCACATGTTTTACACGATTCTTTTAAAATCTGTGATTTTATCTTTGATATGGATGCAATTAACGTAAACTAAGATTTTTCATGTCATCCACATCAAGTATGTACAGTACTACTGAAATCCCACCTAAAAATGTATTTATTTATTTATTTTCCTAATGCTACACATGTTGGTACACTTTTTTTTTTAATATGAATGGCTATGTATGTTGTTATACTACACCATTTACTTATAAATAAATACAACAAAATGTTTTAAAGAAAACCAGTTTATTCATAATACACAATTGTTTACATGTAAATTTCAAATACTTTCTATACATCTACATTTACATTAAAAAATAACACTCGAAATGACTACTACCAATACAATCTGCACTATGTGCACTACTACTACTACTACTACTACTACTACTACTACTACTACTACTACTACTGCTACTGCTGCTGCTGCTGCTGCTGCTACTGCTGCTGCTGCACCATCGCAATGACTATGGCCAACACTATTACCACCACAATACTACCACTACTACAGCCATTACCAATACAAATAATACCACTACCACCACCACTACCACCACCACTACCATCACCACCACCAACACCACTACAACTACCACTATCATTACAAATACGATCACAACCACCACCACAACCACTACTACTGCTACTACAAAAAGACCATGATCACTACCACCACCACAATGACCATGGTCACAGCCACTTCTACCACCACCGTAACTATTACTACTGTTGATTACTATTACCTTTGGTGCTGTTGCCACCACCACCACCACCACCACCACCACCACCACCACCACCACCACCACCACCACCACCACCACAAGTTGATTTATTCTTATAAATTACCTTGCTTCAACCCTTCTACTATCTAGTTTGCCAGTCGAATTTATATGCTTTATGTGCATGCTTGTATATTGTATGATTCCCTGTGATCACAAACAGAAATTGCCATCCAAATATAACTTTCTCTCCCTGTAATGCTTATGACCATGAATTAGTGAAGTGTCATTGTCACTTAGGGTTAGGTCCAATGTCTAAATCGGGTTGGTCTTTTAATCTGATTATGTCTCCTATACTATAAATGCATCCCTATTATGTCACTGATCTTATCTCATTCCACCTTTCCTTCCTCACAGAGAATTAGATACCTTAGATAGGCCTTAAAATCAGTGTAAGATTTAAGTACACTCTTGACAGCTTGTATTAGAAGACTAGTTAAACTACTTAAAGGCTGAATGCTGCACATAACATTTACAGAAGATTATTGCATATAATATTCAGTATGATGAACGTTGTTGTGTGGGTGCACAAAATGTCAAAATGGAGCTTATTGTTTGTATTTACTGTTCCAGATCCAAGCTTGTCCCAGCAACAGAGTACAGGACATCACACAATGGAATTCTTTGAGATGTGTGCAGCACTTATTACGCAGCTTGCGCGTTGAACCAGGTCAAATTGTTACATCATACTGTAATGTGATTTTTTTCACTTGTCAGATAAAAACAAAATAATGTATAATTTTTTTTTCTGTTTACAGAGTCCTGTGATGTGGCACCAACTGCATAAAATTAACCATCTGCATAATATTATTTAATAATTTGACGAGTATGTTGCATAACAGTGCTTGTTTTAGTTGCAGAAATTCACCTTGTGATTGCAATTAGGTTTTTAAATTATATTGTCATGGATAAAAGAAATTCAATCATATATTTTAATTTCTAAGAGAAAGACAATGGTGACTATCCCAGTTCGTGATAATTGAGTTGTTCAGTAGAACTAAAAATTGTTTATTTTAAAGTAAACTTTATTTTAAATGGAATTGACAGTTTTTATTTAATTACATTTATTGACGTTGTCTTGTTTTGTGTTTTTTGTCAGTGACATGTATAAGTTACAAATAAATATTTTAGAGAGTTTTTTTTATAATGCTTTTATTACAAACATGATGTTCCTTTATTTCTTTTTGATAGAGTGAAATCAGAACATTTGCAGACAAGGAATATCAGAAGACTAGTTAAACCACTTGACGCCTGAATGCAAATAAAATTTACAGAAAATTAACGCATATAACATTCAATGTGATGAACATTATTGTGTGGGTGCACAAAACGTTGAAATGTTTTCTTTATTAGTACAGTTGTACAGAATGACTTGACAACACCAGAGATAATTCTTAAATAATAGGTAATATTACAATGTACCTTCTATTTCATAGAAGTTAACGATGAGTACATCCTATTATAAGTGTGGGGTCTGTATTTTCATCTTGAAAGAGTGCCAAAAAAAAGGTATATACACGTGTCGTTTAAAAATAAGATGTTGCCATGGCCACTGTTGCTGTACGCAGTGTCACTTTTCATCTATATTAATTTATTTCTATATATCATAAAGTTTGCTGACAGAAAAGGTTGGCAACATTGAGAGTGTTAGACCTTTGCAAATGCGTGCTGTACTATGTTGATTTTAAACGAGGGTTCTTCATTCCTGCCTCAGAGAATACCACCCTTACTCCACTAGATTAGGGACAGGCAAATCTTTGGTGATCTACTGGGATGTTCTCACATTTTAAAATGATCTCGCAATTACCAGGATATATATATATATATATTTTTTTTTTTTCTTCAGAAAACTCAATTAAAATAACATTAAGAAATGTTTACAGTAATGGAATAAATGTTTATGAAAATAATATGTTAGAAATAGGACATTTTATGTAAAATTGAAAGTTGCAATGCTTTTCCACTTATTTGTGAAATATGGCAGAAATTTTTCTCAAATAATTGCTTTGGTGTTCAGTGAATAACTGGTAAGACTGAGTCGAATGCATGATTTCAAACGTTTGTCAGTTAGCCTCCTTCTATATTTATTTTTCATGAAGTTCATATTTGAAAGTGAATATTCACAGAGGTAAGTAGAAGCAAACAAGGCTTTCACCGAAATTGCAATGTAGGTCATCAATGAATATTATTTTTCTTTAGGAATAACAGACCACCATTTCTTAGGTACTGAAACAGTTTTCACACACAAGTAATTTATTAGATAATTTCAAGTTCAACAACAGGTCCATCCACATTTATTTCTCTTTCCATTGAAGAAGAAAAATAGCCAAGATTTATATTTGCTCAGAGTAAAGACACAAACTCAGATATCAATGGAATGATTTTAAAATCTGAAAATCTCTCCTCAAACTCATCTTTAAAGTCACACATGATTTTTTATGAGGTTTTTATATGAGGTTCTTTCTCATGTTTCATTTCTTCATCTACTTGAGATTTCAAAATAGGAAAGTGTCTTAAGTCGCCATTTCTTAAGTTGTTCTTCCATTAATTTAGTTTTTCAATTAAAGAATGTACCTCAGTTATCATTTCAACAATTTCCTGATTTTTCCTTGAAGCTATGTTCAGATCATAAAGTTTTTCTCTCAGATCAGCTAGGAAATCTAAATTATGAAACCAGCATGAATCTTCAACAGAGTGCACTGTAGTTATCTCTTCTTTTTTTTTCAAAAATGCTACGATGGCAAGTAACAGCTTAATAAACCATTGAAGTACTTTGTCTTTGCTCAGCCAACGCATCTCGCAATGCAGAATTAACTCTTACTACTGCAGTTCTAATTCATTTACCATTTCTTTTAAGATTCTTCTCTGAAGAGGACGAGACCGAATTTTGTTCACAATTTGCACTACAATTTTCATTGTTTCATTCATGTTTAAGAACCTTCTATACAAAGACTGTTGATGTATGATGTAATGATGTGACAGAAATTTTTGAAAACATTTATCTTTTCGGTACTGAGCCAAGTAAAGCCTACTGTTGCAAGGGGTTTGGTTCTATTGCCTGACATAGCTTTGCTTGACAACTCGTTTACTAGACACTAATTGTCAGACATAACAATCGCTCGACAACACTTTAAGCTCTACAAAAATAAACATCTGGTGCATCATGCATTATAACTAACTTGCAAAGTATGATTACTTTTATTATTAGACTACACATTATCAAAATTTGAAAATTGAAATGTTAAAAGAAATTTACGACTAACAGTCCACAGAAAGAATGTAAAATTACAGTTGAATGTTCCTCGGAAGAAATCCAATATAGTTCTAGTACTTCTGTCATTGTATGTGTTAAAAATTCTCTTTTCATGATCGACATATTGCTTTTTCAGTGGCATAGCAGGCATTCTGTGGATGTCTTCGGTTCTACATTTTACCTGAATTTGTTCTTTTCTAATTTCATTTACCATTGTGTGTAAGCCAACATACAATTTACCAACCAGGAATTCGAGCCTTCAGGAGCTTGTTCGAAGTCAGACAGTATGAACGATGGATTCAGCTGAAAGCCGTTATCGGCTGAAAAATTGCTAATAGCTTGGTACAAAGAAGTATAACATTCTAGCGACTTACTTGTCATCAAAGAATAAACAAGTGGCATAATCTTCTTGTTATCACCAGTTCCAACGTATGCATGGATGGTATAGAGCTTCCGAAACAATTTTGGCACTGTTTTAACCCTGGAAAGAATACTTAAACTTCACACTCAGTAATGGATACAAGGGGTATTCGGTTACCCCAAAAGAAATGTTAAGGTATGTGATTGTCAAAAATCAATATATTTTATTTTGACAATTTAGTTTTTGATACCAGTTTACAGTTATGTTTCCTTGCACATATGGCATACATCCAATTAATAATTTTGACACAGACCACCTACATTTGGAACACACGATTTTTGTTTTTCTGTCTTTGCTCTTGGCAGAGGTGATTACTGGAATATTAGAGTGAAAACTGAAACTATCTGAAATCAAATTCATAAGGAATATTGAAGTTTTCACTCCAATATTCCTTATGAATTTGATTTCGGATAGTTTCAGTTATGCATTGTGTACATTTTAGCCTGCATGTTTCTTTGCAAGGTGGTTTTATTGCTTTTGCCTTCTTCAACTTGCCTCTGGAGCTAATATACTCTTGCCCGTTTAAGCCTTCTTTGTTTCCTGACATTATTCAAAACGTTTGCTTCTTTCTGAGTCGTCCCCGTAGTGACTTAACATTGCTCTCTGTTCGATTAGCGCGATTGTTTCATGGCTAAGTTTGTTTCTTGTTTCTATTTTTTTCTTTGACGCTTCCGCCTCAGCCTGCGAAAGGCATTGTTCCAATGTGTTGTACAGTGCTTGTACACCTTGTTTGGGGCCAAATTGTAATTGTTCTAGGTTTTGTTGTAGATAGGACACGAAAGCATCTCTCTACTTCTGTTTTGTTTGGTTGCAAGTGGTACCTTCTTTTCTTTTTGATTGTCTTAGTTGCTTTAACCATTTGGTGGTCCATATCAAATTTTGGGTTCTCTAACATCTGGATGTTCTTCGCGCAACTCAAGTCGTCTATGAGGATGTAGTCGATTTCATTTTTGGTGGTGAGAAATACAGTGATGAAAAAGATGAGAGAATGAAAAGGGATGGATGGTGATAAGGCGATAAATGTTAGTAAAGAAAAGCACGAGAGACACCATTGCATCCCCCGGTCACCAACTTGGCAGAACCCACCTCGATCGGCATGCAATCCAGAGAAAGTAGGTCACTTGCAATTCAGCGAAAGGAGGTCACTTGCCATCCAGCGAAAGTAGGACATTTGCCGCCGAGGGAAAGTAGGTCACTTGTCATCACGCGAATTTCCGGAATTAGAGACAAAATATTTTAGGTACACGAAAAATAACGCTAGAAAAAAGTGCGACGGATTTCCTGGATTTTTGTGGTGATTATTAGTGAACATCGTGGGATGCTACAGTTAAAAGGGCTGGCCTCTGAGCGAAAGCAGGTCAATTGCAATCCAGCGAATGAAGGTCACTTGCCATTCAGCGAAAGTATGTCACTTGCCATGGAGCGAAATTACGTCACTTGCCATCTATCGAAAGTAGGTCACTCGCAATGCAGCAAAAGTAGGACACTTGCAATTCAGCAAAAGTAGGTCACTTGCAATGCAGCGAAAGCAGGTCACTTGCAATCCAGCGAAAGTAGGTGACTTGCAATAGAACAAAAGTAGGTTACTTGCCATCCAGCGAAAGTAGGTCATTCGCAATGCAGCGAAAGTAGGTCACATGCAATCCACCGAAAGTAGATCATTTGAAGTCCAGCGAATGTAGGTCACTTGCCATCCAGCGAAATAGGTCACTTGTCATCCAGCGAAAGAAGGTCACCTACCATCGAGCGGAAGTAGGTCACTTGCCATCGAGCGAAAGTGTGTCACTTGCCATCCAGCGAAAGTAGGTCACTTGCCATACAGCGAAAGTAAGTTTCATGCCATCCAGCGAAAGTAGGTCACTTGCCATCTAGCGAAAATAGGTCACTTGCAATCGAACGAAAGTAGTTCACTTGCCATCAAGCGAAACTAGGTCACTTGCCATCCAGCGGAACTAGGTCACTTGATATCCATCGAAAGTAGGACACTCGCAATGAATGCAAAGTATGTCACTTTCATACCAGCGAAATTAGGTCACTCAAATGCAGCGAAAGTTGGACACTTGCAATCGAACGAAAGTAGGTCACCATCCAGCGAAAGTAGGTTACTTGCCACCACTTGCCATCCAGCGAAAATATGTCACTTGCTATCCCAAGAATGTAGGTCAATTGATATCGAACGAGAGTAGGCCACTTGCCATCCAGCTAAAGTAGGTCACTTGCCACCACTTGCCATCCAGCGAAAATATGTCACTTGCTATCCAGCCGAAGTAGGTCACCTGCAATTCAGCGTACGCAGGTCACTTGAAATCGAGCGTGAGTAGGTCACCCGCAATGCAGCGAAAGTATGTCACTTCGAATCCACCAAATGTAGATCACTTGAAATGCAGCGAAAGTAGATCACTTGGAAATCAGCGAAATTAGGTCACTTGCAATCCAGCGAGAGTTGGTCATTTGCCATCCAGCGAAAGTAGGTCACTCGCAATTAAGCGAAATTAGTTCACTTGCAATCCAAAGAATGTAGGTAGCTTGCAATTCAGCGAAAGTAAATCACTTGCCAACAAGCGAAAGGGGTCATATGACATCGAACAAAAGTAGATCACTTGGCACAGCACGTAAGTAGGACACTACCCATCCAGCGAAAGTAGGTTACTTGTCATTCCACGAAATTAGGTCACTCGCCATTCAGCGAAAGTAGTTTACTCGCCATCCAGCGAAAGTAGGTCACTTGCAATCCAGCGAAAATATGTCACTTGCCATCTAGCGTAATTAAGTAATTTGCCATCCATCGAAAATAGGTCACTTACCACACAGCGAAGGTAGGTCACTTGTCATCCCGCGAAAGTATGTCACTTGCCATCCAGCGAAATTAAGTTATATGCAATCCAGCGAAAGTAAGTCATTTGCCTTCCAGCGAAACTAGGTCACTTGCCATCTAACAAAAGTAGATCACGTGCCATCGAACGAAATTAGATCACTTGCAATCCAGCGGAAGTAGATGACTTGACATCCATCGAAATTGGTTCACTCGAAATGCAGCGAAAGTAGGTCACTTGCATTCCAGCGAAATTAGGTCAATTGCAATGCTACGAAATTAGGTCACTAGGAATCCAGCGAAAGTGGGGCAATTGCAATCCAGCGAAAGTAGGTCACTTGCAATCAGAAGAAATTAGGTCACTTACCATCGAACGAAATTAGTTCACTTGTCATCCAGTGGAAGTAGGTCACATGCCATACAGCGAAAAATAGGTCACTTGCCATCGAGTGAAAGTGGGTCACCTGCAGCCTAGCGAAAGTAGGTCACTTGGCATCGAATAGAATTAAGTCACTTGACATCGAACGAATGTAGTTCATTTGCAGTCCAGTGAAAGTAGGTCACCTGCCGCTTAGCGCAATATGTCACTTGCCAGCAAATGAAAGTCGGTCACTTGACATCGAACGAATGTATGTCACTTGCAATTCAGCGAAAATAGGTCTGTTGTATTCCAGCGAACGTAAGTCACTTGCCACCGATCGAAAGTAGGTCACTTGCCATTGAGCGAATGTAGGTTTCTTGCACCCAGCGGAAATAGGGCACTAGCCATCTAGCGAAAATAGGTGACTTGCAATCCAGCAAACGTAGGTCACTTGCAATCAAGCGAAAGTAGGTCATTTGCCAACGAGCGAAATTAAGTCACTTCACATGCATTGAAATTATGTAACTTGGAATCAGGCGATAGTAGGTCACCTGCCATTGAGCGAAAGTACGTCACTCGCAATGCAGCGAAAGTAAGGTCACTTGAAATCTATAGAATGTAGTTCACTACCAATCCAGCGAAAGTAGGTCACTTGCAATCCAGCGAAAATAGGACACTTCCATTGCAGCCAAAATAGGTCACTTGCAATGCAGCGATAGTAGATCACTTGAAACCTAGCAAAAGTATGTCACTGCCAATCGCACGAAAGTAGGTCACATGCCATCGAAAGAAATTTGGCCAATTTCTATCCAGCGAAATTAGGTCACTTGCCAACGAGCGAAAGTATGTCACTTGCCTTCGAAAAAATGTAGGTCACTTGAAATCGAACGAATGTAGGTCAGTTGCTATCCAGCGAATATAGGTCACATGCCAACGAGCGAAAGTAGGTCACTTTACATCAAGCGAAATTAGGTTACTTTCCATCCAGCAGAAGTAGGTCATTTGCAATCCTGCGAAACGAGGTCACTTGCAATCCAGCCTATGTAAGTCATTTGACATCGAGCGAAAGTTTGTCATTAGCCTTCCAGCGGAAGTAGGTTACTTTCAATCGAAGGAAAGTAGGTCACTTGAAATTCAGTGTACGTAGGTCACTTGACATCGAGCGTGATTATGTCATTTGCCATCTAGCTGATGTAGGTCACTTGCCATCGATCGAAAGTAGATCACTTGCTATCCAGAGTCAGTAGGATACTTGCCAACCAGCGGAAGTAGGTCACTTGCCATCGAGAGAAAGTCGGTCACTTGCCATCCAAAGAATGTAGCTCACTTGATATCGAACGAGAGTAGGCCACTTGCCATTCAGCGAAATTTGGTCACTTGCCACCGAGCGAAAGTACGTCACTTGCCAACCAGCGAATATATATCAATTGCTATCCAGCTGAAATAGGTCACTTGCCATTCAGCGTACGTATGTCACTTGACATAGAGCGCGGGTAGGTCACTTGCCATCCATCGGATGTAGGTCACTTGCCATCGAACGAAAGTAGGTTATTTGCCATCCAGCTAAATTAGATCACTTGTCATCCAGCGAAAGTAGTCACTTCCAATCCACCGAATGTAGATCACTTGAAATACAGCGAAAGTAGGCCACTTGCAAATCAGGGAAATTAGGTCACCTGCCATGCAGCGAAAATGGCACTTGCAATACAACGAAAGTGGGTCATTTGCCATCCAGCGAAAGTAGGTCACTCACAATTAAGCGAAATTAGGTCACTTGCAATCCAGAGAATGTAGATCGCTTGCAATTCAGCGATAGTAGATCACTTGCCAACAAGCGAAAAGGTTCACTTGACATCGAACAAAAGTAGGTCACTTGGCACCGCGCGTAAGTAGGACACTACCCATCCAGCGAAAGTAAGTTACTTGTCATTCCGCGCAATTAGGTCACTCGGCATTCAGCGAAAGTAATTTACACGCCATTCAGCGAAAGTAGGTCACTTGCAATCCAGCGAAATTGTCGCTTGCCATCTAGCGAAATTAAGTAATTTGCCATCCATCGAAACTATTTCACTTATCATCCAGCGAATGTATGTCACTTGTCATCCCGCGAAATTATGTCACTTGCCATCCAGCGAAATTGAGTTATATGCAATCCAGCGAAAGTAAGTCAATGCCTTCCGGCGAAACTAGGTCACTTGCCATCGAACGAAATTAGATCACTTGCCATCCAGCGGAAATAGGTGATTTGACATCCATCGAACTTGGTTCACTCGAAATGCAGCGAAAGTAGGTCACTTGCATACCAGCGAAATTAGGTCAATTGCAATGCTATGAAATTAGGTCACTTGCAATCCAGCGAAAGTGGAGCAAATGCAATCCAGCGAAAGTAGGTCACTTGCAATCAGAAGAAATTAGGTCACTTGCCATCGAACGAAATTAGTTCACTTGCCATCCAGTGGAAATAGGTCACTTGCCATACAGCGAAAGTAGGTCACTTGCCATCGAGTGAAAGTGGGTCACCTTCCGCCTAGCGAAAGTAGGTCACTTGGCATCGAATAGAATTAAGTCACTTGACATCGAACGAATGTAGTTCATTAGCAGTCCAGCGAAAGTAGGTCACCTGCCGCTTAGCGAAATATGTCACTTGCCATCAAATGAAAGTAGGTCACTTGACATCGAACGAATGTATGTCACTTGCCATCCAGCAAAAATAGGTCTCTTGCAATCCAGCGAACGTAAGTCACCTGCCACCGATCGAAAGTAGGTCACTTGCCACGAGCGAAAGTAGATCACTTGCCGTTGAGCGAATGTAGTTTTCTTGACATCCAGGGGAAATAGGGCACTTGCCATCCAGCGAAAATAGGTCACTTGCAATCCAGCAAACTTAGGTCACTTGCAATCAAGCGAAAGTAGGTCACTTCCCAACGAGCGAAATTAGGTCACTTCACATCCAGTGAAATTAGGTCACTTCAAATCAGGCGAAAGAAAGTCACCTGCCATTGAGCGAAGGTACGTCACTCGCAATGCAGCGAAGGTAGGTCACTTGCAATCTAGAGAATGTGGTTCACTCCCAATGCAACGAAAGTAGGTTATTTGCAATCCAGCGAAAATAGGACACTTCCAATGCAGCCAAAATAAGTCACATGCAATGCAGTGAAAGTATGTCACTTGAAATCTAACAAAAGTATGTCACACGCAAACGAACGAAATTTGGCCAATTGCTATCCAGCGAAATTAGGTCACTTGCCAACGAGCGAAAGTTTGTCACTTGCCTTCGAAAGAATGTAGGTCACTTGAAATCGAACGAATGTACGTCACTTGCCATCCAGCGAAAATAGGTCACTTGCGAACGAGCGAAGGCAGGTCACTTTCCATCCAGCGAAAGTAGGTCACTTGCCATCCAGTGAAAGTAGGTCACTTGCCATCCAGCGGAAGTAGGTCATTTGCAATCCTGCGAAAGTAGGTCATTTGCAATCCAGCCTATGTCAGTCACATGACATCGAGCGGAAATAAATCATTTGATTTCCAGCGGAAGTAGGTCACTTTACCATCCAAAGAAAATATGTCACTTGCAATTCAGCGTACGTAGGTCACTTGACACCTAGCGTGATTATGTAACTTGCCATTTAGCGGATGTATGTCACTTGCTATCGATCGAAACTAGATCACTTGCCATCCAGCTTAGTTAGGTCACTTTTCATCCAAAGAATGTAGGTCATACGCAGTGCAACAATAATTCGTCGCTTGCAATCCAGCGAATGTAGAACACTTGCAATGCAGCGGAATTAGGTCACTTGCAGTGCAGCGAATGTAGGTCACAGTCAATACAGCGAAACTAGGTCATTTGATATCCAGCGAAAGTAGGTCACTTGCAATCCAGCGAATGTGTGTCACTTGCAATGCAGCGACAGTAGATCATTTGTAATCCAGCGAAAGTGGGTCACTTGCCGTCCAGCGAAACTAGGTCACTCGCAATTAAGCGAAATTAGGTCACTTCAGTTCCAGAGGATGTTGGTCGCTTGCAATTCAGCGAAAGTAGATCAGTTGCCAACCAGCGAAATTGGGCACTTGCCATCAGATGAAAGTAAGTGACTTGCCACCGAGCGTAAGTAGGTCACTTCCCATCCAGCAAAATTGGGTGACGTGTCATTCTGCGAAATTAGGCCACTCGCCAACCAGCGAAAGTACATTACCTGCCGTCCGGCGAATGTAGGTTATTTGCCATCGATCGTAATTAGATCACGTGCCATGGAGCGAAAGTGGGTCACTTGGCATCCAGCGGAACTAGGTCTCTTGACATACAGCGAAATTGGGTTACTCGCAATGCAGCAAAAGTAATTCACTTGCAATCCAGCATAAGTAGGTCACTTACACTGCAGCGAAACTATGTCACTTGCAATCCAATAAAAGTAGCGGACTTACAATCGAAGGAATGCACGTCACTTGCATTCGAACGAAAGTAGGTCACTTGCAATCCAGCGAAATTAGGCCACTTGCAGTCCAGCGAAAGTATGCCACTTGCCATCTAGCGAAATTAAGTCATTGGAAATCTACCGAAAATAGGTCACTTGTCCTCCCGCGAAAGTAGGTCACTTGCCATCCAGCGAAATTAAGTTATATGCCATCCAGCGAAAGTAAGTCATTTGCCTTCCAGCGGAACTAGGTCACTTGCCATCTAACATAGGTAGGTCACTTGTCATTGAACGAAATTAGATCACTTGCCATCCGGCGGAAATAAGTGACTTGATATCCATCGAAATTATTTCACTCGAAATGCAGCGAATGTATGTCATTTGCATACCAGCGAAATTAGGTCATTTGCAACGCTACGAAATTTGGTCACTTGCAATCCAGCGAAATTGGGCCACTTGCAATCCAGCGAAAGTAGGTCACGCTATCGAATGAAATTAGGCCACTTGCCATAGAACGAAAGTAGGCCACTTGCCATCCAGTGGAAGTAGGTCACTTGCCATACAGTGAATGTAGGTTACTTTCATCGAGTGATACTAGCTCACCTGCCGCCTAGCGAAAGGAAGTCACTTGCCTTCGAATGGAAGTAGGTCACTTGCCACTGAGCGAAAAAGGTCACCTGCCGCTTAGCGAAATTAGCTGACTTGCCATTGAATGAATGTAGGTCATTGACTTCGATGAATGTAGGTCAAATGCCATCCAGCGAAATAGGTCACTTGCCATCCATCAGAAATAGGACACTTGCCATCCAGCGAAAATAGGTCACTTGCAATTCAGCGAATGTAGATCACTTGCATTCCAGAGAAAGTAGGTCACTTGCCATCGAGCGAAAGTAAGTCACTTCCCACCCAGCAAAATTAGGTCACTTGAAATCCAGCGAAAGTATGTCAACAGCCATCGAGAGAAATTAGGTCACTCGCTATGCAGCAAATGTAGGTCACTTACAATGTAGAGAAAGAAGGTCACTCGCTATGCAGCGAAAGGTCACTTGCAAGCCAGCGAAAATAGTCCACTTGCAGTGCAACGAAAAAGGGGTCATTTGCAATCCAGCCAAATTAGGTCACTTACAATCCAGCGAAATAAGGTCACTTGGAATCTAACGAAAGTAGGTCACATGGCATCGAACGAATATTGTTCACTTGCTATCCATCGAAAGAAGGTCAGTCGTAATGTAGCGGAAGTAGGTCACATGCAATTCAGATAAAGTAGGTCACTTGTAATTCAGGGACAGAATGTCACTTGCCATCCAGCGAATGTAGGTCACTTTGCATCGAGCGAAAGTAGGGCAATTGCCACCAAGCGAAAATAGGTCACCTCCCATCCAGCGAAAGTAGGTCACTTGTCACCACGCGAATTTCCGGAATTAGAGACCAAAATATTTTAGGTACCCGAAAAATAATGCTAGAAAAAGTGCAACGGATAACCTGTATTTTTGCGGTGATTATTAGTGGACATCGTGGGATGCTACATTTAAAAGGGTGGGCCTCTGAGCGAATGTTTGTCATTTGCAATCCAGCGAAAGTAGGTCACTTGATATCCAGCGAAGCAGGTCACTTGTCATCTATCGGAAGTACGTAGGTCACATAACATCCATCGAAAGCAGGTCTCTCGAAATGCAAGCAAAAGTAGGTCACTTGCAATCCAGGTAAATTAGGTCACTAGCAATCGAGGGAAATTAGGTCACTAGCAATCGAACGAAAGTAGGTCACTTGCATTAGAACGAAAATAGGTCACTTACAATCCAGCGAAAGAAGCTAACTCGCAATGCAACGAAAGTAGGTCACTTGCAATACAGCGTACGTAGGTCTCTTGACATGGAGGGAAAGTGGCTAACTTGCCATCCAGCGAAATTAGGTCAATTCCAATCCAGCGAATGTAGGTCTCTTGCAATACTGCGAAATAGGTCACTTGCAATGCAGCGAAAGTAGGTCACTTGCAATTCAGCGAAAGTAGGTAAATTCCCATCCAGCGAAAATAGGTCACTTGCAATCCAGGGAATGTAGGTCCCTCGCAATGCAGGGAAAGTAGGTCGCTTGCCATTGAATGAAACTAGGTAATTTAAGATCGAACTAATTTAGGTCACTTGCCTTCCAACTAAATTAGGTCACTTGCCACTGAGCGAAATTAGGTACATTGCCATCCAGCGAAATAAGTCACCTTCCATCCAGCGAAATTAGGTCACTTCCAATCCAGCGAACGTAGGTCACTTGACATCGAACGAAAGTTGGTCACTTGCCAACCAGCGGAATTAGGTCACTTGCCACAAAGCGAAGTAGGAACCTTGCCATCCAGCGAAAGTAGGTCACTTACCATCGATCGAAATTAGGTTATATGCTGAGGGAAACGATCATCTCCTCCCCTCTTCTTCTTATACCGGGTTGTTATTCGCCAGATGTAGTGGTCCATTGGATGATTGGGATATGCGCAGTGGAAGACATACAAATAAATAGTGTGAATTTTCAGTAACATATATAATTAACAAATAATGGATAATAATTACATGAATGATAGAATGAAGGTAACATGTAAATATGAAGTTTAGTGAACGGAAAGATATTGCAAGTTAATCTCAATAACCAATAAACCTATCACTGAATCTTCGAGACTTTAAACTGGGCCAATGTACCTACAAGTAATGATACAATCTGATTAACCAATTCCCAATAACAGGTTGCTGACCTATCAAGCGTTTACCCATTGGAACATTCTCTCAAGCCAACATATAAACTTTAACATGAATGCCCAGTCAGTATGCTAACTCAACACATGCCCCATTAAATTACAGTTACCATGAAATGCAACAAGGAAATTCAACGTACACAATGACTCAGTATTTCACAAAGAATTAACCCAATACAAACTGTCACACGACTGATCAGTGTACTCATAACTAATTAAACATATGTTTCACATAAACTCTGCACATATTACTGATGATAATCTCTGTACCTTACAATAAAATAATGCCCAAATGATATATATATATATATATATATATATATATATATATATATATATATATATATATATATATATATACGATAGATAATATGTAACCGACGATAGTTTCAAATACGAATACTCGTTTGAATAGCAACAGAATCTCATTACACTCGGATTCCTTAATACCAGCGTGTGGAAACTAATGACAACCAATATGGAGAGGCAAGTACTAAAATAATTTCGAAAGCCATACTATTCTAGTTCATTACACCGCCTATTACGATGTAAGCAAAGAGATCGTAATCACCGCGATATCACCAAAACTGTCTTGTAATTTCAATCCAACCTCACACAGCAAAACTATATATCTGCAATCAATCGCAACTATTTAAACCAAGACATATCATCAGCGAGTGATTTCCATACACGATCCACCAATATATTGCAAACACATGCCACCAAACATCAGAATAATTTCACAAGCCAAATTTAACTACTCCAATAATAAATCTGATACAACTTATCACAGTACTGAATCCCAAGATATATTCCAAACAAACTTTCATGCAACCCGTAGATTCCTAGGTGAAATTTAATGATGCACAATTCTCGAACAATCTAACACGACGAACCTAATTTGCAAAGTGTAGTTTGCTATTCGAGCCCTGCTTCCTGAGTGCACGAATGCTGATTCCTATGTGTAGCTATCCGTACGCGGTCTGGTTGCTGAGTAAAGTAAAAAAATCTGAACGTAGCCAAGTAACCTCGCCTTTCTCTCTCTTTTGTTTTACTAAACCAACCAGACAATAGAAAATTTAGGTATGAAAATAAAAGGAAATAGTGGCGCTATCTATGATATGCTGTCTGAGTGCACACTTTCGGGCGAAATGACATACTAGGTGGATGACTGACGCGTCGAGCTCGGCTCAATGCCATCCAGCGGAAGTAGGTCACTTGATATCCATCGAAAGTAGGACACACGCAATGCAGCGAAAGTAAGTTACTTGTAATCCAGGGACGCAATTCACTTGCAATCCAGCGAAAGTAGGTCTATCGCAATGCAGGGAAAATAAGTCACTTGCAATCCAGCGAATGTAGGTCACTTGCAATGCACCGAAAAGAGGTCACTTGCCACTTAGCGAAATTATTTCACTTGCAATTGAACGAAAGTAGGTCACTTACATCGCACGAAAGTAGCTCAATTGCCATAGAGCTAAAGTAGGTCATTCGCAATGCAGGGGACGTAGGTCACTTTGCATCCAGCGAAAGGAGGTTACTTGGCATCCAGAAAAATAGGTCGCTTGCCACCCGGCGAAAGAAGGTCACCTTCCACCGAGCAAAAGTAAGTCACTTCCCATCGAGCGAAAGTAGGTCACCTGTCATCCCGCGAATTTCCGGAATTAGAGACCAAAATATTTTAGGTACTCGAAGAAAAGCCTAGAAAAAAGTACAACGGATTTCCTGGATATTTTCTGTGATTATTAGTGGAAAAGAGCGGGACTCTGAGCGAAATTAGGTCACTTGAAATCCAGCGAAAGTAGGTCACTTGCCATACAGCGAAAGTAGGTCGCTTCACATCGAGCGAAAATGGGTCACTTGACATCCAGCGGAGGTAGGTCAGTTGATATACAACGCAAGTAGGTCACTCGCAATACAACAAGAGTAGGTCAATTCCAATCCACCGAAATTAGGTATTTTGCAACGTACCGAAACTAGGACACTTGCAATCCAGCGAAATTAGGTGACTTGCAATGGAACGAAAATAGGTTAATTGCCATTCAGCGAAATTAGTTCATTCGCAATGCAGCGAAAGTAGATCACTTGCAATCCAGCGAAAGAACTTCACTGCAATCCAACGAATGGAGGTCACTTGCCATGCAGCGAAAGTAGGTCACTTGCCATCGAGAGAATGAATGTATGTATTTCACTTGCAATCCAGCGAAAGTAGGTCACTTGCCAACCAGCGGAAGAAGGTTTCATGCCATCCAGCGAAAGTAGGTCACTTTCCATCCGGGGAAAGTAGGTCACCTTCCATCGAACGAAAATAGGTCATTTGCTTTGATGGAATGTAGGTCACTAGCTATCCTGCGGAAATAGGTCACTTGGTATCCATCGAAAGTAGGACACTCCAAATGCAGCGAAAGTAAGTCACTTGCATATCCGCGAAATTAGGTCACTTGCAATGCAGAAAAAGTGGGTCACTTACACATCGAAAGTAGGTCACTTGCAATTGAACCAAATAAGGTCCCATGTCATCCAGGGAAAATAGGTTACTTGCAATCCAGGGAAAGTAAGTCACTTGCAATGCAGAGTATGTAGGTCACTTGCAATCCAACGAAAGTAAGTCACTTGCCATCCAGCGAAATTAGATCACTCGCATTTAAGTGAAAATTAGTCACTTGAAATTCAGAGAAAGTAGGTCGCTTGCAACTCAGCGAAAGTAAATCACTTGCATAACCAGAGAAAGTAAGTCAATTGCAATCAAACGAAAATAGGCAACTTGCATTCGAACGGAAATAGGTCACTTACAATCCAGCGAAAGTAGATAAATCGCAATGCAGCGAAAGTAGGTTACTTGCAATCCAGCGAAAGTTGGTAACTTGCAATCCAACGAAATTAGTTCACTTGCAATCCAGCGAATGTAGGTCACCTTCCATCCAGGGAAAGCAAGTCACTTGCCATCTCTCGAATTTAGGTGACTTACCATCCAGCAAATGTAGGTGACTTGTCATCCCGCGAAATTATGTCACATTCCATCCAGCGAAAGTACGTTATACGTCAAACTGCGAAAGTAAGTCGCTTGCAATCCAGCGCACGTAGGAATCTTGATATCGAGCAAAAGTAGCTCACTTGCCATCCAGCGAAATTACGTCACATGCAATTCAGCGAAATTAGGTCAATTGCCATCCAGCGAAAGTAGGTCACTTACAATCCAGCGAATGTAGGTCGCCCGCAATGCAGCGGTAGTAGGTCACTTGCAACCTAGCGAAAGTGGTTCACTTTCAATTGAATGAAAGTAGGTAACTTGAGATCGAACGAGAATAGGTCACTTGCCATCCAGCGAAAATAGGTCACTTGCCACTGAGCGAAAGTAGGTATATTGCCATCAAGCGAATGTAGGTCACTTGCCTCCGGGCGAAATTAGGTCACTTGCCACAGAGCGAAATTAAGTCACTTTCCATCTAGCGAAATTTGATCACTTGGCAGAACACGAATTTGCGGAATTAGAGACCAAAATGTATTTGGTACCTAAAAAAGTCTAGAAACAAGTGCAACAGATTTCCTGGATTTTTGCTGTGAATATTAGTGGAAAATGGAGGGCCTCTGAGCGGAATTAGGTCACTTGCAACCCAGCGAAAGTAGGTCACTTGCCATCCAGCGAAAGTAGGTCGCTTGCCATCGATCGAAATTAGGTCACATGCCATCCAGCGGAAGTAGGTCACTTGATATACATCGCAAGTAGATCACTCCCAATACAGCAAATGTAGGTCACTTCAATCCAGCGAAATTAGGTCTTTTGCAACGCACCGAAGCTAGTTCTCTTGCAATTCAGGGAAATTAGGTGACAAGCAATGGAACGAAATTAGATCAATTTCCATTCAGCGAAACTAGGTCACTCGCAATGCAGCGAAAGTGGGTCACTTGCGACCCAGGGAAAGTAGGTCACTTGCAATCCAACGAATTTTGATCACTTGCCATGCCCCGAAAGTAGGTCACTTGATATTGAGCGACAATATATCACTTGCCATCTAGAGAAGGAGTGTCATTTGCCATCCAGCGAAAGTAGGTCACTTTCCATCCAGCGAACGTAGGTCCTTTACATCGAACGAAATAGGTCACTTGCAATCGATGGAAAGTAGGTCACTAGCAATCCAGCGGAAATAGGTCATTTGACATCCGTAGAATGTCGAGCACTCGAAATGCAGAGAAAATAAGATACTTTCATATCAGTGAAATTTGGTCGCTCGCAATGCAGCGCAATTAGATCACTTGCATTCGAACGAATATAGGACACTTCCAATCCAGCGGAATTAATTCACTTGCCATCCAGCAAAATTAGATATCTTGCAATTCAGCGTACGAAGTTCACTTGACGTCGAGCGTGAGTAGGTCACTTGCCAGTCCAACGTATATAGGTCACTTCCCATCGATCGAATTAGTTCACTTGCCATTCAGCCCAATTAAATCACTTGTCATCCAGCGAATGTAGGTCATTCGCAATGCAGCGAAAGTGCCTCATTTGGAATCCAACCAATGTAGGCCACATGCAATGCATCCAAAATAGGTCACTTGCAAAGCATCGAATGTAGGTCACTTGCTATTCAGTAAAATTAGGTCTCTTTCCATCCAGAGAAAGGTCACTTGGAATCCAGGGAAAGTAGGTCACATGCAATGGAGGGAATGTAGTCACTTCCAATCCAGCGAAATTACGTCACTTCTCATCTAGCGAAATTAGGTCAGTCGCAATTAAGCGAAATTAGGTCAGTTGCAATTCAGAGATATTAGGTCTCTTGCGACTAAGCGAAACTAGATCACTTGCCAACTACCGAAAGTAGGTCACTTTCCATCGAAATAGATTAGGTCACTTGGCACCGAGCGTAATTAGGACACTTCCCATTCAGTGAAATAGGTCACTTGTCATCCCGCGAAAGTAGGTCACCCGCCATCCAGCAAAATTGGCTCACTTGCCATCCAGAGAACGTAGGTCACTTGCCATCGAGCGAAATTAGGTCAATTGCCATCGAGCGAAGAACGTCACTTTCCATCCAGCGAAATTAGGTCACTCGCAACGCAGCGAATGTGGGTTACTTTCACTAAAGCGAATGTAGCTCACTTCCAATCGAATGAAAGTAGGTCATTTGCCATCCAGCGGAAGTAGGTCACATGGCATCCAGCGGTATTTGTTCACTTGCCATATGGCGAAATTGGTCAAGTGCCATCCAGTGGGGGTAGGTTACTTGCCATCCAGCGAAAGTAGGTCCCTTTCAATCCAGCGTAAATAGGGCACTTGGCATCGATCGAAATTAGGTCACTTTCTATTCTGCGGATGTTGGTCACTTGATTTGAAGCGAAAGAAATTCACTTAAAATTCAGCGTATACAGGTCGCTTCACATCGAGCGTAAAGTCACTTGCCATCTTGCGAAAGTACTTCACTGGAATCCAACGAATGTAGCTCACTTGCCATCCAGCGAAAGTAGGTCACTTGATATCGAGCGAATGTATGTCACTTGCCATCTAGAAAAGTTATTTCACTTGCAATCCAGCGAAAGTAAGTCACTTACCATCCAGCGAAGTTAGGTTTCATGCCATCCAGCGAAAGTAGGTCACTTGCCATCCACGGAAAGTAGCTCACTTTGCATCGAACGAAAATAGGTCACTTGCCATTGATGGAATGTAGGTCACTAGCTATCCTGCAGAAATAGGTCACTTGGTATCCATCGATAGTAGGACACTCGAAATGCAAACTAACGTAAGTCACTTGCATACCAGCGAAATTAGGTCACTTGCAGTGTAGATATTTTAGGTCACATGCAATTCATCGAAAGTAGGTCACTTGAAATTCCGCGAAATTAGGTAACTTGTTATCCAGCGAAAGTAGGTCACTTGCAAACCAGGGAAAGTATGTCACTTACAATGCAGAGTGTGTAGCTCACATGTTATCAAGCGAAAGTACTTCACTTGCCGTCCGGCGAAATTTGGTCACTCGCATTTAAGTGAAATTTGTTCACTTGCACTTCAGAGAAGGTAGGTCGCTTGCAACTCAGCGAAAGTAGATCACTTGCCAAACCAGAGAAAGTAAGTCACTTGCAATCAAACGAAAATTGGTCACTTGCATTCGAAAGTAGATAACTCGCAATGCAGCGAAATTTGGTCACTTGCAATCCAGCGAAATTAAGGCACTTGCAATCCAGCAAATGTAGGTCACTTTCCATCCAGGGAAAGTAGATCACTTGCCATCTATGGAATTAAGGTGACTTACCATCCAGCGAATGTGGGTGACTTGTCATCCCGCGAAATTATGTTACATGCCATCCAACGAAAGTAGTTTATACGCCATACTGCGAAAGTAAGTCACTTGCAATCCAACGTACAGTTTCCCTGAAAAGGAATGAGACGATTGAATATTCCTAAGTCTCAGATGTAAAACACTGCGCATGATCAGAGACCAGAGCACTGATACACAAGATAACGAATATTGAGTTACTTAAATTCAAGCTATTTGGTTTGTTACTAGCATCGTTCCGGATTTCACTTCAAAAACTGCAAAAAATATGATAATATTACATAAATAAGAGATAAATATATACGTAAATCGTGTAGTTAAATCGACAATGGACCTTCATGACTAGATCGACACTCGGCACAGAAAGTAAAGCTTTCGTGTCGTTGCAATAGCTCAGACGCTAAGATCTCTGCGTGTTGTGTAGAAGAGAGCGAGTTCGATTCTTAGTCTATATCAACGATTTTTTTTCTAAATAACGTTGAAATAGAGTTTTACAAAAAGCTCAGAATAAGTGTTAATGATCACAGAAATTACAAAATTACAAGTTATAATATTATAAACGTTTATCTAATGAATGCATTTATACACACACACACACATACAATGTAAATGCATATATATATATATATATATATATATATATATATATATATATATATATATATATATATATTAAAAACTAACAATTAAAATGAAATTAAAAATATATTCCTAAGCCACACAGACAAACGATTACAAAGGTTTAGAGTCCTTAGGCCATGTAATTTGTTGAGTAATTATTGCAATATTTTATTAGTAGCTTTCCCATATGTGAAATAAATTCACTCGCACAAAACAATTTTTGTTAAAAGTGTGGCTTTGGATTATTTAATACTCACCCCTTCAGTTGATTTTAACTATTTTATCTACTTGTTTAATTTAATGTGCATTCAATTTAATTCATGTTATGATTGAATGTATAAGCACTGTTTCAGTTCTTGATTAATTACATATATTAATACTAACTATTAAATGCATGTGTTAAGTAACTAATTGCAGTATCTTTTGCAAAATCTTGAATGTTTAAGTTGTCAATAATATTTCTGTACTATATACTATAAGACGGTAAAAGAATTTGCAATAGATTTGGGATCCTCTACTTTATAATCACTAATTTTAATGAAAAAATAATTTCTTTCTTCGGATATCTACAAGTTTAACTTTAATAATATTTCGAATAGTTTTAATTGCATTATCTGGATTTTGTGCTTTTCGATTCAAATGTGTTCTATTTCCCTCTTGCGTAAATTTTGATAAATTACACTCTACTTCTTGTAGTATTTAAGAATATGAGGATAGTTACATTGCAGCTCATTACATATAGATTCTTCTTTTTAATACATGAGATATTTAAGTCCCTGCATTATGTACATGATTTTACTTTTGAATTTTTTCACAACATTGAGTGGAGAACATCCACTGAAGTGATTCTGAAATGAAGTGAAAAATACAATACATTTACTCTTATTATCAGTAGTACCAGTAACATATACGTTTTTCCAAGATTCATTTTGTAGACATAAATGTAGATAATCACTAGATACAGCATTTACGACCCTTTTTTAGTTTTTAAATTAATATTTTGAAATTGTTCACTAACACTGGAAACATGATTCATGTTCATACAAGGCTTTGATTATAGGTGCTGCCGAATAGGAGTTCAGTCTAATTCAGTGTACAAAACTTTTATCAATGGCTGTGCTACTTCAGCTTGTATGCTGGTGGAGAAATGAGTCTACGACTAAGAGTTCCAGTTTCAAGGAGTGAATTTCATTTACTTTTGCGGAAAAGTTCCGAGAGATAATCTATGTCTATGTCACTACAGATCACAAATTCCATATGAGATTTCTAAAGTCTTTTCTTTACAAATTCAATGTTGGCTATAAATATTAAGAAATATGAATGATTGTAGTTAGAAGTCTGATTTACATTATAAAAAGCAAGAAGTTACATTCCTCGGCAAGATTCGAACTTTTCGATGTTTTGTTTTGACGTCCAACACATAAGCATGGACCTATTTAATGCTTATGTTAATAACCTACAATTTAGCTGTAGCAGTGTGGTGTCATAACTTGGGATTTGTTTACTTAATGTAATTAGATTTAATTTGATTAGCTTCGCAACAATTGGACTTCCTTTATATCCTGTTATTTAAATATTTAAGTTAGAGTTGATTTATTAACTCTTACTGTGCAAGATGATCCTTATTTCAATAATTTTATATCACGTTAAATAGTCATTTTCTACACTTAAGTATTATCATCATCCCTCATTTCTCATCTTAATGGCGAACCGACGTGACATGAGACAGCGAGTTATAGCTGTAGTTGAGGCTGGATATGGGGCTAGATCTGCTGGCCGTTTGGTCGGTGTTTCTGGAAGTACAGCCGAGAGGTGGGTTCACCGCTACCAAAATTCAGGGGAGGTCGAAAATCGCCCCATTCCTGGGCGTCCCCGGATTTCTTCATTGGAAGAGGATGCTCTCTTATTCGAGGAAGTTCGACAGGACCCCTTTCGGACTGCTAACGAAATAAGAGCAGCATCTAACTTTCCCGGTTCTTCACAGACTGTGATCAACAGGTTGAGGAACCGCGGTATTAGGAGCCGGAGGGCTGCGCAAATGGAAATATTGGGGGAAGCACAAGCTCTCGACCGTCTTGCCTTCGTTACCAATCGAGTGGATTTCGATTGGAGAAATGTAAGTTTCTCCGACGAAACAATCATCTCGAGTGATTACGAAAGTCCTGTCCGTGTCTATCGTGAGAATGGTCTCCCACATGATCAGCGCTATATGCACCGACGTGAAAGATCGGGGCGCTTTAGCATATTGTCACAGTCTAGTATATACATTCGCGAAGCTCAATACGTAGTAAATATGCAAACATTGTATTGTTGCTCACTACTAGGATCGCTAATATCGCCTCATTACAGACAATGCAAAATAGTACAGTCACAGTCTATTGTTTCTAGCACCCTCAAAACTCAAGCTTCGTGACTGTATATAGTAGACTGTGATATCGTTTTGGGGTGGATGTCTTACGATGGACCTGGCGTTATAGAACGCATCGATGGCCAGTTTAATACGGGAACTTACGAGCACATTCTGGAAAATATATTCCTTCCTTCCGCCCCTAGAACGTTTTCCCGAAGGAACAATGCTGTTCCAACAGGATAACCATCCCGTGTACTATGCCGCAAGTATTCAAAGATGGTTTCAAAGTAGACCCGAGATCGAAATCATTAATTGGCCTCCGAAGTCACCTGATTTGAATGTCATCAAACATTTATGGGCGGAATTGAAAATGAGAAGGATAGCCGCCTATGCCCACCGATGCCCTCGAAATCGAGACGAATTGTGGGATCAAGTTGATGAAACCTGGGAAGATCTCGCCGGGGATTAGAATAATTTATTCCACAATCTCGTGATATCCATGCCGGACCGACTTAGAGCTGTAATAGAAGCTGATGGCATGTGGACAATATTTTAAGTTGACAGGTCTCTTTTTGTTTCTTGTGATTTTTGTTTGAGGAAAAATAGTCTTAACTTTCAAGTAAGATTTATTTTTAACGAGGTTCAGCCCACTTGTAAGACCCAAAAATTGGGCATAAATTATTAATATTTTTCGACAAATTAGATAGACTAGGAACTCTGAAGAAATTAATTACACCTCAATAAAAAAAAGTTTCACCTGGGATCGAACACGAGACGTTTCGGTTAAGCAGTGGAAGCGACGCGCTACTATATGAGCTACCGAGACAAGACAGTGGCAACAGCAGTCTAGAATGTAGATCCTATAGCAGGCATTTGCCATTCGGTACAGAGGCAATGATAGCTTGTGACCCTAGCTATGTTGTGAAATCGTGGCCTTAAATGGCTGTCTTCTTCGTGATTCTTATTTTGGTCCTTGTCCTTGTTGTGGTCCTTGTAACAATTCTTGCTGTATTTCTCATATTATGTATCGTTACGTCGATATCGAGTGAACCGCGCTGTAGAACTTTAACTTCCGACGACCAAGAGTCGTCTCATTCATTTTAAGGGTAACTGTACGTAGGTATCTTGACATCGAACGAAAGTAGCTCACTTGCCATCTAGCGAAATTACGTCACATGCAATTCAGCGAATGTAGGTCAATTGCCATCTAGCGAAAGTAGGTCACTTACCACCTAGCGAAATTGGGTCACTTGACATTGAATGAAAGTAGGTCACTTGAGATCGAACGAAAATAGGTCACTTGCCATCTAGCGTAATTAGGTCACTTGCTACTGAGCGAAGGTAGATACATTGCTATCAAGCGAAAATAGGATACTTGCCACCGGGCGGAAGTAGTTCACTTGCCATAGAGCGAAATTAATTCACTTTCCATCCTGCGAAATTTGTTCACTTGTCATTCCGGGAATTTGCGGAATTAGAGACCAAAATATTTTACGTACCCAAAAAAAAAAAAAAAAAATAGGCTAGGAGAAAGTGCAACGGATTTCCTGGATTTTTGCTGTGAATATTAGTGGAAAAGTGCGGCCATTTGAGCGGAATTAGGTCACTTGCAATCCAGCGAAAGTAGGTAACTTGCCACTCAGCTGAAGTAGGTCGCTTGCCATCGATTAAATTTAGGTCACATACCATCCAGCTTAAGTAGGTCACATTATACACATCGCAAGTAGTTTACTCGCAATATAGCAAAAGTGGGTCACTTGCAATCTAGCGAAATTAAGACTTTTGCAACGCACCGAAATTAGGCCACTTGAAATCCAACGAATTTAGGTGACATGCAATGGAACGAAATTAGGTCAATTTCCATTCAGCGAAAGTAGGTCACTCGCAACGCAGCGAAATTAGGTCATTTGCAATCCAGGGAAAGTACGTCACTTGCAATCCAACGAATGTTGGTCACTTGCCTTGCCCCGAAATTAGGTCACTTGCATTTGAGCGAAAATATACCACTTGCTATCTAGAGAATGTATGTCATTTGCCATCCAGCGAAAGTAGGTCACTTGCCAGCCAGCGAAATTAGGTTTCATGCCATACAGTGAAATTAGGTCACTCGCCATCCAGCGAAAGTAGGTCACTTTCCATCGAACGAAAATAGGTCACTTGGAATCGATGGAAAGTAGGTCTCTTGCCATCCAGGGGAAATAGGTCAGTTGATATCCATGGAAAGTACGACACTCGAAATGCAGCGAAAGTAAGTCACTTTCATATCAGCGAAATTAGGTTACTTGCAATGCAGCGAAATTTGGTCACTTGCAATCGAAGGAATGTAGGACACTTCCCATCCAGCGGGATTAATTCACTTGTTATCCAGCGAAACTAGATATCTTGCGATTCATCGTACGATGGTCACTTGACGTCGAGCGTGAGTTGGTCACTTGCCCGTCCAACGTTTGCAGGTCACTTGCCATCGATTGAATTAGTTCACTTGTCACTAATCAAAATTAAATCACTCGTCATCCAGCGAATGTAGGTCATTCGCAATGCAGCGAAACTGCCTCACTTGCAATCCAATGAATGTAGGTCACTTGCAATGCATCCAAAATAGGGCACTTGTAATGCATCTAAAATAGGTCACTTGCAATTCATCGAAATTAGGTCTCTTGCCATCCAGGGAAATTAGGTTACTTGGAATCCAGGGAAAGTAAGTCACCTGCAATGGAGAGAATGAAGGTCACTTGCAATCCAGCGAAATTACGTCACTTGCAATCCAGCGAGATTGGGTAACTCGCAATTAAGCGAAATTAGGTAAGTTGCAATTCAGAGAAGTTAGGTCGCTTGCTACTCAGCGAAATTAGATCACTTGCCAACCAGCGAAAGTAGGTCACTTTCCATCGAACGAGATTATGTCACTTGGCACCGAGCGAAATTAAGACACTTCCCATCCAGTAAAAGTATTTAACATGTTATCCCGCGAAAGAAGTTCACCCGTCAACCAGCGAAAGTGGCTCACTTGCCATCCAGAGAGCGTAGGTCACTTGCCATCGAGCGAAAGTAGGTCACTTACCATCGAGCGGAAGAAAGCCACTTGCCATCCAGCGGAACTAGGTCACTTGACATTCAGCGAAATTAGGTCACTCGCAATGCAGCGAATGTAGGTTACTTGCGATAAGCGAAAGTAGCTCACTTCCAATCGAACGAAAGTAGGTCATTTGCCATCCAGCGGAAGTAGGTCACTTGCCATCCAGCGGAATTTGTTCACTTGCCATATGGCGAAACTTGGTCAATTGCCATCCAGCGTGAGTAGGTTACTGGCAATCCAGCGAATGTAGGTCCATTTAAATCCAGCGTAAGTAGGGCACTTGCCATCGAGCGAAATTAGATCACTTGCTATTCTGCGGATATTGTTCACTTGTTTGAAGCGAAAGAAAGACACTTAAAATTCAGCGCATTCAGGTCACTTGATATCGAGCGTAAAGTCACTTGCCATACAGCGGATGTAGGTCATTTGGCATCGAACGTAATTAGGTCATTTGCCATCCAGCGAAATTAGGTCACTTGTCATCCAGCGAAAATAGGTCACTCGCAATGCAGCGAATGGATGTTATTTGCAATCCAGCGACTGTAGGTCGCTTGCAATCGAAAGAATGTTAGTCACTTGCAATTCAGCGGAATTAGATCACTTGCCGTCCAAAGAAAGGAGGTCACCTGCGGCCTAGCTGAAGTGTCACTTGCCACCGAGCGAAAGTAAGTCACTTCCCATCGAGCGAAAGTAGGTCACTTGTCATCCCGAGGTCACTAGATATCGAGCGAATGTAATCACTTGCCATCTAGAAAACGTATTTCACTTGCAATCCAGCGAAAGTAGGTCACTTACCATCCAGCGAAGTTAGGTTTCATGCCATCCAGCGAAGGTAGGTCACTTGCCATCCACGGAAAGTAGCTCACTTTGCATCGAACGAAAATAGGTCACTTGCCATTGATGGAATGTAGGTCACTAGCTATCCTGCGGAAATAGGTCACTTGGTATCCATCGAAAGTAGGACAGTCGAAATGCAACGAACTTAAATCACTTGCATACCAGCGAAATTAGGTCACTTGCAGTGTAGACAAAATAGTTCACTTGCATTTCATCGAAAGTAGGTCACTTGGAATTCCGCGAAAGTAGGTAGCTTGTTATCCAGCGAAAGTAGGTCACGTGCAAACCAGGTAAATTATGTCACTTACAATGCAGAGTGTGTAGCTCACTTGTAATGCAGCGAAACTACGTCACTTGCCGTCCAGCGAAATTAAGTCACTCGCATTTAAGTGAAATTTGGTCACTTGCAATTCAGAGAAGGTAGGTCGCTTGCAACTCTGCGAAAGTAGATCACTTGCCAAACCAGAGAGAGTAAGTCAATTGCAATCGAACGAAAATTGGTCACTTGCATTCGAACGAAAGTAGGTCACTTAGTATCCAGCGAAAGTAGATAACTCGCAATGCAGCGAAAGTTGGTCACTTTCAATCCAGGGAAACTTGCTCACTTCCAATCCAGCCAAATTGAGACATTTGCATTCCAGCAATGTTTGGTCACTTTGCATCCAGGGAAAGTAGATCACTTGCGATCTATCGAATTTAAGTGACTTACCATCCAGCGAATGTGGGTGACTTGTCATCCCGCGAAATTATGTTACATGCCATCCAGCGGAAGTAGTTTATACGCCACACTGCGAAAGTAAGTCACTTGCAATCCAGCGTACGTAGGTATCTTGACATCGAACGAAAGTAGCTCACTTGCCATCTAGCGAAATTACGTCACATGCAATGCAGCGAATGTAGGTCAATTGCCATCCAGCGAAAGTAGGTCTCTTGCCACCTAGCAATATTAGGTCACTTGCCATTGAATGAAAGTAGGTCACTTGAGATCGAACGAAAATAAGTCACTTGCCATCTAGCGTAATTAGGTCACTTGCCACTGAGCGAAGGTACATACATTGCCATCAAGCGAAGATAGGTTCCTTGACACCGGGCGAAAGTAGTTCACTTGCTATAGAGCGAAACTAAGTCACATTCCAGCCAGCGAAATTTGGTCAATTCTCATCCCGCGAATTTGCGGAATTGGAGAACAAAATATTTTAGGTGCCCAAAAAAATGCTAGCAAAAAGTGCACCGGATTTCATGGATTTTTGCTGTGAATATTAGTGGAAAAGGGCGGGCCCCTGAGCGGAATTAGGTCGCTTGCCATCGATCGAAATTAGGTCACATGCCATCCAGCGGAAGTAGGTCACTTGATATACATCGCAAGTAGGTCACTCGCAATACAGCAAAAGTAGGTCACTTGAAATCCAGCGAATATATGTCTTTTGCAACGCACCGAAAGTAGGTCACTTGCAATTCAGCGAAATTAGGTGACATACATTGGAATGAAATTAGGTCAGTTGCCATTCAGCGAAACTAGGTCACTCGCAATGCAGCGAAAGTGGGTCACTTGCGATCAATGGGAAAGCTGGTCACTTGCAATCCAACGAATGTTGGTCACTTGCCGTGCCCCGAAATTAGGTCACTTCACATTGAGCGACAATACCTCACTTGCCATCTAGAGAAGGTGTGTCATTTGCCATCCTGCGAAAGTAGGTCACTTGCCAGCCAGCGAAATTAGGTTTAATGCTATACAGAGAAAGTAGGTCACATGCCATCCAGCGAAAGTAGGTCACTTTCCATCGAACGAAATAGGTCACTTGCAATCGATGGTATGTAGGTCATTAGCCATCCAGCGGAAATAGGTCACTTGACATCCGTAGAATTTCGGACACCAGAAATGCAGCGAAAGTAAGTCACTTTCAGGTCAGCGAAATTAGGTCACTTGCAATGCAGCGAAAGTTGGTCACTTGCAATAGAACGAATGTAGGACACTTCCCATCCAGCGGAATTAATTCACTTGCCATCCAGCGAAAGTAGATATTTTGCAATTCAGCGTACGAAAGTCACTTGACGTCGAGCGTGAGTTGGTCAGTTGCCCGTCAAACGTGTGTAGGTCACTTTCCATCGATCGAATTAGTTCACTTGCCATTGAGCCAAATTAAATCATTCGTCATCCAGCGAATGTAGGTCATTCGCAATGCAGCGAAAGTGCCTCACTTGCAATCCAATGAATGTAGGTCACATGCAATGCATCCAAAATAAGTAACTTGCAATGCATCGAAAGTAGGTCACTTGTAATTCAGCGAAATTAGGTGTCTTGCCATCCAGGGAAATTAGGTCACTTGGAATTCAGGGAAAGTAAGTCACTTGCAATGGAGAGAATGTAGGTCACTGGCAATCCAGCGAAATGACGTCACTTGCCATCCAGCGAGATTAGGTGTCTCGCAATTAAGCGAAATTAGGTAAGTTGCAATTCAGAGAAATTAGGTCCTTTGCTACTCAGCGAAAGTAGATCACTTGCCAACCACCGAAAGTAGGTTACTTTCCATCGAACGAGATTAGGTAACTTGGCACCGAGCATAATTAGGACACTTCCCATCCAGTAAAGGTCACTTGTTATCCCGCGAAAGTAGGTCACCCGCCATCCAGCGAAAGTGGTTCACTTGCCATCCAGAGAACGTAGGTCACTTGCCATCGAGCGAAATTAAGTCACTTGCCATCCAGCGCAAGTAGGTAACTTGACATCCAGCGAATTAGGTCACTCGCAACGCAGCGAATGTAGTTTACTTGCAATACAGCGAAAGTACCTCACTTCCAATCGAACGAAATTAGGTCATTTGCCATCCAGCGGAAGTAGGTCATTTGCCATCCAGCGGAATTTGTTCACTTGCCATATGGTAAAACTTGGTCTAGTGCCATCCAGCGTGCGTAGGTTACTTGCCATCCAGCGAAAGTAGGTCCCTCTAAATCCAGCGTAAATAAGGCACTTGACATCGAGGTTCTGCGGATATTGTTCACTTGTTTGAAGCGAAATAAGTCACTTAAAATTCAGCGTATTCAGGTCACTTGGCCATCCAGCGGATGTAGGTCACTTGGCATCGATCGCAATTAGGTTATTTGTCATCCAGCGAAATTAGGTCTCTCGTAATGCAGCGAATGGATGTCCCTTGCAATCGAACGAATGTTAGTCACTTGCAATTCAGCGGAATTAGATCACTTGGCATCCAAAGAAAAGAGGTCACCTGCAGCCTAGCTGAAGTATGTCACTTGCCACCGAGCAAAAGTAAGTCACTTCTCATCGAGCGAAAGTAGGTCACCTGTCATCCACCGAATTTCCGGAATTAGAAACCAAAATGCTTTAGGTACTCGAAGAAAAGGCTAGAAAAAAGTACAACGGATTTCCTGCATATTTTCTGTGATTATTAGTGGAAAAGAGCGGGACTCTGAGCGACATTAGTTCACCAGCAATCCAGCGAATGTACCACACTTGCCATCCAGCGAAAGTAGGTCGCTTGCCACCGGGCGAAATTAGGTCACTTGCCACAGAGCGAAATTTGGTCACTTGGCATCCCGCGAATTTGCGGAATTAGAGAACAAAATATATTTGGTACCTAAAAAAAGGCTAGAAAAAATTGAAACGGATTTCCTGGATTTTTGCTGTGAATATTAGTGGGAAAGGGCGGGCCTCTGAGCGGAATTAGGTCACTTGCGATCCAGCGAAAGTAGGTCACTTGCATTCCAGCACGAGTAGGTCGTTTGCCATCGATCAAAATTAGGTCACATGCCATCCAGCGGTCACTTGATATACATCGCAAGTAGGTCACTCGCAACATACAGTAAAAGTAGGTCACTTGCAATCCAGCGAAATTAGGTATTTTGCAACGCACCGAAGCTAGGTCACGTGCTATTCAGGGAAATTAGGTGACATGGAATGGAACGAAATTAGGTCAATTTCCATTCAGCGAAACTAGGTCACTCGCAATGCAGGGAAAGTGGGTCATTTGCGATCCAGGGAACGTAGGTCACTTGCAATCCAACGAATGTTAGTCACTTGCCATGCCCCGAAAGTAGGTCACTTGACACTGAGCGACAATATATCACTTGCCATTTAGAGGAGTGTCATTTGCCATCCAGCGAAAGTAGGTCACTTGCCAGCCAGCGAAATTAGGTTTCGTGCCATACAGCGAAAGTAGGTCACTTGCCATCCAGCGAAAGTAGGTCACTTTCCATCGAACGAAATAGGTCACTTGGATTCGATGGAAAGTAGTTCACTAGCCATCCAGCGGAAATAGGTCATTTCACATCCGTAGAATGTCGGACACTCAAAATGCAGCGAAAGTAAGTCACTTTCATATCAGCGAATTTAGGTCACTTGCAATGCAGCGAAAGTTGGTCACTTGCAATCGAACGAATGTAGGACACTTCCCATTAAGTGGAATTCATTCACTTGAAATCCAGCGAAAGTATATATTTTGCAATTCAGCGTATGAAGGTCACTTGACGTCGAGCGTGAGTAGGTCGCTTGCCCGTCCAACGTGTATAGGTCACTTGCCATCGATCGAATTAGTTCACTTGCCATTCAGCCCAATTATATCACTTGTTATCCAGCGAATGTAGGTCATTCGGAATGCAGCGAAAGTGCCTCACTTGCAATGCGATCAATGTAGGCCACATGCCATGCATCCAAAATAGGTCACTTGCAAAGCATCGAAAGTAGTTCACTTGCTATTCAGTAAAATTAGGTCTCTTGCCGTCCAAAGAAAGTAGGTCACTTGGAATCCAGGGAAAGTAGGTCACTTGCAATGGAGAAAATGTAGGTCACTTGCAATCCAGCGAAATCACGTCACTTGTCATCTAGCGAAATTAGGTGATTCGCAATTAAGCGAAATTAGGTCAGTTGCAATTCAGAGAAATTAGGTCTCTTGCAACTCAACGAAAGTAGATCACTTTCCAACTACCGAAAGTAGGTTACTTTCCATCGAACGAGATTAGATCACTTGCCACCGAGCGTAATTAGGACACTTCGTATCCAGGGAAAGTAGGTCACTTGTCATTCCGCGAAAGTAGGTCACCCGCCATCCAGCGAAAATGGCTCACTTGCCATCCAGAGGACGTAGGTCACTTGCCATCGAGCGAAATTAGGTCACTTGCCATCGAGCGAAGGTCACTTGCCATCCAGCGGAAGTAGGTCAATTTCCATTCAGCGAAAATAGGTCACTCGCAATGCAGCGAAAGTGGGTCACTTGCGATCCAGGGAACTTGGGTCACTTGCAATCCAACGAATGTTGGTCACTTGCCATGCCCCGAAATTAGATCACTTGACACTGAGCAAAAATATACCACTTGCCATCTAGAGAAGGAGTGTCATTTGCCATCCAGCCAAAATAGTTCACTTGCCATCCAGGGGACGTAGGTCACTTGCCATCGAGCGAAATTAGGTCACTTGCCATCGAGCGAAGGTCACTTGCCATCCAGCGGAAGTAGGTCAATTTCCATTCAGCGAAAATAGGTCACTCGCAATGCAGCGAAAGTGGGTCACTTGCGATCCAGGGAACTTGGGTCACTTGAAATCCAACGAATGTTGGTCACTTGCCATGCCCCGAAATTAGATCACTTGACACTGAGCAAAAATATACCACTTGCCATCTAGAGAAGGAGTGTCATTTGCCATCCAGCCAAAATAGTTCACTTGCCAGCCAGCGAAATTAGGTTTCGTGCCAAACAGCGAAGGTAGGTCACTTGCCATCCGGCGAAAGTAGGTCACTTTCCATAGAACGAAATAGGTCACTTGGATTCGATGGAAAGTAGTTCACTAGCCATCCAGCGGAAATAGTTGATTTGACATCCGTAGAATTTCGAAAACTCGAAATGCACCGGAAGTAAGTCACTTTCATATCAGCGAAATTAGGTCACTTGCAATGCAGCGAAAGTTGGTCACTGCAATCGAACGAATGTAGAACTCTTCGCATCCAGCGGAATTAATTCACTTGCCACCCAGCGAAAGTATATATTTTGCAATTCAGCGTATGAAGGTCACTTGACGTCGAGCGTGAGTAGGTCACTTGCCCGTCCAACGTGAATAGGACACTTGCCATCGATCGAATTAGTTCACTTGCCATTCAGCCCAATTAAATCACTTGTCATCCAGCGAATGTAGGTTATCCGGAATGCAGCGAAAGTGCCTCATTTGCAATCCGATCAATGTAGGCCACATGCAATGCATCCAAAATAGGTCACCTGCAAAGCATCGAAAGTAGGTCACTTGCTATTCAGTAAAATTAGGTCTTTTCCCATCCAGAGAAAGTAGGTCACTTGGAATCCAGGGAAAGTAGGTCACTTGCAATGGAGAGAATGTTGATCACTTGCAATCCAGCGAAATCACGTCTCTTGTCATCTAGCGAAATTAGGTCACTCGCAATTAAGGCAAATTAGGTCAGTTGCAATTCAGAGAAATTTGGTCTCCTTGAACTCAGTGAAAGTAGGTCACTTGCCAACTACCGAAAGTAGGTCACTTTCCATCAAACGTGATTAGGTCACTTGCCACCGAGCGTAATTAGGACACTTCCCATCCAGTGAAAGTAGGTCACTTTTCATCCCGCGAAATTAGGTCACCCGCCATCCAGCCAAAAGTGGCTCACTTGCCATCCAGAGAACTTAGGTCACTTGCCATCGAACGAAATTAGGTCACTTGCCATCGAGCGAAGGTCACTTGCCATCCAGCGGAAGTAGGTCGCTTTACATCCAGCGAAATTAGGTCACTATCAACGCAGCGATTGTGGGTTACTTTCAATAAGGCGAATGTAGCTCACTTCCAATCGAATGAAAGTAGGTCATTTGCCATCCAGCGGAAGTAGGTCACTTGCATTGCAGCGGTATTTGTTCACTTAAGTATGGCGAAATTGGTCAAGTGACATCCAGCGTGAGTAGGTTACTTTCCATGCGGCGAAAGTAGGTCCCTTTCAATCTGGCGTAAATAGGGCACTTGTCATCGAGCGAATGTATGTCACTTGCCATCTAGAAACGTTTATTTCACTTGCAATCCAGCGAAAGTAAGTCACTTACCATCCAGCGAAGTTTGGTTTCATGCCATCCAGCGTAAGTAGGTCACTTGCCATCCTGGGAAAGTAGGTCACTTTGCATCGAACGAAAATAGGTCACTGGCTATTGATTAAATGTAGGTCACTAGCTATCCTGCAGAAATAGATCACTTGGTATCCATCGATAGTAGGACACTCGAAATGCAAACTAACGTAAGTCACTTGCATACCAGCGAAATTAGGTCACTTGCAGTGTAGATATTTTAGGTCCCATGCAATTCATCGAAAGTAGGTCACTTGAAATTCCGCGAAATTAGGTAACTTGTTATCCAGCGAAAGTAGGTCACTTGCAAACCAGGGAAAGTATGTCACTTACAATGCAGAGTGTGTAGCTCACATGTTATCAAGCGAAAGTACTTCACTTGCCGTCCGGCGAAATTAGGTCACTCACATTTAAGTGAAATTTGTTCACTTGCATTTCAGAGAAGGTAGGTCGCTTGAAACTCAACGAAAGTAAATCAGTTGCCAAACCAGAGAAAGTAAGTCACTTGCAATCGAACGAAAATTGGTCACTTGCATTCGAACGAAAGTAGGTCACTTACTATCCAGCGAAAGTAGATAGCTCGCAATGCAGCGAAAGTTGGTCACTTGCAATCCAGCGAAACTTGGTCACTTGCAATCCAGCGAAATTAAGGCACTTGCAATCCAGCAAAAGCAGGTCACTTTCCATCCAAGGAAAATAGATCACTTGCCATCTATCGAATTTAGGTGACTTACTATCCAGCGAATATGGGTGACGTGTCATCCCGCGTAATTATGTTACATGCCATCCAGCGAAAGTAGTTTATATGCCACACTGCGAAAGCAAGTCACTTGCAATCCAACGTACGTAGGTATTTGACATCGTACGAAAGTAGCTCACTTGCCATCTAGCGAAATTATGTCACATGCAATTCAGCGAAAGTAGGTCAATTGCCATCGAGCGAAAGTAGGTCACTTGCCACCTAGCGAAATTAGGTCATTTGCCATAGAGCGAAATTAAGTCACTTTCCATCCAGCGAAATTTGGTCACTTGTCGTCCCGCGAATTTACGGAATTAGAGACCAAAATAATTTAGGTACCCCCCAAAAAGACTTGGAAAAAGTGCCGTGAATTTTAGTGGAAAAGGGCGGGCCTCTGAGCGGAATTAGGTCACTTGTAATCCAGCGAGAGTAGGTAACTTGCCATTCAGCTAAAGTAGGTCGCTTGCCATCGATCGAAATTAGGTCTCATACCATCAAGCTTAAGTAGGTCACTTTATATACATCGCAAGTAGGTTACTCGCAATATAGCAAAAGTGGGTCACTTGCAATCCAGCGAAATTAGTTCTTTTGCAACGCACCGAAATTAGGTCACTTGCAATCCAGCGAAATTAGGTGACATGCAATGGAACGAAATTAGGACAATTGCCATTCAGCGAAAGTAGGTCACTCGCAACGCAGCGAAAGTAGGTCACTTGCAATCCAGGGAAAGTAGGTCACTTGAAATCCAACGAATGTTGGTCACTTGCCTTGCCCCGAAATTAGGTCACTTGCCATTGAGCGAAAATATACCACTTGCCATCTAGAGAATGTAAGTCATTTGATATCCAGCGAAAGTAGGTCACATGCCAGCAAGCGAAATTAGGTTTCATGCCATACAGCGAAGGTAGGTCACTTGCCATCCAGCGAAAGTAGGTCACTTTCCATCGAACGAAAATTGGTCACTTGGAATCGATGGAAAGTACGTCACTAGCTATCCAGCGGAAATAGGTTAGTTGACATCCATAGAAAGTGGGACACTCGAAATGCAGCGAAAGTAAGTCACTTTCATATCACCGAAATTAGGTCACTTGCAATGCAGCGAAAGTTGGTCACTTGCAATCGAACGAATGTAGGACACTCCCCATCCAGCCGAATTAATTCACTTGCCATCCAGCGAAAGTAGATATCTTGCGATTTAGCGTACGAAGGTCACTTGACGTCGAGAGCGAGTTGGTCACTTGCCCGTCCAACGTGTGTAGGTCACTTGCCATCGACCGAATTAGTTCACTTTCCATTGAGCCAAATTAAATCACTTGTCATGCAGCGAATCTAGGTCATTCGCAATGCAGAGAAAAATCCTCACATGCAATCCAATGAATGTAAGTCACTTGCAATGCATCGAAAATAAGTCGCTTGCAATACATCGAAAGTATGTCACTTGCAATTCAGCGAAATTAGGTCTCTTACCATGCAGGGAAATTAGGTCACTTGGAATCCAGGGAAAGTAGGTCACTTGCAATGGAGAAAATGTAGGTCACTCGCAATCCAGAGAAATTACGTCACTTACCATCCAGCGAGATTAGGTAACTCGCAATTAAACGAAATTAGGTAAGTTGCAATTCAGAGAAATTAGGTCGCTTGCTACTCAGCGAAAGTAGATCACTTGCCAACCACCGAATGTAGGTCACTTTCCATCGAACGAGATTAGGTCACTTGGCACCGAGCGTAATTAGGACACTTCCCATCCAGTAAAGAAGGTCACTTGTTATCCCGCGAAAGTAGGTCACCCGCTATCCAACGAAAGTGGCTCACTTGCCTTCCAGAGTACGTAGGTCACTTGCCTTCGAGCGAAATTAGGTGAGTTGCCATCGAGCGAAAGAAGGTCATTTGCCATCCAGCGGAAGTAGTTCACTTGACATCCAGCGAAATTAGGTCACTCGCAACGCAGCGAATGAAGTTTACTTGCAATACAGCGAAAGTAGCTCACTTCCAGTCGAACGAAAGTAGGTCATTTGCCATCCAGCGGAAGTAGGTCACTTGCCATCCAGCGGTATTTGTTCACTTGCCATGTGGTAAAACTTGGTCATGTGCCATCCAGCGTGAGTAGGTTACTTGCCATCCAGCGAAAGTATGTCCGTTTAAATCCAGCGTAAATAGGGCACTTGACATCGAGCGAAATTAGGTCACTTGCTATTCTGCGGATATTATTCACTTGTTTGAAGCGAAAGAAAGTCACTTAAAATTCAGCGTATTCAGGTCACTTGACGTCGAGCGTAAAGTCACTTGCCATCCAGCGAATATAGATCACTTGGCATCCATCGCAAGTAGGTTATTTGCCATCCAGCGAAATTAGGTCACTTGTCATCCAGCGAAAATGGGTCACTCGCAATGCAGCGAATGGATGTCACTTGCAATCCAGCGACTGTAAGTCGCTTGCAATCGAACGAATTTTAGTCACTTGCAATTCAGCGGAATTAGGTCACCTGCGATCCAAAGAAAAGAAGTCACCTGCAGCCTATCTGAAGTATGTCACTTGCCACCGAGCGAAAGTAAGTCACTTCCCGTCGAGCGAAATTAGGTCACTTGTCATCCAGCGAATTTCCGGAATTAGAGACCAAAATATTTTAGGTGCCCGAAAAAAAGGCTAGGAAAATGTGCAATAGATTTCCTGGACATTTTTCTGTGATTATTAGTGGAAAAGGACAAGCCTCTGAGCGAAATTACGTCACTTGCAATCCAGCGGAAGTAGGTCACTTTGCCATCCAGCGGAAGTGGGTCTCTTGTCATCCAGCGAAATTAGGTCACTTGTAAACCAGCAGCAAACTTTGGTCACTTGTCACCGATCGAAATTAGGTGACATCCCACAGAATTAAAGTAGGTCACTTGCCATCTAGCGAAAGTAGGTGACTATCCATCAAGCGGAAGTAGGTGACTTGCCATCCAGCGAAAATAAATCACTTGCAATCCAGCGAACGTAAGTCACTTGCAATCCAGCGAAACTAGGTAACATGCCTTCGAGCGAAATTAGGTCACTTCCCATCCAGCGGATGTAGGTCAAATTGCCATCTATCAAATTTAGGTCATTTGCCATTGATCATATATATGTCACTCGTAATGCAACAAATGTAGGTCATTTGCAGTCCAGCGAAAGAAGTTCGCTCACAATGCAGCGAAAGTAGGTCACTTGCAATCTAAGGAAAGTAGGCCACTTGCAATCGAGCAAATGTAGGGCACTTTCAATGCACCAAAAGTAGGTTACTTGCCACCTAGCGAAATTAGGTCACTTGCAATCCAACGAATGTATGTCATTTGCCATCCAGTGAAAGTAGGTCGCTTGCCATCAAGCGAAAATAGGTCACTTGCCATCCAGCGGAAGTAGGTCACTTGCAATCCAGCGAAAGTAGGAAATTTGCAATGGAGCGAATGTTGGTCACATGCAATCCAGCGAAAGTAGGTGACTTGGAATGGCCCGAAATTAGGTCCGTCGCAATGCAGCGAAAGTAGGTCACTTGCAATCCAATGAAAGTTGGTCACTTGCATTCCAGCGAATGTAGGTCACTTGCCATCCAGCGAAATAGGTCACTTGCCATCCAGCGAAAGTAGGTCACTTGCCATCGAACGAAAATAGGTGATATGCCATCTTGTGAAAATAGGTCACTTGCCATGCAGCGGGAGTAGGTTTCTTGAGATAAATAGAAAATAGGACACTGGTGTTGTGCCTCTTTGTTGTTGGGCACAATTTTGTTGTGGCCGATGCTATCGGTCACGGTTATGTTATGATTAAATTCTGACACCAAATTATTATGTTGTAGTTCTGCCCTACCAATCATCACTTTTGTCAAGGTACTTCTGACATCAGTTTGTTATAGTTTACGTCAGGATATTTCGGGATGGTAATGGTCGAGCTATTATCTTAACTAGGTACTGCGTATTCAAGTACAGGATCACAGTTTGGATCAGGCTCGAAGAATATCAGCTTGATCAAATTGAATAAGTCACTTCACTAGTTACATTATAAAATATTGTAAAACGTTCTTATATACATGACTTATACATTTAGCTATTTAGCTATATTATGAAAAGTTGCAGAATGTTTAACAGGTCTACTAAGTTATGTATGTTTCTTGTTATTTTACTGTACTTTAATTAAGCAATAAAAGAGAATCTAGGATATACCTACTTGGTGTACCTACTCAGTTACATGAGTTTAAATGAAAACAAAATGGTAAACTAAGTCATTGATTATATTTGAATACAATTGATTAAACAGTGAAATAATATGGAAACTTCAGTGCCTTAACTTGGTTACGTAAGGTGCAATTAGTCGAACAATCTTTGTAAAATAATGCAAAATCATTTAAAGAATTTTCCTACAAAGGCGTTTGTTGACTCAGGTGCCATTCGGCTTGGATTCCCGAATACTGATAATAATATTGCCTATCGAAATATCTCGTGATGTAGTACCATTCAAAAAACTCGGAAACATCCATTGTCTTAAATAAATGGGATCAAAATATAACTTCGAAGTATACACAGTTCACTGAAATTCAAGCACTGATTTTCCTGATTATATTCTACGTGGTAAATTACTCTGACACTAGTAGCATTTAGTAAATCTCTCTCGACATTAGTAGCAATTGGTATATGATGAAATGTTATAACTTACAGTACACAAGACGAAAGTATTGTTGACGATGGCGGACGCCATGGTCCCGGCTTCAATTGGTTGACTTACATGCTTCTCACCGTCTTCTCTTTGTCGGCTTCTACCGCTCTCCGCTCTCCGCTCCTACGGCAGCTAGGTTCGTCTGAACTGACTCAATTTTTATCATGTCGGTCGCGTCATGACCCTATCCCGACAGCGAAAAAAAAAAGCGTGAGTACTACTGAGATGTACCTCGCATACGCCAGTCTTGCTCTCCATGCAAACGCTGGGTTTGCGTTAATTTAACATAGAGAAAATCATGGGATTTCCAGCGATCAGCAAGAGATTGCTATGGAACAATCTAATCACGCACGCGTCCTAGCGCGTGGAGGATAAAGCTGTGAGAATTGGTGACTTTGCTCTCTCCACTAACTCGACAATGCGAGTCCGGCGTCTTATTTGCAACGCGTAATGTTCGTCAAGGACTTGCATATACATGTTGCTGTCCGTAAAACTTGCTATGAAATTTATGACAGTTGCTATGTTTGACCACCGTAGTTTATCCCTAAAATTAGCGGAGCATAACACTCGCAATTCTGCGGAAGTAAATCAATTGCATAACAGCGAAATTAGGTCACCTGCAATGCAGCGAAAATAGGTCACTTGCAATCGAACGAAATTCGGTCACTCTCCATCCAGCGGAAGTATGTCACTTGCCATCGAGCGAAACAGCCACCGGCGTGGCTCAGTCGGTTAAGGCGCTTGCCTGCCGGTCTGAAGTTGCGATCGGGCGCGGGTTTGATCCCCGCTTGGGCTGATTACCTGGTTGGGTTCTTTCCGAGGATTTCCCCAACCGTAATGTGAATGCAAGTTATTCTATGGCGAATCCTCGGCCTCATCTCGCAAAATATCATCTCGCTATCACCCATCTCATCGACGCTAAATAACCTAGTAGTTTATACAGCGTCGTTAAATAACCAACTAAAATAAAAAAAATCGAGCGAAAGTAGGTCACTTACAATCGAATGAATGTATGTCACTTGATATCGAACGAAAGTAGGTCACTTGCCTTCCAGCGAAAGTATGTCACTTGCCATCCAGCGAAAGTAGGTCACTTGCCATTCAGCGGAAGTAGTCACTTGCAATCCTGCTAAGGTAGGTCACTTGCAATCCAGCGAACGTTGGTCACTCGACATCGAGCGAAATTAAGTCACATCCTTCCAGCGGATGTAGGTCACTTGCCATCTAGCGTAATTAGGTCACTTGCAATCCAGCGAACTTAGGTTACTCTAAGTCGAGCGAAATTGTGTCAATTGCTTTCCAGCGGAGTAGGTCACTTGCCATCCAGCGAAAGTAAGTCACTTGCAATTCAGCGTACGTAGGTCACTTGATATCTAGCGTGAGTAGGTCACTTGCCATCCAGCAGGTGTTGGTCACTTGCCATCCAGCGAAAGTAGGTTATACGCCATCCAGAGAAAGTAGGTCACTTTGCTTCCAGCGAAAGTAGGTCAGTTGTCACCGAACGAAAGTAGATCAGTTGCCTTGGAACGAAAGTATGTCACTTGCGATCCAGCGGAATTATGTCACTTGATATCCATCGAAACTAGTTCACTCGAAATGCTGCGAAGGTAATTCACTTGCATATCAGCGAAATTAGATCACTTGCAATACTTCGAAAGTAAGGCACTTGCCATCCAGCGGAACTAGGTCACATGCCATCCGGCGAAGATAGATTACTTTCCATCGATCGAAAGTAGGTCACTTGCCACCGAGCGATTGTAGGTCACTTGCCATCCAGCAAAAGTAGGTCACTTGCAATTTAGCGAACATAGGTCACTTGCAATCGAGCCAAAGTTAGTCACATGCCATCGAGCGAAATTAAGCCTCTTCCCATCCAGCGGATGTAGGTCACATGCCATAGATCGAATGTCGGTCATTTTCCATCTATCGAAATTAGGTCAATCGCAACACAGCGAAAGTAGGTCATTTGCAAACCAGCGAATGTAGGTCACTCGCAATGCAGCGTAATTAGGACACTTGTCACCTAGCGAAAGTAACTCACTTGCAATCGAATGAAAGTAGGTCACTTAAAATCGATCGAAAATAGGTCACTTGCCATCCAGCGAAAGTAGGTCACTTTCCATCCAGCGGAACTAGGTCGATTGCCATCCAGCGAAAGTACGTCACTTGCAATCCAGCGAACATAGGTCAATTGCATTCCAGCAAAATTATGTCACTTGCCATCGAATGAAAGTAGGTCACTTGACATCGAACGAAATTATGTTACTTGCCATCCATTGAAATTAGGTCACTTGCTACCGAGCGAAAGAAGGTACCTTGCCATCCAGCGAAATTAAGTCACTCAACATCGAGCGAAATTAGGCTACTTGCCATCCAGCGGAACTAAGTCACTTGACATCCATCGAAATTAGCACACTCTCAGTGCAGCCAAAGTCACTTGCGTACCAGAGAAATTAAGTGACTTGCAATGCAGTTAAAGTAGGTCACATGCAATGCAACGAAAGTAGTTCACTTGCAATCGAACGAAATTAGGTCACTAGCCATCCAGCGAAATTAGGTCTTTCGCAATGCAGCGGGAGTAGGACACATGCAATCCAGAGAAAGCATATCACTTGCAAGTCAGCGAATGCATATCACTTGCCATCCAGCGAAAGTAGGTCACTTTCCAACCAGGGAAATTAGGTCACTTGCAATCCAGTGAAATTAGTGCACTTGCCACCGGGCGAATGTGGGTCACTTCACATTGAGCGAAAGTAGGTCAATTGTTATCCCGCAAATTTCCGGAATTAGAGACCAAAATATTTTAGGTACCCGAAAAATAAAGCTGGAAGAAAGTGCGACGGATTGCCTGGATTTTTTCGGTAAGTATTATTGGACATCTTGGGGCGCTACAATTCAAAGAACGGGGCTGTGAGTGAAAGTAGGTCACTTGCAAACCAGCGAATGTAGGTTACTTGCCATCGAGAGAAATTAGGTCACTTGCCATCTAGCGGAAGTACGTCACTTGACATCCATCGCAAGTAAATCATTCGAAATGCAGCACAAGTAGGTCATTTGAAATCCAGCGAAATTAGGTCACTTTTAGTCCAGCGAAAGTAGGTGACTTGCAATGGAAAGAAAGTAGGTCACTTGCCACTCAGCCAAATTAGGTCACTCGCAATGCAGCGAAAGTAGGTCACTTGCAATCCAGCGAAAGTAGGTCACATGCAGTCCAGCGAATGTATGTCACTTTACATCCAGAGAAAGAGTTCACTTGCATCCCAGAGAAAGTAGGTCTCTTGCCATCCAACGGAAGAAGGTCACTTGACATAAGTCGAATGAGGGACACTCGCAATAGAGCGAAAGTAAGTCACTTGCATATCAGCGAAATTATGTCACTTGCAATGCAGCGAAAGTAGGTCACTTGCAATCCAGCGAAAGTGGGTCACTTGCAATCCAACGAAAGTAGGTTACTTGCTATCGAACGAAAGTAGGTCACTTGCCGTTGAACGGAAGTATGTCATTTGCCATCGAGCGAAAATAGGGCACTTGCCATCGAATGAATATATATATATATCGCTTGCCGTCTAGCGAAATTAAGTCTCATGCCACCGAGCGAAATTAGGTCACTTGCAATCCAGCGAAAATAGGTCATTTGCCATCCATCGGAATTAGGTATCTTGCAATCCTGCGTCAGTAGGTCACTTGTAATCCAGCGTATGTAGGTCACTCGACATCAAACGAAATTAAGTCACATGCCTTCCAGCGGATGTAGGTCACTTGCAATTCAGGGTACGTAGGTCACTTGACATCGAGGTTGAGTAGGTCACTTGCAATCCAGCTGATGTATGTCACTTGCCATCCAGCGAAAATAGGTTATTCGCCATCCTGAGTTAGTAGTTCACTTGTCTTCCAGCGACAGTAGGTCACTTGCCTTCGAACGAAAGTAAGTCACTTGCTATCAAACGAAAATATCTCACTTGCCATCCAGCGGAAGTAGGTCACTTGATATCCATCGAAAACCTGTTCACTCGAAATGCAGCGAAAGTAATTCACTTCCATACCGGCGAAATTAAATCACTTGCAATGCAGCGAAATTAATTAACTTGCAATCCATCGAAAGTAGGTCACTTGCAATCCAGCGAAAGTAGGTGACCTGCAATCGAACAAAAGTACGTCAATTGCCATCGAACCAAATTAGATCACTTGCCATCCACCAAAATTAGGGCAAATGCCATCCAGAGAAAGTAGTTCACTTGCTATCGATCGAAATTAGGTCACTTGCCACCGAGCGAAATTAGGTCACATGCCATGCAGCGAAATATGTCACTTGCCATCCAGCGGAAGTAGATCACTTGCCTTCCAGCGAAAGTAGGTCACTTGCAGTACAGCGAACGTAGGTCACTTGCCACCGATCGAAATACGTCACTTGCCATTCAGCGGATGTAAGTCACATGTCATCAATCGAATGTGCGTTATTTGCCATTGATCGAAAATAGGTCACTCGCAGTGCAGCAAAATTTGGTCACGTGCCATCTAGCGAAATTATGTCACTTGCAGTCGAATGAAAGTAGGTCACTTGAGATCGAACGAAATTACGTCACTTGCCATCCAGCGAAATTAGATCACTTCCACCGAGCGAAGTTAAGTATTACCATGCCATCCAGCGAAATTAGGCCACTTTCCATCCAGCGGAACTAGGTCATTTGCCATCCAACGTAAGTAGGTCACTTGCAATCCAGCGAAAGTAGGTCACTTGCATTCCAGAGAATTTATGCCACTTGCCATCGATTGAAATTAAGTCAATTGACATCGAAGGAAATTAGGTCACTTGCCGTCCAGCGAAATTAGGTCGCTTGCCACCAAGCGAAAATAGGTACCTTGCCACCCAGCGAAATTACGTCACTTACAATTGAGCGAATGTATGTCACTTGCAATCCAGCGAAAGTAGGTCACTTGACATCCATCGAAATGAGGACACTTGCAATGCAGCGGAAGTAGATCACTTGCAATGCAGAGAAAGTAGTTCACTTGCAATCCAGCGAAGTAGTTCACTTCCAATTCAGCGAAAGTAGGTCACTTGCAATCGAACGAATGTAGGTCACTTGCCATTCAGCGGAAGTAGATCACTTGCCATCGAGCGAAAGTAGGTCACTTGCCATCCAGCGAAATCGGTCACTTGCCATCGAGCAAAAATTATGTCACCTGCCGCCAAGCGAATGTTTGTCACTTGCCATCGAATGAAATTATTAACTCGGGCAAAGTGAATATCCCTATTAAATTTTGACCTTTCTATTTAATTTCTATTCACTGGAAATATAGTTAAATCAAGCCATAAAGACGATGTTAATGAGCCGTATCAGACGATATGAAATGATATTACAGTCTTTTACAACACGTCCTTCACGTTGAACAAGTCGAATTTCACTGGGAGTGAAGACTTGGATTTCTCTTTCTTCTTTTCCCCCTGCGCATAAGTTACTTCTCTTCCAACGTTTTAATCGGTATTGATGTAACATCTTCAGTGCGCTGACGTTTTCTTCGTTTACCTCGTATCTTTCGAGCATCCATTTTTGCCACTGGCCTAAATCAAAAGAACTGACTTGCATTATTCTGCTGACGATGTTGAGAGTTTTGGTGTAACCAGAACTGAAAATCTGATGTAATTGATGTATCGAATATACTTTCAATATCTGAAGATAACGATATCACAGATGTGGTTGTTTCTGAGTAAGCATTAACTGTTTCTTCAGACGCTGAAGAAGCTGGACCGCAGAATTTACTAAATCTGATCCAGCTGTCATTTCGCTGATTTCTGTCTCAAGTGGGCGATCTGCAAATTGATCTGCAGGAAAAGATTCATCATCAAACACATTATGGTTGTGTGGGAAGATAGCAGAACGACTGATTGGAAGATTTTATTACTTCAAGTACTTTCTTCATGGTTTCTTCAAACTATTTGGCTTGTTCCGTCTTCCTCTTGATAGATTAAACCATCTCAAAACACATTACGACCTTTTTAATTAAAAATTAAGAACAATAGTGCTGATTAATATTTTATTAGTGTGATTTAATGCCTCCACTATGTAAAATGATCTAACAAGCTTTATTACAATAGGTAAATAAATACAAAGAAAAATAGAGCTAATATATATATATAGTCAAATAGAGGTGACAGAACAAAGCGTATAAGTTATCCACTTTCCCCTATTCACTTTGCACGCAGACGCCATTCCGCTTTCCATTTAAGTTTATACAAACATAATCGTCAATAAATTTCTTCGTAAGTACGACGCTTCAGAAGTAATCGGATCGCCTATATATTACCATCGCATAACAAAGATATTCTGCAGTATTGTATTTTGTACATATATTTCTCTTGCCTTAAAATATTTTAAGAAAAGAGTCGATTTTCTTCAAACATTAACTGACTTCTTCTCTCACAAGCTAGAATGAAGACAAGTGAGTTCCAACAGCAAAATCTGGTTGGGACTCTCCCCAACATAACAAAAAAACGCTACCTATTGGAATTTCTAACAAATAGGCATTATTATCTTTCCCCGGTTTATTCCTTTGCCCGGGTCTCCAATAATCACTGCAAAATTCCAGCAAATCCGTCACAATTAATTATAGCTTTATTTTTCGTGTACCTAAAATATTTTGGTCTCTAATGCCGGAAATTCGCGGGATGACAAGTGACCTACTTTCGCTGAATGGGAAGTGACCTACTTTAGTTCGGTGGCAAGTGACTTATTTTCGACTGGTGGCAAGTGACCTACTTTCGCTGGGTGGAAAGTGACCTACTTTCGCTGGATTGCAAGTGACATGGTAAGTTACCTACTTCCGCCGCATTGCGAGTGACCTATTTTCGCTGAATGGCAAGTGACTTAATTTCGCTCGATGGCAAGATATCTAATTCTGCGGGATAGCAAGTGACATACTCTCGTTCGATTGCAAATGATCTACATTTGTTGGATTGCAAGTGACCTGCTTTCGCTGGATTGCAAGCGACATACTTTCGCTACATTGCGAGTGACTCACATTCGATCGATTGCAATTGACCTAACTTCGATCGATGGATTGTGACCTATATCCGCTGGTTGGGAAGTGACCTGCTTCCGCTGTTTGGCAAGTGAACTATTTTCACTGGATGGCAATTGACCTATTTTCGCTTAGTCGCTTACTTTGGATCGGTGACAAGTCACCTACGTTCGCTGGATTCAAGTGACCTACTATCGCTGGATAGCAAGTGACATATTTCAACTGGATGGTAAGTGACCTAATTTTGCTGGATGAAAGTGACTTATTTTCGCTCGGTGGCATGTGACCTATTTTCGCTGGATGGCAAGTGACCTATTATCGCTGAATGACAAGTGACTTACTTTCGCTCGATGGCAAGAGATCTAATTCTGCTGGATAGTAAGTGACAAACTCTCGTTCTTTTGCAAGTGACCTACATTTTTGGATTGCAATTGACCTGCTTTCGCTGCTTTGCGAGTGACCAAATTTCGCTTGATGGCTAATGACCTATTTTCGATGGATGGCAAGTGACCTATATCCGTTGGGTGACAAGTGACTTACTTACGCTCGATGTTAAGTGACCTACTTACGCTCGATGTTGAGTGACCTACGTACGCTGAATTTCATGTGCCCTTCTTCCTCTTGATGGCAAGTGACTTACATACGCCGGATGGCAAGTAACCTACTTTCTCTCGATATCAAGTGACTTATGCAAGCTGGTTGAAAGTGACCGCTTCCACTGGATGGCAAGTGACCTAATTTCGCTAGGTGGCAAGTGAACTAATTTCGGTGCATTGCAGGTGACCTACTTTCACAGGATTACAAGTGACCTACTTTCACTGGGTTGTAAGCGACATATTTTCGAAGCATTTCGAGTGTCATTCTTCCGCTGGATTGCAAGCGACCTACATTCGCTACATTGCGAGTGACTTACATTCAATCGATGGCAAATGACCTAAATTCGATCGATGGCATGTGACCTATATCCGCTGGTTGGGAAATGACCTACTACCACTGGTTGGCAAGTGAACTATACTCGCTGGATGGCAAGTGACCTATTTTCGCTCGGTGGGAAGACACTTACATTGGATCAGCGGCAAGTGACCTACGTTCGCTGGATTTCACGTGACCTCCTATCGCTGGATACCAAGTGACATATTTCCGCTGGATGGCAAGTGACCTACTTTTGCTGGGTGCCAAGTGACTTATTTTCGCTCGGTGGCATGTGACTTAATTTCGCTGGATGGCAAGTGAACTAATTTCGTTTCATATCAAGTGACATACTTTCATTCGATGGCAAGTGACATTCTTTAGTTAGGCGACAGGTGACCTATTTTCGCTGGATGGCAAGTGTCCTATTATCGCTGGATGGCAAGTGACTTACTTTCGCTCGATGGCAAGAGATCTAATTCTGCTGGATAGCAAGTGACATACTTTCGTTCGATTGCAAGTGACCTACATTCGAAGGATTGCATGTGACCTGCTTTCACTGCATTGCGAGTGACCTATTTTCGCTGGATGAGAAGTGACCAAATTTCGCTTGATGGAAAATTACCCATTTTCGATCGATGAGAAGTGACCTACATCCGTTGGGTGACAAGTGACCTACTTACGCTCGAAGTTAAGTGACCTACGTAAGCTGAATTTCAAGTGACATTTCTCTGGATGGCAAGTGACTTACTTCCGTCAGATGGCAAGTGAGCAACTTTCGCTCGATATCAAGGACTTGTGTAAGCTGGATTGAAAGTGACCTACTTTCGCTGGATGTCAAGTAAGCTAATTCTACTGAATAGCATGTGTCCTAGGTACGCTGGACGGCAAGTGACCAATTTCGCTCGGTCGCAAGTGACCTAATTTCGCTTGATGTCAAGTGACTTACGTTCGTCCGATGTCGAATTACATACATTCATTCGATGACAAGTGACCTCCTTTCGCTGGATGGCAAGTGGTTACTTCCGCTGGATGGCAAGTGACATACTTTCGTTCAACGGTAAGTGACATACTTTCGTTCGACAGCAAGAGACCTACTTTCATTGGATTGCAAGTGACGCACTTTCGCTGGATTGCAAGTGACCTACTTTCGCTGCATTGCAAGTTACCTAATTTTGCTTCAATGCAAGTGACTTACTTTTGCTACATTTCGAGTGAACTAGTTTCGATGGATGTCAAGTGACCTACTTCCGCGAGATGGTAAGTTGCCTACTTTCGTTCGATTGCAAGTGACCTACTTACGTTGGATTGCAAGTGACCTATTTTCGATGGAAAGCAAGTGGCTTACATTCGCTGGATGGCAAGTGACCTACTTTCGCGGAATGACAAGTGTACTAATTTTGCTGGATAAGTGATTACTTTCGACAGATGAAAAGTGACCTACATTCGGTGACTTTCAATGGAACGAAAGTAGGTCGCTTAGAATCCACCGAAATTAGGTCATTTGTAATGCAGCGAAAATAGGTCTAGCGGAAGTAAGACATTTGCCATCTATCGAAATTATGTCACTTATCATCCAGGGAAAGTTGGTCACTTGTCATCCCGGGAAAGTAGGTCACTTGCCATCCAACGACTGTAAGTTATATACCATCGAGCGAGAGTGAGTGACTTGCCTTCCAGCGAAAGTAAGTGACTTGCCACCCAACGAACGTAGGTCACTTGCCATCAAGCGGAATTAGGTCACTTCACATCCATCGAAACTAGTTCACTCGAAATGCAGCGAAAGTAGGTCACAAGCATACCATCGAATTTAGGTCACTTGCAATGCAGCGAAAGAAGGTCACTTGCAATCCAGCGAAATTGGTCACTTGCAATCCAGAGAAAGTAGGTCACTTGTTACCGAATGAAATTACGTCATTTGCCGTCGAACGAAATCAGTTCACTTGCAATCCAGCAAAAATAGGTCATTTGCAATCTATCAAAATTAGGTCACCTATCTTCCAGCGGAAGTAGGTCACTTGTCATTCCGCGAAATTTGGTCACTTGCCATCCATCGAAAGTAGGTTATATACCATCCAGCCAAGTATGTTACTTGCCTTCCAGCGAAATTAGGTCACTTGCCATTCAACGTAAGTCACTTTCATTCGAACGAATATTGGTCACTTTCCAATCAGCGGGAGTAGGTCACTTGACATCCATCGAAACAAGTTCACTCGAACCGCAGCGAAATTAGGTCACTTGCATAACAGTCAAATGAGGTAACATGCAATACAATGAAAGTAGGTCACTTGCAATCAAGCGAAAGAGGGTCACTAACAATACAGCGAAATTAGGTCACTTGGTATCGATCTAATGTGTGCCACTTGCCATAGAACGAAAGTAGGTCACTTGCCATTCAGCGGAAATAGGTGACTTGCCATCCAGAGAAAGTAGGGCACTTGCCATCGAGCGAAAGTAGATCACCTGCCGCCTAGTAAAAGTAGGACACTTGACATCGAATGAAAATAGATCACTTGACATCGAGCGAATGTGGGTCACTTGCCATCCAACGAAATTAAGTCACTTACCACCGAGAGAAAGTACGTCACTTGCTATCCAGCGAAAGTAGGTCACATTAAATCCAGCGGAATTATGTCACTTGCAATCCAGCGAAATTAGGTCACTTGCAATCCAGCGGAATTTTGTAACTTGCAATCCAGCGAATGTAGGTCACTTGCAATCCAGCGAAAGTAGGCGACATGCAATCGAACGAAAACGTCACTTGCCAACGAAAGAAAGTAGATCACTTGCCATCCAGTAGAAGTAGGTCACAAGCCATCCAGTGAAAGTAGGGCACTTGCCATTGGTCGAAAGTTGGTCACTTCCCTCCTACCGAACATAGGTCACTTGCTGTCAAACGAAAATGGGTCACTTGACATCGAAGGAAAGTAGATCACTTGTCATCCAGCGAAAGTAAGTCACGTGCCACCGAGCGAAAGTAGTTCACTTGCAATTCAGCCTACGTAGGTCACTTGAAATCGAGGGTGAGTAGTCACTTGCAATCCAGGAGATGTAGGTCACTTTTCATCCAGCGAAATTAGGTTATATGCCATAAAGAGAAAGTTGTTCATTTGAATTCCAGCGAATGAAGGTCATTTGCCATCGAACGAAATTAGGTCACTTGCCGTCCAAAGAATATATGTCACTTGCCATCCAGCGGAAGTAGGTCATTTGATATCCATCGACATTTTTTTCACTCGAAATACAGCGAAGGGAATTCACTTGATTACCAGCGTAATTAGATCACTTGCAATGCAGCGAAAGTAGGTCACTTGCAATCCAGCGTAAGGAAGTCACTTCATATCGAGCGAAATAAATCATTAGCCTTCTAGCGGATGTAGTTCACTTGACATCCAGCGAAAGTAGGTCAATGGAAATTCAGCGTACATAGGTTTCTTGAGTAGGTCACTTGCAATCCAGCGAAGTTGCTCACTCATAATTATGCGAAATTAGGTCACTTGCAATTAAGAGAATACAGGTCGCTTGCAATTCAGCGAAAATAGAACACTTGCCAACCAGCGAAAGAAATCACTTGCCATCGAACGAACTTAGGTCACTTGCCACCGCGCGTAAGCAGGACACTACACAACCAGCGAAATTAGGTCACTTGTCATTCCACGAAAATAGGTCACTCGACATTCAGGGAAAGTAGTTCACTTGCCATCCAGCGAACGTAGGTCATTTGTCACAGATCGAAATAGATCACTTGCCATCCAGCGGAATTAGGTCACTTGCATTTCCAGCGAAAATAGCTCACTTGACATCCTGCGAAATTAGGTCACTCGAAGTGGAGCGAAAGTAGGTCATTTGCAATCCTGCGATAGTAGTAGATCACTTACAATGTAGCGAAAGTAGGTTACTTGCAATCCAGCGAAAGTAGGTCACTAACAACCGAACAAAAGTACGTCACTTGCCTTCGAACGAAAGTAGGTAACCTGCCAACCAGCGAAAATAGTTCACTCGCAATGCAGCAAAAGTAAGTCACTTGCAATTCCTCAAAATTTGATCACTTGCAATGCACCGAATGTATGTCACTTGCAATCCAGTGAAAGTAGGTGACTTACAATAGAACGAAAGTAGGTCACTTGCAATGCAGCGGAAGTAGGTCTTTTGTCATCTATCGAAAATATGTCAATTAGCATCCAGCGAAAGCAGGTCACTTGTCATCCCGCGAAAATAGGTCACTTGCCATCCAGCGATAGTAGATTATATGCATTCCAGCGAAAGTAAGTTACATGCCTTCCAGCGAAAGTAATTTACCTGCCATCCAACGTAAGTAGGTCACATACATCCATCGAAAATTGTTCACTCGAAATGCAGCGAAAGTAGGTCAATTGCATACGAGCGAATTTAGGTCACTTGCAATGGAGCGAAAGTAGGTCACTTGCAATCCAGCGAAATTGGGTCGCTTGCAATCCAGCAAAAGTAGATCGCTTGGTATCGAACGATAGTACGTCACTTGCCATCCAGCGTAAGCAGGTTATTTGACATCCAGCGAAAGTAGTTCATGGGCAATGCTGCGAAAGTAGATCAATTGCAATCCATCGAAAGTAGGTCATTTGCCATCTTTTGGATGTAGGTCATTTATCATCCAGCGAAAGTAGGTCACTTGTCATTCCGCGAAAGTGGGTCACTTGCCATCCGTCGAAATTAGGTTATATGCCATCCAGCGAAAGTAAGTCACTTGCCTTCCGGCGCAATTAGGTCACTTGCATTCCAACGTAAGTAGGACACTTTAATTCGAAAGAAAATAGGTCACTTGCCATCCAGCGGAATAGGTCACTTGATATCCATCGAAACTAGTTCACTCGAAATTCTCCGATAGTAGGTCACTTGCATACCAACGAAATTAGGTAACTTGCAATACAGCGAAATTAGGTCATTTGCAATCCAGCGAAATTGGGTCACTTGCAATTCAGCAAAATTAGGTCATTTGTTATTGAACTAAATTAGGTCACTTGCCATCGAACGAAAGTGGGTCACTTTCCATCCTGCGGATGCAGGTCACTTGTCATGAAGAGAACGTATGTCATTTGCAATCCAGCGAAAGTAGGTCACTTGCAATCTTGCGAAAGTACGTGCCTTGGAATCGAACGAAAGTAGGTCACTTGCCATCCAGCGGAATTAGGTGACTTGACATCCAGCGAATGTAGGTCACTTGCCATCCAGCCAAAGTTGGAAACTTGGCGCCTAGCGAAAGTAGGTCACTTTCCGCAGAATGAAATTAGTTCAATTTGCATCGAACGTAAGTGGGTCACTTGGTTCCGAGCGAAAGTAGGTCACTTGCCATCCTGCGAAAGTAAGTCACTTGCCATCCAGCAAAGTAGTTCACTTGCAATCCAGCGAAAGTAGGTCACTTGCAATCGAACGAAAGTAGGTCACTTGCCATCCAGCGGAAGAAAATCACTTGCCATCGAGCGAAAGTAGGTCACTTGCCATCCAGCGAATGTCGGCCAATTACCATCCAGCGAAATTTGGTCACCTGCCGCCAAGCGAAAGTATGTCACTTGCCATCGAATGAAAGTATTAACCCGGGCAAATTGAATATCCTTTTAGCATTTTCACCTTTCTATTTAATTTCTATTCACTGATAATAAAATTAAATCAAGACATAATGACGATGTTAATGAGCCATATCAGACGATAAGAAATGTTATTACAGTCCTTTATAGCACGTTAGATAAGTACAAAATACATATTTGAACAAGTCGACGTTTCACTGGCACTGAAGACATAGATTTCTTCTTCTTTTGCTCCTGCCCATAAGTTACTTCTCTTTCAACGTTTTAATCCGTATAGATGTAACATCTTCAGAGCGCTGATATTTTCTTCGTTTACCTCGTATCTTTCGAGCATCAATTTTTGCCACTGGCCTAAATCAAAAGAACTGCCTTGCATTATTCTGCTGACGATGTTGAGAGTTTTGGTGTAACCAGAACTGAAAATCTGATGTAATTGATGTATCGAATATTCCTTCAATCTCTGAAGATAACGACATCACTGAGGTGGTTGATTCTGAGTGAGAATTAACTGTTTCTTCAGCCGCTGAAGGAGCTGGCACCGCAGAATTTACTTAATCTGAGCCAACTGTCGTTTCGCTGATTTCTGTCTCAAGTGTGCGATCTGTATGTTGATCTGCAGGAAAAGCGTAATCAAAAAACACGTTATGGTTTCGTGGCCATATTGCAAAACCACTGATTGGAAGATTTTATTTCTTCAAGTACTTTCTTCATGGCTTCTTCAGAATATTTGGCATGTTCCGTCTTCCTCTTGAAAAATTAAACCATCTCAAAACACATTACGACCTTTTTAAATAAAAATTAAGAACTGTGTTGCTGATTTATATTTGATTAGTGTGATTTAATGCCTCCACTATGTAAAGTGATCTAACACGCTTTATTGCAATAGGCTAATAGATACAAAAATTCACCTAAAATAATTATATAGTCAAATAAATGTGGCAGGGCAAAGCGGATAATTTATCCACATTGCCCGCAGACGCTATTTCGCTTTCCACTTAAGTTTATACAAACATAAACGTCAATAATCTTCTTCGTAAGTACGGCACTTTAGAAGTAATCGTATCGCCTATATATTACTACCACATAAATATGACTTTCTGGAGTATTGTATTTTGTACATATGTTTCTCTTACCTTGAAATATTTTAAGAAAACAGTCGACGCTGACTTCTTCTCTCACTAGCTAGAATGATAACAAGACAGTTCCAGCAGCAACACCTGGTTGGGATTCCCCTCAACATAACAGAAAACGCTACCTTTTGTCGTTTCTAAGAAATAGGCATTATTCTCTTTCCCCAGGTTATTCGTTTTGCCCGGGTCTCCCCTAATCACTGCAAAATTCCAGAAAATTCGATGCACTGCTTTCTAGCTTTATTTTTTGTGTACCTAAAATATTTTGGTCTCTAACTGCGCAAATTCGCGGGGTGACAAGTGACCTACTTTCACTGGATGGGAAATGACTTATTTTCGTTCGGTGGCAAGTGATCTAATTTCGCCCGGTGGCAAGTAACCTAATTTCGCTGGATGGCAAGTGACCTACATTCGCTGGATGACAAATGATCTAATTTCGCTGGATGGCAAGTTACGTACATTCTCTGAATTACAAATTACCTACTTTCTCTGGATTGCATGTGACCTACTTCCGCCGCATTGCGAGTGACATACTTACGCTGGATGGCAAGTGAACTAATTTCGCTAGGTGGTAAGTGACCTATTTTCGGTGCATTACAAGTGACCAACTTTCATTGGATTGCAAGTGACCTACATTCTCTGGATTGCAAGTGATCTCCTTTCGAAGGATTGCGAGTGTCCTCTCGATGCATTGCCAGTGACCTACTTTCGCTACATTGCGAGTGACTTACATTCGATCGATGGCAAATGACCTAAATTAGATCGATGGCATGTGACCTATATCCGATGGATGGGAAGTGACCGACCTCCGCTGGTTGGAAACGGACCTACCTTCCTTGGATGGCAAGTGATCTCTTTTCGCTCGGGGGAAGTCGCCTACTTTGGATCGGTGGCAAGTGACCTACGTTCGCTGGACTGCAAGTAACCTACTTTCGCTGGATGGCAAGTGTCCTTTTCTGCTGGATAGCAAGTGATCTGCTTTCGTTGGATGGCAAGTGACTTACAGTAGCGTGCAAATTAATCCGAACAACGTAATTACTTATGGATAAACACTCAAACGGGATAAAAGAAGGTTCTAAGACATACCTCACTAATCTATGTGGCCTCCCTTGTTCCTAATAACAACTCTGAGACGATTCGGCATTGATTCCACTAATTTCCCACAAATATTTTTTTATTTCTTCATCACGAAACCATACAACAATGAGGGCAGAAATCATCTTCTCTTTTGTAGAACAATTCATTTTTTGCATTCTTCTTTTGCAAATTGACCACAAGTTCTCAAGGGGTTTGATGTCGGGTGAGTTGCCTGGCCAGGGTAGTACCTGAATATTCATCTTGTTGAAGAATTCTGTAGTTTTTCGAGACGTATGGCATTGTGCCTGGTCTTGTTGGAATACACCTCTGCCATCCGGAAATGATTTTTGCAGCGGGGGTACGATTTTGGTTTCCAATAAGTGAATATATTTGATAGAATTCATCATTCCCTTGATAGGTATTAATGCTCCAGGCCCTTCATGTGTCAAACAGCCCCAAAACATTACTTTAGGGGGGTATTTGGGTGCTTGTTGGAGATGAGCTGCTGTTACTTTTTCGGATCCTTTCCGTACGTAAGAAACACGGTGGCCGTGGACCTCGAAATGAAACTCATGGGAAAAAAGCACATTCTTCCAGTCATTCACTGCCCATTGTTGATGTAATTTTGCCCACATAAGCGTTTTTTGCACATAACAGGGGTTAGCAGTTGCTCCTTAATAGGCTTACGAGCCCTTCTTCCAGCTTCCAAAAGCTTACTCCGCACTGTTGTGACGTGAATATTCGCCCCAGTGGTAGCCATTAACTCGAGGGTTAAGTCGACAGCAGTTTTTCTAGGATTTAATTTACTTTCCCTAGCAATTAAACGATCATCTGCAGGTGACGTCTCCCTTTTCCGACCAGTTTCCTTTTTTCTGGGGTGTGATGAATCCAGTCTCCCTGTATCGTTTTATGATCGAATTAACAGTAGCCAAGCCGATGTGACATTCTGCAGCAATTTGCCTCTGTGTCATAGAAGAATGCTCTGCTAATGTTATAATTTAGGCCGTTTTCGTGGAATTGTATCCATTTGTGAAGACGACAGACAGTACACAGGATTGGAGTATTAAGTCTTCAACACAACTGAAATGCTTATAAGTACAAAACGACAGGCAAAATATCACATATTACAAAAAAAAAAAATGACAGATCTTCAACAATAGAATTACACGTACTAGAGATGTCAATTGAAGCGATATGAGCAGCTGTGAGGCCAAAAATGACAGAAAATATAAAAATATGTCGTGTTCGGATTAATTTCCACGCTACTGTACTATCTCTTGGTGGCATGTGACATAATTTCGCTGGATGGCAAATGAACTACTTCCGTTTCATATCAAGTGATATACTTCCATTCGATGGCAAGTGACATACTTTAGCTAGGCAGCAGGTGACTTATTTTCCCTGGATGGCAAGATACTTATTATCGCTGGATGGCTTACTTTCGCTCGATGGCAAGGGATCTAATTCCGCTAGATAGCAAGTGACTTAGTTTCGTTCTATTGTAAGTGATCTACGTTCGCTGGATTGTAAGTGACATGCTTTCGCTGCAATGCGAGTGACCTATTTTCGCTGCATGACAAGAGAGCAAATTTCGCTTGATGGCAAATGACCTACATTCGATCGATGGTAAGCGACCTACATCCGCTGCATGGCAAGTGACCTACTTACCCTCGATGTTAAGTTGCCTACGTACGCTGAATTTCAAGTGACCTTCTTTCGCTGGATGCCAAGTGACATATATCCGCCGAATGGCAAGTGACCTACTTTTGTTCGATATCAAGTGACATATGTAAGCTGTATTGAAAGTGACCTACTTTCGCTGGATGGCAAGTAACCTATTCCTACTGGATGGCAAGTGAGCTAGATTCGCTGAATGGCAAATGATCTAATTTCGTTCCGTGGCAAGTGACCTTACTTCGCTGAATGGCAAGTGACCAACTTTCGTCTGATGTCAAATGACTTACATTCATTCGATGGAAAGAGAACTCCCTTTACTCGATGGCAAGTGACCTACTTCCGCTGGAGTGCAAGTGACCTAAATCCGCTGGATGGCAAACGACCTACGTTTGTTCGTTTGCAAGTGACGTACTTTCGCTGTATTGCATGTGACTTACTTTCGCTGCGTTGCGAGTGACCTAATTTCTCTGGATGTCAAGTGACCTACTTCCGCTCAAAGGGAAGTGACCTCATTTCGCTGGATGGCAAGTGACCTACTATCGTTCGATGGCAAGTGACCTACATTCCCAGGTTTGCAAGTGATCTCATTTCGTTGAATTGCAAGCGACCTACATTATCTGAACTGCAAGTGACATTCTTTCGCTTAATTGCGAGTAACCTAATTTCGCTGGAAGGCAAGTGACCTACTTTCGCTGGATTGCAAGTGACCAACTTTTGCTGCATTGCAAGTGATCTAATTTCGCTGGATTACAAGTGGCCTATTTTCGATGTATGGCAAGTGACCTACTTTCGCTGAATTGCAAGTGACCTAATTACGCTGCATTGCAACTGACTCACATTCACTGAATTGCAAGTGACCTACTTTCGCTGCATTGCGCGTGACCTACTTTCGGTGCATGACAAGTGACCTAATTTTGCTGGATGGAATGTGATCTATATCCACTGGAATGCTAGTGACCTAATTTCGTTGGATTGCAAGTGACTTACGTTCGCTGGATTGCAAGTGACCTATTTCCGCTTGATGGCAAGTGTCCTACTTCCGATGGATGGGAAGGGACTTATATCGACGGGCAAATGACCTAGTTTCGATTGGTGGCAAGTGACTTACGTTCGCTGGTTTGCAAGTGACCTACTTTCGCTGGATGGCAAGTGACATACTTCCGCTGGATTGCGAGTGAACTACTTTCGCTGGATGGCAAGTGGTCTACTTTCGCTCGGGGCAAGTGGCCTAATTTCGCTGGCTGGCAAGTGACCTACATTCATTCGATGTCAAGTGACCTATTTTAATTCGATGGCAAGTGACCTACTTTCGCTTGGCGGAAGGTGACCTACTTCGCTCGATGGCAAGTGACCTATTTTCGCTGGATGGCAACTGATCTACTTCCGCTGGCTGGCAAGTGACCTACTTTCGATGCATTACGCATGACCTACATTCGTTGTATTGCAACTGAAATACTTGCGCTGGATGACAAGTGACTTACTTTCGTTCGATGGCAAGTGACGTACTTTCGTTCGATAGCAATTGACCCAACTTCGCTAGTATGCAACTAACCTACATTCGCTGCATTCCGAGTAAACTAGTTTCGTTGGATATCAAGTGACCTACTTCCGCTGGATGGCAAGTGACCTTCTTAAATAACTGTATTTGCTTTCTCAAATCATATCACTCTACGTATTTAAGAGAAAAGAATTGCTGTTTTTTTTAGATATGTGCACAACATGTGTCACAATCAATGTCATGAAGTTGTTTTTTTCGGAGGCTCCAAAATATAGCCTGTGGCATTGTTTGTCTTCTTAGCTTATCCGCTTTGCCCGGTTTTTCCCTATTAGTGGGCATCGTGGGATGCTACAGTTAAAAGACCGGGTCTCTGAGCGAAAGAAGGTCACTTGCAATCCAGCGAAAGTAAATCACTTGCCATTCAGAGAAAGTAGGTCATTTGCAATGCCTCAAAATTTGGTCACTTGAAATCCAGTGAAAGTAGGTGACTTGCAATAGAACGAAAGTAGGTCACTTGCAATGCAGCCGAAGTAGGTCATTTGCCATCTATCGAAATTATGTCTCTTACCATCCAGCGAAAGTAGATCACTTGTCATCCAGAAAAAGTGACTTGCCTTCCAGCGAAATAATTTACTTGCCATTCAACCTAAGTAGGTCACTTGACATCCATCAAAAACTTGTTCACTCGAAATGCAGAGAAAGTAGGTCACTTGGATACCAGCGAATTTAGGTCACTTGCAATGGAGCGAAAGTAGGTCACTTGCAATCAGCGAAATTGCGTCGCTTGCAATCCAACGAAGGTAGGTCGCTTGCTATAGAACGAAAGTATGGCACTTGCCATCGAACGAGATTAGGTCACTTGCCATCCAGGGCAAATAGGTCACTTGACATCCAGCGAAAGTAGTTCATGGGCAATGAAGCGAAAGAAGATCACTTGCAATCCATCGAAAGTAGGTCATTTTCCACCTATTGAAAGTAGGTCACGTATCATCCAGCGAAAGTAGGTTGCTTGTCATTAAGGGAAAGTGGGTCACTTGCAATCCGTCGAAAGTAGGTTATATGATATCCAGCGAAAGTAAGTCACTTGCCTTCCAGCGCAATTAGATCACTTGCCCTCAAACGTAAGTAGGTCACTAGCATTCGAAAGAAAGTATGTCACTTGTCATCCAGCGGAAGTAAGTCAATTGACATCTATCGAAACAAGTTCACTAGAAATGCAGCGATAGTAGGTCACTTGCATACCAGCGAAATTAGGTAACTTGCAATACAGCGAAAGTAGGTCACTTGCAATGCAGTGAAATTGGGTCACTCGCAATCCAGCGAAACTAGGTCATTTGGCATCGAACTAAAGTAGGTAACTTGTCATCGAACGAAAGTAGGTCACTTACCATGTAGCGGAAGTAGGTCACTTGCCATCCAGCGAAAATAGGGCAATTACCATCGAGCGAAAGTAGGTCACCTGCCGCCTATCCAAAGTAGGTCACTTGCCATTGAATAAAAATAGATCACTTGACATCGAACGAATATAGGTCACTTGCCACCCAGCGAAATTAGGCCACTTGCCACCGAGCGAAAGTAGGTCACTTGCCATCCAGCGAAACTAGGTCATTTGCAATCCACTGGAATTATGTCACTTGCTATCCAGCGAAAGTAAATCAGTTGCAATACAGCGAACGTAGTTCACTTGCCATCGATCGAAAGTAGGTCACTCGCATCCGAGCGAAATTATGGCACTCGCCTAACAGCGAATGTAAGTCACTTGCCGTCCATCGGAAGTAGGACACTTGCCATCCAGCGAAAATAGTTCACTTGCAATCCAGCCAACGTTGGTCTCTTGGAATCTAGCGAAAGTGTGTCACTTGCCATAGAGCGAAATTAGGTCAGTTTCCATAGAGCGAAAGTAGGTCACTTTCCATCTAGCGAAGGTAGGTCGCTTGCCATCGAAAGAATGTAGATCTCTCGCAATGCAGCGACATTAGGTCACTTGCAATCCAGAGAAAATAGGTGACTCACAGTGCAGCGAATGTTGGATACCTAAAATGCAGCTGCAGTAGGCCACTTGCAATGCAGTCAAAATATTTCACTTACCATCAAACGAAAATAGGTCGCTTGCCATCCTGAGAAACTAGGTCACTGGTAATACATCGGAAGTTGGCCACATGCAATCCAGAGAAAGTAGATCACTTGCAATTCAGCGAAATTAGGTCGCTTGCCATTCAGCGAAAGCAGATAAATTGTCATCCAGTGAATGTAGGTCACTTGCCACCCGGCGAAATTAGGTCATTTGTCGCCAAGCGACATTAGGTCACTCCCCAACCAGCGAAGGTAGGTCACTTGTCATCACACGAATTTCCGGAACTACAGACCAAAATATTTTAGGTACCCGAAAAATAATGAGAGAAAAATTGCGCCGGATTTGGTGGATTATTGCGGTGATTATTAGTGGACATCTTGGGATGCTACATTAAAAAGGGCTGGAATTTGAGCGAAAGTAGATCACTTGCCATCCAGCTAAAGTTGGTCACTTGCTATCCAAAGAAAAAAGTCAATTGCTATCGAGCGAAGGCAGCTCACTTCCCATCCAGCGGAAGTAGGTCACATGACATCCATCGAAAGTAGGTCACTTGCAATGCAGCATTTATAGAATAAGGTCACATACCATCCAGTGAAACTAGGTCACTTTTCATCCCGCAAAATAGATCATTTGCCATCCAGCGAAACAAGGCCATTTGCCATCGAACGAAAGTATGAAACTTGCAATCGAACGAAAGTAGGAAACTTGCCATCCAGCGGAAGTAGGTCACTTGATATCCATCGAAACTAGTTCAATCGAAATGCAGCGAAATTAAGTCACTTGCATACCAGGAAAATTAGATCACTTGCTATGCAGAGAACGTATGTCATTTGCAATCCAGCGAAAGTAGGTCACTTGCAATCCAGAGAATTTACGTGCATTGGAACGAACGCAGGTCACTTGCCATCCAGCGGATGTAGGTGACTTGACATCCAGCGAAAGTAGGTCACTTGCCATCCAACGAAAGTTGGTCACTTGGCGCCAAACGAAAGCACGTCAATTTCCGTCGAACGAAATCAGTTCAATTCGCATCGAACGTAAGTGGGTCACTTGCCACCCAGCGAAATTGGTCACTTGGCACCGAGCGAAAGTAGGTCGCTTGCCATCCGGCGAAAGTAAGTCACTTGCCATCCAGCGGAAGTAGGTCACTTGCCATCCAGCGAAAATTGCTCACTGCAATCCAGCGAACGTAGGTCACATGCTATCGAGCGAAATAGGTTACTTGCCATCCAGCGAAGTAGGTCACTTGCCATCGAGCGAAAGTAGGTCACTCCATCCAGCGGATGTAGGTCATATGCCATCGGTCGAATGTAGGTGACTTGACATCAATCGAATGTAGGACACTCTCAATGCAGCGAAATAAGGTCACTTGTACTCCAGCGAAAGTAGGTCGCTCGCAATGCAACGAAAGTAGGTCACTTGCAATCGAGCGAAATTAGGTCAATTGCAATGCACCGAATGAAGGTTACTTGCCACCTAGCGGAAGTAGGTCACTTGCCATCGTATGAAAGTTTGTCACTTGACATTCAACGAAAGTAGGTCACATGCAATCCGACGAAATTAGGTCACTTGCAACCGAGAGAAAGCAGGTGGCTTACCATCCAGCGAATGTACGTCGCTTGCCATCCAGCGGAAATATGTCATTTGCCATCCAGCGAATGTGGGTCTCTTGCAATCCAGCGAACGTAGGTCACTTCCCTTTCAGCGAAAGTAGGTCATTGTCATGGAATAAAAATAGGTCAATTCACATCGAACGAAGTTAGGTCACTTGCCATCCAGCGAAATTAGATCACTTGTCACTGAGGGAAAGTATGTACATTGCCATCTAGCGAAACTAGGTCACATGCCATCAAGCGAAATAGGGCACTTCCCATCCAGCGGAAGTAGATCACTTGTCACCGAAGGAAAGTATGTACATTGCCATCTAGCGAAACTAGGTCACATGCCATCAAGCGAAAGTAGGGCACTTCCCATCCAGCGGAAGTAGATCACTTGTCACCGAAGGAAAGTATGTACATTGCCATCTAGCGAAACTAGGTCACATGCCATCAAGCGAAAGTAGGGCACTTCCCATCCAGCGGAAGTAGATCACTTGATATCCATCAAAAGTGAGACACTTGCAATAAAGCGAAGGTACAGTAGCCTGCAAATTAATCCGAACATGACATATTTTCTCTCATTGTTACTCTCACAGCTGTTCATACCGCTTTAATTGACATCTGTAGTACGTGTAATTCTATTGCTGAAGGTCTGTCATTATATTTTTATAATATGTGATATTTTGCCTGTCGTTTTGTACTTATAAGCATTTCACTTGTGATGAAGACAATACTGCAATTCTGTGTACATTCTGTCGTCTTCACAAATGGATACAATTCCACGAAAACGGTCTCAAATTATAACATTAGCATTCTTCTCTGACACAGAGGCAAATTGCTGCAGAATGTCACATCGGTTTGGCTACTGTTAATTCGATCATAAAACGATACAGGGAGACTGGATTCATCACACCCCAGAAAAAGGGAAACTGTGGCCGGAAAAGGAAGACTTCACCTGTAGATGATCGTTTAATTGCAGGAAAAGTAAATTAAATCCAACACTAACTGCTGTCGACTTAACCTGCGAGTTAATGGCTACCACTGTGGCGAATATTCACGTCACAACAGTGCGGGGTAGGCTTTTGGAAGCTGGAAGAAGGGCTCGTAAGCCTATTAAGAGGCAACTGCTAACCCCTGTTATGTGCAAAAAACGCTTAATGAGGGCAAAATTACATCAACACTGGACAGTGAAATGACTGCAAGAATGTACTTTTTTCCGATGTGTCTCATTTCGAGGTCCACGGCCACAGTGTTTCTTACGTACGGAAAGGATCCGAAAAACTAACAGCAACTCATCTCCAACAAGCATCCAAGTACCACGTAAAGTAATGTTTTGGGATTGTTTTACACATGAAGGGCCTGGAGCATTAATACCTATCAAGGGAATGATGAATTCTGTCAAATATATTCACTTATTGGAAACCAGAATCGTACTCCAGCTACAAAAATCATTTCCGGATAGCAGAGGTGTGTCCCAACAAGACCTGGCACCATGCCATACGTCTCGAAAAACTACAGAATTCTTCAACAAGAAGAATATTCAGGTACTACCCTGGCCAGGCAACTCACCCGACATCAACCCCATTTAGAACTTGTGGTCAATTTGCAAAAGAAGATTGCAAAAAATGCATTGCTCTACAAAAGAGAAGATGATTTCTGCCCTCATTGGTGTATGGTTTCGTGATGAAGAAACGAACAATATTTGTGGGAAATTAGTGGAATCCATGCCAAATCGTCTCAGAGCTGTTATTAGGAACAAGGGAGGCCACATAGATTACTGAGGTATGTCTTAGATCCTTTTTTTATTCCCTTTGAGTGTTTTTGCATAAGTATTTACGTTGTTCGGATTAATTTGCAAGCTACTGTAAGTCACTTGTATTAGAGAGAAATTATGTTACTTAAAGTGCAGCGAAAGTTGGTCACTTGAAATGCAGCGACAGTAGATCACATGCAATGCAGCTAAAGTAGGTCATTTGCAATCCTGCGAAAGCAAGTCACTTTCAATAGAATGAAAGTAGGTCACTTGCCACCCAGCGGAAGTAGATCACTTGCCTTATAGCGAAATTAGGTAACTTTTCATCCAGCGAATGTTGTCACTTGATATCCAGCGAATGTATGTCAATTGCCATCAAATGAAATATGTGACTTGACATGGAATGAATGTAGGTCACTTTTATGCAGCAAAAATAGGTCACCGAACTAAAGTAGGTACCTTGACAACCAGCGAAAGTAGATCACTTGCCATCCAGCGGAACGAGGTTACTTGTCTTCCAGCGAAAGTACGTCACTTGCAACCGAGCGTAATTAGGTACCTTGCCATCCAGCGAAAGGTCATTTGCCATCGAGCGAAACCAGGTCTTTTGCCATCCAGCGGATTTATGTCACTTGATATCCATCGAAAGTAGGACACTCGCAATGCAGCGAAAATAATTCATTTGCATACCAGCCAAATTAGGTCACCTGAAATGCAGCGAAGGTAGGTCAGTTGCCACCGTGCGAAAGTAGGTCACCTGTAGTCCAGCGAACGAAGATCACTTGCAATCCAGCGAAAGTATGCCACTTGCCATGGAGCGAAAGGTCACTTCCCATCCAGCGAAATAGGTCACTTAACATCCATCGAAAGTAGCATACTAGCAATGCAGCGAAAGTTAGTCACTGGCATACCAGCCAAAATAGGTCACTTGAAATGCAGCGAATGTAGGTCACTTGTTATCGATAGAAAGTAGGTAACTCAAAATCCAGCGAAATTAGTTCACTAGTCATCCCGAGACAGTGGGTCACTTGCCATCCAGCGAAAGTAGGTTATAGTCCATCCAGAGAAATTAGGTCACTTACCTTCCAGCGAAAGTAGGTCACTTGCCATCGAACGAAAGTAGGTCACATGCCATCGAACGGAAGTAGGTCACTTGCCATCCAGCGAAAGTGGGTCACTTGATATCGATCGAAACTTGTTCACGTTAAATCCAGCGAAAATTAGTCACTTTCATAGCAGCGAAATTAGGTCACTTGCAATGCAGCTAATGTAGGTCACTTGAAATCCGCCGATAGTAGGTCACTTGCAATCCAGGAAAAGTAGGTGACGTGCAATCGAACGAAATTACGTCACTTGCCATCGAACGAAAGTAGATGTCTTGCCATCCAGCAGAAGTAGATCTCATGCCATCCAGCGAAAGTAGGTCACGTGGCATTGATCGAAAGTAGGTCACTTGCTGCCTAGCGAATGTAGTTCACTTGCCGTCGAACGAAAATAGGTCACCTGACATCGAACGAAAATAGGTCACTTGTCATCCAGCGAAAATAAGTCACGTGCCACCGAGCCAAAGTAGTTCACTTGCCATCCAGTGGAAGTAGATCACTTGCAATCCTCCGCAAATAGGTCACTTGCAATCCAGCGTACATGTCACTCGACATCGACAGAAATTAATTTACTTGCCTTCCAGCGGATGTAGGTCACCTGCCATCCAGCGAATTTAGTCACTTGCAATTCAACGCACGTAAGTCACTTGACATCGAGGGTGTGTAGTTCACTTGCAATCCAGCAGATGTAGGTCACTTGTAATTCAACGAAAATAGGTTATACGCCATGCGGAGAAAGTAGTTCACTTGACTTGAAGCGAAAGTATTTCACTTGCCATCGAACGAAGGTAGGTCGCTTGCCACAGAACGAAAATATGTAAATTGCCATCCAGTGGAAGTGGCTTACTTGATCTACTTCGAAACTTGTTCACTCAAAATGCAGCGAAACTAATTCAGATCCATACTAGCGAAATTAGATCACTTCAATGCCGCGAAAGTAGGTCACTTGCAATCCATCGAAAGTAGGTTACTTGAAATCCAGCGAAAATAGGTAACCTGAAATCAAACTAAAGTACGTGAATTGCCATCGAACGAAATCAGGTCCCCTGCCATCGAGAGAAATTAGTTCACATACCATGCAGCAAAAGTAGGTCAATTGCCATCGATCAAAATTAGGTCACTTGCCACTTGATGAAATTAGGTCACATGCCATCCAGCGAAAGTAGGTCACTTGCCATTCAGCGGAAGTAGATCACTTGCCTTCCATCGAAAATAAGTTACTTGTAAGCCAGAGAACGTAGGTCATTTGCAATCCCGCAAGAGTAAGTCACTTGCCATCGAGAGAAAGTAGGTCACTTGTCATCCAACGAAAGTAGGTCATACTCCATCCAGAGAAAGTGGGTCACTTGCCTTCCAGCGAAAGTAGTTCACTTGCCATCGAACGAAATTACGTCACTAGTCATCGAAGGGAAGTATGTCTCCTTCCATCCAGCGGAAGTAGGTCCATTGCAATCCTGCGCAAGTAGGTCACTTGCAATCTAGCGTACGTCTGTCACTCGATATCGAGCGAAGTTGTCACTTGTCTTCCAGGGGATATACGTCACTTGCAATTCAGCGTACGTAGGCCATTTGACATTGAGGGTGTGTAGCTCCCTTGAAATCCAGCAATTGTAGATCACTTGCCATCCAGCAAAATTAGCTTATACGCCATCCAGAGAAAGTAGTTCACTTGCCTTCCAGCGAAAGTGTATCACTTGCTATAGAACGAATGTAGGGCCATTGCCATCAATCGAAAATGTCACTTGCCATCCAGCGGAAGCAGGTTACTTGATATACATCGAAACTTGGTCACTCTAAATGCAGCGAAAGTAATCGACTTGCATACCAGCGAAATTAAATCACTTCCAATACAGCGAAAGTAGGTCACTTGCAATCTAGCGAAATTAGGTGGCCTGCAATCGAACGAAAGTACGTCACTTGCCATCGAACGAACGTAAATCACTTGCCATCCAGGAGAATTAGGTCACATGCCATCCAGCGAAAGTAGGTCACTTGCCATCGTTCGAAATTCGGTCACTTGCCACCGAGCGAAAATACGTAACTTGCCATATCGCGAAAGTAGTTCACTTGCCATCCAGCGTAAATAGTTCACTTGCTTTCCAGCGGAAGTAGGTCACTTGCATTCGAAAGAAAGTAAGTCATTTGCCATCCAGCGCAATTAAGTCACTTGATATCCATCGAAACAAGTTCATTCGAAATGCAGCGAAAGTAATTCACATCCATATGAGCGATATTAAATGACTTCCAATGCAGCGAAAGTAGGTCACTTGCAATCCATAGAAAGTAGGTCACTTGCAATCCAGCAAAATTAGGTGACCTGCAATTGAACGAAAGTACGTCACTTGCCATCGAATGAAAGTAAATCACTTACCATCTAGAAGAATTAGGTCGCATGCCATCCAGCGTACGTAGGTCACTTGCCACCGATCGAAAATACGTCACTTGCCGCCGAGAGAATGTAGGTCACTTGCCATCCAGCGGAAGTGGGTCACTTACTATCCAGCGAAAATAGGTCACTTGCAATCTAGCGAAAGTAGGTCACTTGCCAACAAGCGAAATTAAGTCACTTGCCATCCAGCGGATGTAGGTCACATGCCAGAGATCGCATGTAGGTCATTTTTCATCGATCGAAATTAGGTCACTCGCAATTTAGCGAAATTAGGTCATTTGAAATCCAATGAATGTAGGTCACTCGCAATGCAGCAGAAGTAGGCCACTTGCCACCTAGCGAAAATATGTTACTTGCAATCGAATGAAAGTAGGTCACTTGGAATCGAAAGAATGTAGGTCCCTTGAGATCGATCGAAAATAGGTCACTTGCCATCCAGCGAATGTAGGTCACCCGCCACAGAACGAAAGTAGGTCACTTGCCATCCAGCGAAATTAGGTAACATTCCTTACAGCGGAAATAGGTCACTTGTCATCCAACGAAAGTAGGTCACTTCAAATCCAGTGAACGCAAGTCACTTGCATTCCAGAGAAAGTATTCACTTGCCATCGAATGAAAGTAAGTCAATTGACACTGAACGAATGTAGGTCACTTGCCATCCAGCGAAATTAGGTCACACGCATTCCAACGTCACTAGGTCACTTGCATTCGAAAGAAAGTAAGTCACTTTCAATCCAGCAGAATTAGGTCACTTGATATCCATTGAAACAAGTTCACTCGAAATGCAGCGATAGTATGTCACTTGCATAAGCAGCGAAATTAGGTAACTTGCAATACAGCGAAAGTAGGTCACTTGCAATCCAGGGAAATTGGGTCAATCGCAATCCAGCGAAATTAGGTCATTTGGTATCGAACTAAAGTATGTAACTTGTCATCGAACGAAAGTAGGTCACTTGTCATCAAGCGGAAATAGCTGACTTGCCATCCAGCGAAAGTAGGGCACTTACCATCAAGCGAAAGTAGGTCACCTGCCGCCTATCCAAAGTAGGTCACTTGCCATCGAATGAAAATAGATCACTTGACATTGAACGTATGTAGGTCATTTGCCACCCAGCGAAATTAGGCCACTTGCCACAGAGCGAAATTAGGTACTTGCCATCCAGGGAAACTAGGTCACTCGCAATCCAGTGGAATTATATCACTTGCCATCCAGCGAAAGTAAATCAGTTGCAATACAGCGAACGTATTTCACTTGCCACCGATCGAAATTAGATCACTCGCAACCGAGCGAAATTATGGCTCTCGCCATCAAGCGAAAGTAAGTCACTTGCCGTCCATCGGAAGTAGGAACTTGCCATCCAGCGATAATATTTCACTTGCAATCCAGCCAACGTTGGTCTCTTGGAATCTAGCGAAAGTGTGTCACTTGCCATCGAGCAAAATTAGGTCAGTTTCCATAGAGAGAAAGTAGGTCACTTGCCATCTAGCGAAGGTAGGTCACTTGCCATCGAGCGAAAATAGGTCTCTTGCAATTCAGCGGAATTAGGTCACTTGCAATCCAGAGAAAATAGGTGACTCGCAGTGCAGCGAATGTTGGATACCTAAAATACAGATGAAGTAGGCCACTTGCAATGCAGCCATAATATGTCACTTGCCATCGAACGAAAATAGTCACTTGCCATCCTGAGAAATTAGGTCACTCACAATACATCGGAAGCTGGCCACATGCAATCCAGAGAAAGTAGGAGACTTGCAATTCAGCCAAAGTAGGTCGCTTTCTATTCAGCGAAAGCAGGTCAATTGTCATCCAGTGAAAGTAGGTCACTTGCCACCGGGCGAAGTTAGGTCATTCGCCGCCAAGCGAAATTAGGTCACTACCGAACCAGCGAAAGTGGGTCACTTGTCATCACGCGAATTTGCGGAATTAGAGACCAAAATATTTTAGGTACCCGAAAAATAAGGTGACAAAATTGCGACGGATTTGGTGGATTTTTGCGGTGATTATTAGTGGACATCTTGGGATGCTACAGTAAAAAGGGCAGGCCTCTGAGCGAAAGTAGATCACTTGCCATCCAGCGAAAGTAGGTCACTTGCTATCCAAACAAAAAGGTCAATTGCTATCGAGCGAAAGCAGCTCATTTGCCATCCTCCGGAAGTAGGTCACTTGACATCCATCGAAAGTAGGTCACTCGCAATGCAGCATCTATATAAATTAGGTCACTTACCATCCAGTGAAACTAGGTCACTTTTCATCCCGCGAAATAGGTCACTTGCCATCCAGCGAAAGTAGGAACCTTGCAATCGAACGAAAGTAGGTCAATTGCCTTCCAGCAGAAGTAGGTCACTTGACATCCATCGAAACTAGTTCAATCGAAATGCAGCGAAATTAAGTCACTTGCATACCAGCGAAATTAGGTCACTTGCTATGCAGGGAACGTATGTCATTTGCAATGAAGGGAAAGTATGTCACTTGCAATCCAGCGAAAGTACGTGCCATAGAACGAAAGTAGGTCTCTTGCCATCGAACGAAATTAAGTCGCTTGCCATCCAGCGGAATTAGGTGACTTGCCATCCAGCGAAAGTTGGTCACTTGGCGCCTAACGAAAGTAGGTCACTTTCCGTTGAGTGAAATTAGTTCAATTCGAATCGAACGTAAGTGGGTCACTTGCCAACCAGCGAAAGTAGGTCACTTAGCACCGAGAGAATGTAGGTCACTTGTTATGCAGCCAAAGTTAGTCACTTGCCATCCAGCGGAAGTAGGTCACGTGTCATCCAGCGAAAATTCCTCACTGCAATCCAGCGAACTTAGGTCACATGCAATCGAGCGAAAGTAGGCCACTTGTCATCGAGCGAAACTAGGTCACTTCCCATCCCGCGGATGCAGGTTATATGCCATCGATCTTATGTAATTTATTTGACATCGATCGAATGTAGGACACTCGCAATACAGCGAAATTAGGTCACTTGTAATCCAGCGAAAGTAGGTCACTTGCATTCGAGCGAATGTAGGTCACTTGCAGTGCACCGAAGGTAAGTCCCTTGCCACCTAACGGAAGTAGGTCACTTGCTATCGAATGAAAGTATGTCACTTGACATTCAACGAAAGTAGGTCACTTGCCATCCAGCGAAAGTAGGTCACTTGCAACCGACCGAAAGTAGGTGCCTGACCATCCAGCAAACTTAGGTCGCTTGCCATCCAGCGGAAATTTGTCATTTGCCATCCAGCGGAAGTAGGTCTCTTGCAATCCATCGAACGTAGGTCACTTGCCTTTCAGCGAAAGTAGGTCACTTGCCATGGAATAAAAATAGGTCAATTGACATCGAACGAAGGTTGGTCACTTGACATCCAGCGAATTAAGTCACTTGTCACCGAGGGAAAGTAGGTACATTGATATCCAGCGAAAGTAGATCACATGCCATCAAGCGAAATTAGGGCACTTCCCATCCAGCGGAAGTAGATCACTTGATATCCATCGAAAGTAAGACACTTGCAATAAAGCGAAAGTAAGTCACTTGCATTATAGCGAAATTATGTTACTTACAAGGCAGCGAAACTCGGTCACTTGCAATGCAGCGATAGTAGATCACTTGCAATGCAGCTAAAGTAGATCATTTGCAATCCTGCGAAAGTAAGCCACTTTCAGTCGAATGAATGTGGGTCATTTTTGCCATCCAGCGGAAGTAGATCACTTGCCTTATAGCGAAATTAGGTAACTTTTCATCCAGCGAATGTATTCACTTGATATCCAGCGAATGTATGTCACCTGCCGCCTAGCGAATGTATGTTAATTGCCATCAAATGAAATATGTGACTTGACATCGAATGAATGTAGGTCATGTTTATGCAGCGAAATTAGGTCACCGAACTAAAGTAGGTACCTTGACAACCAGCGAAAGTAGATCACTTGCCATCCAGCGGAACGAGGTTACTTGTCTTCCAGCGAAAGTACGTCACTTGCAACCGAGCGTAATTAGGTACCTTGCCATCCAGCGAAAGGTCATTTGCCATCGAGCGAAACCAGGTCTTTTGCCATCCAGCGGATTTATGTCACTTGATATCCATCGAAACTAGGATACTTGCAATGCAGCGAAAATAATTCACTTGCATACCAGCCAAATTAAGTCACCTGAAATGCAGAGAAGTAGGTCACTTGCCACCAGTGGCGGCTGATTGACTGAGGCCAGTGAGGCCGGGCCTCAATCACTTGGCTTAAATAAAATCAAATTTTGTGTTTTCATGTAATGTATTAGTTATTTGAAAGAAAGCATATATCGCTGTAAAAGCATTTGAAAAATTTGATATATATATTGACCTGTTTTTCAGTAAAATTTGTTCCTGAGGCCGGGATCGCTCGTGCCGGGACTGGCTTGTGATGTATATAGACCTGTTTTGCAGTAAAATTTATTCCTGAGGCCAGAATCGTTCGTGCCGGGTCTCGCTTAATGCATTTCATGTCCTTTCGCGGGCTTTGAGTTTGCGCTTAAAACGTTGTAGCTGAGGCACATTTCGGCTGGCGTGGTCAGATTTCACTCGTCCCATCCATGGGCCGGCCTCAAGGGTAGAGTGGGGTGGGAATAGTAGTGGTGACTTGTCTTCCTAACTAGGCCATAAATAACAAAATTCCAGCTCTTTGGCAGGCAGAGACCCACACCATTCTCTCCCCTTATGTCTCAGTTTATGACATATAAGCGAGGGTGTAGTACAGTAGTGAATGTGGGCCAATGTTGTTATGTATTTCGGGAAAATATAAACAGAAACAAATGAGAGAAGTAATGCTGGTGCAATTAATTCATTGTTAGAGTGTCCTTTTTTGAGAAGAAATAATACTGAAAGAAAGGAAGTTTTAAATAAAAAGAGAGACTACCGAGATACCTAAGACATCGCTGATAATTTTTCCTACACATAAACTTAAAACGCGAGTTTCTATTGCATCCTGGTATGGCAACATAAATGGTTATGTGGTAATGTGATGCAAAATAAACTTCTCTTGGCCTTGTTTGTTGCTGTCAAAGAAAAAAAAATAAAAAGAAAATAAAGAAAGGGGAATTTCAACACATAATATGGGATGCTTCATCACACTGAAACAATCACTGAAACTCAGAGCATAACAGCTTATTTGGTGAGTGAAATTATTATTTTTCATTGATAATAAGAATAGACTAATAATAATAATAATAATAATAATAATAATAATAATAATAATAATAATAATACAGTAATAATGACATTAATAATATAATAAAAATAATATGTATCATAAACAAACATTTCATATCGGAGGCAATTAAACTTGTTGCATCTGGCCTCACCGAGGATTTCGATCACCAGTCGCTACTGTTTGCCACCCAGCGAAAGTAGGTTACTTGTAATCCAACGAACGTAGATCACTTGCAATCCAGCGAAAGTATGCCAGTTGCCATCGAGCGAAAGTAGGTCACTTCCCATCCAGCGAAAGTAGGTCACTTGTCATCCATCGAAAGTAGGATACTAGCAATGCAGCGAAAGTAAGTCACTTGCATACCAGCCAAAATAGGTCACTTGAAATGCAGCGAATATAGGTCACTTGTTACCGAGCGAAAGTAGGTCACTTGTAATCCAACGAACGTACGTCACTTGCAATCCAGTGAAAGTAGGCCACTTGCCATCGAGCGAAAGTAGGTAACTCAAAATCCAGCGAAATTAAGTCACTAGTCATCCCGCGACAGTAGGTCATACTTGCCATACAGCGAAAGTAGGTTATAGTCCATCCAGAGAAATTAGGTCACTTACCTTCCAGCGAAAGTAGGTCACTTGCCATCGAACGAAAGTAGGTCACTTGCCATCGAACGGAAGTAGGTCACTTGCCATCCAGCGAAAGTGGGTCACTTGATATCGATCGAAACTAGTTCACGTGAAATGCTGCGAAAATTAGTCACTTTCATAGCAGCGAAATTAGGTCACTTGAAATGCAGCGAATGTAGGTCACTTGAAATCCAGTGAAAGTAGGTCATAGGCAATCCAGCGATAGTAGGTGACGTGCAATCGAACGAAATTACGTCACTTGCCATCGAACGAAAGTAGGTGTCTTGCCATCCAGCAGAAGTATATCACATGCCATCCAGCGAAAGTAGGTCACTTGCCATTGATCGAAAGTAGGTCACATGCTGCCTAGCGAATGTAGGTCACTTGCCGTCGAACGAAAATAGGTCACCTGACATCGAACGAAAATAGGTCACTTCTCATCCAGCGAAAGTAAGTCACGTGCCAGCGAGCTAAAATAGTTCACATGCAATCCAGTGGAAGTAGATCACTTGCAATCCTGCGCAAATAGGTACTTGCAATCCAGCGTACGTCGCTCGACATCGAGAGAAATTAAGTCACTTGCCTTCCAGCGGATGTAGGTCACTTTCCATCCTGCGAAAGTAGGTCGCTTGCAATTCAACGCACGTAGGTCACTTGACATAGAGGTTGAGTAGGTCACTTGCAATCCAGCAGATGTAGGTCACTTGTCATTCAGCGAAAGTAGGTTATACGCCATGCGGAGAAAGCAGTTCACTTGACTTGAAGCGAAAGTAGTTCACATGCCATCGAACGAAAGTAGGTCACTTCCCACTGAACGAAAATATTACTTGCCATCCGGCGGAATTAGATTACTTGATATCCTGCGAAATTTGTCCACTCGAAATACAGCGAAACTAATCCATTTCCATACTAGCGAAATTAGATCACTTCAATGCAGCGAAATAGGTCACTTGCAATCCATCGAAAGTAGGTCACTTGAAATCCAGCGAAAGTAGGTGACCCGCAATCGAACTAAAGTACGTGAATTGCGATCGAACGAAATCAGGTCACTTGGCATCAAGGAAAATTAGGTCACATACCATGCAGCGAAATTAGGTCACTTGCCATCGATCGAAATTAGGTCACTTGCCACTTGGCGAAATTAGGTCACTTGCCATTCAGCGAAAATATGTCACTTGCCATTCAGCGGAAGTAGATCACTTGCCTTTCAGCGAAAATAATTTACTTGCAATCCAGCCAATGTATGTCACCTGCCTTCCAGCGAAACAATGTTACTTGCCATCGATTGAATGTAGGTTACTTGACATCGAACGTGAGTAGGTACCTTGCCATCCAGCGAAAGGTCACTTGCCATCGAGCGAAACAGGTCACTTGCCATCCTGCGGAAGTTTGTCACTTGACATCCATCGAAAGTAGGACACTCGCAATGCAGCGAAAGTAAGTCACTTGCATACCAACCAAATTAGGTCACTTGCAATTCAGGGAAAGTAGGTCACTTGCCAACGAGCGAAAGTAGGTCACTTGTAATCCAGCGAACGTAGGTCATTTGCAATCCCGCAAGAGTAAGTCACTTGCCATCGAAAGTAGGTCCCTTCCTATCCAGCGAATGTAGGTCACTTGTCATCCAGCGAAAGTAGGTTATACTCCATCCAGAGAAAGTAGGTCACTTGCCTTCCAGCGAAAGTAGTTCACTTGCCATAGAACGAAATTAGGTCACTTGTGATCGAAGGGAAGTTGATCACCAGCCATTCAGCGGATATAGGTCACTAGCCATCCAGCGGAAGTAGGTCACCTGCAATCCTGCGCAAGTAGGTCACTTGAAATCCAGCGTACGTCTGTCACTCGACATCGAGTGAAGTTAAGTCACTTGCCTTCCAGCGGATATAGGTCACTTGCAATTCAGCGTACGTAGGCCATTTGACATTGAGGGTGTGTAGCTCCCTTGCAATCCAGCAATTGTAGGTCACTTGCCATCCAGCGAAATTAGCTTATACGCCATCCAGAGAAAGTAGTTCACTTGCCTTCCAGCGAAAGTAGATCACTTGCTATAGAACGAATGTAGGTCAATTGCCATCAATCGAAAATATGTCACTTGCCATCCAGCGGAAGTAGGTCATTTGATATCCATCGAAACTTGTTCACTCTCAATGCAGCGAAAGTAGGTCACTTGGAATCCATCGAAAGTAGGTCACTTGCAATCCAGCGAAATTAGGTGACCTGCAAACGAACGAAAGTTTGTCACTTGCCATCGAACGAAAGTAAATCACTTGCCATCCAGGGGAATTAGGTCACATGCCATCCATCGAAAGTAGGTCACTTGTCATCGTTCGAAATTGGGTCACTTGCCACCGAACGAAAATAGGTAACTTGCCATCAAGCGAAAGTAGTTCACTTGCCATCCAGATTAAATAGGCCACTTTCAATCTAACGAACGTAAGTCACGTGCAATCGAGCGAAAGTAGGTCACTTGCCATCGAGCGAAATTAAGTCACTTCCCATCCAGCCGATATAGGTCACATGCCAGAGATCGAATGTAGGTCATTTGCCATCGATCGAAATTAAGTCACTCTCAATGTAGCGAAGTTAGGTCACTTGAAATCCAGCGAATGTAGGTCACTCGCAATGCAGCAAAAGTAGGCCACTTGATACCTAGCGAAAATATGTCACTTGCAAGCGAATGAAAGTAGGTCACTTGGAATCGGATGAAAGTAGGTCACTTGAGATCGAACGAAAATAGGTCACTTGCCATCCAGCGAATGTAGGTCACTTGCCACAGAGCGAAAGTAGAACACTTGCCATCAAGCGAAATTAGGTAACTTTCCATACAGCGGAACTAGGTCACTTGCCATCCAACGAAAGTAGGTCACTTGCAATCCAGTGAACGTAAGTCACTTGCATTCCTGAGAAATTATTCACTTGCCATCGAATGAAAGTAAGTCAATTGACACTGAACGAATGTAGGTCACTTGCCATCGAGCGAAATTAATTCACTTGCCACCGTGCGAAAGTATGTACAGCTGTCAAAAGAAAAAGTGGCCGCTCTCATGGAACAAAGTTCCCTTCGGGTATCTTCGCTACAATGCGGAGACAGGCGATGTTACATGTTGTTGGACCACGTTGCCTGATATCTACAGTTATAATTGAAGTATTCTGTGTGTTATCGATAGCATAATGGTAGCGTTCAGGCCTCTTATTCATGAGGTCCAGCGTTCGACTACAACCACATGCTTTTTATGTTCTTTTTTGTTGTGTTTTTGAGAGAGACAAACTATACATAATGGCTCCTTTCTCTTTTACGATTATTTTAGTAATTAACATCAGGTTCATTAATATATTATGCCATGACTTTATCATTATGATACTGTGGCTGCAAATGGAAAGAAAAAAGATTTTATTCTCAATAAAAATATCTTTCGTGGCATAAACAAAACAAATTTACTGGCGTCGGCCTTAAAACATTCAAACAATTAAGCGTTCAAAAAACAAAACAAAAAGCCACAATTCAATATTTAGTCTATCTTCCTCTTATCTCGATCATCTTGCAGTCGATTGGGCATGGAATTGACTAGTCTTTACAAATAGCGACTGTTTTTAGACACGATATTCCAGGCATTCTGAACATACATACATAAGTGTTCTGTCCATGGGCAGGTCTTTCATTGCAAACCCAGCAATCTCCAATCTTTCCTATTTTCTGCCTTCCTCTTAGTCTCCGCATATGATCCACATATCCTAATGTCGTCTATTATTCTTTTCAACCAGAGACCCAACCAGTTACTTTTTATCTTTCTAATCAGTTTCAGCATCATTCTTTCTTCACTCACTTTTTCAAACACAATTTTATTTCTTATTCCATCTGTCCACTTCACACGCACCGTTCTTCTCCACATCCACATTTCAAATGCTTCAATTCGTTTCTCTTCATTTCGTCGTAATGTCCATGTTCCTTCCCCATACAATGCCACACTCCACACAAAGCACTTCACTAGTCTCTTCCTTAGTTCTTTTTCCAGAGGTCCGCAGAAGATCCTTCTTCTTCTATTTAAAGCTTCCTTTGTTCATGTTTGCAGTTTTTCTTGGGAAGGATAGGCCTAAATGCGGTAACATCCCGTTGCTTTCCGCACACCACTATCTCTTTCTCATCTTAGTAAATTCCAGGGGGCCCAAGCGTGGAGATGAGGAGAGTGGATTTAACTAATTGGGCCCTCCGGACTTCACCGAAAGTCACGGCAAGGGTTAAATATTAATTCTATCAGGATGTTTGACCCTATCAGAGATCGGGAAATCTCAATTAGCCTTTGCCCCCCGCATCCTGGACTAGCTTCTACGAATCATCAGAAAATCTTACAGTGTGATTGGGCCAATTTTTCCGAAAATGTTTCCACACTTTTGCCCTCGTAGCTCAGCGGACGAACGTCGGAATTTAGATGTCAACGTCTCAGGTTCAATTCCTCGTTACTCCTTTTCATTTTATTGTGGTTCAAGATAGTATAATGTAATAATACAAAAAGAAAAACTATTACGAGTATTATGCAACTGGATTATTCCAAACCTAATATTAAATTTATGTTATTTATATCGCTAAAGAACGATTAAAATATAAATAACTTGAATATTATTTATACAGTATAACTAAAGAACGATAACACAATATAAATGATAAATATCGGTTTGTTTAATTAATATAAGATATTATATAATACGTGTTTAATTATCTAAATAAAGTAACCTATTTTACAAAGAAAGATGTTTATTTGTGTTATAATAATTACTTACATAAAATACAGATTATTTATATTGCGAGAGAACAATAACAATATAAATAACTTGAATATTATTTTATAATGCTAATGAAGGAAAACAGAATATAAATGATAACTTGAATATTATTTATATCGCTAAAGAACAATAACAATATAAAAAACGTGAATATTATTCATATAGGAATTTCACAGATTTATTACAGATGTGTTTAAGAAATTGTAGAAAAATAGTAATTAGTAACAGTGTCCTATTTATTCTTCTTGGAGCCAAATTTGTAACTTTTAAAAGTGTGGTTACTATGTTGAAGTGTATGTGTTGCACCGGATGCTTGATTTGTTATGTATGTGAGTCAGTTATGGGATGCTTGATGTCGTCGCAATGTCGTAATTATAGTTTGATTTTGTTTGTGTCACTATTGTGTATTAATTTATGATGTATGGTATGGAAAGCTGCATATTTGTTATAGAAGTGTTACGTATGTGTGTTGTTAATGTTTTTGTATGTTTCAAATTGATAACTGATATTTGTTTTGCAATCGCAATGCCTAATTTACGGATTGTTTATGTTTTGTTTACATCGCGTAAGCTAATTTAACTTTCTTTTCCATTTCTCTTTATGCGTATCTGTTTTGTGTATAAAACTATAGCCCTAACATACATATGTAAAATAGGGCTAACCCCCACTGGAGATACAATAATAATAATTATTATTATTCATATCGTTATAAAACGATAACAGAATACAAATGATGACTTGAATTTTATTCATATCCCTAAAGAACGATAACAAAATATAAATAACGTGATATCCATCAAGAACGATAACTGGATATAAATGATAATTTGAATATCATTTACATCGCTAAAGAACGATTAAAAAATAAAATGAAAACTTGAAGAAGGCGCGAACCCACAACCTTTCAATCATTAAACAAGCACTCTACCGCTGGTCTGCGAGGAGCAGATATGGAAGACTTCCATAGTTCCGGAACTGCTTGTACAAGCACATGCATCTTGTAACATCGCCGCGATCCGAAATGGACTTTGAAAATATTCGCTGTTCACGAGTGCGGCCACGTTTTTTTTTTTGGACAGCTGTACCTTGCTACCCAGCGAAATTTGGTCACTTACAATCGAGCGAAAGTAAGTGACTTGCCATCTAGCGGAAGTAGGTCACTTGACATCCATCGAAATGAGGACACTCGCAATGCAACGAATGTATATCACTTGCATGCCAGCGAAATGAATCACTTGTAGTTCATCGAAAGTAGGTCACTTGCAATGGAGCGGAAGTAGTTCACTTGCAATCCAGCGAAAGTAGGTCACTTGCAATCGAACGAAAGTAGGTCACTTGCCATCCAGCGGAAGTAGATCACTTGCCATCGAGCGAAAGTAGGTCACTTGCCATCAAGCGAATGTCGGCCACTTACCATCCAGCGAAATTTGGTCACCTGCCGCCAAGCGAAAGTATGTCACTTGCCATCGAATGAAAGTATTAACCCGGGCAAATTGAATATCCTTTTAGCATTTTCACCTTTCTATTTAATTTCTATTCACTGATAATAAAATTAAATCAAGACATAATGACGATGTTAATGAGCCATATCAGACGATAAGAAATGTTATTACAGTCCTTTATAGCACGTTAGATAAGTACAAAATACATATTTGAACAAGTCGACTTTTCACTGGCACTGAAGACATAGATTTCTTCTTCTTTTGCTCCTGCCCATAAGTTACTTCTCTTTCAACGTTTTAATCCGTATAGATGTAACATCTTCAGAGCGCTGATATTTTCTTCGTTTACCTCGTATCTTTCGAGCATCCATTTTTGCCACTGGCCTAAATCAAAAGAACTGCCTTGCATTATTCTGCTGACGATGTTGAGAGTTTTGGTGTAACCAGAACTGAAAATCTGATGTAATTGATGTATTGAATATTCCTTCAATCTCTGAAGATAACGACATCACAGAGGTGGTTGATTCTGAGTGAGAATTAACTGTTTCTTCAGCCGCTGAAGAAGCTGGCACCGCAGAATTTACTAAATCTGAGCCAGCTGTCGTTTCGCTGATTTCTGTCTCAAGTGGGCAATCTGTAAGTTGATCTGCAGGAAAAGCTTCATCAACAAACACATGGTTGTGTGGCCAAATAGCAGAACCACTGATTGGAAGATTTTATTTCTTCAAGTACTTTCTTCATGGCTTCTTCAGAATATTTGGCTTGTTCCGTCTTCCTCTTGAAAAATTAAACCATCTCAAAACACATTACGACCTTTTTAAGTAAAAATTAAGAACAGTGTTGCTGATTTATATTTTATTAGTGTGATTTAATGCCTCCACTATGTAAAATGACCTAACACGCTTTATTACAATAGGCAAATAGTTACAAAAATACAGCTAACACTAATATAGTCAAATAAATGTGGCAGGGCAAAGCGGATAAGTTATCCACTTTGCCCGCAGACGGCATTTCGCTTTCCACTTAAGTTTATACAAACATAAACGTCAATAATCTTCTTCGTAAGTACGGCACTTTAGAAGTAATCGTATCGCCTATATATATCTATCACATAACAAAGAGTTTCTGCAGTATTGTATTTTGTACAGTTGTCAAAAAAAAAAGTGGCCGCACTCGTGAACAGCGAATATTTTCAAAGTCCACTTCGGGTCGCGGCGATGTTACACGATGCATGTGCTTGTACAAGCAGTTCCGGAACTATGAAAGTGTTCCATATCTGCGCCTCGTACACCAACGGTAGAGTGCTTGTTTAATTATTCAAATGTTGTGGGTTCGGGCCTTCTTCAATTTTTCATTTTATTTTTTAATCGTTCTTTAGCGATGTAAATGATATTCAAATTGTCATTTAAATCCAGTTATCGTTCTTTATGGAAAACACGTTATTTATATTTTGTTATCGTTCTTTAGAGATATGAATAAAATTCAAGTCATCACTTCTATTCTGTTATCCTTTTATAACGATATGAATTATAATTATTATTATTGTATTTCCAATGGGGGTTAGCCATATTTTACATATGTATGTTAGGGCTATAGTTTTATACACAAAAAACATAAGCATAAAGTGAAATGGAAACGAAAATTAAATTAGCTTACGCGATGTAAACAAAACATAAATAATCCGTAAATTAGGCATTGCGATTGAAAACAAATATCAGTTATCAATTTGAAACATACAAAAACATTAACAACACACATACGCAACACTTCTATAACACAAATATGCAGCTTTCCGTACCATACATCATAAATAAATACACAATAGTTACACAAACAAAATCAAACTATAATTACGACATTGCGACGACATCAAGCATCCCATAACTGACTCACATACATAACAAATCAAGCATCCGTTACAACACATACACTTCAACATAGTAACCACACTTTTAAAAGTTACAAATTTGGCTCCAAGAAGAATAAATAGGACACTGTTACTAATTACAATTTTTCTACAATTTCTTAAATACATCTGTAATAAATCTGTGAAATTCCGATATGAATAATATTCACGTTTTTTATATTGTTATCGTTCTTTAGCGATATAAATAATATTCAAGTTATCATTTATATTCTGTTTTCCTTCATTAGCATTATAAAATAATATTCAAGTTATTTATATTGTTACTGTTCTTTCGCAATATAAATAATCTGTATTTTATGTAAGTAATTATTATAACACAAATAACCATCTTTCTTTGTAAAATAGGTTATTTTATTTAGATAATTAAATACGTATTATATAATATCTTATATTAATTAAACAAACCGATATTTATCATTTATATTCTGTTATCGTTCTTTAGTGATACTGTATAAATATTATTCAAGTTATTTATATTGTAATCGTTCTTTAGCGATATAAATAACATAAATTTAATATTAGGTTTGGAATAATCCAGTTGCATAATACTCGTACTAGTTTTTCTTTTTGTATTATTACATTATACTATCTTGAACCACAATAAAATGAAAAGGAGTAACGAGGAATTGAACCTGAGACGTTGACATCGAAATTCCGACGTTCGTCCGCTGAGCTACGAGGGCAAAAGTGTGGAAACATTTTCGAAAAATTGGCCCAATCACACTGTAAGATTTTCTGATGATTCGTAGAAGTATGTCCAGGATGCAGGGGGCAAAGGCTAATTGAGATTTCCCGGTCTCTGATCGGGTCACACATCCTGATAGAATTAATATTTAACCCTTACCGTGACTTTCGGTGAAGTCCGGAGGGCCCAATTAGTCAAATCGACTCTCATCTCCACGCTTGGGCCCCCTGGAATTTAATAAGATGCGAAAGAGATAGTGGTGTGCGGAAAGCAACGGGATGTTACTGCATTTAGGCCTATCCTTCCCAAGAAAAACTGCAAACATGAACAAAGGAAGCTTTTAATAGAAGATGAAGGATATTCTGCGGACCTCAGGAAAAAGAACTAAGGAAGAGACTAGTGAAGTGCTTTGTGTGGAGTGTGGCATTGTATTTGGAAGGAACATGGACATTACGACGAAATGAAGAGAAACGAATTGAAGCATTTGAAATGTGGATGTGGAGAAGAACGGTGCGTGTGAAGTGGACAGACAGAATAAGAAATAAAATTGTGTTTGAAAAAGTGAGTGAAGAAAGAATGATGCTGAAACTGATTAGAAAGAGAAAAAGGAATTGGTTGGGTCTCTGGTTGAAAAGAATAATAGACGACATTAGGATATGTGGATCATATGCGGAGACTAAGAGGAAGGCAGAAAATAGGAAAGATTGGAGATTGCTGGGTTTGCAATGAAAGACCTGCCCATGGACAGAACACTTATGTATGTATGTTCAGAATGCCTGGAATATCGTGCCTAAGAACAGTCGCTATTTGTAAAGACTAGTCAATTCCATGCCCACTCGACTGCAAGATGATCGAGATAAGAGGAAGATAGACTAAATATTGAATTGTGGCTTTTTGTTTTGTTTTTTGAACGCTTAATTGTTTGAATGTTTTAAGGCCGACGCCAGTAAATTTGTTTTGTTTATGCCACGAAAGATATTTTTATTGAGAATAAAATCTTTTTTCTTTCCATTTGCAGCCACAGTATCATAATGATAAAGTCATGGCATAATATATTAATGAACCTGATGTTAATTACTAAAATAATCGTAAAAGAGAAAGGAGCCATTATGTATAGTTTGTCTCTCTCAAAAACATAACAAAAAAGAACATAAAAAGCACGAGGCTGTAGTCGAATGCAGAACCTCATGAATAAGAGGCCTGAACGCTACCATTACACTATTGAGTAACACACATAATACTTGAATTATAACTGTAGATATCAGGCAACGTGGTCCTACAACATGTAACATCGCCTGTCTCCGAATTGTAGCGAAGATACCCGAAGGGAACTTTGTTTCAGGAGAGCGGCCACTTTTTCTTTTGACAACTGTACATATGTTTCTCTTACCTTGAAATATTTTAAGAAAACAGTCGATTTTCTTCAAACACACGCTGACTTCCTCTCTCACTAGCTAGAATGATGACAAGTCAGTTCCAGCAGCAAAATCCGGTTGGGATTCTCCTCAACATAACAGAAAACGCTACCTGTTGGCGCTTCTAAGAAATAGACATTATTCTGTATGACTTGAGGCTTTCCCGGCGTTTGATGTAGAATAACTCTTCTCGGGTTCTCAGCCAGGTGAGTTGGAGATTAGCTTCCAAGCTTTCAACGGCTAGCTCTGCCATGGCAGAGCTAGCCGTCGAAAGCTTGGAAGCTAATCTCCAACTCACCTGGCTGAGAACCCGAGAAGAGTTATTAGACATTATTCTGTTTCCCCGGGTTATTCGTTTTGCCCGGGTCTCCCCTAATCAGCAAAATTGCAGCAAATCCGTCGCACTTTTTTCTAGCCTTATTTTTCGTGTACAGTTGTCAAAAGAAAAAGTGGCCGCTCTCCAGAAACAAAGTTCCCTTCGGGTATCTTCGCAACAATTCGGAGACAAGCGATGTTACATGTTGTTGGACCACCTTGCCTGATATCTACAGTTATAATTAAAGTATTCCGTGTGTTACTTGATGGTGTAATGGTAGTGTTGGGGCCTAGTATTCGTGAGGTCCTGCGTTCGAATACAACCTAGTGCTTTTATGTTCGTTTTTGTTTTGTTTTTAAGAGAAAGAGACAAAATATACATAATTGCTCCTTATTTACGATTATTTTAGTATTAACATCAGGTTCATTAATGTATTATGCCATGACTTTATCATTATTTGTTATGACATTATGGCTACAAATGGAAATCAAAAAAAGATTTTTTTCTCAACAAGAATATCTTTCGTGGCATATACAAAACAAACTTACTGCCATCTGCCTTACAACATTCAAACAATTTTAAGCGTTCAAAAAACAAAACAAAACGCCATGATTCAATATTTAGTCTATCTTCCCCACATCTCGATCACATCTTGCAGTCGAGTGGACATGGAATCGACTAGAGTGTTTTCAAATAGCGAATGTTCCCAGCCACGACATTCAAAGCATCCTGGATATACATAAGTGTTCTGCCTATGGGCAGGTCTTTCACTGCAAACTCAGCATTCTCCAATCTTTCCTATTTTCTGCCTTCCTCTTAGTCTCCGCACATGATCCACATATCTTAATGCCTTCTATTATTTTATATTTTCTTCTGCCCCGAACTCTTCTCCTGTTCACCATTCCTTTCAGTGCATCCTTCAGTAGGCAGTTTCTTCTCAATTAGTGACCCAACCAATTTCTTTTTCTCTTTCTAATCAATTTCAGCATCATTCTTTCTTCATCCACTTTTTCCAAGACTTAATTTTTATTCTGTCTGTCCACTTCACATGCTCCTTTCTTCTCCACATCCACATTTCAAATGCTTCTATTCGTTTCTCTTCATTTCTTCGTAATGTCCATGTTTCTGCCCTATACAGTGCCACACTCCACAAAGAACTTCACTAGTCTCCTCCTTAGTTTTTTTTCCAGAGGTCCGCAGAAGATGCTCCTTTTTCTATTAAAAGCTTCTTTTGTTCATGTTTGCAGTTTTTCTTGGGAAGGATAAATGCGGTAACTTCCCATTGCTTTCCGCACACCACTGTCTCTTTCGCAACTTAATAGATCCCAGCGGGCCCAAGCATGGAGGTGAAGAAAGTGAATTTGACTAATTGAGCACTCCGGACTTCACCGAAAATCACCACAAGGATTAAATATCAGTTCTATCAGGATTTTTGATCCAATCAGATACCTGGAAATCCCAATAAGCCTTTGCCCCCCCCGAATCCTGAACGAACTGCTACAAATCATCAGAAAATCTTAGACGGGGACTGAGCCAATTTCTCCGCAAATGTTTCTGAACTTGTGCCCTCATAGTTCAGTCGGAAGAACGTCGGAATTTAGATGTCTCACATTCAATTCCTCGTCACTCTTTTTCATTTTATTGTGTTTCAAGATAATATAAATTAATGTAATTATATAAAATAAAAAACAACCACTAGTATTATGCAACTGTATTGTTCCAAACCTAATATTAAATTTATGTTATTTATGTCGCTAAAGAACGATAACAGAATATAAATGATAACTTAAATATTATTCATAGCACTAAAAACCGATAACAGAATATAAATTATAATTTGACAATTATTTATATCGCTAAAGAACGATAACAGAATGTAAATGAAAACTCGAATATAATTTATATCGCTAAAGAATAATAACAGAATACAGATAATGACTTGAATATTATTTATATTGCTAAATAATGATAACAAAATATAAATAACTTCAATATTATTTTTATTGATAAAGAACTATAACAGAATATAAATGGTAACGTAAATATTATTTATAATGTCAAAGAACGATAACAGAATATAAGTTATAATTTGAATATTATTTATATCGCTAAAGAACGATTAAAAAATAAAATGAAAGCTTAAGCAAGGCCCGAACTCACAACCTTCAAATCATTAAGCGAGCACTGCACCGCTGGTCTACGAGACACAGATATAGAATAATTCTATACTTCCGGCACTGCTGCTACAAGCACATGCATCATGTAACATTGCCGTGACCTGAAGTGGACTTAGAAATATTTGCTGTTCATGAGTGCAGCCACTTTTTTTTTTTTTTTTGACAACTGTACATCAGAAATTTGTTCTGTCTTATATAAGAATGTCTGAAAAATTAAAATCTTGACATATGTATTTGATTATCCATCCAGAGTCTTCAATGCTGGCTAAATTTGTTTTGTGTTAAACTGTTAAATTTAAGAAAGAAGTGACAAATACTATGTATTTATGGTTGAAAATGGAGCTCTAAGTCTTCAAGCATTTCCATTTCATATCTCTGTGAAAGTGGTTCCTCTCGTGGTTGTGTTCCCTTAAAAGAAGCTTTCAGGGGGTAAGCATATTTTACACTCAGTTTTTGCATCATGGGGAATAGGTCATTGCGACTCAGTATGGATTAAACCAGAATTATTTGAAGAGTACTTACATTGCAGTGGCAGATGGTGGGTTTGAAATTTGAGTAGGCCAAGACATGACTGATGAGAATTTGCATTTTATGTATTAAAAAATATAGGGCCTGTCACGTAAATCATTACCAAGTGCCGAATTTTTAGGTTTTAAGAAACTAAAATTAGGTTTACCAATCTATGTTTTATGATTTAAAAATTTATATTTAAGAATTTATAGGATTTTACGGAGGAAGAAAATAAAAATGAACAACTTACTGTTAATATATTACAATACTCTTAGAGTTACATTCAAATATCCGTTATTATAGGCCTAACATTATAAACATAAAAATTAACCTGATGTTTCACGTGGTGATGATGGAATGTTTTATGAAACTATTTATCAATGTTAATACATATTTAATGTACTGTATAAATAAATATATGGCGTAACACAAAAGAAAAAAAATTAACAAGAACACCTGCAAACAAGAGAAAAATAAACCAACATCAAAGAAAACTTTTATATAGGGAGAGAAAACTAACAACACGTGACTCAATTTTCTAAAATCAAGAAGAAAGAGAGAGAACTAGCCGAACATAGCCGAAAGCAGCCGTGACTAATAGTACCAATGAGATAGAAGAGAATCTGTCTTCTAACTCGTTGAGCAATACAGTTGTCAATAGTGAGAAGGACGCCTCCAAATTCGGCTCCCCTTGTGCGTTCTAGTTAAGTTTAAACACTCCGCTAACCAGCTATCTTATTGGTTGATCTGCTGTTCTCATGGTTACCGGGGAGTAGAGTGATGTAGTTGTCTCCTCTCTCTCACTCTCGCATGGACACTGCAGGCTGCTAGACGTCGGCTATACAGGTTACAGCACTATCTGTTATTTTTCGGTACGAATTATTTGTACTATCTACAGTATAGCGAGCGAGCATCACCAACTGGATGTGGTCGACTTGGCGTAACCCCTGATTGTGATCAGGGATGTAACTTACATCTTAGTCATATTGAATAGTAAAATCAATATAAAAGGAAAAAGTCTGTCATTTGCTATAACTTGTTTGTGATCTTAATTCATATATATTATTTTAATGTACCGAAGTACATATGATATTTCCATACAGATATTCTGCGTCATCATATGATGAAAGAGTAATGGAACAGAGAAAAATTCTCTCTGGTACCGGGATTTGAATCCGGGTTTTCAGCTATACTTGCTGATTGCTTTATCCACTAAGCCACACTGGATACCCATCCCAGTGTCGGATAGAATCATCTCAGTTTAAATTGCAACTCTTTGGTTCCCTCTAGTGGCCGCCCTCTGCACTACGTCATAGATGTCTATGAACGTAGGACTGAAGTCCACACATGTGCTGAGGTGCACTTGTTATGAGTGACTAGTTGGCCGGGATCTGACGGAATAAGCGCCGTCTTAAATCACGAAGTGATTTACACATATCATATATATTATTTTAATGTACCGAAGTACATATGATATTTCCATACAGATATTCTGTGTCATCATACGATGAAAGAGTAATGGAATACAGAAAATTTCTCTCCGGCAATACAGTTGAATTTTTCTCTGTTCCATTACTCTTTCATCGTATGATCTTAATTCAGTTGGAATTAATACTGTCATATTGTATTCTGGTAAAATATTAGGGGAGGCATGACCTCCCTTGCCTCCCCTGAAAATCCGCCGCTGTTACATTGGAAACTAATTTGCACCATACTGGAAAGATAAAGCCACCAAATTTCTAATCTTGTTGTTAGTCATCTTACTTGTCAGGTAAGTCAGATTTGCACTGACCTGGGAATACCGATAGTGTTAGTTGCACTAGGCCTATATTCAAATTCAACCAGAATTTTACAACCAGCAGATGTTGCCACTTTCAGACCTATAAAATAAGGCTGGCACAAAGGAGTTTTTTTTTTTTATTATTGGCATAGATTTCATCCAAGTAAGGATTAAATTTAAGAAGAATTCTGCCTTGTTTTGAAAAAAAGTGCTCAATAATTTTGTCAAGCTCCAGATACTAAAAAATTTATTCCATGCATAATGCTTGACTCCATAAAATCCAGATGCTGTTGATTATTCTAAGTGTTTAGGTAGTAGAATTCTAGCTAAATAGCCAACTAAAAGAAGTTAAATGTAACAAAGGTACTTGAACTTGTAGCAGAAAAATAAATATTGAAGAAAAATTCAGGAATATAAAAGAAGAGTTAAAAAGTACTAAGAACAATAAAGAAGTTTTCATTTTATCCCGATTGTGGGATTAGACTAAATTTTTATTAGGCGTAGGAATTACAAGTATTCATGGAATCGTCAGTACACAGGAATAAAATATATATAACACATAATACAAAACAAACATATCTAAATTACATGCATAACCTGGTATCTTCATTAAAACAAAGCAAATTCATTTATTTATACTGTATGTTTTTTCTCTCTAGTCTGTCTCTAATTATTCTTCTGCTTCATTGATTTTACTGGAAACCTGAAACATAGAGGACAGTATCAACAAGAAGTGAGTGTGAATAATTTGATTAACTAAATCTTTAAATTTAAAAATCCATTTAAGCAAAATGTCATGTGTGTTAACAGAATGTCCTTTACCTTTCCTTTGAATTTTTTTCTGTTGAGTTCTTTAATGCTTTATGGGAGTTTATTATACAAATTAGAGCCTCTTTGTGATATGAAGGGTTCAGAGCCATAGTGGACCAAGTGCCATTTATTAAAAATGGAGGAAGCAAGGGTTAAAGTTAAGTGAATACCATAGTTTAATGATGATTGACATACAATTTAATTTGAATGTGTATACTTTATATTACTTGCTATATGTTTCCATTGAATTATGGTAATAACTTCATTTCAACCCTTGTTTTCTACGGTTTTAGTAAATGGCGCTTGGCCCACTATGGTTCTGAATTCTTCATATATACTGTTAGGACGTCAAGTAAGTCTGTGGTAATTTAAATGTATATTATGAGATGTTCTGGTGTTACAGTTGAATTTGTTTTGTAGGAATTTATATTTTGATGAATAAAATATACTGTTTCTAAAAAACATATGCGGGGTACAAGTACAATTCCGAGCTCTCTGAACATTTTTCCATTTTCAAGTTCCCCCCCCTCCAATATGAATAGTTATGTGGATTTTGATGAAGATTCCCAAGGAATAATTCCATTATGAAAATATCGAATGTACATAGCCAAAGTAAACTGATTTTAAGAGTTACATGGATGATATTTTAGTGAAGACTCTAAAAGCATAACATAAATGAATTCATCTTCAGTCTTGTGTATACTACTTTTAACACTTTATTACAGAAGATTGATAAATGGGTAACTTAATAGTGTTATATATTTAAGTACGTGGGCTTACAGCTGTTTCGGTAGGTACACCATTCGTCAGAGCCTACTGGATCATAGCGTCATCTTGATATCGCTGCTTGTTGTAAGGGTGTGTTAGTGTGTGAAGTCAAATAGTGAGTGTGTTCTGAAATTGATCTGTGTGTTGAGTTTTTGGTTTTTGGGTTGGATGTGTAGGATTTCCATGTCTGTACTTACTGTCATTCTCTGAGGAGTTTAGTGCTGAGAGGAATGCGGTTCCGACTAGTCTAGTGCGGTACTGAAGTGGGAGGGGACAGTGACAGCGGCAGTCTGGAAAGAAGTACAATCATACTGAAAACATTCGCCCAATTTACGAGAGCAGTATGCCTATTAGTTTTCTAACGTATTTTTGGCGAGATAGAGATACAACCATTCGTACTTACATGTTCAGAGAAGGAAAGTATTGTAGAAAATTTTATTTATTTATTCATTATTTATTTATTTATTATTCATTTATTTATTACTTATTTATTATTTATTTTAGTGAAGTTAAGGCCATCACACCACCAGAAATACAAATACAATAAAATAAATAAAAGGAAAAATCATAATACAACTACAATAATATAAATGAAAAGAAGAATCACACTATAAAATTTAGTGATTAGTAGAAATGAATTAAATTTGTATAGTAATCAATTTAATTTTGAAATTAACATTTCATTGAAAAAAAAAAAAAAAACACAAAATAATAGCCAAATTCTGGTCGAGCATCACAGCATTAGGCTCGAAAGTTTGCAGTATTTGAGGAAAATAAAGAAGTACAGAGAAGAAGGCCGCTCCATCTTTTACATGGATGATGATGATGATGATGATGATGCTGGTGGTGGGAAAGGTAACAGTGAAGCACTGATGAACATTACTGATATTTCCGCATGAGTATATTTCATTGTTAATTAGTGATTAACTGTTAAATATAGTGATTCGATTGCTGCTCAGTGTATTTCCACATTAGTGTTTATTAGTGATTATTGTTCCGAACTGGTGCTCATTGTATTTCCACATTGATTTACTTCTTTATTGCTTATTATTGTTCCGAACTCCTGCTAATTGTATTTCCATTACCGGTAATTTACTACTTTAGTGTTTATTAGTGATTATTGTTCTAAACTGCTGCTCATTGTATTTCCACATTAGTTTACTTCTTTAGTGTTTATTATTGTTCCGAACTCCTGCGCATTGTATTTCCATTAGTTTACTACTTTAGTGTTTATTAGTGACTATTGTTCCGAACTGCTGCTCATTGTATTTCCACGTTAGTTTACTTTTGTAGTGTTTATTAGTGACTATTGTTCCAGAGTATGAAGTGAACACAGTGACAGGAGCTCAAAATTATGCAGACGCTGCAACATGAGACTTCATTTCTAATATGACTGTATTTCCCTCCCTCCATTCGCTCCATCTCAGGTCGGTCTCCCTCCCACAGTCGAACCTTCTCCTCTCTCGCATTGACAAGCTGTCACCATAAAGTAAGTGGGCTGTAAGTGAAATAGTTTTGCTTTGTGATGATTTCTATAATTTGGATGATTTCTTCGATGTGTTCTTGTGGTGATTGTTGTCTATAAGCATTTGTTTTAGTATCTGTAATGTGTTCTGTACTGGCATGTTAGTGTATAGTTAGTGATATTGAAAGATGCTAGAGTTGCGTTGTGTGGGATGTGTTGGTGTTTTGTTTTGTTGACTAGATCTATAGTGTTTTATATTGTTGTCTGCTTTTCAAATTTTATGTTGTTTCTGATGACTTTGTCCATGTGTGCAGCTAGTTTGTGCGCTGGTGCATGTTTGTAGTTGATTAGTGGTCTTATTGGTATGTTCTCTTTATGTATCTTGGGTAGCGCGTTGAATGAATTAACTTCTCTGATAGATGTTGTATGTGACTTTGACAAGTCACATTGAAATATATCCATACACTTATAAATTTTGTACATTCTACTGAATTATTGTTGTTAAGTACTACATGGATGTGATTAAGCGGACATTAATTGAATGATATAGACCAGTGGTTCCTAAAGTGAGGGTTGTGAGATGATTACAGAATAAAAAAAGTCTTATTAACATATTGGTACACTTATGTTGTATTTAGAAATATAGCTAATCATAAACAATGTTGAACATGAAAAAAAAAAAAAATATTTCAGTAGCTGTAATGTAAACAGTACTGCGATAAATGTGCTCTCTTTCTTTAATACAAAATAGCTTCTCAAATCTGAACTCTAATAAAGTTTCTTTATAAATCTGTCCGTTTTGTCCCAGGCTGTTATTATGTTAATAACTTGCTCTTGCAAACTTCTATTCAAAGTGTTTAAATATTCAGAAAATAGGCTATATCAGCAAGGAAGGCCAATCTAAGTCAAAGAGAATATTGGAAGGTACCAGTAGGTTTGCATATTATTATTTCTCATATTGCACGTACTGGTACATTAGTAGTTGGGAGATATTCACTGATTTTTAATAAAATTATTGTTGTTTTCAATTTTGCAGGCATTTGTATTCTTCGAATAAGTAGTACTAGTATGGTAATGGAGGAGAGGGGTCGCAAACAAATGTCTCGTCCAAAAGTGGGTCACGCCTTCAGAAAGTTTGAGAACTACTGATATAGGCTATAGATGGTTTTATTTACGTTTAACTTAAGTTTGTTTTTTTGTTAGCCACTGTTCTAATTTCGCTGACATTCCATTAATTTTTACTTGCAAGTTGTTTTCTCTAATGTCATTCGATAATAACTTTCTGTCATCTGCAAATAGGACAGCTTTACCTTCGAGTGGGTTTGAAGGAACATTATTTATATGTAGAAGGAATAAGATTAAATCAAGAACTGAATCTGGAGACACACCATGAGACATAGTTCCTGAGTCAATTTGTACAACCTGTTTCCTGTTACTTAGGTATGACATGAACCAGTTCCTTGCTAATCCTCTTTGCCAAGATGATGTAATTTCCGGATTAGAATTTCGTCATTTACCATATCAAATGCTTTACTAAGGTCCAGAAAGAGACCAACAGTTTCTTCTTTATTGTCTTTAATATTGAAGATTCATTCTATAAAAGATACCATGGTATTTTGATACCCTCACCTCTTTTAAACTCAAACAGAGAATTTGACAGGAAATAAAACTGATCTGTTGTACTGTACTAGAAAAAAGTAATGATCTGCTTGAATATTCTAAGTCCCATACACAAGACACTGTGCATGATCAGAGGCCAAGAGCACAGATACACAAGTGAATGCTAATGGAGTTATTGAAATTCTATTTCGAGTGCTGTCATAACCCGTTCTGAAACGCACTTGAAAATATGCGAGAAAAGTAGATTTGCTGTAAATGATACATGTATAGATTTATAAATCATGCAGAAAAATAAAAATTTGGACCTTCGTGAGGATACTGATATGCCACACAGAAGTGAAGCCTTCAGTCTCGTCTCAGTAGCTCAGACATCTGTGCGGATGGGAGCAGGTTCGAGGCCTATGCTTGGAAGTTTTTTTTATTTCATGATTAACGTAAAAATGGAGTTTCAGAGTCCTGAGACTAAGTTATTTCCTTCCAATCGAAATCCTCCAGACTGGTCACAAAGGCTAGATGGTCTACAGCTTTCATTGATTTCTTCCTGTTCAGCCCTGTGTCTTCAAAGATTATATAACTGTTCTCAAATTGTAATTTTCACAGTCGAAACATATATCTCGAGCAGAGTTTTTTAAACAATTTTTATTACTGCACAAATCGGCACCAAAATTCTAAGATACTGTTGGCTGTTGCGAGTTAATTTCTTACATCAATTTTGCATAAGTATGCTACAATTGTTTACATTACTTGTACTTTTCTGTTTATTGTAACTGTGTGTAACTGATACAATGCAAATTTCCATGAATACAAGATTGTTGCTTTCATTTGGTGTCTGTTCTTTAACTTTTATTACTGCACATATTGGTTTATTACTGCACAAATTGTGAGAGTGCACACTAAAAAAAAAAAAAACTCTGATCTCGAGTATATCGTGAGCCTGGCCATAGATTTGATGCTTGACATGGACTGACACACAGTGATCCAGAAAACCAATCTAAGTCGATTTCTTGCAAAAGCTTTGGGATGTTTACAGTATTAATTGGAATAGTTGAGGGTGCAGAAAGAGAAAGATAAACTTTGATAGCCTCATCCCGTCATAAATTACAGCGTTTACAATGTAAATGAAGTAATGTTACAATGGTTAGTGGTACACATTTCAGCTGAATCTTTTTTGCTGCTTTCAGATATATATTTATTTTCAGATTTAATGGCACAGATTACGCAGAGGTAGCTATTATATGTCTGGCGAGAGCAGAGTGGTCTTGGCTACTGAAGAAACTAGATTTAATTAACTGTACTGATGACATTATGTCATTGTAAGTAATCAGGACTGTAGTCGGGGGTGGGGGTGGCGGAGAGGGGCAGAATCCCCAAATTATTTTTGAGCCTCCTCAAATGTTTAAATAATTATCTCATTTTCAATTAATGTGCAAATATAAAATGAACTGTTAGTTGTAGCAGTCCCATCGATTTTCTTTCCTTTTCATATTTTAGAATACTTTCAATTAGTTCTCTCATTTAGACAGCAGATGGCATGACAGCCCACTAAAATATTTGAATTATAGGGATTATATAGAATGGATGCTCAGCGAATTTTCCTGTTTTGTTTCTCTGTGCGCCGGCGTTTAGTTCCACTTTCAAACGCTAGAGGTTAGTGTAATCGAGCACACGCTAAAGCCCGGTTCAGACAGTGTGTGTTTCTATGATGGATTCCAAGGTGGCTGCGCTGATGGCTAGCTTGCTGGATTTCGAGGGTAGGTTCCTTGCTATTTTTCGTGATGTTTGCAGGCTGGAACCAAAGATGATGATATAGTATTGCCACTGAAACCATGTCGCCATGTTCATTGTTTTCCAACTAAACCTGTTTTTTCTATATTCTGTAGTTTCTAAGAAACAGTAGTTAAATATCGGACTTTGGCTGTTTTTCACTTATGGCTTAAGGACCTTATTACGACATTTACTATTGTTAATGTAGGACTTTAGTTGTTTCCACTTACGGTTTAGTTTCTTTTTGACCATGAGTGTTGGCAACAGAAGAAACAGCGGATGATTTTTCAATTTGAACTGTGAAAAGAGCCAGCTCCGTGAGAACAACCATCACCGTAGCCAACATGGAAGCCAGCATCATACCCACCACGGCACCCAGCTTGCTAGCCAGCAAAGAAACATGCAAGAAAACAAGCACCAACTGAACCAGGTTTTATATGCATTTACTAATATACAATTGTATCGATGTTTGTCATCATATGCACTTCGCATCTGATATTTTCATTACTATTCCAACTCACAATATCCACATACAATTGAAACCTCTCATTATCGCTTCACAACATCTTCATTTATGTTTCAAACCTATTTCCATCTCACAAAGCTGCTGGTAACGTACCATTTTAGTACCTCGACAGGTGTTTGAAATGACGGCCACCACCATTTTATATGTACTGTTACTTATAATGCTTTTTTTCTAGGGAGAAAAACGTGCCAGAACTCTATGTACAATATATTAAAGCAAACTGGGAGACGATTACTGTTCAGTGCACGGCAATTTTGTCCTTTTTAACCTTTCTTTTTCTTCAAATTTTAAGACTTTCAGCACTTAAGCAGAGCTCGAAAAATAATTAATATGTCTTTAATATTGTAACATTTCTCACTTTCATAGTGGAAAAAACATGACAAAAAGGTCCCGCAACGTACTCTTATGTCTCTCACATTGTTCATAACGGCCCTTTACACTGTACAACATGTTGATGAATACAAGCAATCTGACACCCACTCTGTATGATCGGAAATAATGCTCGACAGAAAACACCATAATTGCATCATCAACCCTCCTACTCAATATACAATATGTCAAACTATTATATTACTAAATAAATACTTGGTTGCTGGGGAAACTTAGACAGATGACCATAATTTCAATGTTCTTTCTTTGCCACATACCTCATTTGGGCAGGCTAGCTCTCCTAATCAGATCTAATCTCCACTACTCTATACTACAAACGCTACCAATTTCCCCAGTATCTAGCAATATTTTCTAGTGGCACACACAGATTCAACCTTCACCTAATTAAGTTCTATCAAGTTCTATTTTCTAGTGGCACACACAGATTCAACCTTCACCTAATTAAGTTCTATCAAGTTCTATCTCCTTAACCTGACTTCCCATCATAATATTAATATCACAGACGAATTGTACATATTCACTGTATCAATATAATGCAGCATTTGCAAATAACTCATCCAAGTTCACATGTCACTGTAAAGTGCTCAGTACCATCAAATTACATCAGCAAACACAAGGTACAGGTACTCTACACACTCTGTTAATACAATACACGGAACCACAATGTGGACAACAGGTCAACAAACAAAACATGATGCATAACTTACATGTATATAATAAATCAAAATAGTAAATCCCGGTGGCCGTCATTTCGAACACCTTTCAAGTATACAAAATCGTACACTGTAATCTCATATTTGTAGTATCAAAATAATTTAAAAAAATTATCGTAAATGCATTTCAAAAACTATAAATAAATGTAAATAGTCTTCTTCTTCTTCATATATTAGGACGTCCTGTATTTTTCAATTTTTCTTCACTGCGTGTCTGGTAACCAGCTCTCATGCCACCGCTTTTGTGACCATCCAAATGGTCGTGATGTGTCCCATGGTGATTTTAGGTAATCTGTCTTCAGTCATTCTTATGTAGGTCTGTCTCAACCCTTCTTTCTACCATATAAGTCATTATAGGTCGGTCTTATACAGGTTTTGTACATTCCAGCTTTATTCTTGATACTTAAATCTTTATTTCTCCAAATTATATCTCTCGAGTAGCCTTACATAATGGATGCTTTCATTGGCTGTCAATTTACCTCCTTGCTTATGTTTCTGTTGCTTGTAATATTTACTCCTAACTGATTAAACTACATTGCCTCGTTCTTTTTTATTAAGCGATGTCACATTCCAGCATCCTATTCCTATTATATACATAATGTAAATTATAAATGTAAACAATATGGAAAACAGTCATAGCCAGGAGCGGCTTTCAAAGAGGGGCTGTGGAGCTGCAGCACCCCCAGACATTTGTGACTCTTGTCTCGTTTTATGTTGTGAAATACATTTATTATACAGTCTCTATTTAGTGGCTCGAATTTTTTTTAATTTCGCTCTCATTGACATGCACGCAATCGTTAGTGAAGTCACTTCCTCCACCGGTGCTGCCAGAGCGAAGCCAGAGACAAGGACTATGGGTGAAGATACTTTCTCCCCTGGAGCTGCCAGTCTCGTCTTGGATGCTTTGTGCGTTAGTTTTACCCCTCCCCCTGCTGCCCCTGACCATGAATCCAGAGTTTCCAGAAGCTGCAAAATTTGCAGCAGTTTGTCAGTAGCGCACAGTTTTAAATACATTTTCTTTAATGTTATGAGTATAACAAGTGCAACAATGATTAATTCTGTACAATATTTACAGTCTATTCAGTTCAGTACCTTAACAATTCAGGAGAAATGTGAAATTAAGTGCCCATCTGTTGAATCTCATAATGGAAAGAACCGCTAAACAAAATACAAAGGCTCGCATATGTTTTGCTGATTTATCCAGTATTCCTGCTTTCTTCTCTCGATCTCCACTCAGTCTGTATTAGATTAATGTGTTTCAAAGACAATTCCATCAGCTGGGGCAACAAGATGGAGTTTTAAAATAAGAACAGTAAATGTTGTTCATGAGAAGAAGGAGCTATTACTAGAATGTTTTCAAACCATAATAGAATCTGAAACATCTAACAACATCACAATAAATGAGGCAACCATCCTGGTGGGTACTCTTGGAGATCCTGAATTCAATTTCTGACTCAGTTTTTTTCATTTATTGGTGTATCATGTAGATATATTATACAACCACCTACAACATCACCAGTTAGATATTTCTAAGGTCCAAATCTGCATATAAAAAAATTAAATTATGGTTTATTTAACGACACTCGCAACTGCAGGGGTTATATCAGTGTCGCTGGTGTGCCGGAATTTTGTCTCGCAGGATTCTTTTAAATGCCAGTAAATCTACTGACATGAGCCTATCTCATTTAAACACATCGAGCTGGGCCGGGATTGAACCCGCAACCGACTATGCTACCGAGGCCGATTCCGCATATCAAGCTTTGTTAGTGCCATACAGACAATACGGAACAGTGCACAGTTGAGCAGCGAGATCTGTGAAAATGAAAACCCGAAAAAGCGCTGTAAGGTCGAAGGGATTCAGACAATGGTTGCGGCAGTCAAGGAAGTGTTTGACCTCACTATCACACAAGCTAACACCCGATTCCAGTTCATAGATCATCTGATATTATCTTCTCTTCTGTGTCAAGAAAAATTTGAATGCTACAAAAGCTCATTTCCTGAAAATGACCTAAATGTATGTGTGAAGCTTTTTCTAATGTTCGATAAAGACAAACTAAAAACGTAACTCACTGTGTTGTATCAGAGACAAGAATTCAGAAATATTAGTGATGCAGTCAAGCTCTTGCAGTTTCTTCTATCTGAGAACTTGCAGGCCTCATTTTCAGAAGTTGTGAAACTACTACGCATAGCTATCACCATACCAATGACAATTTCTGAACCAGAACGTTTCTTTTCGTGTTTGAAAAGAGTGAAATCCTATCTTAGAAATACGATGAGAGATGAGAGACTGACTGCATTAGCTATGTTTTCCATTGTAAAGACTATGTTAAACGATATATCGGATTTTAATAAGAAGATGATTCAAAAGTTTGCAACCTACAAGACAAGGCGCATGGAACTAATCTTTAAATAAGTTAAGTTGCATGGTTTATTTTTGTATGCAGGCCCCCTGAATTCAATACCCACGAGCCGCCACTGGTCATAGCGATTCACATTTTTAAGGGTACTGGGTAGAGTTGGTAGCATATTTTTGCGTATAAATATCAATATATAAATTATTTTTCTTTTCTGTTTCTATCATACACACACTAATGTCCTTTGCACAGTGTGATAAACAAATGTTAGTGAGTAGTGAACTGGCCACAGAAACAAAAATAATTTTATATTCTTTTAAATTCAGCAACCATTTACTCGGAAACTACTTGAGATAAAGGGTTGACATTTTCTATACTAATGTATACTATATACTTTACATATGTTTTTGACATGGGGAGAAAGTTTGAAAAGTGTGATATTACGACTTTTTGTAATAGGTGTCCCTAACTGTTGGCAATCGCAAATTCAGCAGTTCTTCAAAATTGATAGACTACTATTTTAAAATAATTTATTCAAGTAGTGGAAATGTAGAAAGATGTGCCACATTTTATATGACAAAATAAACATATGGACATTTGTCACATTGTGCTTGTGTAATTGAAAAAAAGTACTACTGCATTTTTATTCCATTCATTTTCTTAAATAATGTGTTTTTGACATGGGGAGAAAGTTTCAAAAGTGTGGGATTAGAACTTTTTGTAATAGGTATTCCTGTTGACAACAACAAATTCAATAAACTTTTCTTTCTGCAATGCCTATATTAAAACAATGGAAGACAATTTCTTTTTCCGGCCAGCTCACAATTCACTAACATTTCTATTAAATTGATAGATATCTACAGTATGGCTACTTATAGTCATTGTATTCAATGGGGACGGCGAGACCTCACATAAACGTTAACAGTATTCATAAACTGTTGACGAAATGGCCAGAAAGTCATTTAAATATGCACTCCTGCATACGTGACTTGTATGTCTTAAAAATGCAGGTAGTAGGCTTATTGATCATATGAACGAGAAGAGTTCGGCCGGCACCATGAATCGTGTCCCAGCATAGCTCAGTTGGATAGAGCGCAGAGCTGAGAGGTCCCGGGTTCGATTCCCGATGCCAGAACGAACGAATTTTTCTCAATTTAATAGATATGTACAGTATGGCTACTTATACTCATTGTATTCAATGAGGACAGCGAGACCTCATATATGAATATATATGTATATCACTAACATTTGCTTATCACACAGTGCAAAGGACAGTCTGTGTTTCATAGAAAAAGAGGAAAAAAAATATTTATACATTCATATTTATACGCAAAAATACTGTTAATAGCTCTACCTCATATCTCTTAATCTGACTTCACACACCCCAAGTTCCTTATCTCAAAATGTTTTGCAGAGCATTCCCTAGTTCTTGTTTATATTTTAGCACACTTTTACTGAATCACTCTGTGTCTGTTCCTGTGGATACATAAATATGCACAAAGCAAATGCTGTCAACTTAATTCCTCCTAAGTCAGAGGTCTGCCATAAGCTGTGACAGTTGAATCAACACTTCTTCTTTACGAATCTTTATACTACGACTTGATGTGATTGTGAATTCAAAGACACAAAACTTTTGGTACCATTATTCTCAGTACTGTCAACTATTGTATACTCGAAGTGATATGCAGACATGAACTTCAATTCATTAGCAAAACTATATGAATCGAAATACCCATGACTCGTTAATTTCATGGACAGTGACACCTGACAAAATGACCACCTCGACTCAATGGTCACCTCAAAAAACAGTACTTTTTCTCTGGAACTGATATATTTTCCAATACAACCATGTAAATAACTCATTTAAGCAGTCACCTTGCACCACAGTCAACAGCTAGGCACATTTCATACATTGACCTGTACCTATTAAACTGTCAGCATGAAGTGCTCCTAACACTTATATGTACAGCTGTCAAAAGAAAAAGTGACCACTCTCTAGAAGCTAAATTCCCTTTGGGTAAAGCTCATGTATTTTGTCAAGACACTCTCTCACACTTCCTACAGAGCTGTGCACGAGATCGGATGAGTCTAGTTACAAATTATAGGGGAATGGGTTAGCCTTTGCCCTGAACTCGGTAGACACACGCCCGATCTTCCTTTCTACTCCTACCTCCTCCACAGAAACGTTGTTCCTGTACTGCACATCGCGAGTGTCTTGACAAAATGCATGAGCTGTATCTTCGCTACAATTCGTAGACAGGCGATGTTACATGTTGTTGGACCACCTGGCCTGATATCTACAGTTATAATTGAAGTGTTCCCCATGTCACTATTGTAGAGTAGTGGTAGTATAACGGGCTGGTATGCATGAGGTGTGAGTTCAAACACAACATAGTGCTTCTTGTGTCTTTTTCAGAGGGAGAAAATATTACTCTTGTCTCTTTTATGACTGTTTTAGTAATTAACATCAGGTTCATAAATGTATTATGCCATGACTTTATCATTATTTATTATGACATTAACGCTGCAAACGAAAAGAAAGAAAGATTTTATTCTCAACAAAAATTTCTTTCGTGGCACAAACAAAATAAACTTACTGGTGTCTGCCAAATAAAATTCAAACAATTAAAAAAGTTCAAAAAACAAAACAAAAAGCCACAATTCAATATTTACTCCATCTTTCTCTCATCTCGATCACATCTTGCAGTCGAGTATGTATTGAATCAACTAGTCTTTTGAAATAACAACTGTTCTGGCACGGCATCACAGACATCCTGGATGAGCTTCCACAAATCATCACAACGTCTTGGAAGGGGATGGGACCAATTTTTCAGCATATGCTTCTTTACTCAGTTGGAAGAACATCGGAATTTAGATAATTTAGATGTCAATGTCTCAGGTTCAAATCCTCATCACTTCTTTTCATTTTATTGTGTTACAGGATAGTGTAAGAAGAAAAAACTAACACTAGTATTATGCAACTGTATTGTTTCAAATCTAACATTAAATTTCTATTACTTATATCACTAAAGAACAATAACAGAATATATATGGTAAACTGAATATTATTTATATCACTAAAGAACGATAACAGAATATAAATGATAACATTAATGTTATTAATATCACTAAAGAACGATAACAGAATATCATTGATAACTTCAATATTATTCATATTAATGATAATAATAATGATGATAATAATAATAATAATAATAATAATAATAATCCGTGGTGCTACAGCCCGTGAAGGGCCTAGACCGACCAGCCGGCTGCTGGCTTCACGCCCACATGCCGAAGCAGAGGTGAACGATCATCCAACCAGAATGGAGGTATCGTGTGGTTAGCACGATGATCCCCCCAGCCATATATTAATGATAGCAGAATATAAATGATAACTTGAATATTATTTATATTGCTAAACAATGATAACAGATTATAAATGATAACTTCAATATTATTTTTGTCCCTAAAGAACAATAACAGATTATAAATAATGACTTGAATATTATTTATATCGCTATCAAATGATAAGAAAATAAAATAACTTGAACAAGGCTCGAACTCAGAACCTTCGAATCACTAAGCCAGTACTCTGCCTCTGCTCTACGAGATGCAGATATCGAATGACTCCTGCTTAAACACAATAGTTCTGAAACTGAATCAAGTACGATTCTATGATTGTAACATTACCATTCACAAGTGCAGCCACTTTTCCTTTTGACAGGTGTACACCTCTATTCGCTGTTCACAAGTGCAGCCACTTTTTCTTTTGACAGCCCTATGTTCATCCCTGAGACATGCATCTTCAAACCGACCCCACCCCGAATTCGTACAAAATATCGTACTTTCTCTATTCTGGGGTGGAATAAGTACACTTTCCTCATCCACTCCTTAGGCTACAAGTAAATAAAGTTGTAAATTTTATTACCGGCGACAATGAATGGGGCAGCATGATAGAGTGCAAGATGTATTGAATACTCTACTCTTAAGCTGCATCTACATGGTTCAGTTTTCCATGCATATACATATGCAATCTGAGGAGAATATTGATATACAGTGAAACCTCTACTTATGAACACTTCCAAGATACGAACAATCCTCATATATGGACAGATTTTATGTCCCAACTGAAATAATCTAGAAATAACGATAAATTTAACTCTCATTTACAGACACTCTCAGACACAGACACGGACAGCTGTTTCACAGTCCTAAAGCTTGCTTTACCACCTGACTGCGGACAGAACTTTAATTTCAAGACCTAATGTGTTACAAAAATAGAAAATTTAGTTTTGAGAACTGTACAGGAATTCCTTAACATGAAAGAAGACAATAATGGTCTCGTAAGCTACCACTAGCCCAGCTGGCTATCCCTTGTTAGCTGGAAGTGGGTGGATAAACAAAGACATAAAATTTAACCTGTCTGATGGGTCCAGGTTTCCGCGATAGTGAAATTGTATTCGACACATGATAGGATTATTCTCTTCACTTCAATCAGTTGTTCTGTTTCGAGATACATGGCACCTGAATGTAAAGGTTAAGTTGAAAACTGTAAATTACAGTGCTGCGTAACTGTATTTGCCTTTTTCAGTCTTATCTACTGTAGTTCAAAGTTGCAAAGAATTTACTGTAGTATACTGTCTTTATTAAACTACAGTAATACATTTCATTTAAAGCATGATGGGATATACTCCCTCCCAATAAAGGACACCTCCCAGATGCGGACAGATTGTTACGTCCCTTTGATGTCCGTAAATGAGAGGTTTCACTGTAATCCAATTTAAAATGCACATTCAATTAAGATGGATGCAGATTTTGTGTCTGCATGGTGTGCCGTGTTCAACGTCCACTTCTGTGAGTGATTGTATGCCAGGACATACTAAAAGGTGATATCGGTCCATCTCTGTATTAGAGTTACACAATTTGCAGGATGGTGTCTCCATTATCCCAAATTAATAAATAAATGAATTAATAAATGTTAAATATCAATTCAATACTTAGGCCTACTTTATTCTCAAAATTGTATTTCAGCACTGTACACACTCATATTTGCGATTATCTTCAACAATGCACTTGCTGCCATTCTTAGCTTGAAAGGTTCACAACCATCAAACGAAAGAATTTTTAGTTTATTCATGGCCACCTACATCAATCTGCTGCAAGCTACATGCTACTGTTGAAGTGTAGCTTTCAATTGCTCCATGCACTCTCATTTTTAGTGGCAAAGAGCATGCACAATTGAATGTGTTTCATTCAATCTTGCACGCATTGCTTCAATGCATAAAGTTAAAAGAAAAGTTAAACCATATAGATGCACCTTTAGTGGCTGAAATTTGGACCAGTTTTACATGAACAATACCAAAGTTACAGAAAAACATTTTCTCCAATTTAATTTGTGAGTTTAGCTGTGTGCAGTAAATTATCTATAATGTATGATACAGTGTATACATATAGTCACAGGTGATAAGAAAAGGGTGCTTTTAAGTTTGTACCAAAAGAGGAAAATGATTCTTGGAACTGATAAAGGAATTTCTGCTATGAAACTCGTCGAAATTATTCATTCAATAAAATACACATCATGCAAGTGAAGACAAAGAAGGAGTCTAAGTGCGGAGAAGTGGACGATTTCGTTCATAAATGGTTTAAATGTGCATATGTAATGACAGTATACTGATGCTACAGGAATAAGGACGACAGAAAGCACGAGAACTCAATGTAGGCCTAGATTTTTCTGCTAGTACCCCTAAAAGAGATGTGTAAATAGTATTTAAACAACTATGAGAGATTTTTTTTCACAAATGAATTAACAACTCAAACTAGGGCAAATAAATAATTACGTGTGTATGACTTAACATCATCATCATCATTATTATTATTATTATTATTATTATTATTATTATAGTACATCAATTAAAGAAGGCATTGGTCACGTAATAAAATAAGATCTGATCTCGTTAAAAAAATGCCATACAGTGAAACCTGTATTAAATGACCACTGCTGGTTTCATGAAAAATTGGTCTTTCAGAGAGGTGGTCTCTCAATAGGGGGAGTTTTTACACAAATAATTGGTTAATACGTTTCTATGTTAATCAAATAAAAAACATGGGGAATATTGCTAACAATAAAAGCTTGAGATAAGAACCTTATTTTTTATTTTACGTTATTTTTACAATTTTCTTCTTTGATTCATTACATACTTTGCTTCACAAAATCATAAATTGAACTCTGCTTTTTTTTTTTTTTTTTTACAACCTAATTTTCAAAACTATCCTTTAACATGTTAAAAAAATTAACTTATATGTTCTCCATTCATACAATCTTCAGTGGTGCCGATTGTTGAATTAGCTGAATATTACATAAGGCTTCTCCTAGTGACATTTTTTCGAATTCAAATTCTCTCTTGACTTTAACCTCGTTACCAGTGGGTTGATCACCGAATTTTCCTAATAGGTGGGAGGAAGGAAAAAAAATATATTGTACTGTAATTAACAAGTAACGATTTGATTTTTCTGTACAAAACGAAAAGTAAAACCATCATACGGCATGAGAAATCTTACCTTCCAAGAAATTGTTAAACAGCAGTGCAAATAACAATTTGTCATACCGTGGAAGCCGTTAGCAAATGGTCATTGTACCTTTTTTCTAGCAATACCCAACATTCCTTAAGGGATTAAGGACAGAGATGGGCATTCAACATGAATACAGTACCACTTAACAACTTTGCCAAATATCATTTTAACTTCTAGTACTGTAACGAATTTTTTGGAATTTATTTAGGCTACAGTAATGTAATAAAATACTAAATTGTGAATTTTAAAAATACAGTATGGTATTTTAAAAGGGGTTAAATTAAGAAAATGGCTATTCAATCACTGGTCAGTGGTCGGGGAGAGACATGGTCTCTTAAAAGGGGTGTGATTTACATTGGTTTTATGGATGTTTAATTCAGTTCTTTAAAAAATCGTTCTTTAGAAGGAGTAGTCACTCAAATAGGGGTGGTCTTTCTGACAGGTTTTACTGTAACTTTATTCCAGTGGTCATCTATAGTAATGGCCATTTTTTCGAATAATGGCTAGTGGCTACTTTAGACAGTTTTACTGTATTATCAACGAATGCTTACCAACTTTTACAGATAAAAAAAAAATTGTAATTACCTTTTTTATATTTATTGCAAATTATTTTGACACACTAATTACTTTTTAAATCTTTCAACTTACTCTAAGTTCAAACGCAAAACTGTATTCTCAAGTTCAGTTTAACTGCCTTTCTTGCCTTATTTCAACACTGGAATGAATTTGAGTTTTTTTAATAAAAAAGGACTGATACAACTGAATTTTAATAATAGTAATAATGGTTTATTTTAACTGACAGAGTTAAGGCCATTCGGCCTCTCTTCCACTCAACCAGTATGATACAAAATTAATACTGTGACAGCCACTTCGAGACTCGATCACGCATCCCACAAGAGGGCAGGGTGCGTGGGAGACTAGACGAGCTCCACGGAGCACTGGGGGGTGGCATGCGGCATAGAGAGGAGAGGAGAAACCGCGACATGCTGGGCCGCGGCAGAGAGGGGGAAGTAAAGCAGTTGCGACTGAGGGGAGAAATCCAGAGAAGTCGAGAGGCTCCATCTTCTCGGCATCTGTAGAAATTTCGAGCATCGTACTACAGCAAGCCAGTCAGTCTTGTGTAGCAGTGAAGCCAGCTTCGAGACCAGAGTTCGACTTGAGTGTGTCCACAGCTGTGGGAGCACCCTGGCCAGTCAGTGGACTGTCGCCGGAAGTCCTGAGTTCGAGTGTAGTGGACCGCAGTTGGGGGACCTGAGTTCGAAGTTCAGTGGACTGTCTCTGAAGGTCTTGGGTTCGAGATACTGTGAACTTGAGTGACTGAGCTAGAAGAACTAGCCAAGGCAAACGAACTGTGAACTGAGAACTGATAGTTTTGTGTTGTAAATAGTGCTTTGTGAACATTAGTTGAGATTAGGAGTACATTGTTGTTCGCAATAATCCAAGTGAATTGTCATTGTCGTCTGTGGAGTGCAATAACGAATACTGTGTTGCTGTGTGGAGTGGAAATCCCATTGTTGACGGGAGTGTTTAAATTAAATTGTAGAAAATGATTATTGTTGTGAGAATAAAATTACATTATTGTTTTGTATTAAAGTTACAATTGGTGTCGGAAGCGAGATATTATAGACATAATGGAGAACCTACAGCAAATCCTGCAAGCCATCTCGGAAATGAAAGCAGACATGAACAAGCACATTAGTGAGGTGAAGAACGATATAAGTGAAGTAAAGGCAGACATGAAAGACGACATGAACAAGCACATCAGTGAGATGAAAAGTGACAAAAGTGAAGTGAAAACGGAGATGAAAAGTGACATAAGTGAAGTGAAAACGGAGATTAAAAGTGACGTCGCTATGCAAATCGGTAGCATTTCGGCCCAAGTAGATGGAATAGTTACCATCATGAGAGACGAACTTAAAGCCGATTTTGACAAACTAAACGAGAATTTTGCAACTATAAACGAGACAGTGGCCGAACTAAGACAGGACGTAGACCATTTCGACGGCAAAATTAGCGCTCTCGAACGTCGTCAAGAGGAAATGAGTGTGCTGAAGAAAACAAGCACATACTCGCGTTAGTGGATCGCCAGGCTAGAGAACATAAACAGATAGTTGCCGAGGAGGTTCAATGGGCCATGCAAGAAGCGGCAACAGATTTGAGGACTCCATATAGTAGCCCTGCGGAACCATCACATTCAGCCAGACATTCGAACGTTAAAACGCCGAAGTTCGACGGTACGAGGTCTTGGGCGATATTCCGTCGCCAGTTCGAGGTTATCGCAGAGCACAGTGGGTGAACGCTGGCAGAGAAAACTACTCAGTTGCTGGCCGCGCTTCATGGACAGGCGTCGGAGATTCTTCACAGTGTTCCAGAAGATGGGATAGCCACCGAGATAATGACGGCCTTGGAGGGACGTTATGGTGACCATCGACTTGCGGTAGCATTTAGGACCCAACAGTCAGGCGAGTCCCTGCAAGAATTTGCGATGGCGGTGGAACAACTGGCCCATAAGGCCCTCAGGGGCCTACCACCTAACTTCGTCGCTGGAGAGGCGGCCTACACCTTCGGCAGCGGAGTTCCGAGACCCCGAGATCAGCCAACAGCTACTCTTGGCCGAGCATCGCACCATCAACGAAGCTCTGGCAGTGGCCCTCAGGATGGTGGCGGCCAAGTCGGCGGCGGGAGTCTCAACACCGCACTGGATCAGGAGCGTCACGGTGGCCGATGCTGGGGGACGCCAACTGAAGCCACCCGAGCAGCAGAGACGAGGAGCGCCCACCTGCTGGTCCTGTGGCAGACATTTGAGGAAGGACTGCGACCGATCTGGCCACAGGCAGGAGAGAGAGGTGGCTGACACCGAGAGGAGCCAGCAGTCATCTGAGCAACGGGGACGACAAGTGCCAACCTGCTGGTCCTGCGGCGAACCTGGGCACTTGCGGAGGAATTGCAACCGACCTGGCTACAGTCAGGAGAGAGAGGGGGCCGATGCTAGGAGGAGCACGTCGGCGCTGTCATCACAGTCCCCTCGGCTCGTCCTGAAACCGGTCAACAGAAGATGTGACGATGGCCTGATTGCTGAAGGATGGATAAAAGGCCGTCCATGCAGAGTACTGGTGGACACCGGGGCGATGCTCACTATCGCCAGACCAGACGTCGTGCGTGGCCTACCTGGGAGGACACCGCTGCGTCGATACGAGCTACGTACTGCTTCAGGCGAGAGCTTGCCCATCCAGAGAGAGGTCTTCCTGAATCTGACCTTGGGGAAGAGGAAACTGGAGATGTGGGTGTTCGTCGCCAACATCACCGAAGACGTCGTCCTGGGACTCGACGCCATGCGGTTACTCGATGCGATGGTGGAAGTCCGGTGCCGTATACTCCGTCTCGGTCAGGATGAAATGTTCCTAATGGACGCCGAAGACCAACCCATGGCCAGCGAGCTCTCCTTGGAGGGCCAAGTGGGAGAGCAAGATGGTACCCATGCAGTATGAGTAATCGCCGTCCAGCCAAGCCCAGGATGGGATGACACCACATTAAGGAGGGAGCAGCTGGAGGACCCAAACGTTAGACCGACTAGCGGCCTACCAAGGGACTGTCCAGGACGGCCAGCCCTAAGGACTGAGCAATGTGACAGCCACGTCGAGACTCGATCACGCGTCCCGCAAGAGGGCAGGGCGCGCGGCGTAGAGAGGAGAGGAGGGACCGCGACATGCTGGGCCTCGGCAGAGAGGGGGTAGTAAAGCAGTTGCGACTGAGGGGAGAAATCTAGAGAAGTCGATAGGCACCATCTTCTCGGCATCTGTAGAAATTTCGAGCATCGTACTTTCTCGAAACTATGGTCTAGTGATAAATAGGAGACGCAAGTGAGCTGACAGCAGTCGTTGCTAGTTTTTGGACAGCAAGCCAATCAGTCTTGTGTAGCAGTGAAGCCAGCTTCGAGACCGGAGTTCGACTTGAGTGTGTCCGCAGCTGTGGGAGCATCCTGGCCAGTGGACTGTCGCCGGAAGTCCTGAGTTCGAGTGCAGTGGACCGCAGTTGGGGGACCTGAGTTCGAAGTTCAGTGGACTGTCTCTGAAGGTCTTGGGTTCGAGATACTGTGAACTTGAGTGACTGAGCTAGAAGAACTAGCCAAGGCAAACGAACTGTGAACTGAGAACTGACAGTTTTGTGTTGTAAATAGTGCTTTGTGAACATTAGTTGAGATTAGGAGGACATTGTTGTTCGCAATAATCCAAGTGAATTGTCATTGTCGTCTGTGGAGTGCAATAACGAATACTGTGTTGCTGTGTGGAGTGGAAATCCCATTGTTGACGGGAGTGTTTGAATTAAATTGTAGAAAGTGATTATTGTTGTGAGAATAAAATTACATTATTGTTTTGTATTAAAGTTACAATACATTACTATAAACAAAACATAATTAATATTATAAAATACCTTATCATGAATGAAAACTGTCTTTGTGGTAGTTGTGTGTGCGAATGTTTAAAACCTTTCCCTACTTCAGTTTATACTGTTCAGTGCAACAAGACTCAACTTTAGGACCTCGGCTACTTACAATGTTTATAGACAAAATCTGTCAAACTGTTGATTCTGAATGTTTATTATTTACCAACAATCTAAAAAAATGTTCACACAATAAAAAATATTGCTGACTGTCAATTTCTATGACTTGAAATAGACTCAATATCGTAAGTTGGTTTGATGAGAACAGAATAAGTAAATAGAATATATTTCCAAAAATAATATTATAACCTACACTAACAAATCTACTCTCTTCAACTAGACTACAATTTAAACCAAATCAACAGAACAGATAGCGTTCTCAAAGATCTTTGTGTATTCTTTGACAGTAAACTTTATTTTCATAAGCAAGGAGATAAGCAATTAAATACTGAGTTTAATACAGTCAGCAACATATTCTTTCTCTATACCTAATTCACTATAAATACTTTACTTCACAGAAGTCAGATGGAAACTGTTAAGTACTGTAACAATAATAATAATAACTCTCCCCAATTGCAGGCCCTTCTGAACTTGCAGTCAGCACAATCCAGGATTACCATGAAGTTGTCACATAAAAGAGGAACAAGGAACAGATATCCAGTCCGTGGAATAAAGAGAAATCTCTTTTACACACCAGAAATTGCGCCACAGACACTATCTGCAGAGCCATAACTGCGGACTATTATCATTTTTTGCTAAATTATTATTTAATTTGCTTTTCTTTAACACTTCAATATCAATAATAATTGTATAATAAATAGCAGTATATTTGCGAAGACATAGCCTTTTTATTGTACTCATTCTACCTCTCCCAATCATACAAAACTTTGTCAAATTTCAGTTGGATAACCCCTCTCTTTCCACCAGGCTACCAATACTAAAAAGGCACCAAATGTCACACAGATCCTCGAAACATTACTGTAAGTTTGCGTAAGAGTTTATAAATATATATATATATATATATATATATATATATATATATATATATATATATATATACATATATATATAATTCGAACGGGAAAACAGCTGAACGGATTTTAATGACTGCCCCTTTATTTTGAAGCTTGGCATCCAAGGATTTTCAGATAAATAGTAACGTTCAGTGAAGCATTAGTTTTCCTACATAATTTTCCTACTTTCCAAAATCCATCTTTCGTCAGTTTTGAGAACTAATTGCATTTCAGAATAAAACAAAACACACACTACAATAAACAATATTACACAAAGGCCATGATCTGCAGGACCCCTGACATATTTAGATTCTCCGACATCATAATGTCAATATGTCGATCTTCATTTGTGTAATTTTTTCTTATATATTGATTATTAAAAACTGTAAGATTTACTAAAAGAATTTACACGTTTAATTCGTGTGTAATTTTCTGAGTACAGCTGTGTATTGGATATTACGAACTACAAAATTTAAGAATGTTTGAAGACATTATTACAATTAAAAATGAAACATTATTATAGTTAGTGCCATGATGAGAGAGAAGAATATAAAAAGGATAGCTGCCCTTGAAAAAGGGGTACCAAGTGGTAACAGCACCTAAATTAATTGCAGATCAACAATATTCTATTTTCAATTTTAATTTAATTTTATTTTTATTTATTCTTTGGGGGGGGCAGCAATCCTCGACAGGAATAATTTATTTTTCATATATACATGTCTTAAAACATTATTGGCTATATCTTGAAGTTCCAAAAGATCAATATGGAAACGATGAAAGAAACTGATACAAAATCTTGAGATAGGTGCCCCTTGCACCAAAGAGCAAGCCAATTACTTCCCAGTGACAAATGGGTATGTGGTACTGTATTTCTCTTCCAGATAAGTAAAACAGGGTTTATAATATCTTTTCTTGTCCAGATCTACTTCTTGTGGTAGTAATTCAGTACCCTCAAATCTGATAGTGGGATCGATTATGAAGCCAATCTTTTGATTGTTATCAAGTGCTATGATGCAAATCAAGATTTCAGGTATAACTCCCTGTAAAGTTGATTTGAATAATTTCGAGGGAAAAATTGTTCCGGAGCCGGGTATCGAACCCGGGACCTTTGGTTTAACGTACCAACGCTCTACCACTGAGCTACTCGGGAACTCTAACCGACACCGATCAAATTTTTCCCTCTATATCCACAGACCTCAAAGTGGGCTGACAACCGTCAAGCAACCAACTTCGAGTGCACACTAACTCCATGTGACTTAAATTGTGGTTTTCTGTTAACGAACAGTGACGTGTATTATGCAAATCAAGATTTCAGGTATAACTCACTTTACAGGGAGTTATACCTGAAATCTTGATTTGCATAATACACGTCACTGTTCGTTAACAGAAAACCACAATTTAAGTCACACGGAGTTAGTGTGCACTCGAAGTTGGTTGCTTGACGGTTGTCAGCCCACTTTGAGGTCTGTGGATATAGAGGGAAAAATTGGATCGGTGTCGGTTAGAGTTCCCGAGTAGCTCAGTGGTAGAGCGTTGGTACGTTAAACCAAAGGTCCCGGGTTCGATACCCGGCTCCGGAACAATTTTTCCCTCGAAATTATTCAAGTGCTATGATGTTGGCACGTTTGGTGGAGCCAGTGGATGAAATACAATGTACTTCTTCATAAACATCAAAATTTCCAGACTTCTTGAGACATTCAACAATTCGGCTTCTAACCCAGTGATGACGATTGTTCCGCAACAATTCCCCTTTTCTGCAGAAACCAAGAACATGAGGAAGGGATTTGTACTCGTTGCAATGGCAGCAATGGGATTCTTGGCTCCTACCAGAGACACTACATACTGTGATGACACTGCAATTCATTTTTATAGCATAGTACTAATTATACACATTAATGCTATATTGATGATATGAAAGTGAAACCTATTGGGATTATATAAGTAGACATAGAGAATATCTTAAATTAGGTCTTCATTTCTATAATTTACTAAGTAACGGTTATATACTATGTAGGCCTACATGTATGTTACTGAAAACTACAAAACTTACCTTACGTAAGATAGCAATATTGTTATTAAAAATCAAATATTTTTCACATCCGGCGATGCTGATATAACCTCTGCAGTTGCGAGCGTCGTTAAATAAACGTAACATTTAACATCGAATATTTTTATAGTTATTAATCAAGCGGTGTGTGTATTTTTCATATATTTAATGGTGGTGTCATGTAGATATTTATATGTATGATTCTCTAATTTTCCTTGGTAGGAATGCAGTATGATGGAAGAGTCATTAGTTGGCCTAATTGAGTCATGCTTCCTATTTTAATTGTGTTTTTAAACTACATCATAATTAACTTCATATCCTTTTGGTTTAATTGATTAGATTTGTGATCACTACCAAGCATATCATTTTGTTGTAGGGAGAATAGCAGGTCATTTCACTTCCTGCTGCAGTGATGAGTTACAGTAGTTTATTTCTCACAACCAGCAATGAATGAAACATTGATACTGCTAATGATTTGTGATGAACAATTTTATTTAGGGTGCATATAAGATTCTATAACTGTGATATAGCATTTGCCTCATTTTTCACATCTCAGCATTAGATTCTTCACAACAGCTGAAAAAAAATGGGATAATACATAAATAATTGTAATTGCAATTAATTTTTGCAATTAATAAAAGACTAAATAGATACAAGATTAAATTTCAAAACTAGAAAACAAGAACTTTTATTTCACATGTTACAGAACTCATTCACATGTTTAATTAGATTTATCTTCTTGCAACTTGTTTGTTAGATTTTCCTTCAGTGTAACTAGTTCAAATTTTTGGTCAGAAAGTTTATGTGATTTAGGAAGATTGATCATGGTAGCATACGAAAACATTCTTTCCACTGGTCCAGAAGAAGGCATTGGAGTGTTCTATTTCATAAAAACATTCCTTATTTCCGGATATCTACCCACTGTAGACACTGTCTCGGTACTTCAAGTTCAGAATCAGAATCAAAAACAAAAAAATAATTTTTCTTTGTTTCTGGGTTTTTGGTTCTCGCCAGTTTTGTTTGTTTGTGTGTACTCATAATTCTTTTACTAGAACTTATAGAAACTAACCTTTGCATTTAATTTAATATGAAGTGGTGATACACGACAACCATCTGCTTTTAAATCTAGGATAACACAAAGCTGCAACATCAGCATTTTCTGTTGCATTAGTGGATAGTTCAAATAATCTTTAAATCTTTCTTCAACACTATTTAGTAGAGCCACAGCAAGTGCAGTGCAATAGATGAATGTCTTTGATACATTTTTTGTAATCATCGCCGAACTGCTAGAAGGCATGGTAGAAGAACTCCATAGTAAGTGTTAGTAGGTTATTTTACGACTCTTTTATCAACGTCTTAGGTTATTTAGCATCTGAATGAGATGAAGATGATAATGCCAGTGAAGTGAGTCTGGAGTCCAGCACCGAAAGTTACCCAGCATTTGCTCATATTGGGTTGAGGGAAAATTCCGGAGAAAACCTCAACCAGGTAACTTGCCTGACTGGGAATCGAACCCGGGTCACCTGGTTTTGCAGCCAGACTCGTTAACCGTTACTCCACAGGTGTGGCAGAAAGTGTTATTTTGGCCTTGTAAAATATCTAATGCCTCTGCCACAAGTCGTGTACAAAATAAAAGTTCCTCAATGTACTGAAAATCAGATTCCCTCAGCGCATTTTTAAACCCAGATTTTTTTTATAAGATAAGACTACGTTCTTTGACTCCTGATATTTGTTTCAAAGAATCAAATATGCTATTCCATCTTGTAGCTCCTGAATGGCAAAGAGTATGTCCTAAGACCACATATATCTTCTCGGCCGATTTGGGATAATTTCCCATTTTCCATAAAACATTGCACTTATTTATAACAGTATTATGCATTTCTGACAACTTTGCATTATTCGGATTTTTCAATGCCTTATCGATATCAGTAGTAGCACACAAATTCAGTTTATGCGCACTGCATCTCAAATGAGAAGGTAGACGAATATTTGCATTACTAATATCTGTGGAAGCCACATCAAACATTGGATGAATATCACTTTTTCAGAAGTTTCGTAATATTCAGTAGCAGAACATTCTTCGTCATCATCTGTCAACTTTATACATTCTGTCTTTATCCCAAATTTACAGAATGCTTTTATGAAATTGGTCCCATCTGTAATAGTAGCTACAATTTTGTTATTGTAAGACCAAACTCATGGACTTCAGTAACTAATGCTGTGATGCGTCCATAGCAATGGTTTCCTTGAAATCGAACACAGGATGAAGGGAATGACTTTCTCTGTAAATAATTTTTTATCCAGTGAGTAGAAAGCCCCAAAAAACTCCTCTTGCATCGGACCAAATATCGGTGGTTGTGCAAATATATTTAACTTTTTCCAATTCCTCTTTTGTGGTAAACATTTGGTTAACGTAGATGTCATTTGTTTTACGACTAAGTGTCCAACGGCTCGTGAGTTTCACTGCAAACTTGTCAGTGTTGAAATTTTCAAAGATAGTAACAAAAGCAGGATCTTCAATTGCTCGCAATGGTATCATGGAATTACAACAAACTTTGCTACATCTTCATTAAATTTCTCTTGACAAAATAGGCTTTTATTTCTGTGTGATTTTAATGATGAACTGTTTTGGCGTGTCTCTAGTTTTACTTCTCTTATCACTCATATATACGCCCTGTAGTCATTAACAGAAATGTCACTATGTTTTCTTTTCAAATGACTTATAAAATTTGAAATACAATTTATTACTAGGGCCTATAACCTTTTATTTCCACAGTTTTAGGGTGCCATTTAATACAAATTGCAACAAGCTTAGTAGAAGTAGATAATTCAGAAACATACTTGAAAAAAGTAATTTCCAGTAAAGTCACTGGAACTTCAGTAATTACGTGGAGGTTAGATGAACTAGTACTTGCCACCAAAGTATTATTTGTATCAACAGAAGAACTTTCTCTTATGAAGCCACTTTCAGTACATGTATATTCAGACATTGTTGACTTGGCAATAACAATAATGAAATCGAACACCATAAAGTAGTACAATTTGTAAATATACAATGGGAAGTTCGAAACACAGCAGCAAATACAGCAATACACAACGTATGCCTACTGTGTCCATCATTATGTTTCCACAAGTACCAACGACAATGTAGTGAACAGTTGACCACTGCACACAGTACATACTACAGCGCTGTCGATGCACAACATTGCATTCCGTGAAGCCATGTGATTAGTCACAGTACATGCGTATAGAAATCTCCCCCATGAATGTATTAATAGTTCGTAAAAATAGCTTACTGTTTCTGCTACAGACAGTATTTTTAGTCATTGATAACAATTAACAATTACATAAGTATGTGATTCAATTGCACTCAACAATTGAATTTAATTATGATTAAAATTAATTGAAATTAATGTAGGAATTAATTACTTTTAATTGACTAATTGCAATTAAATTTAATTGATTAATGTCCAACATTAACCAGAACACAGTACGAAATAGAAATATAAAAATTGGAAAATTATCATTTGAAAAGGTGAAAAAATTCAAATATGTCGGAGCAACAGTAACAAATATAAATGACATTAGAGACGAAATTAAACGCAGAAAAATACGGGAAATACCTGTCATTATTTGGTTGAGAAGCTTTTGTCAACTGGTCCACTTTGAAAAAAGCTGAAGGTTAGAATTTATAAAATACTTACATTACTTTGTTCTGTATGGTTGTGAAACTTGGACTCTCACTTTGAAAGAGGAACAAAGGTTAAGGATGTTCGAGAATAAGGTGCTTAGGGAAATATTTGGGGCCAAGATGAATGAATATACAGAAGAACGGAGAAAGTTACATAATGCAGAACTGCACACATTGTATTCTTCACCTAACATAATTACTTACTTATGGCTTTTAAGGAACCTGGACGTTCATTGCTGCCCTCACATAAGCCTGCCATTGGTCCCTATCCTGAGCAAGATTAATCCAGTCTCTACAATCATATCCCACCTCCCTCAAATCCATTTTAATATTATCCTCCCATCTGCATCTCGGTCTTCCCAAAGGTATTTTTCTCTCTGGGAGGTGGCAAGTGGGATATGATGGTAGAGACTGGATTAATCTTGCTCAGGATAGGGACTGATGGCGGGCTTATGTATGGGCAGCAGTGAATGTCCAGGTTCCTTACAAGCCATTTGTAGGTAAGTATAGGTGTATAAGGCTGTAATAAAAATTGAGAAAACTAGTTCTAAAATTTATAGTACTCACAGCCATATGCTATAATCATTTCCTCCTCAGACTCGGATTAAATTCTTTGTGGCTTTCTTGTAAACATGACCTGCTTCCAAGTCTGGTCCTCCCTGGTTAATTTCCCAAGATCTACAACATATTCACATGGACATAATTTCCATCTTAAGTCAGCACGCAATTCTAATGTCTTGCTCTAAAAAAATAATACATTTAGGGCTCCTTTTCTAATCAGTGCTGCAAAAATTTTCGGTGGAGGTTGAACAGCATACATGAAATCAATGAAATGGACAGAGAAAATGTATAACAAAAAATTGAATACTACAATATAAGACAACGGTACATTCACAAATTAAGATTGATAGGATACATGACGTGAATGGATCCCTGGGTACTGGAGAAAATGTGGAAAGGGGGACTTCACTCCTGGAGACAAAAAACTAATGCTGGTGGAGGACAATATGCATGTAGTCTAGAGCCAGATCTTGATGTGATAAAACAGAACTGAAAGCCAAGGAATGGAAGAGAAAAAAATGGAGGCACACAGCAGAGGCTAACTTCACCCCCGGAAGTAGAGCCAGAAAAGAAGAATAAGAAGAAAAATTAATTTCAGAGTATAGGTATATAAAGTTATAATAAAAAATAGAGGGAATGAGCTCAAAGATTTATTGTACTCACAGTCACTATGCTATAATCTATAACCATTTTCTTCTCAGACTCCGGATTATCAGCATCTTCATAATCTGCCTTCTTATTCTCTTGTTTATTCTAAATTCTTTCTGGCTTTCTTGTGAACATCTTCTGCTTCCAAGTCTGGCCTCTCTGGATGAGTTCTCAAGTCCTGCAACAGATTCACACAGGTTCAATTTCCATCTCAATGCACCACTGAAGTAGTTACGGTGATTTCAGAAGTGAAAAATCGTTGAATTTATAAGGGATTTTTGTGGAGATGCAGTTGATCATATATGCAAGATATACTAACAAAAGCCTAGACTAACCAAACCTAACCTGGATAAATTTCAGAACACGGATACCTTCCTTTCCCTCTTATTCCAAAATTCCAACCTTGTGCACACAAAATAAATCACTGCCACTGAACAGTGAATTTTCGTAAGCATGATGATGCGTATTTGACAAACACAGACAAATCTGCTTTTTTAGTATTTTAAGATAATTGTTGTCAGTGAGATAACAGTTTACTGAAAATTTCCCCCTAACCAGTCACAGATTCGTATATGCAACGTGTATAAGCGGAGTATAGAGGAACTACCTCAGCAACGAGAGGTTCGCGGCAGAATCATGAAGGCTGTGAGATGGCAATGAGCAAGCTGTGAGATGATTAAGTGCACATGCACGGACATCTCGCGCACTGCCAGTGCGATCCTTACCTGGATCTATGTACTTAGCGTTGCTAGTGTCAGCCAGCGATATACAACAGAACCAAATGTCAGCAAGAACAGTAGCTGATTTGACTCAATAGCTACTGAGGATAGCATGGCAAAGACCTGAAACATGTCTAGATAACACGAATTTAAACTTTTTAAGACTTTTAATACTGTAACATTTTAATGATTTAATGGAAAATACTGCTGAATAACGACTAATAACACTGGTCAACAAAATTTAAACTTTTGTCTGTTAAAAGAGAAACAATGGGTGATTCTAAGTGACTTTTTTGTGCTGATTTCAAATGTTTTTACAGAACTTTTTCCATCACCCAGGGTTTTAGTGAAATCGCATGAAAAAAAAATTTTCCTGTCTATATATTATAGTATTATATTATCTTAGCTGAAACTACATTCACTGACCTAAAATGTTTGTGAAGTAGATTTTCGGCTCTACTGCGCTTGAGGAACATCTCTCTCAGTGTCCAACAATAGTCTGCCAACATATTTGGACACCATTTACTCATAGCACCTACCTATTTCCACGATATCCTGGTGGAAACGCTCCCCGTGTTCGTCGCTCAGAGCCCCTAGTTTTCAGGGAAGAAATTCAGATGGGAATGCAGAAAGTGTATTTTTAAGACATATTACGAGGCGCATCCAGAAAGTAAGTTTCCCTAATTTAAAAAAAAAAAAAAAAAGAACACACACTTTCAGGAAAACATTTATTGGCAACAGGTTCAGCAATGTTTCAGCTATTTTCAACATAGCCACCATCAGAATTGAGACACTTGTATCGTGGGATCACCTTTTGTATCCCTCTGTCGTAGAACTCTGCCGCCTGTGAATGGAACCAGCGTGTGACAGACGACTTCAGCTCTTCGTCGTTGCCAAAACGCTCACCGGAGGACAGGAATTTCTTGAGGTGCAAGAAAACGTGAAAATCGCTGGGAGCAAGATCAGGACTGTAGGGTGGTGATCAAACAACTCCCAGCCTAATTCCGTCAAAACAGCTGCTGTGCGCCGAGCCGTATGTGGACGAGCATTGTCATGGAGGAGCACAACACCTGCAGTAAGCATTCCAGGCCTCTTGTTTTGAATGGCACGTCGCAATTTTCGCAGTGTTTCACAGTAAAGGTCAGCATTCACTGTTTCACCTCTTGGAAGGAAGTCAATGGGCAGAATGCCCTTCCTGTTCCAGAACACCATGCACATCACTTTCTGTACCGACAGCGTCTGTTTGAATTTCGTCCTGACCGGAGATCAACTATGCTGCCAATGCATTAACTGCTGCTTGGTTTCTGGGGTGAAGTGCGAAATCCAAGTCTCATCGCCCATGACGATCCTGTCGAGGAACTCGTCACCGTCATCGTGATACCGTTGCAGAAATGTCAGTGCTGCTCCTAAACGTTGCATTTTGTGTTCGGGTGTCAGGTTTTTCGGCACCCACCTGGCACACACTTTTTTTAACATCAGGTGCTTAGTGACAATCTCATGCAACAAGTATCGCGATATCTGCGGAAAATGACTGCTCAGCTCCGTAATCGTGAAGCGATGGTTCTCCATGATGCACTGCCGCACCAGCTCTACACGATCATCATTGATGAGGGACGGTCGCCCACTGCGCTCTTCATCACAGACACTTTGACGACCTTCGGAAAACTGCCTACACCAGCGACACACCATCTGCTTACTCATGATGTTCGGCCCATAGACCTGACAGAGCTGCCGATGAATTTCAATTGGAGCAATGCTTTGTGCATTAAAGAACTTTATCACCGACCGAACCTCGCAGGCAGCGGGAGAAGGAATAAGAGCTTCCATTTTGGACCACTGCTGCCATACTACTGGCACCAGGCGGGACCTGTCCAGCTGGCATATGATTGATACGTCATAGATCTGTTATGCATGCGCAATTGACACAGCTAATTACGTTTACTTTCAAGGGGAAAAAATCGGGAAACTTACTTTCTGGATGCGCCTCGTACATCCCATGATCTTGTAGTTCTCAATTATCTCACTTATAAGTTCTCGGTAGTTCTCAGACCTGAAATTCCCTACAAAGTTTGTGACAATTTTTTTGAAAAACAACCATGCATCTGCTTCTTGCATATTTAACTGATTTTCGAATTGCGAATGTTTCATCAATTCCCTTATTCGAGGGCCAACAAATACTCCTCCTTTTAGTTTAGCTTCACTCATTCTTGGGAACTTATTTTTCAGAAAGAGAACCATTGCTTTCACAAAATTCTTAATCAAGCTTAGTTTGATATGCAGAGGTAATAAGATTTTTTCAGAACTTACGAGTGTTGTTGAACATTTTTTGTCCTGAATTAAGTGACTTTCTCTTTGGCCAGTTCTTTTTTATATAATGATTACTTTTATCTCTGCTATTCCACTTGCACAAGAAGCAGCAAAATTGAGTACAGCCAAGCTGTAACCCAAGTAAAGTAGCTATTATTTTCAAATCCCCACATATCTGCCAAGAAAAATTGCCATATTTGATAGTGGATAGTAAAAGCTTCATATTCTCGTAGTTTTCCTTCATACCAACTGCATGGGCTAAAGGAATGGATGGATATTTGTTTCCATTATGTAGTAACACTCCTTTCAAATTTGTTTTCGATGAGTTTATGAAGAAATGCCAATATGCTCAACGCCCAGTGACTCGCACAAATTCTCAAATTCCTTTTGGCGTTGGTGGAAGAAACTTATTTTGTGTCACTCTACAGCAGCTGCCAGCCTTTCAATCTTGAGGCGAGTAATTCTGCCTTGCTTTTACTTAAACCAAGATCCCGAACCAAATCATTTAAATCCTCCTGTGTTAGAAAGTGAGGTTCATTTATAGTATTATCTTCCACAAAATCTGGATCATTCCGTAAATCCATTCTGAACATCAGGAACACTTTGAATTACTTCAGTCAATGTTATGTCATCTGGTGGAGTTGGTATGGGAAGTCCTGGCCCATGAAACACCGGTCGAATTGCTGAATCTAAAGATGGATATTGATTTGTAACAGTGTGTCTGGACTTCGAATTTATTCCAGATATATTTGTCAAGCAGAAGTAGCAGTCTGTCAAATGATCCTTAGATTCGCGCCATATCATAGGGACTGCAAAAGGCATATGACGGGATCCTTTTAACCAGCCAGTTAATACTGTTACACATTTGGCACAACAGATTTCCGGGGCCCATGTCTTGTTCTGGTCTATATTGTTGTTAAAATAACAGTCATAAGCTCTTCTAACTAGAGGAGTAAAATTTCGCTTCTGCGCTTTTAATGTGAGCTTACCACACACGTAACAGAAGTTGTTTCTATCATTAAAACACTTTCGAGACATGTTTCTTATACATTATACTCTTATACCGTGCGTTTTTTTAAGCGCTTCAGTAAAGTGCTTCAATGCAGCGCTGCAGCAAAACGAAAGTCGAAAAAAAACGCCATTGGCTGGCCAGCTGACTGCAAAATGGTGGAGGATGTAGCATTGACTGCTGTTACTCCAGTAATAAATTTAACTTTAACAGAACGGAACATGTTGGATCGTTTTGACTTCAATGATAATGATATGGAATTATTATTACTGCAAGATTTTAGCAACAATAAACGTTGCAAAAGACCAAAAGTGGATAGTTAAGTCGAAAACACATTTTCATCTTACAGTGGATCAGATTTTCAAAGCCATTTCAGATTGAACAGATCATAAGCAGAGGTATTATTATTATTATTATTATTATTATTATTATTATTATTATTATGTCATTGCTGCATTATTGAATTATTTATTTTTTGTGCAAGGGGCATCTCTTTTTTATGTATTTATTTAGCCCTCATGTTTCGTTCAGTATGAACCTGGTTGAATCATGAACTTGAAAAATATAATGTATGCATTTTGAGCTGCTGTACCCACAAACTGAGAGAACAAATCGTGCGAAAAGAATGAAAATGCAAATATTTTCCTTATTTCTTGTTCGCTGAAAATCGGGATATTTATGTGTTCCGAGAATTATTTTCAGGACACTGGGACATACCTTGATTCCGATATGATCCTAAAAAATCCTCGATGTGGCAACCCTAGACTATAGCGTAATTTTGGGCTAGTACATACAGTTTCATTTTATGTAAGGTATAACACTTCATTATATTGTTCTACTCTTTCTTTATAGAACTTGCTGAACTTGATCTACCCTGCGCTTTCGAAGAAAGATGCAGCAGCCGGAAGGGAACCAGTCTCAGTAGAAAAGACTATGCTGATGTCACTTTGGGTGTTGGCAACAAATGTATCTTTTCGTGACGTAGCAGACAGGTTTGGATTGGCAAAGGGTAATGCCCACAACAAATTCATGCAATTTATATCTGCTGTGCAATACCTGGGCTCTAGATATATTTCATTTTCAGAAGGAAATAATGCAATAAGAGCAGTTAACAAATTTGAATCACTGAGGCCCAATAAACCATTTCCAGGTGTAATTGGGTGCATAGATGGGACTCACATTCCAATACCAGCACCCAAATGTGACAAAGCTAGTTACTACAATAGAAAAGGATTTTATCCCATTCTATTACAAGTTGTCTGTGATGCAGATATGAAATTTACAGACATTTTTTGTGGCTGGCCTGGTACGACCAATGATGCCCGGATGTGGAAGAGGTCACCACTATATGAAAAATTAAAAAGTGACGACAATTCTGTGCCAATGACTACCATTTATTGGGTGATTGTGCCTACAAAGTGGAGACATTCATCCTCAGTCCATACAAGGATAATGGTCATTTGATACAAAAACAAAAAAGATTTAATTATAGGCTCCCTTGTGTTCGCGTAATTGTAGAGCAAGCAATAGGTCTGCTGAAGAATAGATTCAGAAGGCTGAAATACTTGGATATGTCAAAGGTGGATGTCATGGGAAAAGTTGTCTATGCGGCCTGTATTCTGCACAATTTTTGCATTGAGTTAGGTGATGAACAGACATCGGATTCTAGGGCAAATGCCTATTTTGTTTCTTTAGGAGAAAAGTAAAAATAATTATTAATATTTGTGTTTCATGGAAATTGAAAGGTATTCAAAGAGTTTTATAGTGCCCTAAAATGCCCTAAAACGGTTATTAGAGCCTAATTTGTTAATATTCGCCTAAAAATGCCTAACTCACTGTAAAGTTTCGCATTTTACTCTTACTTTTTATAATTTATACATGCATTCACTGCGAAATTTAAGGCATTTAAAAAGTGGAAAGTTTGCTTCATACCGGCCATGAAACCATTGATAAAGGAAACAAAATGTTTTGAATCTCACGACACTCGCAATAGATTTCACCGAATTTAACATGTTTGGAGGCATAAATGCCGACAAAGAACCAACCTTAGTTTTGAAGCAGGCAACAATCACAACATGTGCTGCTACCGATTCAGAGATATACTATACTATAAAAATGACTGTTTTCGGTCTGAAACCGATTAGCTGTACTGCCCTTCAGAGTGTCATAAAATCACAATTTTTGGAGAAAGAGTGTTTTTGAAATATTTATGAAAAGTCGTAAAACTGCGAATTAGTAGGGTAAACCGTTACAAAATATTTAAAAGAATGGCCCTCCTAGTGTTAACACTACCAGGAAATGCAACAATAAGTGGAACTTTGAATTTTTGTCCAATTGAATCTCAATAACAACGGTTCATTTGAATGCTCGTTAACAGTTGCTCTTTCCCTCACCTTATTTGTGTTGAGAAGTTTTGAGCTGTAGGACGTTTTCCTGTGAAGTTTAACGCGATAATGCCAAAAAATATAAGTGCAAAATCTACATTGATCCGGCAATGGCTAACAGAATATTCAGAATTCACTTATGATGGAAAAATAATATTCTGCAAGATTTGTAGCAAACAGGTATGTAACAATAGTTGAAATATATAAATTCTATTAATTTTAATGAGTAGGCCTATAATATTTATACATTGACTGAGCTATCCTGAGGTATAATTCTTTTTAAGACCACTACACTTTAACCTTTTAAATTCCGATAGTTAAAGTATTTGCAGGTCATTAAAATTTTGATTGTTCGAACCCACTAACTTTGTGATAGAAATACGGCAATACAACAATTAGGATTTTATTTTAATTCAGTTTACTTTACATTTTTAGATTTCGCAAGAAAAGAAGTGCCACCTAAAGCAGCATGTGCAAGGAGCAGCTCATAAGGCTAAAGCTCAGCAGAAAAATCAACTGCAACAAACTTTACTAACACAGCCTACTTCATCCAAGCTCAGCAGCAATTTCTATGCTGATTTAACCAGAGCGTTTGTTGCTGCTAACATTCCCTGGAATGCAATTGAAAATCCGGTTTTAAGACAGTTTTTACAAAAATAATGCAAACAAAATATCCCATCTGAGTCGACCCTAAGAAAAAATTACTTAGACAGAATATACAATGAAACTTTAGCTTCCATTCGGGAGGATATAGGTGATTCTTACATATGGGTCTCTGTGGATGAAACCTCAGATCCTATGAATAGGTATATAGCAAATATGGTAGTAGGAAAACTTAGTCCTGATGAACCTTCGATTCCACACCTCGTATGTGTTAAGGAACTTTCGAAAGTGAATAGCCAAGCCATTGCTTATTTTGTAAATAAAGGCCTACAGTCTTTATACTCAGGTAATATAGACGATTCTAAAGTTCTGTTGTTTTGTACTGATGCTGCCTCATACATGGTTGCTGCAGCTCCACTTCTTAAAACATTTTATCCTAACCTCACGCATGTAACCTGTCTAGCACATGGCCTTCACAGGGTTTCTGAAACAATCCGGAATGAATTTCCTCTTGTCAATTCGTTTATTTCTAACACAAAAAAATGTTTTTGTAAAGCCCCATCCAGGATTTCAATATTCAGAGAGAACTTTCCAGATATCCCACTCCCACCTCAGCCAGTTGTTACACGATGGGGAACCTGGATTCAGTCAGTGGTGTATTATTCTAAGTATTTTAAAGAAGTGGTCACAGTTATTGATAAATTACCTGAAACTGATAGTGCAGCATGTGTGAAAGCAGTGAAAGATTGTCTGAATGACTCACGAGTGAAAAATGATATTGCCTACATAACATCAAACTTTTCTTTCATACCTGCAAGCATTGAACAATTAGAACGTGAAAAACAATCTCTTTGTAGCCAAATAGCAATAGTAAAGGAAGCTCAAGTGAACATACATTCTGCTTTGGGCGAAACTGGGAAAAAAGTTAAAAATAAGTGGGACAACGTATTAAATAAGAATGTAGGATTTTCATTGTTGGAAAAAGTATCAAGAGTGATATCGGGGGAAAGTGTAAATGTTCCAGTAAGTATTGATGTTTCTATTGTACATAATTTAAAATTTGCGCCTCTCACATCAGTTTTGGTTGAAAGAAGTTTTTCTGCTTTCAAAATGATTCTCAGTGACAAAAGGCAAAGGTTAACTGTGGAGAATTTAGAAAAAATTCTGGTGGTGTACTGTGCAGATAATTATAATAAAGTCTGAGCATGGAACTGAATTTCAATAACTTAAAATGAGCAATCTTGATATCAATAATCATTATTTCATTAGTTTCAATATATTAAATTTGTGCAGCTCTGTTTATAAATATAATATAGTATTCTTTTTTAATGTTTAAACATACTTTTTTGTGCGTATTTTAGTGTATAACTAAAACTTTCAGTGAAAGAAATAAGTATGATACCTTGATGTACCTAAAATGCCTATTTTCATTAAAATAGAGCCTAATTTTACAAATATTGAGCTTATTTTAGGCGCCTAAAACTGCAATTTTTAGTGCCTAAAAATCCGATGTCTAGTGATGAACTACCAGAAGAGTCCATAGATCCTGACACTGTAGACATTGTGCTAGAGGAAGGAAATGACAGACCACCCAATGAAGGGACTGCAAAACGCTATGCAATTGCAGATATATTTATGACTGAATAGTTTTGTTGTATGGATAAATTTATATATGCTCTGGAGGACATATGCTCAACCCAAATATGTTGTTTTCTAATGCCAGGCCAGGATATTGAATTCTCTTTCTTTTTCACCAAATGAAAATATTTGCTAGTCACTTTTGCTTAAATTGAGTGTCATCAAATTTTGTGTGTTCCATTCATGTAGTTGATTTAGAGCTCTAAGAGCAGAATTTTGAATTTTGTCTGTATGTCTGTGAGATCCGAAAGTCCACAAAACTATATCATCTGCAAATAGTGCTGTTTTCATGTTTGATTCCTCTAATAGGGAGGGTAAGTCATTTATATAAATATTGAATAAAGTTGTGCTGAGGACAGCGCCCTGGTGTAGACCTTGATATGTTTGTCTGTAACTAGAAAGTGAGTTATTGAATTTAGTAGCAATGAATCTTTGACTAAGGAATTCTGATATCCATCTGAACATATTGCTGGAGATACCTAATTTCTGAGGTTTTAGTAATAATTTATTTCTCCAAACAGAGTCATATGCTAATTGAAAGTCAATAAATATTGCCAACATATCTTCTTGTTAAAACTGTCTTTTATTTCTTGGCCGAGGCATATGACTTGTTCATTAGTAGAGTGTAGTTGTCGAAAGCCAGCTTGTCTTGGTGATAAAAGATTTTGGGATTCTAAATACCACGTTAATCTGTTGGAGATCATGGACCCCATGGTTTTTGCTATCATGCTTAATAGTGCTATTGATCAATAACTATTAACATTATGAGCATGGTTCCCTTTTTTGTGAATTGGTACAATGATTGCTTCTTTCCAAGCTGTAGGAATTGAGGTGTTCCATGATAAATTGAAAATGGATAAAAGTACAGACTTGGCATTTTCCCCCAGATGATTAAAAAATTCTGAATGAATGTTGTCGGGACCAGGAGATTTCTTGGTTTTTCAATTTTGTATAGCCATACTTCATTTTTTTGGAAGTAACATTTTGATGAAATATTTCAGGTTTTGTGACAGTACTAGTAATATTGTTTTTATTATTTTTATGTAATTCTCTTTTGATACATTTGTCAGTTTTTTGGTATTGGATGTAATCTGTGAGAGTTTGAGTAGTGTTCATAAAATGCATTTGCTATATCTCTACTATCTGTTAGTGTTTTGTTATTATGAATGATAGGTGTTAGTGTTTTGTTATTATGAATAATAGGTTGGCTAGTATTTTCCTGTGTATTGGAAATATTCTTCAGAAATTTATATGTTTAGTTTTTAGTTTAGTTTAGTGGAGTCCAAGGGACAGTGATGCATAAGATATGATCTCATCAAGAGAGATCACTTAGCCTCTCCTCTTCAACCCCACTCTCACCTTTTCGTGGTGGACTCTATTAAGCTGAGCAACCCAGTTCAAGGTTGTGGTAACCAATCCCTTCAGGGGACTGGGTCAGCGAACTAACAAGAGATGGAGGTTCTGTCAGAGCTACCTGGGGGTAACCTGGGATTAGGTGTGACAGGATGGAGGGATGTGGCTGCAGAATTCTCACCTATGGTGGCAGCAGAGGAACCTATAATAGGTCAATAGTGGCACTCATAGGTCTCGGTAAGGTAGGCCTACTGCGAAAGGGTAGGGTGTACTCTTGAGCTGTGGTGAAGGCAATATCCTAGGAGTTGGATCTCCAAAATTAAGTTCCTGGTCCTCCAGGTTGGGGGTTGGATCGTGGGACTGACATTTTCACATCTGGAAAAAAAAAAACCTTGTTGAGAAGCCCAAAGCAAAATCCTAAGGGAGGCCAAGGTTAGACTACAAGGGCCATAGTGCCATAGAAGAAGAAGAAGAAGAAGAAGAAGAAGAAGAAGACGAAGAAGAAGAAGAAGAAGAAGAAGAAGGAGGAGGAGGAGGAGGAGAGGAAGAAGAAGCACTATCGGTTCTGTAATTAATATTTTCAATAAATTTATTAAAACTGTTCTTTTTTGCTCTTAAGTTTTACAAGAAACTCATTACAACCACAACACACATTCATAATTCTTCAAAGCATTCCATCAACATAAACATATTAAGTTACGTTAGCTTTCCTCTTCTTGTATTGAAACCTGGGAAATTAATAGGTGCTTGCATTCGTCTATTATGAGACATGATTAGGAATCCCATTTTACGATGATTGATATGACTGTTCAGATATTTCTATATTGTGTTATTTGTTGTCTATGCTATTATGTAGGCCAATTTTAGTGTTCTCAATGGAGCTGCAATTTTGTGTGTTGATATTGTGATACGTTATGTATTCTCGTGTGTTATGTTTTGCCTTTTTATTAACGTGTGTATTATGGAAGATAACCAAGAACATGACAACTACAAGTAAAAGACAATTCGAGCTGTAAAGAAAGGCTGGCAACCAACTGCCGTGTATATCAAGTGTGGATAATCAAGGATCGGTTGCAGTCTATGTACTATTACTATTAAAGTTCTAACCACTGTCTTGTGCGATATATTTTATTGTATTCAGTTCTTCAATGTAATCGTCATCGTTCATTGGTATGTTAATTTGTGTATCATTGTATGGAAGGCTGCATGTTTATGTTGATGGAATGGTTTGAAAAAATATGTGTATTGTGGTTGCAATGAGTTTCTTGTAAAACTTAAATTGGTGCTTATTTCCTTTTGTTATTGTGATATCTAAAAATTAATAGAATGGTTATGTTCTATTTTTTTATTGTGTACTTTCATTTAGAATCTAGGCCTGTTTTGTTCAGGTGTTGATGTAAGTTTTCAATTTGTCTTTTACTGTCATATAGGAGTAGTATATCATCTATCAGGGCCAGTTTTCTCTGCATGTTTCTTATTGTCTATATTTTTTTTATATAAATGTAATACTTGGATTGTTTGCTGCTTCTACCACAACGTAATTTGTGTGATACATACTGCTAAGAAGTATTACAGACTTTTTTGGTGCTGGTACATAAAGAACTAAGGAGAAAAATTTAGTGAAGCCAAAGAGGGACGACTTGTTTGCTTGTTCTGTTTGGCTGGAATTCAGCAGGAAAAAATGCATTTTTCCTAACTGTACCAGCCAAGTAATTGTTCACCCAATTGCAAATATTTAAAAAAATTATCACAGGTGATATTTCTATTGGCATAATTGTATGGCTTTGAGAGGTGAACTACTAAGGTACCTACATTTGTTGCTTTTTTTTTCCCCCCTACATATGGCATTCCCTTCAAAGGGTAGAAAGTTTTTGAAATTGCAATTAAAAATATATTCATACTATATTTTTCTGGTGGTTTAGAAGCCATGTATTGTCGAAATGGTCATCGTCCCCTGAATGGTAATACCGGTAGCTGTTTGTCAACTGTTAAATTGGTCCCTGGAAGATAATGAATGCTTTGTAAGATTCTTGCATATCTCTCATGCATCACAGATGGGTGCCAATTTGTCCTTTTCCCAAGAATTTCGTGAGTTTAAACTTAAGAAATTTTTACCTGGAATACTTGAAACAAAATTTTTGCTTTTATCAGCTGAAAAAAATTTTCCACAGATTCGTGGTTTATGAAAACTAGGTGTCTTTAGGCATGATTCATGGGATAATTGGCAACAATGAGTTCGTGATATCAACATTAGTTTCATTAAAAGGCTGACGTTTATATTTGTACATAGTATAAGAAATAATATGAGTGTTGAGACATTAAGTCATGGCAACTATTTTTTTTTTTGTGATAGTGTGGGGGGGTTCGAAATTTTGAAATATGCTAATGAAAAGACAGTGTATGTGTACTACACTAGACAGCATTTCGGAAGGCGGTCAGCTGATACATGCACCGTAGGATTTCTGGTATGTGACATCACAAGCTTGTACAGTAGAACCAATAGGAATCAGTCTAGAACAAGTACTTCCAGAGTTCGTTTGTTCACATGTGAGTGTTTCAGTACATTGAATAAGTAAAAATAATATTTACTGTGTATGTGTAAGATAAATAAATGGTAGAAGAGACTGTAAAAAACGAGTATTGCACAGGCAGACGCAGAAAACAGTGTTTAAGGTATATAATTATTTTAAAAGCATTGACGAGCAGAACACTGCCAGCAATCTTGATGCTGGCTGCAATGTTGCCAACGTGCAAGAAACGACTGCAGAAGCATGTGGTGTAGGATTGAGAACAGTGTAAAGAATATTGTTAGAGAAGGAAAGAGGGTTTGTTTAGTGTCATGCTTACAGTAATCAATGGCTGAGGTCATTATTGTCTTTTGATAATTTAAATTCTCTCCTGCGCTATTTGTATTACATATGCGCATGAAGTACGATGTGGCAATGTTGTATGCTGCTTTGCTCTATCTGTCTCTCTCAATGTAAACGCTAGCAGCCTTCTGAGTTGCTGTCGACTCTAATAGAGTAGGCATCAAACTTCTATGAACGACAAAGGATCATGCTCCTTGAAAGGGCAGGGTATGGGTATGTGCTACTTGAAAGGACAGTATGTACGAGGGGTAGGTTAGTGATCAAACCTCCATAAACAACACAGCATCATGGTACTCGTGTTTACATGGTAGTTGGAACAGCATTATGGTACACATACTTTAAAAACCCATTAGGTAACATTCATTCTGTACAATGGTTGACTCACAACTGTTGCTACTTGCATCGCTCTCTGTGTGATAACCATATCACACTGTGATCCCTAGTGATGCAAATACATACTATGGATGTCATATGACATCTTGTAATACCCCATCAATTGACTTATGCCCCAACTCTCGTATAATTGATCAAGATTAGATTACAGTTTCATGTTAACACACATCACAATTCAATACTTAAACATAATGATCAATAAAAATTTACATTACTTTTTATGTGTTGCAAGGAGTAAAGAAGTGCATTTCATAATCTCTCCTACTCAGTTCCCATCCTCACCTTCCCATGGTGCAACCTGTTTTTAACAATTGAAGCTCTGTGGATCAAATCAAATGCTGTATTTCAGCATGCTGTCCTTCCATGGCATGCATAAGCACTCCCCCCCAAGTGATGAGGGTATACAATCAGTAGAGCTGGACAATTCTCCTGACTAGGTAATAGGAACCACTAACCAACGACAGGTGCAGTACCCCAAACAGTTTGTGTGTGTGTGTCTATATATTACTTTTTAATTGGTTACATTACAACACTATAAACTGCTACAGTTAGCTAGTGTCTGAATGAGATGAAGACAATGTCAGCTTTCGAGTCGGCGCCAAAAGTTATCCAGCCTTTGCTCTTAATGGGTTGACGAAAAATCACACACAAAAAGAAAAAAACCCTCAATCAGGAAACTTGGATTTTAACTCAAAGAACTAAGAAAAAGAATATTTTCAGAATTTTGGGCCTTGGGAAGCTATGATCTTCAAAACTCCTATTTGCATGGACAAATCAAAGACAAATTATAATTGATTATGGGTCGTAGACACAAGGTGAACTGGATGAAGAAGAAAATGATAGAACAATAAGTATAAATTCTTAGCTTTTTTTTATTTTATGTTTCTAAAGCCAATTTCAATACATTTCTCTGCATTTTTCATTAGTATTTATATCATTTGAAGGTACCTTTTATCTGTAATACTAATCAAAGAAATTGTACCAAGAAATAATATTATCCAAGACTGTATGGTAAATACCTACATCAACAAAAAAAAACTAAAGTGAGATTCAGAAATATTAACTGAGTATCAGTATATAGTCAAAGTGATATGAATAGTAAATTCAACGAGTTCCAATAAATATTTTTAATCCAGTTTCCTTGTACACTATAAATATGCAACAATAGATGGATTACACAAGGCATTAAAATTTCATGCAAAACCAAGAGATTATAAATACAGAGCAGAAATAATAATGACACAAACTTAAAACAACACTGTAAAAATTATTCAAAAACATTACACAAAGTGATCCAAAAAGCTAAAGAATTACAGTATAATATAATACAAATCTCTGAGAATAAAATCAAAATAATGAAAAAGAAAAGTGAACGATCAAAAAGTAAAGTAACAAACTATACCCTTATATGTAACAATACAAAAATATCAGACCCAAATGAAATTGCAAATGAGTCATTCCACGTCAAATCGCACAGCAATAAAACACGACCTTCTTGGAAATTGTCGTATTTTTTTTCATGAATTCCAGACATCAAATAAGGAGACCCGTATTGTTTATTTTCACAATTATTAATTATTTGTGTAGTTATGACTATTTGAAGTTACGCAAATTATGCGCACACTGTTACATAAACTCACTTGGAACTCTGTGTCTACATATAACTGAGATTTGTGGTTTGGCGCATTTGAAAGACTAAATAAAACACTTTTTATTACTTTAGGCCTATCACAAATAAATTTAAAATTTGGCCTTTTTTTTTTTAATAATTTCTTTTTCAAAGCAAAATTACTACATTAAATAGCCAAGTTAAAAATCTGAAAAAAAATATAGACTTGTTCGCTGATGTATTAGCTGTACACTACTGCATTTATAAATATGGGATTGGCACCCATACATTTGTAACAATTTATTTTCCGGAGGCATGCACGCACTCGCGATGCCCAGCTAATGAACTGCTTGCAGCCATAGGCTAGAAGGCTGCCCGGGGAAAGTTTTACGAAATCCCCCGTTACATCTGATGTCACCATACTAATCATCAAATGATTAATACCTTAAGGAACAGTAAATATCTTATCTAAAGTTATTTTATTATTGTCAGCTCAGCTAAGAGGGGAAGCCCTTCACAGTTGTGTATGTTTATACTGTAATATAGCCAAATGTTTGATGATAGCAAGGCTGGGTAAGGCAGTGAACTTTATGGCAGTAAACAGATGGCAGGAGACAAAATATAGAAGAGAAAAATAATCAGTTTGGGTTTGAATTTCACGGAGTGACGTGACTTCTATACAATATGAGTGATGGTAAAGATCGCGTAATATATAACAAGTGTTTAACTGTTTGATTGGTCACAAAAAACATTTCTAACGCATCATTTATATTTTGTCTATTGAATAAGCACAAAAACCACACTGAAAATTTGCAGGCCAGATACCATAATATAGAACCAATAACTGGCACATTAAAATTACATTCCTTCATTTTGTTGTCAAAAACTGAAGATTTAGTAAAACAATTTTCTTTCAAGAAAGAAGGTAGGCGAATGAAAATTTAAAGTGTGAATGAAAAGAAACATTTAAAAAGCATAATGTACAAATATTTGAAGATATCATAATAAGTAAATTAGCAGCGTTTCCTCGAGTGACTTGATCGGTACTGGGTGTAATGTTGCAACGTTCAGTCAATCATCCAGCGCCGATAAACCTCCCAGCGCACTTTAACGCTTCCCGTCCACTGCTGCTGCACCGACCACTACACATTGTGTCGTAAGTAATTAAATTTCCATTAAACTATTGGAGATCCCATTCTGATTTTTTCTGGAATTATTAAGAATACTTCAGTGCATCTAGTAAGAATTTTTTTAGATTTTTAGTAGGGCTATTTCACATTGATATATAACTTTTAAAAATTGAATTATAAAAAAATATTTGTAATAATTATATTAAAATTAGTTAGTAAATATTTAATAAAAGACAGTACTTTAAGCTTTCAAATGCATTTTTCAAAACATTTTTAACATCAATATCGTCAGAAATATGACGCTTTAAATGTTGCATTGTGCGACATTTTTAACGAATTTTAACATGTAATATTTCAAAAACACGTGGACTTAGGAGGAAATAAAAATACACTTGTTGGTTTATTAGACCCATAGAGTTGGTAAAAAAAATATAAACGCAATCAGAAATATGAAGGTCAAAATTTGTATAATTTTGTGTGATTTGACGTGGAATGACTCAAATGTATTTAACAAATATTTTATTACAATAACTGATAACTTCAACATTCCCCAACATAATGTTACTAACAGTAACATAATATTTTCCAACAAACAAACAAGAAATAATTGCAATTATTAAAAGTCTAAAGTCAAAAAACTCCTCAGGGTATAATGAAATAAGAGAAATATTAAAAGTGAGTTCACATATTACAATAATAGTGTGTGCCAAATCTAGGGAATTGTGTAGTCAATTTTAAACAAAACTACAAATAATGCCCAAAGCTTGTCAGTACATTTTTTTCATAAAAGATCTTACTCGTATGTAATCGTGAAAACTTTGTACCTAATTCAACAGGTACAGTAAAAGAAATGACTTCCATACTCCATTGGCAAGTCTATCATGCTATCAAAAAGTAGTGCGTTATATGGCAATACAAATTTTTAATAGCCTCCTATGATTATAAAAAATGAAACTCAAAACATAAGATTATTTAGGGTCAAATTAAAGAAGCACCTAATTTGAGCCAAACATAGGGTCTGTAATGCATGATGCTAGTATGAATACCATGGAATGTAAATAAATACAATACAAAATAATATGTATGATTGTTTATCATCAATATTGCTTATGGAAAGGTTCCTATATTAACACATTTGCTAAAAACTTTCTTGAATGGTTGTGCTAGCCTGTCAGTCAAACAGTAGGTTTTCACCTGATGACAAAGAGAGATCCACTCTTCGAAATGTTGTGCTACAATTTTGAAAATTAGCAATGGAAAAAGTCTAAACAGCTCAACCATTGAACAATTCACCATACAATAAAAATAAAAATTAATGTTGTGTTTTTGGTAGTAGTAAGTGTGTAGTTTATGTAACATTATTCTATGTTCAACAGTGTAATAGAGAATATAGCTACATTCTCAGGTACAAAATAATTAGGCAAAACATAATTAAAGCAGTTTGTCAAAGCTAAAACTAATAAATATATATATATCACAGAATGGTAAGCCACTCCCAAAATAATTTTTCCTCTGTAGGTGAAAGAAAAACATGGTAAGCCACATAAAGAAAGAATAAAAATGTTAGACAAAAGTGCCTAAATGCTGATAAACGGCATTTATGATTTCTTACAATGTTTAGCTTATTAATATTTTCATTTCTGGTAAATTTTCAGTTCATTTTTTTTAACGCAGATTCCAGGTCATAAAAAAGTGCAATTTTCTCAAAACTTGATATTTGTGGGATACCATGTTTTTGTCCACAGCCCTTCAAATATACCAGAGCAAAAGAGTTGATGACTAAGGATAAGGACCTACACGAACGACCAAATATGGTCAAAATTAACATTTTTAAATTTTTTTAAGTCTAAAAATACTTCGTAGTATTGACTTCATTTGACACCCTTGGTAGTACAGTGGGTATAGCGCTCGCCTTCTATGCTCAAGGTTGCGGGTTCGATCCCGGCCGAGGTCGATGGCATTTAAGTGTGTTTAAATGCGACAGGTTATGTCAGTAGATTTACTGGCATGTAAAAGAACTCCTGCAGGACAAAATTCCGGCACACCAGTGATGCTGATATAACCTCTGCAGTTGCGAGCATCGTTAAATAAACCATAACATTTTTTTTACTTCATTTGAGAAAAATTTCAAGGTCGTTAGAAAGAAAATAATTGCTTTTACATAATTTTTCAATAGCTGCTGTTCTCCAGTCCCTTTACTCTGTGCTCAAACTTCTCTGTTGAATGTATGTAGTAGGTTATTTTATGATGCTTATCAACATCTTTCTTTATTTAGCATCTGAATGAGATGGTGATAATGCCGGTGAAATGAGTCTGGGGTCCAACACCGAAAGTTACCCAGCATTTGCTCATATTGGGTTGAGGGAAAACTCCGGGAAAAACCTCAACCAGGTAACGCCCCGACCAGGAATCGAACCCAGACCACCTGGTTTCGCAGCCAGATGCGCTAACCTTTACTCCACAGGTGTGGACTCTCCGTCGAATATCTCGAGGTTGTTTAATTTACATTTTTCAACATTTAATATGTAATATCTCACATAATAATAGAGATAATTGAAGAACATTTTGAGACATATTCTCACATTATGCATTAATAATTCAGTAAGAGGAAATTATCAAATTGCAAACTGAAGAATAAATTAAAAATAGACGTGCAATTTTTCTGTTTGTTCATGAAAATGCAAAATAAAAATAAAAATTGCTAAAAATCATCAAACAAAACTGATTAGCAGTCTTTTAGCTTTCGTTTAAGACAAGATTTGTGATTCTGTGATACTGCTGAGAGCAGATATATAATTTTCTTTATAATACTGGATTTTTTGCACTTTTTGAGTCTGTACCATAAAGGGCAAAAGTGAAAATGTTGTATTTATTGATATGAAACTATGTTGGGGAAATAAGAGGTTCTACTTAAAATAATATGAGAAAAGAGATTTCCTGTAGGTCCTTCCGCTTAGTTCAGTATTAATTAACGAGAACAACATTACTTTTTATTTATCATTTGTTTCATGACACTTGTCAGCTCATTTATTGCCTGAATTTTTTGTTCCTCCAACTCTTGCATTTTACGAAATTTTGCGTTATCAGCCACTTCCTTTTTCTCCATACATTCGCAAAACCACCTCAGTGGAGAATCATCTTTCCTCTTTCTTGAGAGGCGCCTCTGATTATTATTAGTACTACTAATGGGGGTTGAACTGAACTGCCTGTGAGGACTTGGTGATCGAATATCAGGGGATGAGGTAGAAGTTGATGGGATTGGAGACCAGTTACGAGCCGGGGCAGAAATATTGTTTGTTATGGAAATGTCTTGCAATATGTTCTGTTGTGTATTCTTTGCATATGAGTTTGGTGTATCAGTGGGCCTAGCGTGATCATTCTGAGGTAATGTGGATACCAAATGGGATCTTGGTGGTTCAATATTGGGTTTGTCTCCCATGAAGGCATTCATAGTGGCTTCAAACTCCCAAAAAGGTAGTGCTCCTTCACCACTCTTTCTTGATGCGTCTTTCCATCTCTTGTACATTGTCAACAAGTTCCTCCATTTTCTGTCGCATTCGATAGCAGACACATTATAATTACTGGTACACATTCTATCACATACCACAGTCCATAATTTATTTTTTTTGCATTTTGGTTTTTGAAATTCAGGGTCCACTTCTTCCCGGACACGGATAAGCAATAATGTGCTGGCAGTAGTCCAATGGAACCCATTTTCATCCTCCTGTTGGGTTTTACTCATGTTGCCAACTTCAATGGTTGGATTCTCATGTCGCGTTTCTGCAAAGATACAGTTGCGTTCTGCAAAGAAAAAAAAAAGTACATGTTACTCAACATTTATAAATATGAATACAAATAAGTGTGTCCAATTCAACTGTTTTAGCCTGCATTTCTATTTGAACAGAGTTATGCAACTATAACCATCCAGCAATTTTGTAAAAATGAAATTTTGTTGTCATCTGCAGGCAAGTAGTTGAAACTACTGTATCTTAAAAAAATACCTGATCACATAATCTCTTGTTTTCCACTCTCAACATTGAGTTTTAGTTCTTGTTCACTTTCTTTACCTCTAGTTTGTATTCTGCAATAACAGACCCACGCTCAGACTGTTATTGCAACTTTTATATCACATTTGTTTAGCCTATAATAGTAAAGAGACACTAAAGGTTGATTGGTCTGTTGATTGATGAGCTTATAGATGTTTTACCAAGTTCAAATAACAACTCTGTACAATATGACACAACTGACAAGATGCTGAGTATGTGCATAGATATCATCAGAAGTAATTCCTATTTTTACTCCACTGTTCACAGACAAATTGAGGATCCCCCTCACTTCGTGCACAATTCACGCTATATTGACATTGCTTTGGAGTGATTTATTAAAGAATGTATTCAAGACTAATTTAGAAACATGCTAAGGTAATTATCCTGACACCAAAATGTATGCTAAGAGAAAGTATATGCCAGTGACCAAGAAAACCGAAAAAAATCAATGTAATAGATCTACATAATACAAATCGATTCATAGAAATTCGAAGTTGTTCACAGTTTTACCTAATTAGGATCAGAGGTTAATTGTCATAATAAGGTTAGCACTGAAGTTCAAATGCGAGTACTTTGTGCAAACAGGTGCTTTCATGGCCTAAGGAAACACCAGAGGTCTCGACTGCTATACAGAAAACTAAAGTAGTGATGTATAAAGTTCAATCAGTACTAATGTATGCCTCCGAAACTTGGCCACTGTCAAGGCTTGATAGGAGTTACATACATTTGAGACAAGAATCCTAACATATATTTTTGATTTGCTAGGAGAAAATGGAGTGCTGGTATGGAGAGGAAGATACAACTTCGAACTCTACAATTTATTTAATGAACCGGATATTGTTAAACTCATTAACATCAAGAAACTACAATGGGCTGCACATGTACTGCGCACTGATGATCAAAGAACAATGAAGACATTTAACATTTTGCCAGAAGGAACTTGGAAAGTTGGCAGACCTAAGTTAAGATGGAAAGAGTGTGTTCGACAGGATATCAGGACGCTGGGAATTAACAATTGCAGGAGTGTGGCAATGAACAGGGAGGGGCAAATGGCAGAAGCCTTTGAGGAAGGGCAATGATGATGATGATGATGATGATGATGATGATGTTAAGATCTATATTGAATATAAATAATGCAATTAAGAAACACGTTAAATGACGCATGCTCCCTGGATCAAATGATCGTATTTTAGTTATTCAATTCCTTCATAGTTTCATCTCATATTTTATGAGGTCGTTACAGCTCAGATAACTTTTGTTAATTGTTTCATTTTTAGCAGTAGGTCTTGACTTACCGAGTAGACTATATAACGACTCGCACTCTCAAGGATAGAGCCACAAATTGTACTAAAAATGTTGCTTTGCTAATTATCCAGTATGTAGTGTTTACTATACGGAACTGTTATCGAGAAAGGTTTTTGGGGCAAGTTGGGTGAGCTGATAGCTCAGTGATCACATTGTGTCTCTGGAATGGCGTGTTACAATTTCGTACCCAATTTTGAGGTTATTTTTAATGAAGTATGTATTCCCCCCCCCCGCCCCGCTTGTGATGTGAGGAATATCGAATTTTCACCAAAAACTGATACTATGAATTCACAATACAATGAAACTGAATGCCTAAAAAATGTGATTTTGCTGGTTAGTCTGTTGTGGCTACATGACTCCATTTACTATTACCGGTACCAGTACATACCTTCTTCAAGAGGATATGAATATTCTCCAGTTTCATTTTTCTTTCGGGCCATCAACTGCCGAATTTTAATGGCATAGTCACCTATAAAATATAAACAGATAATACAGTGTTATATTTGCCATTTTTATTTTCATTCTTTCGTAGACCAGAACTCTCCGGTTGAATTCGAACAATAATTATTAATAAAAAAAGTAAAATAATGTACTTACAGTGCTGGAGGAGGCGTTCATATTCTTGTAAATCAACTTGTACATTGACATTATCAATAAAATTTTCTATCAACACATATTGCGCCATGATGGATCGTGCAGCAAAACTCGTAAAACGGATGTTTTGATTTGCTGCACGGTTGCTACAGCGCTGCTGCAGCGACGGTGAAGCAAATGTAATAAAAGAACGGTCTTGCTGCAGCGCTTTAAATCTTGCTTTAAAAAAAACCCACGGATACACTACTCCTTACAATGCACTATTAGGTTCGATATTATACACTTCTATCAGAATTCAATTGACAATGGAAGACAGCACAGGATTAGCTTCTTTATTTAAAGAAAGCTTCTATTCATCTGGGAACTTTATCTTACAATCACAGTCATTTTTTTACACACAGGTATGAAATGTAAATGTAAAATACTCCTTCTAATCAGCATGTTATATACCACAAATGCTAGACTAGACGGCAATACGGAAGGCGGACGGCTACTAGATGCGCCGCAGCCTGTATGGCATGTGACGTCACAAGCTTGAACAGGAGAACCAATCAGAATCAGTCAGTAACAAGTGCTTCTTGAGTTAATTTGTTCACGTGTGAGTGTTTTAAAACATCAAATAAGTAAAACTAACATATACTGTGTATGTGTAAGATAAATAAATGGAAGAAGAGACTGTAAAAAGACAAGTACTGCACAGGCAGGCGCGGGAAATAGTGTTTAAGGTGTATAATTATTTTAAAAACATTAACAAGCAGAACTCTGCTGGGCATCATGGCGCTGGCCACAATGTTGCAAACGCACAGGAGACGACTGCAGAAGCATGTGGTGTGGGTTTGCGAACCATGCAAAGAATTGTTAGTGAAGGAAACAAATCTTTTAATGTGAGCGGAACTGCCACGTTTCGTTCTCCTGGAAAACATCCTCATTGTGAAAGAACAGTCTCTGAATTAGATGATTTTAATAAAAGTGTGCTACGACGTACAGTATTAGATATGTACCTTCGAGAATTCGACTCTGAAGAATCTGACGGGACTGATGAGAGAATCAGCGGCTTCAATTAAAACCAGGTACTGAATATTCATTAAATCCTAATTTATATTAAATGTGACAATATAACATGGTACTCGTAGTTATTGTTTTAGGGTATTTAACTAGCTAAAATAATTTGTGCCTAGAAATAGACCTAAATACAATTTCTACTTAAATAGTGTATCATTTTTTCTAGTAATACACCATATACATTTCGTATTAAAACTGTGTGATGATATAATAATAATAATAATAATAATAATAATAATAATAATAATAATAATAATAATAATAATAATAATACCGCACATAAAAATCATAAAACTTGCTATAAGCGTTATTATTAGAACGTAAGATTTGATAATGTTCTATAAAAGGTTTGTCATGCTTGCAGTAATCAACAGCTAAGGCCATTATTGTCTTTTTAAAATTGAAATTCTCTCCTCAGCTACTTGTATTGCGCGCACGCGTGAAGTACGATGTGGCAATGCTGTACATTGCCTTTCTCTCACTATCTGTCTCTCTCGACGCAAATGCTAGCAGCCGATCACCTTCCGAACTGGCGTCTAGTCTAATAAACAGGAAAACATTTATTTTCAAAATTAAAAAAAAAAAAAAATGGTGGGTGATGGAAAATTTCTGACTTCATTTTTGGAATCAGCAGATGGCAGTAAGATACACTCGAAATTATTTATTTAACAAAATCATTGTTGACCAGTGTAATTTAACATATCAGAATGTTACCATATTTCAATAAATTGTCCTCCTCTAGGGCATGAAGGGCCTTAAGAGCAGCAAAAGAAGCCTCTCCTTCCTGTATATCATCACTGAAACATTTAAATCTAATAACCTGATCTGTTTGATTCAGCCAGTTATTTCTGACACACTTTAAAATATGTACACTGTCAAAAATAAAGTATACAGGGGTCACTCAGTGACATTGCTATTGGGGTGGTTGGTATTTTACTTTCAGCCCTAGGAGGTTACTAAATAATGAAACAGTCTTTCTGTTTATAGCATTGTTATCTGAGACAATGCCAAAAACCTGGAACCCTATTAAAATAAGCAATACCCCTTACAAACAAATACAAATGTTCAGCTTTTATGGTTGCGACAAGCAAGTTATGTGCTACATCTAAATAACTTGTGTCCGAACTTCATACCATAAAAACATATGCAGTAGAAGCACACTGTGAATTTCTTCTGCCTGACCAACTAATTATTATATTCCCACTCTTGTAATCAAACTGTGCTTTTAAATGGATTTCATCCATGAGCACTAAGACATTTTTATTTTCCTCCTTTAGAAATGATACTTTCTTGGACAAGTAATTTAAGAAACCTGAAGACTGTTGATGATCTAATACTGGACTTGTGGAAAAATCGTTGCACACCCTACTTAATGTAATTTCACAAGGCAACAATAAACCTGAATTTCTTCTTAGGTATCTGTAACAATGTGAGGATATAGATCATACCAGTAACCAGAAAACTATTAACTTTCATGAATACCTCAAGCTGGACTTCTTACAATTTAACAAAGAGACCTGTTGAACTAGCAAACTAATTGTCTCCTCTTTTTCTGGCAAGTCAGTACACAAGTTAATTAGCAAGTCTTGAATCAATTCAAGTTTGTCAGTAACTGCATATTCTAAATTTTTAAATCTTAACACTAATGTCATTCATGGCCGGTTTCACCAAGCTTCTTTAAATCAGCACAAACGACTTGTCAACAAATAGATTGTTTAATTTTAACGAGACCTTTAAACGTTGATTGTTTCATCAAGCATCGTTTCTTTAAAATTAGTATGCGTTTACTAACGTGGGGATTTTGTACTTCTATCTTGCATGTTTTATTTCTCATACGACCATGGCTTCGAAATCACAAATTTCATTGGTTACATATGATCATGGCTGACTTTGTTTGGCATGAGGAAATAATCATAGGCAAACGGGTAAGAGGCAGTAATTTTAAGAACATCTAAAAGTTCTTAGTTCTTGATATTCTTCCTAAATACAGTATGTTGTCATAACGTAATTAAAAACAAAAAGACAGATGTTTCCAAATGTAAATAAGAGGAATGTAGAGCAGTACAATTTTGCAGACGATAAGGTCGACAGCTTCAGAATTGATGCCACAATTAATTATATCAAAGCATTCTAAGCAGTTGTTCTTAGGCCTAAATTTAGGACGGGAAATCGCCTCTTCCATAAATTGCATACTACTTTTCCACTGTATTTCATGCAAATTTATGTACTCTGTAACAATTTTACCATGCTTATGTGGCAGAATTCAGGACAGCCGTCATTAAATTGGATTTTAAGGGGTATCCATTTTCTCCTAAAAGAAAACCTCTTTGTACCCTTTTCATTAAAAAAGGCATCCTCCTTTGGAATGTTGTGCTAACCATAATATTATCTTAAAGCGAGAAGAATGTGTTGAAGAGGCGTTAAGTGGGTGATTCTTGTCTGTCGTATTCTAACCTATTACAATTTCAATAAACTAGCACTGAGGTAATTCTGCTGGTTTCGGAAGTGAAAATCGTTGAATTTATAAGATATTTTTGAGGAGATGCAGTTGACGTATATGCAAGACTTAACAAAAACCTAAACTAACCAAACCTAACCTGTCACGGAAGGTGTATAAGCAGAGTACGAAGGAAACTACCACAGCACTAGTTTAGCCACAATTTTTATATGCGGAGCTTTACATAGGCCTATGAAATTGTTTGAATATTGAATGGAAAATAAGATCTTCTATTGCAGAATCTTTCGGTCATATTACTGCCAGGAGAGATGATTGGAACATGTACACCATCTATCGTCAGTGACGACAGGAAATTTAGCTATAAACCTATTATAAAAATAATGACTGTATTGTGGTCGTAATGTTGATAGTAGGGATACTTTATTTACATATCTAGACAATGCAGCTTTTGACACTCCGTCCATATCACCAATTACTATTTCAAAACTTCCCGTAACATTACCTTAAAGCGAGAAGAATCTGTTGAAGAGGCGTTAAGTGGGTGTTTCCATCTGTCGTATTCTAACCTATATTCAGTTTCTTCTAGAATTATTCTTACTGCTTATTTCCTTAATGTGTAGCTTTCGTGGAATTCTTTATCACTTAAATCTTCAAAATGATTATTCCGAGAGTTATTACAAATATAAGTTCGCCATTATATTGAAGTACTAAATAAAGAATTTCAGCATCGAATACGTCAACCATGTTGTTGACTTCTTAACGCATCGTTACTGTTTTAACGCGACGAATAGGTTCTAATAAATTAACGACGAGTTTAAAGATATGTTAGCAATAATTATGCTTGGTGAAACGCAAAAACTGACTAATGTTTAATTAAATTATTTAACGAGACGTTATAATAATAACGAAGGTTGGTGAAACCGGCCATCAGTATAATGTTTAACGTATTTATGTCACTTACCATGACTGGAAGCGTTACATTGTCTATCCTTCTTACTTGCGTATCTTTCACATGCAATGTTTATAATTTCCAGTTGTTTATTATACTCAGATAAACTCTCCTTGAAGCTTTAAGGAAATTGTTTTCTAGATGTTCCCTACGATCATCAGGATTCTCGCTGGATAATATTGCTTCAGAAAGATACGAAGGACAGCCAGGAAGTTTTCAAGGCATAGCGTCTGAAATAAATTTTTCATATGAAAACTATCTTAGATTATGGTGAAGACTTTGGAGAAGCTTTAGACCATTTCCCACTGACATCCGCCATGCTGCTTTTTCGTGTATTACCAACAGAAGCAACTGTACCATGCCAATTTGAAATTAATGTAGAGTGTAAAAAAAATTCCTATACTTCATCTATCATTATTTGTTATCAGATTATTTGAATGAGAACTAGCTCTAAAAACCTTAACAAACCAACCCTAACCTTCGTCATATTAACTAACGATGAAAGATGAGTGGAACATAGAAGAATTCTTTCTGGCACTGGGATTTGAACCCGGGTTTTCAGCTCTGCGTGCTGATGCTCTATCCACTAAGCCACACCGGATTCCCATCCCAATGTCGGATTGAATCCTCTCAGTTTAAGTTCCACCTCTTGGGTTCCCTCTAGTGGCCTACCCTCATGCACTGAATCATAGATGTATGACAGTGGCACTTACGGCATTTACTCGTCAGATCCCGGCCACTTAGTCACTCATAACGAGTGTACCTCTGCACATGTATTGACATTGTGCCACTGTCATATGTCTATGACGCAGTGCATGAGAGTAGGCCAATAGAGGGAACCCAAGAGGTGGAACTTAAACTGAGAGGATTCAAATCCGACATCGGGATGGGAATCCAGTGTGGCTTAGTGGATAGAGCATCAGCACATAGAGCTGAAAACCAGAGTTCAAATCCAGGTGCCAGAGAGAATATTTCTCTGTTCCACTCATCTTTCATCATATGATGACGCAGAATATCTGCACGGAAATATCATATGTACTTTGGTATATCGTAATTATATATATATATATATATATATATATATATATATATATATATAATATAGGCCTATATATATTTTTCTCCGTTCCATCACTCTTTCGTAATAATATTAACTAACGTTTACTAGTTTCGGTCAATCTAGAGCATCCAACAGCCACTGAACGAATATTGTACACCTTTATCACTGCCAATGTGATGCTATAAACTAATCCAATACTTTTATCACAACTACAACACATTTCAAATCTTATTGTACCATATATATATATATATATATATATATATATATATATATATATATATATATATATATAATTATTACTACATTAACACATTTAGTATATCACGAAACATGTAAAATGTAATTATTATGAAAGTCGCCATATTCTTCATAGAATTAGTACGATCCACTTCCACTAGATAGCAACCGACACGATTGGCAGAGCCGGCAATACTTGAAAACGAAATGATACTAAATGTGAGGAATGTTACTACAGGTGTGTAGTATTGTGACAGGTTAGGTTAGAGTTGATTAGGTGTGTAGTATTATGAGAGGTTAGGTTAGGTTTGATTAGGGGTGTAGTATTATTACTATGTTGGCAACACTGAAACCCACTGTTACATTAAAGAAATATGGCTCTATTCTTCGTTCACGCACGATGATTTTCGTATATAAGGTACATATTTAGGGCGGGTTCGGTGGGCTTACAGCTCTCCCAGTGATCACATCAATTTCCACTAATCAATACTATAAATTCAAGGCATTTTCAAGGTATTTTATCAAGTTTCTATAGTGGCCGGGACATAAGAAAGATTCACCTTAGTTTCTCTTTGTACAAATTGCACCTTACCTTTCTTAAGACGGGGACGTTATAATTGTTGTTCCTAATCTCCCACTTTTCGGATCATCACTGATGCTTCTGATTCAATATTCTGGCTTTCAAAATGTAACTCGCATATCTGCGGTGCGAAATAAATTAATACTAATTAGTTTTTGTTTCTCAAGCTATAAAACACACCTGCTGATGTTACATAACCTCTTATTTAGAGGTTGGTGATACATTCAAACAATACTATTCAAAAGACAGGGGTTTTAAATTATGTTTGCACAATATTTATCTAACATTATTTATAAATATTATATACATTAATTAGGCCTACCAGCAAGTCCTAAATACCTCATATTTTGTTGGGACAATGTATCGCCCTGACATATTTCCGGCGTAAATCTTCTTCCTTAGGGAATAAAAATACACTGACCACAATATATACTGTGCACTGACTTCCGAACCAGTTAAATAATTGCCTTTAGCGGTAGGTACGCAACATTTGCATGGCATATTCGTATATTCACATGTAAATATACACACAGTACATAACAAAATTCAAATAACACAATTCCGTTTATATAAATGCTGAAGACCGCACTGGCAGTACATGCGATGTCCATGGCTATAACATGGATAAATACATAATAGGATGCGAAACTGCGGACAGCACGATCTAGAAGCGGTATTCTGAAATAAGGTGATCAGCGCCCGACGTCGTAGGTGGTAAATCATAGAACTACGTGAGGACAAGCGTTCTCCACTCTCCGATACGAAGTAGTCAGAACGTTGGCCGATGATCAGCCAACAGCGTTATGAAGGCAAGATGGATTCCAGAAAAATGCAAAAGATTCGAGGAAGATGCTCAGCGCCTGGATGCAAGACTGTTAATACTGTGGGAGGGAAGCATTTTTTCAATTTTCCTCAGGAACCTATGAGGTAAGCTTTAGTATTATTATTGTGTCCTGTGTAGCCTAAACCTTACACTTGAAAACAATGCACTTTTTGGTGAAGTAGGTTAGACGAGCTGTGCATTGCTTTCTGCTAGTTTATTTAGGATTATAGTAGGAGTATAAATTTAGATGGTTCCAAAATTCAGTCAAACTGTAACGAAATGTGAAATATTGACGAAAAGGAGCAAGAAGGCTGAAAATGAAACCTCGTAAACCTGAATTGTAGCATTAGGCCACATGGCTGCAAACTAAAACCACGTGTTTTTTAGTATAAACATCTCACAGTTATGGAAAATAAAATTATGCCTTCTTTGATGTAGTTAGCCATTCTGGAGAAATTCTCAATCATGTGTAGTAATAATAATAATAATAATAATAATAAGCTTAGGCCTAATATTTAATTTAGTTTGTACCCAATATCTGTAGCTGCTACCAGTTTTCCTATGGTCACTCACCACCTAGTGATGCGCATTAGACATCTCTTAAAATAACACAAATGCAGCAGATAACTTATTATTTTTTTCCCCAATTTTTGCATGATTTCTATTCAATATTTCTTCTACTTTATCTCATTAGTAATTGTAATCCATTGCTTTAGGTGTTGGAAGTGGCTCCGATTTTGTGGGCTAGAGGACCGGTATCGAGTTGCCGCACATGCCACACACACAGGTTGAGAATCTGCATGGACCACTTCATTGAGTCTGACTATTATAGCTCTTCACAAAAAGTGATACTTAAGCAAACTGCAGTGCCCACTGTTCATGCTAATGGATTAGTGGTGCCATCAAACCCTAAAATCCGGAGCCCACCATCTAGCCCAGTTATGCCTCGAGCGACCTTATCACCGGGGTCTACCCCAACTTTCAGGCATCACAAGACTTTGCGGACGTATGGTAGGAGGGCGAAGATTGATTCTGCAGCTGCTGAAGGTAGTTAGTACACTAGCAATGTTTTTATGTCATTCATGTTTAAAATTTCCGATTTCGTTACTCTTTTCTTTATTTTCAGGTATGCGTAGTCTCATAGGTTTACAAGCTGCAACTGAGTAGGCTGCAGGCTTGGCAGCTATGCCTCAAACAATTCCTGCTCCTATGAGTACTCCAGCTTCAAAGATTACTGCTTCGACGGCATATGCCGGGATGAATAAAGATGCATGCCAACAAGGTAATTATTCCACTTAGTCAAGTTTATGGATTTCAAGGAATGCCTTAGTTTCTCATCAGCTGTTCTTACATTACATGTTTCAAAGTACATAATTAATTATGTTTCTTTTTTTGTGATTATTACAGGGAACAGTATGATTGGTGAACAGCTGAGGGGCTATCAGCAACCATCGCTCCTATTCAATGTGGTTCCCACAGCTGAAGGTAAGCGATACTGTCTTGTGAGCCTGGTAACATGCTAGTAATCATTTAAGTTATTTGCCCCCTGCCATATGTCTGCAGTTTTCATACTTCATTCTTTTACAGTAGCGAATAATAACAAATCCTCTTAACTACAGGGCAGGGTGTTTATCTTGTTATATATCGATCGTCCAGTTCAAAAGTGCGACAACTCAAAAATTGCCATTTTTTAGTTACTTATACTACTGAAAGCCCCTTTCGGAGCTCTTTCCGATTCAATATTGAGATAAGTCATATTTACAACCCAAAAGAATAAAAACGAAATAAACTGCTTTAGAAGTAATTGTAACTATGGACTTTATTAATTCATTATTACTACATTTCGAAATCTATTAATAATGAACTGGAAGATCGTGATATACTCGTCCTGAATACTGACTCAGTTCTAATTGTAGTGGTTATGAACCACAAATCTGTCCCTTTTTAGGGGATTTATTTGAAACTTTCAACTGAAGATATCTCAAAACTTGTTTTTTTGAGTTGTCGCACTTTTGAACCAGACGATCGATATTGCAACTGATATCCTGACAAGTCTCCCTGGCACACGAAGTACACTATCATTCCCTCTTACTGACTTCTCTTTAATATCCCAACACCTCTGCTGATTATCCCTTTCTGTTAGTGTCAGTTGTCCTCTATGGCCCAGCCTATTAGCAAAAAAATATTTTATATTACATTACAACGAACAATTCAGATTAACACAATCAAATTTGTTGCAGCATTAAACTTTTGGATTGTTACTATTACTTAACATTTATATGAGTTATAATTTATACAGTTAAGAGCAGTTTGAAATGAATGGAGCACAAAGTCTGTTCAATTCTTGCTTCAGTTTAATTTATCATTTATTTCCTTAGATACTGACATGAATACATCCAAGATGGAACAGTTTCCTTCAGCTTCAGCTACACCTCCTTCCAAACTTGGTAAATATTGATCACATTTTGATGTATTGTCAATTTTGTAGTATGTTATATAGCCTATCCATAGCCTGCATGCCTTTTGTTAGGCCTACATTAACTTAACAAGGTTAAAGGTGTTGTCACGTTTCATTTTTTATTTAAAATAGTTCCCAGCAATTAGATTAATCTGAAGTTAATTTCATAATCTTTAGGTCCTGGTGTTGCAAAACGAAAACTTTTCTCGAGTCCTCACTTCTCATCTTCACCCAGGAGCAACAAACTAAAAATGGCAGCTCTGAAAGCAAAGGTGAAGAGACTGCAGAAAAAATTGCAGTGTCTTTAAAGTAGTGTAAATAGCTCATATTGTGTGTAACAAAAAGGTATAATATCATATTGGTGGAAAGTTCATAGCTTTTTTTATTATTTTTTTTATTTTTATTTATTTGTTTTTTTTTTTTTGCCCCAGAAAAAAATGTTTTTAGCAAATGTTAAATATATTGTGTAATTGTAGGGAGCAAAGTTACAGTATGTGGTACATGTGTGTGTATGTAAGAGAGATATTTAACTATGGAAGTTGGGGGTTAACATACCTTCAGTTCACCTAGTAAACTTTTTTGCCCAACATAATGCAAGTAAGTGATGCAGCTCATGTATTTCACTCTGACCCTTAGTACATACAACATTTTGGTATACGTTACCGTTATGTGTATGCCAAACAACAATGTCTAAGAACCTTAGATGTGATCCTAGAAAAGTATTCTAAAATGTGTTGCAAAATAGTAGATAGTAATATGACAGTTTCAATTATCAAACATTTTTTTGTAGTATCTGAAATCCGATTAATGTAATATGTATCTAGTCAGCGATGTATGCAACGGAGGGGAGAAAGGAATTGGCCACTCTTACTCATTACCTCCTGCTCTGATTGTCCCATGAGTGTTACTTGTAGGGTCCAAACCTGTTTTTGGACAGTTGACTAACCAATAGTTGATGGGTCCAGGCAGACAAGGGGACAAACCATAAATTTCGATACGTAGGATATCTCATTGGAATGTGAAGAAATATGTTCTGACTAAACTATATGACAACACATTATTCAAATGGTATCATTTACATCTGTAAACGAGCACAGATGGCAGAGCATTCCAAAATATAAATATATAGATGTGGCTTTTTCTCTTATCTGACTGGGCCCCACAATTTCAATTATTCAATTTGTTGTATAGACTTTACCAATGTACTGCACACTAAATATGTAAGTGTATCTGTGTGTATAGGATTACCAGATGTTCTGGATTTCGCTTGACATGGACTGCATCCTGCCAGGGTTCGTAAAAATCAGAAATTGTCCTGCTTTTCTTTCTTGCCAATTCCCAATGGACAAAAGAGAGTAACTATTGAGTTGGGGTCCATTAGAGGAATTATGTGTGTAAAATCCTTGCTCAAACAAGTCAAGTCACCAGAGAAGTATTAACAATCCGAAAATTAAATAAGGTAAAAGCTAATTTAGAATCCGTATACTTCAATTCTATTCATGATAATAGTTTTGTATCAGTTTTATTGTACAAAGACAAACAAATTACCTAATTATATAACAGAATGTAAAAAGACGTCACGTCAAGTATCAAGTTAGTCTATTATGCCCTGCTTTTATATGGAAAATTCTTTTTCATTTAAAATGACCTGCTTTTAAATTGTTACAATCTGGTAACCCTACTGCACATGTAGTGTATGTTAAACAGTGATATGATGGACCTTGTCAAAATTGTGTTGTTGAATGTATTGTAAAATAGTATACAATAATATAGTAATTTCAATTATGTAACTAGTTTTTGCAGACTTAAAGTGCACTATACACTATTACCTAAAGAATAAAATCCCAATTATCTAACCTTGTTTTCTTTTATTTTCTGTCCCTGTTTGGCTGTATTTTAATTAGTTACATTATAAGGTAGTGTAAAATAGACCGTCTCTTCCAACTATTGGCTCCAATAACAATTTTCAGTGAAAGATGATGTGAGGAATAAAAATTTTAAAGTTTTACTTTAAATTGAGGGTTTGGGGCGGGGGGGGGGAGGAGGAATATTTACTGCATATAGTTCAACTTTTCGCCGCCAGGCGCGCTGCTAGATACGCGGAGTAATTAGTTATTATTTTCGCTACTTGGGTGCGCTGCTGGATGCACGGAGTAGTTACTCTTTTCGCTACTTGGTGCGCTGCTAGATGTAATAACGCCTCTAACCGCATATAGATGGCAGCACGATCAATTCTACAACAGCGCCTCTAGTATGTGTTACGGGAAACTCAGTGAGTTTCGCATCCTATTATATATTTATCCATGGCTATAAGATGTGATCCAGCAGGCAGTGGCCTCAACTCATATTCAATTATTATTTTAGCCACCGCCGTCTGGATTGTAATATACTGCCTGCTCTATGGTAAAATTTAACATTGGAAACGCCGTATAGCAATGTTTCTAGAATTTGCCGATAGAGCGCGACTGTGACTGCACCATACCGCATCATTTCTAATCTGCAGGTGTTAAAGTGTTGAGGCGATTGTTAGTGATTGTATGATTAATTATTACATCTAACTAAGCTAAATACTCGTTTAAGTCAGTAATGATGAAAATATTGATTGTCTGTGCTCTAATTTGTGTATATAAAGTTTGTGCAAAGTCATAAATTATTGCGAAACGTGATATTAATTTTCGAAATGAATTAGGTGCTGTGTTCATGTTTAAAATGGTGAATTGTTGTGTTCCCCTTTGTAAATCTAGACAAGGAAGTTCACATTCAAAAGGAATAAAATATCATGAAATTCCCTCAGCAAAAGAACTTAGAGAAAAGTGGCTGGCGTCTATATCCAGACAAGGTGCCTGTAAAAGTAGCAGGTGGGTTCCAACCGATTACTCACGTGTGTGTAGTCTCCATTTTCGTTCAGAAGACTATAGAGAGAACTGCAAGAAAAAAGTTTAAAGCCTGGTGTTATACCAAGCATTTTCCCAGCTTACCCCAGTTATCTGCAATCTCGGAAGATTACACCTCGTAAGAAAAGAACCACTTCAGTGAAAAAGGAAAGTGAGGTAGAACTTTGCGGGAATTCTGGAAAGTACTTAATTAAGAACAAATTTTTAATATTTGCTTGAATTTTTTATCTTAGTATTGTTGCTAGAAGAAAGTTTTTTTTTTTTTTTTCAGATGGGTCAAATAAATTCCACACAGAAACTTGTGATGAAATTGAATACAAGTGTGAGATAGGAGTTCAAGTTAATCTCAAAGATGATAACAGTTCTGCATGCTCAAGAAGGGAAATTAATAGGCGCCGATCTAAAATGTATAGACTAGAGAAAAACATGGCAGCTATGAAAATTGAATTGAAAAAAAATGCATCATCCGGAATTAGATCAACTAACGGTTATAAAAGAATTAGCTGAAGAAAAAAATTAAAAAAGCTGTATATTTACTTGACCAAATAAATAATTTTGGCAAGAAAAGGCCTGAATGGTCAGAATTAAGTATCCGTTACTGTCTAGCATGGAGACTAGTGTCACCCAAGGGTTATGATCAAGCGCGAGTGTCCAAATTAATATCAGCCCCTTCCCGAAGCACATTGGACAGATACATAGGGAATGTTGATTGTGATGTTGGGATTTCTCCATTGGTAAAGAGCAGACTCCAAATAGAATGTGAAAACCTGGAACCCATGGAAAAGATTGTTTCAATTATCGCCGAATAAATGGCAATAAAGGAACGGCTTCTTTACGATAGAACAAGTGACAAGTTCTTCGGAATAGTTAATGCAGAGGGTATATATGATGAATGCGTAGGAAAATATCCAACGTTGGCAAATAAATTACTTTGTTTTGTGGTGAATGGCCTCTCAAAAAAGATTCACAATACCAGCAGCTTATTATCTTGTTAAAGGTTTACACGGTCAAGAGTTGTATCAATTGTTTAATCAAGTAATCAAAGCAGTAGAAGACTGTGGATTCTATGTGCTGAGAATTGTGACAGACAACCATAAAACAAATGTCTCAACGTTTCGACAGTTTGGAAATGGAGATCTGAAATTTAGTGTTCTACACCCTTGTGATCCTCAACGTCTGCTGTTTCTAAGTTTTGATTACTGTCATTTGATTAAGAACATTAGGTCTCAATTCCTTGACAGGGATATGGCTGACGGTGATGGGCTAATAAGTTCCAAATATTTGAAGGAAATATATCGTCTGCAAGCGAAGTTGACAGTGAAGCCCGTTCGATACTTAACCAAAAAAAACATTGAACCTACAAACTTCGAAAAAATGAATGTATTAACGGCTGTAAAAGTTTTCTCTCCTGCAGTCACTGCCACAGTTGAATTCATGAAGAGTAACAATGCCCGTATCAATACCAATGTAGACTTCTCAGAAGCTGGCCCATCTGTACATTTCATGAAGTGTATATATAAATTTTTCACTGTGCATGACGTAAGTGACAGAACACAACATATGAGGCAATGCAACCCGAATTCCATGCAGTTTTATTCTGTAGCTGATGAAAGACTGCAGTGGCTACAGGAATACTTCGTTGGATATATAACAAGGATTCAGGCTGAATCGAAACGGGCTAAATTGAAAGGGCTAACCAAAGAGACGACAGAGGCACTTCTGTTCACTGTGAACTCTACAGTTCATTGTATTATACATCTTTTGAAAAATGGATTTTTATACGTCCTCACAAGAAGATTTTCTGGAGATCCAGTAAAGGCTCTTTTTAGCACCGTTAGAATGGGAGGTGGTAGTAACGATATAACAGATGCACGTACAGCGGCATATGCTATCAAAAGAATATTGAAGTCTGGTCTTATGATACCTTCCAAAGCAGCCAATGTCACTGGAGATAATGCATATTGTGGAGAAACCTTTCCAACTGGTGGCAATAGTATCACTGATACCGGCACCGAAAATGACCTTGTTCTTCCTGATCATGTTTTGATTCTTTTGGACAAACTTACAGTACCAAATGACAGAGTAGACATTAATTTAGAAACTGTCTCCCAAGCTTTGATTTGCGGATATTTAATACGCATAATTGAGGAGAAAGTAAGTTGTGATTGTTGTATTAGGAATATATCTATGCCTAAAACGTCGACGCCATTAAATGAAATTATCCATCACCAAGACAGAGGAGGGCTTAGATACCCAAAATCGACTTTTGTTGCCTTAATAAAACATTTGCAGGAGTTCGTTGAAGCCACAGTACCATATTGTACTAAGTCTTCTCAATTAACAAAAACAATTCGCACATTTACGCATTCTCCTCTTTCAGAATGCGCATTATTGAATTGCAGTATGCCAAATCATCAACAGATGGTTAGCCACATTATAATAACAAAGTTTGTACGACCACTACTAGCAAATATTGGAAGGAAAGAAACACAGCGTGCATTTCGACCGGTGTGCTATTCAAAGCCTCAGTCCAGGAAAATTCTGAAGTTGTGACTTCAAGGGATGGACATCATTTTTGCCAGGTAAGCTTTTATCTCTGGTATACATTTACACATATTATCTAGTTTAATTAAAGGAAAACTTGAGAATAATTGTGTTTATTAAGCAGAGTGCGTTTAAATTTCCATTATAACTAATGTTACGTATGGTGTTGTATGACCTGCCATCTAGCGGAGATTTTTCAGCAGACTGTATACGCAAAATGGACGTCATAGAGCAGGCAGTATATTACAATCCAGACTGCGGTGATTTTAGCCATAGACTTACTAAATAACCGCTAGACCGCTCACTGGCGCTAGTGTTATGCTCCCAAATTGAACAGCCAACGGTTGGCCATTTGTTTGGTTGAGCTGAATAAGTATGGTTCGTTCGTGTGCTGTTTTTAATTGCAGCAATGCACACAGATGTAAAGATAAAGAAGGAAGGAATGTTACATTTCACTGATTAGTTAATCTTTAATTTCTACAACTTTTTGGCCCGTATTATGTTACAGAAGACAAACTATTGTACTTATACGACTGTTTGTGCTTCAGGTTTCCTCTGAGTAAAGATTCCCTTAACCGAAAATGGATAGGTGCAATCCGCAGAGAGAATTTCTACACTACAATGAATCATTCAGTGTTTCAACTCATTTCGAAGATAGTTGTTACCTCTCAAACTACGTTATTACCGTATACATTGTTATAGTCCTTCATCCACTCCATATCCTTCCCTTTCTTCAAACAGCTGTTGCTTCAGTGCATACATGAATAATAAAATTATTCGCCGAATTCGAAGATACAGAATTAATAATACTAATAATAATAATAATAATAATAATAATAATAATAATAATAATCCGTGGCGCTACAGTCCGTGAAGGGCCCAGACCGACCAGCCTGCTGCTGGCCTCACGCCCACATGCCGAGGCAGAGGTGGACGATCATCCAACCAGAATGGAAGTATCGTGTGGTTAGCACGATGATCCCCCCCAGCCTTTACAGCTGGCTTTCGCAACCGGATTTTGATACCTATCGTAGCTCCCCAAGTGCATCTCGATTCTGGGTGGGCACCGGTCCCATATACTGGCCGAAATTTCATGACAAAATTTCTTCCCCCATGAGGACTCGAACCAGCGCGCATTCCGTAACGCGAGTCCTAGGCAGCATGCCTTAGACCATGACGCCACGGCGCGGGACGGTACAAATAGTTCCTGTTTAAAAAAAGTATATAAACAAATTTCAGAGCCTAAAAGCTGAAACATGTTCATTAATACTGCATGTACTATCCACTCATTAAGTAATGGCATAACACATTTCAAATTCATCTCCCAGAACAAGTATTAGGCCACATAGCCTGTTAGAGGAATTTTCACACCATCGTTTCTTTGGACGACTCAACAGAAACTGTATAAACTACAAAAAGTTAATTTTTTAATATGCCTGATTGAAAGTAACTCTTGTCTTAGTTACGGATTAATGAAACAGTTTTTTATGATGCTGCTGCTACTACTACTACTACTACTACTACTACTACTAGGGGAGAGTCGGGTAGTATCGGACAGTGCGTTTATTTCATCTACCACCATATGGTAGTACCTGAATGACATGGTTACGTTTCTCTCTGCGACATCACAGAAACGTAACCATGTCAATCAGGTACTATCATCGTGTGGTAGATGAAAGAAACTCACTGTCCGATATTACCCGCTGTCCGATACTAGCCGACTCTCCCCTACTACTACTACTACTACTACTACTACTACTACTACTACTACTACTACTACTACTACTACTACTACTAATAATAATAATAATAATAATAATAATAATGCTTTTTGATTTTATACAACAGTTTAACCTACAGATTAAATTAAAAGGTAGACATTATTAACCTTGGTTATGAATATTCACATTCGGAGTTCCTATGAAAATGTGCAAGCCTGACAGCCTAATTGAATCCCGATAAAGCGGATCGAGATTGATAAAAATCCCGATTTGAGGGGTGATAGCCTAGAACGTAATTTAAACAAGTTAGTCTGCATTTCCTATTATCCGATATTTTTATTTATATATTGACTCAAATGGTTACATTGTAAACATAGAGGTAACCCGCGGAAATTTACTAAGTCTGTGAGGTAATCCAGCTATTTGCCGTAAGGCAACTCTATTCGCAAGATAATAGTTCCCTAGTTCTACCGCATTGTTGATTAATCCGTTTCGGTACCTAGTTGCTGTTCTCGCAAATAATCAACATTGTGTATTTTAAGTGCGTTGAGTGCCATAACAAATGAGCGTTTTGATATCGTATTTCACACTAATAACAGACACATATAATTGCTGCGTTTTGTAGTGCAGTGAACTATGTTTAAACATGGACTCATCGTCAGATGTACTGTTGCAGTACCGGTTCCGAAAAAGAAAAGTTGCAAAGTTAATTTAGTAGCGAATGATTAAAACATATTCGTGGTTAATAAAAGAAAAAAAACGATTAGCCTGCAGTATTCACTGTACTGTGTGTCTTTCGTATTTTAGTGTTTCTCAGGGAGGCGAATATTACATTAAAAGCACGCGAATACTACTTTGCAGAAAACAACTATAAATCTTATGATAAAGTGATGATATCCCGATTTCCCTCGCAGAAAACCTAGTAACTCTGCTGACAGCAGACACACGTTATTAAAGGTATCTCGCAAAGGAAGTATTGTTCCTGTAAACAAAAACATTTAGCTTTCGGATACGCAATACAACACGTATTCAAATATCGGTTTCGAAATCCCGCGCGTTTTCTAACAAACAAATGGCGGCTTTTTGCTGCTTCAATTTGGGAACATATTTCTCAGTTCTCCGCTACGGCATGGTAGGGGCTCGATTTTAGCGTGTGCTCGATTATACTAACCTCTAGCGCTTGAAAGTGGAACTAAACGCCGACGCGCAGAGAAACAAAACAGAAAAATTCGCCGAGTGTCCATTCTATATAATCCCTTTTCACTGGTGTAACCTTATATACTTGTTTTTTTTTTTAAGATGGCACATGACAGGAGCGTTGCAATCGGAAAAACAACTGAATGTCACATAGCGTGGTAGGCCTGTTGCTATAGTAACAACGGTTGAGTTGCCAAACTTCCAGTTCCTACATGGCGAGTGCTTAATAGCTTTCTTGGCGACATTTATTGTGCACACAATGTTAACATTGATACGTTTCGTGTTTTATTGTCTGTCGATTTTTGTATTGTTTTCTTACCTTCACGTCAATTGTCAAAGAATGTTTTAACGTCAGTCATCTTAACGTAAATTGCTAGCTTCCATCAGCTGGCAGCATGGTAGTCCATATTGGCAACATAGCACTGTAGTTCCAAGCTCGGCCGCTTAACTGTCATGTCCCATCAAGTACTGGATGTTCAGTTCAAAGTGTGTCATGGCTCGCTGTATGTCGTCATGTGGCTAGCCGATGAGCCTAGAGAATTCAATCTTCCTACATCTCCGCAAAGGCGTATAACCTATATGCAAGAGAAGTTGCCTACCAAGTACAGCGTTTATTCTGAAGAGTACTTACCGATACGTACGGTAACGCCTGCAGTGGCAGGAATGTGAACTGTTTGAAAACACGTACTGAGGTGAGTTTTTTTTCTTACTGTCGGGATATGGGGAGAGGGTTAAGACAATTACTTACGTACAGTATTTGTTGACATTAACTTTGACGGTCAACATGGACACGGAGCATTTGATTTGTATTGTGGAATGTTGCCGTACGCAACCGATGATAGCAAATACCCTGGGTACGACTTGCCCGCGCAAAACACAGTTCGAAAGAGGTTATGGTAGCACACAGACCGTACAGACCGCCATCTGTTGCTACGACGTTCAAGTTATACCGTACACGTTCTTAAGTTCAGATTGAACGCCTTGATTAATAGGCAACTTCTCTGACATAAAAGCTGAAACTCGCTTCAAATCGCTGACTCACCAACAGTGACGTCATGACACACTTTGAAATGAACACCCAGTATAATTCAACAAGTATAATTCAAATATTTTAGTGGGCTGTCATGCCATCTGTTGTCTAAATGAGGGAACTAACTGAAAGTATTCTAAAATGTAAAACGAAAAGAAAATCGATGGGACTTCTACAACTAACAGTTCATTTTATATTTGCACATTAATTGAAAATGAGATAATTATTTAAACATTTGAGGAGGCCCAAAAATAATTCTGGGATTCTGCCCCTCTCCGCCACCCCCACCCCCGACTACAGTCCTGATTACTTACAATGACATAATGTCATCAGTACAGTTAATTAAATCTAGTTTCTTCAGTAGCCAAGACCACTCTGCTCTCGCCAGACATATAATAGCTACCTCTGCGTAATCTGTGCCACTAAATCTGAAAATAAATATATATCTGAAAGCAGCAAAAAAGGTTCAGCTGAAATGTATACCACTAACCATTGTAACATTACTTCACTTACATTGTAAACACTGTAATTTATGACAGCATGATGCTATCAAAGTTTATCTTTTGCTTTCTGCACCCTCAACTATTCCAATTAATACTGTAAACATCCCAATGCTTTTGCAAGAAATCGACTCAGATTGGCTTTCTGGACCACTGTGTGTCAGCATCCAATAGGGATTATACAGAATGGACACTCAGTGAATTTTCCTGTTTTGTTTCTGTGTGCGCCAGCATTAAGTCCCACTTTTAAGCACTAGAGGTTAGTGTAATCGAGCACACACTAAGAAAATAATTGAATATAAGACTTGAGACACAGGCTCCAAACATCACCTACCTTGTTGTATAATTCAGTAATGGTTTGCTTCAAATAAATTCAAGTTAACAGCTTCTCCTTATTTCTCAGTGATATTTGGTGTACCCTTAATTTAAAGCTTGTGCTGGGCAATCTCATGGTCCAGGTAACACAGCGGTTTTCTCCAGGGCTCCAGTTACCCTGTGACATTCCAACAAATCTCCATCATCTCATCTCACCTAATCTTGACCAGTCTCCTATGGCACAACCCAGGTAATGACTCTGTTGATAAATTGGTCTACACTCTGTGAATGATGGACAGTCAAGTACCCGCCATTAGTTATAAAAAAGACAAATAGAAACAACCGAGTCTATTTATAAAAGCTGCATTGAAATATTCTACTTTTATCAAGTGGCCCTAATAATAAGATCACCCACTGTAGTTTGAGGAAAGAAATTCATACTGGTAAACATATACATCAGTTTCCAATACAGCTTTTGAATCAAAACTGAAGGCAACAAACAACTTGAGAAACTGATGATATTATGATTGCTAAATATTTGAAAACCACGATTAGAATATTTTGCATGGCATATAAGATAGCCAAGCAGGACAGACCATTCACTAACTTACTTATTGATGTGGAACAACAAGAACTTTATGGTCTGAATATAGGTAAAGTACTACATTTCTACTTCAGTTGTGCTAACATTCTTGACCACATTGCTAAAGAAATGAGGAATGAAATTTCCAAAATTATAATACACAACGATAATAAGAATAAGTGTTATGAATATGTCTGAGGTGCACTCTTTCTGAAGACAAACGCATATCATTTTTTTTAATAGAACTGAACAACACTACAGCAACAGGCTGTATGGGACAGTTACTCAGCTTTGGCAACTCACTTCCGTCTAATAAAGATTAATACAACAAGAAATTCAAAAGAAAGGGCCAAGTATGAAGGATTACACAAACTTCTTACATCATTTCAAGTTGTAATGCTCTTGGGAATCATGTGTGATTCGCTCACAGAACTGTTACTGCAACTTCAGAAACGAGATATGACATTAACTGATACAAACAGTGCCATCAAACGAAAATCAAAGTTTTAGAGTCTATGTGTAATTAACCTGATGTCAAAGATTCATTACAAGCATTCAGAAGAAATCTCAGCCATATTGATCCAGAAAACTGCCTCAAAGTTTAAAAAATAAACCAATCTCAGTTCTTCAGAAGTCTTGCAACAAATCTCAACAATAGATTGATACAGAATGTAAGCAGATCATAACACGAACAAACAACAAAAACATCAAGCAAAACTGAGAATGACACTGGTCCCATGGAGGATATGAAAAAGAACTGGCCATCAGATGTACACATTAGATATGGTGAAGAAAATATTCAAACCTATGCGAGTTATTTGAATTTCCATGTAAAAGGAAGTATAGGCTATAACGGATTTTCGAGAACACATTGGGATAGGCAAACCACCCAGATAATTGAATTCTCTCCTTCAGGCTATTAATACTACCTATATCAATTTCAACCTCCGAGTGTGGAAGAACTTTTAGCTCTATGAATATCATCGTGATAAAAAGAAGAAACTATGTACTTGTCGAATGAACCAGTTCCCTTATATTCGTAAGCAATGCGGGACTGCATCTGAACGAGTTCAATCCTGAGCTATAAGTGTCTTGTCTGTGGACAGGAAGGAGATTAGCAGATAAGGCAGTTTGTTGGAAGCAAATAAACTATAGAAAATGTCCCTTAAGTATCGTTTCTTATAGAACAACTACATTAAAGGTGAGTTCCCCAAATATTTTTTCCCAATGAAAGCACTGATTTTATGTAAATTATAGTGTGTTAGTTTTTAAAATATTCACATTTACTGTTATTAGATTACAGGTAAAATAAAACAATATGTACAGTACCTACTACAATTTCCAAATTCATTAATACTTCACAGGACTAATAAATTCCTTTGTCCCAATTATCCCTTTGTATTTATATGCAGCAAAAAGAGTGAGTCTAAACTCCCACTTAAAACAAATGTCTGTGTAATCCGGTGATGTCAAAGCAAGCGCATTTTTCTGACCTTGACGTCGTGCGTGGGCATCAAGCGCTAGGTATGGAAAGAGGAAGGATTGTGTATATGAATAAGCAGCTTGTTGGATTAAGAAAACAGTGGTGCACAAACTTAAAATGGAACGTGAAATTTGATGTCGTTATTTTTATATGACTTCTTTCTGTTTGATATTATCTATATTGTCTGTAAAACAAAAGTACTAACACCAATTTCTTAATATTGCAGTTGTGTTTTAAACGTTAATAACATAGTAAAGAGTTAAGAAGGAATATTCACATAAATTCCATAGTAGTACAACTATACTGTACTAAATGGATGAAACACATCATTCATAAAGAAAGTGATATCCCAAAAAAAGAGATTGAGTAAGACAGGATAAATTGGAATTGATATTGATGGTATCTTTAGCCTTATAAAAGTAATCAATGAACTGATGAAAACAATATTATAACACAAAAGCAAAGTTACCTAGATACTGTGTATGTTTTAAGTGTAACTAATATTCCATATCAAAACTCTTATCGCATTATGCTTTTAAGGTGATACTGGTGAGCATTATGCTTTTAAGATGATACTGGTGAGCAACTTCCTATTATCAGATTATTAAATTATTTTCTCGAAAGCTGCTGAAGCTATAGAGCTGACATTTTTACAATACATGGGCACATATCTTTTGCTTATGATGTAGCAGTAGGTGCTTTGTTAATTAATTTCCTTACAAACATTTTCCATGCAAATATTTTCAAAATTTATAATACACTATCTTCAGTACCGGTAATACGTATTTACGGTATATTATATTTACGAAAACATTGTTTCAGTACCTGTAAGGCTGCTAAATAAATAGGCGTATATCTGACAATTTTATTTTTCCATAAAAACAAGTTGAGAAAATATTCCTTTTGAATAAAACAAAACAAACTTATGAAAAAGAGCATTAAAATTAAAACTTACATTCTTGCACTGCACTTATACTTCTCAGACAAATCTAAAAATTAACAAGTTAATAAGTTATCTTCCGTTTATCTATTGAATCAGTGCTGTCCATCACTGCATATAGCTCGACGAAGCAGCATATAACTTACTACTTCTTTCGTCTGTCTCTTTCCTTTCCACTGTAAAGCACTCAGGCTGTCCTGAGCTCTAAAGCACGTGCTTGCGCCTATGGGTGTCAGTTGACATGACTGGTGTAATCTCATGAAAACGAAAACATAAATGCTTTAGTAACGTTTTTATTTCCAATGCCACTCATATTGGCATACACATGCCATTTGCGTCTCTGCCTCATTTTTGACGATTATGATGAAGGATCTTTCTCTGAAGTTCGATTCAGTTCACCCCATATGGTATAATGAAAGAAGATGATAATTATGGCAAAATGAGCAGGAGTCTGGTGCCAAAAGTTACCCAGCATTTGCTCTTAAAGAATTGAAGAAACCCCCCCCCCGCCACAAAAAAAAAAAAACCTCAACCTTGACCCCAGGCCCACCACTTTTGCAGTTAGGCACACTGACTACTACTCCAAAGTGGTGAACATATGTCTTAAAAACATTTCTCATCGTAAAATTGTATTAATGTGTGTTACTAAAATCTCAAAAAGTTTCTTCTAAAGTTCATTAGTACATAACATAGTACTTCCCTATAATGAGTTCCTAGTGTAACTTGGACACCCATGTAAGTACTAGATGCAGGCCACTGTCAGGAAGCTATAGAACAATCACCATTTAGCCTCCACATTGTATGAATACTTACATTATGGCACTACCTCCATGTCATGCCCAAGACTTGTAGCTATATTAAAGAAAAATATGAATGAAATATTAGTCAGAATTATAGCCTAAAATTTGTGCAGAATCAATTTTTGTAAGGAAACTTTTTTGGTAGAATTGTAGCCGAAAATTTATAGAGGATCACTTTTTGTAAAGAAATAAATAAAAAATCATCATGAGTTAATTTCGAGTAAATGGACATTTTGTGCACCTAATGTCAAAAGACTTCAAATAAATTTTATCCATACCGGTACTTAATAAATAAATATTCTGGCTTAATTACTGGGTAAATAGTTTCTTTGGATATTTTAATATGAAACAAATACATTCATTACTTTAGAAAGAAAAAAATAAAGAGATAGGCAGGCATATCAAAATCCGTATTTAAAAACAGACATTAGAAAGAGTACATCTTCGAAATTCCCTGAATATGTTTCTTACAGCATCGTAGTACATTATCTATTCACAATAGTCATCATTTTGTGAACTGGGAGCTGTGCACTGAATGCATTGCGCATATACATAGTGCCATCTATGTAGTTTCCAGCAATGGGTGGTTTGTGAGTGTGGTTATATGAACTACTTGAGTATTCAAACATCAAATACAGTCAAATTTGTATTAAATGACCACAGACAGTTCCATGTAAAATTGATCTTTCAGAAGGGCCATCATTTAATAGTGGGAGGATTTTTACACAATTGAATCGTGTATTTGAGAATGAAACTAAGCCAAGAAAGTCATTTTTGTTTTTTATCTCAATTGCCTAGTATGGCCAAACCCGAGCATTTGTTATAGAAAGGCATTAAGTCACCCTTCTCTTTGTGGGAGGAATAAGACATAGGTGTCGAGCGTGCTCCAAAGAAATGCATTAAGTCAATGACTTAGTTCTGTTATCTGCCACATGTAGCATGCAATGACAGTTATCGTATCATACTATGATAAGAATGTGTCTAGGTCTGGCAGCATCAAAACGAGTTAAGGAGATTACACACTACTTTCCTGAGAGAAGTCATTCTTTTCTATCCTGTGTCAGGGACTTCGGGGTCTTTAAGAAGCCACTTAAAAAGGTAGATCGAATTTACTCCATGGAAGAGTGTATGGCGATTATTGTAAATAGCAAAGCAAGTGTTACTTGTAAGCTAGTGGACTCTACTATGATATAACATTTTGACAAATGGTGGCCTACATTTTTTTTAAAGTTTGCCGTATCAGATTAAACATTGACAAAGAGTACTCCTCGTGATGGAAAGATTAAATTTGCCTCGTCTTCATTGAAGAAATTCTGATACACTGCAAATAAATCTGGTGTTGTTGAAGCTCATCCTTTCATTAATAGTATTATGACACATACATTTCATCCACGAAATCAATGAAAGTATATCCAGAAGGTAGAGTTCTTTATAAGTTCAAAGAAGAGCGATGACATAAAGAAGCTATAATCTAACCTATGCTGTGAACGAAGATGCTTCAACATTTTATGCTGATATTGATATACAAGTAATATATATCCAACACTTTCTTGTTCGACCAATGAACATGAATAAAAACAGGACTATAGAATGTTTCCTTCTGAACAATGATGTAATGATACTTATGTACAGTTTATGTATGTAACTGATTTTTTTTTCTTTTACAAAATCCTTAATATTAATTTAATATATTTAATGTAAACTTCTACTTTAGTTAGTGTTTTAATGTAATTTGTATTTTAGATTCCATTTGGTCACTTGTAGAAGCTGTAAACAATGACTACGCATAGAAATGTTTCAACTATCACATGACATGATTATGCACAAGATATTTTATGGTCTATAGTTTGCAAAATCGTAGCTCTCTTCTTCTCAATGCCATCAGCGTACTCATTTCTTATGATGCCACAGTGACCAGGGATTCATTAAAATATATTTCCATACAGCCAAATCTACAATCAAGGGAGCATTCAAGATTATAAGAAATAGTGAGTTGAAAGTACGAACAATGGAGAAGCACTGGACTGCGACCATAATTAATATACCTGACTGGCCAAGGAGCAGCGCTGTTGCGTAGTTTAGGCTATGTCCTCTCCTCTGTGTGACTGAGAGAAGGAAATTGATGGGAACCATCTGATGCAATAAAACCACTGTCACCCACAGATATTGGGAAGCTAGAAGCCGACTTATGGGCTAATGACTGTTGTCACAATGCATGCCATTTGTTTAAATGAATAAATGATTATGGACAATAACCAGCGTCATCTTATATGAATGAACTTGTTTAGTTGTGTAATAGTACCTGTAACTGTCTGCTGAATAGAATAATGTCAAATGTTACGAGCGCCGAGAGGTGTCCATTGGAACTTACAGTACTGTAGAGGTGAAATTATTTGGATCCCATTCTCATCCATCACTTGGTTTCCATGGTAACGTGATGTCATGCAGTGAAGAAAGATTGTATGGGTGAAGTGCGTTTCTGTGTCTTTTAATTAAGGTTACGGAAAGCTGTCAGATTTGTTGTAGGTGAAGTAGTCTAACCATTTTGCAGATCTAACAGTACTAATAATAGAGAAGGATTGAAGCTGGGGCTATTGTTGAATTTTACAGTATGTACTACCTGACTAGAGAAAAGTATCCTCATTCCTGTGTCCAAGCAGCCACCCCTGCAGTGGTAAATTAGCTGGGTCTATGTTATTTTATCAGGAATACACATCACATACATTCGTAAAGTTTAAAAGTTGTTTATCCACTGCGTGTGTTATTTCTTCTCATGACCTTGCCAGTTTTGTTACAGCTCTTGTATTTGACAGTTTAACATGTGCGTAAATGTACACATGTTCTTTAATAATGTGTACATACATATTAACTTCTTATTACATATTAACTTCTTATTTAATATATTTACAGTATCTAGTGGTAAGTGTATATAGTATATTAATCCCACATCATAGTGTATATTATATGTATAATTATTTTAGCGCTATTATACAAATACTTATGTACCAGTACATAGAAAATGTTGATAAAAATGTGTGTGAAATATGTATCCAGCAAATGACACGGTTTGTAATTTATTAGAAATGCTGTTTTGTAGACTTAAATACGAGGATAAAAAAGATGTTTTAAATTCTGGACTACCTACAGTTCCATTTGTTCTCGGTTTTTAAAAAGTGCTAAGAAAATAGAGAAGTTGTATAAAGTAATTAAAAAAAAAATTCTTCTGATGAAAGAAGCTTTTCTGTTTGAATAGAATGAAAATTTTACTCGGAATGCTTCATCACTAAAAGATAGGACGATTGACTTGATATGCAAGAAATTGGGTGAGTCCTGAAATAAATTAATTTTCTTGGTTGTTTGTGTTCTAGAACTAGTAAAATTTTACGTAGTTTACGAATAGTATGCTTACTCATATGCGTACTGGTAAAACTGTTCATGCATTTTTGTATGTGAACAGTACTTCACCTTTTTTTTTTTTTGACAGTGATCCACTACTATCTGGTTAATTATATAAGTTGTGTGCAGAACTTTATTACAATTTTATCTTGCGAGTCATTACTTCTGCTCTAGAAAATCATAAATTGAACACTGTGTCATTTTATTACTTTTTTTTTTTTTACATTATTTAATTCTTTGAACTATCCTTCAATATGTTAAGAAGTCCATTTATATGTTCTTCAGTGGTATACGCACAGTCTTTCAATTGAATTCTACTTAGTTATTATTTAATTCTCTGAACTATCCTTCAACATGTTAAGAAGTCCATTTATATGTTCTTCAGTCCTACACACACAGTCTTTCAATTGAATTCTACTCAGTTATTATTTTTTTCTCAGATTTTAAAACTGAATTAATCTGAGTTTTGGGCCATTTAAATTTTCCTCTAATTTTCTTTCACATAGACCACGATTTGACTCAATCCTCCAATGATAATATGAGTAACAATCAGATAGTTTATCCTTTTTAATTTCCAAATACAAACATTAATTCTTATTTTTAAAATGTATTTTCCTGTGGGTTACTCATCTTAAAGTTCAGGTGCCATGATGTGATTTCCGAAAAAGTTTACACAGCTACATACCAACTGTGTGTTTAGTAATATTTTTTTTTTTAATTTCCACTTTTGTTTAGTGACTCTCACCTCAGTCCCTCTCTGGGATGGAACTGATATTCTCAAAGAATCAGTTATACTGGCCTAAATATGTAATAATTTAATTCACTTATGAAACGGGATTTATTTATAATCTCCACATAAACCGATGCACATCCACACCCACCCACATACATAGTATACACAAGCTATCAGTGACCTCCATAGACTATTGCCAATACATGCAGATCTTATTTTTAAGGGGAAAGGATGGTATAATTTGAATTTTTTTTTTCCTATTTGATGCCCGTTTTTCATTCTTTGTTTTTGTATGTAAATATATCATTGGAAGATCGCGGGTTCTATTCCAAAAGAGGTCATGGATTTTTCCATTGATCTAATCCTTCCAGCCACACTATGGCCCTAGGGTATACTCAGCCTCTAACAGAAATCATTACTAGGGGCATTTTCTTGGGCTAAAGGTGGTGGGCATGTAAGACTGACATCCCTACTGCCATTAAATGCCGATTGTCTGCAAAGATAGGAGCCTTAACCTCTCGCCACCGTTTGAGCCGTTTTCGCACGTAATGGGGTTGACTTTACCTTTATCTTTAGAAATATCATTGCTGCAACAACTTAAATTCGAAATTAGTTTTGAAAAAAAAAATTGGGAACCAAATTAAAAAAAAAAAGTACCATGGTAAAGTAATTCACTATAATGGATATATCTCAGCCATTTTTGAAGATAAATTCAAAATCTCTTTCATATTTTACGCCTAAGAGCATATTCTTTAACATGTCTGTGGCATAATTTTGATATTCACTTTCAGAATGTAAAGATAAATGATTACATCTTAAAAATTAATTGTAGAGGTACTTTTATAGAAATATGAAAGAATAATTTTCAAATACAACAAAATAACAAATTTCTGTTACACAGAAATTTTCCGAATAGACTAAATAATATGTGTTCCAAATATCAAGCATGTAGCATTAATAGTTCCAAAGATATAAAGATATATAACTTTTTAATGTCATAATAAAGCAAAAAAATTAAATTTACGGGAAATTGCTATCAAAGTTTAGTGTTACTTAAAGCTCTATGCATCAGCTAAAAAGACCATAAATATGCATTCAATTTTATGTAATATAATTTCAGATATCAATTATTACTTTAAAGCAAACATTTTCTCTTTTTGAAAATTTACTGGCTTTCCACCATATTTAACTATCCTTGCCCTGTAAAAACACTGTGCACCAGAGCTTTAAAAATAGTGTTGCAGCAACTGACAAAGGACATAAATCTTTTGTAATATACAGTATTTCTCAAAGTGCTTTTAAAGGGAGAACAGTTTGTTTTTAACTCATTGATTTTCCACCATATTAAAACCATCCTTTCCCCTTAACATCCCATGTAGCATTTGCAATGAATTTTCCCATTTCTTTTCTGTTTTTATTAAAGTTTTCTTTTCTTATTACTAGTCTATTTTTATTTAATTAACATTAAGCAGGAATCTGAATTTTTATAGAATAATTCATTAACAGTATGTGAAAAAAGAAAACATTATGACATCCGTCTTTAACTTCACCAATGTCCATTTCAAGTAGCGGCCAGGGTGAGATGGAGGTGAGAGTTGCTGGGAAGTATATTCTCCTGTGCCACTGGCAACATTGTTCGACTAGGTTAAGTGGTCATAATTTTATTGCCAAACACTGACTTAAAAAAAAATTCAAATTTGTATCATATTTCCTTATTAAAGGGGAAGCTAAGACGGAGTTGATAATGTGGGTTCAGACAAAGTAACACTGAATCTTCAAAAATTCTAGAACATTCGTAATTACTAACTATATTCAAGAAAACAAAGCAAATGCATGAGCTTACCTTACAGTAAGTCTGTTGTCATTTACAAATGAATTTCACTGCACTCTAGTGGCAGTAAGAGGAAGAGAGATTTCTTGGAACAGAAGTGAGAAAAAATTAGAACAAGAAAAAACGTTCACCCGTTTCCTGTTGCATGGCCATAAAATTATAATTGAGGAGTTGGGTTGGGCCGAATAATGGTCTACATTATGTTACAATTTTTTCAAAATCGAGTTTTTAATGGAATAATGCTCTGTACAGTCTTACACAGCTGTCACAAAAATTGTTTTTCAATATCTGTATCAGAGACGCTTCTACACGAGTTACTACCATGAATTTCTTGGTTGGAACAATGGTCTATGTCACTAGTCACTTCTAGTGTATCCAGTTGTTTACATTGTATAGGAAGTTATTGCATGGGAGTCTATTATCTTTACGAATACTGGGTACTTGAACTCTATGTATCAGGTTTTGGTTGACCTATTACGTGACACAGTGACAATTTTTATGGTGGATACTGACCAGCTAAAAAAAAAAAAAAGGATCTAGACAAATTAATATTAATAAGTGGAAAGATGTGTCACGAAAGTCGCTGAGAGTTAGTGGTCTTGAGTATACAATAAGAGAGACAAAGTCGCAAGTTAATGCGAAAGATCCCCCCAGTAATGTAAGTTCTTGTCTGTTCTTTTTTAAGTATTTTATTAGTTGTATTTTAATTTACACTTTACCTAGTGTTAGTTGGTCTATGTTGTGTTTTGCCATTGTTATTTACCTTAGAATTTTATCACGGTATTTCGTTTCAGGAACAGATTTGTGGAAATTCTTGTAAGGAGATGTGCTCGGAGCTTGCTTTTGATTTCAGAAAAGAGCTGTTTAAAATGTATTACTCTCTTACAGTCAGCATTTAAATACTGTGATTGTTATTGTCTTCATTATTAATAAAATTTATACTTAACAGATAAGCCATCTGTTGGGATGGATAGTGCTTATTCAGGACAGGGGTTCAAATTCCATCCCCAACAATTTCTCAACTGTAATATTTAATTTTCTTTATTCATTTGTTATTATTACAACTTTCATTAATTTAATGGTGTCCCTATATCTCAATACTGCAGTTATCTATTATTATTATTATTATTATTATTATTATTATTATTATTATTTGATCAGTATTGTATGTTTATTCATAATATGGCATTGAGTGTAACTTTAATAAATTATATGGTGTTAATTCAGATTAATATACTGGTACAGCATTTAAAAATAAATGTCATAATCATTTTGTTCATAATTTAACTTTTTATTGATTTTCTATAATTCATAATATTCTGACTGTATAAAACTGTAGCCTATATTGTCTGTATTTCCCAGTAGCATTTCTGTGGAGTTAAAAATGTTACAAACATCAATGTCGTCTAATAGACTTTCAGTAACATACAATCGTATACTTTGCTTAGTGTACAAAACATATTGATGAAATAATGGTCTATGTTGCCCGTCGGATAGTAAATTTATGAGCGGAATTACGATGTAACATTTTTGTTCCTCCTGCACAGTTAGCAGATTGTAACATAGACAGTTATTTGGCCCAACACTTCAATAAATTCATAATATGCAGCTCCAAACATTTCTAAGCACGCTGTGACTATCAGGAAACGAAAGTATTAAATGTAAACTGTGACCACACGTGCTTAATTGTCGCCATGAGTGGAACCAAGGGTTGGAGCGTGAGATTCAGACATATTTTGGCATATGAAGAAAAGTGCGCCAAACAAAATGAAAGTTTTAATGGTTGATAACATAAAGGAGTGCATAATGATTAACTATTACTGTAACCAAATTTTTAACTACGAACAAATGGGGAGGGAAACACGGGAACACGCTCAGAGTGTTCTATTTCAAAATGATTCATATACTTCTCATTTTACTGGACATGATTTTACTCGTAACAACTTTACACAATGCCAGAATAAACTAAATTAAACTGTTAAACAAGGGAGCAAATACGGTACTGTACAGGTAATCTGTGGTCATATCCTGAAGGCCATGTGCAGTGATCACAACCCTTAACAACCTCTTTCTTACTAGAAATTCCCATATTCCTTAGAGGATTAAAGGTTCGGACATTCTGCACTAATACAGTAGTTATCAATGTTGTCAAATTTCATTTTAGCCTTGGAAGATACACTGAAGTACTCTCATCAAGCTCTCAGCTTGTAATTATATACTTTAATTTTGAAATCTGGCCTCTTAAAAAATCGGTAAAATTAAGAAAAAGGTTATTTAATGGCTGGTCGGTGATCATGGAAAAGTGTGGTCCTTAATTGGAAATACAAAATGTATTTCTTTTATGGGTTTTTACATCGATTCTAAGAATCAGAATCTAAGAAAGGCAGTATCTTAATAGAAGTGGTCTTTCTGAAAGGTTTCACTGCATTGTCAAAATGTAGCCAAATTCTGAAGATGTCCTGACATGAGTACAGTGGACTGGCAAAAGTGCATTTATAGCTAGGAGAGATTATTTTAAAGGCAGATGTTCAAAAGGAGCCACAACAATATCATCAATATTTTCAGTAGGTATAATTCACAAAAATTATTCACTTCACCATAGGCCTATATTCCATTTAATAAGAAAGTAAAGGGAGGTGAATCAGTGGTGTAAAAAATTATTTGAGGTGAACCCCTATTCAGTAAATAAATATACAACCTTCTATTGATTCACGTTACAATAATTATATTTTATTCTGTACAAAAGTCAGTTATAAAATATTTCCCATCATGTAGTATGGTGTATAGTGACAAAGGTGCTTAATATAAATAACAGGAAAAACATCCACTGTACCATTTGATAAATCCACTACACATCAGCACACACAGATCAGGTTGTCTGGAGAGCTTGTTAAGGGAATACAATATATCAATACGATATATATGTATGTATATACATATACATATCATATGTATGATATACATATACATATCATATATATATATATGATAGGCTATACATATACATATCACATATATATGATATATACACACATACATATACATATCATATATACAGAGTAAACAGACAGATGAAATGATTATAGCCTTGACAATTGGCTAAACTAAAACAAAAGTGACATGATAATGGATCTTGCTCTGTTCTTGTGGGCATTTGAGCGTTTCTTTTCTTCTTTTTTTCTCCCCACGATTGCTGAACACAATTTTGGCTGATGTTGAACTTGTTTCCATTGTGTGCCAAGCCTGAAATTCTTCTTTTCATATTATTACTATTATGCCATACATAATTATTAACTTGTGTGTTCATTGCAACTAAAAGCCACTAAGCAAGCACCTCTTTATGTAAACCAACTAACCACTGTCAATCACACTTGTGTCCAGGGAATCAAACATCAACATCTCTTAATTTATTTCTTAAATCCAACTGTAATAATTAAAATCATGTAGCCCTTTTATACAAATAATCACATATAAATAACTGGAATCAACCTGTTTGGACCTACTTAATAAGAGAATATTAATAACGGCTGTCTTGGGAACAATGAGACAGCAGTTATGAGCAGTATAATTTTAAACTTTTGAAGGTAATACCTTCTGCTTGAGGCATTTCTAGGAGTTCATTTAAATTCATTTCATGGTAAAAAGACTGCGTAAATTTAACTGACATTCAACAAAAGTGAAATAGCAGAGAGCAATTTGGCAAGTACAGACTTTGCAGCAAAGTATAAATACCACAAAATTTAAAATATATATTACATACCATAACTAAAATTATTTCCTATTTACATCCTTGTTAGCACCAGTGACTCAATTGTTTCTAAAAATTCTGTTCAAATAATATACAATATAGAAATTATAAGCAGAAACTAAAAATGTTCGGCCTTTTCATCACTCAGAATAACTTGAAAAGAAATATGCAAGTTTCCATGTATAGGCTAATTATAATAAAGAATATATTAAGAAATACAGAGAATATGAATATATGAGAAAACACTTGAACTTAACTTTGCACACTCAAGTTCGACTTATTAATTATTATGCTGTGTCACATTTGTTATGTCATGTTTGATTAGATGTGGTTAAGTTAATATCAATTTTATTAGTGGTACTCAACCCGAGGTCCAATGAAAGATTTTGTGCAGTCCACCAATAGTATTTATGCAATATCAATTATAAACTGGCAGCAAACATGGGAATTTTCCAATTTCGTGAGAATTTCTTTAAGCAATTTCTGGGAAGGAAGCATATTAAAACGAAACATATTTTTTTTAATGTAGTAATCTCTTGAGTGTATTGTTTTCCACATTATAGTTTTACACTGACTAAATTGAATACTAAATAACAGTAAAATGGATAAGATCAGAGTACATCAGTAAAATACTGTTATTGCCATTCTTGCAGCACAGCAACAAAACGTAAATCAAGTCAGAGTCACAACGAATAATTTAAAATGGTTTGTTTGATATTCCAAGATATGTTTTGAATTGCTGTAAAAGGTACTAGTGTGTTTAAATTAAAATTTTAACATACACACATAATTCATTGGCTTTGCAATAGGCAAGTCAGTTTCAACACCAAATTCTTAATTAACTGACGTACTCTCTTATTTATGTTCAGAAGGGGTGCTTGTGTATTCTCTGTTTTTCGTTTACAGTTATAACGTTTTTGAGCTTTTAAAATGACAACTGAAAAAAAAAAAGCGCAAAGTGACGGACGAAAGTAGGACATTTTAGGAAAAGCGGAGTGAATGACACATTTTTGTTAGTGTGAAAGAAAAACCAGTTTATTTATTTACAATTAAGCCATTTTTGTGATAAATGGATAAAATAAAAAGCCGTTACGAAACGAAAAATACATCCACAATGAAGCTTTAAGGGTAACTGCGAAAAAGAAAATGGCTGATTTATGAAGAAACTGCAGGGGAAACAATAAACAATTTCTAAGTCAAATGTGGAGAGTAAAATTGCAGTTAAAGTCAGTTACGACTATGTTATTGGTGAAAAAATCCTCCAAGAACATTTGCTTTCAAATGTGCGCTAATCAGGCATTGTGGTGGGTAAGAGAAATAGTTAATGATATTGGCAATATATTGAAAAAAAAAATTGCTTCAAAACTCGTATATTTCATATCACAGAACAAATGACCATTCTATATCCAATGAAAGACATTGCAAAATGCAGTGACATTGCTTTATGTTATATCATCAACAATGACTCAGTAAGAAACTGCTAAATTTTGTAATAAAAATTTCATGTAGTACTGGTACCACTGCATTATCCACTAGGAAAATCGGTAAGTACAGAAAATAAACTTTAAAGCTGTGATGAAATATGTTGTGAAAATTGTCAACTATATCAGAACAATTCACTGAGCCACCATACAGTGGTCCAAATCGCGAATCTAGGCTGACAAAATTAATATCTTCAACTTAAAAGAACACATCAGAAATTTATACCGGTACCCTCCCATTCTACACACTTCGTGCCTTCAAGATCAATGAAGATAATTATATTACAGCACCATGGTCTTGACAGCTGTGTAAACATTGATAAATTTGTTTGTGATTGCAGTCACTGTGGCAGACTGCTGAAACAGTTATCATTTTTATGAGCTTGTGTGAAGTCTGTGTTCGTATGTACAGTATATTACATTTTTGTGAAATGGAAACCCCATTTAAAGGTATGCCATAATCATCTCCTTAAAAAATTAATATTTAGTGCCATTTATTTTAAGATGATATTGGGTATGAAAAACAATAAAAACTGGAGCAAAATTTTATGTTTCATTAGCTCTATAAAATGATCGCTGAGGATCACTGCAGAAATACTGTATTCGGTATATGTAATAATATTGTATGTTGTTTTAATAAAATAAATTGGCTGCCAATCAGGGCCTAATAGTAATTTTATTTTCAGTTTCAATGGTTGGAAGACAGGTAATTTTTTCAGACACAGTCATACATGCAATAAGTAGGCAACCCTCAGAATCTGATGTAGGCCATCCTAGAAAATTATTTGAAGAAAGTAGCAGTAAGGCAAAAGAAGAGTAAAAACTCCAGTTGCTACGTCCACTTCTAAGGAACTATCATTTGTTATGCAGATCAGCTTTAATTTTAAAGGAAAAGGGGATGCAGCAAACGTTGTACAACAAGCACCAGATTTCTCACCCAGAGGGCAACACAAATTAAAAAGAAGTATTTCAGACTATAAATGTAAATAGGCCATCAGATTTATCAATGAAGAAGCTTTGGTGCTCTTTGTTAATAATAAATTAACCAAGTGACAGATTTGCTCACTTGTGAATCAGCTGGGAAGGAAGCTCTGACAAAAAAAGGGAAGTTCAATTTCTAACGATACCGATTAATGTAATTTTCAGTTAAACCCTTCACAAAGGACTGATGTGTCACATATTTGTAAAAATAAAAAAATTTCGTTATATCGAAGTTAATGGAATTGATTGTGAAAATTTGTTATGAATCGAGTTAATCAGATTGTCATCAAATTCACTATGAAGAATTTCAACCCTTATGTAAAGGACTTATGATATGTGAATGAAATATAATTCTACACAGTACATGTAAGCCTAAATTAATGTAGTATCATGTAATACCGGTATATTAATTATAAATATCTAGAATTCAAATGAAACATTTCAACCCAAATAGGAGGGATCGCTAATCAAGTCATAGGCATAACATTAATTGAAGCTATGCAATAAAATAATAGGAGTGTCATTAAATCTATATTCTGGCGCTTATTACAAAAAGTGTAATTTTCTCAGCCCCTTTAGGAGGGGTGGTTATTCTTATCTGTATGTTGTAAAATTTTTCACACATCAAGTACTTGTTATTAATATGTATGCATCAAATTTCAATTAAATATGACCACTAGAACAGGAGTTATTAAATTTGTCCACCTAAATTCCAGATTTAGACTAGGCCTTTTTTTTTTTTTTTTTTTTTTTTTGGCGAAATCGAAGCTTAATATGATTGATTGGGTACCTTCTTTCCTATACAGTAGTTTGATGGCTGAATAGAGGAAGTAGAGGAAAGAGATATGTTTCTGTGTTGAAAGACGAATAGGTAAATTAATTTTGAAGCGATTAAACAGTCAATGATGCTCAATGTATGTGTCAATCTTATATCAAAAAGACATTTCTACGCATCTTAAAAGTGATAAATTGCGATAACAGGGTAAGAAATATGGTACATATGCTTTCTGAATCAAGTGAAACTAAGTTTCGTCTACAGAAGTGTTATCTCGAAAAAAATGACTTCCCACTCTTCCCATTGCTAGCCAGTTTATTGCTGAGAGCACCAAGAAATACGTGGATGCTTTACCCGATTTAAGTTTCGAAACAGGAGACAAGTTTCAAAGATTTTAATTCTAGTAAAAGTATTATTATATGTTCTGCACTCCATTTAGTATTGGAGTTCATGCAGTTCCAAGGAGAATGACAATGAAAATAAATCATTTGCACTGCAACAGTGATAAGAGAGAAATTCAATTATGTATATGATTTGGAATTTTACTCAAATTATGTTCGAAAGAAAAACTTTCCAGCTGCTCGAAAGTATTCTTTCATATTGCATCCTTTCTTTGGAAGCACCTACATCTGCGAACAGATTTTCTCCAAGAGGAACACGAAGTCAAGATTAAGATATTGGCTGATGAACACTCTCATGGAGAGCGATATTAATAAAATAATTAAAAAAGAAAGCAGCATCAAATATGTCATTGAATGTTAAAAAGAAAGTAAGCCTACTTCTCTTGTGCTATAAGCACATAATCCTTGTATTTATTTTCAGTTCCAAGTTACATTAATGCTTTTATTAGGCCTACACACATGTATCTGACTCACACACATGATTAAATTAAGAGTTGCAGCCCACCATCCATTTTATTAAAAGTCAATGGCTCTTTCTGGAAAAAATAAATAAATAAGGTTGAAGGCCACTGATGTACATGGTAATGAGGGAGGATCTAGAACGTGTCACATATTAAAGTAGAGTTCTAGAATTTACTAAGAGAAATTGGATGAAGCTCACATAGATTATCATTGAATATTTTTGCAAGTCTTCTGGTAATGCCTGAAACAAATTCTTAATAAACTTGTACTACCAAAAGGAAGAAAGCATGCAACATGAGTAATAATCCGAAATTAATTTGAAAATATTGATCAAATGACTGCCTTTACTTGAGATATTACTTAAAAAAAGTAACTTACACAAGTATGATTATGGCAAACTAATAATTCCAAATCTTAATCCTTAAAAAACGCATGTTTTCTTTTCCTCAGTCTTACAATTGCACTTTCCATGCTACACTTCCAAACGAACTTGACAATTTCAGTCCAAACATTCTTCTCAGTTTGTTAATTCTGATTTTCTTACTATCGTATTAGTGTTCTTCTAACGAATGTGTATAATAATAAAAAAATTGTACTCGCATTTAGACTTCTATGAGGAGTTTTCCATAGTCCTTCATCTAGTTATTTTTTTCAGAGAAACTTCAATTTTGAAAAATCTGCAGCACTCAAAACAAATGTGTCAATGCTTGAAAAATCACTATGATATACATGTTCATCTGTATCAGTGCTACAATTTTGACAGCTCATGGACAACTGCAATCGACGACACAATTTGTATTCATATACAGTATGGCCCAGAATAAAATATACCGAAAATAAATAACATGAAATTTAATTGAGAAACATATCAATCAGTATGTACATATGTAAAAACTGTCCATGCATATTGGAAAGAAAATCTTCTTTTTGATACACATTTTCAATAGTCTGAGCACAATAAAGACGTCCTTGCAGATGGTGGCTAACCTGTATGCAGTACGGAAATGCACGCAATTGATGGATCATTTGCTGAACTAATGTTCTCTTTAGATTTAATTCCTTGACTATCTGTTGTTCACTTTTCTTAGAAGAATGCAACATTTTTTAAACACCATACTCATATATGCATTCTCTGTAGCTGTTCTAGTCCTCCCATTTCTTCCTTAGTTTTGACACAAAACTGAGTTAGTTCATCTGAATTTACTCACCAAGAATAATATTGTATGCTTTGATGCTGGATATTTATGAACATTCTTTCGATAAAGTTTTCATACTGATTTCACATTAATTCTTCCACTTCAAACAATTGTGTGTGAACGAAAATAACGCTCTAGGAGAAATTCTTTTCCTAGAATAGTGAGCACCATTTTCACTTTGTGTCTTTCACAGCGTTTCCAGGAACACCTGAAGTAATAATTAACAATACCTCCAAAAATTTTTCCTCATTGAGCTGTAAATGTAACTTAGTAAAACTTTGGTACCGTACATTTATTTTGAGCCATATTGTATAAAAGAAACTGAGTCAAGTACTTGCAGTAGGCCTACAAGTGAAAGTACTGAGAGCTGTTTCTTGTCTCTGTTAACTTAGGAATTTTATTTTTTACCACATTGTACTCTTTACATGAATTAGTCGAATTCTAAAAAAATGTAGAATATAGAAGACAGATTTTTTTTAGATGCATTACATTAGTGAAGGCTTTCTGTGCTAGAAACCTTTAACAATGATTGTTCTTAATAATAATAATAATAATAATAATAATAATAATAATAATAATAATAATAATAATAATAATACTAATGATAATAATAATAATAATAATAATAAAGGCGATGATAATAATAATAATAATAATAATAATAATAATAATAATAATAATAATAATAATATAGTCTGTCTTTACGAAACTCTCCTCATATAACAATGACTCTCCATTACTAAGCATTTTCATAAGAACCATTGAGAAAGCAATGAGACTGACGTTAGAGGTTAATGTCTTGAGAAAAAAATCCATGGTTGACTGAATGGGAAATTTTAATTTGAGAGTTTTGTTATAACAAGGCTTGTGATAAATAAGAAATTAATATCCATGTTTGTAAAATTAACTTACAATACTGAGGTGTGAGTAACAGTCAGCATTTACATTAACTTGTAAAGAAGTAGAATTAATGTCTGTAGTGGTTCAGTGTGTCTCTAGTATTTCTTTTTTAATGGAAATGAATCGATTTCTAGGTGAAAATGTTGCAACACCCAAGTCACTTTCACTTCAAAGTCAGAAAGAATCAACACAAATATATTGAAGATTATTAAAAAATGACGAGTATCTCGTAATGAGATAAAATATGGCTACTGTCTTTCGTACCATGAAATTGTTCCATCAACAATCGACCATTCAGGTACAGAACCAACACCTCTACATACTTATTTCATAATGCTCGCTATTTCCTACCTTAAAGAAAAATAATTCTTGTATTACTTTTATTCATAATGTGTATTAAAACAGTGAATTATGACCATTTTAATAAGCTGTTTGAAGATGTCCATGTGATTTTATAGCTGAGAAATGAACACAACCTCGAGACTTACGGGGTTCTTCAGGAGGGGAGGGGATTCTTTCAAGCTAATACAATCTACAGTGAAAATTCTTATGAAATTTCAGCCTCATTGCTTTTGGAACAGTCCTCAAAATAGCCTTCATACCAGGTTGTAGTCACTGGCAAGCAGAGAAAAGTAATTTTCCTGTATAAGAACTCGGGTGCAACTTCTGAAACTTGTTCAAAATTTGCCACTCCCACTGTTTGGGGTACTTCCTTAATGTACGAGGGTAGTGTAGTGCAGCACAAGTCTTGCTCGTTGAAGGGGACATACAGGTAAATAATTACTTTCCTAATTATATAACTACTATGAACATAGGGAAGCAAAGATGGGATTAGGCCAGAGCATGCTGATTGCTGGGACCTGAGCTAGGAAACAAACTTTAGGATGGGAAGTTGATTTAGTTTTTAAACTACCGGACACATTCCATGGCAACTTCACAACATACAATTAAATGTCACACAGCATGGAAATGCCTAGCACAATCAGATGGGTATGTGGCAACAGCCGGTACAGATACGTCACATATCATTCTCCAGCAATTACCAAGAATCTGATAACTCTCTCAGTAACATATATATTCACAGGTGCTTAACCAATAATTTTCTACTACTCCAAAATTATGAAAAATACATCTAAGCTTCCATTTAAGTAAACTAATTTAACTGCATCAGTAACATTGTTCAAAAGTTCTGGATGAACCAAATTTGGCTGCTTGAACATGGTGTCAGATCAATTCCACTGCATGCAGACTGTTTAGTACCGTGAGCAACTTACAGACAAGGCTTAGGCTAGCAAAAGAAATGCAACACTGAAATTTTCGATTCGAGCTGTATAGCACCGGGCCCCATCACATCCTCCAGAATATACAGTTATTGAGCATGGAAAAGCTCTGCTCAAAGTTGTGGGGAGGAGCTCTTGCTATGCACTCTGGCTCAGTGTTACTCTAGCAATTTGGATTTAAACACAAGATGAAGTTCGACGCAAATAAATTCTGCGATGACTTTGCGCTAACTAAACAGCAAAGGCTCTAGTTCGGTTACTCTATTTGGCAGAAAGATTATGGAAGGTATCAATATTCCGCTTCTTCACACAAACTTATTCCCATGTTACAATAATATGGTTATTCCTGCAAATATTCAATATCATGGGTGTAAATGTGTATTGTGTGTGTTTCATGTGTGTGTGTGTGTATGTGTGTGTGTTTGTGTGTGGAAAAAAAAAATACAGCAACATATCCATTTATGGCACTTAAATACTTTTATACCATATATACACATAATTACATAGCACAATTCTAATCATTGTTTTATTTCTACAATTAAGAAGTAATTTAGCATCACCAATTAATTTTCCATCTTTCACTACCATTTCATGTTGGGTTTATGGCTCATGAAACTAGAATAAATAGACTGTGTCACCAGAGTTTCGAATGTGGCGGAATGAAGACATCGTGTTGACTGCTGGAATTCGTATCACATCTCATAGTCTGTGTATTGTCACTCTATGGCTACATAAAAATAAGAAAGCCCAAGCAAACACATGACAATAAGTGGATTGGAGCAAGACTTCATCATCGAGCTTGTGGACTCCTCTGCAACCCCTTGGATCCAATCCAGTCCTCCATATCCCAACTTCTCTTGTGGTCTGGGTAGTTCACGGTGGAGTGGGGGACTGAAGATGTTTTATGACATGGGCAGAAGAGATATTTTAAGGCACGAATCCAACTCTAAAATCACGGTAGGGTCCAATTCATAAAGCAGGATACAAGATCCTGAGGCAAGACTGAAGCTGCCTCTCTTTTCTGGACCCGGACATGCTCTGCAGAGCTTCATGGAAAATAATTTGGCTCAAAACCGATTCTCACCACGGCTTACATTTCGCATCCTCCATGTACTACCCAGGCCAAGGGCTTTTTCATGGTTTATTTCTGTTTTCGTATTACACAAATAGATTTCCTGGATATATTTTCAGAAAACACCAGTAGGGTATGTACTATTGAAATTATTAATGGCTGACATTCTAAACATGCCACAATGCATTTATACGAATTATAATGCAAGTGCAACCAAAATTTCCAATTAAAAAGCAGTTCATAACAATATCACGAATCTATGGCTGCAAGTTTTGTGACCTAGAAATAAATTTTCCCAAATATTGATAAAAAAATAAGGATCTGTATATGATCTTAGTGTTTATAGTTAATAATATACAATACAAATTTATGCCTTCCTTATTTACAGCAAGAGAAACGGACTGCAGGCTGGAAGGTTCCGAGACTGGGTGGTGCCAGGATTTTTCTTGTCCAAACTTGTAGGATGGCTACGAGATACATTCAGCCTCCTATCAAGCCGAGTACTATACTTTCTGGAGATAAAAGGCGGTTGGAGCGTGGTGCTGAACACATCGTCTCCTTGTGCCAAGATCAAGAAAGCATATGAGCTCTACCCACATCCCTCCATGTGTTATATGACATCATGGGAAAACCTATAACTTTTACCTTATTTACAGCAAATGAAATACTTTTATTACAAAGAATAGCAATATCTGAAGCTGTAGTAGTGAGAAAAGACAGAAAACTCTCCTTCAAAACTGTGCACTGTACCACAATTCATCACTCCAAGGAAAATACGTATTTTAACCATTTTGCAGAGTGGCATCTGTGATTGTTCGGAGCAACTCGGAAGATATGGAAAGATAAATATTTTTGTTTCTTCTTTGACCTGAAAACCATCATGTGGAAAGTTAAGCTCCCAGCTTAAAAATGTAACTCCTATGTCAGAACTTGGAATTTAATTCAGCTCTAATAAATTCACTAAAATACAGCACTTACATAACAAAATGCCCATATAAATGCAAGCGGCCATAATTCCGTGGAATTTCAATGTCAAATACAAACTAACAAATCATCCAAAAATGTCTCCATAAATTCAGTAGAACATACCCACGATCATGTGAGCACGTCAGCAGTTACAACAATATATAACAAACGATTGGCAAAGAGTCAAACTTTGACAAAAGACCGCCAAAATGTAGATGTTTTGTTTCGTTTTGTGTATACCATTACTCTTCGTGATCTATAACTTGTGTCATAGAAAATAGGTTTGTTCATTGTAACAAGGCAACTATAAGAAATAGTAGGCCTACTTTGTTTACAATGATTTGGTTTTCAATATAGCTACTTAACTATCACAACTTACTTATCAGTGTTGACATACGTACATACATACTTACATACAAACATATACATGCATCCATCTCCCACAACAATTCCCTTTGTTGCAAAGGAAGAATAAGTCCTCTACTGTCTACATAATGGCCGGCCAATCCGGTAGGTAAAATGATGATGGTGATATGATGATGGTTGGTGACACATGTAGGTCTTCATTCTGCAGTTTTACCTTCATTCAGATTTACTTTTAGGGTAAAAGGGAGACTTCAGTCCGGATCCCATATGCCCAAACAGTTAGCGACAGTAAAAAAAAAAATAATGAAGTTGGAAAAAAATATATAAATATAAAAAAATAAAAATAAAATAAAAAATCTTTTGGATTCAATTCATACTTACTGGTGTCAAGTACAGACAAAATGATTGACTGCACTCTACAAGCAACTAAGTATCAATATCCCTTCGCAATCACTTCACCACTCACTTCAACATTACTAACGCATATCAACACATGTCACACACGTCCATGCTTTCGGTCTGGTATCGTACACGTTAATAATACCAATATAGCAGAGAGAGACGCCATACAAAATATATCATTAAAACTACACATTTTTTCTTCCCTCATACAAATTCAACTAGAATCAGTCCAGTCTTCTTCCTTTTTTTTATTTTTTTGTCAGTGACTTCTTTTTCCTCAATCACAGGATTACAAATAACTGTATGGACCAACAAACAAACAAAATAAAAAAAAATATCTTATCATTCCTGTCACGTCCGTTGCAACAGGGCGTGCATGCATGCGTGCGTGGGAGGTAACGACAGCTTAGCTTGGTTCAGTTTTTCCTGCCGCCATCCGTTCGACTAGGACACGCCTCCAGAGATGACTGCCACGATGCATTGGTGATGGAAAGCCGCATGTTCGGTCATTTTGTTTGACGGATGGAAAGCCTTCCTTACCTAGGCGGAAGCCACGTACGGCACATATAAATAATGTACAACTATAATACATGGAGCAGGAGATGATGTGATCCTCCTCACCGCCCAACTAGCCGTACTGTCAGGTAGAACACTATGCCGAACACCACTGAGAAGCAGCAGCTGCATGTTGCTTCAGCACCATTGTAGGTCAGCTCCTCGTTTTTCACCACTTCATTTGGATGCTTCTCATATTCATCTGTAACGAGAAATTATGCACATTAACATGGCACTCATACTGGCCATTGTGAAAACTTGATACAATAAAACCCCGTTTTAACGTTTCCATTTTTAAGAAATTCCCGTTTTTAAGGAATAATCTATTAAGTCTCTATCAAATTACTATAATAATAATGTAATTAATTCCCGCTTTTAAGGAAACCTGGCTTAAGGAAAATCCCACGTTTAAGGAATACTTTTCAAGTGATTTTGTAATCACGACGCTTGAAATATCGACCCGACATTCATTAATCAATTCGATAGCGCATCTCAATTGATAGTAATGTGGCGCAATGTGGCGGCATTATTCTTTATCGTTCATTATGGTCTACCTTTCTGTTGCTTTCATAGAGTGGTTGCTTTGCTTGTTTTGTTCTCTCGAGTTGTGTGGATCCTGTTTCCAAGTTCCTTTTGTTAGTTTATGTTGTTTATGCATTGATATAATGACAATTAAATGGAAGAAATGGATTATTGGAGAGAAAGAAAAAATAATAAGCGATGTCGAGGCTAATCTTCAAATAACACTATCACATAATATGGCAAAAAAAAGCATGGTCTGCCAACTACTTCATTATGGGGAATAATGAAGAAGAAGAAGAAGAAAGAAGAAATTTTCAGTGCTGAGTTTCAGTGTGATTCGGGGTAAAAAAAAATTGTGCCACACCATTTGAAGCATTAAAAATATTGCAATGAAATTTATTGTAAATAATAATTGTAATGTCCCAAAGAAGAAGAAGAAAAATAAGGAATACTGATCGATATGTAAAAGAAAAACGCAATAAAACGAGATCTTTAGGAAAAGAATACATTAGGTCATCATTGGATGAACCAATACATCTTGCAGGTAAGGATATTCTTTTATTGATTCTGTATTACTAGTGCTCCCTGTGACATTCTTACTGCTAAATATTTCTGTGAATATACATACTGTACTCTGGAGTTTATTTTTGTGTTTTAGTTGCTGCAGTGGATGTTTAACCCTTAACCCGAAAGACTCCCATAACTAATGTCAATGGCAATATTGGTCTTCGAGACCGCTATTGTTTTAAACATAGATTTTGTTCATATTTTTGGATGAAAATATGTTCTGGTAGTACAGGGTGGATGGTAACCTCTGCACCAAAATGAAACTGGTGATAGATCATGAGAGATTTTAAAAATCTAAATAAGTGTTTTCTTTAACATTCACCATTTCAGAGGCAATCGTTATGTTCCTATGAAGTATTTGGCAACATCACGGCTGCTGCAATAACTTTAAAAAAGCGCAGCCTGCACTCCTTACCTTCCCCTCCCCCTCTGCTGTACTCAGTCAATGACGTGCGATGGTGCACTGCGTTGCAGGATTTATTTCAACGATTTTCGCTATTATTCAATTAAAATTCATGGTTAAACCAAACAGTTTAATTTGCAAGAAAAGATTCAAGATATTAACTGTTCGGATTATTTTTACCTATCTGCTTGTATAGCAATCACACATATCTCTCAGGCCTTTATTGCAATAGAGCACTGCAAACATTGGACAAAGATTATTTCTTTTCTGCTTAACGGTGTTTCGTCAAAGGAAATGTGTAATAAAAGTTTTGTTATATTTAACACGTAAAATCACCTCTTAAATTTGGTGCAAAGGTTACCATCCACCCTGTATATTCAATATATTTTATAGATGTAACAATAGACAGGTTTACAAAATAATTTTAGAAAAATGAATTAATTAAATTAAAAAAAAATTAGAATGATAAACACAGAATACGAAAAACATATTGTACTACTAACACTTTTCTCTATATTACCTTAACATTTGATTATTATTTGCCTGAAATTGTTATATACATATCAGAGAAACACACTTGTCATGAAGAATGTTATCAAGTATCATTTAGTCCTTCAGCAACAAGGCTTGCAAACTTTATAAGAAAACTCAAAACAAATTCTGTTGCATATTGGCATATTGATATGAAGTTTATCTCTTCTTCATTCGATATATCCTCGCGATTTATTACAAAATCTGGATCATTATCGGAATCATCTACATATGGCTCACCATATTCCTAATTTTCTTTTTTCACCCATTGGTTGATTTTCAAATGATGGTTAGGTCAGAGGTGGAAACTGATTTTCTACATTGTGCACGTAAGCTTGCCATATCTATGGAAAATATAATTTACTATAAACATGTTATTTTATAAAAATATAAAAATTTAACAATATAAAATATTACGTTATGCAACTTACTGGTCTCAGAGACCGACAGACAAGAGATGCCAAAAGCACAGATTTCAACAAAAACTCAAGACAACAATGCACAGAACACTAAACTACACCCAGCCACTTCACATCAAATTTCCACAAAGATTAAATGATACATAGCTAAGAGACAAATGCCATGTATTAAACAGTGTAGGAAATATTTAAAAAACCAATGTCCCTAGTAGACTCAAAGACCGATCTTTCGACTTAAGGGTTAAAATGTTTACAGATGAAGAATACATCAGTATAATTTCTGTATTATATGATGGTAAAACTAAAACAAATAGGAAGATATATACCTAATAGGACTGATAGAATGTTCACCTGTATGAAGGAGGAGTAGAAAGAAATTATCATTCTTGAAAAAAGATTTGTGCAGATTCTTTGCAATTAAACCAGAAGATATTTGTGCCATAAAGCTTATTCTAGTTTATGTTCTATAAGCGAAGAGGCCATTTTCCATTTAACATCACTTGTAAATTTCCAGTCTCCAGCTGAATGCAGAAGAACCCACCTTAAAATGAACAATACTTTAAAGCCTGGTGTGTTTGCTAAGATAGACATTCATATAAGTAATTTTCCAACACAACGGTCACATTTCACTGGCAAAACAATTTTATTTCATACCTGGATTCGGAGTTAAATGTCAAAAAGTTGCATAAGCTCTTCAGTGAACAAAACTCAAATGTGAAAGTGAAAAATGAATACTATCTGAAATCCTTGAATGAAAATTTTCGTTACAGATTTGGACGTCCACAAGTGGGTTTTTGCTCTGTCTCTGGGCAACTTGGAGCCAAAGTTAAATTTCCTTTCTTAATCAAAATTTAAAACGAGTAGTAATAGCAGAGTTGTTAGTTCACAAGCAACATGCATCAAAATTATATGTAGAGTGTGCCGAAATAATGTTTACACACTTTGACAGGAGATATCTATTTAATATATTTTAAAGTTGGGCCGAAAAACAACAGTAATGTGTAGTATGATGTCCTGCAAACAGATGAGACTCACATACGTTATGCTAGCATTGCTGCGCGACAGGTTAATCAACAACAACAACAACAACAACAACAACAAAATGGAGCCAAGATTATCGTTTGAACAGCAGAAAGCAATTCTTTAGTGGTAATGGAGAACCAATAATGTTGTTGAAGTTCAACAGCAATGGAGACATGAGTAGGGAAAAGAATCACCAATGCAATTAACAATTGCACACATTCGTGACAAATTTGAGACTCATGGTACCGTATGCGATGTTTACAAGGGCAGATCTGGGAGACCTTGCACATCAACAAGCCCCGCATCCTTGGCTATGGTTTTGGAATGTTTTGAGCACTTACTGCAGAAATCTACAAAGCAATGTGCACGTGAGTCTGGGATTAGCAGAACCAGCGTATTTCATATCATTAAAATAGCAAAGTTGAAAGTTTTCATCCCAAGACTTTTGCATGCATTAAATGAAGATGACCCTGATCGGAGAATGCAATACTGTGAGTGGTTTCGGAACATGGTGCAAGAGGATGAGCCTTCGTAGGGAAAGTTGTTTGGTCCAATGAGGCACAATTTAGGTTGAACAGAACTGTTAACCGGCATAACTGTGTCTACTGGTGTGCAAACAATCCACATGTTTTTGTGGAAAAGGCTGTTAATTTACCTGGAATTAATGTTTGGTGTGGGTTGTCATCTAGGGGTCTAATTTGACCATCTTTTTTTGATGAAACAGTAACTGACCAAGTGTACCTGAACATGTTATGCACATCCGTCTTACCCACCATTTGTACACTCTATGGAAATGAGGAATTTTACTTCCAGCAGGATGGTGCACCACAACATTACCACCGAGATGTACATGCATACCTTGATGGCAATCTTCCAGGGCACTAGATAGGACAAAGAGGTCCGACTGAGTTTCCACAGCATTCTCCAGATCTAACTCTGTTGGACTCTTAAGAATATTATATACTGTAGAAAACCAACTACACTGGCAGCACTTCTGGAAGAAATTGAAACAGCATGTGCTGCAATCACTGAGGACACTTTCGCAAACATTGCTCGAACAGTTGTTCAACATACTCAGAAGTGTGTCGATGCCCATGGTGGGCATTTGAGCAACTGCTGTAACTATAAAATTCTAAGATGATTAATGCTCATCATTTTCTGTTTGTGTGAATTCAGCTTTGTTATGTTAACATACTTTTTCGACGCCCATGGTGGGCATTTTGAGCAACTGTTGTAACTGTAAAAGTCTAAGATGATTAGTGCTCATCATTTTCTGTTTGTGTGAATTCAACTTTGTTATGTTAACATAGTTTTTTCTTTGCTTCAAGTGTGTATACAAAACAGATTATGCAACTGTGTGCTAATAGCAGCGAAGAAATGCGCCTACTCTTTGATTTTATGCTAAATGTCCCTCTTCTTTGTCTTCCTATACTGCAAAAACTGTATTTTTCTGTATATGTTATCCATAACTTTAAGGGTAATAAGTTACTGCTCAGTTTTACTGTTACCATGGGAGGCAAGCTAATTGCAGTCTTAATAAAGTCTGTATATTTTTGACTGGCTATACAGAATGAACCGTAAAAAATGTCATTAACTTCAAGGGATTATTATTTGAGATATTTCAAATAAAATGTTTAATACAGTTTTACTCATTTTTGCTTCCTTTGCAACAAAAGATTTATTTTATATGAAATATTTCGTTGTGTGTTTTGGGAAAGTCATTGATTTAATTCCCAATATGCTCAGTCAATTTAAGACAGCAGTGTATTATGATAATAAATGGATTAAAGAATTTAAATTTGTCCTTTAAATGTGCAGAAATTTTATCTGAACAAATGCAACAATTTAAAATTTCTTTGCTGAATGAGAGTTACATTTGTTCCAATCAAATTTCCGCATATTTAAAGGGTAAAACTAAAATTCTTTCAAGCATTCGTTATCATAACTCATTGCTCTCTTAAATTAATTGAGCATATTGGAAATTAAATAGTTGGCTTTCCCAAAACACATAACGAAATGTTTCATATAAAACAATTATCTCGAAAAGCAAAACGAGCAAAATTTCATTAAACTGTTTTGTTTGAAATATCTCAAAGAATAACCTCCTGAAATTAACGACATTACTTACAGTTCACTCTGTATAAATAAACTACTGACACAGTGAAAGAAGTACACTTGTTTAAGTTACAGGAGAATGGAGAAAGTTACACAACACAGAACTACACGCATTGTATTCTTCACTCGACATAATAAGGAACATTAAATCCAGACGTTTGAGATGAGCAAGGCATGCAACACGTATAGACGAATCCAGAAATACATATAGAGTGTTAATTGGGAGGCCGGAGAGAAGAAGACCTTTGGATAGCCGAGATGTAGATGGGAGGATAATATTACAATGGATTTGAGGGAGGTGGGATATGATGATAGAGACTGGATTAATCTTGCTCAGAATAGGGAGCAATGGCGGACTTATGTGAGAGTGGCAATGAATCTCTGGGTTCCTTAAAAGCCATGAGTAAGTAAATTGTAACAATTCCTAAATCTAGTGCTTTAGTAGAAAAGTCATTCTCCGCACTGAAGGGAATGAATATCTGTCTCTGGAGTAAATAGTCACAGAACAGATACTCTGAGCTTTCCATGATGTCCATTGAAAGGAGAATGCTGAAAAATTGAAATAACGTCATATTAAGGTAAGCGTTCGCTACATCATATCGGACAAATCGCATGGATCGGAAAAAGACAATCTTTGCTGTAATTATTATGTAACTGCGTTCACTACATCGTATTGCACGCATCGGCTCTCGGTAAATCCGTCCAGGTTTCTCGGATGAGCAACTTTTCCAATGCGTGTGAGCATGGCCTTTTTTAATCAATCAATTGTAATTGCTCAATTGTTACTATTATGTTGTGCCATGTTCAGCATTGCGCCAAAATGGCAGACGGAAAACTTATTTCGCTTGTAGAAAACTGTTATTATTATTATGATCATCCTTGTGTGAATGCAAAGTCACATAATAACTGCACGCATTGTATTCTTCTCCTGACATAATTAGGAACATTAAATCCAGACGTCTGAGATGGGCGGGGCATGTATCACGTATGGGCGAATCCAGAAATGCATATAGAGTGTAAGTTGGGAGGCCGGAGGGAAATAGACCTTTGGGAAGGTCGAGACGTAGATGGGAAGATAATATTAAAATGGATTTGAGGGAGGTGGGATGTGAAGATAGGGACTGGATTAATCTTGCTCAGGATAGGGACCGATGGCGGGCTTATGTGAGGGCGGCAATGAACCTCCGGGTTCCTTAAAAGCCAGTAAGTAAGTAAGTAATTAATAATAATAATAATAATAATAATAATAATAATAATCCCCTTCTTCAGTGATCAATATGGCTTAAGAGCGCTTACATTTACAAATATATGATGCCTGGCCACTAATATTGAGTTCTTTAAAAGGTTGGAACATGAACATCTCAAAAGCCCCAGTTGCATTTAGTTCTAACAGAAACAATATATTACACTGCATTATTACATTAAAGTGTAAAATTCAGCATCATGAAGTACGTACTTGTTTTCTTGGTGGTGGACTTGACATTGTAGTTCGGAACGTCCAGGTCCTTGTATGAAGTGGGCTTCACTGTTGTTGGCAGTGGAGTTGTAGTGCTGGTTGTGGTGGAAGGAGCCGATGTGGTGGGCACGGTCGTGCTTGTCGTTGTGCTGGGCTGACGGTTCAGAAGAGCTGCAGAAAAAACAAAAGTGTACTATGTCATAAAAAGTAGGTATATCATCTATACTTTATACCATCAACACTTAGCATTCTCTTTCTTAAAATATGTTTTAACTGCCTTTAACATTTCTAGTCACTAAAAAATGTTGGAGCGCTTTCTTGTTAGTACAATTTGTCTAACATGGAGACGTTTTACATTGATATCACATAATTACATGTGTAGCGTTTTATTTTTATTTGTGGATGTGCGTCTAAAATGAGGACACGTGCCGCCATTTTCTCTCTCATGGGCCCTAGTTTCTCTGTTAGGAAATAAACTATGTAGGTCTAAGAGTTTTAGTATACTTGAGTCTATGTTACATGCACTATTGTCAGCCTCTTCAGCAGAGCCGCTGCAGGCCGCCGATGCCGGCTTTGTTTTCACAGCTGTGGTACACCATTGCAGGTTTTATTGTTCTGTGGGTGATTGGTGAGGGGTGCGTGAACCACTCTCAGTGTTTGGCAGCTGCGTTAGAACAATCCAGTTAATGAGAATTCGAGACTGGCTTTGAACAGTAAGTTATTGCGTTGTGCGTATGTAGTGATAAAGAATGTTTTACTTGTCATATTTATTAAAAGCATTGCAAGTGACAAGAGTAGTGATTGCTTGTCGCTGGATGTCCGACAAAAGCAGAATCTGTTAAAAAATATTGATGTTATTGGAACTGTGTGATATTTTCGTGGTAGAAGTTATTATTTCTCTTATTCCTCAAATTAACGTCGTAATTTTAATGGTCTTCGGTTTCATAATAACTCTTTACTGTCAAATACGCATAATAATATCTAGGCCTATACTTAAAAATGTATGATACAAATATGTCAATTTCAATTCTTTTAACAACCATAACAGCGACAATAAATCTACTAAGATATCGCTCCGAAACATTCTTCGCCGATAAAGCTCAATTTATTGGAAACATTAAAAATATTTATCAATGGATTCACGATGCAACTTCGAATGCAGGACCTCAGCAACAATTTAGCATTAATTAATTAGTGGGAACAGTTCTGACATATTGAGATTGACGAGACCTTTTATTTTGCTTCAAAGATTGACAGAAAATTCACACTGCATTTTTTTTCGACCAAATATCTGAATGTATCGTTGAAAGAAGGTTCACATAATGTTATTCTCCAAATGGTTAATACTTCAAGGACAACGACTCATTTTTGTGTTTTCGCGAACATTCTATGGATGGACGGTAATGTCCTGTGCCGCTCGTTCCCCTGACTTCAATTCACTGGATTTGCACTTTCACCATTCAAAGTTTGTTGTATGCTCAAGAAGTCTTCATAATATTCTAAGTACTCCACCAACATGTTGAACAAGATACCTGTAGATACATGGCATACTTAATACATTAAGGAAGTAAATAACGAGGCGTTTAGAAGCTGATCCATGATGGTCATTTTCAGCATTTCTGTGAATATAAGCGTGAGATTTTTTTGAAACAAAAACGTAAGTGCAACGTAACAACTCTGCGAAATAAACCATACACTTAAATGAACGATTCTGCTTGCTACACGTCTCCCAAAATTTTTTCTCACTTGTTGATTTACACTTTGTACAATAAAATAATGCAATATATTATATTGCATTAGCAATATATTACATTGCATTAGCAATATATTACATTGCATTACATAATTTAACGGCTACTGTTGGTATAGAGATATTTAACGTTCTATAACTTAAACTAGCTATTAAACGGACTAGTTGGTTTATCTTTCCCTAAGGATAGTGATGTTATTCAGCCGGTTCGCACCAGTTCGCCCAAACTGCTTGTTAAATTTGTAAAAGTTCGCAGAACCGATTGTTAAATGTTTTAAGTTAAAAAAATCAGTTTCTTTTAAGGATAGGAACAACATTAATACGAAACCCTCTAGCATTTTAATACTGCAGTCAGTGGCGGCTCAAACATTTAATGCCTAATGCCAGAGATAAGGAATAAACAGTAACAATATTGACATTATTATTATTATTATTATTATTATTATTATTATTATTATTATTATTATTATTATTACTATGATGAATCTCACAAAGTTCAGACATATTAGAGGGAAAAAAATGCGGACTTGTCGGTTAATAGACAGGCTTTCCTTCAATAATGTAACGTAATAGTAGGACGAGATGAAACAACAGTCGTATGGGCAACAATGATAGAAGCATAGTCTACAATGAATCACTAGTTCTTTTTTACTTCTACGTGGTACACTTTTAACATATAATGAAGCAACTCGTTTTGAATCAGTTTAGAATTAAGCCTACTCTTAAATTATGTTGACTTGGTTAAGTACCGGTACTCTTTTAACGTTTTAAGTCTTTATCTAACTCAGAACTGAAGTGAACTAATTTACGAAACACACCACTGTGTTCTGAGTCGTCGGATAAATCGTGCCTTCTTAATGCTAAATTTACTGCCGCATAAAATTTTATACATTCGTTCATAGTGTTCTGCCCAAGGGCAGGTCTTTCACTGCAAACCCAGCATTCTCCAGTCTTTCCTATTTTAGGCCTTCCTCTTTGTCTCCTCATATGATCCATATCTTAATGTCGTCTATCACCTGGTATCTTCTTCTGGCCCGAACTCTTCTCCCGCTCACCATTCCTGCCAGTACATACTTCAGAAGGCAATGTATTATTAAATTTAGGACAAACTTGTTTTCCTCAACTTGCTCGTTATGTTTTGCAATCGCGAGTCTGTAATTTAAGTTTAATTTAACCAGCATACACAAACTGAAGACATTATTCATATGAATCTTTGATTTTTTATATAGCCTATTTTATTTTATCCTTTAAGCCTAAGTGTAGTACATCTGTAACACCCACTTTTGACTAGTTATGTTTACTGGAACAGAACACACGGGATACAGAAGAACGCATTCTCCATATCTCATCCACACAACCAGTTGTTTTTTTAAATAAACATCAAAGTTGAATTTGCCAGATCTGTTAACTTTAGCACTTTGTTGATTTTGGTGAATATTTAAATGCCGTGTAAGTCAATTATTTAACACGAAGTTATTTTTGATTATGTTAATAATGAAATCGTATATTTTAATAAAGTGATAACCGAATTAATTTCTTCACAACATTACATAGGACGATAGCACTTCACAGGTTTACAGTTTCGCACTGCAGTTAGAAATAGGGTAAACTAGGGTCTGTTGGACAGTCGGGCATGTTGGACACTCCGTACTTGAACGTGTTACCACGCCACTTGTGGGCACCACATTCTGCTAGAAGTCAATGACGGAAGTAGCCCCACTCGTGGCTACTTCCGTCATTGACTTCTAGCTGAATGTGGTGCCCACAAGTGGCGTGGTAACACGTTCAATTACGGAGTGCCCAACATGCCCGACTGTCCAACAGAACCTAGTTTACCCTATACTGAAATAAAATATATTTTAAGAAACCGGGAGAGATTTTATCATCTTATTTTTGCATCCTTCCCTCTAAGAAACTTATTCCGACAAAACGGGAGAACAGACAAGAGCATGAGAAGTGAGGAATTGAGACAGTAAATGGGTTGTATACAGCTACCAAAGCATTTAAACACGAGAGTGGTAAACTGTGCCTGGCACGTTTCAGATGTTGAAATGGACGAGAGAAAACGAACATTGCGCGCACATCCCATTATATATTTCTTATGGGATATAGTGCCTGGCACAGATCCTTGCTGCAAACACTGGTTACGAGGTTGGCGGCAACGGTAATATTAGCGGTAGAGTTTGCAAGTACAACCACAGTTTAGTATATACAGTTGCGAAGCTTGGGATGATTTTTTGCATTTATCGCGATAGTTGCTAGCCGCTTGGAGCGCTGTGAGTACTAGGAACAATAGACCATGTGATTCGCTTAACCCGATCACGGAGGGCGGCGTTTCAACCATATAAATTAGTTGGAATACATAAAGAGTAACATATATTTCTCTAAAATGTAGTGTAATTGCATTAATACATTTAAAACAATGATTATGAGACACTTCAGACAATTCACTTGCGAGTTAAGGTGTAATATTATTTTTGGTGTGAAAATTACGTTGTTCGTACGTGTAATACCTGACTTTATTTGGATTAAATATTGCGAAATTCTTGTACATTCATTTATGCACGATTCAATAATTTTCAGTTGCACCGCACGGATATTTAGATATGTTGAAATTATAGGTTATATTTACTGTATCAATACTTCAATATTCGCATTTATACATTATAATTAAGCATAAAGTTACGTGTGATAACTTGTAAATGCAATTTGTCTTTATTTCAGTTGTATTTATTCGTTTCTTACGGTACTCCAATCTGAAGTCTGATTAATGTACCATGTTAGTAGGCTAAACTAGCGCAGAGGTAGTTCCTTTGTACTCATACTCCTTGCATATACGGATCTGTGACAGGTTAGGTTTGGTTAGTTTTGGCTTTCATTATGCCTTGCTTATACGATCACCTGCACCTCCACAAAAAATCTCTTATAAATTCAACGATTTTCACTTTCGAAATCGCAGGAACTACCTCAGCGCTAGTTCCACCGCTTTATGAGTGCTGCCTTACTGGCCTTCGGACACTTAACTAAAGAACAGCTGTACTGCACTATATTGAAATACGGTAACCTCACAGCGCTATTAATAGAGCAAATAGATTTATAAAGTCTCCAATGCCCTGCCATTACATATGTAGGCCTATGTTGTCATATGGAAATTATAGGTTATTGTTTATATTCCTACATTCTCAATTATACATTATAATTAAGCATAATGTCATGTATGATACGCCGCACAATCAATTTGTCTGTATTTTAATACTACAATTGAGCACGTACTGAATTATTGTAGCCTATTTGAAGGGTACACGGGAATAACGATCAAGGTCCATTTTAGAAAGTTTCGAGAAAAACGAATTTTAAAGTTTAAGCACTTAATACTTTGTTATGTTGTATTTAATAGAAATTGACGTAGTGGAATGTCAAGAATGATGATTTCTTATTACTAGCTAGACCACAATATGATAGTAATTCTTTTCCACTATAAGACAGCATTATTAACTCAATTTCGATTTTTTGTGGACCTTGATCGTTTTTCCCGTGTACCCTTCATTTATCTACTTCTTAAGAGACGAAGTAACACAATCGTACGTACACTAATTTAATAGGAGTGGTATGGTAAATTTTCTATCTACAATTAAGGAAGGCAGATGTGCTAAATTAAAATCACAATATAAATTCTATTTATTAAACCTCAAAATAGCTTCCATTCTAAATTTAAATTTTGATGCGAATAGATTATGTTAACATGTAAAATTCTCTTCACATGAAAATAACACAGTTTTGTAATTATTTCTGCAACAAATTATGCAATAAGAAGTAAACGAACTTATGGACACATTACACTAAATAAAACTTAACAATGATACGCAATAAAGTTATAATATAATATTTCACTGAGCTCCATACACTGAAATAGAAAACCCGAACATACATTATCGTCTGCTCGGGAAAGTGTCAATGATGAGGCGATAGTAGCGATCCTGGTGGTCAGCAACTATCTATGGATGCATATTTATTAAGTATAGAGCTTCCCAACTGTATGTACTAAACTGTGGTACAACCGTAACTTATTTCTCTATGGTTTTGCGCGGAAAATATGAATTCTCGTTTTCTCTCTTGTGTTCTGCTAGTGCCAAGGCACGACGGCACTGCCTCTAAAGCCGCCTCTGACTGCAGTAAACATAGTGCAAAAATAAACAACATTACGGCTCGAAGCGATCATACAGTATTTATTACTACATTGCAGTGGCGGGCTATACTAGTTAAAGGGTTTGGGCTACCACTGACCCTATTCTTACACAAAATATATTTTAAAATCCCTATAATAAAATTCCTTACATATTTATGTGAATTCCAGACGTCTTGATTGGGACGAAAATACGTTGATGACTTCGTCCTTGAAATTACAGTTGGGTCACTTGCAAAGTTTCTGTAGAAATGACTTTTCAATGGATATTAGCCTAGTGCCAAGCCGGATAAACGTTCTTGTGTATGAGTTGATCTACAGTAGGATTTTATTCTCTTCAACGCAGAAAATGTTCTTTCTACCGATGCTGACGTAGCTGGTATTGTCACAATTAATGTTGCCAATTTAAGGACTTCAGGAATAACTTGGTTCAGCTGGTTTTCTTATATGGCAGCTAATATTTCATGGATAGGTTTGTTCGAAAAATCAAAGACTTCTGCTGAATATATTACACTTAATTCATTTTTCAAACGTACTTGATCAAAGTGACTGTTATAGGACTGAAATAATTTGTGTAGTGCCTCATTCGGGAAGTTTTATCTATAAGCAGAAAATTTTTGAGAATCTAGAAGATGTGTGAACTGAAGCTTTCCATAATCAGAAAATCTGTCAGTAATTTCCATGTGCATACGATCTAGTATGCTGTAGTACAGCTGCCTGTATTTCAATTCATCATCTCCTTTTCTTCGCTTTAATGGTGGTTCCATTGTATTGGCTGAAGAATTTTCATTTTCCATATTACTCCATATGGACGGAAACCCACTACGTCTGAACTCGGATATAGTTTTTTTTTTTTTTAACTTTGATACCTTTTGCAAGTAGTATGCTATGTCTAGACTTTTTGTCTGAAGAATATTGTAGAGCTCATCTGTATGTGCGAACACTCTAGCATAGACTTCAAGAAGAAATATATTCTGAAACTGTGTGAAAAAATTCAAATATCCTTGAGCCTGCACATTTACAGCATCATCCCAGTTTTCTTCAGAGTCATTACAAAATGATATTTTTAAAGAAAGCAGTCCGTTTTTCTCTGTATTATTTTACTGTATTTACAAGCCGAGATGTAAAATTCAATCTAGTTGGTGCTACTTTTGGGAGTTTCTGTTTCATAAATTCCTTGAGTTTTCTGATCTTTTAGGAGATTATGAGAAAAATGCAGCTAAACCCGACAGTGTTTTGAAAAAAAAAATGCGACATTCTGGAATGGATGAAGTAGTTTATTGAAAAACTAAATTGAGAACAATGGACAAATAGTGCTTGAGGATACTTTTCTTGAACTTTTGTTTTTAAGCCATTAATATTTCCCGCCATAACTGAAGCACCATCGTATGTCTGTGCAATTAACTTATTGCCGACATTGTATTCTGCTATAACACCTTCCACATGCTGAAACAAAGCAGCAGCAGTTTTGTCCGAACTGACATTTGTGAATCCTATAAACCGTTCTTGAACATTGGCAGTACTGTCGACGTATCTTAAAACAGTGGACAATTGACTCTGATTAGAGCAGTAACTTGTTTCATCAACAACAATGGCCACAAAAGATTTTATGTTCTTTACCATAACCCCACTTATAGCAAATATTAAGTCATTCTGAATTGCGAGAGAAGTGCCACGAAATACTGTTGAACTCTCAAGATGATTGGCCAGTAAATGGTCAAATTCACTTAAGGAACTTAAATATTCAATATAATTTCCTATATTGTCTGATTCCACACTCTCGTTATGACCCCGAAAAGCCAATTCTTGTTTTCCTAGAAAGCAGACTGTGTTAATAAGATGCAGTAAAATCTCCCGATTTTTTTTTTCACAAGAGCATTGTGTTGGTTGATGTGTAGAGCTTTTCGCTTATCTAGCTGTAAATCAATTTTTGTCTTCCCAAAGTTTGCAAAGTTCATGCTACTACAAATATGAGCTTTTGATTTGTCGTATTCTAGGACTGCCGTTCGAAGGGAGTTCATATTAGAAAACCCCTCTTTTGACCACATATTAGTTTCGCGGTTAAATAACAAACATGGCCAGCAAAATAGTTTAGACAGTTTAGAAGTACCACACAACCAATTCCACTTACCATATGATGTTGAAGTGAAATGGCGTGTGTACTCTCGCTGTTTTTCTTTTACGTCCATGGACAAATTTAACTCAGAAGTTGGTCTTTCCATTTTCACAATTTCAACTTTCTCGTTGTTATGTACGACGGTTAAAAGGCACTTTTAATAAACCTTCTATTACACAGTCATTTCCAACACAAACCTCTCCAGAGACTTGTTCTGCCATATTTTTCACAATATCACTTAATTGGGAAATTAAAAACTTAATAATTCACAATTAATATAACTCTTAGACACTCGAACAAATCACAGATTTAAAATAATGCACTGCAAGAACACAATCACATTCAATTGCTAGCGTACTAAGCGTATTGCTGCTTCGCGCCTGTGAAGAAACCGATCACGAGAGCGGCAACTCGCCCGCCTACAGTGCACGATGGAAACAGGAGGGAGCGGGGGGGACGGGCAGTTGTGCGAAGGAAAGCGTGAGCGAAACGGTAACAGGCTACCTCACGTAGCAAGCGGTTTCTCCAGCGATGCCGCCTTGACAACTTGTTTCTTTTCGAGAGCAGAGAGCGCATATAAATCTAACAATTACTTTAATTTCAATTACTATGGTAAAACTAATAATACAAAATTATTACATTATGTTATATTATAAACTTTTTCTTTTGTAATTTCCTTGGGCTACTGCCGGTAGCCCCGGTAGTCCGCAAAATACGCCCCTGCTACATTGTTGTTTCCTGTCCAAGTGTACAGGCAGTCAGGACAGGAATATGATATGCCCACAATCTCGAAACCAAGGGTGTATTTCTAAAAGAAAAGTGCCCTGGCTCTGGAATTTCGAAGCATAAGCTATTGGGCCATTCTGTTAGAACAGAACCAGTTGGTTACATATAGAAAACAAAATTGGAGTGATTTCCTGATAGCAAAACAAAGAGGTTATTAGATCTTAGAGTAGACTTCACTATGAAATTGTTTAAATATGAATAAAATGACATCATAAATGCAATGCTTGACAATATGAAAAGCAGAAAAGTGTCCTGGCGCCTCCCAGCCTCGAAACACATCTGTGATCACTTGGGCAGTCGTCTACCATTTTCCCTTCTGATGCTAATATCGTATACACAATAATGAAACATTGTACTGAACAATATAATTAAAAAATAAATGGACTTTCAACTACAAAATACACTATTAGATACATTGATAAGATAGCTCGTTTTCTTCTTTTAATATTTCTCCCACGATAATTTTTATTAAATTTGAATTATTATTATTTTTTTTTTTTATTAAGAGTACTGACAATACTGAATGCATTATTGGTCATTGGGCCAGTAGCTTTCGGTATCATTTAAAGGGAAAGGAAAGTGAAATTTAAGACTTGATTCCTTATCAACATAATCAAACAATATTTTGTGGGTAACATATGCCTTAAATGCTACATTTACACAGGTTCAGAATTTCCAAAAATATTTTGGATGTCTATTTATGACTCCCCCCTCGTAGTATAATGCAGTGGTATGTCTGACACTTAATATCTGTCATAATTTTTATGGTAGACTAAAGTTTCTGGCATCAAAATTATGACAAGGGATTGTTCTACAAATTGTATGGACAGAATTTTAATATGTGCATTGAAGTATTTTCAACAGAATAACATACTGTATATATATATATATATACATTCAAATTTAAATGCAAAACATCATAACTCTCTATATATTGCATGTATCAAAATTTTACCCAATAAATATTTTTCATGATATCTTCGGAATGTGCTCTAAAAATGTCATGCATATATCTCTACTAACGTCTGAGATATTTAAACTTTCAGTTTACACATACGCGAAAAAATGTACACAAAAAAAAAGCTTTCAAACTTTTACATGTAATTAGCCCCTCCAGCGCTGACCATTTAAAATGGCGTCTCTAGAGGTGATAAAATTCACTTAGAATCATTTTAATCTTTTTTTTCCCCAAATTTTTTTTCACTATGCTCTCTCTTCTTTTATCTCCTACGATAGTTTTTATTCAAATTCAATTTTTTTTTTATTAAGAACACTGACAATACTGAATGGATTATTGATCATTGGGCCGGTAGCTTTCGGCATCATTTAAGATGCGCTTGTGTTTGAATCCAATTAGGATAGAGCAATCAGTGTACTGCAATGAAGCGTTAAAGCGTTCGATCAAGTTTTTTAGTGGTGGTGGTAGCGGTATGACTAACAAAAGTTAATCAAGACAGTAGTTTATGTTTCGGAGAGTAAGAAGTTAAATTGATAAATGTTTAGTACATCAACGTCACTTCATAATAACGTCATATTGCATTTCTGATCTAGGGAACATGCTCGCCTCTTAAGGGATCAGGTACAGCTTATAGCAGTAAAATTTCGAAAATATTCAACATTTTCCCCCTCCATTACTGTATCTTGTACAATAATGAAAATTAGTATGTGTAAAACATTGACCTTCTGTTATATGAAAAAAAATATTTTTAAGATTAAAAAAAATACATTTCTTTTTTCCAAAATTCAGTTCACTGTGCAGTGATGAAGCGTTTCCCACAAAACTCATAAACTATCCAACATTCTGTAATGAAATTTTGTGTGTGTATATATGCATGTCATATCTACAATATGATTCAAGATCACTTCTCTACCTTTGATAGACAGTCTGATAAAAAATAATTCATTTAAAAAATGGTCTTCTAACACAAAATAAAAAAAAATATTTATTAAGGAATGTAGTTGAAAGAGCATGATATTGTAAACATGAGTTACAGTTATAAAATAAAAGAGAGAGAACATGAAAATGTTAACAAGTTTATGAGATATGAGGGAAAAGCTTCATCACTGCACAGTAAACTGCCACCATATTGAATTAAAAAAATATATATAAATAATTTTTTTAATCGTAAAAATATTTTTTTTTCATATAACAGAAGGACAGTGTTTTATACATACCAATTTTCACTACTGTACAAGATACAGTGATGGAGGGGAAAAAAGTTCAATATTTCCAAAATTTTTACTGTACCTAACCCCTTAAGGAAACACTCACCCCTGTCACTTAATAACAACGCCGTACATTTAAGGTTAGATTAACATGATACAGAGGATTTAAGTGCATGTACAGACGAATCTTCGGATATTTCAAACAATATGTCGGTGTATCAGATATTCAAAGCTAGTTAGTTGGTTTGTGAATATTCTGTACTCCCCTTCTTCGTGACGTGACCGCAATTGCGAATTTTTAAATTACTCTATTAATAATTCTGCATAGCATGTTGCATTGCAATTTTTCTTTATTTGTAGTGGCTTATTATTGTCTTCCTTTTTATATTAAAATTTTGGGATTTGCGGTAATTAGCGGAGAGAACCGGTTCTTAAAGAAATAGAGTGACACCACTGCTTAAGGGCATCGTGAATCGAGAAATCTGGGGAATCATTGTCTTAACTGCAACAGAATTCTCAGTAAATATAAATACTTCAATTTTCCGGAAAAGCAGAATAACCTTATTGCTCGGGATCTTGTGGACGTAATAGGAGATCGTGCGCCGGTTCGAATCTCATTACCGTAATTCTTAACTTTCATATTCTCTACTCCTCTAGACATAAGCACTTTTTAAAATATGACTCAATATCAAACGCTGTGAATTATGTGAAGTACAGGGCTCCTACAAAAGACCTTTCCGGTTTCGAACACATGTAATTTACGTTCTATGAATCTGAGGTATATGAAAATAGTACCAATGGAAAAAGAAACTCAAAACGTTTAGCTCCTTACCTTGAAGATGTTCAATGTGTCCCCCCCCCCTGGTAACACGGCACACATCAAGCCTATGACAAGTTCCACGTTAAGTACGCGGATTTTCCGACCCCCAGATTCTGAGGTTGTATCTGTTCACCTTACCAGAAGATGAAAATTGGCTTCGTCAGAAAACACCATGGAACGAATAAATTCATCATCGATTTCAATTAAAGTCTGCATACTTATGCAGAAATTTCTTCGCAGCACTTTGTCCTCTGGTTTTAGGGCTTGCAGCAACTGTAGTCGGTACGGATGAAATCGCAATCAATTGCGAAGAATCTTGCCTTAAAATCATTGTACCATTTACAGATTGTAGGCCCACTAGGTGGATCTGCACCAAACAATGTTCGGTAATGCCATTGCACATTAATAACCGACTGGTTCACATGAAAATCAAGCACACAAAAAGCTTTTCTGTCCTTTGTAACAGCCATTTCGCCTCAACAACGAACAAATTTGTTTATATGCGCTATTATAAGGCAGAGTTACCAACTAGGAAACAATGTTGCCACAACTAAACTTTTTGAGTTTCTTATTCCATTGGTGCTATTTCACGCACCTCAGATTAATAGAATGTAAATTACATATGTTCGAAACTGGAAACGTCTTTTGTAAGAGCCCTGTATTTCTCGGGTCCAACGGAAATTTTCAAAGCCGACTAAGCTCTACGCATATGCGAACACAGCTACACAGATATCTGGCAAGCTTAGATAAATATCTATCTTGTCACCTTCCAAGTTACTTTCCGGCAGCTGTCGCATTTGATTAGGAGGTGAGGCATGGCGCAGTGATCCCAAATGCGAATCTAGCAGGACAAAATTATTTGTAACATAAAGCCGATAGATATTTGTAACGTACAGAATGAAAATTTGCTGGTTGAGTGGAAGAGAAGGCCTTACGGCCTTAACTCTGCCAGCTAAAATAAATTATTATTATTATTATTATTATTATTATTATTATTATTATTATTATTATTATTATATTCAAGGTAGTGAAATTTCGTGCTAATTTTCAATTAAGAACATTACTTATGATGAGAAATAACAATATAATAAAAAATGCACGCCATACTTTGTATCACAATTTACATTTAAGAACAGATGTTACACATTATAGGAAATTAATAAAAAAAGAAAGGTCATTCCATGAATCTATGCATAAAATGAGTAAATTCTATCCAAGAAATTGATTGTATTTGTACAGTGAAACATTATCCACTGTAATGTCTTTAGGTGGAATAGGCATTATTTTTAATTTGGAGCCAGTAGGTACTTAAGGGTAGATGGTGCGACATCATAGTTATAAATGCTCACGCCCCTACAGAAGAGAAAGACGACTATATAAAGGATAGCTTCTATGAGGAATTGGAACATACTTTTGATCAGTTCCCTAGATATCATATGAAAATTTTATTGGGGGATTTCAACGCTAAAGTAGGACGGGAGGATATTTTTAGACCAACTATTGGAAAAGAGAGCCTACACGCAATTAGTAGTGACAATGGAGTTAGATTAGTCAACTTTGCCACATCGAAAAATTTAATTGTCAAAAGTACAACATTCCCCCATAAGGATATACATAAATATACTTGGACTTCTCCAGATGGATTGACACACAACCAAATAGATCACATCTTGATAGATAAACGGAGACATACTAGTATAGTAGATATTCGAACTTTCAGGGGTGCAGACTGTAATTCTGACCATTATTTGGTGATTGGAGAATTAAGAGAAAGATTATCAGTAGCCAAGCGAGTAGAGCAACAAGTTAATATTACTAAATTCAATATTTTGAAATTAAAGGACGAGGAAGCTAAGCAAAATTATCAGGTCGAAATTTCGAATAGGTTTGCCACTTTAGAAAGTTCCGACGAAGTTGAGAAAGAATTAGATGTTAATAGCGTGTGGGAAAATATCAGAGATAGTATCAAAATTGCAGCTGAGCAGAGCATAGGTTATTATGAAACTAAGAAAAAGAAACCGTGGTTTGATGAAGATTGTTGCATGGTAGTAGAAAGAAGGAAACAGGCAAAATTGAAATTCTTACAGGATCCAGTTGAGGAGAAGAGAGATAATTATTTCAATGAAAGACGGGAAGCAAGTCGTACACTTAGGAATAAAAAGAGAGGTTACTTGAAGGAAAAACTGAATGAGGTAGAAACAAATAGTAAGAATAAAAACATTCGAGATTTATATAAGGGTATAAAGGAATTTAAGAACGGATATCAGCCAAGGGTAAACGTGATCAAGGATGAGAATGGTGACTTGCTTGCAGACTCTCCATCAATCCTAAACAGATGGAAAAACTATTTTGCGCAACTACTAAATGTACATAGGCCAAATAGAAATGATCGGGACGAAATTGAAATACAAACTGCTGAGCCATTTATACCCGAACCCACGCTTTCAGAAGTCGAAATTGCGATAGAAAATCTGAAAAAGTACAAGTCTCCAGGTATCGATCAAATTCCAGCAGAATTAATACAAGAGGGTGGAAGTGCATTATATAGCGAAATTTATAAACTTGTACTTGCTATTTGGGAAAAGGAAATTGTACCAGAACAATGGAAGGAGTCCATAATTGTACCTATTTTTAAAAAGGGGGACAAAACCAACTGTGGTAACTTTCGAGGAATATCACTTTTGTTGACGTCGTACAAAATTTTGTCCAATATTCTTTTGAGGAGATTAACTCCGTACGTAGATGAAATTATTGGGGATCATCAGTGCGGTTTTCGGCGTAATAGATCGACTATTGATCAGATTTTTTGTATTCGGCAGATAATGGAGAAAAAATGGGAGTATAAGGGTACAGTACATCAGTTATTCATAGATTTCAAAAAGGCTTATGACTCGGTTAAGAGGGAAGTATTATATGATATTCTTATTGAATTTGGTATTCCCAAGAAACTAGTTCGATTAATTAAAATGTGTCTCAGTGAAACATACAGCAGAGTCCGTATAGGTCAGTTTCTATCTGATGCTTTTCCAATTCACTGCGGGCTAAAGCAGGGAGATGCACTATCACCTTTACTTTTTAACTTCGCTTTAGAATATGCCATTAGGAAAGTTCAGGATAACAGGCAGGGTTTGGAATTGAACGGGCTACATCAGCTTCTTGTCTATGCAGATGACGTGAATATGTTAGGAGAAAATACACAAACGGTTAGGGAAAACACGGAAATTTTACTTGAAGCAAGTAAAGTGATCGGTTTGGAAGTAAATCCCGAAAAGACAAAGTATATGATTATGTCTCGTGACGGGAATATTGTACGAAATGGAAATATAAGTATTGGAGATTTATCCTTCGAAGAGGTGGAAAAATTCAAATATCTTGGAGCAACAGTAACAAATATAAATGACACTCGGGAGGAAATTAAACGCAGAATAAATATGGGAAATGCGTGTTATTATTCGGTTGAGAAGCTATTATCATCCAGTCTGCTGTCCAAAAATCTGAAAGTTAGAATTTATAAAACAGTTATATTACCGGTTCTTCTATATGGCTGTGAAACTTGGACTCTCACTCTGAGAGAGGAACATAGGTTAAGGGTTTTTGAGAATAAGGTGCTTAGGAAAATATTTGGGGCTAAGCGGGATGAAGTTACAGGAGAATGGAGAAAGTTAGACAACACAGAACTGCACGCATTGTATTCTTCACCTGACATAATTAGGAACTTGAAATCCAGACGTTTGAGATGGGCAGGGCATGTAGCACGTATGGGCGAATCCAGAAATGCATATAGAGTGTTAGTTGGGAGACCGGAGGGAAAAAGACCTTTAGGGAGGCCGAGACGTAGATGGGAGGATAATATTAAAATGGATTTGAGGGAGGTGGGGTATGATGATAGAGACTGGCTTAATCTTGCACAGGATAGGGACCGATGGCGGGCTTATGTGAGGGCGGCAATGAACCTTCGGGTTCCTTAAAAGCCATTTGTAAGTAAGTAAGGAGGGATAATCACTTACTGACACAAAAACCAAATAACTGCAGAAAGTGGCTACTTCAGTGTGGATTATTGGTGTATATTTATTACTTAGATAAGAAAATGCAGTTTAGTCTGCTAATTAATTATTTAAACAAGTGTATTTTGAAATGACTGGTAGAATTTATGTAAAACTCTATATCCATTAAACGTGTAAATTTTCCAATTAAATTTCACTAGATATTCGAAAGTATACAACACTTACTTTGGTTGTTAAGATCCTCAGGTCGGCAGCAAACCTTGAACACAACCTTCATATTGTGGGTGGAGCACCGTCCACCAATACGTCGGTGCAGATCATCCTTGGATGATGTGGCTGAAAATGTACAAAATCTACAGTGAAATCTTCGGTACTTACTCTTTTTATTAATTAACCTTTAGTACTGGACAGTATGTATGCACTTTATTGTATGTCAACTTATTATCACTAAAGCCTACATAATAAGGGGAGATTAGGCTGTTAGGACTTAGGTCAGTGTTTAGTTACTACTGAAATATTAAAACTACCAACTGTTGTTCTTTCGTGTTATGTAAATTGTTTCATTGATGAAATCAACACAAAACAAAATGTTCTTAACAGAAAGTAAGAGAATTGAGGTCCTGGTGATTATATGATTTGATAACATAAGACGTACACAAAAAGAGGTATGCAGTTTTTAACTAAACTACAATTATTTATCTAAAACGTTGTCAGAAGATGGTCTACCAGATCTATTTATGTCTCTGACATGCCCATGTTCTCCGAATTTCGCTTCTATTCTAATCACAGTTGATCATATTATTATTATTATTATTATTATTATTATTATTATTATCATCATCATCATTATATTTTAAATTTGATCCATTTAATGTATAGATTTCATTATGGTTCCTATTGTGGCCACTGTCATTGTCCTTGCAGTAATCCTTATCGTGATTCTTGTTGTGGTCAATTTCATTGTCCTTGCAGTGGTTCATGTCATACTTATCGTAATCATTGATAGTGTCCTTGTAGTAGCCCTTACCGCAGTCAGTCACTTCCTTGTAGTTTTCCTTATTGTTGTCAGTTATTGTCCTCGTAGTGGCTCTTATCATGATCCTTATCGTGGTCATTGTCCTTGTAGTGGTCCTTATCGGGATCCTTATCGTTGTCGTTGTCATTGTTCTTGTAGTGATCCTTATCGTGATCATTTCATGGTAATCATTGTCCTCGTAGTACTCGTAATCGGTCCGCACCTGTGGAGTAACGGTTAGCGCGTCTGGCCGCGAAACCAGGTGGCCCGGGTTCGATTCCCGGTCGGGGCAAGTTACCTGGTTGAGGTTTTTTCCGGGGCTTTCCCTCAACCCAATATGAGCAAATGCTGGATAACTTTCGGTTCTGGACCCCGGACTCATTTCACCGGCATTATCACTTTCATCCCATTCAGACGCTAAATAACCTAAGATGTTGATAAAGCGTCGTAAAATAACCTACTCCTCGTAATCTCTATTGTGGGCATTATTACTGTTCTTGTAATGATCCTTTTCGTTATCATTTCGTGATAATTTTCATTGCCCTTGTAGAGTCCATGTCGTGATCCTTATCGTGGTCAATGTCACTGTCCTTGTCATGGTATTTATCATGATCTTTGTGGTTCTTGTGGCGCATATCGTGATAGTTAACGTGATCCATTTCGTTGCCTTGTCTTTGTTTTGTGTTGTCCTACCATGGATCTTTTTGTCTTTGACATGGCCCTTATCATGGTGCTTTTCTGGTCTTTGTGGTCCTTATCGTAGTCCATTTCATGGTCATTATCGTGATCCTTGTCGTTTGTCCATGCCGTACTCCTTATCGTGGTCCTTGTCTTTGTCCTTTTCGTGGCCCTTATCCTCTTAGTAGTCCTCGTTGTCTTTGTTATGTTCCTTATCGTGATCCTTGTTATCTTTGTCGTGGTCATTTTTAGTCCTCTTTATTGTTATGGTCCTTATCTTTCTTGTTATTTTCATGGTCCGTATAGTGGTATTTGTTGTCTTTGCAATGGTGCTTATCGTGGTCTTAGTTCTTATCGTGGTCCTTTCGTGACTCTTTTGATCCATATCGTGTCCCTTATCATGATCTTTGTAGTCCTTGTCGTGATGCTTATCGTGATCCTGATTGTGATCCTAATTGTGGCCTTTGTTGTGGTCCATGTCGTGACTCTTGTCGTGGTCCTTGTCTTCGTCTTTGTTCTTGCCGTAGTCCTTATAATAGTAGTTACTGTTGTATTTGCCATGGTCCTTGTTGTTTCTCACAGTCCATATCATGCTCCTGGTTCTTGTCGTGGTCCTTGTTCGCTTTCTCGTGGTCACTATGATCTTTTTCATTGCTCTACAATTATCATTTCATAAAAAACATTGTTTTTCCCCTGCGATAAGTGACTTTTTGCCACACAGTTCCTTCCATAGTTTCATAAAAGATAAAAGATTATGGGACGTAATCAGGGATCTGTACCAGAAATGGACAGATAAATGATAATATTTTGACTGGTGTGTACTTTGGAATAGCTGAAAATACGCATGCACTGCCAGATGTCTTCCTGCATGATATTGCATGGACCGCGCTATACAACTTAACTAGTTTTTCGCATCACCAAGAGTAGTCTCATTCCTTTTTTTGGGGAACTGTACATTACTGCACTACTAGGCATTGAGCAAGGCAGTATATATACGCCTAGATTCCACCTGCAAAAACACCAACTCGTAACAGAATAATGAATAGCTGTATCTGAAAATAAGTACTGTAAATATTATGGTTGATATATGAGGCGTCTAGAATCAAAACCCGCCAAGTCCATCGAAGAAAAAAAATGAGATAAAGTTATTTTTCTGTGTATCTTCGCATGGCCAATCCGATGCTGGCATTATTTTTCTGCAATATCCGCTGGATTCCTCTGAAAATGCTGGACAAAAGTTAGGGTTAGTTTCAATATCCGCTAGATCCAACTGAATTTCGGCCATTGTTAGTTTCAAAAACCTCAAAGTCCCTTTCTGCCAATCAGGTTGTGGGACTGCTTTACCCAGCATTCCTCAGCTGTGCGATGTTGATTTATTATTTGTGTGGTTAAGCTCTTGTTAAACCTTATTAAGTTTAATTTCTACTCTAATAATATTCAGTGAAATGGTGGATAGAATGAGCAGTGAGTTACAAAAATGTTAACAAAGAAAAGCTCCTGTAAAAACACTAAATAGGGAGAAATGGAAAAGAGAAATAAAAAGGAAAGAAAGGTATGTGTGGTTGAAATTATATTTTCATCACATAGAAAACATGATATGATGAAAATAAATATTATGTACAGTATTAAATTATTATAACATACTGTAGGCCTATTCTTACCAATTAATAATTAATTACGTAATATTGTCGGTACTCCTCTTGTGCCCTCCTGCTATACCAGCTTGTAATCATGCTGTTGGCAGTAAATGGAAATCCAACAGTTTAAGTTTGTTGGACATAAAGAAGTTCCATTCCGTTTTCTACTCTTCATCAGATAATCAGCAATAAGACTATTTTATTACTGCACAAAATAAAAATACAAGAATGATTGGAATGTGCTCTAAATGACTGCTCACTAAAGCACCTCTAACTATTAAAAAAGTGTAAATTACATTTCCTGTGGTTGGGCATTCATTTCTCCCTCCCGATCGCATATTTGGAGTAATCGAAAAAGAAATAAGGAAGTGATTGTAGATCCCAAGAATATAAAGATATTATTAGCAAACATGGAACAATCTTTAATCTTGAAAATGAAGATGTAGGCCTACCTCTTCAAGACTGGAAGAAAGCGGCAGACATAATTTTAAGATCTCCTGCTATTTTAAGTTCAGTCCCTGTAAAAGATTTATTTTAAGACGATCTGCATTGAAAGAACAGATAACAGTGCAAGATGAGTTTAACTATAGAACTGACACTGTTGTTGCAAAGGTAGTAACAAGAAAAAACAATAGAAATGAACGTGAAGAATAAGAAGACGAAGAAGAAACTGTTAATCTGGAGGAAGAGGAATGTGACAATATTGTGTAAAATTTGTATGAACTTAAAAAATGTAACATATATTCAAATTTATACTGCTGTTATGTTTAAAGCATGTGCATAATCATACTTCATGTCTGGGTTTCATTGCCTACATAATTTGTAATGTGTAAGTTAAAATGTTTTACTTTTTGACTCATTTTTGTGCTTAGAACTAATTCTCTCACTTTCAAAAGCCTCCAAATACACTTTTCAGTTTCAAAATCAGTTAGGTGCTAATTTAACCTCACGAATTTGTTAGTTTCAATGAAGGGGCAATCCTGTAATTTGTTTGAACGTATCTAATGATAATAAAATACTTGATAAAAGCATTGTTTATATCCCAAGAATGTTTATTTATATGGAAACAGTTTTTTCCATTTTCCCACAAATTTTGTTTTATGGACTTTGAGGGTTTTGATTCTAGACGCCTATATACGAAATAACTATCACAAAAATTCAGGCTCAGTTCAATATATATATATATATATATAAAAAAGCACAGCCATGAGGTAATATCGTTTAAGGAGTTACATAAGCCTTCAGGGGTAGAAAATATTTATCTTGTTTCCTTACATTAATTAATATCAACTCTTAGCTTTATATCTCTGAAAGACATTTTAAGATATCTGTAAAACTGATCAAGTTATGCGTCAATGCCCTGCCATGCAAACAAAATACCAGCCAACAATCTACAATGCTCATTTTCTCAAAACTGCATTTTCCAGTTCTGTTTAAATCATATCGTCCACAATTTTTTTTAGATAATTGCATGGTTCTTTTTCCTAGTAGGTTCAACGAACTGTAGCTCAATCTTTAACCTATCCCCAACAAAAATAATTGAAAGAAAAAAAAAAGAAAATCAATGAAAAAATCCTTAATATTTAAACGTATGAAGAAAAATATTCTTTTTTCTCTTGCAATGCACATATTCGAATCACTGAGCTAGGGCTTGTTAATTTGAATGTTAACTGTAAGACAAAAAAAGAAAGGAATTACTAAAAATATTTAATATCCCGTGAGTAATTTTTAAATGGGAATTTGGTACAAATTATAAAATGAAGATGTTGAAAATTCACAATTCCAAAATCGTTTTAGGTAGGCAAATATTTTGTCTTTTAGATCGAAAGGGAATTTTCAGAAATTAAGAGCACAGAATTCCCTCAAAAAAGGGTTTAAGTGTATGGAGAAATAACATTTTTTATATGCTATATATAACCCCTTAGAAGTTTTTTCGCTTACTTTCCATTTACTGTAATAATTTTATACAACGAATTTCATATAGAAAAACTGAAAATGTTTTTGGATTGAATCAGAGTAAGTTTCGTTTCTAATCGGAAGTAAATAAAATGATTCTCTATTGAACACCGTTTTTAACTGAATAAAATATTATTTATAAAGAGAATTACACTCTTTTTATAGCCACAATACTGTGGAATTTTACTTAATTCTCTCTATACGTAATAAACAGATTTATGGCCAATACCTAACAAACAATAATTCCAAATATGTACTTCTTTTTTTTACTTCTTATCATATTGAATTGGGCCATTAATATGTTCACAATATTTCTCCAAGCTCAATTATGACAGGAGCATTTTGAGGATATGTTAAGTTTTACTTAAAGCTATAACAGGCCTACTATATAAAACACAATAAAAGGTCGAGATTCTGAATTTGAAAGTACTACAAATTAATGATTTTAGTTAAAAAAAATAAAATAATGTTTAACACTGCCATAAAAATAGTAAACCGTTGCTATTTCTAGAATCACTTATGCATGTAGATACTTACATATGAAGTAGTAATCCTGGCCAGGTTGGAATTCCAACCCCCCAGGTTGCGGAGTAAAAGATCGAAATGTTATGGTGAAGTACATCAACTTGTAAGGCTTATCACAAATTGCTATAATCCGAGGGTTTGGATTCGTGATCCTACAAGTATCGTATTCCTCCTTGGATACCTGAAAAACAAACATTCATATGAGTTTCTCATACTTCAATAGCACCTCAATCCTCCATAACGTTATTGGTTCCAAACAGAAGCAAAGTACGCCCTTACTCTTGTTATAGTTTGCGAAAAGTATATTTTTATTACCTTTTTGTATCTCTCACCCATGCCTCACAATATCCTCCGCTGTGGCTAAAGTTGTTGCACGTCTGGCTACTAACCCAGCGGGATCGGATTTGAATCCCAGAGAGAAGAGAGGATTTACATTCCTTTAACAGGGACTAGGTGTGCGCAACTTGTCCTGTGATTTTTTTACTTGGTTATTTAACGACACTGTATCAACTACGAGGTTATTTAGCGTCGATGGAATTGATGACAGCGACAGGATATTTGGCGAGAAGAGGCCGAGGATTCGCCATAGATTACCTGACATTTGCCTTATAGTTTATAGTTGGGGAAAACATCGGAAAAACCTAACCAGGTAATCAGCCCAAGCGGGAATCGAACCCGCGCCCGAGCGCAACTCCGAATCGGCAGGCAAGCGCCTTGGCCGCCTAAGCTACGCCGGTGATTCTGATGAGTTTGAAGACGAGGGAATCTCATTGCTGGAGTTATTTACTTAATTCAATCGTTTTAATGGTTGCAAACTTTGTAAATAAAGTTGCTACAAATTGACAACTTTTAAAACGACCGTTTGTAATCTAGAATTTGGCACCAAATCCCTACACAGTGGCTGCATCATAGTTGGCAAATTATTATTATTATTATTATTATTATTATTATTATTATTATTATTATTATTATTATTATTATTATTATTATTATTATTATATTTTTTAATTTGACCCATTTAATGTAGGCCTATAGATTTCATTTTTTGTATAGGTACTTGTAACATATCTGTCAGTATTATCCTTGTAAATTCTGTTATCTTAGTTAATATTACTGTGTTATTATTGTATCTAATGTGATCCTCTTATTTGCTAATTGCTGTTGTCTAACACATGGATATTATTAATAATAATAATAATAATAATAATAATAATAATAATAATAATAATAATAATTAAATAAATAAATAAATAAATATGATTACTTTTGTCAAAGTCAGAGCCGAGATTCAAATATCAGAAAATATTACAAATATTTAAACTATTTATATAAATACATATAAAATATATAATATATGATATGGCATGATGTGACATGATATATGATATGATGATATGATACGATACTAGTATGAAGTCTCAACATAGAATTTCTGTTACGTATGAGGTCAACCAACAGGTTGCTTTGCTTTGCTTTGGACAATCTTAAATATGCTATAGCCTACATTGGACGGTTCTTTAATTTGCCTTCTCTTGTAGTCGCCGTGCCCGGGCTTGAAAACAATTGAAAGGTTAGACTACAAGTCATATAACCTATAAATCGTTAGCTTTCACTACATGTCATTTTATATGCTGCAGTTTGTTGCGCAAACGCTTCTCTACAGATTCAGATCATGCACTTAAGACCTCAATGCATTCAATTACTTTGGCAATGTTCACAAAGATCTCACATATTAAATGTAAAATTATCCATGTATAATAACATATATCCTTGCCATATAGCCTACATAGCACAGTTCTAAAACAAAGGACAAGAAGGATATGCAGTGACATGCCATTTCCAAACGACCTACCAAACTGCACGTCATTGAATACATTCACACGATTCTTCTAAACTGCATCTGATAGGCTAAATAGCAGGTGGGATTCCAACTCACAATCAGTTCTAAAATTTCTCGTACATCGAACTTAAGTTTCGCACCACAGCTGAAGTTACTTAAATATTTCTACACTAGAGGAAAAAGTTGTATCTTGAAATTTCTTTTTACATTCTTCAATTTAGTTTTATTGTAATTAACCTCCAATTTTCCTAAGCCAAATTAAATCAACGATGTCAGGATTGGTGCAATGTGTCACAACAGAAAATATTAATATTTGATTGGTTAAATCTTCATTAAATTTTGCGTTCACTTTATTACTGTTTCGCGGATGAGAAATGAACTTCATGCCAATCAATGTCAATGATGTGGGTCACAAAGAGGGACAGTATTCCACCATGATTGTTCTGAACACTCCAATTCCCCACAAGTTACAAATATTCGTGCCGCTCCTGAGTGTATGCACAATATTACGTATATTCTCACCTCCTTATGCTTTAAATATTGATACGGATGAAAACGAAGTAGAAAAACATTCTAAGCTAAAATACATATGAAGGGTTCAGAGCCATAGTGGGCCAGCCGCCATTTATTAAAAACGGAGAAAGCAAGAATTAAAGTTAAGTGAATACCATAGTTTAATAAAGATTGACATATCATTTAGTTTTAATGTGTATACTTTATATTACTTGCTATATGTTTCCATTGAATTATGGCAATAACTTCATTTTAACCCTTGTTTTCTACAGTTCTGGTAAATGGCGCTTGGCCCACTATGGTTCTGAACCCTTCATATGTAATATGTATTTTAGCTTAGAATGTTTTCGGTTCATGAACAAAGATCTGACATATTACATGTAAAATTATCCATGTATAATAACATAATACCCTTGCCATAAAACAAAGAACAAGAAGAATATGCAGTGACATGCTTCCGGTTTCATGAACATAGTTCATGAAAATATAATAACATAATTCTGAATAAAGAAAACACTTATTATTGAAGTAATCGTGCATTTTTCTGTTTTAGAGTACGTAGGCTAAAGTTAGTATTACACAAGATTGTTAAAGCAAAAATACATAGGCATAATACAGATTTCTCTCCCTTTCTGAGGTGGGCCGAAGAATATGCGTTGAGATTTTGTCGAAATTTGACAAAAATAATCTTGAGGAATTTAAACATTTACGAGACAAATTATAATATTATAACTAAATAAACTAACAAAATACTTTCACACCCGTACATTAATTTTGTAGTGCTTGGGAAAAGTGGCACAATTCAAAAATATTAATTTTACAGGAGAAGGCAAGAACTGTCCTAAAGATACATAAAATGTTATTTCTTTTATTTCTCTTCACTGCCTATAATAATAAAAAATATAAACGTAATATTATTGTCAAAATACATTACTTATGACATTTAGAGCACAGACATACGTCTCTTTGACCAGTCCTAATAACATTACAGCAGTCTTTCTACTGGAGTTTACATTACCATTAATACAGAATTTTTAACTATAGAACAGAAAGAATGTTATTGATCAAGATTTAAGTATTTAATAAAATAATATTAATATAACATGGAATTTAAGCACGCGAACTCTGGGCTGTTATATAATTAAATAAATGTATACACTAGAGTTGTGCACAACCGGTTACGAAAAATAGAAATTATATATTGCTATTGAACGCCTAGCGCTGTAGTCAGAATGAAAAGCTCTTCCGTCTCGCGGAGTGTCTCAGGTTCGGGTCAATGAATATTCGACTCGTTTCTCACTCTTTATGGGTGGACGGCAAAGGCAGACTATATTGAGCCATGCAGGCGTTCCAAGAGCCCTTGTAAGGACGCGATTATCATCGTGTAGACCAGCGTTGTCAGACACAGCCTAAACGGAGCCGAGCGCTCCACTATAACTCGTTGCGAGCTCCGGTGCTTCCACAGACATAAGCAAGTTCACGCTCCGACTGGACGTCTCTAGCACCACAACCGGTTTCGGAGCTTACATCTCTGACACTACTGGTGTAGACCTACCATTTAACTGATAATTCTTCTGATCTCACTCCAGTCAATAAATCAATCATCCATCCATCGATCCATCCATCGACTCATTGATTGATTAATCTATGGATTCATTGATTGATTCACAGTTTAGTTCATTCATTAATCGATTCATTCATAAACTGTTTAGTCAAAGCAATGAATTTCATGTTGTCAGACAAAATGGACTTCAATATTAGATCATATTAATCTACTAATTACTAACATAATGTGCTAGAGGTCCAGGAATAAAATATACTCTTTCACAAATTATTGAACCATTTAGAAAACACCTCCCAACATAAAGATGACATGTGATAAATAAGTAAATAAGTTACTTACTTACTTATGGCTTTTAAGGAACCCGGAGGTTCATTGCCGCCCTCACATAAGCCCACCTTCGGTCCCTATCCTGAGTAAGATTAATGGCTGGTTCACAATAAACTGGATACCAGAATCAGAACGAGAACGGAAAAATTGTTAAAACGTATATAGGCCTATTTAAATGTGAGCATTCACAATTAACGAGAAGCTTGCCGGAGTCCGGGAACGGGAACGTGAGGTTGCCCAAGTTTCACAGTCTACTAGATTCATTCTGTTGTCATTATAAAGCTATTTGATCGTCGTGTATTTTGTAGCACGGAAGCCATGACAATTTCTTCTTCATGCATGGTTTCTAACTAACTCAAAAATTCAGTAGAATCACTTTCAAAATATGTAAATGTGACCAGATTATCATGTGAATTAAAATCTTAAATATTCTGTGTTATAAATTCTGAAGTTGGTTAACCTGTGTTTATGTTGGCTGGTTTGTTCTCATGAGAGAACGTCATTGGTCAATTATACGCATATAACATCAGATTGCGTAATATCGACTTTACATATCGTTATTGTCATACATATCGATATGCATAACCGTTTCCGTTCTTGGTTTATTGTGAATAAAAAATCTCCACTTTCACGTCCTCAGTTTCCAATTCTCGTTCTAGTTCTCGTTTACGGTTTATTGTGAATCAGCCTCAATCCAGTCTCTGTCATCATATCCCACCCCCTCAAATCCATTTTTATATTATCCTCCCATCTATGTCTCGGCCTCCCCAAGGTCTTTTTCCTTCCGGTCTCCCAACTAGCACTCTATAAGCATTTCTGGATTGGTCCATTCGTGCTACATGCCCTGCCCATCTCAAACGTCTCGATTTAATGTTAAATAAATAAGCTAAACATTGTTATTGTTAATACTATATTATTGTTATTATTATTATTATTATTATTATTTTACCCTCTTTGGTGATATCTGGTATTAGTTGACAACACTGAAGAGACAGCTAACTTAGCTTTTTAGGAACTACACTTACGTGATCCTCACTACAGCTGATTTCTATCTGCTCCCTATAGAATTATATGAAATACATTTGAGATCGCGTGACAGAGACAGGCGACCGAGACGAACAGCTGACAAAAAGCGCATGGGACGGCTTTCGGACCAGTAGTGTCTCGTGACGCAGCACGTGTTTTGTGGCGTAAATTAAAATATATATATATATATATATATATATATATATATATATATATATATATCAGATATTAAATTCACTAGTGGAAAAGCGGAAAATACCAATAATTTGTAGAATTAGTAACAGAATACACACCATTGCTCGACCCTGAAGTCGAATCTTACAAGGATGGCAATATTCGTGATAATATTATATTGTTAGAAAATTAAAAATAAAATTGGTAACTCAGTGATAGTTTTTCTTGTGATGATATATCACTTTCTGTTTCTACGTCCTTTCCCATTAAACTTGACACATAAACAAATTAAAATAGTTCCTGAACATATCTTCGACTAAAGACTGGTTCACAAAAAACCGGGAACAGAAACGACAATTACAACGAGAACGAGAACAGAAATATTGTTAAAATAAATGTATTTAAATGTGAGCATTCACAATTAAATTTCACGTTCCCGTTCCCGGACTCCGGTAAGCTTCTCATTAATTGTGAATGCTCAGATTTAAATACATTTCTTTTAACAATATTTCCGTTCTCGTTCCCGCTGTAGTTTCCGTTCCCGGTTTATTGTGAACCAGCCTTAACGAATAATTCGTTATTAACAAACGAAAAAAAAAACCTTTTATCTTGTTTTAAATACTGAACCAAAACAACTCCTAAACTTCAATTGATAAATGATTCGTCATTAGCAAACAAAAAATACTTCTTCACATTTTGTTTTGAATATTGAACTCATAGAATATGGACCTTCTTGTCTCTTCTTCTTATTATTCGCCTTCAAATAAATTTTAGATGCATTTTTGTAGTCATATCTCACAGATTATTTGCACGTATTGCTGTATCTATTTGTCGCACTACTTGTCTCGGTGGCCATATCAACTTCTGTGAAGCGACAAGAGATTTCTCCTACTCCTGTCTTTGCTGCCTGTCTTGATCGCTTGTCTCTGTCTCGTGTACACAAATGCAGGGACGACCGGTGCTCATGTGCTACAGCACATAATAAAAGCCTAGATCATATATACCCAGACTGCTCTGAGTTATAGGCTTAGACGGTAACAACTTTTGTCAGGTTTACTATGCTGTCATCTAGGTGTTACATGAAGAGTCACGTCATAACTCCCATTTGAATTGCATTAGAGACTGTACTGCCATCTCGTGTTCGTTTACGGTGGACGGGTGGCGATCCTGGCGGTTGTTCTCTTCAAAGTGCAACCGATTTTAACATATGAATGCGCAATCTGTATGTGCCAGACGTAAGTGCAAGTTTGAACCAATAAATTATTGAGATTTGCGATAAAATAATGAGTCTAGGAAATTGTATATTTAGTATGTAGAACTACATTTGTTTATAGATCTTTTGTTATATTATTAAATTTTGTACTTGTGAACTATATCAATAAATTAATCAATCAAAAATCTGTATGTGATCTGGGATAAAAGTAAGAGAGAAAAAGATGTTTTGTTTTAAAAATCTCAAAAATATTTGTTTAATTTAAATACAGTAGTTACCGTATGTTTCCGTTCTATATTGTTGAAGCATTTGAATCGTCCGCCTTGACACGTTTCATCATTCACCCTCCACAGTAGTGCGAGATGTGCTAAGCACAGGAAAGATGTCGACATGGAGAAATGCGCATGCTTCAGTTATCCTTTACAATTCCCCGCAAGCACTGAAAACATCATCAAACTGCTGTCCTTTCTGTGCTCACCAAAGAGCAGCCAGAACAGAATAGCCAACTTATGTATTTAGTACCTAAAATTTAATTTATTAAAAATGTATTTAAATATGAAACATTTCTTTTTTCTATTAGAAATATGGTTTTTAGCCGTCGTTTTCAATTCTTCTAGTTCATAAAATTAGACATATATGTTTTCCTTCGTAAATAAATTAATTTTAGCTTTACCCAATTGCGGACTGCCTACTGTTTGAATGAGAGGCTTGGGAACACTAACACGCGGCCGGGCCACACGCAGACGTGATTTTCAAATCTGTGTCTAAAATCATACCATAGTGGTTGTTCGCATACTGTATTATTTTGTATAGTTAAGTGTTATGTTCTTACTTTTCCGAGGTTAGTGCCTATGTTGGACTATTAATATGATTTCATTGAAAACATTATATTCTTCTAAATCTTTAGAAGATAAAAAAATAGAAATTAAACAACAAGAAAAAAGTCTAGTGCTACAAATGGAAGGATTCAATACTAAAGTGATATACAAGTTCGTCAAGAGGAAGAAGAATGTACTTCAATTTTCATTAGGATGAGTGCTGTTATTATTATTATTATTATTATTATTATTATTATTATTCGGTTTTTAGGTAAAAACCTAATTTAATCCTTAAAAGATAAGTTCATAAAAACTTGCAAGTACACGTTTCATATAAATTTATGCCTAAAATTTGTATTTTAATAGCATCTAAAAGTCCCTATTTTGACGACAAAGCCTATTTTGACCTATTAACCCATTAATGCCCAGAACATTTTTTGTGGTTTTTAGAACTAATATTCATATTCTACCATCACAATGATATGGAATGAGCATCTGAATATTTTTCCAGATAATCCGGACATTATTAGGCTATTATGGGCCTATTATTGAAGTGGCAGGATTTCCTGCCGCTGGGAAATAAAGACATCAAAAATATACTTATTAAGTTATATTCAAAACTTCGCTATACGTTTGCAGAGCACACATGTTATGAACTTCTCACTTCATTCACATAAGATATACATCGCACAAACGCTACTGATATTTGAAATAATTGTTTACTTGGAGAAAATATATGACAAAAGAAGAATAATTTTACAATGTGCTGCTGAATTTTCAGTATGATAGATTTTCTGGCATTCTAGATGCAGTGGTACAGTATATTTTTCACATACGAATGTTGTACGACGTCCACACTGCTGGCATCGTGCATTAGGATGTTCACTACGGATGACCCAGTGATCAATCCGGTCAAAACGAACATTATCATGAGCTGCTTCTCGATTTTGAAGTGCTGAGCGAGGAGAATTTCTAGGTTTCCCGTACTGGACTAAGAGTTGCGAAATGCATTTCTGTTGGAAAGTTAGTAGTGAGATATCATGTCCCAGGGTGCGATAAAGCCTTCACGCATTTACGACGGCAGCATTTAGACGCCATGCAAACAAGGGCCACCACTATTTCTTGGATCTTATTCTTATTCTGTAGGTTGATCATGGGAATCCACACCACCCATATATCTATTATACAGTGCAACTGAGTGTGGTTGGCTTATTTGAATCGTCCTCTTTGTCTTGGAACTCCAACGTTTAGTGTTTCCAACAGGAGTCGTTTTAGCAACATTGCTGGCGAATGTAACTACATTGTTGTCATTCCATCGCAATAAAATTACATCATCTGCAACAACAGACTCCATAGCTCCTCTCTCTTTTTTGCATTTTTAATTTGTTTGTATACACCCTGTTGTTGCAAATTGTTTCTGTTGTTGTTCCAATGCCTCAGCACCTAGGTCATGCAGAGGATCAATGGACGTGAAATAGTTATCAAAAATAAATGACTGCCCTTTTGGATATCAGCCTTCTTTAGAAGTCCAAAAACAACATCAAACACCTGTCCTTTCCCTGAAGTTGGTAAGTTCGTATACTATTGCCACAATATGACTCCGCATGCAGCATACAGTATAGCCATCTGCAGTACAAAGAGACCAGAGCTTCAAACCAACCCTTATTGGTTTTGCTCGATTGAACTGTTTGGTTCAATGTCTGCCATAATACGGGACAATTGTTTCACTAATACTCAGGTGTTCTGGAATGTCACAGATTTTGAATGAGTTATTTGTTATTTAGTATATCGAAAATTGGCCTAACCTTGTAATAGCGATTATTAGAAATTGCCATATTATCAGCTAAATGCAGTCGTCTCTTATATCGTCAAAAGTATTCCACCTAATTGAATCAGAAATCCAAATGTTATGTAAATCTGGTAATGTACTACAATAAAGTCGCCTATGTGGGAGTTTATTTTATCCAGAAATCAAAAGAATGCCAAGAAAAACTAAAATATTCTCTTTTGTTGTAGAGTTAGATAGATTTTTTGAATGCAGTAGGTCCTACATTGGTCCACGATCAAGCCTATGAACTCTGTCGGATGCATTAGCTGGAATGTACCGTAGCGTTTCCTTGAAATAATCCATTTGGTTGGGATGGTATGGAATTTTGAATGCCGAAATATTTTCCCCAATTCTGGAAAAAAATATATTGGTGGTTATGGTGGTGGTGATGGTGGTGGTGGTGGTGGTGGTAGCGGCGGCGGCGGTGGTGGTGGCGGTGATGATGATTGAGATGCTAGTAGTGCATTACTTTCGTTATAAGAATCAGAATCATATTGGTCGTCACTCTCTGAACAGGATCATTTTCCACTTTATCATCACTCTTTACAGAGTCTTCATCTATTTCGGCCTCAGGTTGCTCTCGTGGAGGAAGAACGGCAACATTCAGTCGTCTGCGATTCTCTTTACCCCATATTTACATCATATCACATATTTCATTGACAGTGTCCAGCCGTGAACTGAAAAAATGTTCAAATCACTATAGGTATAATATAAATGACTAAGTTATATCCCAGTGGTAGGAAAACCTGCCATCAATGTTTAGGCTATAATAAAGAGCATAATAAATTATGAAATGATGTCAATCACAAGTTATTCAAGTAGTATGGTTTACTGACTATGTATTTTCATAATCAGGTGGTATTTATTACTTTAAAAATGTGTACTACTTATTCACTTTCTACCTGGCTGCAAGCCATCTTTTGAAGAGAAGTTGAATCGTGACTTCGAACCAATGTACTGATGCAGTCAGTTCACTTATGTCGTTAAAATTCGAAAATACAGTGCGGAGCATATCTTAGAACCCATTGTTGAAGTAGTCATAACAAAAAAATTATTTATACATTGTTAAAAAATTTAAAACTTGCTTGGTAGGAAAACCTGCCATGGGCATTAATGGGTTAAGTATGTTTCATCTCTAATAGGTCAAAACACCCATTCTTATTTTGAAAATTTGTATTTTAAATTCCAAATTTGTTCCTGGTGCTGTTGGAAATAAGTACGGGATAAACTGGAGCAAGTTCTGCAGAGAAATGAAGGACTGCAGGACCTACGTACTGCTCCAGATATCGTAGCAGGGAAGAACATGGATTTACAATGTAACATTCCTGTCCATCTAGTGTCAAAATTGAAATACGCTCCTGTTACTTCAGTGGATGTGGAGCGTTCATTTTCAGCATACAAATTTGTATTGAGTGATAGACGACATTGCTTTTAGAAAATTTAGAAAAAGTATTAGTAATTTATGGTGAAGCTAATTATGGACATTAACGGACAAGGCTTGGTAAAAATTGATTTTATTTGACTTGTTTGTGTACTGAATTTATGTCTAAAACTTATTTTTCACATTTAATTGTTTAGTTTATTTATAACTAGTTAGATATTTGTTGTTCTTGTACTTTTAGTAGCAGTGGTGGTAACGGTGTGTAAGTATTTAAAATTATTAAATTCTAGAAGTGAATTCCTGATGATTTGGAACATGTTTTTAAACAAAACATTATTTTTGTTAGAACCTATTTTCAATTCTTTAGAGACTATTTTCTATACTTTTAAGCCTATTTTAGGCACCTAAAATTACATTTTAACGACCTAAAATCCGTACCCTAATTATTATTATTATTATTATTATTATTATTATTATTATTATTATTATTATTATTATTATTGTACTAGTAGTAGCACATACGTTTAAAAAGTCACCACTGCACAAATGGTAGCTTTAGCAAAATTCACCTGGCGTCAATTTTCTTCTTACGAAGTTCCCTCGTTTGATAAGAAATATCTACAAGACAACTCGTGAGACCTTACGGATACATATCATGGACAAAGCGAAATCAGAAGCAGAAAATATGAAGACTGACTGCATTATCTATATAACGCAATTTTTCGGTTCTCCTTCCACTCCACGCCATTACCATTGTAGTCAGAGATTACGCTTCTGCTATCGGAAACCAAATTATATCCCGTGAACATTACTCTTTTCGTTAAAATATGATTCAAAACGGTCTACGAACTTAGCCCATTGGCCAAAACTTACAGTTGCAAAACGCAGTATATGGCGAAGTGTTTAAATTCATATTGTATTATATTCTTCTAGGTTAACTCAAGCGCAGCAAAGAGGTCACAATGACCACAGAACCACAGAGTCAAAGATTAATTTGAACACAATTACTCAAGAAAATAATTAGCCGCTGTTAGAAACCAAGTCCATTTCAAATCAGTAGAAAGTGACCAAAGAGTTAGAAGACACACAATATTACAGTCAAGCGACCGAGTTATCAGTCATATTGTTAACCCTTATTACCCTGGCAATGCCGTATGGCATCACTTACGGAAGAAGATAAACATGTTAAGTTGGCTAACCCGTAATTTCCAGCAAACAATTTTAAGTGTCCAGCTGCATAGTCTGATTGTTGATTGTATTTTCCATACTACACTCTTATTTCAAGTGATACAATTCGGTATTACATATGGCGTGACCTGTGAGACGCAAGAAATGGCTGTCCGATTTTCGTAAATAATTAACTATAAACTTAAATTTATTTTTATAATTTTATTATTTTTATAAGACTGTTAGCCTATAATGTTGCAATCAGTATGCGAATAATGAAAAATCTACGTATTTTTTTATTTATGGACGCAGCACTGAAGTAAATCTACGTGATATCGTTTGGTACCTCCAGGCTTATATGTTAGCACTTGTGCTCACGTGCATCAATGTCGGTTAATGTAACCACCGTTTAAAATTGCCTCCTAATCTCTGGTTAAGGATTTTTACAGTGGATCGACCTCGGTTAGGAATTACTCGCATATAGGAGGTTAACCACGGTAATCTCTAACCGGCCATATTCGAACGGTTAAAGGAGATAACCAGGGATTAGTAAGCCAAGTAAAACAAAATGGCGGCCAGATCCACAGGTGATTATATCGAAGACGATTATTATTGTACAGTACCTGAATTGCTTGGATAGAGATGATGGTGAGCATGAAGTTTCTTTAGTGGAAAGAGAATTCTTACGAGAAATTAGGTGATAGGAAATTTCAGGTGGGATTTCGTTTATCAAAATCTAGTGCCATTTCTGCTGCAACAAATAGGTCACTTAAAATAACACAGAAACAGTTTCATTTCTCCTATGGATCGGCTGCTTATATTACAATTCCATGCAACTGATCTTTTCTGTATTCTCTATGTCACTGGCTGAACGAAGAGAGGTTATGGATGGATCTTAGAATAATGCACAGTTCCCTGTATGAATTGGGGTCCTGGATCGTTCACACATTCGTACTAATTTTCTTCATCCTTTTCCTTTATGGATATTCCATCTTTTTCATATATCATATATTTAAATACAGTAATTAATTCTATCAATACTTCAAACTCACTAGGGATATAGTCATTTTTGCATTTAATTTTCAATTTTGTACGATTTTAACCTAACAGCACTGAAAAACAAAGAAATGCAACTCGCAAAATATTACAGCGCCCAAAGACAAACAAATGCAACGAGAAAATATAGGATAAGTTTGTTTCCATGTAGAATGGAGTGAGCGCAGTCGTTTTTACACTTTGTCTATTATATTTGCAGAGGAATGGACGTTTTCGTTTAGTCATTTTGTAGAAACAGTGTATCATCATAGACTTTACGCTGGTTAAATGAGATGTCAGCTAACCATGTTTAAGTAATCGGTGAATATGAATGGTGCACAGAAATTACATTTTAACCACGGTTACTGTTTAACCGCCGTTTTGTAATCTATGATTATTACGTTTTTAACCGATGTTGATGCACTTCGCATTACTGTTGTTCGAAATAGTAATAACATAAAGGGAAGAAGTAGGCTCGTTTGCAAAGTTATCACAATATTTCCATTTCTTTTTGTTGTTTGGCCCTAACTGATGACATTCTATGTATTTTAGGGGAAAAAGTCTTGAAGAAGTTCTTTGTATTGTTGACGAAAATGAAAGTGATGTTCAACAAAATAAACATAGAACCTCCGGATGCTTCAGTTATGGCAATTGAAGATTTAGCTGATGAGGATGAGGGTGGTTTACTTCATTCAGGGCAGGTGCTGAAATAGTTTTTGCGCGAAAAGAACAAATAAACAATGATGAAATTGAGGATAAGAGTTCCTTTAGTATCATAATGACATCAAAAAAATAACGACAACAGTAACTCAAAATTCGATAGACGATCTGAATCAAAGCATCGGTAAAAGACAGAAGAAAATATGCTTCGTGAATTCAGAAGAACTTTCAAGCACCATAGATTGAATACCACTGTTTTAGAACGTACTCGTCGATATACGCATTTCAAAAACAATCCAGATCTTCAAGTAAGTTATGAAGAAATGAGAGTATTCACTGGTACACTAAACCTGAGTAAATATACTATTTTACCTGGGAAACGCAGATACTGGAATTTCTCTACAGACATGACAAATGAGATAGTTGTAAACAGCAGTAAACAGTGTGAAGACAAAATACATAAATTGAAACTCCTAATAGATATCATGAAACGCAAGTTCTCGGAGAATTTCAGAGTCTAGGAAAATTTGCTTATGACGAATGCATGATACTGTATTATAGGCGCCATAGTTCTAAGCAATTTATCAGAGGAAAACCAATCCGATTTGATTAAAAAGTTTGGTAGCTAAATACAAAAAAATGGTTACCTAGTAAACTTTGATATGTATCAAGGAAAAACATTTGGGCAAAGCAGCACCCCCATTGGCACAAATGATAGACAACCTGTATCGTATTTTCATATGATGAAAGAATTGATGATGGCTATTATTTTTGTCAACTCTAGATACAGCAATCCGCAATGCATGAATTTGACTAAGGCAGCTAGAGTTCAGGAGAAATATCGTTCAGACATATCTGGTCAGGTACAGAAATCCTCCAGAAGGTCTGGAAGATCACCAGTGGTTCTTTGCATAGGAACCAACTCAAGGTGTCAGACAGCATCAGATATGATGGGCTGGATCACCTTGTCGCCCCAACCAAGGATAACTATGAACTTTGTAAAAGCCAGACTAGTTCCAGTGCCAAAAGTGTGATTTTGAACTATGTATTGACTGCTTTGTTCAGTTCAATTCAGAATGAAAATTGTATTCATTTCACGTTTTGTTAATTTTTCTTCAATTATTTTACATTGTCTGGTATTACTTTCATTTTCTAACAGAAACTCCATCTAGTTATATAATGCTATCATAAGAGCCTATTGCAGCGGTGATCAAAGCGGGTGTCGTGATTACATCGTGTAATCACAGAGATTCAAACAGATACGAGGAGATTCCTATACATTGCTGTGTGTTTCATTCACGTACTGAAGGCAAGCAGTGGCGGTATCATGTCGCTCTACAAACTCTGTCTCTACAAGCATTAAGAAGTGGTTTCGTAAACAATGAGAATGAGAACTTTTTTATTGTTCTGTCGGACAAAATGTAAAATGTTTACATTGCTCAACGGTTCATTTAGGAGTATATAAAACATTAATTGCCACGCTGACTAATGTATTATTATTATTATTATTATTATTATTATTATTATTATTATTATATTACTGACCACTAAGTATGTGTTTCTATAATTCGTCTCTACGTGCATGAATATTGATATTTTTAGATCATCTCCCTAGAAGGATAAAATTATTAGCTTTCATCTCAATTTTAATCTTCTTAATCTTTAGATGAGGGTAACTATTTATTAATTATTCATTTAATAATAATATTGTAGAAAAACTGATTCAATATTATGTGCCAACGAACTGTTAAACGTCAGGAATTGACGTCTTAAATCATAGCCAGGAAGAGAAAGATGAGAGAAATAAATGTAAGGAAGTCAGCTACCTAATGGGGTTTGAAATATCTCGTGCTCTAAAGCCTTTTAATAGAACAGAATTTCTCAAAAGAGTAGTCTAATGATTAAAATAGCTTAAATAACTTGTCCATAAGAAGTTTTTAATTTTGAAAAAACTACGAATTTCTCGACCAAGTATAGAGAGAAGAATTTAGAAAATTCCTGATTATATTTAAGAGGAAGGTTAAAATAAGAAGCAAGAAAAATCGTATATTATATCATATGGCATCGGACATTTTCTGCAAAGTGTGTCATGTTTAGTCAAAATATCTGTATTTGGCATGTTATTAAGAATAAATATAGTTGAAGAAAGGAAAGATTAAAAAAATTCCTAATAAAAATAATTCAGGCTTTACAGGGTAACATTTTAATTGACATGTTTGGTTCCGATACGTTACGTTAATATTTATGAAACTGTGTAATTGATTCCGTCATTAACTTATCACTTATTAATATTATATATTAATTTTTACAGAAAAATCATATATTCTAATTCAGCCTGAAGGGCTAACATTTCCGCCACTTCGGGCATTTTCGGATCCTTATTACACTGATTATAATTGAATACTATATACACGTTATTGCCGTAAAATGCAAGTAGAAATATAACAAAAATTGTATTTTTGGTTTACTGTCTTCCTAATTCAGTTTCATTATGTTCCACGTTCAGGTTTATGGTACAACTTATACAATTTTTCATTCGAAAAATGGTATCAAGCTATACTTTTATTAATTTGATATTATAGTATATGCGCTTTTGTACAATTATGTCACATTTTGTGTTCTTTTATAATCATTAATAATATTACATTAAAATTGCTCTGTATCCTTAAAATTCACTTACTAGGTCTAAATATGATAATTTAAGATTAAAATGTTACACATTGTACTTGCATATAATAATTCGTATATATGAAGAGCTTTTTTTTTCCCCCAAAACTAAACATGTCCAAAAATTACGAAATTGTGTTATAAATCGATTATGGTAGATCTATCTGACATTTAACTAGATGTAAATTTATTTTTCAAAGAAAGTGAATATATTCCATTGAAACAGAATTGTGAATATTGATTTTTGCATCAAAGCTGAACATGGCCATCCAGTTCATTTCTTCCAGACATTTTTTCTCAAAACTGAACATTTCCAGTAATTACTACGGCCTATATTGTTTAATGGGTTTTGAAAGCAAAATAGCATATGTCCAACTTAGTTCTAACATTTGTTTAAATTTCCCGCTATTTTCAACTGTTGCCAACGAGTGATCAACGTCATTTTAGAGCATTTGAACTTTCCAACAATGGGCTACAAAAAAATTAATTATTTAGCAGTCTGAGGCATCGCGTTTCTGCGAATTCCTGTCAGCTTGCACTGGATTTTGAAGTGTTGCTCTTATCGAAATTATTATAGAATCGATGTTTCTGACGGAGAAACGATCAGTAGATCAAGAAAGAAAGGCAGATCAAAATCTTTGGCAGCACAGAAGAGAAAAAATGAGAAGTACGGCAATCCTGATCAACTAATTCAGTTAAAACAAAAACTGAGACTATCCTCGCACCACAGTAAGGCTTTCAGTTCCAACGTATTAACATTAACTGATCTGATGAATAACAGGAAAAGTTACATTCAGCTCAGGGGAAAACACAGCAAGACGCAGGTCTCCTGCATTTCATATCAGCAGGTGACCCACAGAGGGAGCGACCAAGGAATGAAACGAAACGAAAAACTGTGTTAAATACTTTTTACGTTCTACTGCACATGGAATGATTGGTGTTTGTAAGAAAATTTAATGAGACTTACATAAGAATGGTCCGCTATTGTTCGGCAGAGTTGAATAAATTTCATGGCGAAAACTTAAACAAGTGTTGTGATGTGCTTCAAAAGTTAGAACAGAAACTGATTTTGAAATATCCAGATGTGAATCGTTTCGCTTTGAAGTGTTTCGCCCGAACTAGAAATTTCATTAGGATGAAAACTTTAAATAAAAACCTACGGCTTAAGAGAAAATGTACAGGAAATGGTGACGAAAGAAAGCACACCAAGAAAATCATAAATCATATATATGTATATATATATATATATATAATTTTTTTCACTTGGTTATTTAACGACGCTGTATCAACTACGAGGTTATTTAGCGTCGATGGGATTAGTGATAGCGAGATGATATTTGACGAGATGAGGCCGAGGATTCGCAATAGATTACCTGACATTTGCCTTACGGTTGGGGAGAACCTCGGCAAAAACCCAACCAAGTAATCAGCCCAAGCGGGAATTGAACCCGCACTCGAGCGTAACTCCGGATCGGCAGGCAAGCGCCTTAGTTAACTGAGCTACGCCGGTGGTTAAAATCATCTCTTAGATGAGTTTAAAAGATATACAGGGACATCATTTTATTTTTACTAACATTTTTAATGTTAACCTGTCTATACCTTTAGAGAACCGGAAACACCGCTTGCTCCCCCCTCCAAGACTGGAGTTCGATGATACTGGCGTGAAACACAAATCACTCTACTAGGTATAGGAAGGAAGAAAAGTAGTTCATCCATTTACGTAAACTAGGAAATATCGCGATTTTGAGTTTGATAATTTTCATTAGGTTTTTCTTTAATCAAAGTACAGTACTGTATTAAGAATAAGTGTTTTTACTCACGAAGTGAGTTATCCATGCGAACGTATTCATTATGCAGTGTATATTATACTGTCTACAGCACATTAGCGTACAATATAGAGAAAGAAGTTAAATTGAAAAATAATCATAATATGAATATTTAAACACAATTTTGAAAATGGTGGCCGTTCATTTCGATACAGGCTTCAGTTCTTTTGTGCATATTATCGCACTATAGACTATTGCATCTAATTCCAATTGCCAGTTTCGTCCTTCGTACTAGTAACTCATGTTGAAATAATTCTGTACCTACTCTACGTACTGTAAATTCAATCTTCACTTCTGCCCGACCCGAAAATATATAATTACTCAGACATGCTATCTACTGTCCGTCCAAGTGGTTATGCCGCAGGATTGTAGAAAGGGAGGAAATCACGTGACAGTTAATTACTTAACGAGGCCGTTTTATTTAAGTTAAATTAAACAGCTGTATAATATTACGTAAACTTCCAATTCCTAAGAGAAATTAATGTTTTCAGAAAAGAGCTAAGACAGCCCAGCTATTACAGAGGGGCGAGCAGAAGCAGGTGGGGTAAATCGGGATGCGACGTAGGCAAACGGACAGTACCTGTGCGAAAATATGATTCAATATTGAAAGCTCTTTCGTCACTGGAAAACGCGAACATATTTCTGGAACGTACTATACTCAGTAACTCAGTACAGCTTACTATCTGCGGTCTTGGTTCTGTGTGGAGTTGGAACTTCCTTAGTAGAAGGGGTGGGAGTGAAGTACATTCAAAAACTCAGGTACAATAAAAATTGAAGTAAAAATAAAATGATGTCCCTGTATTAACACATTGGCAACAGACAGGTGATTGCTCTGTCCAGCCCAGGTGGACCGGACATTTAAACACTGGTTTACACTGGCTTTTCCGTTTAAACTTGTATCCCTGATGACTTACTACTCTCTTTAAATGAACGTAACTTCTTTCATTATAAACATGTTTATGTAAAATTGTATTATTGTACTCAAAACAGTGCACCGCAAATTCGGCAAGGTTTTGAAGGATATTTTCCCCTTCCTCTCATAATTGGTTCCAGCTTGTGTTTCTTCATGTCCCCTAATAGCTTTCCTGGTATATATTTGTATGGTGCCCTGGGGGTGGTTGACCTTTCAGCCCCTATTTCTTGTTTCTCCTTCTCATAATCCTGGGCTTGTGTTTCGTCACCTTTTGGGGTCATTTCCGCCAGTAGCTGTTTCTAGCTTTCTGTCAGAGTTCTCATATTTATGGACCCTAAACGCATTGAAAAGAACTCAGTTTAGGAGCCAAACCACAACTTTTTTGCTTCATTTTATAGTTTTTCCTTGGAATGGAGTAGTAGAACAGATAATGACCTGCTCTCTCCACATTCTTAATATATTTGCTATATTGAAGGATGTCAGATGACTTTCACACTGACTCCCCTTGCATGTTTCTGTCTTTCTAGTGTCGCCTGGTGCAATGTGCTGGCCATCTTAACTTCTCTCTTCTCTTGCTTGTCCGAAATCTGGAGAAGACCTCGACCTCCCTATATAATACTCTCTCTCCTCCTTTAAAATTACTTCCAGCTTCAACGAAAGACCTTGAAAGGCCTCTGTTGCTTCGTATTGTACCGTAAACCCTTGTTTTTTCTTTCAAACAAATACCATAGATCGAGGTTCGGTTCCAGAACAGAGAATATCGTGTCTTCTAATCTATTTCATTCACTAGCATAGAAGTATATTTCCATATTATATATACCCTGTGGTGGCCTCACTTGCCATTCTCACGAGAATGCAGTGTTTTACTACTTTTACATGTCCGTATTCTTAGATGGCTTCTCTAACGAATCATTGCCTCATCCAGGGACAATTCTAACTGTAATTTTATAGAAGTCTGTGAATGTTTCTGTACGATATAACATTTTTAGGGGGATAAAATGCCCAAGGGTAACAAGAAACTTTCTATTCAGTGATAAGTAACAGTATTTAAAGGCTATGATTTACACTACAAAAGCTGACACTTAACAAAACAAATCCTTACGTAAACCAGAAATCTGCGTGGCCCGACATCTAACTACGGACGTCAATCTGTTAAGTAATAATGCTCATTGTATTTTGCTGCAAGTATATCAGGCCAGAGCGTTAATACCTCTGCGGACTACCTCGTAACTCCCCATTCCACATTCCCCAGCAGAAACAGTTATGTTACGGACCGATACGAGTAGATATGAAGCCAAATATTGCTGAGTGGCGGATTGTATAATGCTACGTTTACACGGTGACAGTTTAGAAAAGAGAGCTAGAGATTATAGCTGAGTATCACCGTGTAAACGGTTTTGAGAGCAGGTATCTCGTTGATTTTAATATCTAAATAGATAGTCTAAATAGAGCGGCCTTGAAGCTTGAAAACTGCTCTCGCCGTGTAAACACCCTGCACAGAGAACTCGCATATGCTGTCAACTCTCATTATAGCTACTCTAAATTATTCAGCTGAGTTGTACTTTTTCGTTAACTCTCGCGACAGAAGCAGTGGAAATGGCGGCCAATGCTACGATTACACGGCGATAGTTTAGAGCGAAGTATCAGGAGAGCTATCTAACGACTCTCGCTAGTCGCCTAAAATCTACCACTGATGCACAGTGCTTTACTATGTTTTCGTTTCTAAAACGGTGAAGCAGAAAATACATGGACGGGAGTAACTCCATTCCTGTTCCCTTCCCCGTTATACTGATGGTTAACGTATATATCTGCAGTGCTCGGGAAAAGTGAACTTAAGTCAGTTTCCACAACCTTCTTTGATAGTTTATTGACAACTTACGGAATATCTGTTCGCTTGAAAAAATACATAAGTATTTCTCCCATTACAATAATTCATACAGGAAAAAATCAAATCGACATAAACCAGTGTAAGTTGTCAATAAATTATCAAAAAAGGTTTGTGGAAACTGACTTATGTCACTTTTCACACACACGCACGCACGCACACACACACACAGGGTGTTTCCGAGTTGGTGTTACAAACTTTCAGGGATGATGGCGAAGGGCACATGTATGAATTTGAGATAAGGAACCATGGCCCGGAAATGACTGAGTCGAAAGTTATAAGCAAAAATAGTTGTGTGGAAATGGAATTGTAATTTGGCACCACGTGCCCTCCTTCTCTTAACCTTTGGAACAGTCGTGGAAAGATGGTATGGGCCGGATGTCACCTACGTGGGTACTTGTCCCAATAAAATCTGTGAGCTTGTCTACTGTTCCCATTGGCTCATCCGTATTCGAAAATCAGGTCTGCTTATTCCGCTCTCGTGTACTCCATTTCACTAGGACTGATCGACTGGACACTGCAACTTGTACACATACACTGCTGTGTACAGATGTGCATATCAGGACCGACCATGTCCGTTACACATTACGCTATCTGCATTGCTTTAGTTTAGTTTACTGTCCCCATCCCTCAGACAGCGCACTGAATGGAATACTGTAAGTAAGCAACGTCAGATGGATACAGTATGTGTAAGATGTACAGATAAATACACATAAATAAGGTGTACAGAGGAATACAATTATTTCATTTCCACACAACTATTTTTGCTTGTAACTTTCGACTCGGAATTTTCCGGACCAGGGTTTCTTATCTCAAATTGATACATGTGCCCTTCGCCATCATCCCTGAAATTTTGTAACACCACTTCGGAAACTGTTGGTTTCCTCCATTTTAAATGTATGTCTTTGGCGTGTAAGCTTTCATACTTTGTACAACGAATGACGTAGTGAAGGGCGGGGCTTGCCTGCTAGTCTGCACATGGCGAGAACCGTGTTATACGTACCGGGTTTTGAATACGATCCCAAGTCCAAAAGCACGCCGTTTCTGTGCTGCGGGTTTAACATGTTTTCGTCTTGTTCGCGGCCAATTCTGGCGTGGTGTCGAAATGATTTCCCCACCTCATAACCACTTTAGGTCACCTGGTTGAATTTCTTTACTTTCTGTACTTTTTATGTTTTTGTTAATTTCTTATATTTTCTGTCACTGTACCATTTGTACTATAATAACCTCTCGATGTGAAAAATACAATTCGATACATGCATTGTCTATCTATTAGTCCCCCTTGTGGAGAGGGGCACATAATTTTTTACGTCAAATATCTATACTCGAACTACAAACAGAGAAAAATTGTAACGTAACATGAAAGGTTTACTCTGACGTTACTTGTGATAGCTGTGGTAAGATGAACTTCGTGTCTCGTGGTTCTCCACGCGGTCCGTTTTTCCCCGTCCGTAATTATTAATATAATACAATAATCCATTTAATGCGGCCACTCTGCTCATACATCCTCCAATTTAAGTCATTTTTATGACTTAAAAGTTTCTTAGTTGACCTTCAAGTTAATTGAGCGTAGGGGAACTAATTAAACTATCTGTAAATCGGGGTAAACACCTTCAAAGCTGGGTACTGGGCAAACAAGTGCACTGGTGTTTCAAAATTAACAAGGGCTATAGGTAAATAACCCAGCTCGCCATTAAAACTCCTTATGGCTCCACTATATTTGATTGATTGATTGACTGATTGAGATTTCGGTCTATGCCTTTTACGGGCTGTAGCGCCACGGATTTTATTATTATTTAGCACACGGTTCTCTCCCTTATGCGGTGGCTATTACGTTATATGAGGCGTGTAGTTGCAAAATCAGATACATCATTTTTTTTCGAGATGAGCTAATGTTATATTTCATATCTTCATATGATTCTACAACTGCTATAGCACTGTCATGCTCCAAAGCCAGAAACATCACATGGATTTGTATGATGAAAAATAGTATTGGTTGCAAATCCTTGGTTCCTTGCAAACGTTTTTCCTTCATACTGAAAAATTATGTTTTAGTGATGTATCTGATTTTGCAGCTAAACGCCTCATATATTTTCGACCTTTCCCCTTCAAAATTCGCTTAAGGGCAACAGGTAGTAATTCTATTGCGCTCTGTTGCTAAAGTAACATTTTTTAAATTTAATAGTTTCACTTCTACTGAAAACAAGCCCCTGAAACTCTTACCATCTACCATTTACCATTTTTTTTTTGTTTTCATATTTCCCGATAATAATATATCTACAATGTGATAACTTGAGCTATATATATAATCATAATTTTTCTTACTGGGTGTATCTAAAAATATTATATTCATTTTATGCTTTGTACTTCACTATTTTATTATTATTATTATTATTATTATTATTATTATTATTATTATTATTATTATTATTATTATTATTATATCCATAATTGTTTTATATTTTTATACTTTGTATGTCTCATTTATTTTGTTCCGCTGTTCACATTTTGTTATGCTTTTTCCTTTCTTTCTATATGTTATAAACAAGGAAAGGGATTTGGAGTATTATAAAGAATGGTGAAACGTAGTATAGATATTCGTAGCTCACTGACTGTCAAGCGAGCTGCGTCACAGAGCATGGGCTAGTACAGTACACTTCATACAAACTTACACGCAGTGCTATAAACGTATTTCAGAATAGACAAATGAAATAGTTTAATGACATATAGTGACCTACATACATAATCTGTATTCCTTTTTTAACTATATGTGCTTTCTTGGCAACTCACAAGACAGCAATAAACAACATTACAAATATACATAGTTAAATATCAACCTCTGCATCTTCGCGTGTCAGTGGACACATTGATGGCTGATAGACAGTTGTCTTCTGTATGGAACTCGCCTCTGAATATGTGTGTTTTTCTGTCAGGAGCGTGTCAAATTAAAACCTTTATTTACAATATCATGAAATATGATAATATGTATACAACGTATACTACAGTATTTAAAATACATGCAATATACTACAATATTTACAATATAGCCTAATACAGTATCATTAAATGTTGAACAAAATGTAGAACCAAACGAAATGGCATTTTCAATTAATGCTATGTTTTGTTGATGAAACAATTATTCCTGCAGTGCCTTATTATAATAAATTGTGAATATTATTTTCAAATTTTCAAAATACAACTTTGCTCTGTTGCAAGGAAGGAAATTTTTTAACATGGAAAAACTTCGCTCTACATCTAGGAGAGACGATTGGAAAGTACTTGAAACAAGATACGTCAATTAAATTCACATGTTGAATGATGTCATTGGGGCACATCCTTGTTAGTACATCTGAAATCCGACTAAGAATACCGTACCCATCATTTTTAATCAAACCTCTGTTCATTTTTTCACCAACAAGTTTTCCTATTTCACCTTTTACTGCACTCAGTTTATTTACAATAGTCCTCAAAATATTTATTTGCTCAACTATTTCCACTCCTGACAATTCTAATTGAATAATGGCATCCGGTAAATATCCAAAATTTGTCGTAATATTCATGACTTCTTTCTCGATTTTTCTATCATTTAGCAGTTCCTGGCGTATTTGAATCGCAGCGGCGTCATCGAGATCGAAAGACTAGGCCACTTTCTTCACAGATTTGAGGTGATGTGCGTAATAATTGCAAGCTTCGTTAGCTCTTAAGAACTGGACATGGGGGAAGCGACAATTTAGGGAATTGTTTCCTGAATTTTGATACTCGATCTGGAGCTTTTACAAATATAGGCTAGTCTTTCAATTTTGTATTGTTAGTTGGTTTCACTTTCGGCATTGTACCCGCACTTCACTACTCTGAACTGCAAACCTGCATGTTGACGTTCTTATGCGACAACTGTCCGTTCACCTGTTGTTGACGTGTTGAGACCTGCGAGTATGTCATGGAGGGGAGGACTTGGTATAAAGAGTTGTAAACAAATGGCTGTGTAGATGCCAATACTAGCTTTTACTACTCCAAATTCCGTTCCCTAGTTATAAATTATGTCTGATTTCTACTTACTTGTTGCTTACATTATATTATTATTATTATTATTATTATTATTATTATTATCATCATCATCATCATCATCATCTCATTCAGTTTTGTGTGTAAAATTGTAGTGTACTTTGTAAATTTGTAGTGTTTTTTGTAACGCAGTTTTACTCCTGGTTGAGTGTTAGAGAAGGCCATATGGCCTTAACTCTGCCAGGTTAAATAAACTATTATTATTATTATTATTATTATTATTATTATTATTATTATTAAACACGTCATTTTAGTATAATAATGTGGGAATGAAACCTCTGGGAGTGACTGTTTATAATTACCGGATTATTAAATTATGAAGTGCACAGAAAAAATTGTTTCTACATATACAGAATGCTTAAAAATGATGGCAAAATTTAGGGATGAGAAGTAAAAACGAAAAGAAGCAAAAACGTTCCAGTAGACTTAGGTCCGCAAATTAACCGTTTACGAGATAATGCCCTTCTTTTACTGGTTGGAGCCGCTAGTGAACCAAGAGCCTGGATGTAGTAAAGCGGCAACAAGTCATACTTCGTATGTATGCCGCACTCTCCCCATCCCATTTCCTTTTAAGTGTGAGGCAATACCTAAACATACGATATGATGAACGGTGGATAGGTAGAGGAGGACCTGTACCTGTACCTGTACCGCATTTAAATCCTTTGCACTTTTGTGTATGGGTTATGCATAAAGCCTAGTTTACACACACCTGAAGAATTGCAGCATCGTATTGTAGATGCCTTCCAGCAAATAAAGAATGACCCAGGTTTGCTCGAGCGCATTCTCGGGTCTTTGCAGAGAAGACTAGACAGATGCATTCAAAGAGCATGGTTAGCTTTTTGAATACCTGCTGTAAAATTCTTCAGTTAACATGTTCATACTGTACTGTACCTCGTTTATCCACAAACATTACTGTTGTTCAAACAAAAAAAAAGTTTATTTTGTTTATGTTTAATGACATTTATGTGGTGTTGAAGCCAAAATGAAGAATTTTACTGTCTCGTGATTGATAAATTAAATTATCACAGATTTTGTTGGAATATGTACTTAGAATTCAGCAGGCCCCAAGTAACACAAAATGGCATTAACTCGTAAACGGCTAATTTGCGGACCTTTGTTTACCGAATATTTTTGCTTCTCTTCGTTTTTTACTTTTTTATCCCTAAATTTTTTACCACCACTTTTGAAACACCTTGTATAGATATCATTATCTCAGAAAGAACTATTCACATGCGGTTCCAAATTTTATATATTATTTTCCATACCTAATTTGACATAGCCGGTGAAGCCTATTGTTACTTTTTGTATTCAGATTAAGTATAAAAAATATTATAATTTACATACATATATCGCCGTTGTTCCTGCAATAACTCCTATGTGACATATTTATCGATTTTCAGATTTTTGCTCTATTAAATAACTTAAATAGTGATACAGCAAATAATATAATCTCCTATATGTAATTATATTTCTTTCTTTCGAAAATGTAAGAATTCATAATCTTCTATGTACCATTGCCATAGAATGAATAAATGTGTTTTTTCTTCCTACCGAAAAAATTTATATTTTGCACATAGGAGTTATTGCAGGAACAACGACGATATACTTTTATGCTAATATTTTAATTCAATAATTTCAGGAAATGCTGTAATAAGCCTTTCCAGCTGTATAGAGCTCTATGAAATGTATAGGTTGAAACATATTTTTTTTTTGTTCCCTTTGCAGTTCGTAATTTTAAAATCTGGTAAATTTAAAAAACACCCCCCCCCCAGATGATTAAATGCCATATTCTTCTATAGAAGAACCTAGAAATGTTTTCACAAAAGGAAAATTTGTTGATATATATATATAACTTTATCAAGACCTAGAAAAAAATAGGTGATGAGTATAATTTTGAAAACAAAAGATTAAAACCGCCCACTTTTCAATTCTTAATAATGATGCTGGTATATCAAAATATTTTAGTAACACTGTTCATGTTATTTTTATTTCTGGAGAATTCCTTGATAATGTTAATCCAGATTTCACATTGAAAATGGACAAAGGATTTCTTTTTTTTCCATTTTATGTGACAGAAAGACTATAATATCGTCAAAATATTAATTAATTTTATCAAGTACAAACAGACATGGAAAAAATTGGTCACATGAAATCATTTAATGTTTTATTTTGAGAAAATTGATATTTTATAACTAATCCAGGAATGAGATTTAAAATTGGATATAAATTCTATGCACATTTCTTTGTGAAATTTCACTTACACCGGAATTTCCAAGCTCCAACTCTCGCTCGTTACAAGCCGGACGTCAAAATATTGAAAGAAAGGAAGGCAGAAGCAGCCTGCTTGCAAGCTGCAATTTAGTATACTTTTGTGTCGAATTGTGAAGTGTTTCTACAGCTCTTGTCAGAACTGCAAGAAGAGATCTCGTGTGAAAATGGATTGAAGGAAAAGAATTTCTAAAGACGGACAGTGATGTAGTTTATTGTGATTGTTGTAAAAAAATCATTAGTACTTATGTTTTTTAGAACGCGCGATAGCGTCGTGGATAAGGCGTAACGCTGCGAAGTCGAAAGGTCGCAGGTTCAATTCCCGATGGGGTCATGGTCATGCAGAAAACAAAAGACAATTCGATCTCACTGCGTCCAAAATTTCTTTGCTTAAGTATGTACCTGTCATTTGCTGTGACATAGATCATATGAAGAGTCCACTGCAAGAATGATGGATTTCACTTTCTTGTCGAAAATGAACCAAGACTGTCTATGCATAGCTTAAGACATATAGAATGTACATACAGAGTTATATAGCATTAACACTGATAGTCATTCAGTAATGATCGGAAAATCACAGTTAAGTTTTGAGCGCTAAGCATTTCAAAGTTTCAATTGCTTCTCCTGCAAAATGTATTCCAAATGACATCCATCATTCCTGCAGTGGACTGTTCATATTCATGTTCAGGAACATGCTTCAGATAAACACATGAGCTGAAGTGAAGATTTTTCAAAATTAGTTTGAAGGCTACGTTATTTAAAACAATATGTGTAACATAATGTAGAACTCAATTTTGATAGTGTATATTTTTACTGTTTTTTTTTCGCTTCATCGTGCATGTTTTGTCATATGATAGTGCAAGAATGCATGCATGTTTTAAGATCTGAATAGTGCATGGAAATCCGGACTCTAATCATAACCTGAATAGGATTTTATTCAAGGGATTTAATTTTGGAGATAGTTTCTTTAAGGTACATAAATATTTTTGGATTTTCTTTATTAAACTGTCTCAGATGTTCTAAAACTATTAGCTGAAGTTATTATGGAAATCACAAGTTTGGAAACCATCAGAGAAGAAAAAGGCCCATTTATGATATGAAGCCTAAATTAGTCAATAAAATAATCCAAAGAGATCGCAGCCGTTAGTACATAGGCGGAGAGAGAACAGTTTCCTTGGGAGGGGGGCAAAGCAAAACCATAGTATCCCGATATAACAAGGTTATGGGGGACATTATTTACCTTCTCCCTCCGTTATAGCTTGACCGTGGTACAGTATATCGGAATATGATAATTAATAAAGGTATTTTCGGGGGGCATATTTCTTAGAGTGTTACATACATATCCGTGATGTTTCGGACCGAGTTGTATAGGGCTTGGATTGTAGGTCTACAACAAATTATAATAGGGCATAACCTAAAAAATCTCCCTATTTTTCTCTCTCATACACAAACGCTTGTATACAGCAATAACACTACGTAACAGTGCTAACAGAAACTTTATTACCTAAAGATACCATATGAAATGTAAATTCTAATTATTTTACTTAATCTCTCGTCTTTAAATTTACACATGGTACCGGGATCACTTTTATTTTTTCTGCATTGTTCTGCAGTATGTTATTCATATTTCTCCAAGTGGAGGCCTGAACACCTGCAGACTTCTATGCTACCTCCACACTCTCGCCGAGTCGACCCGATTTCCACTCGGCGAGTCACTCGGCGAGCGCAAACCGTGTTGTTGCGAGCGATGTACCCGTCCACACTCTAGCCGAGCCGAGGCGAGGCGTTCAGTTGTGACGTGTACACGATGGAAGCTACCGAATTGCCGCTGCATCAGCTCTGTGTGTTCTTAGTTGTTACAACTATTGGTAACATATGATTAATAATAATATGACTATTCATTTGTTTGCCAAGATAATTAAGGCCATTTAAAACTAAATATTAATTTCTATTGCAGAGACATGATAGAAAATATCTTTAACAAGCTATTTTTTTAACCATCAGGAGAATTTGATAACTTCTGTATCACCAATTATTTCGAAGAAAGACACAACTGAGAAAAGCGATACCAGACAAATTGCGGCTCGCCATATTGGTAGCTAGAATAACTGAAATATATTGAACAGATAGTCGCGGAAATTTGATAAGTGGTGGTCCTCCAGCTTGGGGTTTGGGTGAAGGACTAACAACCCATCACCGTAAAAAAGAACTTGTTGCGAAACCTCAATATAAAATTTATCTTTTGAAAAAGTGGAAAAACTCAAGTACATTGGAGCAACAGTATCAAATATAAATGACACTCGAGGGGAAATTAAACGCAGAATAAATATGGGAAATGCCTGTTATTATTCGGTTGAGAAACTTTTGTCATCCTGTCTGCTCCCGAAAATACTGAAAGTTAGAATTAAAAAAAAAACAGTTACTATATTACCGATTGTTCTGTATGGTTGTGAAACTTGGACTCTCACTTTGAGAGAGAAACAGATGTTAAGGGTTTTCGAGAATAAGGTGCTTAGTAAAATATTTCGGGCTAAGAGGGATGAAGTTACAGGAGAATGGAGAAAGTTAAACAACACAGAATTGCACGCATTGTATTCTTCACATAACATAATTAGGAATACTAAATCCAGACGTTTGAGATGGGCAGGACATGTAGCAAGTATGGATGAATCCAGAAAAGCATATAGAGTGTTAGTTGGGAGGCCGGAGGGAAAAAGACCTCTGGGGAGGCCGAGACGTAGATGGGAGAATATTAAAATGGATTTGAGGGAGGTGGGATATGATGATAGAGACTGGATTAATTTTGCTCAGGATAAGGACCGATGGCGGGCTTACGTGAGGGCGGCATGGAACTTCCGGATTCCTTAAAAGTCATTTGTAAGTAAGTAATTAAGTCAGTACAAGAGTCTACACCAATGGTATTCACTAGAAATTAAAGGAGAGCCGAAATTGGAAAATAGGAACTTGCCGAGAGCCACAGTGCATTTTATAGTATTGAAGCTTAACAAAATGCGCGGATTTTTAATTATCATATAATTTGGTCTATTATTATTATTGATATTATTATCATCATCGTGATCATTATCTAATATGTATACATTACTGGTATTTTGAAGTTAAAGGGCGGACTCTGCTATCCTTATGCAACTCATACGATACGAGCAGGTTGATTTGGTTTTTATTTCATCTGTAATCTGTTTTGAATTAGTTTCAAAATTTAGAAAATAAAGTGTCACATACAGCTAGAAGACACTCCTTAACAATCACCGAATCTATAAATAGCTTAATGTCTGCTACATGGCACGATGCTTTTGTCAATTGATTTTTATGCACAGGGAATACATTACTTTCTGTACAGATATTACGGAATTTTTAACATTTTCAGTTTCTCTGTCTTTGATTGATAATCTTTTGAGTACCTGTTACTAAAATTTGAATCCAAACTATGTCTATTAAGATAAAAACATTTATAACCCAGTATTATATCAAGACATAATAAGACATGACACATGACACTGCTGTACCTTTTTTAAAATGAAAACAAATGCGCCTCGTTGTTGAACACCTTCATTGGCAGTAAGGATGCACGGTAACCAAATTTTCCCCAGTTGCATATTATTACAGAAATTAAAAAAAAAAGTAAAAAAATAGTAATAGTAGCCCTAATATTAGTTCAATAGCCGCAATAAATAACTTTAAGAGCCGCATGCGGCCTGCGGGCCGCTTATTGAGTACCAATGGTCTACACTTATTGTATCTGGGACGAGGTCACGCTCGGGTTCACCATTCGCTTCCTTTGACTCGGACACCAAAAACCGACACGGAGCGGAGCGCAGGCGAGTGCGAGTCTAGGCGAGACATGGCGAGGCGAGGCGAGCGCACCGTCCACACTCTCGCGCTCGCCTTGGCTCGGGTTGACTCGGCGAGAGTGTGGAGCTAGCTAAACACATGAGTACAGGCTGTTAAAAAAGAAAAATTACAGTGCTTCCATTCCTCAAATGAGGTATACAAATTCTTATACATTTAAAAATTTAAAATAAATATTATAATCCAGACACATGATCTGAACGGACTAATTCGTCAATTTGAGCACAGAAGCTTAATTATAAACAAAAACAAGAAAATCTTTTGACTTCAATATTTTCTGATGCGTGTGTGTGTCTAATATCAACAGTGACATATGCCTTCCCTTCATATGCACTGCGGAGAGATTTGAGATTTAACCCAGGCATATTGGTGCACAATTCAGAAGTTGTGCACCGCCATCTCTCCTAATCCCAAGGTAGAAATTTTACAAGAAAATCTCTGACCCCCGCCGGGAATCGAACCCGGGCCGGCTAGTCTGGAGGCAGACACGCTACCACAGAGCTAACTCGGTGGACACATTTTCTAATGTTAATAGGAAAAAAAAAGAGTTCAGACAAGTTTGGGGAGGGCAGTGCCCCACATGGCTCCCCATAACTCCGCCTGTGCGTTAGTACAGACCCAGAAAGAAAATTTGGGCCACCTGAATTTTGTTTCTGGGTCTGTACGATGTTTAATCGCGTGAAGTATACAGTATACTCACGACAGAATATCTGAATAAAACACGCTTCGCTTATGTTAAGAATTACCATACCATAACGACTCAAGATCTTATTCACTTCTAAACAATGCAACACGAGAAAATGGGAAATGAAAGCGGCCGTAATAGAGAGTTTTAGTATTGCAAAGCTTAAAAGGAAGTCAGACTGCTAGAGACGCGACGCAACATGAATAAAGTCAGAGGCGTTAACTATTGCAAGTTACCATCCTTCAACGAATCATTAAATGTGAGCTCACCTCCAAACAAGTTACGAGCAAGATAAAACATCACAGCTCCCCGTACACACAGGTCTTGGCTAACGGCCTCTCTCTTCAAGGTGAAGAGGGTTCGACCACAAATCATTGGGCAGATTTTCTTCGGAGCCAACCAAGTTCGCTCTGTCCGTGGTGTGACAGACCAGGCACTGAACAATTTCAGGTTAACGTATAGGTTCTTTTCTGACGGGATTAAATGCCAGAAGTGCTTAGAGCTCCACTCAGTCTTACATAAAATGCTGTATGTACCGCGTATTTCCCTAAGAGTAAATTACGACAGGGGCGTGGCGCGAATCTTATCACGTGCTTATACTGTCGGGATGAAGAAATCATGACAGCTCTGCCATCCTGCCTCAATAACTTATACACTGACACCAATACCTTCGCAGTTTTTCTTCAGGTGCATGGATTTTTACCTCCTATGTCATTCAAGTTAAGCATGTGCATACTGCGCACTTTTCCCACCAACAGAAAGAGAATTCGATTGTAGGACAGTGTGAAATTTCATTTGGGATGGAATTTGTGTGAGTACACCGAATAGGTTTTTAATCTTATTCTTATTCGATAATTGCTCGAATAGAATTTAAGTTCATTAACACTGGACTTCTCTTACCATGAGAAAGAGTTGGACCAACTTTGCGAATTTTGCTTGAGGTGGGAAACGTCACTCCACAGAGAGTGACATGATAGTCATTATTATTAAGAGATTCAATTGTGATCAGAAAATACAAATAAAATGTTCTCTTCAGAGCCCCCTTTAAAAAAGTGACACTTTACTGAATGATCACTTGGTAAAATATTTTCCGGGAAACCAATTATCACATATCGCATAATTTTCATCTTAATATAAAGAAAGAAGAAGAACCACGATTGGACGATGATTAGCAATAGTGATCCAAGCGTCAAAAACCAGTTTCGAGATATTGACCTTTGAAATAAATCTGTTTTTTTTTATAAAACATTTTGTGCAAGAAGTATTACAACATTCGTACTATTACAAAAAATAGCATAAATAATACAAAAAAAGGCTAACCGCTTTTTAAGGGATTAGGTACAGCTTACAGCAGTAAAATGTTTGGAAATGTTAAACATTTTTCTCCTCCATTACTGTATCTTGTACAGTAATAAAAACTGGTATGTGTAAAACACTGTCCTTCTGCTATATGCAAAAAATATTTTTACGATTAAAAAAAAAGCATTTATATTTTTTTAATTCAAAATGGTGGCAGTTTACTGTCCAGTGATGAAGCGTTTCTCTCATAACTCATAAACTTGATAACTTTTTCATGTTCTCTCTCTTTTATTTTATTGCTGAAACTCAGGTTTATAATATCATGCTCTTTCAACTACATTCCTTAATAAATAATATACTTACTGGCTTTTAAGGAACCCGGAGATTCATTGCCGCCCTCATATAAGCCCGGCATTGGTCCCTATCATGAGCAAGATTAATCCAGTCTCTACCATCATATCCCACCTCACTCAAATCCATTTTAATATTATCTTCCCATCTACGTCTCGGCCTCCCCAAAGGTCTTTTTCCCTCCGGCCTCCCAACTAACACTCTATATGCATTTCTGGAATCGCCCATACGTGCTACATGTCCTGCCCATCTCAAACGTCTGGATTTTATGTTCCTAATTATGTCAGGTGAAGTATACAATGCGTGCAGCTCTGCGCTGTGTAACTTTCTTCAGTCTCCTGTAAGTTCATCCCTCTTAGCCCCAAATATTTTCCTAAGAACCTTATTCTCAAATACCCTTAATCTCTGTTCCTCTCTCAAAGTGAGAATCCAAGTTTCACAACCATACAGAACAACCGGTAATATAACTGTTTTATAAATTCCAACTTTCAGATTTTTTGAGAGAAGACTAGATGACAAAAGCTTCTCAACGGAATAATAACAGGCATTTCCCATATTTATTCTGCGTTTAATTTCCTCCGAGTGTCATTTATATTTGTTACTGTTGCTCCAAGATATTTGAATTTTTCCACCTCTTCGAAGGATAAATCTCCAATTTTTATAGTTCCATTTCGTACAATATTCTGGTCACGAGACATAATCATATACTGAGTCTTTTCGGGATTTACTTCCAACCCTATCGCTTTACTTGCTTCAACTAGAATTTCCGCGTTTTCCCTAATCGTTTGTCGATTTTCTCCTAACATATTCACGTCATCCGCATAGACAAGAAGCTGATGTAACCCGTTCAATTTCAAACCCTCTGTGTTATCCTGAAATTTTCTAATGGCATATTCTAGAGCGAAGTTAAAAAGTAAAGGTGATAGTGCACCTCCCAGCTTTAGCCCGCAGTGAATTGGAAAAGCATCAGATAGAAACTGGCCTATACGGACTCTGCTGTAAGTTTTACTAAGACACATTTTAATTAATCGAACTAGTTTCTTGGGGATACCAAATTCAATAAGAATATTATATAAAACTTCTCTCTTAACCGAGTCATACGCCTTTTTGAAATCTATGAATAACAGATGTACTGTACCCTTATACTCCCATTTTTTCTCCAATACCTGTCGGATACAAAAAAGCTGATCAATAGTCGATCTATTACGCCTAAAACCACACTGATGATCCCCAATAATTTCATCTACATATGGAGTTAATCTTCTCAAAAGGATATTCGACAAAATTTTGTACGACATCAACAAAAGTGATATTCCTCGAAAGTTACTACAGTTAGTCTTGTCCCCCTTCTTTAAAATAGGTACAATTTCCTTTTCCCAAATTGCAATTACAAGTTTATAAATTTCGCTAGATAATACGCTTCCACCCTCTTGTATTAATTCTGCTGGAATTTGATCAATACCTGGAGACTTGTACTTTTTCAGATTTTCTATCGCAATTTCGACTTCAGAAAGTGTGGGTTCCGGTATAAATGGCTCAGCAGTTTGTATTTCAATTTCGTCTCGATCATTTCTATTTGGCCTATGTATATTTAGTAGTTGCCCAAAATAGTTTTTCCATCTGTGTTGGAAGAAAATACTGATATCTGACCATTTTAAAATGAATTCATTTTTTATTAGACAATCTATCAAAGGTAGAGAAGTGATCTTGCATCATATTGTAGATATGACATGCATAAATACACACAAAAAATTTCATCACAGAATGTTAGTTTTTGAGATAGTTTTTGAGTTATGTGCGAAAAGCTTCATCACTGCACATTGAAATGAATTTTGAAAAAAAAAAATTAAATACTTTTTCTAAATCGTAAAAATATTTTTTTCATATAGATGGACAGTATTTTACACATACTTATTTTCATTACTGTACAAGACACAGTAATGGAGGAAAAAAATGTTGAATATTTCAAAATTTTACTACTGTAAGCTGTACCTAACCCATTATTAAGAGACCAGCAGTTGAATTAATATTTCAAAGCAAAATAAATAATTAATTTTATGCAATAATAGAATTTTTGCTTATAAATAGCAGCAAAATTCAGATATCGCATTGTTGATTTTTTTCCGTGTTAAATTAGCCTGCCATCAACAGATTTGTGCAAATATCTCTTTTTTTTTAATTGTCAGTTGGTCTATTATTGCGTAACTCCGTCCAATTTTCTCCCACTTCGAAATTACAAGAGAAAATTGTGTACGTCCACTATAGGAATGATAAAAATAAGGTAGTTGTCATTTAACTCTAGTGAAAAACAATTTTATACATCAAATGAATTACATTATTTGTAACTTACACAGCACAGGCCTTAATGTTTCTCTTCACATATAAGACCTTATAAGATAAAATTAAAGATCAACAGTCGTAAAAATGCAGTAACCCCTTGCGGTATAGCTATTAGGGAGTACACTTACTGGATCCAATGCGATTTTTCCGGTCATTCTTTGTCGAAGTACTACCATTGTGTAGTTAATCTGAAATCTGAAAATCTGAATTTGAGAAGAATTGTGACTTGTGGGGTTTCTGCAATTCACGATTCATTTCTGTTTACAGTTCGTTTTCTTCAATCATCATCCGAAACGCAGACATTACCAGTATTGAAATACAAATTAATCCTTTTAAAGTTACAGGAAATACGACCTCGGACTCATAAACAAATTGTAGGCCTATAGTATTTTCAATATATTTTATGTAATTAATTGTATAAAAATTCACAAAGTAGTTATTTATAATCGTGTAAAGCAGTAGTGAGAGTTTGATACGTAGGCCTACATTACTATTTTTACTTCTCCCCAACCAATATTGAAACCTTTTTCACTTTGAACCATGAGACGGGAAGTTGTAAAGTAACATCTTTTATCACATATTTGATATATTCATGAACATAAAGATAAAACCGCTTCCAACAATCCGGTTAGAAAAATCGAACCCAGTCGTTCTCGCATGGTTTTTAATCATTTCGACAGGATAATAATACGACGCCTGATAGCAAATTTTCTATTTCTTCAACAGGGGAATAAAGTTTTACAGAAATGTATATAATTTTACTCTAATTCAGTAACGGTTAGGTTTATGTTAATTTTACAAATTACAGTATTTACAAATAACTTCAAACTTCATAATAGTTGTCGAAAGATGTTTTATTACTTACTTACAAATGGATTTCAGAGAACCCGGAGGTTCATTGCCGAGCTCACAAAAGCCCACCATCGGTCCCTATCCTAAACAAGGTTAATCCAGTCCCTAACATCATATCCAAACTCCCTCAAATACATTTTAATATTATCCTTCCACCTACGTCTCGGCCTACTCAAAAGTCTTTTTTCCCTCAGGTTTTCCATCTAACATTCTACATGCATTTCTGAATTCACTAATATGTGCTATATGCCCCACCCATCTCAAAGGTCTCGATTTAATGTTGCATGCGAGTTGCGAGGTTCGAGGCCCATCTCGCACAAATCCGGACTACACAGAAGGGAGCGAGTGAATTCTATAAATGCGAGTTACGCAGACCTCGTACCTCGCAGTTATAGAAACCACTCACTATCTCTCGCATAGTCCGGATTTGTGCGAGGCGGGCCTCGCACCTCGCAACTCGCATGCGTCGATTCAGAAAAACCAAGGCGTAAGAGAAGTGAAGAGTACTGTATGTGCAGTTCTGTGTTGTGTAACTTTCTCCATTCTCTTGTAACTTTATCCCTCTCACCCCCAAATATTTCCTTAAGCATCTTATTCTCGAACAACTTCAGCCACTGTTCCTCTCTCAAAGTGAGAGTCCAAGTTTCACAACCATACAAAACAACCGGTAATATAACTGTTTTTATAAATTCTAACTTTCAACTTTTTTGAAAGCAGACTGGATGACAAAAGCTTCTCAACAGAATAATAGCTGGCATTTCCTATATTTATTCCGCGTTTAATTTTCTCTCGAGTGTCATTTATATTTGTTAGTGTTGTTCCAAAGAATTTGAATTTTTCCACCTTTTCAAAGGACAAGTTTCAATTTTTATATTTCCATTTCGTACTATATCCTGGTAACGAGACATAATGACATACTTCGTTTTTTTCGGGATTCACTTCTAAACTTCTACTTGCTTCAAGTACAATAATGCTTTTTATAGGGATTCATAATTTGGTAGAAAATTAATTTATAATTTTCGGAGACATACGTTTCGCATTTCAATTTTGTGTGTATGTACTATGTTATGTATTTATGTATGTATGCAAGTGTGTAAGTAGGTACGTCAAAATCCGTTCGATACTTCAGGAGAAATCGTTGTTATACCGTACAAAGTCAGGTTACACATCATTTTTACATACTTATATATCATGTAGCCTATTATGAGTGATGTGGTATATTTCCTTGAAGATCTCGAAATCGGTCTTTTTTTCTCTTTTTGCATATTCGCAATATTTCTTTTTTCAATTCCAATAGTGAGAAAACCAAAATCGAATTTCTTAACGCACAGTTTCTCTAAGCTTTCTTAGAGGAGAAGTACTTTAAACGATTCGTCTTGGTTTCGAAATGAATTCTGGGATTTATCTTATCGGAGTCGCACTATAAGAAAATATCTCTACACATCAAAAGAATTCTCGGAAATCCTTCTACAAAGAAATTATATTCAAACAGCTGTCTTTCTGTAAATGTTTGGTTTACAATAATTCTTGTCTGCTGTTTCCGTTTTCCAAGCACCCAACATTTAGAAAATGTATCTGTACACTGGTACTCAAAGTATAGTACACATGTATTATATTTGTAACATTCATACATACTCTGTAGTCAGCCATATAAAGAATGTTTTGTTTCCTGGAATAAAATTTCTGTGAGCTTTACAACCCTTCTGAAGACTGTAATAGCCCAGAGCAAGTTGTCGGGAAGTCACACGAGAAGATGTTTTCAAAAGAAAGTTCGGGAAAGGGGATGATTTAATTTCATCGCTTCTCTTCAGACGGGCTGATAAACCGACAATTATACAGGTGGACAAACGTACATCGCATTGGCTATTATTCATTCATTCATACATACATACATACATTCAGTGTTCTGCCCAAGGGCAGATCTTTCACTGCAAACTCAGCTTTCTTCAATCGCTTCTATTTTCTGTCTTCCTCTTTGTCTCCGCATATGATCCATATATCTTAATGTCGTGTATAATCTGATACCTTCTTCTTCTCCTAACTCATCTCTCGTTCACCATTCCTTCCAGTGCATCCTTCAGAAGGCAGTTTCTTCTCAGCCAGTGACCCAACCAATTCCTTTCCTCTTCCTGATCAGATTCAGCATCATTCTTTCTTCACCCACTCTTTCCAACACAGTTTCATTTCTTATCCTATCCACTTCACACGTTCCATTCTTCTCCATATCCACATTTCAAATGCTTCTCTCCGCTTTTCTTCACTTCGTCGTAATGTCCATGTTTCTGTCCCATACAATGCCAAACTCCATACAAAGCACTTTACTAGTCTCTTCCTTAGTTCTTTTTCCAGAGGTCCGCAGAAGGTTCCTTGGCCATTGCTATCCTGCTTTTGACTTCCTGGCAGCAGCTCATGTTACTGCTTATATTAGGCCTACTGCATTCTGAAGCTGTCCACTTGCTCTACTGCCTGATTTAGAATTCGCAAGTTTACCTTCTTTATTTTTCTTGCTATGACCATGACTGCACAATTTGCATAAATTTCCCTCGATAAACCCGTGGGAAAATGAGGTTTTCTTACGGCACTCCTATATTAGGCCTGCATACACCACATCCATTATGAAACTAAAATTTCTGAATAACACGACTAATCTTTGCGTAAGAATGTAACATATTAATTTTTGTCATTTAAGCCAGGCAATCATTTGATCCTTGCGATCCGACCCACAGCATTCGATTCATCCGATAAGTAGAAGGTTTTAAATTGGTTTATTTTACAGCGCTTTATCAACTGCGATGGTTATCTAGCTCTAGCGTCTGAGGGAAATGAAGGTGATAATGCCAGTAAAATAAGTCCAGGGTCCAGCGCCGAAAGTTACCCAGCATTTGCTCTTAATGGGTTGAGAGAAACCCCCGAAAAATATCTCAACTAGGGTAACTTCTTCCAAACAGTATTTGAACCGGGCCAGCTCGTTTCACGGTCAGACATGATAACTATTGTTCCACAGCGGTAGATGAAGTAACAGTGTTCGATTCATGCTGTAAATGAGATATGACGTTCAGCTCTGGCAATAATGTCTCAATAATTCATTCATACGGTAATGAGTCAAGCGTCGCATTCATGTCGTATAAGACCGAAATCAAGATATATTCCGACGTAACTATTTTTCTTGAAATTTGAAACTGCATTTTTATGACTGTAGAATTGTTCTTAGGTAACCCTAGGACGAATAATAGATCTACATATAATTTATTTTTAAATGGATATGTATTTGGAATTTCCAAAATGCAACCATTTATTTCAGAATTTTAATAAGTGCGAAGTTTGCGTATTTCTTTTTACCACGAAAGGCAGCAGAAAGCAAACTACTTTATATAAAAGTGTGTATTGCTTCTTGAAGGTCAGCGTTGTGGGACTTATCTATATTGTTATCGTCTAAGTTTTCTTGGGAATACGTCTTTGTTCGAGAGAAAATCTACAACTTTGAGCCTAACACGGAGTTGCACTACATGCGAAAACTACAGTGACTGTAGCGAAAACCAAGGTCCGTCGAAAAGTCAGGTCTTCGCATGCTGCCATATTTGCGTCAACTCTTAGGTTTGTTTGCAATGCGCTATGGTTGGGTTGTGGAAAAAATTCGTGTTTCAATTTATATATTTCATAAAATAAGTTTCCAAAACAGATATTTCGATAATTTTCGGAGAACGTTCTGCTTGGAATCAGCAACCGATGGCGCAAAAATGGCGGACATTAGTGGAATGTGATAAGAGGACCTGACTAAGAGCTGTTCGACAGCGACATCTAGCGACTTTGGCGAAAACGTAAGCGCGCTGCCATCTGTAGAGTGTTTTATAATCTACTTCTAATTATGACTAGAGACAGGCAAAATATGAAATTTAATATTATAAACTATTTCTATTAGCGGTATAGGAAAAATAATTGTAACGATTTACGATATGTAGAATGTCATTAACGCCAAAATGTTTTCACATTTCATAGTGTCTCCGTATCATTTTCATATTTCATAAAAATGTTCATACTTATTCATATTTAGCACGATTCCCCCATCCCCCACGTTAACATTTCTGTAATTACAACTGCACCGAACTTTCCAGATATTACAAGGAGGCAACAGAGATGTTTTTTTTCCAGGAAACACTTTAAAATCCCCATGAGCCGCCCATTCCACCAACAGTCCGGGATTCCAAAGAACAAGTGAAAATTTCCGAATTCCCCGTTAGAGACACTGAAATCATTGAATCCGTAGCGCCAGTCAATTCGAGAAACCAAAACATAATAAGTATTTCCTATTTAAGAGGTTAAATCGCCGAATTCAGAATTGTCAGACAAATATTTCGTCGTAGTTTATTCAAACCATGTAAACCCTCCTCAAGGGATGAGTGATGATTATACATAGACTATCGACAATTTCACGTATGGAAGACCAGGGTAATTGCTGAGTGCTGCGAGAGAAATAAACGTAAATTAGCTTGCAACTTTCGGTCGGTTTTCACACACGGGAGGAATTAATATCAGGTGCAACGTATTTTTTTAGTCTAACTGCAAGTGTCTAAAACTATTGCAGGAATGGGTAGGCATATGCATTTTAAATTATATATGTAATACTCTTCTGCGTTCAATACAATTTAGTATACTGTGGATACTGCCTCCGATGAGTGAAACCAGAAAATTTTATATGTAGCATTGTACCCTAGATATTCATTGACACCGCATATGAAATATTAATTCATGAGTAAAAATTGGTCGGGTCAGCCATATTTTCAGTAGGGTAGTTATCCAAAGAGGAACATGAGAGAAGCAACAAATACTGTATACAGAAAAGATCATGCAATAGCACGTTTAGGAAGAGTAAGGTAACAATGAAAATTCTGTTAATGTCATGTTGGTTTAATCGGTAGAGTGATGTAGCACATACGCAGAATTGTTAAGTGAAAAACACCCACTCTCTGTTGCAGCTACAGAATTGTTGAAAGAAAACTTTAAAGAGATGAATATGAATATGAAATGTTACAGATGTTTTTAGTTTACAAAAAAAAAAAAAGTCTGAAATTGACTATGCATAATATTACTTCCTTTCAGTAACCATCTATAGTGTAACTGAAAACTTCAGTTTTTGTTATTCAATACGAAAGAGTTCTCACTATATCCCATAGGCCACTTTCATTTCACTGTCCCCTTATTGGATCAGAAGTAGTGACGTAATTCAAATCATTCTCCCGTGATTATCTTTAGTTCAGTGACATCAATATCAAGTCCCATGAGTCGTAAAAACGTTAGGATGAAAAGTCCACACAGCCACCATATTGAGAAATAATTTCAGGGGCAATGCAAATTAAGCGAAGAAAGACTACTGTATTAGTTATAGCCTATGGCTACAAGGATGGGCAAGTTCTTCCAGTATGACGGAGCCACTGTACATTTTAGTCGTCATGTGACACATCATCAAAATATCACATTCCCTGAACGATGGATCAGCCGCGTTAGTTAGCACTGGCCATCAGGGTCCCCAGACCTTATTATTGTCGATATCTGTATGTTGAGGTTGATTTTATTTTATTTTAGTAGGTTATTTTACGACGCTTTATCAACATCTCAGGTTATTTAGCGTCTGAATGAGATCAAGGTAATAATGCCGGTGAAATGAGTCCGGGGTCCAACACCGAAAGTTACCCATCATTTGCTCATATTCGGTTGAGGGAAAACCCCGGAATAAACCTCAACCAGGTAACTTACCCCAGCCGAAAATCGAACCCGGGCCACCTAGTTTCGCGGCTAGACGCTCTAACCGTTACTCCACAGATGTGGACGTTGAGGTTGATGAAAGTGAAGTGTAGAAGAACAAAGTAAACACAAGGGATAAATTAGTTGCTCGCATTATGAACAGTGTTGCACTCATGACAGAACGAGACGACCTTAAAAGAGCAACACTTCAACATTTGCTGACGTCAACAGAACGGAAAAGTACAGTTACCCTTAAAAAGAATGAGACGATTCTTGGTTGTCGGAAGTTAAAATTCTACAGCGCGGTTCACTCGATATCGACGTAACGATAAGTGTCATGACAAATAGAACAAGAATTGTTACAAGGACCACAACAAGGACAAGAACCAGAATAAGGATCACGAAGAAGACAGCCATTTAAGGCCACGAATTCACAACATAGCTCGGGTAACAAAATATCATTGCTTCTCTGTACCGAATGGCAAATGCCTGCTACCGGATCTACATTCTGGACTGCTGCTGTCACTGTCTTGTCTCGGTAGCTCATATAGTAGCGTGTCGGTTCCACCGTATAACCGAAACGTCTCGTGTTCGATCCCAGGTAAAACATTTTTTTTATCGATGTGTAATTAATTTGTTCAGAGTTCCTCGATTGTCTAATTTGTCGAAAAATATGGAATAATTTATGTCCAATTTTTGAGTCTACAAGTGGGCTGAACCTTGTCAAAAAAATCTCACTTGGAAGTTAAAAGTATTCTTCCTGAGACAAAAATCATAAAAAACAAAAAGAGACCTGTTAACTTAAAATATTGTCCACATACCATCATACATTTCTCCAACCGAAATCCACTCGAGTGGTAGCAAAGGCAAGACGGTTGACAGCTTGTGCTTCCCCCAATATTTCCATTTGCGCAGCCCTCCGGCTTCTAATACCGCGGTTCCTCAACCTGCTGATCACAGTCTGTGGAGAACCGGGAAAGTTAGATGCTGCTCTTATTTCGTTAGCAGTTCGAAAGGGGTCCAGTCGAACTGTCTCGAATAAGAGAGCATCCTCTTCCAATGAAGAAATCCGCGGACGCCCAGGAATAGGGTGATTTTCGACCTCCCCTGAATTTTGGTAACGATGAACCCCCTCGCGGCTGTACTTCCAGGAACACCGACCAAACGGCCAGCATATCTAGCCCCATATCCAGCCTCAACTACTGGGTGTTCATTTCAAAGTGTGTCATGACGTCACTGTTGGTGAGTCAGCGATTTGAAGCGAGTTTCAGCTTTTATGTCAGAGAAGTTGCCTATTAATCAAGGCGTTCAATCTGAACTTAAGAACGTGTACGGTATAACTTGAACGTCGTAGCAACAGATGGCGGTCTGTACGGTCTGTGTGCTACCATAACCTCTTTCGAACTGTGTTTTGCGCGGGCAAGTCGTACCCAGGGTATTTGCTATCATCGGTTGCGTACGGCAACATTCCACAATACAAATCAAATGCTCCGTGTCCATGTTGACCGTCAAAGTTAATGTCAACAAATACTGTACGTAAGTAATTGTCTTAACCCTCTACCCATATCCCGACAGAAGGAAAAAACTCACCTCAGTACGTGTTTTCAAACAGTTCACATTCCTGCCACTGCAGGCGTTACCGTATGTATCGGTAAGTACTCTTCAGAATAAACGCTGTACTTGGTAGGCAACTTCTCTTGCATATAGGTTATACGCCTTTGCGGAGATGTAGGAAGATTGAATCCTCTAGGCTCATCGGCTAGCCACATGACGACATACAGCAAGCCATGACACACTTTGAACTGAACACCCAGTAGAGCTATAACTCGCTGTCTCATATCACGTCGGTTCGCCATTGCGATGAGAAATGAGGGATGACGATAATACTTTAGTGTAGACAATGACTATTTAACGTGATATAGAGTTATTGAAATAAGGGGCATCTTGCACAGTAAAAGTGCAATTTCTATGATGCGGCTGACGCACGCGGCTGACGGATTGCGTGTGACGCACTACACTGCTACAATGGAATGTTAGGGAAGTGATTCCTATGCTGCGTCAGCCGCTTGCGTCGACCGCAGTGCAAGTTGAGCCGCGCGGCCGTACCCCTTCGAGAGTAGTACGGTTAAACTATAAAACGTCTTTGAGTAGTACAGACGCAGCCGCAGCGCGTCTGAGAGAAAAGAGTCTCTACTTGCCTTGCTGTATAATGTCTGAAGCAGTAGATTTATTTACCGTTCTGGAAGATGAAAATCTGGTCGAAATGGTGTCGAAGTTTCCATGCGTCTTTCATATCGCAAGCTCAGTCCACAAAGACCAAATTGTTTAAGAAATAGGAGAATTTGTCGAGAGCCCAGATAAGAAAAATAGTGGGTTCTAGTAATTCGATTATTTTGCCAGGGTACTGTCCCTGCGTGACTATTGAAATATTTCGAAAATGAATCTCGCACATAAAACCCATCAATATTCGCAAAACCATCACCCCTAGCAAGTGGTATAAGATTTTTAGATGGTGGTGGTTCATTAGGGTCTAGTTCATAATAAAGTCTAAACCGCGATAAACTGTGAAATGTAGCATGTAAACTTAATTAACAATTAAATTGTTATTTTTAATTTCACAGAAGCATATTATCCAATATTCACTGTGCCAATACAAGCATCAAAGAAGACCACATACTAATGATGGAAGACACTGCAACGGAGGATGCTGGTGCACCATCAACTTCTCAAATCACAAATGATACTTCAACACAGAATGTGGACAGAACGGTGAATTCACTTCGACCACCGAGTAAAAACCAAAGAAACCACGAAAAAATTATAGGCTTACTGGAGGATAGGTGCATCGATAGAAAAAAAATATAATTGACAGTTTGAATCAGAATCGCGATGATGACACTGATTAAAGTATTGCGATGTCCGTCAAAAAACTGAGATAAAATTTGATTCATGAGATGAAAATGAGATCACCGCAGATGGTTTTTGATTTGGAAAGTCGCTACACAAATCATTTCATTTTTCCGCCGGAAACTTCAGCATCAACAAGCACTGATAGCTGGATGACATGATCATCACCTTCAACTTAGAATATCAGCAATCATTCAACCGTCCGTGACTCGTATGACTACACGGGATTTGAAACCCGGAAAATTTTGAATCACTGTGATTGTTTTTCAGTGTTAAAAATAAAAATTTAATAAAACACTATAGTTTATACTAATAAAATATTTTTATTTTACGGTTTTTGCAACAAAAAATTGGTTAAATATATTACTAAAATACTACTATAAAGCAACGGCCCCGAGGTTCACTCAGCCTCCTATAAAATTGAGTACCGGGTCTTACCCGGGGGTAAAAGGCGGTCAGAGCGTGGTGCCGACCACACCACCTCATTCTAGTGCCGAGGTCATGGAAAGCATGGGGCTCTACCTCCATGCCCCCCAAGTGCCTTCATGGCATGTTACAGGGATACCTTTACCTTTTACCTTTTTTTTTTTACTATAAAGCATTTTTACTTTACATACCTCAGTGTTATGGCTAACTTTTCGTCAAGAGTTATAGAGTACAGATATCTACTTGAATTTTTCGTGAGATCGTCTTTGATCAGATCGAGAACACAGTTGAACTGAGCAATGTTTAGCCTGAAAAACTCCCGAAATATCGTGTCATCTTCTAACATGTGCCGATTGATTAGTGTTGTAAAAAACCTTCCTCACGCCTTGTCCTAAATATGGGATATAATTAAGCATTTCCCTCATTTATTTGTTGGAGCAGAATTTCTTCCCCTTCATTTTCTTCCAATAGCAAATGAGGATCTTACATTCTAAATGTGCTAAGTGCAAAAACAACTTTCTGAGATATTGATGAAAAACACATTGTGAAATGCATGTTGAGATACCTACAACACCTTCTTTTGGCGCACGAATGAATCTCTTACAGTTGAGCTACTACAAAGACAATTTAGTATCATATTCTCTTATGGATGTTCCTTCCTTAGATTGAATAAAATGAAATTTGAAAAAATTGGAACTTCGCATATTTAGAATGTTAGTTCTTCAAATATAACAATAAATCGCTTTCACTCATTGTGCAAGTATCCTCTCACTACCAAAAGACCGTTTCATAGGAATCGCCTACTAATGCGTCAGCCGTGAACGTCAGACGCACTACGTCAGCCGCGTGCGTCAGCCGCTTCATAGGAATTACACCTTAAGAGTTAATAAATCAACCCTAAATTAAATATTTAAATAACAGGATATAACAGGAAGTCCAATTGTTGCGAAACTAATCAAATTAAATCTAATTACATTAAGTGAACAAATTCAAAGTTATGACACCACATTGCTATAGCTAAATTGTAGGTTATTAACATAAGCATTGAATAGGTCCGTGCTTGTGCGTTGGACGACAAAACCAAACATCGAAAGTTCGAATCTTGCCGAGGAATGTAACTTCTTGCTTTTTATAATGTAAATCAGACTTCTAACTACAATCATTCATATTGCTTATATTATTTATTAATATTTATAGCCAACATTGAATTTGTAAAGAAAATACTTTAGAAATCTCATATGGAATTTGTGATCTGTAGTGAAATAAACATAGATTATCTCTAGGAACTTTTCCGTAAAAGTAAATTAAATTCACTCCTTGAAACTGGAAACCTTAGTCGTAGAGTCATTTTCCCACCAGCATACAAGCTGAAGTAGCACAGCCATTGATAAAAGTTTTGTACACAGAATTAGACTGAATTCCTATTCGACAGAACCTATAATCAATGGCTTGTCTGAACATGATAAACAAATCCTAAATGTTTCCAATGTCACTGAACAATTTCAAAATATTAATTTAAAAACTAAGAAAGGGCCGTAAATGCTGTATCTAGTGATTATTTACATTTATGTCTCCAAAATGAATCTTGGAAAAACGTATATGATACTGGTACTACTGATATTGTGAGTAAATGTATTGTATTTTTCACTTAATTTCAGAATCACTTCAGTGGATATTCTCCACTCAATGTGAAAAAATTCAAAAGTAAAAACATGTAGATAACGCAGGGGCTTAAAAATCTCATGTATTAAAAAGAAGAATCTATATGTAATGAGTTGCAATGTAATGATCTTCATGTTCTTAAATACAAGAAGTACAGTGTAATTTATCAAACATTATGAAAGAGGGAAATAGAATACATTTGAATAGAAAAGTACAAAATTCAGATAATGCAATTAAAGCTATTCGGAATATTATTAAAGTTAAACTTGTAGATATCTTAAGAAAGAAAATATTGTTTAATTAAAACCAGTGATTATTAAGTAGAGGATCCCAAATCTATTGCAAATTCTTTTAACGTCTTATAGTATATAGTACAGAAATATTATTGACAAATTAAAAATTCAAGATTTTGCAAAAGATACTGCAATTTGTTACTTACACATATGGGAAAGCTACTAATAAAATATTGTAATAATTACTCAACAAATAACATAGCCTAAGGACTCTAAACCTTTGTAAAAGTTTGTCTGTGTGCCTTGGGAATATTTTTAATTTAATTTTAATTGTTAGTTTTTAATACATATATGCATTTACATTGTATGTGTGTGTGTATGTATAAATGCATTCATTAGATTAACGTTTATAATATTATAACTTGTAATTTTGTATTGTCTGTGATCATTAACACTTAATCTGAGGACTTTGTAAAACTTTATTTCAACGTTATTTAGCTATTTCAAAGTTATTTAGAAAAAAAAAATCGTTGTGTAGACTAGGAATCGAACTCGCACTCTTCTACACAACACGCAGAAGTCTTAGCGTCTGAGCTATTGAAACGACACGAAAGCTTTCCTTTCTGTGCGGAGTGTCGATCTAGTCATGAAGGTCCATTGTCGATCTAACTACACGATTTATGTATATATTTATCTTTTATTTACGTAATATTAGCATTTTTTTTGCTGTTTTTGAAGTGAATTTCGGAGCGATGCTAGGAACAAACCAAATAGCCTGAATCTAAGTAACTCAATATTCGTTATCTTGTGTATCAGTGCTCTGGTCTCCGATCATGCGCAGTGTCTTACATCTGAGACTTAGGAATATTCAATCGTCTCATCCTTTTCTAGGGAAACTGTACATTGAACTGTTGAAATACATTAATAACTTGTAAATAAGCAATAAATGTAATCATTAAGTCATATGGCTTTCCTTTTTGCCAGTTGTAACACTTGTTACGCGCAACGTTCAAACAGTTGTAGCTGCACACACATCGAAAATTAATTGGACTTCTTTATATGGACTATTTATTCAGAATAGTACATATTACCAATCCCTGAAATATTTATTATTCCTCCTGAATCACCTTACATATGTAACGTGGTCAAATTTATTTACTTAAAAAAACCAACAATTGGCCAATAATTGATGTATAGATAAGTGAATGTTTATGAAACTGGAAGAAAACGAGATAAATCTTTCAATTCTATAACAACAAATTTGCTCTTAATTATCAGGATGTGAATTTATAGTGCAATAAATTATATGAAATTCAGGAGAATGATATACCCATAGGTACCTCGAACAATTCTGTGGACATTTTTCAAAATCGGCATTTTAAATGTAAATACAGAGTCCCACATAATTCACATGTCGATATCCCTTGTCAATATATATGACACACACTTATGGCTTTTAAGGAACTCAGAGATTCATTGGCGCCCTCAAAAAAGCCCGCCATCAGTCCCTAACCTGAGCAAGATTAATCCAGTCTCTACCATCATATCCCACCTCCCTCAAATCCATTTTAATATTATCCTTCCATCTACGTCTCGGCCTCCCCAAAGTTCTTTTTATCTCCGGCGACCCAACTAACACTCTATATGCATTTCTGGATTCACCCATATGTGCTACATGCCATACACACATAATAGAGAATGAACCGTAAGTAATGTAATTAATTTCAGAGGGTATACTTTGAGATACATGTATTTCAAACAAAAACGTTTAATACAATTTTGCTCGTTTTTGTTTCCTTTTCGAGATACAAATTGTTTTATGTGAAATATTTCATAGCACATTTTGGCAAAGCCATTGATTTAATTCCCAATATGCTCAGTCAATTTAAGAAAGCAGTGTATTATGATAATAAATGGTTGAAGTAATTTTGGTTTTGTCCTTCAAATGTGCAGAAATTTTTATCGAACAGATGTAACTTTTCGTTCTAAAAATAATATATATATATATATATATATATATATATATATATATATATATACAAATTATAATGAAGAAACAAGTTGGGCTTCCTTTGATTACACATACCGTCCAGCTCGACAAGAGCACTAGATGTCTTGGCAGCAAGAGAAACTTGCAACAAATGTTATTATACAGGCATATCATTTTATTTTTCTTCAATTTTTATTGTACCTGAGTTTTTAATGTACTTCACTCCCATTCCCCTCTTCTAGTAAACTTTCAACCTTCCTCCACACACACAGAACCGAGGCCGAGTGTGCAGTCAAAGTTGCCCTTACGGTCATAATAAACAGTACTGAGTTAGTGAGTGTAGTACGTTGGACAATTATGTTCGCATTTTCCAGTTACGAAAGAGCTTTCAATATTGAATCATATTTTCGCACTGGTACTGTCATCCGTTTGCCTACGTCGCATCTCGGTTTTCCCCACCCGCTTCTGGTCGCACCTTTGTAAAGTCTAGTGGCTGGGCTGTCTTAGCTCTTTTCTGAAAACATTAATCTCTGTTTGGAATTGGACGTCTACGTAATATTATACAACTGTTTAAAATAACTTAAATAAAGGGCTTCGTTAAGTAAGTAACTGTCACGTGATTTCCCCCCTTTCTACGACCCTGCGACAAAACCACTTGGACGGACAGTAGATGGCATGTCTGAGTAATTTTATCTTTTCGGATCGGGCAGAAGTGAAGATTAAATTTGCAGTACGTAAGGTACTCTTTTATAGAGTAGGTACAGAATTATTTCAACATGAGTTACTAGTACAAGGACGAAACTGGTAGACCTAATTGGAATTAGGTACAATAATCTATAGTGCGATAATATGCATAAAATAAATGAAAACTGTATCGAAATGAACGGCCACCATTTTCATAAATGTGTTTAAATATCCATATTATGTTTATTTTTCAATTTAACTTCATTCTCCTTATTGTACGCTAATGTACTGTAGACAGTATAATATGGACTATACTGCATAATGAATTCGTCCGAATGGATAGCTGAGTTCGTGAGTAAAAACACTTATTGTTAATACAGTACTGTATTTTGATTAAACAAAAACTTAATGAAAATAATCAAACTCAAAATCACGATATTTCCTGGTTTGCGTAAATGGATTAACTACTTTTCTTCCCTCCTTTACCTAGTAAAGTGATTTGTTTGTATTTTACGCAGTATCATCGAACTCCAGTCGTGGAAGGGGGTGGCAAACGGTGTTTCCTGTTCTCAACCGTTAATCCAAAGGTATAGCCAGGTTAATATTAGAAGTTTTAGTAAAAATAAAATGATGTCCCTGTACTATTGCTTATAAACTGCTCACATCTCTTAGAGCAAGAACGGCGTGGGTGAATTGCTAGTGCCCATTCCTAATTATACCTATCATGACAGGTTGTGTACGCCCACATGCAGTACAGAACAATTTGGGCGAATTATTTTTCTAATAGTTTGGCCAAACCACACTTAAAGAAACCAAAAATGTAGGTAATGTGTCAGGTCCTTAGTTGTACAACCATGACAGAACTTATTAAGACAGGCCAACGCAAGACTTGCACCCTCTACTGGAGAGCACTGCAAAGACAAAGCGTTGCCCATATCCCACGTTCAAAGAGAGCAAGAGCAGGCTCGTACGATCCGAGCCCGCCACCCTCTGCTGTAAAAGTAATTGAGAACGCCGGAGGTATGAAACCGAAACCTTAAACCAGAAAACTAAAATTCTTCTTCATAACTTTCTACATTTTTATGATCAACCTTTTGGGCCGCAATGTCCGCAGAAACATTCTG